>NC_079559.1:20051167-21532834 GCF_015846415.1 Triplophysa dalaica
CCTTTTTGAGCCTGCACATGAAAACGCATGTTGGAACTAAAATGGCGGTATTCTTTTGGAATTCATTGACCAGACCTACGGTTGGTCTCGTTTGAAAAAAGAAAAGTAGCTGATTATTGCTAAAAACACAAAAGAAATCTGTATTCTAGAGTCTTAGACCTTTTCCACGATATATAGTTTGTCATGATTCGATTAGAAAGTACATGCACAATATTGACGCAAACTTAGGTGTCCCGTATACGGAACGGGTGATAGTAAAAAGTCGTAATATTGTGTGTTTCAGGTGCGAGTGGGTCACTTTCATAAGGTCATAGCGATGGTGCAGATGGGTGGAGGCAGTGAACTGGCCATTGTGATCTCTATCGTTGTGTGCTGTGTGCTGCTGCTGCTTTGCACCGTGGGTATGTATACATATATACATTCAAGGGTATAAAAACTAATCTATAGCAAAAGTATTAGATGCTTCACACTACAGCGCAGAAAGTAAGTGAGTAGAGATGTAGATGTCTAAACAATCTTATGGCCCACACAGAGATCAGTGCTCGGTTTCATTCAGTACGTCTCAGAATCAGAAGGACCTTTATTACCAAGTATGTTTACACACACAAGGAATTTGACTTGACGACAGGAGCTTATTGGAGAAGAAAGTGTACACATGGTGCAAACATTGTGCAAATATACATTAAGATATGTTGTTTCTTACAATGTACAGTTTCCAGATGGTATGTGCAAGTGTGCAATTTGATGGACAGTGTGTAGTAAGAGCTTTTAATTGTTCAGGCCGAGTATAGCCTGCGGGAAAAAACTGTTCTTGTGTCTGGCTGTTCTGGTGGTCAGTGCTCTGTAGCGCCGGCCAGATGGCAGCAGTTGGAAGAGGGAGTGAGCTGGGTGAGCGAGGTCGAAAATTATTTTCTTAGCCCTATTTCTCACTGTAGAGGTGTAAAGATCTTGGCAGCTGGTTTCACCAATAATCCTCTCAGTGGCCCTGACTGTCATGATGGTGAGTGGGGGGAGTCCCTGTGGGGTTCTCCGGAAGTCCAAGATCATCTCCATTGTTTTGAGCGTGTTGATCTCCAGCTTGTTGTGATTGCACCAGACAGCCAGCTCTGGAACTTCCTTTCTGTAGAAGTCTCTTCCCATAATGGATGAGGCTGAACACGTGTTTAGGCTGTCTCAGGTCTTTCTGTGTCTTTGTGTCTCGGACTTACTTGATGATAGTGAGATCAGATCTCTTTGTCCACACAGCACGTTGAAGTTCTCCTTGCTCATACAAAAATCTGATAATGTAACATCCACCTGAAGAAAAAGTGAATTGGGAGTAAAAACAATGTGTGACTCTTTGTGTGTAGCGTTGGTGGTGTATTGCACAAAGAGCCGCAGGGCGGAGAGGTATTGGCAGAAGACTCTCTTACAGATGGAGGAAATGGAGTCACAGATCAGAGATGAAATACGCAAAGGTAACACACATATACACACCTACTCACTGTTTTCACATCGACGGTTTACAGGAGGAATGGATCTAATGATCTGATTAGCTGCTTTTCCATTGGTGGACCAGCGCAAGTCAAGCCTTTCTATGGGCCGGGCCAAGCAAATAACCTCGGACCTCCAGCTGTGAGAAACGTGGGCCGCCGTTGAGCTCGGCAGGACTGAGGGAGCCTCTGTCCCTCTAGCCAAGCTCTAAATTTCTATGTATATTTGTCTCACTTAATGAATTAAAATGACAGAGAAGTCGCTTAAATATTTGTTATATGATGCTGAACATATTTTCGAGTTAACAGTGTTGGTTGGATTTATTTTATTTACAGTTCGCCCTCTTTTTTTTGTTTTAACTGTATTAAAACCATGGTCAGTTTTCAAAATGGATTACGTAGACTATATGTGGACCACAAAGAGTGAAAAGCCATGCAGAGAAAAACAAAATCAAAGTTATGCTCTCTACTAGGGATGTGCGAGTACAGCATTATCTGTATCTGTATCTGTATCTGTATCTGTTGACCATATGAATTATCTCTATCCGTATCTGTACTCGGACTGGGCGGGGCCTAACCAGGAAGTGGGCGGGATTTAACCCGGAAATTGGGTCGGGTTGTCTTGAGATGGGCGGGGCTTTAATCGGTATGTTATTTTAAGCATGCAATTGATATGGGTTGATCAGAAATTTTTATATTTAATGCTGATTAGAAAAATATTTACATGACAGCATCAGCATTGAGCTTCAGATCAATGGTTTTGATCACGATGACAAACGAACTTTATACAGAATAAGTTTTGCAACAATGAATACAACACATGCGGTTGCAATTATGAAGTAAAATGTAATGAACAAGAGTTTTCATCTCAACATAACTTTATTTTTTTAACTTTTAATTAAAAACTGGTTAGAGCCAGCTGACGGTTTAAAAAAGACAGGCAGAGCCGCATTCTACCAAGCACCACGTCTGAACAAACCCCACGTTTACCAAACTCTACTGGTTAATAAGTAAGTACTACAAACCGAAATAAAAAACAAACCTAATGCTGAAGAAACCCTAAACGTTAACGGAAAAGACCCGCGAACCTGAGCGAGGGAGAGACGGAGAGAGAGAGCTGCGGACACAGTCAGCAACACAATACATCTGCATATGTGTAGGGGAGGGGCGCTGTGACTAGCCTATCACAGAACGCAGACACAGTCAGCTACCCAATGAGGATTTTTATTCAATCCGAGCACAGATATTGACTCGTATTACTCGTATGATACTCGTACTCGGCAAAAGTGCTTTATCCGTACCGGATACTCGTTTCAGCCGAGTATCCGGCTCAACTCTACATCAGTTAAATTAGCTTCTTGATGAAGTTATTGAGGAAATTTGGCTGTTAATGTATTTTAAATAACGGCAAACCAGTTCCTCTGACAATGTCCGCCAATGATCATTACCACTTCTAAACCCTTAGCTGGCCTTCTTTGGACCAAGGTATTTGGTGGGACAAAAACACAGTTGACCTAAAGGAAGCCCCAGCAAAGCCCGATCAAGCTCCGGAAGTGACGACTGACCCTGGGCATCCACATCACACTAGCGTTTGGCCCAACTTTGGAAATGCAGCTGTTGTTTCCCAAACTGCTGATCATAAATCATTGCAGTTTTCACTTATATTTCTGCTGATATTTTGCGATCCTGCTTCAAGTAGAAGTTCTCAAAAAGATTGTTTTTCATCATTACATCTTTTATCATTCTCACAAATGTTGTAGATGACACAGGAGCTAAACTGCTCCACAAAGTAATTTTTTTAACTTGAAGCACAGAAAGTCACGTTCAGAAATGTTGCTTTTTGATGAGAGCTTCTTACAGGCTTTTCTGTCCAGACATCTGTTCATTCTTTCAATATGTCTGTACAAACTGGTCACATTAAGTGGAATCAGGTCGGAAGGGTTTGCTGTGCATGTTTTTAATCCCATATTCAGCACATTTGGATTCTTCGTGTAGTTTTGCAATGTTTAGTTGTGAATGTGGCCTGAGGGGCTTAGGCTTACAGAATTGCAACATTTCACCACATGTAGCTCTTTCCTTCCATTACATTTTTTGTTTCCATGGTTTTTAAATCTCCAAATAGACACAAACATCCTGTGTTGAAACAATAAGAGGATGTCTCACTTCCTGTTATCCCAGCAGAACCACCTACACCAGGACTTTCCCTTCAAAGACTGATCTGATATCAGCTCAAGCCATGTGCTAAACTCTTGAAATGAAAGACAAACACTGCTTACAGAACAGTGGAAATGAAAGATGTTTACCCTCGTAAAATGCGTACCATGCGAATGAGTTGCTTGCAGACACACACACACACACAAAAAAATGTCGTTCTCTGTAACTCACATCTCTAAATGGATTGGGATTCAACAATTAGGCTCTTTAGACCAATTTTTCATACCGTATGTACCCACTAACGTCAAAATCATAGTTACGGGGTAGAGAATATACAGTTCGCATGGTATAAAAGTAATTTTGTCTATGAAAAGTCATACACATTGTATAAGAAACCTAATGTATGTTTTTGTCATGCAGGTTTTGCAGAACTACAGACTGACATGACCGATTTGACCAAAGAACTTAACCGCACACAGGGAATCCCATTCCTGGAGTACAAGCAGTTTGTGACACGCACTTTCTTTCCTAAGGTACTGCAGGACATAATGGGTTTAATATTAACCCTTCACTACAGATGTCTGCTGCTGTTCGTTCTCATGTTAATGTGTAAAACAATATAGTAACACTTCTATATTAACTAGATTAGTTAACATTAAAATGCATTATAGTTTAACAACATTTATCAATTTTAATTTCAACATTTACTAAATACCCTTTAAAAAAGAAATTTTGCATCTCAAATACTATAGACGCATAATAAGTGGCATCACAATATGAGGTTAGAATTTGCTATCCTGATATTATTACAAGACCTGATGAAAATAAAAGTAAATAATAAATACATTTTATTATTCAAATTCATCTGTAATTTGGCCAAAGAATCATACTTAACATACATTTGAGTGTATGTTACACTCAGTCTATAATCATTTATGCTTCAAAGGCAAGATGTTAAATATGAAATTCTGTTCAAATATACACTGTAAAACTTAGCAATGTTGTTTTAAACATAAACTTTCCTATTTCTTATATTTTCTTTCATAAAACATGACTAGATTTCTAAGGTCACTTTACTGCAAAAAAGTCATCCTTAAGTTTTGTCTGGTTTTGTAGTACAAATATCTAAACATTAAGATGCTCTTTCTTGACAAGAAATACAATTAAAACAATTAAACTCTGAAAATGAAGCACAGCAACACTGCAAAAATGACATTCTACCTGAGCATTTCTGTCTTGTTTTTATTAAAATATAAATGTATTGTAATGTAAGAAGTTATATAAATGTATAAATGTCATTTTGTGTGCAGTGTTGCTGTGCTTATGACAGTCTCTTCTTGTGCATTTGAATCTCAAAAGTTTTAATTTCGGATAAAGTAAAGTTGAACTCAAAATGAAAACGGTACTAATAGGAAAGTAATTACATCTAAAGTAAGTTACTGGGAAACCTTCTGCAAAACTAAAAAAGTTTTACAGTGTATATAACACAAACAAACACACACGCACAAATATTGGGTTTGGTTTTGGTCAGAATTTTGTCATACAGTACCTGTTGTGTGTGTAGATGTGTTCTGACTATGAGAAACGTCTGGTTCAGCCTGTCTATGAGAACAGTCCCCATGGCCCTCGAGCTCTATCTGAAACTCATCCTCTGCTGCAGAACTGTAAGGTGAGGCACACCAACGCTGTCGAGAATTCAGCCACACTGTCTTACTTGTGTTGACAACTTCTTGTGTGAACTCATGTATATGTACGACAAATTGTCACAAGAGCATGTTGTACACATACACATGATAACAAATGATTGTTCTGCATTTTTAGACATATTCAAATGTTTATGTAACTCTTTTAGAAGCAGTTTCTCTTTATTTTTTATATGAATGTACTGCTCTACATTGATGCGTGCCTGCAGAAAATACAGATTTAGAGTCAAGTACAATTCGTCAGTAATAAATTAGTGTTTGTGTAATCTCAAAGAAACTTCTGTTGTCCTACCAGCAACCATTCCTGCCCTTGATTTGTGTTGTTTAGAGGTGAACTATAAGTTCTTACAAATAAATGCTTTATTAATATTAGTGAGGCTATGGGAGTGGTTACAGTGGGTCTTAATAATCAATTGTCCGGTTTCAACATCAATGTTAACTTGTTGATAATTAACTCCATTTACTTCATAATATTATCTGCATTATTTTGTCCTTCATATACGGACATGGAAGATTATGGTTGAGCTATTTCTAGATGTGTTGTGGACAGTTTGTGCATAGCTGTTGTGAAATTATTGGCTCAATCCCGTGATAAATTGCTTTAATATGATACAGTCTGATATTGCAAAACAAAATGTTGTACAACAGGGCATTTATTTTGTATGTGAAAAAAAGTGTTACCCAGTCATGTAGTGCAGACAACGGGACATACACAATGGGCCCTATCATACACCCGGTGCAACGCAAGTGTTGTTGCTAGTTTCAGCCCGACACATCTCATTTTCCCATCCTGCGCTGCGTTGTTTAAATAGCAAATGCATTTGAGCCCATTGGTTCGCCCTTGGGTGTGTTGGTCTAAGAATGAGGTGTTTTCAGACGCAGTGTTGGCGCGTTGCTATTTTGAGGAACTGAAAATATTTTTTTGTTATTTAAAGAGCGCGTAAGTAGAAACTATTTTTTGTTAGTTAAGGAGCAGGTTATAAAAATGTGTTAGTTAAGGAGCACGTTAATAGAAAATATATTTTTGTTATTAAAGGAACATGCGCCTCTGGGCGTGTCCACTTTTACTTTATTTATTACAGTAAACAAAAATGCAAAAAATTAATGGAATATAATGTAAATGATGATTATTGTGGATTTAAAGATAAAAATCCGGCTTGTCGTTTAGATAGCTTTCCTCTCTTGAGAAGCGTCCAGTCTTTGGTCTTGCAAAGTCCGCCATGCAAGAGCGCAACTTCTTTTCATAAAGGGAATGAGAGATGAGACTCTGATTGGTTTACTGCACGTTACGGCCAAAAAACACCCATGACTCACTTAGAGAATCAGGACAACCCGTTAAGACCATGCACCCGGGTGCGCCGACTGTTTTCCCATTAAACCAGCAAAAGTGGATTCAGAAACGCCCTGAGTGCACCTGCGCCCTGCACTTTATTCCATGCGCTTAGATGGTGAATATAGGGACCAATTTATGCATAATATATTGATTTTTTTTCTATTGTTATTCAAAATGAAAAAACTGTAATTTTCAGATGATGATCAAAAAATCTGCACATTGGTTATGATGTATCTTTGTCTTTATTAAAGCCTTCTAACACCACACGGCCCAATGTGGATGAGGGAATCACACTGTTTTCCACTCTTCTGAACAACAAACACTTTCTAGTCACCTTTGTTCATGCACTTGAGCAGCAGAAAGACTTTGCAGTGCGAGACAGGTGAGTACAGTGAAATATAAGTACAAACAAAACCTTTTTTTCAGGCTGATAATTTTGAAATGATATTATATGTATTTTTTAGGTCTTTAAAGAACACAATTTTATACAAGTACATTTTATGAGCAGAGATAGGTCTGTTATAGCACATGCCTTGTTTCAGTTAACACAAAACACATTTTTTTCTAAGAGAGACTGGTTTTACATTACTGAGGTACTATTCAAAGAAAAAGATCTAGCAAAAATCATATTTACAGGTCCAAATGATATGCCAAAGATGTTCACCTTTATTTGATTTATTTATGTTATTTATGCAACTATGACGCACATCCTGCGCTCAAGGATACTGTCTGTCATTGTCATCTGTACCTGATTAGCTTCATCAGTAGAACAATACTATTGTGTACTATTGTAGAAAGGGATGGATGTTTGGAATTAGAGGTTCTTTTTCTCTGGATCTATTCATGGCTGGTGTTCTTCAGAGACTTGGGCCTTCACCAACTTTCTGCGTATCATATTTTCACTCCCACATGCACATGTTTTTAATAATAATCCTCTAGGTTTGTTTTCATTGTGTGCATGTTTTCCATTGATGTTTAGGTGCAATATTGCCTCTCTGCTTACGATTGCCCTCCATGGTAAACTTGAGTACTACACCAGCATCATGAAGGAGTTGTTGGTGGATTTGATCGATGCATCAGCCTCCAAAAACCCCAAACTGATGCTCAGACGAACAGAGTCAGTGGTGGAGAAGATGCTTACAAACTGGATGTCCATCTGCATGTACAGCTACCTAAAGGTGCCCATGTATACAAAAGTAGTGAGAAATTAGGATAAAGAATGGCCACAAAAGTCTACCAGGATGATCTCTAGCCATCATAACTCGGTTATATCTCAACATTCACAAACTTTCCTTCTTGTCCTGTCAGGAAACTGTAGGCGAACCGTTCTTCCTGCTGCTATGCGCCATCAGACAGCAAATCAACAAGGGTTCGATCGACGCCATCACGGGGAAAGCACGGTACACGCTCAACGAGGAATGGCTTCTGAGGGAAAACATTGAGGCTAAACCACAGGTGAGCTAAACGTGACTTCTGACTAATCTTTCTGTTCACACCTTCTCTCATTTCAGATATTACGCTTGTCTCTTTCATTTTTGATCCTATAAACGGGACTGTTGAATGGTTTGATAGCCGACTCCTTGTGTCTGTGTGTGTTCCAGAACATTAACGTGTCGTTCCAAGGTTTTGGAATGGACTCTGTGATAGTCCGTGTGATGAACACAGACACCATCTGTCAATTGAAAGAAAAGATACTCGAAGCATTTTACAAGAACCTTCCCTTCTCCCAATGGCCCAAAGAGGAAGATGTTGAACTGGGTAATTTATCATTCAATTTGATGACTGTTTCTTTGCTTGGCTCATCAGAGAGGAAATAAGTAAATGTGGCTTGTCATTTCATGTATTTAATAATTAAAGATTTATTTATAGTGTTAATAAAGTCTGTTTCACACAGAATGGTTTCCAAAGGGACAGAGAAGCAGAATTTTACACAATGTGGATGACACATCTATCATGGAAGACGGAAGAAAAAAACTCAATACCACTTTTCACTATCAGGTGTGTTGGTAATGAGAAATGGAGAGTGTATACTGAAATTGAAAATATGTAACAGTCTGTTTGGGGTCTTTTAGGTGTTCATGGAATGAGTTGCTCAGTGAGGGTCTCTAGAGTAAATTTCTGTATCCATAAGCCTGATGACATTTAACCTTTTGATCTGCCTTCTATAGATCCCAGATGGGGCGTCACTGGCCATGAGCATGAAAGATAAGAGAGAGAACACACTGGGCAGAGGTAATGGGCCTTGACTCGTCGGTTATTAATGCCAAACACTTTCTTTGTGCAAATGGTCTAGGTGTTTTACGTCATTTTCCTCTGGATAATTGTGTCTTTTCTGCCCACAGTAAAAGATCTGGACACAGAGAAATATGTTCATTTGGTAAGTGTTTATTGAATAAAAATGACGTTGCTCAAATGCTGCTCGGGAGACTTTAAGGAAACTCAATGGACTTAATGTTTTCCCTTCACACATTGATTGTAAGGACACACAGAGAAAATAAAAGTAAACATAAATGACAAACAGTAAAAACACAGAGCTTTAAATTTATCTGGCTGGAATAGCTCATATTTTGGCAAATTGTGGCATTATATGTTGATATTACTGATTGCATTAATTATTATGCACTTTATATACACTAAGATACGTGTAGCAATAGTGTACTTACAATGTACTACTTAACCAAGAAATTAGAGGGTATTTTAAAGTAACTACATGGGATTTCTACCATTTTATGTCTAGTAAGTTACTGTGTACTAAGTAGGATAATACACATACTGCTTGTTGTTATCATAAAAAACTGAATAATTTACAGTATATGTGATAACAACTAGATGGCTATGGTGTATGTTATCACTTATTAAAAGCTTTGCGAGGTTAAAAGTTTAATTGTATTTCTTTCTGTGTAAAAATGTTATATTTAAGTTAATGATTATACAAATCATACATATTTAGTGACCGTTTATAAGAGTGCCCATAACGCTAATAATTAATGTTCATGTCACTGTAGGTGCTGCCACATGATGAACTGACTGAGAACAGGAAGTCCCACAGACAGAGCCACAGAAAGAAAGTGTTGCCTGAGATCTACCTGACACGTTTGCTTTCTACCAAGGTGACCTAAAGCATATTTTTGATTTGTGCTCATTTGTCAGTGACATAAACATTGTAATAGTACTAATATAGACCGTTTTAACGCAGTTAACTTTCGGTCTATGTGTGACTAGTGTCTAATTAAAATAATATAAAACTATTTATATTTTATTTAATATATTAAATACATATTAATATATAATCCCTAATTATATAACTATTTATATTTGATTTAATATATAAAATACATATGAATATATAATCCCTAATAATATAACTATTTGTATTTTATTTAATATGTAATATACGTATTAATATATAATCCCTAATTATATAACTATTTGTATTTTATTAAATATATAAAATACGTATTAATATATAATCCCTAATAATATAACTATTTATATTTAATTTAATATGTAATATACGGGGGGCACGGTGGCTTAGTGGTTAGCACGTTCGCCACACACCTCCAGGGTTGGTGGTTGGATTCCCGCTTCCGATTTGTGTGTACTCCGGTTTCCTCCCCTGGTCCAAAGACATGCATGGTAGGTTGATTGGCATCTCTGGAAAAATTGTCCGTAGGGTGTGAGTGCGTGAGTGAATGAGTGAGTGTGTGTGCCCTGCGACGGGTTGGCACTCCATCCAGGGTGTATCCTGCCTTGATGCCCGATGACTCCTGAGATAGGCACAGGCTCCCCGTGACCCGAGGTAGTTCGGATAAGCGGTAGAAAATGGAATGGAATGGAATGATATATATGTATTAATATATAATCCCTAATTACATAACTATTTATATTTTATTTGATAGGTAATATATGTATTAATATATAATCCCTAATAATATAACTATTTGTATTTTATTTTATTTAATATGATATTAATATATAATCCACGCATGCACAGAAACGTTATTGTCACTCAGGAACGGTCTATACTACTATATGATGATATAGTATTGTAATAAATGACAGGAAAATTTCATTGTCTGAGAAGAAATAGCTATTGTTTCTGCACCTGTCAAAATGATTTGCAGCATCCGTGTTGCTGGGTGTTATTCCAGGGGTTGTTATTCTCGGATAACAGACACTAGAAACGAATGTCGCAACTGGCCAATCACAATCAAGTATTCCAGAGCCCCGCGTAATAATCCAAGATAACACCCCCTCAAAACTAATAACACACAGTAACCCGGATACATTAAAATCGTATTGACAGGCATTTTTTACAAATGAAGAACAAATGTTTCCTAAAAACATATATGACACTTTATATACAAATGATTAAACCAAATTACCTGTTTTTGGCATTTGAACATTGTTTCTCATCTTAAAACAGAAACTAAACAGCTTTTCCTCCTTTCCTTAAAAATGAGCTAATAAAATATTTCAAATTAACATTTCAAGTCCAGTTTTTCCTTATGTGGCAAGTAGCCATGTAACAAGCAGGATAACGTACAAGGAGCCGGTTTTTATTGCGAAATAACCCCCTTCAGTGTGATACAAGACCCTCCCCTCCGCTTTATGTCAGGTCTGGAACACAATCTTGTGGATTATTTCTGCGATAACAACCGGCTGCCTCTACATTATCCCGTACATAACATTCAAATCCAGTGTTTTAATTCCTTATTCTTGATAAAGGTAAAATCAATGAGTTCTAAAGTATTAAAAATGTATTCTGCACGCATTATGAATAAATCCTTATGAATCCATTTCTCAATGAAATTGTTTTTGTCCTATCTGTACAGGGAACACTTCAGAAGTTCTTAGATGATCTGTTTCAAGCCATTCTGAGCATTCCGCCTGATAAACCACCATTCGCTGTGAAATACTTCTTTGACTTTCTAGAAGAACAGGCAGACCATCGTGGGATCACAGACCCCGACACGCTGCATATTTGGAAAACCAATAGGTATTTGTAAAAGTGTTTAAGACAGGTCTCAAAGAAAGAAACTTTACCCCATCATTTAGTCACTATGATGCCATTCTTGGTAGCTGGAAAATTATCTATCTAGCTTAGTCATACTATGAATGGGCGCTAATGTTTCGAAGCTCCAAAATCGACTTCGTTGAGTACATAAATATCCTCTGAAGCGAAAGACACGTTTGTGAGAGAAAGCTATAATTATTTTGAGATTATTATGGGGTAAAATTCATTTTTGGGTGAACTATCACTTAAAAACAAAGATGATAATGTTGAAAAAAAACAAGTGAAATGTAAATGATGTGAAGATGGCATCCGCAATGATGCATCACAGGGCTGTAATGGTCTCCAATGTATCTCTCTACAGTTTGCCTCTCAGGTTCTGGGTGAACATCCTGAAAAACCCTCAGTTTGTTTTTGACATCGATAAGACGGATCACATGGACGCCTGCTTGTCAGTTATTGCTCAAGCTTTCATTGATGCATGCTCACTCTCTGACCTACAGCTGGGCAAAGTAAGAACACAGACACATCTCCAAATATTTGAATAACATACTCTCATGTACTTTACGATGACCATGATTTTGATGTCTCAGCCTTACACAAAATGCCAGTTGACTATACACAGTCAAGCCTTGATCAAGTTTTCCTGAATCACAGTTTTGTATGCAACTGGGTTTTGAGTCATGGATTGATAAAACTTCAGTGCAGAGGTTATTTATTTATAAATGCAGAGCTGCAACGGTTTGCACTGATGAGCACTATTCACTCATTTGAACCCATGTTCACATTACAGAGGAAATCTACATGATTTAATATAAATCTGCACTGTAGCAACTGTAAATAACCTAAGACAGCTTTGCATCAGTGTCATACAGATTCCTGCTGTGAAACATGAATACCGATGGTCTCCTAAATGTGAAAAAGATTACAAGCATTTTTGTACTTTTTATGCTCTCTACATTCATGCTTGTACAGGATTATAGTTGATCCGGCTATTTGAGCCACGCTTCCCAACATTTTTTATCTCAAAAGTCGGAAAGTCCTCGGCACATTCACATTAGCTTGCTCACTGGGGATTACAGACAATAAACAGAGTTCACTCCAAAATAAAACATGTCGGTCAAAGACAGTATATGTTTCAATGGTTTTGTGCCCATACAACGGAAATAAAGGGGGGGGCAATATTTTGTTATTCAACATTCTTAACAATATCTTCTTTTGCGTTTTGGGGAAGAAAGAAAATGACACGAATGTGTAAATGATGATTTGGGTAAACAGTGTTTTGAGGCTTTAAATGGACACTTCCATTAGTTCAGATAGACAGCATTTTAACATTGTGCTGAAACTTTTTTTAAAGCTGCTTTAAACTATACGCTCGGGGAACACAGTTTGTTTAGATTGCGTTTAGACATTTTCAATCAACATGCAAAAATATTGCGTAAAAAAACATCAAGATACAAACTAAATGCGAATATGGCAAAGAGAGAAAGTTTTGATCAAATGATAATGAAAAACTAAATTGACATACATGACTGTGGAAAAAACACAGGTTTATGGGTACGGTATATGAAGTCCATGACACTTTTTAATCACACATTAATGCACTTTTTACATTCATAACTGTTTTAATTTTTATTTTCAAGGATTCTCCCACCAATAAGTTGCTGTATGCCAAAGAGATCCCAGAGTATAAGAAGAGGGTTCAGAGTTATTACAAACAGATTCAGGAGATGGCACCACTGAGCGAACAGGAAATGAACGCTCACCTCGCTGAGGAATCACGGGTAAGCGGGACGGACACTTACTGTTACAGTTCACGTCCAATTACATTTTGATCAGCTTCTCAAAAAAGCCTCCTGCTGCACATAATGTATGTAGCCTTTAGGCATTTGAGGAAAGCTCCCAATTTGAAAGCGAAAGGGCAATCCCAGAATGCATTTGGACAAGACTAGTAAATAGAAGAAGCAATATGTCAAACAAAGTTTACCACTCTATATTTCCAGTTAGTCTACTGCAGACAGATACGTTTGGAAACCGAGGCAACATGTTTTTCATCATTCATATCACATCATTCTTTTTGTTCATGTCATAGAAATACAGGAATGAGTTCAACACCACCCTTGCCTTAACTGAAATCTACACATATGCCAAGAAATATCGTCATCAGGTGAGAAAGCTTTTCATTTTTGTCAATTGTAATGAAATTGAAACAGCATGAGGATTGGTCCTGTGATCAGCTCATTTTCCTGTGCATGTTTGAGCGTGCTGCCACCCTGGCGCTGATGCCCTGGACTTATTTTACGGTGCATTCTTTAGCCATCACTGAGCTTCATTAACACGCTGAAACACTCTGATTTGCATCTGTGTGATTGAGCTCATTGTGTAACGGTAGCTGCTAAATAGAGGCTTGGCGCGACATGAAAGCGCAACCGCATAGGGGTTTGCAAAACAAGCCACTAAAGTGTAACGCTGATTATTGTTAACATGCAGATCGCAACAGATCACATGTGTTAAGGGTGTGTTTGTTTTCTTTATGACTTAAAATAGAGACATTCAAAGGTCTTAACCACACACAGAAAGTATGCATCAGATCATCGTAGAGATAAGAGGTTTGATTCTACTGAATCAGACCACCAAAACGTTTTTACATAACACAATAGAGACACGATGGTTGGCTCGTTTCCCTTGTGACTGGCAGTATGACCACCTAATATCTGTCCAGTGCCAAGTTTTTTCACGGCAAGCACCGCTCACATATTCTTTAGACAAAATGTACCTATTATTAAGAAATATCTGGTAATTGGTGCTCGCAGAATGCATTATTGTTGTGTAATCTTATGTTGAGTGCTGTTTTATCTTAACAAATAGACTCCATTTCAAGGTTTTAATAGATCTCAGGACAATGTTGTGAAGCATTACTTTTTCCACTGTTTTGTCTAGTTGTACCTCATAATAACAACCGTTGAATCATTTCCAATCAGATTAAGTTGCAGGGACTTTGAAATGTGACTAAGGCTTTTCATTGGCCACTAATCATTTGGTTGTCATGACATCATCTCTTTATCTGCCCAGTGAAATGTACAGTATATCACTTGACATAATACGGTTTGGTCGCGGTTTTGTGGTTAGAAAAGTATTTTGAGTTCTACAGATTTAAAATGCCATATTGGATGTTAAGAGTTTTCTTACAATAATAATTTTTATGATAATATGAAGAGTTTGGCTCCAAAACGCTATAAATCCATTTTGATTCATTTAAGTAAAAATGTGTTTTATTTACGAAGAAAGTGCAAGATGAAATCCACTATTTTCTGTTTCAAAGTTCATCTTTAGGTTCTAATAACATAAAAAAAAATCCTTTTAAAAGATTGATTATAAAAACGCATAAACTTTGCCCCAAAATGTAATTCAATATAAAATGGATCAATATAAAAGTTATTTTTTATATTAAAAGTATTGAAAAAAACACAACAAAGTGAGTTGATCCACATTTGCTATGAATTAGTGCCTGGTCTTCTTAATCTCCTCACGTAAATGATTATATTTCTTCCCCACTGCAGGAACCAGCACAGCTTCATCAATGCGTCAAAATTATTCATTTTTTTGTTTGTTTGTTGAACACGAAGTACAAAGTAGATCAGGGAAACTAGGAGCCGACCGTATTCAGAGCGGCGCCATTACTTTTTATAATGCATGGAACGGTGTGCTGTGATTGGTTCTCGCATTCTGCAGAGAAGTGAGACTGGCGTTTATTGCGGTTTGGAAAGAAAGTGTGAAAACATGACAGAATAACACGGCGCATATCGCATTTTGCGTAAATTTAAAAAGTGATGTTTCAACACCTACCTGATACAATACTGTATCATTTTGGCGAGTTTTTTTTTTTATGGCGTTTATCACGTTTTGGAACCAAACTCTTCATATATTCTGTAATATGTTTTAATATTGATCCCACTCTCTCTCTCAGGTGGTGAGTGCACTAGAATCGAACCCGACAGCTCGACGCACTCAGCTGCAACACAAGTTCGAGCAGGTCATCGCACTAGTGGAAGACAACATCTATGAGTGCAGCAGTGAGGCCTGAGCAGAACACAGAGTCCAGAGATATGAGCCAATCAGATGCCAGCTCATGTTCACTTTCCTAAGACTGTTAAAATGACATACGTTCTCTGTTGAGGTTTGATGACGGCTAACGAATCTCTACCAAATTAATGTGAGTTTAGCAGGTAACAAGTGGAAAAGCCATTGATGATAATATTCCACTGATATTTGCTATGATTGGCTCATCTGATTGAGCATTTGTAATGTGTGAAGCAAACCCGATACAGGGTGTGTAATGTTGACTATTGAATATTGAACTAAGAGATACTGTTGACTCGGGCCATGAGGTCCCGTGGCTATGTAACGCACTGACCCCACGCTCTGGGAGAGCCAACGATGATGCACTGGATTATATAACACATAGCAATATTTATAACTGTGTGCCTGATGATTTTCGTGTGCGATTGATTTAATGTGAATAAGTTTCCTAAGCAGGATGATATCATGTTGGTGCATAAAGCACCTAAACAAGTGTCACTTTGCTGTGGAGTAACATTATATGCATATAATAGGCTTGAAGGAGACCATGTGGCATACCTTTTTTATTTAAAGTGTTTACGTTTTTTTAGAGTCTGTACCTACGATAGGCTACATATTCTGTATATATTCTTCTGGAAAAATGTCCTTAATTGCTTGGACACAGACGTTTTATAAAATATGGCCATGATCGTGACTGAACCCTTATGTCACATGCAGTTTACTTCTCGTTTTTGAAACATGACAAAGTTGTGTCATACCTTTTTATTTTAATCTGCAGACAAATTCATGATTTTGAGGAAATATGAAAATTCATGTCTTTATATATATTTACATCACAGTTTCTTCACCGACAACATTTACTGACATCTAGACATTTACAGAGTTGATTTGGGCTTGTGGTCTCACGGCTCCAGCGCTCGCGTCTCATATCCTGTTAACTTCTTAACTTAACATGGAATGATGTTATGCAGCATCACAACAGGTGATTAAGGCTAAACAAATATAAAAACAGTTATCTTGGTACTGTTGATGTTTATGTCACAATCAGACACATGCAGCTCAGAACATACGGTATTATTATATCAAGTGATTGTCCAAATGCTAAAGATTATCACATAATATGTGAATTGAGAGGGTGCAGACTGGCCAAATGGATCTTCTGGAGGGATTGTCCGGGTCACGCGGTGACGTCAGGGGTTCTTGTGCTCAGGCAGGAGTCACCTGACTGGTCGAGACCACTGAAGACTGAGTCTTACTGGAGAGCACTTGGCTGGTGTCCTCTTCACCGAATGGGTTCTTACCACAGCAGACCGTCGTAAGCATGCAGTTCCTAAACTGCACAAGGACAAACACACAGCATGTCTGACCTTGTTTAATAAACAAGTATTTGACACTCATCCTAACATAGAGAGATTTAACATTATGAATATATTTTCAAATACAACCTTTTTGCAGTCTGACATTTTCTATTGCGTTTTGGTGCTATTCAAGCCAAACCTAGTTTTAGTATTACTGTGGCCCACCAGATTTACACTTTCTAAATGACAAAAAAATGACAAATTGAAAAAATCACCTGATAAAAGTCTTTATACATGTGCCGTGTATGTCTCACCTGTCTGTTGAGGAGGATGTAGATGACAGGATTGTAGAGTGCTGCGCTCTTAGCGAAGAATGCTGGAATTGTCATGAAGACGGGACCAAATTCTGTACCTTGATTAGCAAATATGTACCAGGCCACAGTGGCATACGGTACCCAACAGACTAAGAATGAAATCACCATGACAACCACCATGCGCGTCACTTCCCGCTCGGCCCTCTGGGTCGTCTCTGACTCTTGCTGTTGAGCCGCAGCCTGAAAAAACATACAAACAATGTTCTTCTCAATGGATTTTGACAAGATAAAAATAGAACTGATTTACCATTTACAAAATGAAAGTAATGTTGATAATATAATTCAATAGCTCATGAATGCTAAAAAACACATCCTTCACAACTATGTGTCAATGCAAATGAGTTGCTTTCTCTTTAAATAATCTCATTTGCGTATCCAACATATACAAGACAACTAAAAATGAACATAATTCATTGGCAAACGTTGTCATAATATATTTGATTAAAAATTTTAAAGCCTACATACTTTTAACTTACTTCTACATTGTGATATTACTTTGCTGTACATTTTGCCTCCTAATGCCCTTTCAGTAGCCATAACCTGGGTTAAACCGAGCATTTAAAGTGATAGTTCACCCAAAAATGAAAATTCTGCACTCATCCTCTTGTCATTTCTACGCAGAACACAAATGAAGATATTTTGAAGAAAGTTGTTAACCGCTTCTAGTGTATAAACAAAACCAAAGCAAGTGAAGGGGAGCAGGTAGACAACATTCTTCAAATTCATAATGTTCTGCGGAAGAAAGAAAGAAAGTCAAACAGGTTTGAAATGACAAGATGGTGAGGACAGAATTTTCATTTTTGGGTGAAGTATCGCTTAGGCATGTCCACCTGGGGACATATCTTTCATGAACTTGCCAACTCTGGTATGTTTTGGTGTGTATCCATACCGCACGAACAGTGCAGAGAAGACGACTGTAGCAGAAGAAGATGATTATAAGTGGAATAGAGAAATGCAGGATGAACATATAGATGACAAATGAGGTGTTGTGGACTTCAGGTTTAGGAGTGTAGTAATCTATCCCGCAAGAGCATTGCATCCCTTCAGGTATATACCTGTGTCAATCCATACATACATAAATTAGTTTTTCCTTGTGTTCCATTGATATAAAAAAGGTAACATTTGGTCGTATAATAGGGTAAAACCTGCATACCATGTTTTTGTTTCGTTCAACACACAAAATGTATAATCTCAAGGCATATCACTTTAGGTGGCACTCTTACCTGGACCACCCCAGCAGTGGAGGCACCGCACAGGTGAGGGCCATGACCCAGGTGAAGCCCAACCCCATGATGGCATGTTTCTCCCCAAACCGGAACGTTGTCATTGGCTTACACACCACAATGTAGCGCTCAACAGCCAACACTACTAGAGACCACAGGGCTATCTCACCTGAAAAAACATCTTGAATCTGTCATTTTATTCAAATTATAAAACGCTGACCTCGGTCAAACAAATCTTTGTTAGTGGAAAGCACTATACATCACAATTTTGTGATGCAAATTAAAAAGGAGAGGGGGAGATTTACGGTAAATCAGGAACAGTTTAGTAGAACAAAAGTTATATAACGGTCAATGTATCTTGTTTTTGGCTCATTTACTGAAAAGAAGGCTTTAGAGACAACTAGAAACACTCCAGAAACACTGGGCTAGAAAGATTGGACTTACCGCCCATGGTGGCGAAAAAGCCCTCAATGTTGCATCCTGTGACTCCCAGGACGAAGTATCCATGCAGGGATGTGTACAGGGTGACGGTGAATCCCCCCACGATCATGAACAGATCAGCCACAGCCAGATTGAGCAATATATAGTTGAGAGGTGTGCGGAGCTTCTTGTGCTGAATAGTGACGTAGAGTGTCAGAAAGTTGATGGGAAATGAAGTGATGATGAGAAAGAGCATGTATGCCGCCAAGAGAGAGTACTTCCACGGCTCTGCTAGGTAGTACTGTGGCTCCTCGAATGGGCTGCGGACTAAACCCGTCTTGTTAGACATCGGCACGTAAAAGTTTGGGCCTTCCGTCCCGTTCATGTTTGGTTCACCGGTCAGAAGTAAAATAAAAAGACGAGCTTTTACACCTCCTCGCTAGTAAGCGAACGAAGTCCCTGAGAACAAGTAATGGAGGACACAAGTGACTCTCTTATATGCCCCCCACCAGCTCAGATTAACTGCATAGGAGAGATTACAGTGAGGAATTTTGAGTTACACACAGATTGAGGTCAGAGAGTGTTTTGATAATCCTTGGAGGTGAGCGGGAGGAAGGACAACAAAGAGGAAAAACACTTGGGTCATTCCTTTAAAATTCTGCCATTTGAAATAGAAAATGAAGAGTTTATTATCAAACTGCATTTGGTTTGTTTTAAGATGTAATAACTCAAAAAATACAGCTACAACACAATAGAACATGATGAAATAATAAAAACCTCCATCATCAGTTACTACAAGGGACACTGGCATTCATTGACTTCCATTGTATGAATACAAAACAGCTGAGTCATTTCTCAAAATATCTACTGTTGTGTTCCATCGCAGAAAAAGTCACTTACATTGCATGAGGGTAAAAAAATGATCTTTGAAGAGAGGATGGGCTGAAACATCTGCACTTCAGTCTGTGGCTTTGAAGACACTGCACACTTGTAACTTTTGCATTTTTAAATAAACATAAATTCTTTCTTAGACTTTTGATCTGATTGTATGTTTACAGCTGAATTATTGCCTATTTTAGAACAAATTTTATTTTGCGTTGATAAGATATGGATTTGATTTTCATTAATAACCACGGATTAACTTAACCGATAACACTTTATATAAAGTATTATTATCATGTGTAGTAGAGTAGGCGGGGCGAGACCGTGGTTCGAGACTGGTGAGTTATTGTGAATGGGCGCCAGCTGTGCGCACACCGGGCTCAAATCACGTAGGAGATTGGGAGCATATAAAAGGAACGAGCGACTACTTTTAAAGTATGTTATTAACATAGGTAACAATGTTAATCTACCGCAAACCATAACCAAAAACCCACAGTGACCGCTGAACCTTGTCCAGAGCCAAACCCTTCCTTAAACTCATTGCCAAGGATAATGAGTTTAAGGAACTAAAGAATTAAAAAAGAATTTAAAAAAAGAATTAAAAAAGGAAGAATAAAAAAATCAAATATGACCACTTAAACTTGGCTTTTTACACAATAGCAAGAAAAAGGAATGTTCTAAAGAACAAAAATAACGACATAAAGCGAAATGTACGTATATGAAGAATGTAAAAATAATACTGTGCATTTTTGCATAAACACAAGTTAACATTTTGTAAATTTTAGGCATACAAATAGACAATTTACAGATAGCCTAAAAGGTCATTTTAAGTCTTGTATACTATGTGCAAACTGTAGAATTTTGGCCAAGATCTTGCAAACTAATCATGACATTTCTAATATCTTAGGAAATAAAATGATCAGTCTTAGATGTGACACATGTACAGTATTAAACTGAATCCACTACATGATTAAACAAAAAATCCTCTTTATTAATAAAAAACTATTACAACAATGATGCATTTTTGAAATGTGTCTTCAATTTAGTCTTCGCAAACAGCAATTGTGAAAAACAAAGCATGTACCTGTGTCTTATAACCTATTTAAAGTAAGTGTATTAAACCAAAAGTATGCCAACATGAAAGTGTAAAAACGGTATAATCCCCTTTGGTAGGATGAGCATTCTGATCTGTTTCATCCTATCAGACTGATCCGCTGACCTGGTATTTACTTACGGATTTCTAGCGGCTCAATTAACAAAACACCTCAGTCCTTCAGCATCACAACAGCACACACAGATAAAGTAATTGTCTCTAGGACCAGCACACGTGTAGCGTGTTCGGCTAATCCACTGCACACACACAAATAACCGGGTTAGTTGGACTCGTCAATGGGTCTCCTGCAGTACGGGCAACAATTGTGCTGAAGAACTAGCAACTCATAGTCTTCACTATGGAACATCTACAAAAAAGACACA
The DNA here is from genome assembly GCF_015846415.1 of Triplophysa dalaica. Lineage (NCBI taxonomy): Eukaryota > Metazoa > Chordata > Actinopteri > Cypriniformes > Nemacheilidae > Triplophysa > Triplophysa dalaica. The sequence continues at coordinate 20,072,597 of NC_079559.1, forward strand.
ATGGAATTAATGTTTGTTACAAGGAAAGTACAGCGGCAGTAGAAATCATTTGATAAGAGCTGAGATAATAGAGCCGGATAAAGGACGCAGCGACTTGGTGATAAAGATTTTGGTACCTGAAAGCATGAAGGACACATGGTGATGCTGACATCAGGGAGCAGAGATCGGTAGTACTGCCAGCTGAGAGGTTTGGGCCAGCGCTTGATCAGGACATCTCGTCTGGACATGGACCGCAAAACCGCTCGACTCACAACCACTGGGACAAACTCACTGCCACCCTGCTGTAACACAAAAACAAGAAGCAAAGTTTGCTCAGTATAAAATAACCTGATGGGCTGATAGAAAAAATACATGTATCATGTATCTGCATCATGTTCCGCTAAATAACACCTCAAGAAAATGAAATGCATTTTAACGTTCATTTAAGTGGTTCTGTGTTGTTATCAGTTTGTTATGCCATTCCATCATGACTTCAGAATGCAATGATGCAGAAATAATACTGAAAGCTTCTCAAACAGTGTTATATATGAATAAAAGATTTCAACATCGGTCACTTTAAGCATTCTGTTGTATTGCATAAGAGGCAGAGAGATTAGTTATTATTAGGTAAATCTTCTCACCTCAAAGCTGAGTTTGGCTGTAAAGGGGTCATCCTCAGGGTCTTCAATCCTCTCATCCAGCTTTAGACACTGAGATTCTGACACACACACACACACACACACACACACAGACACACACACACACATAACCATTTACACATGCTTCATTCTGTCTTTTATTAGCAGTAGGTCTTATAACAGACACCATTTTTGATGGTATAATTTAAATCCCATGCAATACTTAGCCAATCCATGCATCTACAGGTATTATTATAATGGGCTTAAGAAATTGTCAGTATTTACGTGCCCTAATATTGTTCAGTGTCTCCAAGCAATTTTCAATTTATTCCCATCAATATTGTGACACATTTTAAGTCAGCGAGTGCAGAATGACGTCCTATAGCTGACAAATCCACGGAAATGCCTGAGCTGACTTATTGAAAACCAGAAAATAACCATTCATATAGTCATTATTATTTGCATTTACTGTAGTAACCACTGGCTTCATGTACGTAAAGCTGTTTTGCAACAATGCAAAACTGTGAAAAGGGCTAAAACTGAATTTAACTCAAAACTAAATTTCAGCTTTAACATCTTTAAATTTTATTAGCAAGCATTAAAAAACTGAACTTTATATTCCTGTTAACAGAAGATCTACTCATTTATTCTGGGTCTTGTATATGATCTTTATATAGTTTTGTCCCTTTGGGGTTTGACAGATACATGCTGGTGATTAACTTTATTTTTGTCAGTTTGTGAGATTTTAAAGAGATTCCTAATGATGAATGTGAGATGGTACCCTCGCTGGTCATCTCCTGCCAGCCAGCACCCTTCCTTTCTACACGAGGCACTTCCAGGTCAATGAGAGACACAGCCTCCTCATCGGAGATGTCCTCCTCCAAATAAAACTCCACAAGCGGAAGCACCTCTAAACACAAAATCACACATGTTCAGACATTTATGCGTTTGGCAGACGCTTTTATCCAAAGCAACTTATATTGCATTATAATATACATTTGTAGTCACATAAATCTGAGCTTTACCACATTGTCCTTCAGGGACAACTAAAGCAACCAAATCAGGCTCATGCATCATTCAGAATTTAATTGAGATGGCAGATAAATAATGTAACTATTTTTATTTTTAAAAATGCATTTATTTTATGATATGAATTATAAACTAGATTATATTAATATCATAGCCTGAAATGTCACCCACAAAACATTGCATCTAACAATAAACAATACTTTAGCAGCATTTAGTAACCTAAGTGTATGTTCATTTGACCATTTGAATAGTTTTGAAATCATAAGTAGCATGATTTCAACAATTGTACAATTGTATTGATTTCAACAGTAGCAAAGATTATATTGTTATATTATATAACTATATTGCTCATCGTTAGTTCAGAACTTACCCTGGTAGAAAAGCCCAAATTGTGTTCAAACAATTGAATAATTGAAGTAAATAATATCAATCAGGCTAGAATTGACAGATGTTTGACTTCACACACCGTAAGAGGAAGCAGAATATATGAAAGGTTGTCGGCAGTTAATACAAGAGTTGCCCTGGTTGTTCAGCAGAGGGTTGTTGGTAGAACATCGATAACACATGGGAATCAGATCCTACAGCAAAAAGAAATACACACATTTAACTTAAAAGCTCTGAAATGTGTCATCTGCATTTCTAGATGTTCTCTGAATCTAATGAAGAAGCATATTCCACCTCAAACAAGCTAAAAGATAGGACCATAAGTTTGTATTCATCTCACAGAATCTCACACTGAGATGCTAGACCTCAGTGCTGCATTTGACACCATTGACCACAGCATACTTCTACATAGACTCGAAAATGATGTCGGCATTAATGGAATAGCATTGAAATGGTTTAAGTCTTATTTATCTGACCGTTTTCAATTTGTTGCAATAAACAATGAGGTGTCACGCAAATCGCAAGTCCAGTACGGTGTACCACAGGGCTCAGTCTTAGGGCCTCTGCTCTTCGCATTGTACATGCTACCTCTAGAAGATATAATAAAGCGACACAGAGTTAGATTTCACTGTTATGCTGATGATCCTCAACTTCATATTTCCTCGAAGCCTCATGAAACACAGCAGTTCCATCGAATAATGGAATAGTCAATATAAATAAACTGGATGAGTAACAAATTTTCTCTGAAAACAGAAGTGTCAGATTTTGGTGAAAGAATCTTTGCGTTCTACTAGATGGTAATCCGTCATTTAAGAGCCATGTCGCTAACACCTGTAAAATTACATTTTTCCATCTTAAGAATATATCTAAACTACCTCATATGCCGTCACTGTTAGATGCAGAGAAGTACATTCATGCATTCATGACATCAAGACTAGATTAATGTAATGCACTGTTAGGTGGTTGCCCAGCAGGCTTACTACAAAAACTCCAACAGGTCCAGAACGCGGCAGCTCTAGTTCTTACACGTACTAGAAAGTATGAGTATATTAGCCTGGTTCTGTCAACCTTGCACTGATTACCTATAAAGCATCGCATTAACTTTTAGATCTTGTTTATGACCTATAAAGCCCTTCATGGTTTAGCGAACTTCTATTGTATTACAGTCCTTCACGTACACACACATGACACACTCTGTCAGTTTAAATCAGACTCAATTTTAAAGTTTTACATAATTAATATTGCATATAGGAAACTATAGTCTGTTCAATATTTGACCTGTGTTTCTCTCCATTATCTTAAATGTGTGCTTTCACTGTGCGTGCGTGTCTGTGAGTCCATCTGTGTGTATCTATGTCTATGTGTGATAGAACTTGTGCATATTGTGTTTTGGGAGCGTTTGTATGTGGGTACAGTATGTATGTCTTCTGAGTTTTTATCATTTTCTTGTTTTTACAGGTATATAACTTTAATCTATTTAATTTCAGTCAAATGTCTCATGTGCAGCTGCTTTGTAACAATGACAATTTTGAGTTGAGATGAAAGATTTATGACAGAAGTTTCAATTTTGGGTGAACTATCCCTCTATTGGCTCAAGATAAACTTGGGGACTGGAATGAAAAAAAAACTAAAACTAATGAGAAAAATGATGATCATGCAGGAAACTATGCAGTATTAGAATCAATAGTTTTTGTATAGAAATCTTGTATTTGTTGTGAATCAGTCTCTGTAAAATGGCTTTTATAAAAAAACTTAAATGTCTACATTTCTTATTCATGTGCCATATGTAATACAATAAAAATATATTTTGATGAATACTGACGTAAACAGTATTGTACATTTGCTGCAGATTTATGTTGCAAACAGGGTTACCACTCAAAGCAAAATGTGAAATTCCCTGACTAAAAAGCAGAATTTCCATAAAATATAAGAAGTGAAACCTGTCTTTGACAAAAATATGCAGAAATGTGTAAAAACACGATAAAAAATACAGTACAGAAAAATTACATTTTGATAAATGGACACTAAAATTTAAATTGACTGATATTCCATGACTTCAACAAAAAATATATAAAATTCCATGACTTTCAATGTCTGGAACAGATCATTTAAAATTCCATGATATTCCAGAAATGCCATGACCCGTGGGAACCCTTTGCAATCTCCCATTTCACTATATCCCAAAGACGCTCTATTGACATGAGATCTGGTGACCACTGAAGTACAATCAACTCATTATTAAGGTTTCTGGATTCAGTCTGAGTTGATGTGTGATTTGCGGGATGGTGCTGGAATTGGCCAATAGAAGATACATAAAGACTGTGGTCATAACACAACAACAATCCACAGGCAGGCTGTAAGAGAAAAACATAATGCACACACCTCACTGTCATGGTAAGGTTTGGAGCGAACTGTCAGACAGCTGAGTTCCATGCTGTCCTGATAGCGGGCCGGGATCTTCAAGCCTTGTAGTTTCTCAAAGGCATGTCGTGCTACTTTATACGCCCCCAGAACTTTACTTTGTTTCGCCAGAGCATACAGTGTATCCCTGAACCACATATCAAGGATCATACATCACACAATTTTTATGCCCAATCAATTTCATATTGGATGGTAATATTGTCATTCTTATATTCACTTTATAATATAGAGTTAATTATAAAAGTAATATTCAATGAAATTATACAAATATTTAATATAGTATATCATGTCTGTATGTTTAAAACAGTATTCAATGTTTACTGTAATAACTAAAGTTAAGTTATCAAGCCAATTAAGTTCCAGATTTCAAGGCTCTGCCCCTAGTCTTTTAACATGCATGGAAAACGTTCAAACTTGTTTCATGAAGATTTGTCAAAAAGCTATAAAAAATATTCAAAGTGTTCAATAATTGAACTTGATCTATTGGAGTTAGGCCCACATTAATGACGCTTGCTGTATTGAGGCAGCATTACTAAAACTGGGCAACGGATCTCCAGCTACCAGAATGCTTTGGACGGGTCTGGGTAATATCAAAAATATAATTCATGTGATAATTCATTTAGACATTTACATTTTTATTAAGATGAAAACAGGAGTGGACTTATTCATGTTTAGTATTTTGTTTATGTAGTATTGAAAGCTGTTTTGCCAGTGTTGGCAATTATTTTTAATGGATAGTATAGCTAAAGCTTCCTTTGAAAGCAGGTGATGAGGTTAGCATACCAGTGCCATCATCACTTAGCATCTGACAAGTCTAAGTGCTTCGGGTCTGCTTCTCTTCACTACTCTAGCTTGATTTGTTACTAGGTACTTTGTGGTAAATAAGTCGCTAAAGGAGACAAAAAATCTGAAATCTAGCAACAAAGTCACTAAGCTGCCAACACTGAGTGTTTGTTATGTTGATGGGTTTAAGAGGTTACCATTGTGCATTTGCGTAATCTTGAATCTTGTTTTACATTCACATTTAAATCGCAAGCAAATTTCACTGGAAAGGCTTGAGTCATGGTCAGCCTTGGTCATCTATAGACATTAAAGAGGTACTTTAAGCCTGAATCAAAATGTCCCATGTTTTACTCACCCTCAAGGCATCCTGAGTGAAAGACTTTCTCTTGAAGAGTAATGAAGTCGGAGTTATAATACCACATACTCTTGTACTTCCAAGCGGTGGAATGCCTTGAGGGTGAGTAAAATATGGGGAAAAGTGTATTTATGCATGAAGTATAACCTTAAGTGTTTTTTCATTATATAGAAAGTGACATTTTTTGGGTAGTTTTGTGTATTGAATTGAACTGATTTGGCTTATTTTTTCAATAAAATTGTGTAGCCATCTCTACCATCTCGTCTTTGTAATATAAGTTCAAGTACACTATGGTTGGTGCCGTTAACCCATCGCAGAAACAGGCCAAAGTGCTCAGTACAGTAAGACTGTGTGTCCACCAAAGTGTTCAAAACGTTAGGTGCTGGTCTGAAAAAACATCTACTGTAGGCGCCTGGTAGTAAATTTGTTTAATCCAAAAATATTGTTATCGTAGTAGTTTGGGGATATCACACACAAAGACTAATCCAACATTGTGTTTTGTACAAAGATGGTTGTACATGTAGGATTGCTCAATGGTTGCCCTGGTTTTTGCTCCCCCTTCCTTTACTGTGATTGGGCAACTTGGAGGAAAAACACAGAGCTTGTCAATGTCACTTTTTACCATATTGAACATTTTTCAAATTTGTGTCAGGGCACCGGAATAGAGCATGGACCAAAAACAGCAGCTGGTGGCTTTGTCTATCGGACAACAAAACCATTCTTTGGTGGGCACATGGCCTTACTGAAGCATGCAACTATATGACGCCACCGATTCATGTGACATCCACTATCTTTATCCCAATTTTCACAGCTCACTGGCATGAAATTGAACTTAACCAACAGTCTCTGAAAACACTTCCACTCAACAAAACTGTCACTGTTAGTGTGAACACATTGCGTCTTGACAGAAAGTGACAAAAATGTCCATTTCTGTGTAAGCATTCCTGTCTTCCTTTTTTGGCATCTGTGCTCATTTTCTCAATTGCTCATCTCCAGTTTTCCAAAAATAAATATCTCCCTGTTAACAGAGAGAAAGTGAGAATGCCATAAGAGGTGTGTGTGTCTGTGAGGGAAATGTGCAATAGTGACAGTAGAAGCAGATGTTGCTGTGAAAGTAAAACATTCACGGTGTACTCTGAAAAAACTTTGCATCAAGCGTTTCAACATCTCTACATTCATTTAGGTGTTGAAAGGGTTTATTTTGCATTCAACACACATCTTAAATCGCAGACGTGCAAAACCCTCACCATCCAATGATTGGTCTGCACATTACCGGTAAACACTTCAGTCAAATGAACAGTCATCTCACGGCATCACAACAAAGTCCTCCAAACTTTCAAGTGTGCGAGTAAAGGATACACTTTGGAGATGCCCATGGGAACGTCTGTGGTCAAGTTGTGGAACAGGAACCGTGAAATGTTGAAGAGAATCTCTGGCATGTGGGAACTAAACGGCTCTGACTGAAAAAAAAGGCATATGCATATCAATAAATGTTTAGTTCTTTCATTCAGCATTTCAAGAGAAGTCTAATATCAATCTAGTCTAATTTGACTAACTTGATGATTAATCCAAAAGAAGGCATCCAACAAGCAACCATACTATAATAGTTCTATAAATATATCATACGGTATAAATACCATATTGACTTTATGTTGCTCATCAATACCTGTGAAATGAACACTCACCATGTAATGATGGACAGAATGATACACGTGATAGAGTTCAGCCAGGTGTTGGAAACTGTGGAACTTCTTCAGCATCTCGTCTTTTTTCTCTTTGGCGTCTGAAAAAGGGCATGAATTTGGAATTGTACAAAGATAACGACAATTAAGCCTTATAATGTCATATATATATATATATATATATATATATATATATATATATTGTACTGTACACCTCCTTTTATCAAAGTACTGTATGTAACAAATACTCATCGACACCTCTAGCGATGTCAAGACACTGCATGGAGAGCATCCAGAAGTAGTAAGATGCATCATTAAACCTGCTCTCCACCACAGCATTATGGGTAAGCTGCTCCAGTACTCTCACAGCCTCTGCCTGTCGTCCAGCTTTGTGGAAGGCTAAAAAACATCAAGAGAGGGAATCCGATTTAATTACAGAGCGGCACTTGACAGGTTATGCTCGCGCAAATACTTTATTTGATCTTGCCTGTGAAAACCAGGATAACATCTCATTATTTAGCAAAATCACACAAAAAGCTTTCAGCTGGGTTTTCGCAGACAGAGTCAAATATGTACGACCATCCCACACTTCCGAATCAAGAGGAATATTTATCTAAATAGAAGATTGCATCTTAAAGTCAAGCTCCCATGCTATACATAGAAGTCACAGCTTGACAGCTAATTTAACTGATGCTGTTGATTAGGTTGCATTAGTCATCTTGACCAGAACCCAAAACATCTGTCATATAATATCTCAACAGCTTCTCCACTTTGTTTGTTTTAAGTACATGCCTTACGCTCCAAGAAAAGGTTTGGTTCACTTCCTATGTTCTACCAACAATGAAATGCTAGGTTGTTCTAAGTGGTTGCCTTGAAATAAGTAACAATATTTTAGGGCATATGTGACAAGCACATCTCTGATTGATTTCAGTGTTACCCAGATGTCATGCTTTGCTGCTCTATGAGAGAAGCATAGTTTCTAAATTGACTCATTATTGGGGTCGTTCTAAAATTAAGGCTACATATGGCATTTCATTCACCATGTGAAGATCATGATACAATAGACCAGGGGTCTTCAACTACTTTTCTTTAAGGGCCAGATTCCAAAAGTCTTTATGTATTGCATCCAATATTCGTGTCTTTTCATGAGATTAAATTAAAAGGGATTTTGTCTTATTCACATTGTGCCTGCAGGCCGGCAGTTTAATAGCCCTGCAATAGGCTGTTAAAATCAAATACGTATTCTATCAGCTGTCTATCTGGAATTAATTGGTTATAGTTTTTAAGCAGATGTTACATAAATTCATTTTCACAAACACGTTTTGTATGTTGCTTTGAAGAAAAAATACCTTGAGCTACAGAGGACACCTCTTGTAATCTCCTAACACTGCATGATGTACATTAGACCCCTGACTCATAGACCATACAGTGTCATTGTTGACCCAGTTAACTGGACATGCGAAAGCAGAGCGGAGAAATGTATGAAAAATGTATATGTATGATTTGTCCACTATGGGTGTTTTCACACCTCCAAATGCTCTTGGTGCAGTTCAGTGTGTATACTGTATGTGACCCTATGTGATCTCAAACCCCTAACGAAAGAAAAAACTAGAGTACTTATCTTTCAAAACGTACAAAAACACTGATAAATTAGAGCAGAATAATGACGATTACATTCATTAACAAACTACTTATGATATCATATCATCTATATACTGTATAATCTGGGTAAATGTCAACAGTAACTAACCCATTCTTTTGATATTTTTATATACAGTAATATCAGTTTATAAAACGTGAACTATCAAGTAGCCAGTGATAATAGTATGGGCATTTTTGATCACATTTCATTTCGAGTAATGGACAGCTTTGAAAAACGAGTACTTGAGATGAATTGGGGCAGTGACCTCTCAGTTTATGGTTGTGTCCTATTATCTAAAGTAGAAGGCTTATCTTGATTTGTGTATCCCTCTTTAACTTTGTATGCTAAAGAATTTTATTGTAAATTACGGTTTAAACAGATCCCAAGGATTTAAGAAAATGGTTCTTACCAATAAGAAAACATGAGGAGGGGCTTAAGATACATTATTTTGAAGATCTTAATAGAACTTTTAAAATCAATTGGCTTAATAGATTAATCGTAACTCCCTTTGGAACCATATCCCACATAGTCTCTTTATTCAAACAGATGGCTTTGAAACTTGCGCTTAATACTTCTAAACTCTTTTTTGAATTGTACCAACCCTTAAATTTGCATAAACCTCCTGGGAACACGCAACACAAGGTGCGAGGTAATGTTGAGCTGCTTTACAGTATAATGATGGCATAAAAAACTGAAAAGTTTTTAAATTGTGTTTTTGACACCAACCTGACTCCACAACTGGAAAAACAGGATAGTCACGTCCTTGCCATAGATGGAAAAAATAGGAAGTCGCAAAATTTCACAGACTCGCAGCCTCCCAGGCCTCTGCTCCGCTTTCAGAAATCCTTCCGACTGATTTGTGTGTTAAACTAATGAGGCAAAACTGATGCCATTGTTACTGTTTACATCTAATTCACCATTCACACCACCAGTGACTGGTAGCGGCAGGGGGACATGATTTTATTCATTAGCTTAGCATCATATGGTGACACGAGCAACAGTGATCGATGGCGTCAAGAAATTAGCGTCTCTTGTTATGTGACAAAGCTTTGAATATTTCACGTTTATCAAATGATGAAAGATTTTTGGAAGCGACTACCATTGGCAGTAAAGTAGTAGAGCTCATGTTAAACATCTCGTTCAGTTAATGCAGGGTTTTGTTACTAGGCCAACCAAAGCTAAGAGCACCTTCTAATGACCTGCTAGGAAGAGACTAAAAGCTCACAGTTATGGTAAAGCGTCACATTGATGTAAAAGAGGGTGCATTTGAAACTCTAAAGGATGAAATCAATTATAGTACATGCAAATTACACAACCAAGAGTTTGCAATTGGGAATAATACCACCCCTTTAAGGGCATTCATTTGTTTTTAGAGCTATTCCTGCTACCCTGGTTAAGCTCAAATTTACTCTTCATCAACAACAAAGATAAAACCAAAAAAATAACATTGAACAGAGTTATAAAGTTGTATTAATAATAAAAATAAAGAAATACACTATACAAACGTTTTGCATACCCTCTACCCTGTTAAATCCATTTAAAAATACTCTCTATATTGATCATTTCATTTCTTTCTGTAAAAGTGAGAGAGAGACAGAGATGTTTACACTTGCTTTTTTAAATTGTTGTGTTAAGTTTTTGAATGAATTCAACTGGGTTAAACTGACCTTTCTGTGCCTCCTCGAAGCGGTCGTGTTCTGCCAGCCACTGGGCATATGACACATAGACATCATCTCTGAACTGTGGCTGTTTCTCAACTAAAGAAAACGCCTGAGAAAAGACAGAAACAGGACAAGATTTCCAAAGGGAATGGTTTGTGTCATGGACGTTAGGCTATGGTATTATTGGTTAACTTGTTATGTTTCCTCACTTGCATGGTTAAGATAACGTTGGCCAAAACAAAAAGCCATTTCACGTTGATTTTTTTTATGTGTGGACCAAGTAAATCACAAACTAACATAAATACCTCATTCCAGTGTCTGGCCTCCACATGAAGCTCCACCAGAGCCTTCAGATCACCCATCTTATTATAAATCTCTGCAGCATAGCCATGATGATTCAGTTTCTTGAAGAACACGGCACATCTGGACAATGGTTCCCTCTCTGCTTTATCCAGCTTACGAGCCAAATCTATTAGCCTATGGAAGAGAAGATAACATATTCAATCATGTAATGTGCCATTTGGTATATCCCACGACACTTCAATATCACTTTGTGGCCCATTTTTGTTTTCTGTTTATTAGCATACTTAAGAGCAGTGGTTCTTAAACATTTTCGTTGTGAGGCCCCCTGTGTGTAGTGTGCATCGCTTTACGGCACCCGAAATAAAAACGTACATTCTTAAACTTAGAATTTTAATTAAACCAAAAACAATGCTGGAACATCAATACCATTGGTTTGTGGTCTTATTTTCTGATGTTTGATTGCATCAAATCTATGATAAATTTCAATATTTTCCTAAAATGTCACAAAATCTGTGGTCCCCATGGATCAATCTTGGGCCCCCCCCCCAGTTTGAGAACCACTGCATTAGAGATCTTTTGCCAATTTTTATTTTAATGTCAGTTTAGAGGATTCAAACAAAACCTGTTTGAAACACACGCGCTTTGTCACGGCTCACAAAAAAAGGAAGTGTTTGCATTTAGTTGTGCTGTGTCTTAAGCATACAGTAGGTATTTAACCAGAAAAATACTTCTATCCAATTTTTTTAATGTTTGTTTGGTATTGATTTGCAGTCTATCCATAGATCTTCACTCAGCGCAGGCTAAATGTCTAAACTTGATCTCACTCAGTCGAAGGGTTAGAGCTGAGATTCATATGTTAAAAGACAAACCCGTTGACAATATGAAAGGTTTAAAGAATTTACATCCACAGGCACACGTATTTATAGTTAATAGTCATAAATACATACATTTTCATATAATTTAACAAGGAACGCATGTATATTTGTCTTCACTCAGCATTAATCATTTACAATATTTAAATAAAGTTATTGCTTTTTTCGGGTTTTGCTGGGTTGCATTCAGAGCTTGTGTTTTGTAGAAATTGAGAAATGCAGAGTGAGATCATGAAAGAGTGCTTGTGCAAATCTCTGCGCGTGTTCGCTCATGTGTATTTCGCTCAGAGTAATGCATTAAAATGGCAAAACCTAAACTCTAAAACTATATAGCTTTATTTACTTTAAAATAAACCAAATGTGCTCTATAATATCGTTGGATTGACAGCATAAATCCCCCATTTAGAATAAATACCACTGCAAACACATAACTGCGTTTCTCCGCTGATTGAAAACCTGGGATTGTGATAATAATTAACGTACATTCAGTATTTATGTTTTTGGGGGGATGGTTTGTTATAAATCAAGAAATGTCTCTACTGTAGGCTTTATTCATTATGTCAAGCTTTTTAATTTTCTAAATGTGGTGGAAAGAGGGGCACTTCAGAGACATGCCCAGGTCATGAATTAAAGGGATAGTTCACCCCAAAATTCTGTCATCATTTAGTCAACCCCTCAGGTTGTTAAAAACCTGTTTAAATTTGTTCTGCTAAACACAAAGGAAGATATTTGTAAGAATGTCAGTAACCAAACAGGTCTCATCCCCCACTGACTCCTATAGTATTTATTTTCTCTACTATGACACTATATGGCAGATGAGATCTGTTTGGCTACTGACATTCTTACAAATATCTTCTTATCTTCAGGAGAACAAAAGAATGTATACAGGTTTGGAACAACCTAAATGAGTACAGAATTTAAATTTTTGGGTGAACTATCCCTTTAAGTGTAAGGTAAGTTTGTTGTAAAACACAAATGCACATGCTAGTCAAGGTCCCCACGAGCATTCAACTCAGAGCCATTGATAGAGAGAGTTCTGCCAACGGAAGTCCAAAACGCTGGAGTGTCACGTGATTCATGGAGCCTTCAGATGGTTCCAGGAAGTTATGTTTTCTCTTAAAATGCTTTATTTCTTTCTTTTCTTTTTTCATTAAATGGCTTTCATCTTTAAATGGTTTAGAAGTTGACCTCAGTTGGTCTTTTAGTCGCAGCTCCATGCGTTACTAGTAACTTCCGGGAACTATTAAAACTGTAAAAAAACTGTTCCATTGGAGTCAACAGAGAAGACACGACTCTCTCTATCAATGGCTCTGGTTCAACATAATGCGGGGCTGCGCAGATTGCGTGGCAAATCCCACTAAAGTACCGCGAGACCAATTCAAAAGCACATGGAACATCGGGATTTTCCACCGATTATCCGTTTTAACTTTAACACTAGATCTTTCCTTTTCTTTGAACAAAAAGTATGCGCAAAATGTTTGCTTGTTTTTATTCTTAACGAATAATCATAAAAATTAAAACAGTACCACTGCAAACCTATACGTTACGGTCGGACTGAAGTTACAAAACACCAAAAATGTAATTTTTTAGTTTCGACATCACTTCCATCCTCTATCTGTTTAACTATCTGTCGAGGTGCAACTTGCAGCAGGGGCAAAATATTAACAAAAGACTAAAATACTTGGTACTGAATCCTACTTAATGCTTTAATGGTCGTAAAATTCCGTAATGTAGTATTTTAAGGAAAAATGAATGACAGAAAGTGCATGTTAGTGAAGATGTTAGTGCACTCAACAAGCAGTTGAGTGCGTCTGTGTGTGTTTGTGTACAGTTTCTTACAAGTCCACCCATCCATTTTCCCCGATGATCTCAATGGCTTTTAAATGTTCCCCTGCAGTCAGGTACATGTCTGCTGCTGCTCGAGGATCTTTACTGTTCTTGGCCCAGTCTGCCTGTTTCTTTATCAACAGCTTAGTGTCCTTTGGGTCTGCTGAGCCCAGGAAGTCCTTCAACACACACAAGCTTGTGTCATTATATTATTATATCTAAACCAAACCTTCACATAAACATGACAATATTATTCAAGTAAAAAAATGGTTAGTTCTGGTCCATGATTCTGATTGGCCCAGCCGAGTTCTATGCTGTTATAAAACACCACGATTGATAACAGCTGACCGCATTACGCAGCCTAAACATCAGTTTATTTATTTCATGAAACCTTGCATACGCACATGGAATAACCGTTTTATAAAAGCAATAATCCCCGTAAAGCAGTGGGTGTCACGTCCGGACGGACAGAACCCAAACGCAGACAGTAGGGATGGGGTTAAACAATATTTATTAAGACACAAAAAAAAAACCCACGATGGGGCAAAACAGAAACTAAATAATAAGTCCAAACAGGAAGGGAAACAGGAACAAGGTAATCCAGGTGGTGGAGACACGAAGAAGCCAGCAACATCGACAATAGACAATATACATTAGACAATGAACCGACAAACAGTGAGGGAATGAGGGACATTAAATAAGAGGAAACTAATGAGGAGAGATGACAAAAGGATCGGGACGGGCAGGTGACAAGACTTAAACATGAGTGCAACTAGCGGGAAGACGCATAGACAGGTGAGGGACATGAAACGCTAATGGAACGCTGACAGAGAGACAAGGGGGCGGAGCTACACGGAAGACACGCGTTGAAATGTCAAAACAAACCGCCGTGTGTCCACGAAAGACGAACACAAACACACAAGACATGATATTGTCACAGCTCTGTCCCCAAGGCCCGAATACTCAGGACAGGAAGGACAGGACCGTGACAGTGGGTTACAAGTTTATAACAGCTAAGGGGGTTTTAGGCACTCTGCTTCACATCGTGTTTTGATTAAGGGTGACTTATTGTAATATTAATATTATTTAAAATACCCTTAAAGGAATGGTTCACCCCAATATGAAAGACATTTTTTGGATGAACTAGTCCTTTAAACATACCTTGGCATACTCAAACATGCGCAGGTCTGTGTACATGCTGAGCGCACGGCTGTCATGGCCAGATCTCCTGTACAGTTTGGCAGCCTCATGGAACTTGCCCTGGTAGGCATAAACGTCTGCGAGGAAGAGTTCGTTATTATTTTCGCCTCTCTTCTTCCTCTCCTGTACAAAACACACAAGAATGGATTACACTTTACAACAATGGGACGTGTCTCCACACATAACACAACAAGCTCAAAAGACAAAGTACTGTCCAAAGAACTAGAGAACTCATGACAAGAAGGACAGAACCATGACATCTTTAGCGTGTGCCATAGTCACACAAAATCCTGTGTGACGTACTACACTGTACATTGAACCCTAAATATTTTGTTCATTTACTTTAAAATTTCTTGATTTTAGAGTGAAATAAAAAAAATCTAAATGTGTATTTATATTTGACTAAAACCTTGTATCTCAATATTTCTAAATCATTTGTATTAGTCAACCTTTATCTTGAACTTTAACCTTTATGTTTGTCACTGGGGTTTGAAAATACCTAACCAATAAAAAGTATTAAAAAGTGCTTGAAACCACAGTTTTTAATCATTTATAAAGTACAGTTTAGTTTGGAGATCCGAGGTTTCAGAAGGACAGCGACCATATATTATTGCTGCCCCAAACACACAAAAACACTCATAATGCATTTACCCGCTAGCAACTACAATTCAATGCCTCATTGTTTTCAAAGAATACTCTAAACATCAAAAGCATTCCTAGTAAATGCCCCCGTCACTACAATTTAGCCCCAAACATTATTTTTATTTGCAAGTCTAAACTCATGTATGACTTTCTTGCATCCATGACACATCAAAACATGTCCCACAATGTTCGCGCTGCCGTTCTTTACTACACAGAATGTTTTACACTGGACTATAAACTGCTGCCATTTACAGCCTCTACCAGCCAAGCACACATGAACACATTACTGATCATTGCCTACATTATACAATTATTAAGGAAAGAAGTTATTGTTACTTTACCTAAATAACGTATTAAAAGTATTTTTAAATGCTGTTAAAATCACAGTGAACGAGAACAAGACAAAAACAGTCAAAGAAGCTGTATAATAGCAAACTGGACCCTTATGGACATATTAGTTCAGTCATTTATACAGTACACATCTTACCTCAATGCTGTTGATAAGCTCCAGATAGCGCAGGTCTCGAACCCTGATGAACGCCTGTACACAGAGAGACAGATATATAGTCTGATATTTGGATTTTAATGAGCTTAAAAATATATGTGCATCTCTTACTTTTTTTGCTGTGTTGAAGTCAAGTCCCTCCAGAGCCTCTGTGGCCAGATCTGTCCAATCATTATCTGTAACACCTAGACAAGCGATCTGATATGCTTCCTGAAACATCCCACGTTCGAGATACTGATACATGGGAGCAGACTGCAAAGAACAAGCATAAAAACAATGAGTTCTGACTGAAATATACATTGGAAAAGAAATACTATACTAATGTATAAAAATACATTAATTTGACTTTTTCCCAAAACGTTCCATCTGTTAACATCAGCTCATGCACAATTGTCATAAACAAACATCAACAAAGATTAATAAATGCTAAACAATATTATATATTTGTAATGTGATCTTAATCCGAACTCATTTTGTACCTGTGGTACTTCCACAGCAGCCATAGAGTACACGTGCAGGCAAAAGATCTTGGAGCCGTTGTAGCCCACAACAAAGCCATGGAGTTTCTGCTGGTGCACAGGAAAGTTACTGGCCTTGATGTTCAGATATCCACTGCCAGAGAAACACAGCATGTCTTCACACTGTGTGTTCCACGCCACGCTGTTTGCATTGGGTTCCTACAAAAACAACACACACAAACGCCAAGGCATGAGATGAAGGAGTACGGAGGCATTTGAGATGAATATATTATCTGGCCACATGGTTCAGCATGAAGAAGAAAAGCCTCAGCAAAAAGCATGAGATAAGACCTGGAAGAGCAGCTCTTTTGTGTGGATGTCATACACGAGGCATGTGTTGTGTTCGTCCACAACTGCTAACTTGTTGCGTGACGTGCTCATGTCCAGACAGCGCACCGATGTGTTTTGCTTCAGCAGTGTAATGGCGAAAAGATTGTCCACAAAAATCTGTAGAATCTACATTCAGAATAAACATTTCACACATTTGCAAATTTGTACTGATTGTTCTTACAACAGAAACAAAACTGGAATTATTTATAATTCATGCATAAAAACATATGCAAGCATAAAAATAAAATGGGAAAATGTTCAACAATGTTATGACAGGCTCTGATGTAACAACATACAGCTCCATTTTTCAGTCCAACCAGAAGCCCCTCTCTTCCAGCTGGGCCGCCGATCACTTTGATGTAGCGAATGAGAGACTCCATTAACCACTCTTTCTCTTTGACAGCCGTGAAGGACAAACACTGAAGTCTCTTTTCCTGCACGCATATATACAGAACAGAGATTATTTTTAACTCATTTATGACCTAAATTGATGTTATTTTAAAATAAAGTAGTATAACAATGTAAAATAAAAGATCTCAAAATCCATTTCATCTAAAAGCTTAAAAAAGTTTATAAAGTGCGTCTCAATATGAGAATAAAGAGCATGAGTGGGAATGTGCGGGATGATTGGAGTTATTATCTCCATGCAGATGGAAATTAATATGATTGGATTCACAAATCATGTTCATAGAAGAGAAAAAATATGGTTTTATAACTGCTACATCTGATCGCATGACTTTATTTTATCCTAATGAATTAGCCGTAACTAACATAATGTAAATGTTAAATTATTACTCGTATATTCATTTATTTGTCTAATTAAAAAAGTGGGGAAATGGCACTATTTTTTGTGTTTAAAACAATTATAATACATTTCCATTTATTCATTTGACTGATGCTTTTATCCAATAATTAAAAGTACACTGGACCTAATGCATTTCCAAAAATGCTGATTTACTTTTAAGGGGACGAGTCCAAATACCCCCGCTTGCGCTCGTGTCCACTTGAGAGCACGTGCACGCGACAGGAAGTAAGAGCGCAAGTCTGTCCAATGTCTTTAAAACACCAAAGTGCAGAGCCCTTAACGCACACTAAACCCACACTGTCTTGAACACCGCTTCTGAGCAGAAATCATGGCTAAATGTATCCCATCATGCATCACGTTCTGAATATATCATGAGAGGTTTTGCCCGGTTCTCGCAAGATGTTGCAGAAATCTTTCCAGTGCAAGTTATACAACTACTTTTTAAGGTAATCTTTATTTAATCTATTTTTGGCTAAAAAGTATTTTTCTTTTCTTTTTTCTTTTGTTTTGGGTACACCTCCTTTAATGCTATTAAACAAATCTGACTTATAATAAGATATTACATATCATTTTGTAGTAAAACGTAGTGTTACACATTTTATTGGTGAACTTTATTTAGTTATGCGTTTTGGTAAACTGCTTTTTATCACATAATTAGAAACACCACATTAATTTGCGTTACGTTTGCATGTGCTAAGTGTGTCCCAACGGGTGAGAAATACTAAATGCTCACTTGGGTTCTTCACGCGCACTAGAACACATGGGCCAAAAAAAGGAAATACGTCATGAAAGTAGTGAAGTGGTCAAGTGCAAAGATCTCAAGTGGGGGTATTTGGATGCAGGCTATGTATATCACATACTGTATTTATTTGCTGTCACATAGTTTACTTAAGGCCACACCTACTGGCTTAAAGACAGATTGAAATCAAAATTAACGTTTTTTTCCCATTAATTAAAAATATATTAGCCTTAAGGACATCAATAAACTGACATGTTTCTAAGCGCCGAAACATCTTTAGAAGACATAATCGTAAAAGATCTTCAGCCAATCAAATGCTCTTTAGGATCCGATGACTCAGAGCCAGACCACAAGGCATTACTTGAATACTGTACAGGGATGTTTGAGTGTGGTATGTTGTCACTGTAATCACTGTAATGTAATTATAAAATCTTACATACAGTATCGTGAATTAGATGCATTGAATAACATACTGTGTAGGTAGGCACTATTTCTTAACTATTATGAAAGAATATATCAGTTGCTTGGATTAAATGTATTTCTGTTTTAAATTGTTTTTATTTATAAAATAAAAGTGTCTCCGGGACATCTGTCTATTTAAATGAATAGCAAAGTGCTTTTGATTAAAGAATTCAATCTCAAATGAATGTTACTAGCAGCTGATGGGCGTAGTATAGCAGTTAAGAGGCATTTCTGTCTACTTTTCTAGACAAAACACTTTTTGTGTCTGTGTATTGGGGTTGTTGAGCTTGAATGGACCACTTCAGAGGTCACATGTGTCAAAAGAGCCTAGTCAAACCCTGACCATGAAATACTTTATACTCTACAGTTCTGTTTATTTGATGGTTCTTATACTGCATGACTAGACATCTCTCAGGCTGAGGTTAAAGAGATCATCACAGAGAATCTGTAGCTCTGTTGAAGAATTGTTTGATTCATCAATGACTGCAAGCCGTATGTTCCTCCAAAGGCACCCCCCACAACATAATGCTGTATTCCTTTCATTAATTTTTCATCAAGCATATAGACCCTTTCAACTGACGTCACGCTTATGTCACTCTATTAGCTGGAGGCAAAACTGGAGGTGGCCAATGCAAACCAGCACAGATTTGATTACATAAGGAGTTTGAAATATCATCTTGTTGTGTTGTATAGTGCCACATCGACAGAATGCAGTCTCCAATTTGAGATTTTAACATATACCTGCTGCAATTTCCAAGCAAAAACACGGACGACAGTTGTTAAACACAACAAAACAAGCGGACTGAACAGAAACAATCTTTAAATATGATCTTGTTTCACTTCATAACACTGTCTTTTGTTGGTTTGGATTATGATTCGTAATATCTCACGTATTCCCAAATCAGAAACTGGGAACAAGGTTATTTTTTACGTAAGGAGAACTTTTGAAGGCATAGGGTATGTTAGCTAACTTTGTTAGTTACACAACAAGAAGTTAACTATTTGCCAGAAACTAAACATAAAGGAAAGTGTTTGTCATCTCTTTTCTTTAGTTTCTTTAGTTGTCACAAGTGCATTAGTATAAAGGGAGAGTGAGAAGGCCCATGTTATGTGTCAACTTTGTGTTCAAGTAAATGCATTTTCTAATGGATAGTACACGCAGGCATGTATCGATGTACTCGCTCTCAGTTTATCTTTACTATACACGCTTGGTTTCTCTGTCTTGTAGGTGTAGATGTAAGGCCAACTGGAGGTAATCCTGTCAGTTTGTCTCTGGATCCATTGAGTGACATGTGACCTGTACATAATGCAGTATTTTTTGATTGTTCCTAAAGTTTAGTAATCGCCACAAATACATTGTATGGGAAAAAATTATAGATTTTTCTTTTTGCCAAAAATCATAAGGATATTAAGTAAAGATCATGTTCTATGAAGATATTTTATAAATTCCCTACCATAAATGTATAAAAACTTTCTTTTTGTGAGTGGATGGCCTCAGATTAACAAATTCAAAGGCCATTTTCTCAATATTTAGTTTTTTTGATCCCTCAGATTCCACTTTTATAAGCAGTTGTTGTTCCGCCAGATAGTGTCCTATTCTTACAAACCATATATCAATAGAAAGTTTATTTCTTCAGCTTTCAGACGATTTAAAAGTGTACCTCATAAAGTGGCTGTTGAGTGTATATCTATAATTTGCATTTAAAGTTGAGTTAAACAATGAAAATCAAACAACAATGAAAAGAAAACCAACAACAACCCACTGGCTCAATGGCGTAGTCCAGTTCATTATTCATTATTGTGTTGTGATGTCTAAGATTGGGATGCAAACTCTGTGGGAAGTATATTGAATTGGATAAGGCCCTGTGTTTCTCCGGATGTGTCACCTTTTTGTATGGACATCATGGCACAAGCCTTACTTTCTTAGGTTTTTGAAGGTTGTACCTGACATAGTATGATGTGCTGGGAGCAGACGACAAGTAGGTTGCACTCAAATCGCCTGCAGATTTTCTCTTTGACACGGTAGTGCATATCAGAGGAGTCATCAGAGCAGAGTTCATAGATGAGAATCTTCTCAGGTAGCTGGATAGCAAGCCTGCTGCGGTAGATAGCAATCTTCTTCACAAGCTCACGGCATTTGATTCGCACTATTAAAGGAACGTTTGACAAAAAAAAGAAAGAAAATACTGTTACAGTGAGTTGTCAACAGCGATTGCCATTGACATGAGAAGCATTTCTGAATATATGACATGAACAGTTTTTGAGTTAGTAATACTACAACTTCTAGAGTTTTAGATGAGATATCACCTTTCTGCTCAGTGATGAGGTGTTGTACGATGACATCAGTCATACTGTCCCTGTAGGCATAGCGGTCCTTATATAAGCCATGAACTGTGCTGAAGATAAGCTGAAAAAATGCTATTGTGCCATCCTGACAACCTAAAACCTGTCCAGTGAAGGAACACAAGAGACAAAAGACTCTCAAGACCCTTCAGAAAGAGCTATGCTGATGCACTACATCCACTTGTAACTCACAGGCTGTGTCCGACATAGCCCATATATCTAGTGCACTATTTGAGGGGACATCCATTTTAAGTGAAGTCCAAATTCAAAGTGGAAATTGACAGAGTGAACTCCCATGATGCATCGCAATAACAAGTGTAAGACCGATCAGTCACGGCTAGCCATCTGGTTCATGCTGAATACATTTGGCGTCTTGGTTTTTACACGCTCCTTCAAGTGAACTCATGTATGGAATAGTGAACGAGGGTATACGGGGAGATTTCAGACATAGCCAGAGTCTTCTACATCTCATTTTTTGATTTTGTAAGATGTGACACCTTCAGTCTGTCTTACTATTAATAAGCATTTCTAAACAGAGAGGTGTGACAACCAGAAAGGCTTGAATATTCATTTAATTAAAAGCTAGGTGAATCTCATAAAAACTGTCAATAACATGTCCAGATAATATAACCCTTACAAACTGTGGCTTGCAGTCAACAATATTTCATTACAATAAAACAATAACGAGGGTGGGAGCCCTCAACTGTCATATTTCAACAAAAAAAGATTTTTACATTTTTATTTACATCATAGGCCTGTTTTTGTGAGATTCGCCCAATTTCTCTTTATCAATTGTACAACAAATAAAACTCGAACCACATAATTGGAATCTGGCTTCACACGGCACGTCCAGACCCAGGAGTTCTTTTCTCCGATGGTGCCGAGCCGAACACCATCTTTAGTGTAGAGCGAGGCCTGTTTATCTGAGCCGCCCATCACAATGTATTCACCTCTTGAGAAGAAACTCACGCAGCATGGGTCAAAGTTCAAATGCCTGTCCTTCCCTATCTGAAAAGACAAACAGAACATCATTAAGGCACTTATCAGGCTTGTTATGTAGGTAGTAACCCATCATATTCTGCCAACGGAACATATTTGCTTACAAACTTCTTTCGTTAGTTTTATAGTTATTAAAATAAAAAAAAGCAATGTGAATTTAATATAAACAGCCAAAACAGGGGCATTTAAAGTCTAAATGGCTATTTTTTATGAAATATTGCAGTGTTTTTTGTCAATAGTTTATCAATGTGGGTCATTTTCTATTTAAAATTTGTGTGTCCTCATAATCTTCAGTTAAAATCTGATGTCATCTGATCTAATGACTATCGGAGCATCCGTTAACTCCTCCCCTTTAACTGTCAGTCTGCTGCCAGTTCCATTTCAAAATGCAACAGCTTTTTTTATACATCCAATCAAATCCCAGAAAAAGATGAAAGTCACGACCACTAATTTACACAATTTTTCACTCGGAAATGCGTCAAAATACGGAAGTAAAAATGATCGCAACTTCCGGTTCACGGGGACTTTTTTTGTTATCTTTGTTAATTTGGAAACATATCAATACAACACCACAAGAAACACTTAAAATTCAACAAGTCTTCAAAAAACATCTCTTACCAGCATCAAAAACAAAATGACAAAGTATCTTGAAATTCATAACTCTTTGAGTGCTTTTCAAGTTATTTTGAATACACAGCCCCATGTTTTCTGCAACAGTTCAGTCATTATACAGAATGAACCAGAGGATATTTCACAGAGAGCTGGAAACTCCCTGACACATGAAAGGCCTGTGATTCTTGTTCATCTTCACAATCATGTAAAAAAATTAAAACCAGGACTTTTGTTGTTTGATTTTCCAAAGTAATAAACATCAATCAGACTTATAATTTATACAAAAAAAACATGTTCAAAAATGAAAAATCTGTCATCATTTTCTCACCCCCAGATTGTTCCAAACCCCTATAAATGTCGTTGTTCTGCTAACACAAAGGAAGATATTTGGAAGAATGTCAGGAACTAAACAGATCTCTTCCCCCATTTACTGCCAAGTATTTTTTTCCCTACTATGGCAGTAAATGGGGATGAGATCTGCTTGGTCACTGAACATTTTCAATATATCTTTCCTAGTGTTTAGAAGAACAACAAAATGTATAAAAGTTTGGAATGATAAGGGTGAGTAAATAATGACAGAATTTTCATTTTGGGTGAACTATCCCTTTAAAGGGATCCCCAACTAGACGACTTGTAATAGCCTTACACTTCTAGCATTTCTCGTAAGAAACACATGAAATACTTTCATTCCTTTTAAAAAAACTAAATGTATACTCATTTTTTCAGGCCACCAAAACATGGAAAAGTGTAGCACTCATGCGACTTCAGCACCACTGCATTGCTCTAATTTGTTATTATCTGTGCTGATGTTTTTATTAAGATGATGCATGCATAAGAACGTGATATTGCAGTCTGAAAATGTCCACATTATGATAATAAAGAGGGGAAAAGAGAGCAAGTGGACAGATCATGTTTCATATTTGGAAATGCATGTCCACATTTAGTCTCTTGTTTCATCAAACTCAGTAGCAGTTGGCCAAAACCATGTCAAATTAGTTTCCTAAATGGCCTTTATTGTACTGTGTACATACATCTGTAGGCTGTAGAATGTCAGACCACCAGAACACAGAGCATGTGTTTCCCTTCATCGATGGGACACACCCCTCTTTCTCTTTTCTCAAATACCCCCATGCTCAGGACAACTGCATATTTTACATGCTCCTGTTAATCGCAGTGTAACGTAAACAGCATGCTGAGTGTTTGCTCAGACACCCCTGAAGGCTACTAATACAACCATAAAGATCGGTGCATTTTTCCTTTATAGAATACTTTCCATGTGTAATGTACGTCAGGAGGAAATGCAGGCCTAATAACGATAGTTTTATAGGACATACGTGTTGTTCATATGTTTTGTGCCGTGTCTCACAGTACATGGACTACACAGGGAAGCATAAGGTGAACAATTAAGACTTGAATTCACCCACTTTTTCACACATATGAAAAAATACTACAATTTCAATTTCTGTAAAATCTTGGTCAATTCAAAATATTTGAATATAATATGTTTAGCTGTAGAACCATGTTTTGTTTGATCTGATGCTTTTTTATGTGTGCCCTCAACTAACAAGACACTGGAGCTATGCAGAGATCGCCTCCTTCATTTCTATATGAAAAGTACATAAAAAGCAAAAAATACACACATAAAAAGAAAGAGAAAAATCAATGTAATTAATTATTATGTGAATCAATAAATCAATATAATCAAAGTTGATAACCGAACATCACTGGCCCCCATTCACTTCTACTGTATGGACACAAAACCAATGCAAGTGACTGGGGGCTAGTTAACAACATACAGTTTTGAAATGAGGGTGAGTAAATGATGACAGACTATCGGTTGAGATGTTGAATGAATTGCAAAATATGTTTTGAACAGCAGAGGCTGCTGATTTTACTGCAAACTTAAATGTGGATATGCTGAAATTTCGTAAATGTAAAAAAATCTAAGAAAAGCACAAAGTTTTAGTTTGTTTATATTAAAGCAATTTAATATTATCTATTTTTATTTAATTTGCTTTAAAACCCCTGAACATGCAAAGAGCCCAGGGAAAAGGCATTTTCTATTGTGTCTGCATGTTTATAAACTTTGTATTCAATCAAATATCAGAAACTATGCATAATTTCAAAGATCATACACTCATCATTTATGTACTGAACTTGTTTATGCAATCAATAAAATGCTCAAAAATAGGGGTGCTTATATACGGGGAAAAAACTGCAATTTAGTTTTGTTTTTTGACATAAAATACTTTTTTTTGACTAAGGTATGTGCAGCATTTGAGAAATAATACAAGGGAAAAATACAAAAAATCTAATTTGTCTCAACTCACTGACTGAATCTTTACATCCATGACTATCACTTTAAAGGGGTCATATGATGCGGCTAAAACGAAAATTATCGTTTGTTTTAGATGTAATGCATTGTGTATTTTAGGTTCAAGTTTTAGATTTGCGGGGGTGTGGTTACAGAGGTGTTTCAGGCAGGTCTGGGTGAGCATTCGCTTTTAGGTAGAATGCATCTTTCGTTCCGACACTTTTATTTTTACAATTTACATGTCTGATAAATGCATGGGCAACTTATAACACACCAAAGACACACAAAAACACGTATTCGTGCCATATGACCCCTGGGGCTAAATTATGAAACAGGGAGTTATCGATAAGCTCCGCCCTTATCGGATCTGCTCTCAGTACTGGAGAAGCACGTGGCACACACAGCATGTGTCTGTTAATACTTTGTATACTTGCGCTTGGCTCCACACCACACTGCACGTCTCCTCAAGATGCTACAAGTCTTTAGCATACTGTAGCCTTTTCAGATTAAATGCAAAACATGTTAACAAGATTGGTCAGTTTTAGGGTAGGGTTTTGCAAAGAGCGAACTGGTGAACCGGAAACCAACATCATTGATAAACATATTTTTAAAAACACAAGTAACAGGCTGTTTTCGAACAGAGACACTCACCTGTTTGCCACTGAGTTGGTAGAAAGACAGCTTCTGTCCCCAATCAGCCACTGCTAATATATCATTGTGTTCATCCCTGAAACACACACATACAGAGATTAATGTAACTTTGTACATAATGTTTCCCCATAAACATCTACATTGTAGCCTCCAACCCTGAACATGCACCACGGCAGGGCTTGACATTAATGGAATATTTCAACCGAAAATGAAAATTCTGTCATCATTTGCTCCCCTGTTAGTTGTTCCAAATCTGTATAAATGTCTTTGTTCTGGTGAACACAGAGAAAGATATTTGGAAGAATCCTTATAACCAAACAGATCTTGCCCCCCATTGACTCCCATAGTAGGAAAAATGACTTTATATTTTTTTTGTGTTTGAAGGTTGTAGGACAGCAAACAGTTCTGGGCACTTTTGACTACCGTTGTATTATTTCCTTTTGTCGTAGTCAATGGGGGGCAAAATCTGTCTGGTTATAAGCATTCTTCCAAATATCGTTCCCTGTGTTCTAGAACAAAGAAACAATTATAAAGCTTTGGAACAACTGGAAGGTGAGTAAATGATGACACAGTTTTGAGCACAACTGTATGTTAATTCAACATTTCTAACTACATCAATAAGAGAAACACTCGCATAAAAAACAAGAATAAAAATGTGCACTTTTTCATTCAAAAACTGCAATTTCCAGAAATGGGTGGTTGCTGTTGTGCTCTGGCTGCATGCTAATTGTTTCTAAGTGGCCTTAAAAGGTGGCTGTTCAAGTATATACTTAAAGAGATACTCAACAGACACTTAAGCCTGAGAGCAGAGCACTAAACACAAATTACAAGTGGTGCAACATCTCCCCCTTGAGTTTAATAAACACACTACTCCATTCAAATAAATTCATTTTAGCTACTAAATAATGATCACAAGATTGTGATATGGTGTTGCTATGTTGTTAAGGTATACAGGTAGTTGCTGTGCTGTAGATAGGTGGTTTTTAGGGGATGACTCTGTGGTTGTAGGGTACCTTGGGTAGGTTACAGGGTGTTGTTAAAAGTAACAGTACCAGTAATAATGAAATAACATAGTTTTGAAGGGCTGCTTGCTCCTAAAATAATACAAATTCACATAAATATTTCCAGTAATGACTATCCATCTTAGATGACGTATGTTAGACAGCCTGGGCGGAGCATCTGTTAACTTTCAACTCTCAGTCTGCTCCCAGTTCCATTTCAAATACAACGGCTGTTTTATACATCCATTTAAATCAAAGAAAAAGACAAAAGCCACAACCACTAGTTTAGATGTTCTCATTCAAGATTCCATTTCACTCGGAAATGTGTCAAAATACATGGGTCAAAGATGTTAAGATGTCCCCATCAAAATAAATTTACGAAAGTGATTTTATGCCCATAGAAAGCACATTAAATGTAAGTAAAATATCTACTTTATGGTTTCAACAAAAAATTTTGAGACTATAATGTCAAAATTTGGTTGAAATAATGTAACATTGTCATTCAGTGTAACACAATATTTACACTATGTGCAAATTCAAATAGTCCATTCCTCTTGGTAGGCTACATTGTATTATGGCTTTACATGTTGGTTTTGTTTTTATTTTCTTAGAATAAATAATATTGTCACAATATTGATGAAGCAAATAAATTGCAAATCTAGGATTTATTACTCATGATAACTTCATTTCAAGTCACAGAAAAATACATATTTTCTAGTTCTTTTATTTCACGTTATAACGCACATCTCTACGATATAGTGGTATAATGCATTTTAGGAAGAAAATTGGTATCCACTGTAGTGACTGGATCATTGAGAAGAAAGCCATGAACCCCCTTACTCCCTTTTGTCCTGGTTTCTAGACACCATCATCAAAAGACCATAGCAAACCTGGCTCAATGGGGTCTGGTTTTAGGTTTTGAACTCTCACCTAGAGTGTGATAACCCTCTTGGTTTCTCTGTAGGATATTTACGACTCTAAAGCTTCAAAGCATTGGTGATAAGTGTCTGTGTCATCTCTAACTTAACATCTGAGGCTAACCAGAGAAACTTCTCTGACAAATAGGAACTTATGTGATTTAAACTATCCTTTTCTCTAAATGTATCTAAATGTCTAGGTTGTGTGTTGGCACTCGTGCCACTTTAAATAGTCTGTAACTGTTAGATTTACAAGTTTAGATTTAGGGTTCATTTGATGTATTCATACGTTGGGATGATTCACAGTTCAATGTCTGGCATGTTTTATATTTTACTACTCCTCTTTGAATTCCCTATATGATGAGCTATTTTATAAAAACATAGCATGCATCATACTATGTCCATAACTTAGTTTAGATATTAAATGCAAACTGACCATCCTGTCAGAGCTATGCAAATGAGGCGCCATGAGAAACAAAGGAACTTTCTCTGGCAAACACACTTTCATGGCATTGGCCCGAAGACCATCTGGGGGCAGGGCAGGTATGCATTTAAAACACCATCACCGATCCACTTCAGGGTAGACACCTTTTGGAATTAGGAATTGGAAGGGAAAGAGAGAGGACACGGAGGACACTCCAACAGACACCCCCGCTTGGGGCTCCCCTCTGGGGAGTCCGATTAGGCCATGGACCTTTGGACTCAGAACCCACAGTCAGCGTTTCAACAGTTCACAAACGGGTCACTTAAACTGTGTTTCGATCTATGCTACCTCTGCTCTCAATTCTGTTTGGTAAAGGCACGTTACTTATGGTCATGAGATAACCTTAGTGTATAAATCATCAACGCATTTGCTGGACGAATACATATAGGATTTTTATCACTATACTGCTAATCAGAATTGTAAAATATGTATGTGTTATGACGATTATTATTTGTATTTTTCTTTGAGCTAAACTAATTCTTAACTGAAATTGACGTTTTAAATAACTCATTTCATGTATGTGATCTTGATAGATCTGGTGGAGAATCTTATTTTGGTGAGTTAGACTCATCATTATTTTAACATGCAGCTAAAATCGCTACACCACAATATTTCAGAGTTCTGACTTTATTTACGAATGAATAACCAAACAATACAGCCTTAGGCCATGTTCACCCTTAACTTTTTTTTAAAGATTTTCAGTGACAGATGTCGTATTTCATGTATTTAATGACAGTTTGTCTGCTGTGTTGACATTGAAACCCCAATGCAATACCTTGGAATGCGCAGCATTATTTGATGTGTTGACGTAATTTCAACTGTAAAATACAGAGAAATATCGAGTGACCGCGCCCCCTTAATAACAAATAGCGTTTGTTTTCCGGTACACAGTCAGCCTGGCAGTGCTGCATTTAACAGCGTAATAACCACAGAAAAGTAAAAGTCTAGCTGCGTGTACATGGACACATCCAAATGAATTTATTGTGCAAAAAGAATGTAGTGTTTACATGAAAGATAAATAAAGTGATTCGACTGATGTGCATGTTTACATGACAAGCTTCAAATCCAATATAATCTGCTGACATGCGCACACTGCACAAGTGTTCGCCTAAATACCCATTAAAACTGTGTTTTAAAACAGATGTTGAGTATATTTTATTTTACAAACAGCACACATCTTTTTACAGTTTATAAAGCCAGAGGAATGTCTTGTGCCAATGAAGTAGAGCAGATGTATTTATTTTATGTCACAGACACAAGAATAATAATGTACAATTCATAAATGCAACATAATGACAAGATATCAATGAAACGTTACAGTGTCTTATCATTAGCTGGTTGCATAAACTGCTTAGACCAGTCTTACAAGTTAGTCATCTCATTTTTTTCTTCAAGAATGGACATCATTTCTTTAAGTCAGTTACATAAGAAGGTAGATTGGTGTAATTGAAATCAGAAAAATAAGACTGAATAGTCCTGACTAACTGCTAGTCAGTGAGAATCGTTGTTTAGACACAGTCTTAATTTAGCGGCTATATTTATGCAACTGGCCCCATGGTAAAACTAGTAAATCCTTCCAAAGCTCATGTAAGTAAACGATGAATAAAAATATGTTTGGTAGCCTACAACGAATATAAATGAAGTTTTATGATTAGATATTTTAGCCTACAGTATGTTTGTATTTCTGCAAATGTATCGTGTTTTAAATAAATATGAAAAATTGTGGTTACAAACTCACTCCAGGGAAACAGTTAAGACATTTTAAATGCATAAATACATTAATATGTTCAAGCATATGGAAATTTGTACCGCTTTTTCAGATTTATGGTTTTTGGTTTCTTTAGCAACAGCTGCTCTGTACCGTACGTCATACGCCCTTGATGACCCAGTGTCATCTTTTGACATTCGCACAACTTCCTACTTCGGTTTTTAATCTGATCAAGTGCAATTTTTAGGGTTTATCTTCTAAATACAAATTTTGTCAGCGTTTAGGAGCACATTTAGATTTCACTGGGGATTTAATGTGTTAAAACTTAAATAAATAAAATTTGTGTAGCCAACATTTTATATTTGTTATGGAGAAATTTAAATGTGAGATCTTTAAAGATGATTTCAATTTAGCCGGACCTGTCAGGTCTCTATATATATTTCAGGATGGCAAACTTTCAGGTAGCTTTTTAAGTTTGTTTTGTTCATTTTTGTTCTTGACCTGTCTCTGCGGTTTTCCTCACACTGACACTTTATTCTCTCTGCACCCCATTGATAAAAATTATATATATATTTTTTTTTTTTAATGTTTATATTGGTATATTGTATATGGTGTGTATGCAGTGGTGGAAAGTAACGAATTACAAATACTCAAATTATTGTAATTGAGTAGTTTTTTTCAGGAAATTTACTTTTTAAGTAGTTTTAAATGACTTTACCTTTACTTTTACTTGAGTAAAACTTTTGCGCTGTATCAGTACTTATACTATATTTCCTCAGATTGTCGTTGCTATTTTATTTTAAATTTTAATGTGATTGGCTAGGGGGAATAATCAGTCCAGTCACGTGACCCCGTCCACTCATATCGAGCATAGAAAACGTCTTGGTTACGTATGTAACCTCAGTTCCCTGATGGAGGGAACGAGACGTTGTGTCGAGAACGACAGATGGGGTTCGCCCTTGAGAACCAATCAACTCTGACTACTATAGAAAAGGCCAATGAAATTTGGCGAATGCAATTTGCATGCCGGGCTCCGCCCCCGGAAATCCGGTATAAAAGGAGGCCGGCGTGCAGCATTCACTTACCTTTGTTCTGAAGAGCCTGAGACCTCTCAAACTGCAGCAGAATACGATACGTGTTCGTGGCATAAGGGACACAACGTCTCGTTCCCTCCATCAGGGAACTGAGGTTACATACGTAACCAAGACGTTCCCTTTCTGTCGGTCTCTCGACGTTGTGTCGAGAACGACAGATGGGGTTGCCTATGGAAAACGCCACAACGCTGTATCGCGTCACAATCTCTAGCGAAGCGACGGTAACAAGCCTGGGCGTGTCATCTCGAAGCTTTCGTGAGACTGTAACCTTCCAGTGTGGTGGTCGGGGGGTTCCAGAGCTTTCTTGGAGAAAGATGGGTACAGCCCTGACCGGTAACTTTCACGGACGGGGCCTTAGCTCTCTATAGGCGAGAGGCCGTCCAGATCAGTTTACACCGGGTAAGCGCGACTCTTAATCAGAGAAGCGCTACAGAGGCCACCTCCTACCCGTGGGGAGGAATATGGTGGATATAGGTATGGTCTCGTCCTTGGAGGAGAACGCATGGAACGTGCGGACTGAGTAGTTAACCGCGAGGTGGAGGCCCACCTGGGGAAGCTCATGGGTTACCAGGAGTGGGAACCATTCTCATGAGGATACATCAGACGGAACAGCCCACGGAGGGGGTGTTACAGACGTCCGGTAGCACTAGGTCCGGTTAGAGCTATCTGTGATAGCTCACATGGTATCCCGGCCTAAGGGGGAAGGCTGCTCTGCCCAGCCAGCCCCCAGGGGGTGCTTGTTTGGTGATGGATGGAATGCCTATTCTTAACCAGTGTCTGGGTAAGAAGGGAGGCTGGTGAGGTACCAGTTTCTTAGCGATGTGTTCGGGTAAGAAGAAAAGGTAAATAGCACACTGACCCAACCTGTTAGAGGGTGGAAAGGTGCTTTCGCAGGCATACGCCCCCCCGGATGCCAGTCCTACATGTCGCCACGCAGGACGTGGGCTGACACCGGGTTTACGCGAAGGTTGTTAACCCTTGCGAAGGTGTTTGGGCATAGCCCAACCCGCAGCTCTACAGATGTCTGCTAGAGAGGCGCTTCTGCCAGTGTCCAGGAGGTGGCTAAACTCCGTGTGGAGTGAGCCCTCACTGCCAATGGGCATGGGAGATTCTGAGATCGGAATGCCGTCGTAACGGCGTCCACGACCCAGTGCGCCAGCCTCTGTTTGGAGACAGCCTTCCCCTTCTGCTGTCCTCCAACAGACACGGAGCTGGTCAGAGCTTCAGAGCTCTGCGTGCGGTCCAGTACGTACTGGACACAACACTAATCGGGTTGGGTCTTCCTCCCCTATGGGGAGCGCCTGCAAGTTCACCACTTGGCCCCGGAGGGAGTAGTGGGAACTTCTTGGGCACGCATCCGGGCCTGGGTCTCAAGATAACGTGAGAGTTTCCAGGGCCGAGTTTAAGGCAATCCAGGGACACGGAGGATGCTCGGTGGTCCCCTACCCTCTTGAAGGAAGTGAGCGCCGTCAGGAGGGCCGTCTTACTCTATGAGGAAGATCGGAACCTCCGAGGGGCTCTTTGGGGGGCCCTGAGGCTCCCCAGGACCACTTAGGGTCCCAAGAGGGTATGGAGCGGAGATGAGGCGGATTCCGCCCTCTCGCTGCTTAGGAACCTGGTGACCAGGTCGTGTTGCCCTAGAAACTTTCCACCGACTGAGTCGTGATGAGTGGCAATAGCGACTACATACACTTTCAGTGTGGAAGGGAGATGTTAGTCTCCAGTCTCGTGAGGAGGGGAACACAATCCTGATCAAGCACCTCAGTGGGTCTTTCTCGTTGAGAAAGACACCAGGACGAGAAGAGGCACCGTCTAGAGGCGTGTAACCGCCTAGTAGATGGGGCCCTAGCCTGGGTGATGGTCTCAGCCGTATAGGGGGAGTAGCCATCTTAGGATCTTCTCGTCCCGTCTAGAGACCAGACATGGGTGTTCCAGAGGTCTGATCTGGGATGCCAGAACGTGTCCTTCCCCTGAGAGAGCAGGTCCTCTGTCAGGGGAATGGTTCAGGGGGAGTCGCTATCCAGAGCATCGGCTCTGAGGCCAAGTGCGGTTAGACCGGTGTGGTGTAACCAATAACACTTGGTGCTCCTGCTCCCTGACCTTGCACAGAGTCTGTACAAGAAGGCTCCTGGGGGGGGAAGGTGTGCTTCCGCCCATCCCGCGGCCAGCTGTGCGCAAGGATATCCGTGCCGAGGGCAGGGACTATCAAGCGGGCAAATGGTGGTGTTACGGGAGGTGAACAGGTTTTACCTGGGCCTACCCGAACAGCCTCCAAATGAGCTGGACTGCACGGGGGTGGAGTCGCCACTCTCCACGAGGCATAAACTGGCGAGAAAGCACGTCGGCTGTCTAGTTCAGTTTGCCCGGGGTGTGTGGCCTGCAGGGAACGAGTCACCTGTTGACTCCACCGGAGGAGGCGTCGAGCAAGTTGTGTTTAGCTGCTGTGTGCGAACGCCACCCTGACGATCTGTATTCGCTACAGCTATAGTGCTGTCCTCGGAACAGCACGTGTATGTCTCGCACGAGAGGCCGTAGCCTGCTCAGTGCAAGTAGCATAGCCCACAACTCTTGGCAATTGATATGCCAGCGCAGGCGGGGGTTCGTCCAACACCCCACCTGCGTGCCCGTTGCACACTACACCGCACCCCTGCAGGGAGACTTCAGTCGTCACCACGACCTGCCTCATAACCTGCTCAGAGGGACCTGAGTCCGTCGAAAAAGTCATAAAGACTAGGGGTTATGGTGCGTCGGCAGCAGGGCGGCATCACCATGCGCCTGCTGCCGGTGTGCCACGCTCTCCTCGGAACTCGACTCTGAAACCAGTGTTGGAGCGGTGTCATGTGCATCAACTCGAGGGGTATTAGCCCGCGAGGACGCCATGTGTCCCAGGAGCCTCTGAATTGTTTCAGGGGGACCGCTGTCTGCCTAAAATGTTCATTTCAGACAGTTCAACACTGGTTGGGCACAACTGCGGACAGGTGTGCCGACATGGTGACAGAGTTGAGTTCCATACCGAGAAAGAGGACGCTCTGCACTGGGGAGAGCTTGCCCCTCTCTTGGTTGACCTGGAGTCCCAATCGACCTAGGTGCCGGAGCACCAGGTCCCTTTGTGTACATAACAGATCTCGCGAGTGTGCCAAGATAGGCCAGTCGCTGAGATAGTTTAGTACCCGCTCGCCTTCCTCCTCTCAGGGAGAAAGGGCGGTCAGGGACAGACCGAAAGGGAGGACTCTGTACTGATATGCCCGCCTCTCGCACGCGAACCGTGGGAACGGCCGGTGTCGAGGAGGATCGAGACATGAAAGTAAGCGTCCTTCAGGTCGATTGCCACGAACCAATCCTGACACCTCATAGATGTCAGGACGCGCCTCTGTGTGAGCACCCTGAATGGCAGCTTGTGAAGGTGCTCTGTTCAGGGTACGCAGCCTTTGGGGGCAACCCGCCGTCTTTCTTGGGAACGATGAAGTGCGGGTGGTGACCCACTGAACATCTTGGTTTTGAGGGACGAACTCGATGCCTGTTTTGCCAGAAGGGTGGTGACCTCTACCCGAAGTACGGAGGCGTCCCTGCCTCTGACAGAGGGAGAGATGATGCCCCGAAACTTGGGTGAGTCTCTGGCGAACTGGATCGAGTAACCAAGACGGACCGCCCTCATTAGCCAGCGAGACAGTGTGGGCAGCTCTCGAGCTCCCAGGGACTGTGACAGGGTGACCAAGGGGACGGTCTGCTTCATCATTCCCACGGGGGGTGGTTCGTCGGCTGGCGGAGCTAACCATGTCGCGGGGAGTCCCCGGAGGGAAGGTTTTTGCTCCGCCTGCTTACCTGCCTGGCGGGACAACGGCACGCACTGTCGGTTTGAGAGTGGTGACGGCTGTCGTATGTGTACGACCTCACGCCTCGCCAGGGTGTGAGGTCGGTTCGCCGAGCACAGTCCAGTGGAGTGTGCGATCGGCTGCAAGTAAACCCGGGGAGAACAGAAAACTCAGTGAGTAAGTGGGCGCCAAGCCCTAACAAGGGCCCGGCTTTGGTGACGAGGCAGGAGTCGTCCCGTACCGACCGATCAGAGCCGTGGCTGTGAAGGTTCGGGCCCGATGTTGTTCTCCCTGGGGTCTTCCCGTCAGTGTCCCTTCTCGCGAGGAGGTTGCTGACGGGGTGTAGGTTTCCCCCTCGACCTCTGCTTCCGGGGTGCCGCCTGTGGGGGCACAGGAACCGGAGCCGATGCCGAAAGGGTCCTGGGTTGCAGGGAAGCAGACGTCACGTGAGATCTCGGAGGCCTGTAGGCGGCCGAGTCGCGGCGTGAAAAAAAATGTGGTTAATTGCCACTGTCTGCTTCGCCGTCAAAAAACTGCTGAGCGCAGTCCTCGACGGTGTTACCAACAACCCACCCTGCGAGATGAGTGCATCAAGAAAGCGGACTTCCTTGCTGTCACTCTTCTGCACAAGGTATAGCCGGGGGTGTCTCTCCTGGACCACTACCGTGGACATCGTCCGACCCAGGGCCCGTGCCGCCGCCTTAGTCGCCCGTAGAGCGCTGTCAGCGGTGGCACGGAGATCCTGCATTATACCCGGGTCGGCCTTACCCTCGTGGAGCCCTCTCAACGCCCTGGCCTGGCGGACCTGCAGGATGGCCAAGGCATAGAGAGAGGAGGCAGCCTGGCCCGCAACATCGCAAGCTTTCGACACCAGTGATGCCGAAGTCTTACGTGTTTTGGACGGTAGGAGTGGTCGATCCCCCCCCAGGTGGTAGCCGTCCGCGGCACAGGTGCACCGCAGGCGGACGTTCCACCCGGGGGATCTCGACGCAGTCCTTGGCTGCCTCACCATCGAGGGAAGTAAGGGAGCCGGAGCTGGTTTCACTGGAACGGTCCGTGAGTGGAGCGTTCCAAGTTTTACACAGCTCCTCATGCACCTCCGGGAAAAACATGGCACCCGGGGTGGGCGCGGTTTGCACCGCGCACCGACCTCGGGAACCACGCATCCCCGGGTTAGCACGGATGACATCACTTCTGCTTCCTCCTGAACTCGACCGCTGGGGGTGGAGTTTGGATTCGGCAGAGTCGGATGCCAGTCTCCCTCCGATGCTGCGAGCGACATCTCATCTACGTCACACATCGTTTCCGAGTGTGTGCGTGAGGATCCGGACGGTATGCCACCGCCGGTTGGGGAACGTTCAGAAGAGCGAATCGGGGTGCGATCGGCCCGTGAGCACTTGGCTGGCGGGTTTACGTTCGCAGAGTTCCCCGTATCACTAACGCTGCTAACGTGGGTGGTCATCGGGGCCGTAGCCACAGATGTCACAGCCCGGGTAGCAGACGAAATGGTGGCTGGTTCCCGTAGGAAGACAGCCACCCGTGACCGCAACTTCTGAATGACAATCTGCCCGCAGTGCAGGCAGATGTGTCAACGAACGCTGCTTCAGTGTGCTGGACGCCCAGACACCTAATGCAGCGATCGTGTCCATCCCCCTCCTCGATGAGGGTGCCGCACCCAAGAGAACAGCGGGACATGCCGCGCTGGAGAATGCTCAGTCAGTCCTGAAAAGGACTTTTAGAAAAAATCTCTAACACCTCCGGAACCGCCGAGACGCCCAGGGGAAGGTCGCTGCAGGAAGGGACGATCCGCTGTAACACGTCGTAGCACCAGCGTGTAGTTGTAGAGGATTGAATCCTGAGTTGTACTCATGAGCGATGGCTCTGAAGAACAAAAGGTAAGTGAATGCTGCACGCCGGCCTCCTTTTATACCGGATTTCCGGGGGCGGAGCCCGGCATGCAAATTGCATTCGCCAAATTTCATTGGCCTTTTCTATAGTAGTCAGAGTTGATTGGTTCTCAAGGGCGAACCCCATCTGTCGTTCTCGACACAACGTCGAGAGACCGACAGAAAGGGAACTTGCGTCACACAGATTTCAAGACATCTAATTTAGTTGAATCATGGAGGAGGACTAGCGTTTTTTCCAAACAAATTTCCTTCACTCTTTTCACCACTGTGTGTATGTATCTGGGTATATGGATGCATTTACATGTATAAGTAACTCTATAAGTATAATTTACTAATGTAAATATTTTTGATTATTATTAACAGTACCTCAACAGTTTACTGGGGAAGGGGCTCTGTTGGAGCAAAGAGTAAGGGTGGGGGCATATTATATCCATCTGATGGTATTTGTCATTTTTTTATTTCGTAAAACTTTGAAATGATGTAGGTGACGATGTCATAAAATTATCATCTTACTTGGATGGGTTCCAGGCAATGGACCAGACAGGCGAGGAAGAGCCGCCTGGTCGCTCAATCTTCACTTTCTCTTCTCCATTTTTATTTCTGATGCTGACCACCCCACTCATCATGCCCAGAGCCAAGTACTGCCCATCATTAGTCCAACTGACATAACAACAACAAAGGAA
Organism: Triplophysa dalaica; assembly: GCF_015846415.1. NCBI lineage: Eukaryota > Metazoa > Chordata > Actinopteri > Cypriniformes > Nemacheilidae > Triplophysa > Triplophysa dalaica. The sequence continues at coordinate 20,109,899 of NC_079559.1, forward strand.
GATGGAAAAAACAACTCACAAACAAAATAATGTGCAATGCTTTAAGATGTTTCTTAAAAAGCTAAAAAGATTCATAACTCACCCACAACATGTGATCTTACTGCTAACCTTGTGTTTGGAAACAGACTTCTGCTCAGGAGACCACAAACCTGCAGTCCAAAACAAACATATGTCATTAGAGAAGTTGTCTAGTGTTTCAGCAACCTTATTTCTGCCTAATTAATAGGCAGGTGCATCTGCAGGCAGCTAAGCGTTGTTGTGCAACACATGAGTCACATGACACTGCCTCTTGCGGCATGCAGTTTGCAATTCCACCAACTTTAAACTTTATGAAGAGAGATGTGTCAAAAGTAAATTGTTTGTGTTGCTTTAATTAATGTTTTGCAGACAGAACCTAATAACTCTAAGCAGAAAGTGATTTTTTCAGAATTAGATGGTTCTATCTGCATTTGACCTGTTCCAATTATCCCCATTTGTTTTGATATTGTACATTTAGAATACACGTAGGGTGTATGTCTTTTTCATGTACGAAAGAGATTGGTATCATTTTTGCTAGAAGAAATGCTAAATCTGTTAAGCTCACTATCTTAAAATCACTCGGAACGCAGATAGACACTTATCATATGTCACTGAAAAAGTCTCTAAACTAGGACAAGTTAAATTAGTTACCAAGACAGACAAGCAACATGGCAAAGTTAAGTTGTCAGGCGAATCTAGGAATTATATTTCTTTTTGGTTGCCACAACGTAACTAGTTATGCTATCACAATGAAAGTTTGGGCACCAAATTACATTGAAGTTTTTGATTAGCTGGGATAATAGTATATACATAATAAGACTAAGACACTAAATACAATCATATAATGGGTTTGATACAACATGGCAAAGTATTCTGTTTTATCAAAAAACTTTCTAATGTTGTATCTCATATTTTTTAATATTTAAAGAAGCATTCTTAATAGTGTCATCACGTTGAAGTACAGCAAATTATGGGGATCCATACCATCATGGAGACTCTGAAACAACGCATTCATATACACTATACGAACACACTTACCAAAATCTCCTGAGGAACATGAAGCCAGTTGGTGTGTGACAGGGTTGTAAGCTACACACTGAATAGAATCATTGTGACTACAAGACATAAAAAATGAAACGATTACAACAATAAAGTACTACAGTATCATTTTAAGTATTATTCATAGCTTTAGGTTAAATGTAGAATAAAACAACAAAAGAAATTCTCCAAAATAACATATCATAAAATAAACAAAATAAACAATAAGTATCTCACGTGTATTTTAGGATACCCTCTAGTTTTGAGGTCCAGATGATAATGCTTTTATCTGCTGAACCCGATGCAAAGCGTTTTCCTAGAGAAGATGAGAGGAAGGACTTAGTAATGACAGTAATGACAGCTAGCCATATGCATGTCCAGAGCTTGTGTTACTAGTGACATCACATACTAATTAGCATTTATGCATTTGGATTAGTGTTGGCACTTAACATCTGATCTGTCACATTATACTGTACTTTTAAACAACTATATTCTCAATTTTTGGAATAAAAGAGAGAAGAAGCGGAAAAACTGTTTATCCACTAGTTAGTTGACCGCAGATACGATAATGACCTCATTATCACAAATGGATAAATAAACAACAAAATGTGACGCCAAATATCTTGTTTCTGTGGACAGTCCTTGCCCTAATGTAAACTGTTGCTGATGTGTGGTTATGCACTGCATAGATTTCCGTCTGAACCACTTTTGAGAAAGTAATCTGAAAATGATTCAGACATGCTTGGCAGGGTTGCCAGATCTGCGTAGTATCACCAGCCAGATACTTAATCAAAAGTTTTCTAATGACCTTAGTTCCAATACCATAACATTATTTTTATTATTTCAACATTTTAATTTCGATTAAGACAGCTGGAGAACAATATCCTTCTACCTTTAACCTCCAGAAAACAAAATGCAACAATAGTTTAAAAAGTTTAAAAAGTTCTTCCTGTAGTCAAGGTAGAAAATTGCTGACTTGGCAGCCCTGGTTTCCCAGCTGGCTTGGACTAGAGCTGTTGAAAGATGGTTCATGGAGCTCTCAATAGTTCTAAACTACATGTGGCACTGACAAGTGGTGATAACTTTCCCACCGTGAGTCACGAGTTTGTTGCTCATACATTGGTTCATAATAAATTATGGTCATTAAAAAGCTACATCATTTATTACTTCCAGATTATACAGTACGTTATATAATTTCCCTACAAATTTAAGTTTCATCCATTTTAGTTTATGACCCATACTTTAACCTTTCCCATACAGAGATAGCACTGCGAGTTTGGGAATATTCACAAATAAATTCTACATTTATACATTAAAACATGATAAAAGCATAAAAATGTATCACAGTTTAAACATTGTATATCCTAATTTAGACTACATTAGTTAATTTTTTTATGTAAATTTTATAATATACATGTACATATGGACTATAAATTGCACAGTTGGTTTATATAATTAATGTAACAACGCGTTCTGTATATGTACGTCTGTATATTCTGTGGAACCACAAAAGTGTGGTATGTTTTTGCACAGGCGTAGTTATTGGTAATGCATATGCATTGTTAGCCTCTGACACTCATTGTTTATATTTTGATTACACTGTGCACTATTTACTTTGTAAATAAATTGGAAAAAAAACATCCTTTTTCATAACTGCCTTGAAAGGCCCATTATACGCGTTTTATCTGCGTGGGTGTGAATCACATAAATATTGTATTATAAGGGATTCGATTAGTTTCCATTCTACCGCTTGGAAGAAAAATTATACGTGGTATTATAACTCCGACTGCATTATTCTTCAAGAAGAAAGTCATATTAAGCCTGGACGCCCTGAGGGTGAGTAAAACATGGGGACGTTTTCTTTGCCTATGAAATATCCTTTAATGGCCATTGACACGACCCTCTCATGAGGCCTTTCCAAAACAGAAAGTGTCTTACAAAAATGTGCATACACATTGTTGGCTTATTATTGTAGCATAGATTGTTCAGAATAATAAAGTGAAATGACAGTAGTATTTCTATAAACTACTGATAAAAGCACAAATATCAAGGCATGTCAAAACTCTTTTTTAACCCAGAGGGTTAAAGCCTGATTTTATTCATCTTTATGTAGACAAATAAATTATGAAAATTTTCAATAATATAGGAAAATGTCATTAAAGAAAACATTTTACATAATTGCTCGGGACACCTAAAATATGTTTTTAATGTATTTAAGGGTTAGATAAGTGTGTTGTTTGATTGCTGACCTCTGCCTGGACACCCAAAATCCCCTGGCTCCGCCCCTGGCCATATTAACGCAAGACACAATTATATACATTTACTTACCATCTTTAGCATAAGCCACACAATAAACAGTGTCTTTATGTCCCTTTAATGGCTGTATCAGTGTGCCATCAGCTGTGTCATATACCTGAAACACATTGCACATATCTTTAGTTCATGTAGTAAATAATTCTAAAAAAGACTTTCATGAAAAGCATTATATAATCTTATGACACAAATAAAGGCTAAATGCATAACTGTCAAATCAGTTCAATTACATGTTCTTACAGGAGATCTTTTATTGGGCGGTTACCCAGACAGGGTTTAAGCCAAGTCCCAGACTAAAGTTGCTTCGAACATAGATCACATGCGTTAAAGGGGGTCTCAATGCAAGTGATACAGACCATAGTTATAGTTTTAAAGGGGTCATATGGTGCGAATACTTGTTTTTCTGTGTCTTTGGTGTGTAATAAGTTGCCCATGTATGTATTAGACACGTAAAATTGCAAAAATTAAAATGTGGGAGCCTATTGCAACCTATTTATTGAAGTGAATGACAATAAGAATCATTAAGGAGAAAAAAAGAAAAGTAAAAAAGGGACAATAACCAGGTTGCATTAGTGCACAACCCTAAACTAGTAATGAGTTAAAGCACCTTTGCATACTATCACAGGATGCAGTCTCTGTAGGTAAGAGACAATCAGTTTAGTACATCTTGACTTTGTGATACTTCCTTGCATAAGCACTCTTACTGTCAAATTGGTTGGACATCTCCGGTGTATAACTCTCTTCAGGTCATCCCATAGATTTTCAATGGGATTTCCATCTGGACTCTGGCTGGGCCATTCTAAAACATTGACCTTCAGGCAGCCTTGGATGGATGTTTTAGTCAAAAAAGGCTGCCATCATCAATAGCCCAGGCCGAAAAAGAACTAGGGAGTTTTAATTTTGCTACAGGCCTCTTGTTAGTTGCCCGTACCAGTTTTCTCCTGCTTTTCTCTTCAATTTTAGGGGGTCCTGGTAGTATCACTGTTGTGCCCTAGTTTCTTCACTTGCTGATTGTTGTCCTCTCCCGATTTATACTTTTTAACAATAAGGTCTTGTTTCTGCTGAGTAAGCTCTAGGTATAACTGGCATGCATATTATTTCTGTTATTTTAACATGTTTTTTTTGTTATTTGTTTCATCTATTCATGAATATTGAGTGTTGATGTTAACGAGGAGCTAAAGTACATTTGCGTTGCACACGGACATTTTTTAAGGTGCAACAAGGAAGTTTACATTTTGGTGAGAAGTTATTCTCCGCGTGTGTATTACAAGAGTTACTCATGGTTTGAGCAGAGAAGTAACGTTAAAGAAGATGTTTTTCATTTTTGTGTTTTGAACCGGGTATTTTCAAGTGAACTCATTCCCTCTAGGTTATATGCAGCCAGCGAGGTATGTGTATTACGTTTGTATTTCCCGAGTGTATTTGTATTTACCTCTTTATATTGTATGTGAACGTGTTTATCCTTTACATTGTCATACTGTAGTTTGACGGTGGATTTCACTGACGGTGAATGTGATGACGGAGAAAAGGATGACAAAGCAATAAATCCATCAGTAACCAGAACCATGGTGTCGTTTATTTCCTGGAGGGAGTGATACTAGGCTTTTTTCAAATGGATGTAACCAAACTGGGAACATTCATCCTTTTTTAAGGGTTAATAAGTGACTTTAATTGATGGCAGGTGTATACTGATCCATATTTAACTTAAGTCTAAATGTGAGTGTTTAGACTTTGTAGATTCACTGTATATGGACATCAAGGCTTTCTGATGAGCTCACCAGTGTTTTTTTTTCTTATAATATGCCAAATTGTTGATTGTTGGCAACTCCTAATGTTTCTACCACTGTATCTGTCTGGAGGATTTGTTGTGTTTTAGAAACCTTACTATAGTCTGTTACACTTGGATGGAGATCTCCCCGATTCGCATGATGTGGGTTTAAAACAACAGCTTCTAAATGCAAACATCACACTTAGAATCAACTCCAAGGCCAGTATTTATCAAGCTTCTCAAAGTGCCACTTTGGTCTTAAGTGCTGAGAATTCATGACATTTACTCCTACTTCCAAACTGAAGTGTAAAAGCAAGTTATCAAATTTCTTAAAGCTAAGAATTACGCTTCCTCTCCCCATTATTTAAGACAGATCGAGAGATGTGGTGGACAGAGGGGTTGGACAATGGAACCGTATCATTGCACATTATACATGCAAAAATACTTGCAAAGGTTAAAAATGGATAATTAAGAAATGGTGGAAACGTGTTATCTTTTGTTCTCAATGTCTATTTCATAATCTATTCTCTTGAGAAGACTTTATTGTCATATGCGTTTTGTATATTTTAGGAATTTCACCATTCATTTAATCTATTCAGTGATTGGTCCATGCCAATGTCGTCATCAAAAATACCTTTTGCCGCACAGCAAAGTGTCGTAAATCAACTCTGACACTTAAGATTTAGTCCTTCACTCCACTTGAATTATGACTGAGGTGTTTTATCCCTAACTTTTACGCGCAGCTTTGAGACAAGAATTGTTTTACTCTTAAGTCAATTTTTAGCAGTTTTCTTGCAAGTAATTCTCAGAAGCTTGATAAATACGGGCTCAGGCCTTTAACATGTTTAATTAATGAGAAAATGACTTCACGAAAAGCCCAAGCCTGTCCAAAAAACAGCCTTTGATTCGACTGTCCAATTACTTTTGGTCCCTTGAAAAAGGGGGGGCTTCTTATTAAAGAGCTGTAATTCCTTAATCCTTGAGCCAATTTAGATGTGAATACACTCTGAATAAAGCAGAGAGTCTGCACTTTAAACCAGTACTCATTAAATAACTGTAACTTAAAAACATTTTGGTAACATTAACTTTGTAACTTTTGAATCATTTTTGTTTAGAAGTATCATCCTTTATCTTTTTTGATAACAGTTCTCGAAGTGCAGGTCAAAACCTGTGTGGACGGCCGAGAGCAGGGGTGGGTTATGCTGGTCCTGGAGGGGAAACCAAGGCAGGTTGGAGTTTAACTTTGCAGTAGAGTGACCCTCCAGAACTAGGGCATTTTCCAAATGGATGTTCATTCCATTGCCCTACTCCCTTGAAGGGCTGAGTCTTTGAAGGGAGTTCTTTGAAGGGTGTAGGGCATACACTTTATTCAGACCTGAGGGCCGTCTCTTTGAGGGGGGAGCATACCAGACGGGTATATTCTTTATGCACAAGCTTCAAAGTCTACTCCAAATGCAAGTTGGACAAACTTTAATGCCGTTTGGAAAATGCAGCAAGCCACCCCTGGCCTAGAGGCATTACAGACACTTTTAGTTAAAAAAAAAGAATATATATATATCGGTAGAAACATTATATGTGCATATTATTTTCAAAAGAACGTATTTTGGATTGATGTGCTTTCCTAAACTCTGCATATGTAATAATCCATATGAAATATTTTCTAGATATGCAAGACACTAGGTTTTGAAGGGTAAGATGCTATACCAGAACTCTGTTTCCAGCTGCCACTATCAGCTGAGTGCCGTCCGGTTTGAAGGCAAGATCATAAATACTGAAAGAAAGAAGAAAGAGACCGTTAAACAACCCAATTTATTACGAAAATGAAAAGATAATAGCATATTCACCCCATGCCAAATAGTCCTTTACAGCTCTTAACATGTTTTCAGAAATTAGATATGACAGTGCATGTAAATTTAGAAAGAAAACACCATGTTCAACAAAAGAGTAATAAAGATGTTTTTTAATGACTCAACGTGGTCAACATGGATCCAAATGAAGAACAAAAATACACAAAACTTTAGACTTTCTCAGAAATTTAACAGTCTCAGTCTAGCGAAGCTGAAGTTCATTTTGTTTACATAGCAACGGTTGCTAACCACATCCACTCTTGTATGCTACTGATGTTAATCGAAAAATTAAACAGCTTACCATTGTTCAACCTTATCCCGATCGTGGACTTTATCTATCCATGTGGGAACAGCTCTCATTATTGATAAATTGCCGCGTTTGGTTGAATATGAACGAACTAACTGCACAAATCAAAAAGCGACGACCGCTAGACACAAACACAAAACATAAAGGTTTTCAAAATAAAAGCCTCTTAGATGATTTAAAGGATGCTACTTAAATAAAATCAAACAAAAAACTAGGTAAAGCAGAATCAACAGAAAGAAACACCAGAGAACAAATCGTAATTATACATGTGCCGAACTTTTAAAGCACTGAGGCTTTTACAACAAACTTCGTCAGTGAGTCGAAGCGTTTGACACAACACTGCTCTTCTTCGCCATCTGGTGGTCAGACTGGTATTATGCAATTTGGAATGTATTTTTTTACCAGCATCTGGCACACCTAAAAAAGATGCAGAATTAGATTTTAGTCTTAATAAAATATATATATATTTAATTATATATTTGTTTACATGGGCTACTGTTGTTAACTTACTATATTTGTTTATTTAAAATTTAAATTAAACTTAAAATTAAAATTTGGGCTACCAACCAATCCATGTAGGTCTCTCAGTGACGTGTCACGTGACTCCATCATCTTGAGAGACTTTTGCCGCGCATTCTAAACAAATAGAGCATCTTGACTAACACTTGCTAGCTAGCAATATCAACCCTCTTCAGGTGGCCATTAGCTGTCACACACATTAAAATGCATCTCTTATTTCCATTAAAGTATTTATTCATTCATTGTTTCATATGTAATGTTAACTATGTGCTTGCACTTATAAATTTAGTGATGACATGCCAATTTCTGTTATCAAAAGCGCTGTTTAAGAGTCTTGCTGTGCGTCCTCTGATGGACCTGTGCCGTTTCCCAGATTGAATAGGTGATGTGTGTCTTTTAGAATGTTCTTTGTTTTTTTTAGCAGGCAGCGGAAGGTAAATATGTTCTCCAAGGCAGGTAGCTGTTTATTGATGATATCTTTGAATGAATAAATGAAAAAACTTTTATTTCAAACATGTAAAATAATTCAATATTAGTTAATAAAATTCCTGAAGTCAATGATGAGTTATTTTGTTTTCTTAGGTTTGAGACTCAAATTGTTTTCTGCTCAACACCTCATCAGCCCCTTTACCTCATCTCTGTAGGCAGATTGGTCGCCCTTGGTGATCAAGCCCACCACTGTCGTATCATCTGCGAAATTGATGATGGTATTGCTGTTGTAAGATGGTGTGCAGTCAAAGGTGTACATGGAGTAAAGGAAAGGACTCAGCATGCAGCCTTGTGGTGCTCCTGTACTGAATTTCAGAGTAGAAGATTGGTATGGGCCCATTCTAATTGACTGTGGCAGGTTTGTCAGGATGTTTTTAATCCATAGGCAGGTGTTGCCCTGTATACCTGGGTCAGTCATTTTGGTGAACAGTGAGTACAGTACAAGGATATTCAAAAAGGGAGTGGGCTCATTATTTTTTATTTAGCCTACATGTTTGCTCGATTTTATTTTAAAATATATAATATTATATTGAAAAGCAAGACAAAATATCAAAAGCACATTTTGACCCATCATTTTATGCAATAGTGGAAAACAATTGGTTGAATAAACAGAAGAAATACGAACAACATTTTAGTATGTATAACCCGTGATATGCACAAAGGGTAGAGGTGCAGAAAAGTATTAGTGGTGGTGTTTTTTCTTTTGTAAATATAAAAGAGTATATCAGATCAGATATTTACTGCATTTTAAAAGCCATAAATTCATTATTGAGCAGAATTAAGTTCAGCCTTTTGGTTCACCCCTCCACTTAGTCCCATTTCTCATGTGCCCCCTTGGGATTAATTGCACATCCCTGAATAAGAGGAATATTTGAAAAAAAGGTCAAGAAAAAAAAAATTGTATACTAGAAATTATAATAATAATGTGTCTTATGACAGTGTGCAAATGTTTTGCCATTTTTTCCAATAAAAAAGTGTTTCTAAAACACAGGCTGGAAGGAATTGCATACACTATATTTATTTGATTGTGCGAATAATATGCGAATAATATCCTTAACAAGGATTTGAAAACTTGATGTGGCCCTCAAGGTAAAAAGTTAGCCCACCCCTACACTAGACAGACGTCAACCTTTTGGGGTTTATTCTACAACTATTCTGCAACAGCTGTCTGACTAAGTGTAGAAAGTATTATCCTCTCTTTTTTTCTTAGTTCTAGTCTCTTACCTTTAGAAAATGTTGACCGCTTATACTGGCTGAGTACTATATCCTGCAGCAGGATACCCAAACTGTTTACAGTCTTTGCAACCGCAAGTGGTAGCCCTGTAACAAAACCAAGAAATGAGCAAACATTTCTTTAGCTAATCTCAATAAACTGCAGTGCGATGTCATCAATCACTGTAAATGTTGATCATGTGCTATTGGGGGAATACAATGTTTGTGTTGGCTGCAACATTTGCAAAAGAGTCATGACATCAGGGCTTAATGCTACACAAACTCAACTCATCATAGCCTTTGGTGTGTGGTATGGTGTAACTTGAGGCAAACTGACCATTACCAAAGTCACACAACTTGGCCTCCTGTGTCTTGTTGTTCAAGATGATGTTTCCCATGTCACCATGGTACAGATTGTGGTCGATGCAGTGTTGGCATTTGACCAGGATTTGTCTCATTAGGTGACGTAGCTCTGGTTCACTTAAACCACTTTCGCGGTTATTAAAGTACTTAAGCAATAACAAATAGGAGTCTGAGAATCTATTCATGGTCATTTTGAAACCACTCCAGCATGTGACTGATGTTAGTGCAGTTTTTCAGTAGGATTTTTAGTCCCATTTCCGCAACGAGAGTTTTATTTCACCCGGACTGGTTTAAAAAATGTTAGATGATAAGTAACATTACTATTTACATGAATCATTTGTGTTGCGACAGAGGGGGCTAAAAGTATGAGACCGCTGGGAAAAATGCATTTTTCTAATACTTTTAATTATATTAATCATTTAACAATTTGAGTATGAACTCTCACCAGAGGACGATTCACAAACACCAGGACCATCTTCACATTTGTTGCCGTCACAGTCACCAGCCGGAGTGCCCTTATTCTCCACATGAGAGTACTCCGGCTGGTGACTGACAGTTGTAGTATATTGTCAGAGCTGGGGAGTGTTTCAAAAATACAAAATACTTAACCCTTATAGCAACACTATGGAGTTTTTCGACCTTGAAATAATCTCTATAAAATTATTTTTACCAACCTCTAAACCGGACAGATTTTTAAATTTGGTGTGCGGGTAGGTGCACAAGCCCCGCCCATCACCTGCTTTACGGCATACGTCACACGTTTTATTCTTGGTTGCGAGTGTGTACAGTACATAGAAAAAGTCTTAGACTATGAGTTCAGCTCATGAAAAATGGGGTCAAAAACAAAAGCGTTGCGTTTATAATTTTGGTCAGTGTACATAATAATTAACAAGTCAAGTCATTTTTACATGTTAATATGTGTTTATTCTAACCTTATACAGCAATGTAACTGACATTCTGCGCTTTAAAAATCAGTTGCATTGCTGTCTATATGGCCAGGAGTCAGAAAGAGTCTGATGAAGTACATGTGTGCTCGAAAAATCACACGTTGTGTTAAAACTTTTGATATTTTTGGAGCTTTGGTGTGCTGACTTTGTATACATTTTTCACAGGAGTCAGAAATCTCCCATCAAAACAAAAATGGGCTAAAACTGCGATTAGAGAATATAATCTGATTTAGATTAAGTTATATTTCACTGAGTCTTTGCAGACAAAGGATTTTATTTCTTTAAATCCAAATGTTGACTCAAACGTTAAGTATGTTCTGTTTAAGGTAATATTTGTTGTGATAGGACCGTCTGCTGTATTAACACGTTTCTTGCTTGGCATGAGATAAAGGCGCTTGATCTTTTTTATTTCTTTACCCACATATCTAAATGTTTTCAAAAACACAGAATATAATGTATTCTTGTTGTTTACATAATAAGCATTTTTAATGATGACATGATTCAAATGCGATGATTTTCTCATTAAACGTTCCCTTTGTTAAGCCCCTTAACAGATAATGAATTATTAATTATGTATTCCTTAACACTTTTAATAAATTGTTTTTAAAATGTTATGGTTTATGAGACATGCTTTGTGCTTAACAAAAATGAATTTACCTCTTAAAAGAGTCCAGAATATTTTTAACAATTTAAGACATAATGCATGCTCACAAGAAAAGAAAAGAATGGAGCTTGAAAAATAAAACAGATCTCATACTAGGCTCTACAACCTCCTCATTAATCAGTTTTAATCCAATTTATTAGGCAAATAGTAAAAAAAAAGATTTAGTTTATTATAATTTCACAAAGTAAGAGGGTACAGTGACTAAAGTGACCGGCCCATGCCCCTTTGGGCCCACTTGTGGCAATGACACTGATCACCATCATGAGTTGCCCTTTATATTTGTCACAGGGTTTTGCAAATACCTTACCAAACTAAATATTACAAATTGCTTGGCAACTTTGACCACAGTATTTGAAAGTACAGTGTTTCTTCACTTTCTGGAAAGAAAATGGAGTTTCACTTCTGGGGTTTCTGAACGACAATACAACAAATTCCACATACAGTATTGTCACAAGAAGGACATTATTAGAGTTTTTGGCTTTTTCTGAATTGTGCGATTCCACCACACTTCCTGTTTGCCTATTGAATTTGATTTAAAACTTTGGTTTTGTAGCTTCTAGAGACACGCCCTAGGAAAAGTTATTAAAGCGGCCCTGCAGCGATTCTGACTTCTTTACCATGTTAAATGTGCTGTCTTCTCATGCTAAACATGGTCAACTTGTCAAAAAACGAGTTGGGCATATTACGTAGTATTTCTGTGCTCGATACACTAAACCAGCAATCATACAGGTTTTGGAAAGTTTTTTCGAACATATAAAACTGTTTCGCAACATCTTTTTTTTGGCTCTTATTGGACTATTCTCCTGGAAAAGCATGCGGCACGGCCGCAGGAGTAGGAGCATGCGTGAGCGTCACATTCACATTCAGAGAGAGAGAGCATACGTCCGGGAAGTTCAGGTGTTTGTTTGATTGCATTTGGGTGATGAATGTTATATTATAACTGTGGATTTAACACTGGACTTGGAGATGGTCAAAAACTGATATATGGAGCCGTCCCAGCACTAAAAGATGCCGGTCATGGTCCACATGCGGTGATTAAAAAACTGATGTCTGTGTTTTGTTGGCAATGGGTGCGCACGTGCTTTGGTTCAGTCTACCCCTCCCCCCTGCACAGGCCATGATTTCTGAAATAACCGTACAGCTGTATCTATCTTTTAGAAATGTGATCAAACTAAATACTCTTCGAAGATACGAAGTATGCAATACTACTGTATTGGCACTCAAGATTAATATGAGATTGACAGAAACCCTGTGCGTTACGCCCTGTTTAAAAGCGCTTTGATTCATTAAACATTTCACATATATCATGTCAAGTGTGCCTAAGGGATAAGTGACCGGCTATTTAGCCAATATTAAATTGTTACCTTCCACATTTTTTAAAACATGTTCAATATAAATAAAATTACAGTATATTTTTTTTTGGGGAGGGCGTATCGTTTTGCAGACTCAAAGTATTTTTTTCATCATATTTGTAGTATGTGACCATAATTAGAGGGGTTTATTTTAAATAAAAGGGGTGTAAAAAAAGAAACCAATGCACAAGCTTAAACATCTTGTCACTATTTCCCGAGTACTGTCCCTTTAAGAGCTGCAGCTTTTTTACACAGAGAGTGTGCATGGATGCGCTCAGCATTGATTCAGCAGGATGAAGGACAAGATGGAGGCACACAGCAACATCTGAATTGCTAACCAGAGGAAGCCATATAGAAAGGAACTTAACAGAGCAGCAAAGGGCTGAACATCCAGCAAATTAGCATATGTTAAGAATTAAACACTATGGGCTGATAAGGTGGTGGAGGACATAATGACTTTAAATATGAACCCCCTGCATGTGTCTTATAACCTACGCTGCACAGTTTTGAGAATCATTTGTGGGCTTTAAGTTGCCTAAAAATGCAGGCAGCTCCCTTAGGTTTGAGGCTCTCATGCTTTAAAGATTATGAGACCAAATAACTAGATGTATTAAAGCACAGATTTTTGGGTCATGGCTGTGCAGCTAAGCAACAAACATTCAACAAACATTGAATGCAGTGCGTGCTCGATACGCTGTCTGACCAGCAAGTTTAGAGTCCCTTATGCAAGTAAATGCTGACCATACATGTGGCTCACTACGTGTTTAAACTGTTATGCCTAAAAGGCCAGCTGAGTAACCAGCTTCTGCAATATACAGTGAATATGCATTTGCAAAGCTGTTGATGTGACGAGCATGAACACAGGACATACATCCGCAAGGGTTGTGTAATAGAAAGGAGGACACACTCGCGCCATGCTCTTTGACACATACTGTTGGGTGTTTAAAACCATCAGGGTGTCTTTGTCCTCCTTTGTTGTATTTCTTTTCTGTGGCTGGAGGGAGCGTTGGCTCTTTTATTTGGGTCTCGTTCCCCACCCCCATCTACGCTCCTGCTGGCTCTGGACACTCTCATGGGGCAAAGCTAACAGGTGCTTTTTTCTCCAGGTTACCCCCATCCACCCACAGATGGTTATTGTTATGGCGTGCAGTTAACGTCAGTCTGCCTCTCTCTCTCTCTCTCTCTTCATTTTCATTCTGTTCTCCCAGCTGCTGCTTCCTGCTAAAGCAAAGTTATCCCTGATCCTTCTAAGCGTACCCTCCCCCTCTTTCATTCCCTCCCCCATCTGATCTCTTTCTGCACCTCCTCTGCTCCCTCATTCTTCAAATCCTCTACTGTCCACCAGCCCGCTGCCACCGCACTACTCTTTCATTCGTTTGCTTTGGTGCTCCCTCGCTACTGTTGTTCTTCTTTCTTTTGTATATCTGTGCAATATCATTTGTGTCCGATGGGTTCTTCTGTGAAGAGAGTGAGATACTAGACACTTTTCAATGCCAACCATTGACACAAAGGAAGGATTACCGCTTAAACAGACAGGACTGTTTATGTTTCTGTGGAATAGTGGAAAGGACTGTGTTTGTTCATTCATTCGCTTGACATCAAGGCAAGTGGCTTTATTTTTACCAAATGTGAAATTTGTATTTGAACCATTTTGATTCAAACACAGATTTTTGGGCGAATGGACGTGGCTGTGCAGCATAGCTAACATCAAACGGTGTGCTGGCTATATCAAGACTGATAATCTATATCTCAGGATCAGCTGAGAGTACATTAATGGTGTGCTAATGGCTGTGCTAGTTTACTCTTTACCCAGTGTTGATGCTTGGAAATGGCTGCCATGCTTTATCAAAACCTGTGCTTCCAGCAAGCAACTGAGGTGGGTTAGCAAAGGCTGTTTTGAATATACAAAAGTGAAGGTGATGCTGTGGTGAGTGCATTGTCGTATGATTCAGCTTGTTTGGTCGTGTTATGATGTTACGTGCTGATGTGTCTGGATGAGGCATGAAAAGCTGTGTTGATTTATGAGGCAGATGTTTTGATTTTATAAAGGTCATTTTTCACATCAAACATATCCTGGTGGATTGTAGGTTGTGTTACTGTTTTAGATTGTGGATTTTTATATGATACAGAAAATGCCTAGTTCATTTTGCTGTTATCTGTTAAGGCTGTAGTAATGCCATTTATGATGGTGGCTTGATTATTGAACATTAGTGGTTGGATGTTCTTACGTTTCCAAATGACATCTAATGTTATTTGGTTTTGTTTAAAACTTGCACCAAATCAAAATATTTCGCTTTTGCATTATTTTTCGCCATTTTGATACTGCTGATTTTTTTTTCAAATGACTGTGCAAAATAAAATTTTGTTTTGTTAAAAGCAGCGTACGGGTACACATGTGGTCAATTGATAACTGTGCTAGCAGCTAGTAAATGATCAGTGATGATTTGTTATCATTGTGACACAACGTAATACAATGTGTCATAATTTAGCTGTGATTAAAGGTTATAATACATTTTCACATTACCTTCATACTGTACATTCCCAATACGACTGCACAATTGGTTAACGCCATTTTTTTTGTCAAGACCTGTAGGCAAACATGATCAATAGATCATAAAAAAAGTTTGGCAGCATTCACTGACCCAATGTCATTAAAGACCCATATAAAAGCAGATTTACTTTCTGTATGAAACACAGGGAGATACTTGCTTACCACAATAGTACACTTCTCTTTCTTGTAACAAAAAGCACCTCAAGATGAGTTCATATGCATAAAGACTTTTCTAAATCCATGCATGAGCTTCCTTTGAGGAACAGATCAGAAATGATCATCTTTTCCATGGCAGTTCTAAAATGACATTGATGTTTACTTCAGGCACATCAGGTTAGGTCAAACATTGAGAACAGTTTTTGATTTTAAGAGGCATTTACATGAGACCCTTTCAACTAAAAACAAAACATTTTTTATGTGTTTCAAAGTTTTTTTTTAAAACGACGGCCGTGTAGAGGTATGACATTTCACATCACGAATATCGTTACTGGTATTTTCACGGTTTTGTTGGCATGTGCTAGAAATGTCCAAAAAGTAGGTCTACTGATAACAAGTTTAAATTGACTTGTTAAAAGCACTTTTTGTTGTCATAAACATCAAATAAAAACATTCCTATTAATGCCGGGGCTATTGGGCCATTAGGTAAAACTTTCTCTTGTCGGTTGATTACAACCTTAAGTAAATCGGACAATTATTTAAACAACACAAATCAGAAAATCATCTGTCTGCATGTGTCGTGAGTAACTGGGTGTACTTAAGGACCCATGAGACATCAGCAGTCATAAGTCATCGCCAAAGAAACAGAAAACAGAACTGAGCTTTTTAAAATCATCAGTCTGTCTAAAGAAATACTACCAAACTTGCAAATTTTTATACTAAAGGCCCTGTGATCACATATTAACGGGAGCAGACGAAGATGAATATATATAAATATATCCTCATGATAATACTAACGCCTTGATGCCCGATGACTCCTGAGATAGGCGTAGGCTCCCCGTGACCCGAGGTAGTTCGGATAAGCGATAGAAAATGGATGGATGGATGGATGGATAATACTAACCGTTGGGTGGTTTATCGTAAAACCGGTAATCGTTACATCCCTCTGTTAGTGTGAACTCTGAAGACGCCGACAAAGGATATTAAAAATGCTTTTGGCACGTAATAACATTGCCATCCACTCGCCTGGGATGCCAAATACAGCATTTTTACTTGTTTTTGAGGATCTATGTTAAAATACCATTTAGAATTTTGGCCAGTGTGTACATGTAACTTTTATAAAACACACAGGAAAATCTGGTTTGTTTTCTACTCCATTGTAGCCGTATAAACATACTGTAATAGCATTGGTTCAGATGTTGATTGTGGACATCAAAGGTTTGTTTACATTGATTTGAAATGCAGTGCTTTACAGGTCCCATGCCAGTTGACCAAAAATTTGATTCAATCCACACAGAATGGATTTTTATCAGTACTAATGCCCTTATGTACAAGTCTTTGGCAAGAAATTTTGTTAACCCTTATAGTTTTCAGTTTTTTTACATCGCTGGGATCACCTGCGTAAATTGCATACATTACATTTATTTTAATTTGTGACGGGGTGATGGTTTGGGGATGAGCGAGTAGTCATCAGACATTCTCTCTACGCTCTCTGCCTCATGCACACGCTTGTTATAAATGCAGAGGGACCAGAGACTCCGTGAAAAATAGACGCCAAACACGGCTGTTTTGGTACTCCAAAAAGTGTGTGGTGTCTTTTTTAATTAAGTTAGGAACTGAACAACGTTCTGTAATTTATACAGAAAATCACGAGTCTGGAAGTCGAGACGTCTACGTTATATGATATGCTTTAACATTATAACATTATCTGTATACTGAGACTAAAATAGGCCATTCCACGATTTAATGGCTTGTAACTGTATAAATGGCCGATCTAGTCACTGTCTTATATAAAGGCGCTAAACTCTCTACTTAATCCATTCATTTAAATGATCTAAAACCGCAACATTCAGTGTTTGAAAAATACTTTTATTACATGTTGATTAATGCGAGATAAAAAATGCTGAATGGAAGACGCAGGTGTGGCATCTAGTGGCTGTGTGAAGTCTCTTGAGGCCTAAGAATTCTTTACTTTTTGTGTTCAATTATTGCTTAATGAATTATTGCTGATTACAATCAAATTAAAGAGTACATAACTAGGGATTTTTGAGGTCCTACTTTGGTTTATGGAGTGTCCAACAAGTTTATGTACATAGGTGTAAAAACACTAATATTTCATAATAATAGGTAGGTAGTGCTTTACTTCTTGAGTGACTCTCAAATGATTCGTTTCTGTCTAATCCCCTCCTTTCCGCTTGCCTAGTCTGCTGTGATTGGTCAGATGGTCTAGTCTGCTGTGATTGGTCTACGCGAATTAGGCTACAGTGTTTGGGGTAGGAGAGTGAAGTGTTCATGGGCAGTCCTAGCAAAAGGTAGGTGGGGACTATATATAGTGACGTATATCCCCGCCGGTTCGCTAATCGGACTAGGGACATTTTACATTTACATTTATGCATTTGGCAGACGCTTTTATCCAAACACATAGGTATTTGCAAACCCCTGGGATCGAACCCACAACCTTGCTCTTACCACTGAGCTACAGGACGACTCATTTGCGTGATTCAGAGTCGACTCGACTCCCTTTTCTCCAACCCAATAACTTTGTTATTCATTCACTTTCGGATTAAGAACTTCTTACTTTCAAACGCCTCAACATTACACTGAATGAAATGTCATTTTCATCATCTCAGGTTATGTTCTCTTTAAATGAAGTATGCCTAACTACTCAAGGGGTGCCACTTGTTAATGCCATCTTACTTTAGCATAAGATATTTGCTCAAAGCATCAACCTATTTTATTAAATATTGTATAGGTGACTGTTAAACTAATAAACATTAGAACAGTTATGTCCGATATGGCCTGCCAGAATTGAGTAATTATGATTGTTTGTTTTTGTTATGCTAAGTGAAAAATATCTATTTTAGGCAAACAGTTGCCTGTTTTTAATAATGTAACATTTAATAAGTAACAGTACAGACTATTTTAGGGGGGATTGGGGTTGAGCGAGGTTGGGTGCAGTATTCCTTCTTTTGGTCCTTGGCTGATCACATGGCTGAGTTTTGTGTGCTTTCAGAAGAGGGCTTTTGAAAAGCAGATATTTCTGCAAGAGATGTTTTGTGTCATGATGTGATGTTCACAGACACTTTTACTGTTGTTGGTTGAGCATCTCAGACATGTATGTGATATTACAGATAATGACAATTAGATTCAATATTTTGACGTGGTGTGTGATCAAGCAGAGAAAAGGAGCAACTAGAGCTGAATATCAGTTACATCCACCTCACAAAGGACAGATGGCTGTGTTCTCCGTTTTCAATCTCTCTCACACACATGCATGCGTTATAGACTCATGCACGCACACACACATCTTATCTAATTCATCTGTGCAGTGTGTGCACCCCAGTTCTACACAGGGACTCTATTTACAGATGAAGAGGGCAGCTGCAGTGTGAGGAAGCTAGACACTGAGACATCCAGCAATTTTATGGCAGGAGGGAAAAGGGTTTGTGCAGACAGGCAGTGCTGGCAAAGGGGGGGGGGGTATTTGCTGTGGCTCAAATAGTAGAGGTCATGACCATATGCACTTCAAACAAAACAAAACAAAACAATCTATCTATCTCTGGAACCGACAAAGGGTTCTATTGCATTCGCCAGAATGTCGCTGCATTGCAGAGGTCTTTAGCACTAGTCTGTGTTGTTAATAACTCGCATTTCAACCATCTTTAGACCTGCTTGGTTTTGTTTCCGTGCATGTTGTGTGTGTTGACAAAAACCACAGAGACATGCCAAGTTAAATAGCTTCTGAAGAATGTGTTGAACCAGAAACAACTGTTTGTGAGAAATTCAATGGCAACAATCTTCATTAACCATGAGGCATGTTGCACAAAGCTAGTGATCGAGCTTATTCTGAGTAAGTTTTAATGAGGTATATTATGCACACGGGACAATGACATACTTCCTCTAAAATCTCAGCCAGCAAGGTCACTTCCTCTCTCATAGCACGAAGGGGATTTTTCACCCAGTGATAACGATGTGTTTAGTAAGAAAACGTTAAAATTTCGACGAACGAACAGCATTGCAAGTGTGACTGTGATCATTCCTCTAGTATGTGCAAAAGTTCACTTTGCTTTCTTTTATATTTGTTGATGTACCTTGAAACGGATCGCCTGAAGTGCTTCTCCTTTTATTTGTCGACGTATGGCGAAGTAGAGGAATAATTAGACTCACGTTGTTGATCGTAACTTTACTTACCTTACCTACCTTATCTGGCTAACCTGCCTCAGACAAGGTTTTATTCTGGGCAGAAGTTTTACAGTACGCAAACTTACAGTGTAAAGATGTGGCTATTAAGAATGCACTTCAAAAGGGAAAAGGATCCTGCGATTTTCCCATGGCACCTTTCTTCTCTGGCACAGGAAACACATAAACAGTATGGGGGCAGTCGTGTTGCATTCTCAGTCATGTGATGTCGTTTACTGAAGCCAATAATATGCTTGGCCAGCAGATCTATTATCCTTTCTCAAGCCATACATTTACATAAAGGGACATAGCACATAAACATGTGAGAGCTACATGTTTGATGTATAGGCTATAGTTTATGTTCTGCTCGAATCTAAATAAAATGTTCTTGACGCAGTTATGATTTACAGGCTTGTCAATGCGCTTAGAATGTGATGTTAAACTCATATAATATTAATATTGTCAAAATGATAGACTGTTAAATCACAATGCAGAACTCTGTGTTACCACAACTTTCCGCAAATCCCATCTCACTTTAGCAACCTTAATTCACACATTCTGTAAGTTTAGGCTGTAATGCATTTTTGGACATTGAAAAGTCTATTTCATGGATACATTGTTGAAAATTTGACATCCAAAGTATTGTAAGCCTAATAATAAAATGATATCGCATCTAGTCATTGTGTCTGTCTCTGCAACAGACTTTCTATTCAAACATGTTATTCTTTATCCAAAACCACTCACTCATTTATCTTCTATTATAGGTGGTGTTACTGGTGTTGTTAAAATGACAACAACGAAGTAGAAAACCGAAAAGTGTTTTGATCAGATTTAAAAAAAAAGATTCACATACACAAAAACGCCAACGGAAACTTCAACAGTTATAGGGACGCAAATTATACGTTAAAGTTTCTTGACTATTATGTTGATATACATCAAGAAACCATAAATGCTTAACAAAATTGACATTTAATTTGCAGAAGTGTCTGTTCTGTTATCTGTGTTTTAGTATCATAATAGAATGACCTTACAAAGAATTTCAGAAAAGATTTAATTAAACATATTTTGCAAACATTTTACATGTCCTCTTTCCGGAGTGATTTTATTTGCTCAACTTAAAATGGGAACCAGAAGCTTTAAACAGAAGCAGAAGCAGAATCATCAAAGTACCGTTACAATATGTATTCACAAGATGAACACGCGCGAGAACCTTTTGTCATAAACATCTTGAATGCAAGATGCCACTTGCTCACTTCAGGTAGGTGGAGAGTTCCTGCCTCAAGTGGAGGAGTTCAAGTATCTGGGGGTCTTGTTCACGAGTGAGGGAAGGATGGAACGGGAGATTGACAGACGGATCGGTGCAGCTTCTGCAGTAATGCAGTCGCTGTACCGGTCTGTCGTGGTGAAGAAGGAGCTGAGCCGCAAAGCGAAGCTCTCGATTTACCGGTCAATCTACGTTCCTACTCTCACCTATGGTCATGAGCTGTGGGTCATGACCGAAAGGACAAGATCCCGGATACAGGCGGCCGAAATGAGCTTTCTCCGCAGGGTGGCCGGGCGATCCCTTAGAGATAGGGTGAGAAGCTCGGTCACTCGGGAGGAGCTCAGAGTAGATCCGCTGCTCCTCCACATCGAGAGGGGCCAGCTGAGGTGGCTCGGGCATCTTTTCCGGATGCCCCCTGGACGCCTTCCCGGTAAGGTGTTCAGGGGCATGTCCCAGCGGGAGGAGACCCCGGGGAAGACCTAGGACACGCTGGAGGGACTATGTCTCCCGGCTGGCCTGGGAACGCCTCGGTGTCCCCCCGGAAGAGCTGAAGGAAGTGGCTAGGGAGAGGGAAGTCTGGGCATCCCTGCTTAGACTGCTGCCCCCGCGACCCGGCCCCGGCCCCGGATAAGAGGTAGAAAATGGATGGATGGATGGATCTTGAATGCAGCCGCTGAAGTCATTTACATTATATGATTGGCAGGAGAGTAATACAATTCAAACTAAACCGGAAAAATGTAATACATTACTCACAGTATGAACCACTCTCATGGTGTACCAAATGCCCTCCGCCCCCTGTTGCCCAGGCCCAGTATTGGCTACTGCATACATCAGGGTGTGTTTCCAATGACGCGGAGCAAGTGTTTTAATTAATTCCTATGGAATTTGAGCTTCACCACCTCGTGATGATGAAAAAAGATGAAAACATCCCAGTGTTTTGATGACCAGTCTGGGTCTGGATCAGCCTTTAAATGGAAAGCATAAAAAACTAAGTGAGAATAAAGAAGAAGTCTTATAAGGTTTATCTCTTTCTTGTTCCCAGATGTAAATAGTGAAATATTTCAGTACTTCACATGTGACAATGGCATGCTGCTAGTGCAGTACACTCATTTAACCCTCTGGTAGTGTTCAGTCATTTTGACCACAACATTTAGGTTTTTATTTTTTGTTCGACTTTATTAGAATAGTAGGAAACTACATACTGGCAAAGTGAATAAAAAACTATGGATATGATTCAAAAAAGCATAATGGTCATAAAAAATCATTTTCATTCCTGACCAAAATAAAAATAAATCTGAATAGGAATAATATAATAATAATATTAATGCATTCAATTTAAAAAAAAGATCATAATTACTGCTTACATTTGACAAATAAAGGTTTAATTCCCATAACCTCTAAAATAATAAATTAATTTAACTGAAAAATAGCTAGATTTGGCCGTTTGGTCACTTTTGACCAAGAGAAGTATGGGTGTGACCCCAAACGTGGAGCACCAGAGGGTGAAGCAAACTAAAAGAAACCCAAAAAACCTCGGGAGAGATTTAGCTTTGCTTGTAGACAAGATCATAAGTGAGGTGGATGGATCTCAGTTACATTATTGCAATGTTTGCAGCAGTAAAAAAGCATGCATCAACTTTAAAGGGGAGGTAACACATTCAAGTATTGCTGACTTCATATCTTATAAGTGTATTTGGTTTGATCACATTTATAAAAGACCGATACAGCTGTACGATTATTTCCAAAAACAGTTGAGCTCCGAGGGGTGTTGCATTTTCTGTTGATTCATTACAAAATGTTCTACATTTTGTACCTTAAACAAGTGCTTTAGCAGTGTTTCCCACATGATTTTGACAGTGGCGTGTGACGTCACAAACTAATTAGCATATCTAGCTAATAAGCACTTGATCACTGTTTTTCTTCTACTCTATGATCTATCACATTATACTGTATTTTACAACTGAATGTCACCAGCAGTCACTTTAACTGCTGCTAAATCCTGATTTATAAACGCAACATCATCGGACAAAATCACAATGCAGTACATCTACATCAAGGCGCGGCTATATGCTGTTTGCTCTTTCCCCACAATGTGTTGCTGCTTTATGAACGCTTCTTTAATATTAAATCCAAGTGACAGTTAAATACACTACATGGAGCTAACACGTGCGGACGAGAGCGTGGCTCGCACACACATGTAGCTCATCGGAAAAGTCTTTATGTGAACACAGTAGAGGAGGACGTGCAGTGCGGCCACTCACACCAAACAAGTCAGGAAAGAGAGAAGAAGCGGAAGCGCTGTGTATCCACTAGTTAGTTGATCACAGAAACAGTCCTTATCAAGGATGGATAAAAAAAATCTAAATGTAACGTCAAATATACATGGGCGGCCATTAATATACCTGGGCGGTCTGTGTTGCATTGAATGGAAGCAATGGCATGAAACGTGGGGGAAGAACCCAATTGCAGGCAGCGATATCAGGGGTAACAAAAAAAGGATTTAATAACATAAAACGAAACAAAAAACCCACAATGGGGAATAACTGAGAAAAGAGCAGTCAACGTGACGTAGACTCACTTAAACTGGACTAAACAACACTTGACAAAAACTAAACTAACACTGACTTGACTTGATTTCCACAGAGAACAAGAGCATGAAGCACATGAGTACAATGAATACACACGAGAAAGCACAATGAACGCGCACAGGACAATAAACACAAGGGCATTATGAAGGGAGACTAACAAAGAAAGATAACAATGGGCAGGTGTGGGTATGGGACACAGGTGGAAAGCTATGAAAGGAACGAGAGGGGCGGGGCAAAAGACGAGATCGGAGAGAACGCATATTAAGTCTTGATCGACAATAATATGATTCTCTTCACACAAAACCTAAGGCTTTGTCATGACTCTGCCACTAGATCAAGAAAGACATGACATGGAGAGACATAATCATGACAGCTGGCTTTAGGCTGCAGCAAAAAATAAAAAAATTGAATTTGATAGCCCTGCAGAAACACTCATCACAAATAAAGTTCATGACCAGGTCACAAAACTTTAGAGATGTTTTCACTATGAAAAGCCTGGATTCAAGACACTGGAACTAGAAATTGCATGGGAACTAGACCCACATCTCTATCGTCATGAAAGTAGAAGAGCTAACAGTGTATAGAGGTTAACAATTTTATAATTGTTTTTACTATAACGCTGCAGCTTTTTATTTATAGACGGTTTCATCGGACGCAAACGCCTGGCAAGAAGTAAACCTTGGGTATCAGACTGGCTCGTTGCTAATAATATAACTAATTATTTAATTTATATTAATATTTGTTCATATGAATATTTTACTGTATAATTATTGTATCAAATAAACAACTAGCCTAATTTTATTTAAAGAGTTGAATGGGTTGTAGCCAAGTAATGAATTTTTCTACTGGTAAACCAAAATAATACTGACAAGATAGTAGGTAATGTCATTTACTAGTTATCTATTTTGCTTGTTTTCAGAAATAATCTACAGGGACTCTATCGTTTACGAATGTGTAGGAAGTTAAGGACAGTGCATGCATGATGAGTAACGTTTGTTTAAGTTGTTGCTTTGGAACTGTCTACCCGGTTTATACCTTGGTGAATTCACCCTTTAAGAACACATAAACCATCATTGGGAGGCTAAAGCTGTCTTCACCAGCTCTTGGAAATTGGACAATTCTGACCTCTGAAGGCATGACTCTGGGCTTGTTGTGTTCAGGTGCTTTGTTGTCAGAAAAAATGGAGGATGCCAGGTTCATACTTGGAAAAATGTTGGTAGTGTAATGTGAATGGTAATGGTTTAAACCATACATCCAGGGCCGGTTCTAAACATTTGGAGGCCCCTCACAGCACACCCCCATCCCCTCCACCTTTTAAAATAAAGTATTTTTTTAAATGTATCAAATTTGACAAGTTAATAATATTATTAAAAAGTCTGTTTCAATTTGATTTTGCTCTTAATTCAAATTTGGGGCAGTAGGGATAACATTTTTTGTTGTTTTTTGCTATCATTTTACAGTAACACATTACCATTCCACTCTTTTAGATGTAAAATGAAAAAAAGCAACATTTTAATGACTAAAATCAACCAGCTGAAGAAAAGTATTTGTCTGAATACATAAAGATGTATTTTATTATCAGGTACAGTGGGTTGTTTAACAGTCCAGTAGCATTTTAATAAAGAAACAGAATAATGTAGAAATGAAACACTGCTTCACTGTATGAATTAAATAAACACACTGATTTCAAATAAAGATAAAACATTTCTTTAGTCAAGAGCATTTCATGGTTTTGTATTTTGTCGTTTCATTAACATTGAAGACAAAAGCAGCAGCAGGTTGTTAGTCTATACATATGATATAATGTAATGCAGCCAGTTATCTGAGAATAAACAGTGTGATCAGGATGGAAGTGGAGATAAAGTGATGTAAATCTGACTGTTTACTTTAGTCTAAGACACAAAGGACTGTTTTCATGTGTTTTTGACATGCATTGTATTTCCCAGTAAAAAAGACACAATTGAGAATTTGCTCGTAGCCTTGTGCTGTATGAGAGCTGGCACTACATGAGCGGGCACTTCGAGTGTGAAAACAATAGAAAGTTAAAATGGGCAAACGTTTTAAAGCGTGTAAAAATAAAAATCTCATTATATATTATATAAGATTAACAACACCAAAGACGGTAAAAGAGATATAGCAGGAACATGCGTCACGCGACTCACGCTACATGTGAGGACAGCCAAGACTCAAGTAGACGGCTGCGTTTATGTTATCGAAACACTCTTGCAGTAGTTTGATGTTATGTACGTCCAAGTTGGCGACACATTACAGTTATGGAGGCCACACCTCCAAACCCGAGGCCCTAAACAACCGCATGCTCTGACTATAAGCAGCGTCAGCCCTGCTAGAAAGTCAACATGCTGACTATTCTGGAATATTGAAGAAACATGATTATTACAAAAATGAACATACAAAATGCTTCAAATGATTATTCCTATATAGGCATGGGTCGGTATGTGATTTCGATTTTTTGTAACCTTTAGCAAACGTGTCACTCTTTCACGGTATTGCAATTACAATACTAAAATGTGTTCTTTTCAAATGTCTGCATATACAAACAAAACTTTTTAACTGGAAACAAACATATTTTATTTTTAACCAACATTCATAGAACATATATGTCAGGTAAAAATAAAGCTTTAAAATCATAATAGTGTTTAAAAAAATGATTAAAAAAAATCCTTTTGTCATAGCTCATATATTAGATCTAAACATTGCATCACATGTATTAATTATGTATTTTTGTGTAAACACAGCTCATACCTTAGAAACGGTATCACAGAAAATTTAAGCCATTTTGAAACCTTGACTCTTTCAAACCTCGGTATACCTTGAAACCGGTATTCGTCCCATGCCTATTCCTATATGTAGATGTGTACTGTTTTAATGAGAATACAAGGCAATGAAGCTGTAGCGAAAAAATATATACTAAAGCATACCTACAACAGCAGAACTCATACCATCTGCCATGTTTAAAGTTTAAGGCCTGCCTATCCCGGGAAACTAGGTATCAAAACAATTTCCCAACTTCCCAATGGGAAACACGACATCAGAGGGCGTTAATGTGCAATTTTTTACCTAAGAATCTCATATTTCTCATAATTCTTTCTGAGAGCATGTGAAGGCAGCATAAGAGCAACAGATGTTTGGCTACTTCTGGACAGACAAGGAGTCGCTACCAGAGCTGGTAACAGCAGCCAGATGGTAAGGATTCATATTTCACCACACCTCTCATCAGAATGAGTGAGCATGTGCACATGACTTTGTTTCCTTGTGCCTTGGTTAGGAAATTAATCAAGTGTTATAATAATATAGTATAATATAATATAATATTAACTATAGTTTCAGCAACGAATACATAGTTTTAGACTTTCGGGGTCCGCATCCTTTGAAGGGTGCATTACTGATTGTGTAAGGCCATCGCAATTTTAATTTTGCGCAATTGCTGTAAGGTGACGTTACCTGCTATATCCGGGAGGCATATTCATGATGTCATCCCAATGTACTCAATAAAATAATGCATTTAATTGCATTTAATTTGCATACTTGCGTTTACTCCCTGAATGCCCAATGAAGCCGTTTTTTACACATTTTAAAGTTTTTTACACATTTTATGTTTCTGTTGTCAGACAACATTTTAATTACAGACTAATTATATTTATATGTCTAGTCAGTAACAATGACAGCTTGGAAACGCGGTTTTGTATTGATTCTTTTCAAATCCATTTTCCACTCCGGTCATGAAAACCGATATGGCAGTTCATAACGCAGCAAGCGTTCTACATTCTAGTGTGTTTTAAACTGCACAATATACATTTAAACATCTACTTCCACTATTTCCCAGCCTTTACTGCAGTGTCCGTGTCCAAAAGTCCCAGGATGCATTGCGCTGCCGACATCACATTCCCATTCTCTATAAATGGAGAAGACGCACAGAGAGACCATTTCAACTCACTGGAAGCTAATTTTTTCCCCAAATGTCACTAGTTTCTATGTTTCTTCTAAAGGAACAAGTCTTTAAACACAGACACACTGGTTTGTAGGCACCTGTGTGTATATTGCGTGCACACAACTCTGAGGTCTGAATGAGTGACAGATGCATGCTTTGCATAATCAGACCCAGAAACAATGCTGCTGAACAACACAAGAGATTGTTATTATAAAAACATTAAACCTTTGGTGGAGAGACTATTTGTTCATGATCGCGTTGCGGGCAGGGATGGGACCCTATCCGGCCACTCCAGCCACAATCACATTCAGCCCATCATCTGATCAATGCAAATGGTTAGATGCTACCTACTCAACACGAATATACTCAACATTCCATATGAATTCCTTTTAAAAAGAGACTGTATATTGCTAAGGTGTTAAAAGTATGATTCATTTAGAAAGATTTAAAGGCTTTCAGTGTGAAACTAAATGAACAGTTATGTGGCTAGTTAGCAGCATGTTGCTTAGCATTAAACACATGACATTACTGCCACGCAGCCAACCCTGCTTCACCAGACCTCACTGTCAGTTTCCCACGCTCATTCTCACCAGACTTCTGATTGCACGCACCTGTTTCACATTAACCCCAACTATATTTAAAAAGGACTCACCCACGCCACATGTTCATTGTCAGGTCTTGGTGTTATGTTCCCCGATGTACGCTCAAGTTCTTAGACTCTTCCCATGGTTTATACTTACCTGTTTAATGTATTTACCTGTAACTGGATTGTACCTACCTGGCACACATGAAATTTATTTACAAGTTACCTGTGGATCTTACTTACCTTTGTTCACCAATCTGTTTTTAGCTGTGGATTCCACTCTCTGTTTGTTCAAATATCGACCCAATATACAGTCCGCTGCTATATATCGGTCGATCACTAGTATACAGGACTGGTGACCGTATACATTTACATAGTCATTTAACAGACGCTTTTATCCAAAGCGACTTACAGAGAGCTCAGGGAGCAATAAAACGATATGTCATACAGGAGTAAAAATACAATATGCTAAAACCAAATTAACACAGGTACATCTGTACCATGTCTGCTAAAGATCTGAAGAACGTGCTCTGATTAACCCAGTTTGTTCGTGATAGTGTCTCGAATGGCACTTCCTCTGTCCGAGGTATCGGAACGCGAACAGAGCCGATACTTGCCGCTATCAATGCTAATGCTTCTCAAACGAGCTGCTTCTTCTTCGGCTCTTGTCTTGGTTACACAAGCAACACGCGTGTGGTCACTGATGCCTAGTGGTCACTGATGCCTAGTGGTCACTGACGCCGTGTGGTCACTGACGCGTAGTGGTCACTGCCGCCTAGTGGTCATTGCCTTTCGACACGGACAAGGACATAGAAGTATAAATGAAAACGGTCACATAGGCTACGGCGTAGGTCCTACGCAGGACATAAAATTGGGCTTTAGGTTGTAATCCACGAAACTGATATGATACAGCTGGTGGCAGCATCTTGGAAGTTTGTGATAAATATCGCTGCATCTACCTTTACTCATACAGCTAGCACTGATGTATTATTACGTATGATGGTGTAGTAGTGGGGTTCCATTTCTAAGGGGAATGTTTTCAGCTCCTCCCCTGGTCACTCTTTTTCAAGGGGAAGAGGTGAGTGGTAGGCGAAGGGGTATAAAATAGAACTGGGATTGGGTCTTTCTCAATCAGGCAGTGCCGATTGGAGGACACAGATGTGCGCTCACTCACATGGTAAGTAATACTCCCACATTAAGGGAGCAGTCGTGCTTTTGATCTGGAACAGACTTGCTTTACATTTTAAATATTGTGTCCTCACTGCAGTCTTTTTCAATTAGATAATCACAACATTTCAAATTGCCATTTATGCGGATCCATAGTTAATTCAGGAAATAGCATAATATTTACATACATATTTACAGCTGGACTATTTGCACGAGGAGAGTATTACCTGAGGTGCTAAAGTCCTATTGTTTTCACCGTGTATTTCACAATTCATCCACTTTAGCGATCTCACACATTTTCGAGGTAATGGCCATGGGCAAAAACTCATGAAACTTTGCAGAGACATCAGTGAAAAAATGTTATATAGTGCTTGGGCGTGGTTGAGGTACTCTGCAGCACCGCCAAATGCAGGCCTTGGTTGCGATGAAGTTACGTCGCGTGAACAAAACTCTGTGTGCTCATTGGTGAGTAAGGGCCAACAGGAAGTCAGCCATCTTGGATGGATTGTGCGATTTGGAAATTTTTATGCACTGTTTTGAGGGGTTTCCCAGAGCTTAAAAGAGAAACTCTTTTGATTTAAAGAAGCAGTTGTGTGGTTTGCCTTGGACATGGATTGAAATATAGTGCGAGGGCCCAGTGTCCCCCTGTGTCAGGGAAACAACTTGTTATTCTTCTCTGAAACGAAACACAGTTTGGAGGCCTAAACCTGCTTTTAATTTTTACATATAAAGGTTTCACATTGAGTGTGGCAAGACATGCATGAAATTTAGACTATGGAGTAGTCCGTTTTTTTAATTTCCTCTGCAAATTTTGTGCAGGTTTTGCCAATTCCAGGTGTAATATTTTGACAAACCCTTCAGAGAGTCAAATCAACATCATGTCTCATCTTGATTTGTAATGTCAATTGCGAAGATCCTGACTTTTTGTTGAAGGGCACGTCCGAAAGCCTGCCAAAATGCAGTGTTTTGCCATGAAACAGGAAGTTGTTGTAACTTGGACAATAAAATCCGGTCTGCCCCAAACTTCACATGTTTGATAAGAGTACTTACCTGACAACATCTACATGGCAATATTCAGTTACAGTAATAGCTCCCCCTGCAGGAACAGGAAATGTCTGTTTGCTTTTAAATCGCTCTTTCAACTGCGATGTCATCCATTGATCTGTCTGCGGACCTTTCCCTCGTTTGTGTTCTGCAGAAAAAGAAACTTTCCCTTTAAGTCACTGCTCAGAGAATTTATGTGATTATTGTTTTATTGTGAGTTTGAAGCAGGATGGTATGTGTATTCTTAATATATTTCATGTTAAAATGATTAAATCTCACGAATGCTATAATTGCAATATGAACAGTACACACGGTATACAAAATAAAATACAGCCCACATAACATTGTTAACATTATGTTTTTTGCTTTGTAGGTAAGACCTACCTTCCTTGTCACAGTGAGCTTCAGGGTGTGGATTACAGCTTCCTGTTTGTGAAGGATTTCCTGAAATTGGAATTGTGTGGGACTATTAGAGATAGGCACATATAAGGGTATGTGAAAGTTTGTGCATGGTTTTAGTATTTTAAATCAAATTAGGCAGTTAAGGCATTATTTTAAAGCAAGTCAGGCATGTGCTTTTATTCAGAAAAAAATAGTTTGTTCATTTGCGTCATCAAGCCAGCAGTTGTTTAACTCATTTCTTAGTAACAACGGCGCAGGAGAAGGCGGGAAAATGCATAACATTGCTCGCTTCACTTTTATATATTTCTGCTTTTGAACTGTTGGTTAAGTGCTAGTGTGAAACTGCCCTTAAACACTCGCACACAAGGTTTTGTCTTGCTATGTCATGATACACAAATGAATGAAATGAAGTACAAATGAAGTACTTTTTGTAATTTATTATTATATTAACCTAATCACAGCCATGTTGATATAGAGCACTATCACACTCCTACTGCAGCGATATTGCATTCTTATTTCATATGTTTTAAGTAAACTGTTGATGTTTATAAATGTTAAAAATTTTAACAAAATGACTTAAAAACTCAAGTATGTACCGAACCGAGAATTTTGCGTTCCGTCACAACCCTAATTTAACACAATCCTGTATTGTTGTATATTTGTTTTCATGTCACTGGAAGCAGAAATGCCTGTGGTATGTGTGTCTGCATTTTGTTTTTGTTTTATACAGTTCGATGTCTTTCTTTCATTTCAAACATATTAATGGAATTGTGGTTGCCTAGGTAACTATTATGGGAGCCCAACCCATCCAGCCAGGCCTTCAGTAGGACAGTGATTGCCCGTGATGCTCTGTGTGACAGTTTCACTGCTTCCCAGAATTCTACATCTAAGCACACCAAATTCCACAATTGCATGCACAATGCAGGAGTAGCGCATGCAGATCTGCAGGAGGATGCAGTCATCACCACAGGCATGAATAACACTTTTACAGGTGTGTTTGTGGTTTTTATGGAATTTCTTAGTGGATGATGTGTGTGGAGGTTGATCTTTGTGTAAAGCATTGGCAGGAGTGTGTGTATGTTTGTGTGCGTGCGAATGTGTGTAGCTTTGGCTGTAGTTACATGATACATTTTATTTTCTACAAATAAGGTTGTCCACGCCAGTAAAATTGGCTAAATAAGGTACACCAGCGTGAGGTGTTTTGTATGCAAAACCCAAAAGCGAGTTAACATTTTAGCACTTCTGCTTCCATGGTTCCAAAGTCAATGGTTTTTGTGAATGGGTTTTTGGTTTAACGCCCTAAAATAAGGTCTGTGGTTAACAAAGCCTCTTAATATTGTCACGTTGCTAAAAGCAACAAGTTGCTAAACTACAAGTGACTACATCCTTTGGTGGCGACATTAAACGTCATCATCATGCATATAAATCTCACAAATAATGCTACATTAAAAATGTGGATGGAGATTCATTCACAATGTAATTACTTGCCAGTTTTGAGTCAAGTTTGAAAAAGTTGTCGGAGGTTTGGTGGTGCTGACGTTGACGTTGATATCGAGTTAATTTCTAATGGTTATCTTGCTAGACAAACCAATTCTTATTCACAAAGTGTATTTTTGTAATCTTCCAAAAGTCTATTGGAAAAATATTGGAAATATATGATTTTGACGGAAGTACTTCATCGCTTTCTACTAATAATAATAGAATCGGTTGTGGCTTGTTGCTTATCGCCTTCGCAGTGGCTGTGGACACAAAATACGCTTTAATATAGTCACCTTTTCTAGTATGTTGTGACATCAAGTAGGATCTGGTATGGACACTGCGTTACTTGAAAAAGCATTTGCATTTGTGTATGTTAACTTATATCTTTTATTAGGCTGCTGTGGGTACATTTGATGCAGTCAATGAAGCAGCTGAGGTGGTTGGTTTGAATAGATTGCAGTTGTTGCATTAGCATGCTACTTGTGTTCAAGCTTACTGAAGGCTGTCTGAATCACAGTTACAGGCAACAGGCCAACACCACAAAGACTTGGTTTAAAATCTAAACTTATGTGTCTATGGAAGTCTCTGTTCCAAACCCGGTGAGCTGCCTACATTGCTATTTTTTTAGATATCTTGTTTTCAAAGTTTTAGGCCAAAATAATTTGTATCCTTCTAAACATAGATTATTTGATTAAAAACAAATGAGTGATGGGCTATTTAGACATTACATCAAGAAGCTTGTGTACATACATCCCTAGTGGTCACTATATGTTAAAAAGGCAAAATATATAATATTTTGCATAATTTTTTTTACATTTGCAATTCAAACCCTGGACATGGTACGCTCATCGTGCCATGGCATTGCCTTTCAATATCATTGTGTCCGGAGTACCTTTTGTTTCTGCTTTAACTGAGAGAGATTTTTAAAAGCAGTACTGTCAAGTCGCTCTGGCGACACCTTTTCAGACTGGAAGTAGTTACACATACCCCATAGCAAATCTTTCATGATAAAATGCATATTAAAGGGATAACAGAGGCAAAACTCGCCTTCAAGGCATCCTTAATGTGTATATGTCAGAGTTATAATACCATTTATCCTTTTTCTTCCAGGCATTCGAATGGGAGTGAACTGTGGATGAGATTTTTAAGCTTTTTGTTTTGCTGTCTCGTCTGCACTGCCATCGTCACAGGTCATCCTCTTGTGCAATCTTGAAATAAAAAGGATAAATGGTAGTGGTGTGAAAGAAGAAAGTCATGTAGATCTAGGATGTCTTGAGGGCTTTACCCGGGTTTACCCGTACAATAATGGTACAATCCAGCATAACGTCTTGGTTACGTCTGTAACCTCAGTTCCCTGATGGAGGGAACGAGACGTTGTGTTGAGAACGACAGATGGGGTTCGCCCTTGAGAACCAATCAACTCTGACTACTATAGAAAAGGCCAATGAAATTTGGTGAATGAAATTTGCATGCCGGTCTCCGCCCCCGGATGTCCGGTATAAAAGGAAGCCGGCGTGCAGCATTCATTTACCTCTTGTTCTGAAGAGCCTGAGGGCCTCTCACGACTGCAGCAGAATACGATACGTGTTTGTGCATAAGGGACACAACGTCTCGTTCCCTCCATCAGGGAACTGAGGTTACATACGTAACAAAGATGTTCCCTTTCTGTCGGTCTGTCGACGATGTGTCGAGAACGACAGATGGGGTTACCTATGGAAAACGCCACAACGCTGTATCGCGCCACAATCTCTTGCGAAGCGACGGTAACAGGTCTGGGCGTGTCCGCTCAAAGCTTTCGCAAAACTGTAACCTTCCAGTGTGGTGGTCGGGTGGTTCCAGCGCTTTCTTGGTGAAAGATGGATACATCTGGAGGTCCACCTGGGGAAGCTCATGGGTTACCAGGAGTGGGAACCATTCTCATGAGGATACATCAGACGGAACACCCCACGGAGGGAGTGTTACTGACGTCTGGTAGAACTAAGTCCGGTTAGAGCTATCTGTGATAGTTCA
The DNA here is from genome assembly GCF_015846415.1 of Triplophysa dalaica. NCBI lineage: Eukaryota > Metazoa > Chordata > Actinopteri > Cypriniformes > Nemacheilidae > Triplophysa > Triplophysa dalaica. Next base: position 20,144,108 of record NC_079559.1, read on the forward strand.
TATGGTATACCGGCCTAAGGAGGAAGGCTGCTCTGCCCAGCCAACCCCCAGGGGGTGCTTGCTTAGTGATGGATGGAATGCCTGTTTTTAACCAGTGTATGGGTAAGAAGAAAGGTTGGTGAGACACCTGTTCTTAGCCATATGTTTGGGTAAGAAGAGAGGTAGATAGCACACTGACCCAACCTACTGGAGGGTGGAAAGGTGCTTTCGCAGGCATGCGCCCCCCCGGATGCCAGTCCTACATGTCGCCACGGAGGACGTGGGCTGACACCGGGTTTATACGAAGGTTGTTAACCCTTGCGAAGGTGTTTGGGCGTAGCCCAACCCGCAGCACTACAGATGTCTGCTAGAGAGGTGCTTCTGGCCAGTGCCCAGGAGGTGGCTATACCCCGTGTGGAGTAAGCTCTCACTGCCAATGGGCATGGGAGATTCTGAGATCGGTATGCCGTCGTAATGGCATCCACGACCCAGTGCGCCAGCCTCTGCTTGGAGACAGCCTTCCCCTTCTGCTGTCCTCCAACACAGACAAGGAGCCAGTGCAGGCGGGTGTTCGTCCAACGGCCTGCTACTGCGTGCCAGTTACACGCTGCACCGTACCCCTCCAGGGAGGCGTCCGTCATCTCCACGAAGTGCCTCGTAACCTGCCCGACGGGGTCCCCCGCATTGATAAAAGTCATGGAAGACCAAGGGGTTAGGGTGCGTTGGCAGAAGGGCGTCATCACCATGCACCTGCTGCCGCTGTGCCACGCTGTCCTCGGAACTCGACTCTGTAGTCAGTGTTGAAGCTGTCTCATGTGCATCAACCCTGATTACCCCCGCAGAGGACGTCATGTGTCCCAGGAGCCTCTGAAATTGTTTCAGGGCGACCACTGGCTGCCTGAAGTGTCCAGGCAGTTCAACACCAACTGGGCGCGTTCTGCGGATAGTCGTGCCGTCATGGTGACAGAGTTTAGTTCCATACCGAGAAAGAGGATGCTCTGTACTGGGGAGAGCTTGCTCTTCTCTCAGTTGACCTGTAATCCCAACCGGTCCCTTTGTGTACACAACAGATCTCGCGAGTGTGCAAAGATGAGCCAGTCATCGAGATAGTTTAGTACCCGCACACCTTCCTCCCCTCAGGGAGATAGGGCGGCTTCCACGATCTTCGTGAAGACCGTGGGGACAGGGACAGACCGAAAGGAAGAACAGGTCGATTGCCACGAAACCAATCCTGAAACCTGATAGATGTCTGGATGCGCCTCTGCTTGAGCATCCTGAACGGCAGTTTGTGAAGGTGCTTTGTTCAGGGTACGCAGACCTGTGGGGTGGGACCCGCCGTCTTTCTTGGGAACGATGAAGTGCAGGCTATAACCCACTTAACATCTTGGTTTTGAGGGACGAACTCAATACCTGTTTCGCCAGAAGGGTGGTGACCTCTACCCGAAGTATGGAGGCGTCCCTGCTGGATAGAGTATTTAAGACGGACCGCCCTTATTAGCCACCGAGACAGTGTGGGCAGCTATCGAGCTCCAAGGGACTGTGACAGGGGGACCAAGGGGACGGTCCGCTTCATCATTCCCACGAGGGGTGGTTCGTCGGCTGGCGGAGCTTACCATATGTCGCGGGGGTTCCCCGGAGGGAAGGTTGGCTCCGCCTTTTTGCCTGCCTGGCGGGACAGCTGCATGCACTGTAGGTTTGAGAATGGTGGCAGCTGTCGTGTGTGTACGACCCTACACCTCGCCAGGGCGTGATGTCGGGTTGCCGGGCACAGTCCAGTGGAGTGTGCGATCGGCTGCAAGTACACCCGGGGAGAACAGAAAAACTCTGAGTAAGTGGGCGCCAGGCCCTGAAAAGGGTCCAGCTTTGGTGACGATGCAGGAGCCGTCCCGTACCTGTGGGGGCACAGGAACCGGAGCCGATGTCGAAGGGGTCCTGGGCTGCCGGGAAGCAGACGTCACGCGGGATCTCGGAGGCCTCTAGGCAGCCGAGTCGCGGCGCAGTAAAATTTGGCTACTTGCCACTGTCTGCTTCTTCACCGTCAAAAACTGCTGAGCGAAGTCCTCGACGGTTACTAACAACCCACCCTGCGAGACGGGTGCATCAAGAAAGCGGACTTTCTTGGTGTCACTCTTCTGCGCAAGGTACAGCCGGGGGTATCTCTCCTGGACCACTACCGTGGACATCGCCCGACCCAGGCGATGACATAGCCTTTGGCTGCCCTACCATCGAGGGAAGTGAGGGAGCCGGAGCTGGTTTGACTGGAGCGGGCTGTGAGTGGAGCGCTCCAAGTTTTACACAGCTTCTCATGCACCTCCGGGGAAAAAAATGGCACCCGGGGTGGACGCAGTTTGCACCACGCTCCGACTGCAGGAACCACGTATCCCCGGGTTAGCATGGCTGACATTACTTCTGCTTCCTCCTGAGCTCGACCCCCACATCATTTCCGAGTGCGTGCCTGAGGATCCGGACGGGAATGTTCAGAAGAGTGAATCGGGGTGCGATCGGCCCGTGAGCACTTGGCTGGCGGGTTTACGTTCGCAGAGGTCCCCACATCACTAACTCTGCTAACACAGGCGGATTACGGGCCGTAGCCACCGATGTCAGAGACCGGCATGCAAATTTCATTCTCCAAATTTCATTGGCCTTTTCTATAGTAGTCGAGTTGATTGGTTCTCAAGGGCGAACCCCATCTGTCGTTCTCGACACAACGTCGAGAGACCAACAGAAAGGGAACGTATGGATATAAGTGTTATGATATTCTGGTATACATATGGGTATTTTCTCTTTTTCTTTTGTTGTTTGATTTACTGTATACCCATCAGGTCGCCGTCGCCACGTGTGTGATGTGTGAAGATGGCAAAGCAGGATTTGACTGACTGTTTGCCAAAACATTACAGTTTATGTGTCATGTTTGTTTGACTTTGTATCAGGGCATCATTTAAAGCTGTTGCCTGTTATTTGCAGAGTTGTTTGGTTAGTTTTAACGTGGGTTATGCTTTGGCACTGCTCCGCTGTGCAGATAAATCTGGTCATGGTGGTTGTTGATGACGGCATTAGAGTGAATCTGACATTTTACATCAACATGACAGGAAGTAATGGCCTACTAGTGTTGTCAAAAGTCGGGTCCATATTGGTACCAAAAGTTACCACAGAGTACAGCTTCAACCCAGAACTGTGCGTTAGTGTATTATTGTAGAGACTGTTGGATCGGTTGGTGATAGAACGGTCCGTTCCAAATGTCTCGCACCATCACGTGGATGGAAATATGCATGTGGAAATGATATGCAGATGACATTAAGCATAAAACTAGTCGTTGTTAACTCCCTATCTGGTTAGATTGGGGAGTCTTTCACTGACTGGGTTACATTTACACTTTTTCATTACATACCCCAGATGGTTGCTGTTTAAAACTTTACAGGAAAAACACCTCCATTATCCAGTATCAGAAAACACAAAGAGAATACAAAAGAATAAGTTAGAGAAGAGAGTCATTAAAAGAGAAAGTTCTAGAGAGACAAAGGGGGAAACAGAGAGTGGAGGAAGAAAAAATAAGGCAGAATAAGAAATGGAAGCAAATCCAGAGACAATAAAGAAAGTGAAGACAGACTCAACCTTTGGAAACACCTCCAGATAGACCATCAAATGACTTCAAATTCATGTTTGCGTCTCCACTGTCAGATATGTAAACTCTGTTAAGTCTCTGTCACCTCCACCAGATTCATATTTTGATCGTATTTCATTGTGATATTTTACATTTGTTCAGGAGTTAGTGACATGTGAAAATGTAATGTCTGCATTGAGAATGTGTTATGAAATGTTTAAAACATCTTGATTGCTGTTAAAGATAAAGTTAATATTATATTTCACAGTGTCATATAGCACGCAAGAGTGTATTCTATAAAGTGCAGATATTATGCTTATGTGTGTTCAAATGTGCCATTACAAGGCAAACATTTGATTATTTCTGATGGAGCTTTTGAAGGTAGTTGTCTATGTAGACCGAAAGACTGCGTGAGGAATGTATGTATTTGTTTGCATCTTGGATTGTGTTTGCCCAGAGACATAAATATCCTTTGTTGTCTTTTCCCACATCCTCCTTTATTTTTACCCAGATTTCTTAGCACATAGTTTTCCCCCTCTCCTCTTTTGTGCACAGAAGACTCCAGTCGCCTGGACGCACACAACGTGGTGAGAGAAAATGTCTGCGCCTATGTGCTGAGCAACATGGCTGCGTCCCCTACAGCCAATCCTAATAACCCCCCTGGGCTGCTTCCAGACGAACACCCCCTTGGACAGCTACCGGACAACTGGGAGATGGCCTATACAGAGAGTGGAGAAATATACTTTATAGAGTAAGAAACATGTTACGTCCTACATGATACTGATAGTATAACTATGCTGGTATAAGAAATAGTTTTAATTGATAAACTTTTAAATTCAAATAATTTCACATTTTATCTCCAAATTAATGTAGAATCAACACATTTCTTTAACAGCATCATTTTATGAATGAAAGCCAACATTCCAATTTTACAACTGATGTCTTTATTAAATATATTATTTTTCTCTACTAATCAAAAAATTTAAATAAGTGTGCCCTAGACAGCTAGGAAATAGGGTTGCGCGGTGTACCGGTAGCATCACGATGCTAAAGCTTCAAAATTCCATGCGATGTCGCTCTGTTTTTTAAACGGTAGAATCATAGTGCCATCAGTAATGTTGCATGTGTGCGCATTAACGTTCATTTGAACACTTTCATCTGTCTTTTTGAGGTGTTTCTCTCCTCAATGATTCCGTGTTTTGAACGACTGGGATGAGATAATGAGTCATTCATCAAGAAACTTGCTTCGTTCTTGAATGAATCAACTGTTTTGAACAAGTTGGTTGAATGATTCACTGACACAAAAAAATTGCCGCCACCTACTAGCCGTTTTAGCCACATTTAAAGTAACCCTAACATTTTCCTTTATAACCATTGCTATGAATGCAAATCTGTTTTTGTTCGTTCAAGCAGAAAGAGAAGTTAATTCTGGTGATTAGAATGCAACATTTAGCCCATGTTCACACCAGATGTGACCGCTGTCGCGTTGAGCCGTGTTCCACAGCCGGCCTAAATTTCTGCACGTTAAAAAATAAACCCGACCTCACGATGTGTCATTTACACACTGCCTACGATATTTTCGTCCGTCATGAAAAGCTTCGGAATGGGTTCGGTTTTCTGCGTTTAGCGCATCCGTAGCAAGCATTTTGAGATGCGTTTTGACAATCCAGAGACACCAAACGAGCGCCAAATACGTAAAACCGCTGACGATTTTGTGGGTTTTAGCAAAATTTGCCTTTGCGCCAATAATATTAGAGTTGAGTTAAGGTAGGACTTAGCTACCTCTTAAAACGTTAGATTACCTGCTTTTTTCATACAGATTTGCTATTATATAAGAATAGTCAGTTTCGATTTATGGGTAAGCTATTGCTTTACTGTAAATTGCTATTTTTACAGCCATAATACAAAGACAACCTCATGGATAGACCCTCGATGTATGGAGAAACAGTCGAAGCCACTGGAGGAGTGTGAAGATGATGGTAAGACATTTTGGCCTGTCATTGTTAAGACATGTTGTTTAATTCATGCATACTTATTAGTTTTGTTTTTAATGTTGTTCTGCTTCCACCACTTTACTGATCTGTTTTTTCTTTGCCATTCTGTTACTGTAAACTCCATTTGCTTTTAGATTTGTACTTAGTATGTATGTATTTTATATGTATTTTATGTATAAGCACATAACTAGCCAGGAACACAGTTCAGTTAACATTTAAATATAACATTCAGCAATATTTTGGCACTATTTGCACAGAATAATCAAAGTGTCGTTCATAATGTACTTTAACAAGAATAAAAACAAATTCTGCAACCTGTACTTGGTTCTGCCTGTTGTTTAAAAATACCAATGGTGACATTTCACAACATCTCGTCTCAGGAAATCAATTTCCAAAACTGATTTTCCCAAGAATATTGTCCCAATGTGTACTGTCGTGTGATCCAGAGTCCTTACCAGAGCCCGGACCTGTACACGATATTCTGATTCGCCACCTAGGGAGCTCACTGAGACAAACCCATAGAGATTCTTCAATTGTCACTTTTTCTGGCAAACACCAGATTCACCTGATATTAAAAATGCCTCTTTTTTCCGTCTTGTCTTTCTTGCTTCTTTTTGAGAAGAGGGTGTTCACACAGAAGAACTAGACAACGATCATGGTATGTTTCATATCTCACCTGTTCAAGTTTTGTTTATTAACCATATGAGCATTGGAATGTGTGTGTCAAAGTATGTAGTCATAGATTATTTAAATTATTGCTAATTGACGTCACTAAGTCTAAGCACTTTATTTACCTTTTTCAAATGTCAGCAAGCAAATGAATAATATCATGCTATCTTGGAGCACCCATCACTAGCACACCCATAGCTTAAATAAAAAGTTTTACAAAGCTACATTATGTAGGTAATATGCTCATAACTGTGTTGTAAGATTACCTTCAACCAAAAATTTGTGGGAACACATATTAAAAACAAGCGACTGATACAATACAAACAATTTCTTTTTGATTATTTGATTAGTTATTTGATTTTTGATATCTCTCAATTGTCCCCTGTCTGTGTCAGAACTGCCTCCTGGCTGGGAGAAGATCGAAGACCCAATGTATGGAGTATATTATGTTGAGTAAGTGTCCAAATCAAGTAATTCTTATCGATCTGGTCTGACAACAAAAATTCTTATGACATGCATTTGATCAGTTAGATTTACTATAATACATGTTGTACTATTTGATTATTTTTATCTATAGCAACATAATTCAATATTATTACATGAAATCAAGATTATTGTTAAAACAATTAATGCTGAATCACTATTTAATTATGTATTCAATATATAGCGTTTGTCTAGAATAGGTTGTTGATGTTAAAGTATAATCATCACAATTGAATTATTGTTGGAACAGATTAGTTAGATTGAGCATCCAGAACAAATCACTGACTCTCTCTGTCTTCTCAGTCATGTTAATCGTAAGACTCAGTATGAGAATCCATTGCTGGAGGCCCGACGTAAGAACCAACTCGAAACCCAACCGTCACCTGAAGGTGGACGCTACATCAGAGGTGTGTACCATTTCACTTACTGTATACACTGGTTTTTATACTTTGTGATGTTGACATAGCATCTATAATTTTAAATAGCATTTAAAATGTATAAATGAAGCCATTTGGTGTACATATTTGTCATTTATCATTGTGTATAGACATTTTTGCAAGATGTATACAATATGCACTCCCTGGAGCACACATATTTATTTAAGTCTTAAAGATGTTATTTTTAACATTTTGATTCTGTCCTAAATGTTCTTGCGTTTGTATTTGTGTTTAAACGTTTGTGTTGTGTGAAAAAAGTGCATTGGATCAGTGTTGTTTACATCTTGAAAATGGCCTATATGTAACCTTTCAGTTTACCACCAGACATGTATAAAATTTCTTAATTGTACAGTGATTATGTATGAAAGTCCTTAAAGGTTCAATTTTGGCTCCTGTTAGTTCCACACATGACAACAACAAAAGGCTATCCCATTTTGCGAAGTTAAATTCCCTGTGGTTTTCACAGCCATGGCAGTGTTGTGGCATTTTAGCAAACTGTGAGTTCTGTCAAAGGACTGCTTATAGCTGTGTGTAAGCATATTATCAAATTATAAACACATCTTAATCTATCATTTAAATTTACGTCAGAAAAGACTGATGTATGGTTATGTTCAAAAAGCAATATCGCAGATCATAGACATACCTGTGGGATATTTCACTGTTTAATTTGCATCCAGTGTGTAAAGTCCTTGAGTCAGCTTGTAATATTTCGGCCATCTGTAACTGAAATCAGATATGTCCACCAACAGTAGCCACTATTAAAATACATGTATTAAGCATTTACTACCTTTCTATGCAATGTGCCATGTATACTTGCGTTGCCTGTTAAAGTGCCTGTTTTTATTAATAACTTTGGGAAGGGCTGGCCCATTGCTAAAATGCATCTTTATTTTGTAGGCTAGTTGGTACTGTACTTAATGCCAAAAAAAATTGATTTCTAGGTTAAAACTAAGTTTAAAAGTTAATCTTTTTATAAAATGAAAAATCACAGTACTATTCATTCCATTAGGCTATGTTCACATTTGACTTCTTTTTATAAGCTGTCAGCGTCTGTTTTACATTTTAATCCTATGCACGGGGAGCCACAGAGAACATACATATAGACAGCTACTGGTGCAGCTGTTATTATAGCAAGAAAAGATGCCCTCAGCTGCTATATGTAACCACAACGCTGCAAGATTTTTTTTTGAAAAAGCCATTGTCAACTTTTCCTTGTCAAATGTGAACATAGCCTTAGGGTTGAAATTATGTTGACAAATCTCAAAATCACCACAAGGTCAAATTGATAACGGTGATTAACTGATTAAAATAACAGCATAAAGCAAGTGGTATTTCCCAGAAAAATATGACTTTATTACAGTCACATTCTTAGTACAATAAAGCTTGTAGACAAGTAAAGCATCACAGCAAGTTTTCAATTTATTTTGTTAGAATGGATTGAGGAGCACTCATCTGCTGGAGCTGTGATTGGCTCTTATGTGCCAAGTCACCTGGAAACATACAGAGATCCTCAGACCAGCCAACCCGCTCCAGGCCAGGGCCCCAAGCGTGAGAATTTATATATTGTCCTTTTTGTTTCGACGTCCAATCACAGAAATACTCAATATTTCTATTTATTTAATACTTTTAATGATACTATTGAATAACTCTTTAATAAAATAATATTTCATAAAAAATGTGTGTGTATGATTACAATATTGTGGTGACCAATTGTGACTAGCATTTGCCATAATGTAAAATGAATATTTAACACAGTAATAATGCATATTTTAAATGCAAAAGCTTAGCGGTAGGTTGACAGAATAAGATAAACAGTTAGTACAGTATAAAATCCATTACGTCTATGGAAAGTAAAACGTTATGTGTGTGTGTTTTCAGGAAGTAAACCATTCTTCACCCGTAATCCAGCTGAACTGAAAGGGATATTCATGAGTACTAAATTGCTGAAGAGCCGGCGTGGATTTGGCTTTACTGTAGTAGGTGGAGATGAACCTGACGAGTTTTTACAGATCAAAAGTCTTGTGCTAGATGGACCTGCTGCTGCGGATGGCAAAATGGAAACAGGTTAGTGTATTCTCCAAGTGTCAACCTTCTGGCAAACCTCGAGAAATCAACAAGGAAGTGACTTAAACTGCAATTCATCGACTGACCGCTAGAGACTGGCTTCAATAGACAGCAGAATCTCATTGAACTTTAGAGCAGAAAAACATGTATACAGCCTGGTACAAAAAATGATTTAAAACTATATAGTAGTGCTGGGCAATATACCGGTTCATATCGAATACTGTGTGTATTTTTATTATGATATGAATTTTTAATATACCGCATTATCAGTGTATGGGGTCCCTTTTCACTTTTGCACTGTGTCCGACCATTCATCCAGAATGCATCTTTTAAAGCTTTCTTGTTTCGTAAGGCTGCGTCTTTGTGTCCTCTGGAGGTATCATCCTCTAAAGGATACCGTAAATGAAGGATTCTCAACTTAGAATTAAACAAGACATCCTTCGTACGACATACTGGCAGAAAAGGAAACAGGAAGTACCACGTTGCTATGACAACATGTTGCACTTGCACACCTGTCAAATTAATTAAGATGATTTCTAAATGATGTTAAGAGGAAAAAGCCTCTTTGCCCATTTTCGTTTATTAGGGAGTGATGCGCTGCTAAGAAGCTCCACAACCCTTAAAGCTTCAAAACAGCTCCTCAGAAACCTAGGGGGACGTCACAGACACCACATCCATGTTTTATACAGTCTATGATATCCTCCAAGCTTATAAATATCTAGGTTATTAGAAAAGAATACATAATCAACGATACATAATACATCAAAACGCCTCGTTCTTTAAAATAATAACTAAAGCGCAAAAGACACAACATTTGAACAGCCACTATGGGTCAGTTTCATATGGTCATAGTCAAATATTATTATGGTACTTTTAAGATCATTTTGATAGAAACACATAAACAGACACGTGTTTAAAAAACTGCATAGCTGTTTGTATGAATGAAAGCCATTTTCCAACACTTTCTCCCTATAAGTGGGAAACTACAGTTTTCACAACTAACACATTTTCACTAATGTGATAATATAAGCAGGAAACACAACACATAGTGTGGTTGTCAGGAATACTGCCCCTAATGTGTGTGCATTTTTTTCTTTCAGGTGATGTTATTGTCAGTGTGAATGACACAATAGTGTTGGGATACACTCATGCCCAGGTGGTGAAGATTTTTCAGTCCATTCCGATCGGCTCCATGGTCCAGCTGGAGCTGTGCCGCGGCTACCCTCTGCCCTTTGACCCTAATGACCCCAATACCAGCCTGGTCACCTCTGTGGCCATTCTTGATAAAGAACCAATTATAGTCAATGGTCAGGAGGGGTTTGATCACATCCCTGGCATGGCTGTTCAGATGGCAACTGGTGCCACTGGCATGACCTCCAGTGAACCTTCCGTTTACAGCACTGGGTCAGAAAGCGCTCTTTTAGTTGCAGGTGATAGCTGCCTCAATTATGGTAATGATGTGGTGACTCTGGCATCGTCTATAGCTACACAACCTGAACTGATAACAGTTCACATTGAAAAGGGGGATAAAGGCTTTGGATTTACAATCGCTGATAGTCTTGCTGGTGAAGGACAAAAGGTCAAGCAGATCGTGGATTACCCACGATGCCGAGGGCTAAAGGAAGGAGACATTCTGGTAGAAGTGAACAAGAGGAACGTTCAGGGAATGAGTCACAACCAGGTGGTGGATTTTCTCAGCAAATTCGGACAAGGAGGGGAAGTTAACATGCTGGTGCAAAGAGGTAAGCAGTTGTGTTTCTAATAAGACTGCAGTGGTACACAAAAGGCACATTTATTGAATTTGTAGTTTAGATAATGATTTGTTTTAAAAACACAACACAACTTTATCTTCGAACTGGACTCAGTTATTTTAAAGATTAATTTTGTGATTTTTAAGGTCCTACTTTGGTTTATGGAGTGTCCAACAAGATTATGTACATACACAGTGTAAAAACACTTAAATTTTTTAATATTTGGCAGTTAGTGTCACCTTACTTCTGACTCTCAAATGAATCATTCGGCGACTCATCTGTCAAATCCCCTCCTTTCTGTCAGCCTACTCTGATCTGATTGGTCAGATGGTCTAGTCTACTCTGATTGGTCTGCCGCGTGCAGTGTCGCAAATGGAACGTAGGCAGGTATTACACAGACTGACGCAAATCCGACCCGGAGCTGAAATTAGAACGACAGACGACTCAATTACGTGATTCAGAGTCGACTCATTTTATCCCAAACCAATAACTTTATCATTTGTTCACTTTCGGCTTTACAACTCGGGAGGCTGCTCACATTCACACACAGCAACATTACTGCTTGAAATATAATTTTAAAGACAGTTACTCTTTAAACTTCAGAACTGGAACCTTCACAATAACAGATGATGTTCTTATCATATCATCCTGGAGACTTGCTGTCCTGCCTGTATCCTCCTCTGACCTCCTATTGACCTGGGTCACGCTTTCCAAATGTCACATTCTGCTCACCAGCATCTGTGACAACCGCACAACATTTCCCATAATCCATCCTGGGATCCCACCTGCACTTAACTCCTAATTAAGCCACATATCATCACTCTCCCTTATTAACTCCAATTAAGTCCGCAACACACACTAACAAGCTGTCTGGTTTCGTCTTTGATTATGACTGACGAAGCTGTCATGAAAGAGGAGGCAGGAGTGAAAAACAGACTTTATTACACCACAAGATAAAGGCAGTTCAATGGGGACAAGGACTGGCTCAACCAGCAGCAGCGTCGGGTCCAGGGAAGGGTCAGCAGGAGGCGGGTAGATGAGGCAGTGGCAGACCGGCTCCCATCAACGGCAGCGGGGGGGTGTTGACAAGATGGCGGCGGAGGCTGCAAGCCTCGGCGGAGATGAGATGACTCAAAAAGAGGGTATTATCCCTCTGGGGGGAGAGTTGACTCACGATATGAGTAGTAAACTCACTGGGGGGAGAGCCGCCGAGGTGTCTGACAGACAGGGAGTCCAACTAAGCACAACTACACGAAATAAGACAAGGTTAGGCAATGAGCACTAAGAGACATATCACACCGGTCTGACACTGTGAAATAGAAACACAGGGAATATAAGGGGCAGAAAATCAGAACACAAACAAAGAAGAGAAGTGGAGAGGGAGAAAACAATGACCAAACCCATGTGAGAACAGTGAATAGGGTAACAAGCGGGCGGGGTCACAACACGAGGACAAGAAGGCACATGGCTGGCTGTCAAACAAAGCCATGTGCTCACCACAAAACATCAAGGCACACGAACCATGACAAAACCACTTTGGGGGACTGTTTGAGTTGTCTAAACTAAAAACACCTTGCACTGACTTATCTTTAAAAACATCAGTGCCATTGTTTCGTCTCAAAATGCACACAAGTAATATATTTGGTAAGGCATGTTTGTAAAACTATGTAAATGTCCTAATTTAACTACAGCCAGGTCCTGATTTAACCAAATCCCTGTCCATGAAACCACTCCAGTATGCTACATAATGTACTTGTGAATACAATATTCTATTATATATATTAATGTTATTATGTTACAAGCATATTGTAATGGCATCTAGTGTCTGATGGATGTGTGCAAACGTGCCTGAAGTCTCTCTGATGTAAAGACACTGTTAGGACAGAATGTGTATATGTCAAAGAACAGGTGAATGTTTCCATGGCAGTCGCAGAAAATGGGCTGGTGTGGAACACACACTCACACACACACAGCTGGGTGTAACAGCATCTGAGCCACTCTCACCCAGCTCATCACAGTACACAGGAGGAAAACCATCTGTACCAACTTCATCTGGAAAAACTAACAAATGTTCAGATGTTTATACTGCGGTGTGAGGCTGATGATAATTATTCTGTCTGTCTGTCGCTCTCTCACACACAGGAGTCCTGCAGCCCAAAAGAAGTCCCAAAGTGCTGGTAAGACAACTTTTTCTGCCTCTGATCAACACACTTTCGTTGACTAGTCACCCCTGTAGGGCTCTCATGTCTTGTACTTTTGAAATGTAATGTTTATATACTTTTAAAGTCCCACTGCATCTGATCATGTAACACTTAAAACTCATCTTTGAGCTTAAAAAAAGCACATGTAGACCTGTGATAATAATCACCCTTACCTAATGTACCATACACATCATCTCCGCCCCCACTCAATCGCACCAGCTCAGACCATTGATATGATATAAGTTAGAAGGGATACAGCTACGGCTAAAATCTTGTGAAACTTATGTTTGGGGGTAGCTCATCCAACAAGATTTTGTGAGATTTTGACCGTTGTTGTGTTCCTTCTACCTACAACCCATTACTTTATTTCCAGTTTATTTGAAGTCTTCAAAAAGAGATATCTATTGAAGAAAATAACTTCCTTCCTTTTTTTGTGTACGTCGAGCGTTGCGACTTGGCCGATGTCGTTTCTGCTCAAAAAGTTATACCACTCACTAACTAAACTGGAAGAAAAAAAATTCCATCAGACCTCCACTTTAAATTGTACTCAAAGCTATTGTATGAATAGGTTAATACTGCAGAAAAGAATATGGATCAATAATCATACTTAATGGTATCTAAATCACCATTTAGAGATTTTGGGTGAGCTGTTTCTTCACTTAAAAACATGTCATCTCTCTGTTTCAGCAGTTGGAAAGGAAAGATAGTCAGGGAAGCTCTCAGCACAGCGTGTGCAGTCGTCGCAGCACTCACACAAACTCACCTGGACACCCAGTGGCTATCATGTCCAAAGAGATGCTGACAGCTCCTCCACCCGTTCCTCCACCCCCAAACCAGCCACTACCTGTGCTGCCCCCCTTTGACCCTCCAGCAGCCAATGGGACGCTCCAGAAAAAACCAGACCCTTTCAAAATCTGGGCTCAGTCCAGGAGCATGTACGAGAGTCGCAGTAAGTATTAAGATCTACAGATCTGACACCTTATTGAGTACATATATTTGCTGTGACAAGTAGTTGTAGTAAAAACATGTAAGCAACGGAATAGTAATCTTAAATCACTAAATTGGTTACACTTAAACTAGTCCATATGACACCGGGTGGGTTAGGTGGGTCTTTGGTAGCAGCACTATAATGTAAGGAAAACCGATTCATATTTTGTGCTTATTTAGCCAAGATGAGGGGGTTAGAATTTAACTATGTTAAGATAAGAAATATAATCTATATATATTGTGAAGCTGACTAAACAAATTACAAATATTTATTTGTCAAATATGATCATTTGATCTGGCAAACTAACTACTACTCATGTCCTAACCAGATGCGTTGCGTGATATACACCCGTCATGTATCACAGTCAACGCTTGTCTACAAATGATGACTTGGCCAATATTTTATGTTTCAAATAAAGTATTATGAATATAGTCATGAACTCACTACCTACAGTGACACTCAAAACTTTTCCATCACATCTAATATTACAACAACAGCATTTTAGTTATGTAGTTTATTTAATAGCATGTCACACTTTCTCTACAGTACAGTGTACTTACAGTGTACTTACTCATCAAAATACCATATATACATGAAGAACGTGACTGTTACATAAAGTGCTACCTATTAATGGGATATGTAAGCGATAGCTTGGCTTCTAGAGGGAGGAGGATGCTATCGTTTTAGTATGTGACCATGTGCATGCAGGCCAGTCTCATGCCAGATTGTCCCACAATGCCAATTCCCAGTCCAGTCTGTTAAGTGGTTCATGCTGAGTAACAGGGGAGGTCCAAATCTTTTAAATGAGCTGTTTACCACAGTTTGACCCGAGCAGACCAGTTAAACATGCATGCTAAGCAGCAATGATGAACAATATGTTGTTACTTGGCTGAGAGTCAGCGTGAGATGTGATTGGGCCAAGAAGCTGTGGTTGGATCTGCTGTGGTTGATTTTCCATATGCAAATCAAGAATTAAGATAAATAAACAGAAAAAGCAAGTATTTTCTGTCAAATAGATGTACTGTACTCGACTTGCTGTATAATCAGTATTAAACATTTTTAGAGAGCAAGAATGGGCAATTATGATACGTTAAAATAGACTTACACTTATGAACTACTTATTTAATATATCAATGAATTTTATTATAAATATATAGAATTTTAGGACATAGCACCATTTAAACCTGGATTGTGACAATTTCATTCCAGTGACTGGTAAATTTCAACAAAATCAAACCTAAGGAATGACAAGAGAAACATTGCTCATTTATGGGCTGATCCCAAAATACCTGTAAAACATTTGTATTGATTTAAGTAATGTAGATTCATTATTTTTTGCACCATTCCAGATCTCCAAACATTGCATATTGTTGTTGTTATTATGACCAGTTTGTGCTCTTTCAATTTTCTGCAAATAATAATAAATAAATAATAAAAAAAATGTTTTATTTGGAATTTGGGCGAAAGATTGTAACTAGTTTGCAAAATGAACAAAAATAAGTTTGAAGTGGTCTCTTAATTTTTTTCTTAGACAGTAAGATGTATGTTATTTGCAGTTAATCACTATAATAAATTGTTTGTTATACTTTAGTAGTAACCGAAGTCGCTACACCAAAAATATATTTAAAAAACTGTGGGATAGTCTTATAAATAATAAAATATTTTTTATATATTTTTAGAGCTCTGGTTTGCTCACTTATGTTACTACTTCCATATACTCTCTTGGTCGAGCACTCATTTTAGATTGATGTGAGTGTTCTTGTCCGCTCTTTGTTTTACTTTAGTGCCAGAATCTCAAGAACAGGACGTTTTCCTGTGGAGGAAAGACACAGGCTTTGGTTTTAGGATCCTGGGGGGAAGCGAACCTGGAGAACCGGTAAGTCTGATAACACACACAAATCCTTCTAACCACAAATATTAAAATATAACTTTTAGGTTAACTTTTGACTTTAAATGTGTTAAGTTATTACATTATTAATTATTTCATTAATTCTGTTGCTTCATCTGCCATTTTAGAGCAGGGACTGCTTTTACCCAGCAATTTTTAATGAAAAAAATAAATACTTGGCTACATACAGTTTTGTTTGCTTTTACATTCAAATTTTAACTCTTGTGCATTGATAAAAAAGCTTAGTCTGAGAATGGACAGAAATGTCCATATCCAAAAATGGTCATAAAAATATTATATATCCATATTTTTCACACTTACAATTACTTCAGAATCAGTTCTTATCATAACCATTCATTTTTACAATTTAACCCTATTATTTTAAAATTCTTTTATTTTGAGCAGTGTAAGACTTTCTAAATAAAATCAAACTTTTGTTCAAAATGGACAAAAATTTCATCATTCAAAAATCCTCATAAAATGATAATGTGTTAAAAAATGTATTTTACCTTTAATTTTTTTAACCAGATCCTTTCCAGATAAAAACTACCGAACATTCATTCATTTTCAGTGTTTTAACCTAGTTTGTTTACAAAATGCCACATCTATTATGCCTTTATGGTAATCACTGTACTGAGGGGCTTCTGAACTTCTACATGTAAATCCAGCTCAACTTTTATCTCAGTTAAAAATAACTATTCAAAATGAATAATAATAATGCAAACAAGGGATAAAAAAACATGTTTGAATAAAAAAAGTATTGTCAAATCTAAGGAGTTGGATTAGCTGTAAAATATGATGTCTTTCTTTCAAACTGTATACATACACACCAAAAATGTTCAGTGCACACATACAACCCACTCTTTGACATCTATACTAACACATAAACACAGTTATAGCTGTATCTTTTGGTTTGCCTGCAGTGTTGTTTAATACAGCAGACACAGAAATACTGAAATGCTCCATAGACTAAAATGGAGAAAAATAGCATAAGCAAAAGGTAAATAGCACACATTTGAAAATGTAAAATTTTCTTGAAATTTATATATTTCCGTAATTTTGAAACCTTTGCCAACATAATCAAAGGATTTCTCAATGGAATGTATGATAAATGACTGCATGGCAAACAGTTAATACATTTATGTTTTAATGGGTTTCAATGAGGACATTTTTGTGAGTGTAACAATTGTATGTACCTAGTTTAAAAACCATTAACCAACCAGAACGACAAAGAAAACTAAGTTGAAATGGACAAAACAGCGCACAAAGGTTAAATACACAGTATATGATTGTTTGTACATATGAACATAAACATGCAAAAACAAACATAAACAAACAGAAACTGTTTAACGGTCTAACTCCACAATTCAGTGCACAGTTCTAAGTCATGCATCAGAAATGCATTTCTAATATTTCTAATATGTTTAGAAACAATTTTGCGGATTTGCCTACACATAGACTTTAGGGGCCCGGATGATGCTATTGTTATGGCACATTTTTGCTTAAAATGATTAATGAATTTCAATTTTTTGGTGAGCTATTTAAGTTCTAGTTAGCCGGCTGGATAGCAGTTTCACATTCTAACAGAGTTCTGAGGGCCACTGGTTCATTTTGAATCTTCATCCTCCAGATCTACATAGGGCACATAGTTAAGTATGGGGCAGCAGATGAGGATGGCCGTCTTCGGTCTGGCGATGAACTTATCTGTGTGGATGGCACTGCTGTGGTGGGCAAATCCCACCAACTGGTGGTTCAACTCATGCAACAAGCGGCTAAACAAGGACATGTCAACCTTACTGTTCGACGCAAAACTGGTTATGGAGGTAAACTATTTATTTTGTTTTCATCCACACTAGACTTTGTTTATTTTTAAAATTGATTTCATTATTTATTAGTTAATGTTTAGTAGTATATCCCCTGTTCCCTGTTTATCTCTGATACTCACATAAGGTGCTATTTATATGGGCCATTTGGGTAAATAACAAAACATTTGATTTGCACTTTCACAATGTACTAAAATCGATTCAAAATACACAATTCGTCACTTTCTGTTATGAAAGATACCTGTTTTTAAACACTGTGGTCATATGGTAAGGGGATATTGTGAAATATTTTAAATAAATATATTAATAAAACAATAATAAATGTTGTATTTTTTGTAATATTGCAAAATAAATGGACACATTTGATTATTTGTTAAGTAATTTATTTAATTAAATAATTGCCTAATAATTATGTATAATAATTATTTTATTTCAAGTACTTTAGTCGTGCAAAGAAACCACTGTATGTTTATTACATAAATACCAGGAAGAAATATAGTTAATAATTAATCATCATTAAAGAGATTGGTAAAGTTAAATCAGCATAGCCTTTCTGAATGAATCCTTAGTTTATTATTTTAAAATGCATCCGCAATCTTATTGCCTATATGTAATGTGAAAACATCTGCATCTTAATAAATCAATAATGTACGCTAATTGATTCACCTTATATGTAATACCAGCAGGTGACTTTACAACTGAAATCCCTAACCCTGACTACTACTAATCATAACTTCTTTAAAATAAAAAAGTTTTATGTGAAGCTTAAAAAACTTGAATAATACGATTAATAATTCCCAACACAATTCCCAAATGTTAAGGGCAGACTGAACATATTTATTTAATTTTTGGCCTAAATACCTTAATTGAAATAAAAATAAGTTTTATACACACTGTGTTTTTATAGGGTATAAGGGTGAGGTTGATATACCACCATCACCCACATCATCTCACCACAGCAGCACTCAGGCGCCGTCACTTACAGAGGAGAAAAGGACACCACAGGGCAGCCAGAATTCACTCAACACCGTTAGCTCAGGGTCTGGAAGCACAAGTGGCATTGGCAGTGGAGGGGGAGGTGGCAGTGGAAGCACCGTAGTGGCCATGGCTCCCACCACTCTACAGCCCTATGATGTTGAGATTAAGCGTGGAGAGAATGAAGGTTTCGGCTTCGTCATTGTGTCGTCTGTGTCACGGACTGATCCAGGGACTACGCTTGGTAAGACTTTCAGTGTTCTTTCAGTACGCTATCATTTTAAAATGTCCAAGGGCAAAAAAGGCCAGAAACATACTTTAATGCAGATTTGAATATTTGGCCGTTACTTTGTAAGTCCAGTAAAAAACTCAATACTAAAGGGGAAAGTTAATATGTATGTTTCATAAAATTGGATTTGTTTTATTCATATACATCCACAGTTTAACTTAAAGTGACATTTGAGTTAAAACTTTGGGAAGCTTCATAAAACAGGACACAGCCCCCCCCCCTTAGATTTAGGCTGCGCTCCGTGCATAGTTTATTCTGTTGATTCACCCCTCAGATTTAGGCTGCGCTCCGTGCATAGTTTTTTCTGTTGATTCACCCCTCAGATTTAGGCTGCGCTCCGTGCATAGTTTATTCTGTTGATTCACCCCTCAGATTTAGGCTGCGCTCCGTGCATAGTTTTTTCTGTTGATTCACCCCTCAGATTTAGGCTGCGCTCCGTGCATAGTTTATTCTGTTGATTCACCCCTCAGATTTAGGCTGCGCTCTGTGCATAGTTTATTCTGTTGATTCACCCCTCAGATTTAGGCTGCGCTCCGTGCATAGTTTATTCTGTTGATTCACCCCTCAGATTTAGGCTGCGCTCCGTGCATAGTTTATTCTGTTGATTCACCCCTCAGATTTAGGCTGCGCTCCGTGCATAGTTTATTCTGTTGCTTCGTTTTGTCAGTAGTTGAACTAAAAATTCATTTGAACTATTTCTCGACCTTGAACCCCAATAGCTTAGCGAAGAATTGTTTTTAACTTCAGTTTCCAATTCAGGAATTGTACTTTTGATTTCATTCATGTTTGGCAAGTTTAGTGCTTGCTGTTATTTGAAATGAAGTTCTTTCATACAATCATACTCTTTAACTCAGTCAACTCTGTACGTTTGGGCTTATGTTTATCATTTCATCTTTCTTTATCTCATAATTCTGTCTCTTTTTGGGTCTTTTCTTGCTCTGATGTATGATACACATACACACGCCTGTGATCATTCAGCCGGAAACACATGTGTGGCCATGCCTCATAAAATAGGTCGGATCATTGACAGCAGTCCTGCGGACCGCTGTGGAAAGCTGAAGGTGGGTGATCGTATCCTGGCAGTCAACAGCTGCTCCATCACCAACAAATCCCACTCAGACATTGTAAATCTGATCAAAGAGGCCGGCAACACTGTAATGTTGCGCATCATACCTGGAGACGGTGAGTTAATTGTTAACATTTAAAGTGAACCGAGCACTGTCTTGACCATGTATGGAAGTTGTAAGAAAGCTTACAAGCATGTAAGAATGCTATTCAAATAATACCATTGCATGACAGTTTTTCAGGCATGGAAATGTGGCGTTACGATTTTTACCACAGTTTTTTGTATATACTTATTAAACCAAATAAAGTGGTCTGTTTAAGTATTATTTGTATTTTTCTCTGACTGGACAGAGATGTCAAACTCCTCTTTACTGACAAATGCAGAGAAAATTGCCACCATCACCACAGCACACTCACCTCAGAGCAACACTGGGCTTCGGTAAGATTCACACACACCCAATTAAATACAATTTCATTAAATATTGTGGACTGTTCTTTGATTTTATCCAAGGGAATCTGTACAGGAAGTCAAAAATAGTTTTTATTTTTTGTATTAGAATCTCTACATTTTTTTCTAGTTGATTCACATGTAACCTGGATTCACATGTATTTTGTGCTTTATTGGCATTGATATAGTTTGACCTTATCCAATTATATTTCAAACAGGAACAGCAAACCAAAACAAGCCCAGATCCAACCAGCAACCTTTAATCAGGTACAAGATTGAACATTTTATCTTTAAAAGTTGAATAATGTAAATATTTTCTCCTTGATTTGTGTTTAGAAGAATATTATTGCATTTTTATATAAAATAATTAAAAATGTTATAATGTAAACAACTCCCGTAGACCCACCACCTACAGGAGGGACCGTAAGGGGCCGGTGCAAAGTGGATAGGGTGGTAGTCGAAGGCAGGGGCCTCGACAACCCGATCCCTGGACGCGGAATCTAGCTCTAGGGACATGGAACGTCACCTCTCTGGCGGGGAAGGAGCCGGAGATTGTGCGTGAGGTTCAGAGATTCCGACTAGAGATAGTCGGGATCACCTCTACGCACAGCTTGGGCTCTGGAACCACACTTCTCGAGGGAGGATGGACTCTTCACTACTCTGGAGTTGCCCAGGGTGAGAGGCGGCGGGCTGGTGTGGGTTTGCTTATAGCCCCCCAGCTCAGCCGCCATATGTTGGAGTTTACCCCGGTGAACGAGAGGGTCGCTTCCCTGCGCCTTCGGGTCGGGGGTAGGTCTCTCACTGTCGTTTGTGCCTATGGGCCAAATGGCAGTGTAGAGTACCCGGCCTTCTTGGAGACTCTGGGAGGGGTGCTGGAAAGCGCCCCGACTGGGGACTCCGTCGTTCTGCTGGGGGACTTCAACGCCCACGTGGCTAACGACAGTGACACCTGGAGGGGCGTGATTGGGAGGAACGGCCCCCCTGATCTGAACCCGAGTGGTGTTCTGTTATTGGACTTCTGTGCTAGTTACAGTTTGGCCATAACGAACACCATGTTCAAGCATAAGGGTGTCCATCAGTGCACATGGCACCAGGACACCCTAGGCCGGAGGTCGATGATTGACTTTGTAGTTGTTTCATCTGACCTACGGCCGTATGTCTTGGACACTCGGGTGAAGAGAGGGGCGGAGCTGTCAACTGATCACCACCTGGTGGTGAGTTGGATCCGATGGCGGGGGAGGAAGCTGGACAGACTCGGCAGACCCAAACGTACTGTGAGGGTTTGTTGGGAACGTTTGGCCGAATCGCCTGTCAGAGAGATCTTCAACTTCCACCTCCGGCAGAGCTTCGACCAGATCCCGAGGGAGTCTGGAGACATTGAGTCCGAGTGGAGCATGTTCTCCACCTCCATTGTCAACGCAGCCACTCGGAGCTGTGGCCGTAAGGTCTCCGGTGCCTGCCGAGGCGGCAATCCCCGAACCCGGTGGTGGACACCGAAGTAAGGGAGGCCGTCAAGCTGAAGAAGGAGTCCTATCGGGTCTGGTTGGCTTGTGGGACTCCCGAGGCAAATGACAGGTACCAACAGGCCAAGCGGACTGCAGCCCGGGTGGTTGGGGAGGCAAAAACTCGGGCCTGGGAGGAGTTCGGTGAGGCCATGGAGAAAGACTATCGGTCAGCCTCGAAGAGATTCTGGCAAACCGTCCGGCGCATCAGGAGGGGGTAGCAGTGCCCTATCAACAATGTTTACAGTGGATGGGGGCAGCTGTTGACCTCGACCGGGGATATCATCGGGCGGTGGAAGGAATACTTCGAGGATCTCCTCAATCCCGCCGTCACGTCTTCCTTTGTGGAAGCAGAGGCAGAGGGCTCAGAGGCGGACTCGCCCATCACCCGGGCTGAAGTCACCGAGGTAGTCAAGAAACTCCTCGGTGGCAAGGCACCGGGGGTGGATGAGATCCGCCCTGAGTACCTCAAGTCTCTGGATGTTGTGGGGCTGTCTTGGCTGACACGCCTCTGCAGCATCGCGTGGCGGTCGGGGACAGTGCCCTTGGACTGGCAGACTGGGGTGGTGGTCCCTCTTTTTAAGAAGGGGGACCGGAGGGTGTGCTCCAACTATCGGGGGATCACACTTCTCAGCCTCCCCGGGAAAATCTATGCCAGGGTACTGGAGAGGAGAATCCGGCCGATAGTAGAACCTCAGATTCAGGAGGAACAGTGTGGTTTCCGTCCCGGTCGTGGAACACTGGACCAGCTCTATACCCTCTCCAGGGTGCTGGAGGGTTCATGGGAGTTTGCCCAACCAATCCACATGTGTTTTGTGGATTTGGAGAAGGCATTCGACTGTGTCCCTCGCGGCATCTTGTGGAGGGTGCTCCGGGAGTATGGGATTCGGGACCCTTTGCTAAGGGCCATCCGGTCCCTGTACGACCGGAGTAGGAGCTTGGTTCGCATTGCCGGCAGTAAGTCAGGCTTGTTCCCGGTGCATGTTGGACTCAGTCATAAAAGGGTGGCTTGCTCACTTCAGGTAGGTGGAGAGTTCCTGCCTCAAGTGGAGGAGTTCAAGTATCTGGGGGTCTTTTTCACGAGTGAGGGAAGGATGGAACGGGAGATTGACAGACGGATCGGGGCAGCTTCTGCAGTAATGCAGACGCTGTACCGGTCTGTCGTGGTGAAGAAGGAGCTGAGCCGCAAGGCGAAGCTCTCGATTTACCGGTCAATCTACGTTCCTACTCTCACCTATGGTCATGAGCTGTGGGTCATGACCGAAAGGACAAGATCGCGGATACAAGCGGCCGAAATGAGCTTTCTCCGCAGGGTGGCCGGGCGATCCCTTAGAGATAGGGTGAGAAGCTCGGTCACTCGGGAGGAGCTCAGAGTAGATCCGCTGCTCCTCCACATCGAGAGGGGCCAGCTGAGGTGGCTCGGGCATCTTTTCCGGAAGTTTGTCCTGCAGGACCTGTATGAGAGGTTTCAAAGTTAAAATCTTTCTAGTACATACAGCGAAGTAATTTCCTACTGCATGAAGTTTACTATTTGAGTTTCAGATATATTGTAAACATTAATAAAAACAGTAAAAAACCTATTCACTACTATTTTCACATCAGAGCAATGTATGCAATAGCCAAAATATTTACCATAATGTAAAATGTAAAGATATGCAAAGTGCAAACATTTAAAAAATGAAAAGAAGTTTACCTTAAAGGCAAAAGTTCACCTGATAATGAACATACAAACTTTGCACGATTGAGTACTTTTAACCGGCTATCTTACATTTATTATGGATTCCAGAAAGACAAATGCATCATTTGAGCTCTTAGAAACCGACATAATAGTTGGTGCAAATGAAAAGAATATCTGCAAAACACTTCTTTTGACCATAATCCATAAAGCTGAATGTGGATGTGTGATCCCCGGACAGAGTTAACATTTATCCCACTTTGACTGAGACTCAGATCTGCTTTAAAAAGCATAATTGATTTATAAATTATTTTGTATTATTATTTCATAAACCGTCCATCGACAGACTGACACTATATGTTTTAAATCACTTAATATGAACTTTTGCTGAATTAAGACATTAATATGATATTAAAAATGTACACTATAACGATTATAATAATTTTTATTTTTATTACTTTTAGCACAGTTTTGATGCATCAACCCACATAATATATTTATATAATTTACGACGGTTGCCTATAGGATGGCATCGCTGAACATGTTATTGAACACGTTGTATTTGTAGGCTCATTTGCTTGCCCATATTCGCTTTATTTATGAGGGGAAAAAAACATGATGTTTTATCATCACAGTCTCAATGAATTAACCCATGTACTGCAGATGTACTGATATGCCTCGGTGCTTTTAAAATTACGCATGGAAAACTTGCACATTCCGAGCAATGTCAGGCCACTTCTTTATTTCATCTTCCCGCAGCGAGTGTGTTAAATATTAATCATTACGTCTTGTTATAATGTTTTGTGCTTCTAATACATTGTTTCTAACCTGCATCGAAACATCTAAAGAAAGAACGTCATATGATTTACTTCCACATTTGAAAATAAGGTGGATAACACTAAGTTAATTGAGGGTTTTCAGATCTGATTTCGTACTTTTCCCACTAGTTATTAGGTCTTAATTATTCTCTTGTGACAGAACAAGGGTGTAAAAGCCTGTCTTATTCAGTTTGTTTGAGTCACTGTTCACTTGTAAACAAAGATTTGGAAAAAAGATTTTTATTCTTGAGATGTTCGTTTTCTGTTGCAGAAGTCAACAAAACTTTTCTGTTTCATATTTTGTCAATTGTTTGATTGTTTGTGTGTTTGTGTGTGTGTTTGTGTTTAGGAGGCGGAGATTTACTCGGTGGATTTAGAGAGAGACAATAAAGGCTTTGGTTTCAGTCTGAGAGGAGGAAATGAATATAATATGGACCTGTTTGTGCTTCGGCTAGCTGAGGATGGAGCAGCTGCAAGAAATGGCAAAATCAGAGTAAGTGAATGTAGTATATTTCATAGAGTATCTGTACCATGGTTGTACACTGTATATGTACTGTATATGAATATGGAATTATTCTAAAAACATCAAAAATCATGTATTTTTTTGTAATTATCACTTAATTAAAACAATACAATTGCAGTTCGATTTATATAACTAATATATATATTGCCATTTTACAGATGTTTACCATGTTATCTCATTGTCGTATGTAATTGAATGGGGAAGCAATGCCATGTTAGACCATGTTGACTGTTTTAAACCATCTTAATGTCAAGTCTACTGGTTATGGTGTAAACGTTAGCATTTGTTTCAAACGATTGAAAGGGTAATTACCCATGGTTATGCCGACCCAGTTAATAAAAACACAAGTTTACTCAAGGTTAAAACCAGAGTTTTAAAAGTATTTTATGTGTAGGCAATTTATAATGTCTGCTCTGTTTTCAGGTTGGTGATGAAATCCTGGAGATCAATGGTGAGAGTACAAAAAATATGAATCATTCTCGTGCCATCGAGCTTATCAAAAATGGAGGGCGACGAGCTCGACTGGTGCTGAAGAGAGGAGATGGATCCGTTCCAGAGTATGGTGGGTAACAAATAGCAGAGTCATGCTTTATGAAGTAGTCATATTTGCATCAGAATTTTTACTTTTGTTCGTAGGGTAAATTATTCCTCTGTGATCAGTGAGGTTCTCTTTAATTGAATTCTTCAGATTTTTCTTCTAATCAGATCTTCATTATTCTTTGACGAATCAGTCAGCACAACTCTACAAATAAAACGATAATTTTGGTTGCTATTCTGTGTTATACATCACTCTTCTCTCTTATCTGTTTCTCTCTTTTCCTAATCTTTTATTCTCTGGTGGGCTCTTCAGCAATGATGGGCCCCCATCTCGCCGCCTGTCTGAGGAATGATAAATTGGGCGAGCCCTGCTTCTACCTTATGAGTCAAAACCAAGCCACGGTTTGTAGAGCACTCATCTGTGTGTGCCATATCTCCCCATCATATTGTTGCACTTAATATGCCCTGTTTAGGCTTGTTTGTGTTGTATATTCACTGTACATCACCCCCTCCTGTGCTGTACTTTATTTACACCAAACTTTCATCTCACCGTGGTGAATCCATTCTATGGTGTCATGTTTCTTACGATAGGTGATGTGAAAAATGCTCAAGTGCATGTCACATAGACATTAATATTGTTTTGCTAAATGAAAGCTTGCAAAACTGGTCAAGAACAGGCATGAGAAGTATGTAGTATTTATCAGTTTCAAACAATCTCCAAATCCAGCGTTAAATCCACCGCTTATATAACATTCCTCACCGAAATGCAGTGAACAAACAAACACAGCTGAACTTCGGGAATGCAGTTCTCTCTCTCTCTCTCTCTCTTGCTCCAGCTGGTTGACGTGTTCTCATTGTCCTTTCTTACACTCTCCTTGGTTGATGAGTGTGCGTGCTCTTTCATCTGGCCGCTGGTTGACGCATGGGCATGCTTTCATTTTTTTTTTTTGAAGGAGTGCATCGAGCACAGGAATACTTTTAAACAAGTTGACCATATCAAGCATGAGAAGACAGCACATTAAACATTGTAAAGAAGTCAGAATGCATGAAACACCGTTGCACATTCCCTTTAAAAACAGTTTGGGGCTTGTCAAAGTCGAATATTAGCATATCTGATATAATGTCTACTACATCAAAGCAAATTTATCCTGGTCAAAATATGTTTATGATGCGTGTTGGTCTTTTCTTTACGAATAAAACAATGCAAATAATTTAGATTAAATATTATCTTAAATTATCTAGCATTTCTTTTCCAAAATGGCAGATATGGAGCAAAGTGAGCCAAATGCTGTGAGGAATGAGAGCCAGTGGTTTAACTTGCCCCACAAAATGACACTGAAATACGTTTCAAATTCAGAGATGGAAGTTAACTTCATTTTAATATTATGTAACTACTGAGTTCATTTGACAAGGACAGTGCACAGCACAGGATACTACATCCTTACACCAGATTATTCTCATAGACTATACTATAGATTATGCTCATATATTATATATGTTTCCAGCTGTAGTCCCTAATGTTCTTCCATGCTTGGCAGTAAAAAGCTTCTGTAACATGCCAAGAATTTACAAAAAAGAGAGAGAGAGAGCAGCAATGTAAGTGATATTTCAGCCAAGAGACTTTTTTTTCTAACCCTCAAGGCCTCCTAACTGAATATGACTTTCTTCTTGAAGAATAATGCAGTCAGAGTTATATTAACACGTATCCTTTTACGTCCAAGCGGTAGAATGTGAGCGCTTCAAAAAGTGCATCCATCGATCAAAGAACTGATGATGAAGGCAGCATTTTTCGTTTTGTTCTAATAGGATAGGTCTCCTCTGTGTGGCAGCTTACATCACTGTCGTTTGCCTCGTCTGAACCTCTTTATGTCAGTTACAGAAAAAGCTAGATTGGTCTAATAAAAATCAATCTGGAAAGTAAAACTGATTAGTCCGACTCCTAACAAACTGCTAGTCAGTGGGACGTAGACCCTATCAACACTAATGCGTTTCAAAACTGAGCGTTTCAAAAACGCACTCGAAAGTGGATTCATTTGAATACAGTGTTATTGTTTGGCAGAGTTAAGTTTCACTTTCACAGCATTATAGTCTTGTGTTACTACCTGCGGTGTTATCTCACTCTCTGTGTCTCACATTTGCAGCGACATAATAAGGCAGAAAGTAAATAAACGCCTGACAGAAATGACATATGCTGTTTCCGTGTGGATGGGTAACCTTTGGGAAACCTTTGAAAACGCTAGTGTGGATGAAGTGTGTTTTGATAAAGAAAACTCAGTTTTCAAATGAAATCGCACTATTGTAGACCGAGTCTTAGCAGCCATCTGTATGTAACTGGCCCCTGCAGCTTGTACATAGATTTTTTAGCATCCTCTGACAGGAACGGTGTAATTTTCTTGATGTTTTAGAGGACAAATCTATCGGACAGGGTTATTTTAAAGATGTTTACTGACTATGCTATAATACTGCTTTCAAACAGTCGACAGCTTTTGATTGAAAATCCAACACAATATTTATTTCAGTTAAGTTTCATCAATGCACATTGTAACACGGAAATTTTATACTCCTACTATATATTGTGTCATTTAGCTTTATTTATCTGTTTCTTTTTCTTTCTTTTTCTTTACTACAAAAACAACTGCCTAATTGTATGTAAGGCTACATCACAACAAAACGGTGAAAAGCGTTATAAAAAAATTGAATAGAAAGCGGAGCTAGAAGTCACGCCACACTGTGGGACCTAATTAATGTCAGACTTTATGACAGGAAACACAAGCAAGAAGACTCGTACAGAAGTTTACGTCTTATTACAATAAGAGAAGCCACACTGCAGGACTGCGTCTTAAAGTTTCTGAGACTGCCAGAAGAACTTCATCTGAGGAAACCCCTGGTTGTGATCTGAATGTGGAAAGGAAAAGTTCTGAAATGGAATTTTAATATTTCATGGTTAAGGAAGAGGTTAGATGGAAATATATAAATGAATAATGTAAAGACATTCCAGATTGTTTAACTGGTGGGTGAGCAAAGTCCCCTATATAATATACTGTGCACTGCCTTTTCAATTACAAATCATTTATGTGAAGTCAAAAATGTCGTTGTGTAAAACCACTTTTCTTTGGTGAAAAATGTTATCAAAATCTCACTTGAAAATGACACGCACGCATGTTTCATTACGACTGATGCTAAACTCTGCAGGACTTGAGTTGTCCATCCATTTGTCAGGGAAATTTCATCTTGTGTTTTGCGTTAAATGTTTGCGTTAAATGCAAAATACTGCCAAATACTTGGAAAAAAGGCTTTGCTCATTTAATGCTCTATAATTTGGTAAATGCAGCATTGTATTACATTTGTATACAAATGTAATTGACAAATTAATTGTTGACCTGTTAATATTAGTGTCAGGTAAGTTACTCTGAAAGAGTAATTCATCACTAGTTACTAGTTACATATTCAATAGTGTAGTTAGATTACTGTACAAATGACTCTCTCCAAAAAGTATTTCATTACTTATTTCTAATCACTTTCTATATTCCATATCGACCTTGATTAGTTAAGTGATTCAAGGATAGACATGAAAAGACTCTTAATTCATTCAAATAAATAATATAAAACTACATTAAGTACTCTTATTAACTGATTAACGTTTTACAAATAAGTGAAAGTTATATGAATACGTGCATTTTAAAGTTAGACTTAGAATTTTGATGTCAATTCCACTATTGGACACACATATATTACACACAGTATTTAGTTCAATTACATCAGAAGTAACTGTAATTAAATTACGGGGAAAAATAATTAAATTACAGTAACTAATTACTTAGTAACTAATTACGCCCAACACTGATTAATATATACAGTACATAAAATGTTGTTTGACATGAAGTGGTGCGTATGTCATAGGCTTGCAGGAAGTTCTTAAATGTGATTTTACTGTGGTTTTAGTTTAACGTAATGCTTCTCATCATTTATTTCTAGATGGTCCCAATGACAGCTACCCTTCCTCGCCCGGGCCACAAAATTATTCAGAAATGAAAACATTTCTAACCAGTGGCCCATTTTATCAGCCCTCGGAGCCCAGCTATATATCAGAACATCACACACCACCCCAACCCAAGATGGACCAGTTGAAAAACCGAGAGCCAGAGCAAGCGAGGGGCCGAGTGAAAGACGCAGAAAACACAGACCTTTACTCCAGCGCTCAACACCAACACGACAGGAATAATCATGTCAGCCCTTCATCTGTCCCTGACAGTGGAAAAAATCATTTCCGCCGCAAGGTAAAGAAGTCTGAGTCCGAGAGCGGCATCACAAAGCTTTTCAAAACGTTAAGGAAAGAGGGTGGATTTGGGCGAAAGGCTTCCATCCAGGATGTTGCGAGTCAAGCCCACAGACGTTCCGAGACTCGAGGGAGAGCTGGATCTCAGTTGCGCAGTGGATCCTTGGATCGCTCCTCCTCAAGGAAGCGTAACCTCTCTCCAGACCGCAGTAGGGCCAAGTCTATGGATCGACGCACAGATCGGTCACATAAAGATCAGTCCCCAGAAAGGAGCTTTCCAGCCTCTTCCCAGGTCCTTTGGCAGACCTCCACACCTGAAAGGCAATGCCGAGCTCAGCTCGAGTCCGGACCATCCGCCAGGGGCTCCAGAAAAGAGGCTTACTCCATGTCTACTACCGAGAGATCTCACAGCACCCAGGCACTCACTCTTGGACACACACCGAAGCGTGGTTTAAAAAACAGAAACATCCTGCATGACAGCTTACCGTCCGTCCGAGCTGAAAGACAAGCATATTTAACCAACGGAAGCTGGAAATCTGACAGCAGCAGCGACGGAAGTTTTCTGGAAGAAGGTGCAACTCCGAAATTTAGGAATTATTACAACACAATGAAAGCCAGCAGAGTGAACGAGAGCGATGTGGGCAGACGTCTCGCCCGGAATTCTCAGTCCAAAAGATGACTTTACAAAGAGAACCACGCAGACCTCAGAATCTGACCAGTTGAGCGGGCTGAGGTTCACCACAGCTGAATAATCTTTCTAGTTTTCAGTTCTTTCTTTGGTTTTATATGCTGCAAGTGAGATGCATGTTAGATTTAGAGATGGCTTTTTTAGTTTGAAAAGTTTTGTTCTCTGCTTTGTGTGTCCCACATTCCTTTATACTGTGATCATTGACGACAAGAGCACAAGCATTTATTGCTTGTTTGTACTTTTATATGGACGAATAATCGTAGCTAATATAAATTCTAACTATGATGCTACTGTTTAATGAATAATATATTTAAGATGTATATTTATTTTGAAGAGTTGAAACATGTAGTCTACTGATTGACATCGGACTTTGTCTTTATGTTGATCAGGACAGCGGCACCCAAAATATAGGAAACAAAAAATGTGAAGTGATTCTCAGACTGAACATGTAAGAGCACTCAAGATTCAGGTCGTCAATTTTGATACGAAAATTAGGACTCGGAACCTGCCACAATCTGCCCTGATGAGCTGACCCACAATTCCCATCATGCTCTGACAGTGATTAAGCTACTGTATATTTACATGAAATATGTGTTTGTTTGTGAACTGAGCACAACTGTTTTGATAGCATCTCTCAATCGTTACAGGAACAGGGAATTCTTCCACTGACATCTGAATCGTACTTTTAAAAGGACCATTTCAGCCGCTTTCCTTTGTACAGACTTTGACTACTGTATGTACTTCTAACCTGTAGTTATTAATGCTGTTGCCTTTTCTTTGTACAAACAAAATAATAATTTATGAAGGATGTCCTCGCAAAAAAGCAATGCTAACGTTTTTACACAGGAACTGTGGATAGAATATCAGAATGTGTAAAGACATATATTTTTTTCAAGGGATGGCAAGAGAGACTAAAACTAGAGACTGATTGTATGTTGTTTAGGGAGGAGGCTGAACATCTGTTTTTATTCTAGAGCTCTTATATACTGTCTGTGGTCTCTGCAGTGTTAGATGGACTTCAGACTTTTTCTGTGTTGATAAAAGAAATACATGTATATATGCCATTTTTAATGAATCTATGCATATCCTGCATTGTCCATAGGTTTATTCGGTTCATGAAACTATACATAACATTAGTCTATAAGTTGTCTGTAAGTAGATTTGGACTTACCCAGTAAAGCTTTTCCTCTTAGTTGGATGAATCATATTGTATATGTAGCTATCACGATAAAGTCTGTGAATGCTATTTTTGTTATCAAATAAAGTTTTCCATACAAATTAACGTTCATAGAAGAGTTTTTCAATAAAATTACACAAGATAATTGTATCAAGTGGTTCTAGTGGCATGGCCGCGGGTGTGCCAGTGTGTGCCTGTACCTAAAAATAAATTGGTGTTGGCTGTTTTAATTTAAAAAAATCTAATATTGTTTTCTTTACTTACTGAATTTATTTATTTAAAATGTAATTTAAATTTAAAATAGTTTTTGTCCAAAAAAGATTTGCTGATATTCGGATTGCCAATCAATCCACAAACAGCCGCTGACTGTGACGTGATCACATCTTGGTAGACTTTTGCTGCGCATTTTAAACAATTGCATTGAATTAAATTGACTAACCCAGGGCTCTAGACTGCACCTCAATATGTTTTTGCCGAGATCGATGTTATACGGTTCAATAAATAGAAGGAAGGAGGCGGGAACCGACGAACATTCATCGACAGGGACGAGAGAGGGGAGAGAGGAAAAAAAACAGTCGCCTGGAATTCAGCCCAGCCGAGAGGGTACTCCTCGCGTTGCTAAGCGGTGGTGCTGGATGTCCGGTGGACGGCCTGATCCTCCTCCGCCTTCTGGCAGGGGCATTGGCAGCGAGTCAGTCCGCCGTTGCCTGCTCCTCACCATTGTGGCTGTTGGCAGCAGGATTCAGTCTCACGGCCAATGGCAATGACTCCTCCGCTCCCTTTTGGAGGGCCGCGACCCTACCTCGGCCCAGGAGCACGCCAGCAAGCTCTCCGTCCCAGCCGAATCCTCGCTCCAGAACCACCACATCGGGCAGCCAGCTGGCAGACGTCCCTCGTCCGTGCTGCTCGAACTCCTCAGCACCGTGATGCCCCTCAGCATATATCCCCCTGGATATAGACCATGACGTCTCGCACTCATCACTCGAGCACTAATAAGTGAGAACATGAGACTTTTTTTATTATTTCTGTTGTTTCATTCATTTGTCCATTCATTTACTAATAAATGTGTTTGTTTATTGGTACATTTATCAATTTAAATTTAAGTCATTTTCAGCACATTGGTAAATCCAGTTGAACAGAGGAAAGTGTGCGGCCATGTTGCTTTTTTAGGTGCCATTGCCATGGTGAGTCGTCATATCGGAGCTCCCTTGATCATGGCTTGTCGTAGTTGTAGTGTAAGCGCTTAACTCGAGGCAAGACTCCCCAGAATTGATAGAACTAGCTCAAATCAGCTGTTCTGAAACCAATCAATTTAGAGTTCACTTTGAGCTTTGTGTTGGTTGAACCTCCCTTTTGAAACGGCCCCAGGTCCTCTTTATTACCTATAAATGAAAAAGCGGGAGTCATTCTGCAAAACATGTTCATGCAGAGGGAGGCTCGATAGACAAAGATAATCAAATATATTTTAATGGTAATCCAAGAAGAAGACAATATGACAGGGACCACATGCAGCAAAACACAAACAGCGTAGAATACCGGACAACGAGTGAATGAAGTGGGTGAGTATATATAGATTTCAGTAATGTGCATCAGATGCAGGTATTATCAAATATGTTTGGCGGGTCCAGAGGATTGTGGGAATTGAAGTCAGGTTCTGAGTGAGGGCAGACAGGGGACCGTGACAACAGGGGACAACCGATGGTAAAAGCAGGCAGATGGTCATGGAGGGGTTGATTGAGGAAGGAGCCAGTGTAGAGATACAGGGTGGCGATGAATGTATGAGGAACCAGGGTGGAGAGAGGAGGGAGCCGGAGCAGGAGGAGCTGAGCAGGAGAGGCCCGATGGAGTGACGAGTGGCTGCCAGCGGAGTGGAGTCCAGAGTCGACCGACCTAGGCAGAGCAGGAGGGAATGCTGGAAGGCATTGGTGGTAATGGGAGGATATCTGGAATTGGAGGCATCAGTGGTTCCTCCGCCCCACTGCCAACCTACACATAGTAATCAAGAGTTAAACAATTACAATATTGGGTCAGATATCCAGACTGAGATAACAAATCTTGGTTACTTTCTCAAACCTGATATCTGGGATTTCTGAGGGGAACCAGGCCTAGCATAAGGAAAAACGGAGAGTGTTTAGTTGTGATTTGCTTCTTCGTTCTGAGTCCAAATATCACTGCATCGAATTGCAGGTTCCATGTATTTGGTTTGCTGTTCACAAGTTTTCCCAGGGCCCTTGTTTTTTAAGACAAAAATGTATTACATTATGTTAAAATAGTGATAATAATATTACCTCTGTATTGTCCCATCAATTTTCTCTACCAATCCATTGGATTGGGAAAGATACGCGCACACAAGCTCCTTTTAACTCTTTTAAAAAAAGTTGCCAGTCTATGCAAGCGTTTTTTTACATTTTCACCCAACTTTAATGGCTCACGGTAAATTTTCTGTAAAGAATATATGGACAAACAATATGTCAAATGAAAGAACAGAGTCTCGGCTTTCAAACAAAAGACCCCGTTTTCTTATGTCTTCATTTGTTCGTTTTTTATCACTCTGTAGATGTGGGTATGTTTCTTAAAAAATGCATCACTTTGATTAAACAGCTGAGATAATTAACGTTTTTTAATAAAGATTCCGCCCAGATTACACTCAGAACAATCATTAAAAACCGCTAGGTTCTGGGATTCTGTACTTTTTCCCAAAGGTGTGTATTAGCGCCACCAGCTGTACAACAGTACAAACACTGATTGCTGTAATAACTCGTCAACGGCGTTGAAAGAGGTTAATCCCCAGAATTTCAAACACATCCCTGTTTATGCAGCGACGAGACAAGACAACGGAGACGGGAACCCTCGGAGTGACCGGAAAGAGAGAGGGGAGTGAGGAAAAAAGATTATAGTCCGGTTCCCCGACATGCTGCCGCTCGGTCCTCAACCAGCAGGAGTACTCTCCTTCGCGGTGCCTTGCGGTGGCCCTGGGGCTTCGGTGGACGGCTCGACCGTCCGGCCCCCTCCTTCATCTGGGAGTCTGGGCGGGTTCCCCGTCCCCTGCTCCTCCCCCTTCGGCGGACGGACGCAGGCTCCGGCCTCTGGCAGTCGGTGGCCGCACTCTGCACTTCCCGCCCCTTGCTCCTCCCCCTCGGGGGACGGACGCAGGATCCGGCCTCTGGCGGCGGACGCAGGCTCCGGCCTCTGGCGGCGGACGCAGGCTCCGGCCTCTGGCGGCGGACGCAGGCTCCGGCCTCTGGCAGACGGTGGCAACTCCTCCGCTCCCACTTGGATGAAAGCCACCTCGACGCGGCAGCAAAGGTCGCCGTTACAAAAAAGAGAAAAATAAATGTTGTTCAAAAATTTTCAGATTTAGAAATGTACAGATAAGCTACATTAAACAGAATCATAAAGTGTTTGTAAATATACCAATTTGCAATACCTGTATCGGGGTGTATTCCACAGGCTTCTTTATGTCACATCCTTTTGACAAGCATACTACACAACTGGAGACCTTCAGTTTCTGTTATTACAGCGTCGTAAGTAAAAATCCATCAAAGTTCACACAAAAAAATCCCATTCTTAATCAATACAAGTGAACATTTAATATTATTTAGTGTACATATTAATAGTTATGAACACATTATAGTATTGTAGTTTGTAGTCATCCAAAAGTATTCTTTAAATACGATCAAAATATTTCAAAAAGCACAGTCCACCAAATATATAGCTTCTGATGTGACTTTATGTGAGCAATATTTGAGAAAAAAAAATTACCTAAAATAAGAATAAAAACGGAAAAATTCCTCAAATACTGTTAGTTAACGCTGATGGCTCACAGAACTAATGTGGATTATGAAAAGTAGATACAGAAACAAAAAAAACAGCTCAAGCTAATAGCTTTGATTTGAATATGGAAATTGGTTTAAGATGGATGTTACTGTTAAAGTTTACTTTAAAGTATATTTATTCACTAAAGCAAGGCAAAATTAGTCCCCAAAATAGAAAATGTTTTAATGAAAACTTTAATGGTGTCTACTAGTATGTGATGTATTGGTGGGATGTTAAATCCTGGCATATATTATCAAATATGTTTGGCGGGTCCAGAGGATTGTGGGAATTGAAGTCAGGTTCTGAGTGAGGGCAGACAGGGGACCGTGACAACAGGGGACAACCGATGGTAAAAGCAGGCAGATGGTCATGGAGGGGTTGATTGAGGAAGGAGCAAGTGTAGAGATACAGGGTGGCGATGATTGTATGAGGAACCAGGGTGGAGAGAGGAGGGAGCCGGAGCAGGAGGAGCTGAGCAGGAGAGGCCCGATGGAGTGACGAGTGGCTGCCAGCGGAGTGGAGTCCAGAGTCGACCGACCTAGGCAGAGCAGGAGGGAATGCTGGAAGGCATTGGTGGTAATGGGAGGATATCTGGAATTGGAGGCATCAGTGGTTCCTCCGCCCCACTGCCAACCTACACATAGTAATCAAGAGTTAAACAATTACAATATTGGGTCAGATATCCAGACTGAGATAACAAATCTTGGTTACTTTCTCAAACCTGATATCTGGGATTTCTGAGGGGAACCAGGCCTAGCATAAGGAAAAACGGAGAGTGTTTAGTTGTGATTTGCTTCTTCGTTCTGAGTCCAAATATCACTGCATCGAATTGCAGGTTCCATGTATTTGGTTTGCTGTTCACAAGTTTTCCCAGGGCCCTTGTATTTTAAGACAAAAATGTATTACATTATGTTAAAATAGTGATAATAATATTACCTCTGTATTGTCCCATCAATTTTCTCTACCAATCCATTGGATTGGGAAAGATACGCGCACACAAGCTCCTTTTAACTCTTTTAAAAAAAGTTGCCAGTCTATGCAAGCGTTTTTTTACATTTTCACCCAACTTTAATGGCTCACGGTAAATTTTCTGTAAAGAATATATGGACAAACAATATGTCAAATGAAAGAACAGAGTCTCGGCTTTCAAACAAAAGACCCCGTTTTCTTATGTCTTCATTTGTTCGTTTTTTATCACTCTGTAGATGTGGGTATGTTTCTTAAAAAATGCATCACTTTGATTAAACAGCTGAGATAATTAACGTTTTTTAATAAAGATTCCGCCCAGATTACACTCAGAACAATCATTAAAAACCGCTAGGTTCTGGGATTCTGTACTTTTTCCCAAAGGTGTGTATTAGCGCCACCAGCTGTACAACAGTACAAACACTGATTGCTGTAATAACTCGTCAACGGCGTTGAAAGAGGTTAATCCCCAGAATTTCAAACACATCCCTGTTTATGCAGCGACGAGACAAGACAACGGAGACGGGAACCCTCGGAGTGAACGGAAAGAGAGAGGGGAGTGAGGAAAAAAGATTATAGTCCGGTTCCCCGACATGCTGCCGCTCGGTCCTCAACCAGCAGGAGTACTCTCCTTCGCGGTGCCTTGCGGTGGCCCTGGGGCTTCGGTGGACGGCTCGACCGTCCGGCCCCCTCCTTCATCTGGGAGTCTGGGCGGGTTCCCCGTCCCCTGCTCCTCCCCCTTCGGCGGACGGACGCAGGCTCCGGCCTCTGGCAGTCGGTGGCCGCACTCTGCACTTCCCGCCCCTTGCTCCTCCCCCTCGGGGGACGGACGCAGGATCCGGCCTCTGGCGGCGGACGCAGGCTCCGGCCTCTGGCGGCGGACGCAGGCTCCGGCCTCTGGCGGCGGACGCAGGCTCCGGCCTCTGGCGGCGGACGCAGGCTCCGGCCTCTGGCGGCGGACGCAGGCTCCGGCCTCTGGCAGACGGTGGCAACTCCTCCGCTCCCACTTGGATGAAAGCCACCTCGACGCGGCAGCAAAGGTCGCCGTTACAAAAAAGAGAAAAATAAATGTTGTTCAAAAATTTTCAGATTTAGAAATGTACAGATAAGCTACATTAAACAGAATCATAAAGTGTTTGTAAATATACCAATTTGCAATACCTGTATCGGGGTGTATTCCACAGGCTTCTTTATGTCACATCCTTTTGACAAGCATACTACACAACTGGAGACCTTCAGTTTCTGTTATTACAGCGTCGTAAGTAAAAATCCATCAAAGTTCACACAAAAAAATCCCATTCTTAATCAATACAAGTGAACATTTAATATTATTTAGTGTACATATTAATAGTTATGAACACATTATAGTATTGTAGTTTGTAGTCATCCAAAAGTATTCTTTAAATACGATCAAAATATTTCAAAAAGCACAGTCCACCAAATATATAGCTTCTGATGTGACTTTATGTGAGCAATATTTGAGAAAAAAAAATTACCTAAAATAAGAATAAAAACGGAAAAATTCCTCAAATACTGTTAGTTAACGCTGATGGCTCACAGAACTAATGTGGATTATGAAAAGTAGATACAGAAACAAAAAAAACAGCTCAAGCTAATAGCTTTGATTTGAATATGGAAATTGGTTTAAGATGGATGTTACTGTTAAAGTTTACTTTAAAGTATATTTATTCACTAAAGCAAGGCAAAATTAGTCCCCAAAATAGAAAATGTTTTAATGAAAACTTTAATGGTGTCTACTAGTATGTGATGTATTGGTGGGATGTTAAATCCTACTGGAATAATGCCTAAAACACATTTCAAAAATAATTTTGGGAAACACTTTACAAGAAAATGATATTTGTTAACAGTGGTAAATACATTAGCTAACATAAGTTAACAATGAACAATTTAGGTTTTTTTGCATCTTTAAGTCCTTTGTTAATGTTATTACAGTTATTCATGTTTGTTCAATAACTACTGGTGCAACAACTATTGTTAACATGATGTCACGGACACACAAGGCTCCACCCCACTTCCATGCTCACAATCACCCGAGTTCTAGCCAGCGCACCTGATCCACATCACAAATCACCACACTCTGCACTATAAAGCCAGCCTCAGCCACAGTCATTGTATGATCTCCAAAGTGGAAAAGGACTCTAAACCTGTGGATTAGAGATTTAATAGATCCCGAATTACTTACCTTGTGGATTACGCACACCTCTGTGTTTCCTAGCGATCTCCCAGTGAACTCTACAACTCCTGATGTTTCTTCGTGACTCCCAAGCAAACAAAGGACTGTGATATCTTTCGTGTTTCAACCGCTGGCTCCAGCATAAATCCTGGGGCCCGTTTCAATGAGGAGGTTCAACCACAAGGTTAAACCTTGATCTCCAAATTGGTTTACTTAGAAATTAGAAACTTCCAGTTTTTGGTTTCAGAACAGCTGATTTGAGTTAGACACTCCCCATGATTCAAGTGCATTTATAAGGTGTGAGAGGCCTACCTATATTTTTTTTTATATATAGGCTATTTTTGATATTTAAGTTTTTGTAAATCTCAACAGATTCTGATGGTAATATTTACCTTTTGGAGCCTCCTGAACCCCAGGCAGTTGTAAGTAGCTCATTAAATAAACCATAAATTGTGATAAGTAGATGTGACAACAAAATACTATTTCTCACAGGATGATGAGGATGACAACTTCTGCAACAGAAAGGCCTACAGAGGTAATATTAATAAAGTGTCCACACTTGTGTTTGAATCTATACATACACATTTCTACATAGCCTATAGAATTTAAGTTTATAACCAAGTATAAAATGACTGCCAGGAATGTTCACAGGTGCAGGCAGCCAATACAGGCAGGCATTCACAAAAATGTAAACTTTAATAATCAATTGACCCACGATGGGAATAAACAAGTACGGCACAAAAACAGAAACAAAAGACTTCCCACGAGGGGGCAAAAGCAAAGGAAACTGGATAACTAAAACTTACTTTACAGGACGATAATGATAAGACAAGATATACAGTACATGAAACTTCAAGACATGGACAAGGTAATCCACAAGGTATTAACACGGTAAACAGAGCAAACAAAATGAAACAGGACAGGAATCACGAGGGCATTAAATAGGGAACCAAATCAAGAGGGGCACAGGTGCAGGGCATGAAATAATTAACAATCAATAATAAGGAAAAGATAGGGCGGTGTTATGAGACATTTACATTTACATATAGGAATTTGGCAGACGCTTTTATCCAAAGCGACTAACAATGCTTTATCCTATACATTTTACACAGGTATTTGCAATCCCCTGGTATCGAGCCCACAACCTTGTGTTGTTAACGCAATGCCCTTACCACTGAGCTACAGGAAAGCTAGAGACAAGATGAGACAAGTCCGGAGAGAGTGCATGGCATGCCAAAACAAACAATGCCATTTCTCTCCCACACTAAACGTTTGAATCTGTCATAATCCTACCACAAGTCTAAGAAAAACATGACCAAAAGGAGGCATAATCATGACACTGACAGTCTTATCTCTCCCCATCCCCCAGAATGTGGAAGAACAGCAGGACGAGGGCCCATAAAATTTTGCTTCACAGATGAACACAATTCATTGATGTTTAGTAGATTCCAGAGATTAAATCTGTAGAATGAATGTACTGTAGTACTACATTATGTAACTGTAATCTACTGTATTTTCAGTTACCAGTAAGGATGGGTACCAAGAACGGGTACATAATTGTGTCGATACCACATTGATAAGCTTCATGACAAACGATACTGTTATCGATACTTGCGTTGTTTTATCTCTGTTTATTCAGGTGTTAAATGGCAAATTAGAGGCTGCTGCCTGTCATATTCCATCCCTGAATGATGTCCGAATGGCCGAAGTTTGCTCGACATATGTGTGATATCTATAGTAGGGCCAAATGATTTCCGCAATGTTTTTGTAATCTACTTGTTTTGCATGTTTATGGGTGAAAGAGTGGCACGGTTGCGCTTGTGGAAGTCTCCGTCAAACACACCTTTGCGGCAACCCATCAAAATAAAAGTCCTTTATTTGGGAACAAGCGATAACATTGTTTGTAATAATTTGGCCAGAGCGTATATTTACTTACTTTAGTAAATATGCTAGTAAAATTATTAAAAAAAACGTACATATGTGACCCTGGACAACAGAAATGAGTCTGCCTTCATGTCATGTCTATTCTTGCAATTGGGTTCTTTCCCTGAGTTTCCATGACATACGTTCTACCAGCCAAATAACCATAGTGATGTAAAGTAAATATGATGAATTACATTATGATGTGCTCCTATGCACATAAGCGGTATGCTAAGGAACACACACACGTTTTGTTATTTGTCATTTTCTGTTAGCGGAGAAGCATTTGTAAACTGCAGTTTTAAAGCTCAGCTGTTATGAAACTGAAAATGTTTAACATCTTTTCACATCTGTGTTTTTGCATCAAATTATATAGCGCAGTATCGTTAACAGTATTGATAAGTACCGGTATCGATAAGCAGTATCGATATCGATATTGATAAATCAATAAAATCTTAACGATACCCATCCCTAGTTACCAGTTAAGGAGATTATATTGACTTCTTTAAAACTATATGAAACCAACAAAGAAATTATATACTTGGACTGCAAGATTGAAAAGGCAGATCTGGAAATTGACATTCAAATACCACCAGTGCTCGAATTGAAGGGGGGCTTGGGGGAACAGGGATCCCCCACAAGGCATTGGGGCCCCCCATAAGAATAAAAAATAGATTAACCACCGGCCACATACATGCTGCAAAGTTTTGGGTCTTGTCAAAATTTATATTTTAAATATCTAATAAACTAGTTACTTGCATTTTACTCTTTTATAACAAACATTATTATCAAAAAGTGTCAATCATCCAGTTGGTTTTAGGGAAAATAGTAAATTCTACATTGGTAAATAATGCTAGAATTATTCTGTTGGATGCAAAAGAAGCCTGATCTTTTATGTAAGCCTGTTTTTAATAAATAGTAAATAGTTATGCATATTCTGATCAAATAAATTGTGTTTTTTGTATAAATTGTATATAATCTAACCCTCACCTCCCCCCCCCAAAAAAGATCACCTATAAGACTTGATTCAATTTGAGCACTGATTACCATAACATTGGACAGTAGTGTTACTTCTGCTGGTATAGTGTCAAAGCAAACAGAAGGATTTAGATTATGGTATGCTGGCTGGGATGGCTGGACAGTCTAATGAAGGTCTAATGAGAGTAACAAGAGGGGTGGGGACAAAAGCCACTGAGAGGCACAAAACAAACCAAGCCATATAACAAAGGCTATATGCTTCAACATGCAATAAACAAGAGACCCAGACAATTAAAACGACTGCACAATCCACTTTTTTCGGAATAATCGTTACATCGTCCTATATAGTGCAAGTTCTATTGAATTCGTCAACATCCTTGCGATAGATGGCGCCATGTTAACAAGCTTGTATACATTGCTCGTGAATTCAGTGAGATTAAGCGACACAGTCAGTGACGATGTTGGTAAACAAAGAGGAGTTAGTCCATAAAAAAAAATCTACATCAGTAATATGGAAATGGTTTGGGTTTTCCCCAACTGAAACGGCCCAAACAACAGTTTTTTGCAAATGTTACATTGAGAAGATTTGTGTCACCGGGTGGCTTGATTGCTGGCCATAACAAGCGGCAGCTGAAGTGAATTAAGCTGCGCTTCATTGAAGCACGCGCTCAGGACAAGGGGGTATAAAAGAGTGGTGTTCTGGGCAAGCAAGGTAGTGGTGTATCTGGGCTGGTGTGTGTCTTGACGGCGGCGTAACCGGAGAGAGCTGAAGGTTGGATGTCTGATCGGTGTTCTAGTGGGAAGAGATTACACAGCAGAGGGGAAGGCCGCTGATGTGTTCACGTCAAACTTCTGCAGTCGCCATCCTTGGAGTCATTCACCCTACAGCAAGAGGAGAAACAGGTCGACTAATCACTGTGGAGATGAAGTGAGTTTGCAGTGTCTGAGAGAGTGAAATACACACGCGTGAGGATTTCTAAGAGTGATTTATGCACGAGTGTGGTGAGGTCT
Source organism: Triplophysa dalaica (assembly GCF_015846415.1). NCBI lineage: Eukaryota > Metazoa > Chordata > Actinopteri > Cypriniformes > Nemacheilidae > Triplophysa > Triplophysa dalaica. Next base: position 20,186,844 of record NC_079559.1, read on the forward strand.
AACGACTGTGTTTCTTCAGAAACTGAGATGAATGACAATTGACGTCTGCATATGAAGATCCTTTTGAATTGATCTGTCTAAAGCTGTGTTCAGGTTTTCCTTTGTGCCCGGAGTGGCGACGGACTCAAGCTGAGCTTGAACACCGTCATTGCCTGTCCCTCGGGGAAGAGGTGAAGCTGTTGTCCTTCCGCCGACTGGTCTACGAACTCACACACCAGCCGAGCCCGAACACCGTCGTTGTCTGTCCCTCGGGGAAGAGGAGAAGTTGCTGTCCTCCCCTGGATTGTTCTGTGAACTGACACACCAGCCGAGCCCGAACACCGTCGTTGTCTGTCCCTCGGGGAAGAGGAGAAGTTGCTGTCCTCCCCTGGACTGTTCTGTGAACTTACACACCAGCCGAGCCCGAACACCGTCGTTGTCTGTCCCTCGGGGAAGAGGAGAAGTTGCTGTCATCCCCTGGACTGTTCTGTGAACTTACACACCAGCTGAGTCTGAGCATTGTCGGCTGCCTGTCTCACGAACACATCCGAGGAGACGAAGGAAGCCACTGTCTCACCCACGAACATTTGCATCACTGCTTTTATTGTTTTAAGTTAATAAAATACTTACCCTTTTAAATCCACTTCTTGTTGTCCGCCTCTTGGTGTCCTCTGGTGTCTGCTCCTCCGGAGTGTGGTTATTGGCCCTCGGCCCTAACATCGGTGACATCACTTTTGGCGTAATCGGCAGGGTTACCACTCGGAGTTGAGCGGCCGGAGGACCCAGGATGGCGGACGAGGACTTGCCAGCCGTCCGGCAGCCGATGGCATCTATGTTCATGGGAGTTCCGTGGGCTCAAAAGTATGGTGGATCTGGCTCTGAGTTGAGTTTTTCGGACTGGAGGGCGCAAGTGGAGTACTTGGCCGGACTGCAAGGGCTCAGTGAAGCCCAGAAGATACAGTTTGTCTTGAATTCACTTGAGGGGGAGGCGAAGAGAGAAGTCCGAGCAGCACCTGAAGCCGTCCGAGCCACCACACGGGCCATATTCGAATTTCTGTCTGGGCAATACGGTGATTCGACTCCGGTGGCAGTGTTACGAACGCAGTTTTTCAATTGTAAGCAGGTACCTGGGCAGACACTGCGAGCATTCGCTCTGCGACTACGGGAACTGTTCTCCAGGCTGAAGAATCGAGAACATCATGGACTGGGAGAGGAAGAGACACTGTTAAGAGACCAGTTCCTGTTGGGGTTACGAGAAGGTCCAATACGGCAGAGTCTGAGGTTACAGCTTCGAAGGGACGCCACCCTGACATTCGAAGATGTACGTAAGGAGGCCCTAGCCTTGGAACAAGATCACCATCAGACTGTAGAAACACCGGTGTGTATGGCTGCAAGTGGAATGAGTGCCCCAACACAGCCCGAACCGACCGACTGGAAGCGGACCCTACGTGCGGAGTTAATGAAAGACGTCCGAGAAGAAATGGCCGAACTCTCAAAATCCATTCTTGGAGAACTCCGCCGTGGACGGCCAGAGCCCCTGCCCCTACCTCGAGAACGTTCGTATTCTGACGGAGGGAGAGATCCGGGAAGACGCACCAGCCGTCCGTTCAGTTCCAGGTTCCAGTGGGATGAGCAGGGGCGCCCGATCTGCAACACCTGCGGAGAGCCCGGACACTACAGCCGCCAATGCGGTTCCCGACGTAGCTCGCAAGGGGGTTTTTAGAACGACCGGCCACTGTGGGTCAAGTGGTCGGGACCCCCCGGATAGACCCTTGTGTGGACTCAGCTCCACGAGACGGCCTAGTGGGACGCTGTCCCCTCCTGGAGATTAAGATCAATGGCGTTACTGTTCGGTGCCTGGTAGACACAGGGTCCCAGGTCACTATGTTGTCTGAGAGTTTGTCCAAAGATCTGTTTGATGCTCATCACTTACCCGAAGCTGAAGTCCCTTGGCTCACCCTGCGTGGGGCAAATGGCCTGCGCATCCCCTACATCGGATACCAGGTCACCAACTTCGAAATTCACGGCACCACAATCCCGAAGAAGGGGGTAGTGATCGTGCGAGACTCCTGTCTGGGAGAACATCGAGCCCTGTTAGGGATGAATGTCATCATGGACTGTTGGGAGGAACTGTTCCAGGCTGGACCTCTTCGTTACACCTCCACAGCCGAGAAGAAGGAGTGGGAGCGTGTTGTGACTGACTGTCGGCGGGTGCAGGTGGCGATTTTCCAACGCGACCGGGAGGACGTGGGTCGGGTGGCCTGCCGGTATGCTGTCTCTGTCCCTGCCCGGAGCGAAGCTGTGGTCTGGGTTCGGCTGCCAGGTCGGACCTATGGCCCTGAAGATTGCCTCCTTGTTGAACCCCACTGGGAGTGCCAGACTGTTGAAGTCGCTCGGGGGTTAACAGTAGCCCGTCGTGGCCGAGTCGCAGTTAAAGTAAGAAACCCGAATACTTACCCCGTCCATCTGTACCGTCACCAACGACTGACCCGTATCACGCCTGTAGACCCCCACCAGGTGAGGGAGGAGCAGGAGGTCCGCTTCTGCCAAGTGAGCGCCACAGTGGTCGAGGTTGGCCTGGCGGAGAAGGAGTCTCGTCCTGGTTCCACTGCACAGGGCATGCCGGGCCACCTTCAGAGCGAGTCCCTGGAAGGAGAGGGCCTAACGGAAGAACAAACCCGCAAACTCCAGAGTCTACTGGCCAAGTGGCAACACGTCTTCTCCACCCACGACGAAGACTATGGGTGTACCGACATAGTCAAGCACGCCATTCCTACTGGAGACGCCCCACCAAGTCGAGAACGATACCGCCCAGTCCCTCCGACTTTGTATACGGAAGTACGAGCCCTACTGAAAGGAATGTTGGGACGAGGAGTTATCCGGGAGAGCAGCAGCCCATGGGCCGCCCCAATTGTCCTGGTCCGCAAGAAGACAGGCTCTTGGAGGTTTTGTGTAGACTATCGGAAACTGAACTTGGTCACCAAGAAGGATGCCTTTCCCTTGCCCCGGATCGAGGATTCCCTTACGGGACTGACCGGCGCCAGCTGGTACTCTACCCTGGACTTAGCGAGTGGCTACTGGCAGGTGAAGATGGAGGAACAGGACCGCGAGAAGACTGCCTTTACAACCCCTTTCGGCCTATTTGAATGGGATCGTATGCCCTTCGGCCTCTGTAACGCTCCTGCGACCTTCCAGAGGCTCATGCAGCGATGCCTGGGAGGGCAGCTGATGGACTCCGCCTTGGTTTACTTAGACGATGTGATCGTGTACTCCCCTGACTTCAATGGTCACTTGTCACACTTGGAGCAAGTCTTCCGGGCAATGGAACGGTATGGACTGAAGCTCCAGCCCGGGAAATGCCAGCTCCTCAGAAGAGAGGTTCAGTTCCTGGGGCACCGGGTGAGCGCTGCAGGAGTGGCTGTTGATCCGGAGAAGGTGTCTGCAGTGCAGGGCTGGGTCCCTCCGAAGACCGTAAGGCAGGTACGGTCCTTTCTTGGATTCGTCGGCTACTACAGACGCTTCATAAAGGACTTCTCAAAAATTGCAAAACCCCTGAATCAGCTGCTGGCCGGTACCGGTACCTCGCGGAGCCGAAGTTCCCCTACCATCACCTGGAGTCAGGAGTGCGAGACCGCCTTCCACCGACTCAAGCAGGAGTTGTTGCAGGCCCCCATTCTGGCTTACGCCGATTTCACCCAGCCTTTCGTCCTCTACACTGACGCTAGCAATAGCGGGCTGGGAGCCGTACTGGCCCAACGACAAGACGGGACAGAAAGGGTCATTGCCTACGCCAGTCGGAGCCTCCACCCTGCTGAACGGAACGATGCCAATTACAGCTCTTTTAAAATTGAGCTGCTGGCCCTGAAGTGGGCTCTGTGCGAGAAGTTTAAGGATTACCTGTGGGGAGCCGAAGTGCTGGTAGTAACCGACAACAGTCCGCTGGTACACCTGCAGACCGCGAAGCTGGGAGCGGTGGAGCAGCGGTGGGTGGCCCAGCTCGCCAACTTCAACTATCGGCTACAATATCGACCAGGCCGAGAGCACATAAATGCCGATGTCCTGTCCCGATTACCACCAGCTAGGGAAGGGGGAACTTCAGGGCCAGAACCAGAAGAAGGGCTGATGGTGGGAGTGGTGGAAGCACCTGGAGCACGAGCGGAAGGCATACCAGCAAATTGGGGATGGGACCCTCATCGATGGAGGGAACGGCAAGAGCAGGATGAAGGGCTGGCTACCCTGTGGACTTACCTGGAGAGGAACAAATTCCCTGGGGTGGAGGAACGACAGGGACATCCGGTGAGGGTAAAGAAGCTTCTGGGGCAGTGGAAGAGGCTGAAGTTGCGAGATGGTGTGATCTGTAGGTCTGTTCTGGACTCGAGGACCCATGAGATGGTGTCTCAGGTGGTGGTGCCCGAAGCACAGATTCAGCCGTTGCTCCAGGCCTATCATGACCAGTTAGGACATCAGGGCCAAGAACGGACCGTATCACTACTGCGTCGACCCTTCTTTTGGAGTGGTATGGAAGAGTCGGTGGGGAGGTATGTACAAGGATGCCCCCGTTGCACGCTGTTCAAGTCCCGGCGAGACGTGAGGGCCCCTATGGTTCCGGTGCGACCCAGAGCCCCGTTACATATGGTGGCTATGGACTTCCTGACCTTAAGTCGCCCAACAGACCGCTACCAGAACATCTTGGTAGTGACTGACTTGTTCACTAAGTACGCTTGGGCCATACCAACCTTGGACCAGACCGCCGCCACCACTGCCGGTGCCCTATGGAGACACGTCTTCCAGCCCTTTGGATGTCCCGAGACGCTCCATTCTGACCAAGGGCCGAACTTTGAGTCCCGTGTCATCCAGGAGCTATGCAGTCTGTACGGATGCCGGAAAACCCGCACCACGCCTTATCACCCACAGGGGAACGGAGGGTGCGAACGCTTCAATCAGACGCTCTTGAGTCTACTGGGAACACTAGATGCAGACCACCAAGGTTACTGGACGGACAGCCTGCCGGCTCTGGTGCAGGCCTATAATAACAGCATCCACAGCACAACGGGGTATGCCCCGACTTACCTGATGTTTGGGAGGCATGTGCGCCTGCCCACAGATCTGCTGTTAGGAGCAGTCCCGGCTGAAGCCCCCGCCACCACCACTGAATGGGTACACCGACACCATCGTCAACTCCACTCTGCCTATGACAAGGTAACCAAGCATCTGGAGGCAGCAGCAAAGAAGAACAAGAGATTGTACGACCGCACCGCTCGAGAGGCTCCTTTGTTACCCGGAGAACGGGTACTGGTGCGGGATAACCGGCGCCAGGGGAAGGGTAAACTCAGCGACCGGTGGGAAACCACCCCCTACGTAGTGGAGCAACAGCAAAGGCCTGACCAACCCGTGTACACCATCCGTCCCGAGGGTAAGTCAGGCCCTGTGAGAGTCCTGCACCGAAACCTGCTGCGTCCTTGTCCAAATTACCTGCGACAAGAGACTGAGGCGCCGCCAGCACCTGTGGCCCCTGCACCAACTTGGGTGGGCTGGCCTATGATCCGAAGGGCCCCCACTCCTGAGCCCAGGGAGGGGGAGGCCGAGGCCCCAGCTCGACGCTCCCAACGGGAGACTAGAGGAGTACCCCCGGCAAGATACGGAGAATGGGAGTCGGGACCCCGTTCTCGGGACTAGAACGGATCCGGTGGGGGAGGGTGTCACCGGGTGGCTTGATTGCTGGCCATAACAAGCGGCAGCTGAAGTGAATTAAGCTGCGCTTCATTGAAGCACGCGCTCAGGACAAGGGGGTATAAAAGAGTGGTGTTCTGGGCAAGCAAGGTAGTGGTGTATCTGGGCTGGTGTGTGTCTTGACGGTGGCGTAACCGGAGAGAGCTGAAGGTTGGATGTCTGATCGGTGTTCTAGTGGGAAGAGATTACACAGCAGAGGGGAAGGCCGCTGATGTGTTCACGTCAAACTTCTGCAGTCGCCATCCTTGGAGTCATTCACCCTACAGCAAGAGGAGAAACAGGTCGACTAATCACTGTGGAGATGAAGTGAGTTTGCAGTGTCTGAGAGAGTGAAATACACACGCGTGAGGATTTCTAAGAGTGATTTATGCACGAGTGTGGTGAGGTCTAACGACTGTGTTTCTTCAGAAACTGAGATGAATGACAATTGACGTCTGCATATGAAGATCCTTTTGAATTGATCTGTCTAAAGCTGTGTTCAGGTTTTCCTTTGTGCCCGGAGTGGCGACGGACTCAAGCTGAGCTTGAACACCGTCATTGCCTGTCCCTCGGGGAAGAGGTGAAGCTGTTGTCCTTCCGCCGACTGGTCTACGAACTCACACACCAGCCGAGCCCGAACACCGTCGTTGTCTGTCCCTCGGGGAAGAGGAGAAGTTGCTGTCCTCCCCTGGATTGTTCTGTGAACTGACACACCAGCCGAGCCCGAACACCGTCGTTGTCTGTCCCTCGGGGAAGAGGAGAAGTTGCTGTCCTCCCCTGGACTGTTCTGTGAACTTACACACCAGCCGAGCCCGAACACCGTCGTTGTCTGTTCCTCGGGGAAGAGGAGAAGTTGCTGTCATCCCCTGGACTGTTCTGTGAACTTACACACCAGCTGAGTCTGAGCATTGTCGGCTGCCTGTCTCACGAACACATCCGAGGAGACGAAGGAAGCCACTGTCTCACCCACGAACATTTGCATCACTGCTTTTATTGTTTTAAGTTAATAAAATACTTACCCTTTTAAATCCACTTCTTGTTGTCCGCCTCTTGGTGTCCTCTGGTGTCTGCTCCTCCGGAGTGTGGTTATTGGCCCTCGGCCCTAACATCGGTGACATTTGCTCAACGGATGGCAACACAACAAATCTTTTTAACCACCTTAAAAGAAAGCACCCGAAAGAGTATTCCGACAGTCAAATTATAAAGGGACCCCACGCGAGTAAATCAGGTACAACCAAGCATCCAGAAACTACAAGGCTTAAACAAAAGACTTTAAGAAAGAAGCATTTGAGAAAGGAGCTCTGTGGGGGATTGGTTACCCTCCTCAGCCTTGGATTTGTCTAATTTCTGAACTCGCAATATACAGGTACAAAAGTTACACCAAATTTTACATTTGGAATACAAATAGTGCTAACGTTAACACCGTAACCTTAAAGCTCGTTCACATGATTTAAGATTTATTTTAGAGACCTGTGCCTCGTCAATCACCCATCAGAAATTATTCATGGCCAGGTATTATATAAAATAAAGTATCTATCTAGCAGTATCCTAATGACTACACACTAACTGCAAATTACCTTAAACTGCCATCTTGGTCTTCATTTGCCAGAGTTGCTTGCCCCATCAACCTATCAAAGTTAGCATTTATCTGTGATCGTAAACTTATGAGACGTGATCTATGTCTCAGATCTGACATGTTTTTTATTGTACAACAGGCTGAGTGAGTGCTAATCTTTCTCCACGATAACTTAAAATATGGTAAAGTGGGAAACGCCCCCTTGGGGTGAAAAGCATCCATACTTTCCCCTCAAAATAACCACTAATCCTGTGTACCAGGCACTTCAGATATGGGATGTTTCCCACCTCAATCCCAAATTTATTTGGAACACCTCTTTTTTTATGGTAACAAAAAATTCTGTTTTAAAGTTAATAAATCACTAATAACATTAATGTTTAATGCTACTAAATGCTTTTAATAATACTAAATAGTAAAAACCTAATACATTTTGAGGTGGAAAATATCCCAAATCTGAAGTGTCTGGGATGCAAAATAAATGTCAAGTTCCTTCTGTGTTGTTGCTATGGACTACGTTGCCAAGAATGATGTAGAAATAGGCTACTCACTGTTAAGCTTCCACTAATGACGTAAATATGTATTGCAGAACATCACAGTCAGTTAATAAGTGCATCATTAATCATTAGCATTTACCCCACCTTGGTACAAATTATTTTTGTTAGATCTAGTAACATGAAAACTCTCATACTTGGTTTGTAATATGAAGTGCTTTTCACTATTGTTTAAATAGGGATGAGTTTTGCTCACCAAAAAGATACTTCACTCAGATGTAATATTGGTAGCAATTTGGACACTTTAACTGACAGATAAACAAACTTAATTTAAACTGACATAGACTTAATACAAAAAAAGACAATATGACAATAGGCAAACAATAACTACACTTAATTTGACACTAAAATTACACTTAAATCTATGGAAAGCTCTAGGACTGGAAATGATCACTGGAGACAAGACTAGGAACCAAATGAACTGGCACAGTACAATGAAACATGGGGACATTACAAGAAAGACACACAAAGGATAATTAACCACGGAACAGGTGACAGGGATGAAACACTAATAGAAAGGTAACAAGGAAGCAAGATGGCGGGAACAAAGACGCGGACCGGAGAGAGAGTATAGCAAGCCGATAGGATCACTATCTCTACATCAACGTTCTCGACACCATAATCACAATGCACTTTTGACGACACACCATACTGGGTTATTGCTGTGTCGAAATGTTGCACGACTGTACTACTGCCAGTGGCGTAACATAATGACAGGCCCCAGTGCAGGCCCCCTTGGCAGCATGATTAAGAAAGAAATACAAGGGTTTAAGGGAACCCATATAGGCAAATTTGGGTTCGTTTGTTAGGCATTTCAATCCATTCCACACTGGACGTTCTAGGTTTTCTTCCTATTTATTTAATCCGGACAAGTGCTTGACGAAACATTTAAGATATAATTAAATTAAGATAAAATTTATACAAAACGAAATCACTGTTTCTAAATTCACAAATTTTTCTACAAAACAAAAGCTAATTCATGACGTCAAGACTAGATTATTGTTATGCACTATTAGGCGGCTGCCCTGTGGGCCTATTACAAAAACTCCAGCTAGTTCAAAATGCAGCATCGCGACTTCTCTCAGAGCTCCTGAGAACGTAAAAATTGCTGAATCAAGTAGATCATTTTCCTATCTAGCGTCTAACTTTGCAACACTGTTCCTTGTACTGTCACACTCTGTCAGTTTAAATCTAGATTAAAGACGCATCTTTGCAATTTTGCCTGTACTACACTTCCATAATACAAATCCTTTAGGTTTAGGCTGCATTAGTTAGATCAACCGGAACTAGGAACACCTCCCTTAACAACTGATGTACTTCCTGCTTTAAAGAGTGTAGAACAGTACTCTACTCTCAGTTGTCTATTCTCATTGTTCCGAGGGTACCGCAGCGAGCAGGATCCAGTCCATGCTCAGATTTGGTGGTAGAGCTGAAAGAGGGAAGCGGCGACCTGACAAGAGCTGACATGGTAGAGCTGAGAGAAGGAAGCGGCGAAAAAATGTCAACTACTATTAGATTATTACTGATAATATTTTCATTGATAGTTTATTTTCTTTTTATTAAGCCTAGTTGTGCAAGCACTGTCGCATTTATATATACATTTATAGTCCTTATAGTATTTGACCTGTGTTTCTCTCTTTTATCTTAAATGTATGTGTATGTTTGTGCGTGCATGCTTGCTTGTGTATATTGTGCTATGCATGTGGGTGTGTAAGAACTCTGTATATGGTCACTCCTTTTGTTTTAACTTATAGAACTTCATTGTTTTGCTTATAGTCAAATTTAATGTACAGCTGCTTTGCTACAATAAACATTTTAAAAAGCGCTTTATGAATAAAATTGACTTGACTTGACAAAACTTAATGAATTCAAAATCATGTCTTACCCACATATTGCGCATCTTATGAGCCTATCTAGTCATGCTATTCACTTTTGAGAATTACTACGTTTTCTTTGAACTCTGGCCGATGAATGCACTGGCAATTCTGAAGAATTTTTCCTAATGACAGCGAAAACCACGTAAAATACGGTGTCATTTTAGGCCATAGATTACTGCTAGACATCATTATAACCTTCAAATTGTCTACTTTTTAATTGTGTACTCACAATAAAGAACTATATCTATTTAAGTGAATACTCATCCGAAAGCACAAACACACACGAAAACACAAACACACCCTTAACACTAAAGGCTTAGTGAATTTGTTTGCCTATTACCTATGTGTGGAGGTGCCGTCCTGTGATCAGCGTCACCTGGGAAACGGCCCCACTCTGGGTCCCGAACCATGAGACACCTAACGCTGGGTCCTTTCTAAATCCCCCACGACAGAGAGTGCGAGAGGCCAGCGAGGGAAACACAGGACACCAGACTGCCCGAGCACGGATCGGACGACAGCACACCAGTTGTGTCTGTCATATTCTCTTACCTCATCACAACTGGTGGAGAATGCGGGTGTGGAGTTAAGAGACCGTCTCGGCTATCTGGTTTCCCTTATTTTCGCGTTTCCTGGATCGGAAGAAGGACGGAAACGCTCCTGGCATCGAAGTTCGGGGACTATCCCCGCCGGCAGAGAATGCTTCTTAGCCGACCGCGAGCGCTGCCCAGCTGCCAGAGAGCGCTGCCTAGTTGCCCGACAGAGCTGCCCAGCTGCCAGAGATCGCTGCCTAGCTGACCGACTGAGCTGCCCAGCTGCCGGAGAGTGCTGTATAGCCACCCGAGTGCACGGCCCAGACGCCAGAGAGCGTGGCCCAGCTGCCAGAGAGTTTGGCTCAGCCGCCGGAGAATGCTGCCCAGCCGACGGAGGACGCTGCCCAGCCAACGGAGGACGCTGCTCAGCCGTCCGAGAGCGCTGTCTAGGTGGAGGTCCCCTTCGTGGATTAGCCAGCCACCATGTCCGTCTTCCAGCCCGTCGTACAGTCCGTCTTCCAGCCCGTCGTACAGTCCGTCTTCTAGTCAGTATGGGTCGGACTGTCAGGCGGCATTTTCCCTCCCACCCCGATTATCTTCCCGAGGCGCCTACAGGAGCTGCCCGGAGACCAGGTTGACGCTTGGGGGGGGATGTGACGAGGTGCCGTTCTGGGATCAGCGTCACCTGGGAAACGGCCCGGCGACTAATGCTGATTGAGGTCACCTGACACCGATTGCTGCCGGGCATAAAAGCCGCGTGCTCCCATAACAGTTTTAGACATTCTTTTATGTTTTGTATTAAATTCCCCACTGGGGTTGCTCTGCCTTACCAGTTGTGTCTGTCATATTCTCTTACCCCGTCACACCTACTTAAATTAGACCAACCAAAATGAGTGTCTTATCAGTTATATTTAATTAAACAGTTCTCTTTGTGTTCGTTTCTCTCTCAACAAACATGCAGACAATGTAGCCTCAAGTAAGTCTCAATATTTTTCCCTTCTTTTGAGAGTCCTGGAAAATGACATATTATGATGACATAGGACTATTTATTCTGTGGAATATTTTTTCCCCACAAAGTACTATTGTATAGGCTCAATTTAAGGATGGTAAATGTCGGGTTGACACACGCGGCATGATGTACCTAAAATAATTTGATAAGAAATTTGCTGGTCTGTGTTTAATAACAGGTCCAGCTCCCTAGCCACCCCCTCCCTCCTCAGTTGGACTTTGTAGACAAAGTGTCACAGCTAATTCTGTTCTGTTTTGGATCTTTCTTCTGGGTTCCCTTTTGCCTGATTTCCTTTGTGATAAATCTGCCTTATCATGTCATGTCTATTCTTGGTCTTGTGGCAGATTCATGGTGAAGCCTTAAGTTTAAGGTGTGGAGAGAGATTTTGAAACTTTCGCCCTTCTATACTCTCTCTCCGGTCCTCGTCTCTGTTCCCGCCATCTCGTTTCCTCGTTTGCTTTCCTTGAGTGTTTGATTCCCTACACCTGTTTCCTTGTTAATGCTCCTTTGTCTGTCTCCATATAAAATATTGTCGTGTCTATTGTTCTGTGCATCGTTCGTTGTACTTGTACTTACCCGTGCCTTGTGCTTGTGTTTGTTTGCCTGTACTCCCAATTTTGCAGGCAATCAACACCTGGTCAATGATCCGAATGACTTTTACTGCAGATTTGAAAATGCTAACTTGACACCTCACACCAACTCTGACATTCTCTCTACACAACACATATCACCTTCAGTCACCCCACCTCCTGCACCTCCTGCCCTTCAGATCAGTGAAGAGGATGTGTGCAGAGTCTTTAGGAAACAGAAGACAAGAAAAGCACCAGGCCCAGATGGTATCTCCCCAGCCTGTCTTAAAAAGCTGTACTATTCAACTGGCCCTCATCTTCTCAAAGATCTTCAACAGATCACTGGATCTGTGCACAGTTCCTTCCTGTTTCAAGTGCTCCACCATAATCCCCATCCCAAAGAATGGTCATGAAGTCATTCGAGAGACTGGTATTGATTTATCTGAAGGACATCACAGAACCCAAACTGGACCCCCCACAGTTTGCCTACAGAGCAAACAGGTCTGTTGAGGATGCAGTTAACATAGGGCTGCATTTTGTCCTGAAACATCTCGATCGACCAGGGACCTACGTTAGGATCCTGTTTGTGGACTTCAGCTCCGCTTTCAACACCATCATCCCATCACTGCTCCAGACAAAGTTAACCCAGCTATCTGTTCCTGGCTCTATCTGTCAGTGGATCACCAGCTTTCTGACAGACAGGCAACAGTTAGTGAGAATGGGGAAACTCACATCCAGCACTAGCACAACCAGCACTGGCGCCCCCCAGGGATGCGTTCTCTCCCAACTGCTCTTCTCCCTGTACACAAATGACTGCACTGCCCAGGACCCTTCTGTAAGACTTCTGAAGTTCGCAGACGACACCACACTCATTGGCCTCATCCAGGATGGTGATGAGTCTGCTTACAGACAGGAGGTTGAGCAGCTGTCTGTCTGGTGCAGTCATAACAACTTGGAGCTGAACATGCTTAAAACAGTGGAGACAATTGTGGGTTTTAGGAGAAACCCCCCTGCACTCCCCCCTCTCACCATCATGAACAGCACTGTGGCAGTAGTGGAGTCATTTAGGTTCCTTGGCATTACCATCTCTCAGGACCTGAAGTGGGACAATCACAGTGGCTCTATTGCTAAAAAAGCCCAGCAGAGGTTGTACTTCTTACATCAGCTGAAGAAGTTAAACCTACCACAAACTCTATTAAAACAGTTTTCCTCCTCAGTAATAGAGTCTGTTCTCTGCACATCACTGTCTGGTTTGGCTCAGCCACAAAGTCAGGCATCAGAAGACTACAGAGGACGGTTCGGACTGCTGAGAAGATCATTGGTGCTCCCCTGCCCACCCTCCAAGAACTGTATACATCCAGAGTGAGAAAAAGGGCTCAGCACCAAAACAACTAGACACAAAAACAGCTTCTTCCCTCAGGCCGTCTACCTCTTGAACAGTTAAAGTTTTTTTACATGCATCTTTAAGAACTTTAACAAAAAAAAATTACGTGCAATTAACTCTGTGCAATAATACTAAAGTTCAATTTTAAATATATCCTGCAGATAATACGCTATCTATTTCTATACAACTTTTTCTGTAAATTATTTTTCATCTTGCGGTTTATAACACATACGTTTTACTACAATAGTCTATTCAAATTTTGTACTTGTACATATATACATACACACATAACTTTACTCTCCATATCTTAACTCTTATGTTTATTCTATTGTATTTCTTAATTTTTTATACCCATAGGCCCTTATTTAAATCATTTGTGTAACTGTTTTGTATTGTTTCATAGTCTCTGTGTGTTGTTGCTGATTCTGTGTACTGGATCCTCCTGTCACAAAAACAAATTCCTTGTATGTGCAAACATACAGTACTTGGCAATAAAGCTCTTTCTGCTTCTGATTCTAAAGGACGTTTCGTCTCTGTATGCCCTAAGGATTATCTGGTCAAGACAAAGTTAAATTTTAGTATATTGTAGCGTTATTGTTCTTGTCAAGTTTGTTTTAGTTTAGTCCAGTTTCAGTTAGTCTTTGTTCTGTCGTGCCTAAGTTATCATTATTGTTGTTTTAACCCCATTGTGGGTCTTTGTTTTGTGTTTAATTAAATCTTGTCTTTGTTAAACCCCTTAAAACTGCTGCCTGCAATTGGATTCTTCCAGTGTTTCATGACATCCATAGTAGTTAATTTATCCCGCACCTGTTTCTCTTCAGTCTGATTATGATTCCCCTGATGTAAACACAATGCATGTGAGGAAGCGTTCTCTCTTATCTAATTGTAATCTGCTAATGGAGGCTAACGTTCACTTACACAATGAAAAATTGTTCAGAGACCCTTATCCCAAGGCTTAATAGTGAGACCTACTTAAAATAGGATGCTTCATTCTTGTGTATCTCTAAATTAGCCAGCGTATTCTCCCATGCTGCTGCCGATCATCAAAACAAAAGCTTCGTTCAACAAGAGGTGAAACACATGTCAATCACCATCAGTAGCAAATACAATGTTTGGGTGGCAAATTTTAGCAACAATGTCTTGACACTAAGTGACAATATGTTGTTGTGTGTCCGAGTGTGTACGGTAGGTGTCCCTATAAATATGCCACCTAATGCAAACTACTTAAAATAATCTGCTTATACATCTTTCACTTCTCTTATCTGGAGCAAGATTAAGGTTATTGTTCATACCCATAACCATACATATCTGTTCTCTAATCCTGCATAAATCCATAATCCAAGGTGACAGTGAGAGTCCCCTTCCCCCATCATGGGATTTAATATTAACAAAACAGGATACCTGTTGTTCAAACGTTATAGCCTCTTTTTATTTAAATAGTCTGAACTAACATTTTGATTATACATTGTTTTAAACTGAAACAAGACTTCCCTAATTAAGCAAGAAAATATAAAGAGTTTGGTTCCAAGTTTGCTCTGTTTTTAAAATGTTCAAAAATCATGTTTTTTATTGTGCATTCCAATTAATATCAATCAAACTGCAGTTGGTTTGTTTTGATTCAAGGCATAATAACTCAACTAACACAATAAAAACATGATTTTCGATTTTGTTTTAAAGAAGAGGTATCATTTTGGAACCAAACTCATCATATACATCACATTAAAGCTCTCGTCATACTTTTTCATTCATTTTTACAGCATAGCTCAATCAAAACATAAACAGGGTGATTTAATTTGCAAAGTGCTTTTTATTGTTATGTTGCCCTGAATACATGCTTCTACAATCACAACAAAGCCAGTATAGTAAGGAGTCCAACAGCAAGAGTAAAGATATTTTTCCTTTTGCTGCATTTCGCAAAGAAAAGCAAAAAGAAACGTATGCAGGTATTACATTGAACTCATTGAATGTACAGAAACTCGGACACGATCTGTCCTGTCTGTCTGGTCTGTCTTTAGGTTGAACAAATTAAGTTTTGAAAAAATACAACAAAAAAAAAACACGATGATATAGACATTATTTCTGTAAGTGGGAGTGGTCACTCGTTTTCCTGGGCTGAACTCTTTATTGCTGATTGCTGAAGTCCAGTGAATGTTGCTGCTTAGAGTGTGTTGTTTTCCAGTGTTTATGCAGGAGACACGGAGCTGGAAGACACAGATGATGCCTCGGTCTTGGATGCAGTGGTGGAGGCACCCTCTTCCTCCTCGAAGGGGTTCTTGCCACAGCACAAGGTGGTAATCATGCAGTTACGGAACTGTTTGTTCATACAGATGTAGATACAAGGATTGTAGACGGCAGATGTCTTGGCAAAGAAGGCTGGCACTGTCATGAAGACAGGTCCAAATTCACTTCCCTGGTGGGTGAAGATATACCAGGCCACGCTGGCATAGGGGAGCCAAGCAATAAAGAAAGCGATGACCATAATTATGACCATGCGGGTGACCTCACGCTCAGCCCTCTGAGTGGTCTCAGACTCCTGCTGCTGGGCAGCAGCCTCCTTTACTGTGCACACAAGGCGACCATAGCAGAAGAAGATAACAGCAACTGGAATAAGGAAGTGGACGACAAACATGTAGATGACAAAGGACTCGTTGTTGATGCCAGGGGCACGAGTGTAGTAGTCAACTCCACATGAGCACTGCATTCCTTCAGGGATGTAACGAGACCAGCCGACCAGGGGAGGCACGGCGCAGGTGCAGGCCATGAACCAAGTGAAAGCAAGACCCATGAGGGCATGGTTCTCTCCGAAGCGGAAGTTGCTTATGGGCTTGCAGACAACCAAATACCTCTCGATGGCCAGCACAACCAGGGACCAGAGCCCCATTTCACCACCCAGGGTAGCAAAGAAGCCTTCAATGTTGCAGCCGAGGCGTCCGAACACAAAGTAGCCGTGCAGCGAGGTGTACATCGTCGTGGTAAAACCGCCAAAAACCATGAAAAGGTCAGCAATAGCAAGATTCAGCAAAATGTAGTTGAGGGGTGTACGTAACTTCTTGTGCTCAATGGTGACGTACAGCGTGAGAAAATTGACAGGGAACCCGGTGAGAATGAGGAAGAACATGTAGGCAGACAGGCAGGCGTATGCCCACGGGGCCACCAGGTAGTACTGAGGATACTCATATGGGCTCCTGACAATGCCGGTGGCATTAGACATAGGCACGTAGAATGCATCTCCCTCTGTTCCGTTCATGGTGGTGTTTTCTTGGAGATGTCAGCCCCTTCTGTAGGAATGTTTGGTTGGCTTGTCAGGACTGAGTAAAGAGACAGGACAGCGCCACAAATTGATGGGTTGCGTGTTCACCCTGCTTTATAGAGACTCACCTGGGATTAAACAACCTTTCCAGGCTGTCAGCACAAGACTATTTAGGTCATAGCTAATAAAATAATCTCAGCCATCATTGCACTGCATATCTGGCAACTTATCAAGTTATTAAGGTTGTATCAGCAAATGACCAGTAAAATCTCTGAAAACTCAACGACGAAGTATGTTAAACTCAATGCAATGCGGTTGATACGCTATTGAGCATTACACCATGACTTTAGTTGGGTCAAAAAGTAATATCGTGGCCCCCCCGTTGAAAACTAAATCTTTTCTTGGTCCTTGAACAACATTCCTGTCAAAGAACCACTATCATAAACCCTAAATTCAAACCATAACTGTCCTCTGAAATTAAAGGGAATTTCAATTCACTTTCTAGGTGTATTCTTGTATTTTTATAGTTGGGCGTATGACGTAATATTTCTTTACTTGATACACTCTCCCAGCACTCTAACTTGTTTTGAAAAGTTTTTCATAAGTCTGGATCCCTGTTTAGTAACAGGGATCCTATTCCTTTTATTGGGCAAGTCTCCATCATTCTCCAATAATTTTTTTACTATAAGGAATATCGTATTTAATCAATAAGTGTAACAAAACATACAAATAGGAGTTAAGTTAAAAATAAAACCATGTAAATAAAAAGATATCAGCCTTTGGAATTCCCACCCCCCTCGATTGAGACCCCTGAGGTGATTACGTCACATTAGCAACTGCATTAGGTTAGGAGCAGCAAGTCAATTAACAGTACCACATTAAACATTCCCATATGTGCACGCAGATTATTTTTCTGGCTTTAAATTTAGGATATTTTTATTTGTCGAAATGAAGCGTTGTTTAAA
The DNA here is from genome assembly GCF_015846415.1 of Triplophysa dalaica. NCBI lineage: Eukaryota > Metazoa > Chordata > Actinopteri > Cypriniformes > Nemacheilidae > Triplophysa > Triplophysa dalaica. Next base: position 20,204,243 of record NC_079559.1, read on the forward strand.
ATCAACCAAAGAAAACGCAGGCATGCCAGTGGTGGAGGGCGGAGAAGGGTCGCGGTCAGAAAAGCCATCGTCTTCAGGTACGAAAAGAGGCCGGCGTTTACATCAAGAGGACATCCATCAGCACTCAAATCACTTTGATGAAATTTGACCATCTGTAGATATAGTCAGTGCTGGAATTGAAGGGGGGCTGTGGGGATCCGGGTCCCTCAGATATTTTTATTTTAGTAAAATTTATGCAATGGATATGGTTAATTTTGTGAATTAATTATTTAAAAAACTATTAAGTCATATTATGTTAGACCGTGTTCTTTTGTGGTGTCATCATGCACATGTTTGGAAAAACCTAATAAGTGCATGTGAGTGGTTGCATGTAATATTTGTATACTTCACACACCTCCAAAGACAGTGGGGTCTTAAGTCCCTGGCACTGTTATTTTGAGGGTCGCATGCTGAAAAGTTTGGGAACCCCTGCGTTAGATGACCTGCAAGGGTACCTTACCACACCATCAGGCGCAGGCGTCTTGGCCTTTCATGGGCCTCAGTGCGGTTTTCCGATGGAACACGGTTCACATTGAGCAGAAATTATGGCCGCCAACGCTGTTGGAGACAGCAAGCAGAACCTACATTTTGAACATTTGTGTAGTGTTAAAAAACTGAAACAAGAAGTTATTTGTCCTTCAACCAGAGTTATATATACCTTTATTTTTTGGACTATATACAGGTATAGGTTTTAACAATAAATAAACTTTTGAACAAAGTACAACCAACAGAAAATGTATAACTGAATCAAAATGTTTATAAATGTTTATATAAAAAATGAATATAACTATATGATGAGGCTCAGCAAATGTTCACACAGGTGGGTTAATTGAAGAGGATTTACAGATTACAGGACAGTTTCTTTACAATAAGGATCCCTAAGCATATTATCTACTTGCTGGTCCCACCTTGCATTGGCTCTACAGGTATCATACATTGTAGCTAAATTTTCTTTCAATTAATTTATATTTATTGCAATAATCTGGAAAGATTTCCACACAAAACATCTACGCAACCAAAAACACAGATTTGCAAAAGTTAAAGCAAAAACAGAGCACGGTTTCCTCATTAAACCTTTATTAATACATGTGTTGGACTACAACCTGTCCAGTATATTTCCCTGCCAATGGCAGATGATAGAAATATGCTCTAATCCAGCATGCAACTCTACTTAAATTGTGTGCTTTGAGGATGAAGAAGAATAAGGGTTGCAAAAGTAAAATGGCGCATAGTTGGGGCATTGCAAATGGCCCCCAAATCAATAAATCTGCCTCTGATTATAATGGCATGTATTATGTCTTTATTTTATTTATCTATAATTTCTCTTTACTTCAGTAACCACAGTCTAAATGTGTGTGCAGCTGCTTTGCAACATTGCAAAATTATGAAAAGTGCTATATATATTATATTGAATTAAATACATAAATACTCATTCTACAGTGTGTATAGATTGTATAGTGGGTTTGCCTTTTTGTGTATATAATCTGCTATTTAATATTTAATTTAAAAATAACTATTTAATTTAAAAATAGTATTGGGGCACTACCAGTATGTGTGTAGTAGAAGTGTGTGCATGCTTACCTGTATTAACTTGTTTTTACAGGTTTCCATGCAATAAAAAGGAAAAACTAATTGTTGTTTATTCCTCATTTTCATGCGCAATGAGTCGTCTTGACAGATTATTTTAACTGTGATGTGACTTTCAGTTTCTGCCAACTGCTCTTGTACTTAGTTAAGCATGAACAAGGGTCTCTCGAACGAGTAAACAAATTTATAAAACAAGCTCTCATCATAATTCGTAACCACGACCAGGGCAGTCGTCTACAGGATTTTTGAAATACAGAAGTCCAAAAATTACGCCGCCAGCTTGATCACCTGTGGCAGAGAAAAACAAGACCCGCAAATCCATGGCCAAAGTTTTGTAAACCACAACAAAACTTCTTGACCTACATATGTGCATTGAGTTCAAATTAGATAACCATAGCTAAAACAATGTCTTTCTTTTTATGTTTACAAGGGCAGATTGGGAGTAAAAAGTGGTCCTGCACTGCAGGTCCTGCACCTGCAGGTGCGGGTGCGGGTGCAGGTGCGGCCAACAAAACCAAGCTCACAACATAACATAGCACAACAACACACGGATGCGGAAACCATTCTATAGCACTATAATTCATAAATATTAATGTTTTTAAGACCTTTCATGCCATGTTACAAAGTCAATAAAACATTTAACAGTGAAGGCCAGTACAGTCTAAGCAACAAATTGATTTTAAAATGAAATTAAAATCAGCATGAACATGTAAATATAATATAAGGTAATGTATTTAAACTGACCATGACATGGTGTAACTAGACTTTGCTATCAAATATTGTTTTATATCAGCTATGAAGTACAAAATCAACATTATGACTGACCACACTATCAGTGAAGAAAGAAAACACATGCTCAACTGATATTTTTATTCAAATATTACAAGATGGTAATGCAATCTGTCTTTCATTACAGAACATTAGGGTTTGGAATGACATATATACACAAGGAAAGCGAGTGATAACAGAATTTCCATCATGACATCAAATTACTAAAGTTTCAGACCCTTTTTTATTAAAAATAGGTCATATAAAATAATGTACAAACAGAATTAAAGAATGAGAACTTAGTTAAAAGTCATAGGGTTTCAAGGTCTCCTCATAAGACCACTTTCAACAAGTTGGTATGATTTATTAGGCTCTTGATGAAATGTCTGGAACATATTTTGCTTAAAAACACTCAATGGCTTTGTAAATAAAACCCTTCTTGCCTCGTCAGAAACAGCTCTGCTCACAGCAACCCGTTTTAGTGCATGTCTCTTTAAATGATAATGTGTCACAGCGCACCCCCTCTTCTGTCTGGCTTATCAACACAACACACGTGTAGGACTTCCATGGCAATGGTTTAGCTAAATTATGTTTCATGAATTCCTCTGCGGTTAGTTTCATCTAAACGTCTCAAATCATTTGTCCGAAGACAAAAAATCTGTCACAGCAAACAGCGCTCATTTTGTGCGAGTATGTTTGCCTGTGATCACGGATTGCACACCTGAGATCTCAGCGGAATAACATGGATTTAAGGGCTTGTCATTGACAAGTTATAACACTACACACACAACGTTAAAGCATAACTAGTAAGCTGTGAATGATTTTTCAACCTTAGCACAAATGATTTGAGACGTTTAAAACGAAACTAACCTGCAGTGTTCGCCCTGTTGTCAAACCTCTCCTAAAAAAGGACAATCTAGACAAAACCATACTGTCTAACTACAGACCAATATCAAATCTTCCCTTTATTGGCAAGATCATTGAAAAGGTTGTCTTCAATCAGCTGACCAAATTCTTGAACTTAAATGGCTACCTGGACAATTATCAGTCTTGCTTCCGTCAGCATCATAGCACAGAGACAGTGCTCATAAAGATAATAAATGATATTCGATTGAATTCTGATTCAGGCAAAATATCAGTTCTGGTTTAACTAGATCTCAGTGCTTCTTTTGACACGGTAGATCACACCATACTACTACATAGGCTGGAAAACTGGGTAGGGCTTTCTGGATTGGTACTTAAATGGTTTTAATGGGAGAGGTTACTTTACCTACCTTAAAGGGAGAGGTTACTATGTGAACATAGGCAACCATAAATCTGACTGGACATCCATGACTTGTGGTGTTCCACAGGGCTCAATTCTTGCTCCGCTCCTCTTCAATTTGTATATGCTCCCACTTGGCCAAATAATCAAAAAGTACCAAATTCCCTACCACAGCTATGCAGATGACACTCAGATCTACCTAGCCCTCTCACCCAATGACTACAGGCCTATTGACTATCTTTGCCAATGCATTGATTAAATTAACAGCTGGATGTGTCAAAACTTCCTTCAGTTAAATAAAAACAAAACTGAAGTCATTGTTTTTGGTAATAAGGATGAAACTAACAAGGCAAACACATACCTTGACTTAAGAATCTTGGGGTCATTTTGGAGTCTGACCTTAGTTTCAGCAGTCATGTCAAAGCAATAAGCAAATCAGTGTACTACCATCTCAGAAACATAGCCAGAATCAGATGTTTTGTATCAAGCCAAGATTTAGAGAAACTAGTTCATGCATTCATCACCACCAGTGTAGATTACTGTAATGGACTCCTTACAGGTCTTCCCAAAAAGACCATCAGACAGCTGCAGCTCATACAGAACGCTGCTGCCAGGATTCTAACCAGAACCAAAAAATCTGAGCATATCACTCCAATCCTCAGGTCCTTACACTGGTTACCAGTTACTTTTAGAATCAACTTCAAAGTATTATTAAATGTCTATAAATCACTCAATGGTCTAGGACCTAAATACATCTCAGGTGCGCTCATTGAATATAAACCAAACAGACTTCTCAGATCATCAGGATCAAGTCAGTTAGAGATAACAAGGGTTCACTCAAAACAGGGCGAGTCAGCGTTTAGTCATTATGCCACCTGTAGCTGGAATCTGCTTCCAGATGACATCAGATGTTCATCTACAGTAGCTACTTTTAAATCCAGATTAAACACACACTTGTTTAGCTGTGCATTCACAACCTGAGCACTGTGCTGCTTTACATCAACTGCACTTTTATTTCTAATTTATTTTTATTTTGCTCTTATTCTTTTCATATATACACTAACATTGTTTAATCAATTTTATTGTTGTTTTATTGTTTCTTAAAAACCTAAAGTTTTTTTTTCATTTTAAAGATAGATTTTATTTCTTTCTGTCAATCATTCTATGTAAAGCACCTTGAATTGCACCTGTGTATGAAATGTGCTATATAAATAAACTTGCCTTGCCTTGCCTTGCCTTGCCTTGCCTTGCCTGTTCATTGTCAAAACAGCTTTGGTACCTCTTAAGGAATAACTTTGAAGCTAATCCTGCTTGTACTGTCCCAGGTTGAAAAAGCACTCCGGTTTGAAGTGATTTGCGCAAACAAGCAGGTTTTTACTTATGGTTTCTGAGGGATTTCCACCAAAAATAAAATAAATCCACTCCTCCCTCTTCCTAGTTTTGGACTTTGTGCAGCGACTACATTGCATGTTGTCCACGAACTTAAGCCACGGCATGACGTACACCGCTGTCGCTTGTGAAAACAACAATGCCGGAGCGTGATGGGTGGAACTGTGTAGATTAAGGGGCTGTAACATTATAATGAAATCTGATTTAGACATCACAACCGGAGCGAATTCTGATGGGCTCGATTTCTCACATGCTTGCAGGGAAAGGCACACCAAAACAAACTGGGTTCTTATTTTCCACGTTTTCTGGGTTGCTAGATGCACCCGGGACCCGATTATAGCACTTAAACACAGAAAAAGTGGGGTTTTCATATGATGTCTCCTTTAAATGTTTCCAAAGCTAGTTTTTACCACAACCTTAATAGACCTGAATCAAAGCAAAGCCACGCGCTTCAGCGTAAACTATGGAAGTTCTGTTAATGTTTTTATCTGGTCACACTGATAATAAACGAGTAAACACGTAAATGTTATGTTTTTGGCGTCTTGAAGTTTGCGTTACAGTTAAAACTCCCGCCTTCTTTCATTTGATTGGACGGTAATCCTCGCCTCCCTTCATTTGATTTGCCAACTCAATCTGATTGACACTAAAGACCTCTGTTAGAAGGAGATACCTCTCGCTGAAGCCTGTAGCGTGGTCACGTCATGCATGTTGACGTCATCTTAAAGTGTTGTGGTCAAGCATTCGTTACTGCGCATGTGTGTCCTGTTTACCTTACAGGTGATGTTTTCATGTTTTTTGATGTCATGGTCAATGTGTACACTCAGACCTCGGATATTATGTCAATCACGCGGCGTCGGTGCATATAAAGTTAGCCAAATCGCTATGATCTTAATTTATAAATAAAGCTTACAGTAGAGACTTTATTCATGTCATTTCGTGCTGTAAAAACGTTTACTTTGCACACGCGCTAAGTACCCCAATTCTTTATTAGAGTAAGTGAATCATAGGAAAGTCAAGGCAAGTTTATTTATAAAGCACATTTCATACACAGGTGTAATTCAAAGTGCTTTACAAAAAACGATTGACAAAGAGAAATAAAACGTATCTTTAAAATGCTAATTATTTACGATCACAAATAAACTTACGATTTTAACAGATAAAACGGCAATAAAATTGATAAAAAATGTGAGACAAAGAATAAGAACAAAAGAAAAATAAATTAGAAATAGAAGTGCAGTTGATGTAAACCAGCAGTACTCAGACAGCTAAACTATACTAATAATAAAAATGTAAAAGTGCTGATATTTTCAAGTCTTAATTTGTTCATGGTCTGTTTTTTAAACATATTAAAAAGAAACCAAGCCGTTTTAAATGTGAACACGTATCACAGAATGTTATAATGTTTTTTAATGACATCCTCTGTGACTTTGACAAAGCCAGTAGTGTTATCCGTAAACAAAAAGACACAATTGTAAAGACACCATAAATATGCTCATTCGCTTAGTGAATTGAAATCGAATCCATCCTCGTGTTGTTTGAACATGTTCGTATACGGAAGTAAACAAGCCTCGTCTGTACGGCGCATGTGGTTTAAAGGTACAGTACTTCACGTTGCGCATGCGCACGCGCACTTAAACATGCATGACGTCGAAATACATGACGTCTCCGCGCTCCAGTCTGCAGCAGGGACTACTTGGTTAGAAGATATGAGAGTTGGCAGTAATACACAAATGTTTCTCGACTGGTATTACACACGATGTACGTACAGGGTACGGCCATGACCACGATATCATTTTTCCCCGCATTTCATGTGCGGGGCTCGTATGTGTTCACCGCACAGAATCACGACTTTATAAAGACAAAGTAGTCTGACTCTCGGAAGACACGATAATGCATCAACAACCACTTCCGCATTATAAAGGTCTATAAAGTTAAATTACACAGTTTTGATTTCTAAAAACTAATTATGATTGAAAACAATTGTTTCTTTCCTGTAGCTCAGTGGTAAGAGCATTGCGTTAACAACGCAATATTGTGGGTTCGATCTCAGGGAATTGCACATAACTAAGTATGTATAGAAGAATGCAACGTAAGTCGCTTTGGATAAAAGCGTCTGCCAAATGCATAAATGTAAACATGTAAATTATTCCGGGCCATTAAAGATTACACTCTGCTGCCGCCCCTTACTGCACTCTTTTTTCTGCGCATGTCCATTCTACTCTCTTCTATTTCTGTTGGTCCGCTTTTCGTTTGATGGTTAAATAAAAGTCTCACCAGACTTTATTTATTTTAATCTCAGATTTTAAAGTGTTTCATTGTTTAATAATTTGCGAATCTAAACGTCAGGTATCGTTCTTTTTTTTCTGTTGACGTTTAATAATAAAAAGATATTTCGCATACTTCCGCCATGAAACGCTTATGTGGTTATGGCTGCGTATTGAATGCGCATAATGCATTGAAACCGAGCGCATTCTGTTGTGCCTCATGTTAGTTATTAACCTCAAATGTCTGCGAATCTCCGCATTCTGTGCTCCAGATTAGCCAAGAGTCAGGAAACAACGCTGAACACGCAAATACAAATAACATTATAACAGAATGTTGTACATTCATTACTCGTGGAGATGTTTAGACATTAAATATTATGAAGACATGTAAAAGCGCTTTTTGTCGCGTGGCAGAAAATGAAGTGTGTATTGTGTCTTGGATAGACACAATGGGTAAGTTAATGTATTGTTTATATGAGATTGTACTGTAACGTTATGTGTCAGGTGCATATGTTTTGTATTGTGTGTATCGCAAACTGTTATGTTTCTAACTTAAATCGGTTGTTTACATAGTCAGATATAATCTTAACGGGTCTTTTATTGTAAAACAAACGAACAAAAGCGAACGAATTCATAAATGAATTGTTATGGAAACCACATGACTTTTTGTGTTTTTCTTGAACATATTCCAATACCTTCAGCCATATTTAATTAAACGTTTTTATAATAACGTTTTTTGTCTTGATATATTTTATTCTGGTGTATTAGGATTGTTAAGTCATTCATTCTTCTGCTTTTGTAGATGTTCTAAGGTCTGGCTTAACTTCTTCAAAACCTATTACCATTGTAGAATGGAGTAAACGTTCAGATCATTAATTCTTTATTACCTCTGGAGTTTGCCCTGCTGGACATAGAAGGTGCCCTTCCATCATAATGACTGGCAATGAGCGCCCAGGGAAGTCCAGGTTTTGGCACCCTTTCACTGGCTTCAGGACACGCATGGAGAGGGTCATGCTGGCCCGGAGTGAAAGTGTGCCAGGAGAACCCGTCTTAAAAGTGACCATTACGGAGACCACAGTACTTGAGTCTGACTCGGGTGTGTGGAACTCCAGAGCTCTGGTGTATCTGGTGCTTTGGTACTTCTTCAGCTTCTGCACGCTCTTCCTCAACAAGTACATCCTCTCTCTTCTGGAGGGAGAGCCCAGCATGCTGGGTAAGTTTCTGAAAACATGTTACATTCTGAATCATCCCTTGTGATCTGTGCTGATCAAAAAAATTCAGTCCAACAAACAAGTTGTAATACAGTTGCCTTGATAAAAAATTGAGCCGTCATATCATATCAGTTTATTTGGGCCCCGCTCCAAGTGAAGGAAAAATATGTTTCAGGCCATTAATATTGCTTGCGATTTTGTTCACCCCCAACATCTCATTACCATACGTAAAACAATCGGTTGTAAGAGACGTTATATAATATAAATAAATATTAAAATTAAAGAATCATAAAATATGCATTTGTTGTACTTGTATTAAGCCTATGTGACCCTGGACAACAAATCCAGTCTTATGTCTTGACCCTAACCTATGGGTCAAATTTTCTAAATTTACATTGCGTCAATTAGGCGGAAAGTTTTCTTGAGAAATATAAATACGAAAAATCTATACACTTATTAGTGAATGAGACCCAGTGTATTTTTGTCTTTTACTTAAAATGTCTTAAGACTGGTTTTGTCATCCAGGGTCACATTAATACATTGATATTCTGGCTTTACAGTGAGTAGAAGGCATAACATGTATTTGGAAAATTTGGCCAAACTTCATCTATCCCTATCTTACATTTCAAATGTTTTTTTTCGATATAATCTAATTTTAATTCTTAATACATGGATTGTTCGTGCTTTTTAAAATTATGAGCAAGTGTATAAGAAATATGTAGGTTAAATATAAAATCGCCATTGAGAAAAACCCGGGGTTATGAGAGTTTGCAGGGGAAGATACATTTGCGTATTTATCATTACATTAACACTGTCTTATATAGCATCTCTAAACTTATATCACTTTTGATTTGGGAATTCAATTTGTTTTAGACATGTTTATTTGTGGGAGTTTTATCCATTCAGCATCAAAGACGTAATTTAACCTCTTTTGCCCTATTTAATAAGCACTTGTTTTGTATTGAACTGTTCTTTGGACCTGACGTGATTTTATCTTTTAGGTGCGGTCCAGATGCTCTCCACCACTGTCATTGGCTGTGTTAAAATGTTCGTGCCTTGTCCCCTGCACCACCACAAATCCCGTGCTGAATTCCCCTCCAACTTTCTGATGATAATGCTCTTTGTAGGGTTGATGAGGTGTGTTTGCACTGTACACTACATTCATCGTTATGTGATAAAATACAGAAAAATACAATTGTGTTGCCTTACAATATAGCTGTATACGGTATTAACCACTATCTTTTCCTATTTAGTTTAGGAACATGCTCGATACATTGGGCTTGATGTGATATTGGTCATGTATATCGTACTATTTTAAATTGTGTTGAAATCACATTTGTAATACTTCACCCCGAATCAAATTAAATCAATCAATACTGTGCATATAGGAAATGAATGCACATTTTTAGCACTTTATGTTAGTGTTATTGTTAGTGTTTTCTTTAAAAATGTTCATCTCAATTTACTGTAATGTTTTTTTCAGTTTTTAGTTATACCAAACTACTTACAATTGGCAAAATACAACTGTTCTTTACAGTTTTTGTGATACGAACCCATTAGGAGTTAAAGCTAGTTGGACAACCGAATCTGCTTGAGATTTGTTTTCAAATGATCAATGAGGATAAAGGCCAGGGGATCTTGTTTTACTTGTGTTATTTTTTGTCCTCTTTTCTGTATGGTGTCAGGTTCACAACTGTCGTGTTGGGTTTGATTAGTCTGAAAAATGTTGCAGTATCATTCGCTGAGACAGTGAAGAGCTCAGCGCCCATCTTTACTGTTATCATGTCCCGACTCATACTGGGAGAATACACAGGTACTGTGCCTTCTGACTTGCTTGTCACAGTTTTAGCTACAGGGTTGAATCATGTGGCTCGTTGAGGACAGGGATTGATGCAGCTTAACTGGCAGAGCATTGCATTACTTGCACAAAGGTCTTGGGTTCATTCTGAAGGAACACGCATACTGATAAAATATATACATTCAATGCATTAAAGCCTCTGGCAAATGCATAAGTCCGGCTTGCTATTACTTTTCTAGGCTGTAGGACGTGTCCTTAAAACGTGTAAGTGGACTCTTTTGACACCCCAAATATTCCGGGGTGCAAATATCACTCGTATCGTTTTCTGAAGTAATATGCAACACAACACTTAACAAGCTGTTAATGTTGTAGAAATAGTTTGGTTCTAAAATGGTTGAATGACAGCAGTGAAAAACAATAAAAATACTGAAAAGCAACATTCATGCATAGTATTGCGAAATAAATATGAAAAAAAGTTCAATCATATATTATTCCGGCTGCTGATAACTATTACAGCGCTGACCGCAACCTGAGTTTGATTCCCGTCTCTGGAGTCTTGTGCTGAACTTTCTCCCAAGATTTCCTGTCAGCTTGGTACTGTCCTGTCCAAATAAAGGTGTAAAAGTGCCAAAACTTAAAAAAAAACTACTACGATATTTAGTCCGTTGTTTGTTGTAAGAAGCTGATAAATCAAACTTCTCGTGTTGTATTTGCACTAAACCGAGCTGTATTTTTTTTCTTTTGTTGTGTTGATCATTTTGTTTGAACGGTTTTTATGATGTTTTATAAAGAACACGTCAGATAATCAACCTAATTACATGGGAAGAGCACACCCTGTAAGCATTCAACCAAGGGCTATAAATTTACATCACTTTCCTCAGTTCTTCGACAGCTTTCTAGCATCCCTCCACCAACCCCAACTCCCCAAATCTCACTTCTAAGGAGGTGCTCAGGGTTTGGCCAAACCAGGGGCAAAATTCTAGACTCAGGGCTGAGTTCTGGACTCAGAGCCCTCCCCTCGGACAGCACGCCAAATACGCATAACCCTCCCTATTCATTAAATGTGTGAACTCGTGAAATTACATTTCATGCCACTTAGTGTCCACCTTTGAAGCGAAAACTACTGCATTTACTACAATATGTCCTGATGTACATGTTCACTGCTTGTCTTGGTTTATATAATAATTTCTCCGTGTGTCCTGTGGCAGGTTTCTGGGTGAATTTGTCTCTGTTTCCTGTGATGGCAGGTCTGGCTCTCTGCACGGCCACTGAGGTCAGCTTTAACATGCTTGGCTTCTCTGCCGCTCTCTCCACCAACATCATGGACTGGTAATGCTTTCAATGATGAAAACTTTCTTGAGTGAAAATTATGCTTTCGCAGTAAACATTACATGTCATATTTCAGTTTACAGAATGTGTTTTCTAAGAAACTCTTGAGTGGGGAAAAGTATAAGTTCAGGTGAGTGCTGGAGATTCGTAAACATTTGCAGGATGTGTAAAGCACTGGATGTCAACGCTGTCCTTGTAATTTATCTTGTGTAGTCCTTCAGAGCTTCAGTTTTACACCAGTGCTGCAGCGGTCATCATGCTTATACCAGCTTGGGTTTTTCTTATGGTCAGTTGGCACAGCACACACAACTCTAACATGAGCACACTTCACACATGCTAATCAGTTAGGATCAGCTCTTTTGGAAAAAAAAAGGTCAAGGAATCACAGACATAATATAATATAATATTAGAGGCGTTTGTTATTAAGTCTCTTTACCTCAGTCAAGCCGGAGTCCCTTTCACTATTAAAGATCCAGTGGATCTAGCATCTAGATGCAGCATCTAGTCAAGTGAACTTTATTTATATAGCGCTTTCTGGTCATTTCTCCTATGCATTTTAAAGGGGTCATATGGCGTGAAAACACGTTTTTTTGTGTCTTTGGTGTGTTATAAGTAGGGCTGTCGTGATAAACCGACGATAAATATCTCGTGATTTATGCACAGCTTTTGAGTGAAGTACGGTGCTGCTGCATCCGAAAGCCAGAGGTCGCTCATGTGTAGGAACTCCAAATACACACTGCAGAAGAAGACCATAACACGTTCTAGAATCTAGTTAATGCCTTAGGACTTTTTTATCGCTGTTACCAAAACCTCATGAGGTATTTTTATGATAATAAAGTATATTTATAATGATCATTTTTGACGGGTGTTGTTCTTCCTAATGCATTTCCTACTGATCCCAAAACCATTCTTCGCTGACAAGCTACGCATAGACACATTGCATATCGCAACCAGCTTGATTTCAATAGGATTTAGTGGTATCGCGATAGATTATCGTTCAGCCCTAGTTATAAGTTGCCAATGCATGTATAAGACATGTCAAATTGCACAAATTAAAGTGTGGGAACAAAAGATGCATTCTATCTAAAAGCGAACGCTCACCCAGACCTGCCTGAAACACCTCGTGTTACGACACCCCCACAAATCTACGTCAGTTTGAATAAGACCGCTCAAATGTATACACAAGTAAGGTGGTGTACCTGTCAGTACAATTGAAGAGGAACCTGATGTTCCAAATATGATAAGAGGCGTTACATTTCCGTCACACACTTGCAGTATTCCACCAATCACAACACACTGGTTAACTGGCCAATCAGAGCACACCTCACTTTTCATAGCGATGAGCTTTGTAAAAAATCAATGCGTTTCAGAGAGGCGGAGCAAAGAAGAAATACAAACATGCTCAGTATGTGGAAAATCAAGCTTTTTTAACCTTAAATCGTGTGTAAACAAATGATTATATTCATTTTAACCGTGTCATATGACCCCTTTAACACCAGCGGACTCATGTACTAAATGCTTCATGCATCATTATTACTTTTGCACAAACTTTCCTTCTGAGATTTGAAGCCATCACTAACCCCGAGTATTCAGCTTTGGCTCATAACTTGTTTTGCAGCGTTTGTGCTGTGGACATGAATGATGCACGTGAGTGGCACGTTCAGGAAAGGTGTGACAAGGCTTAAGATTTTCAACCTGCAGACTATTTATGGGCTGTAAAACGAGCAGCGACAGCCTTGAATTTAGTCAGTGAGCAGCCTCCCGCAACACCCTGACAAGAATGCGGCTATTCCCTTAACATAACCTATAAAACCATAACAATGCTTTGGCATTAAATTGTTTATCATTGGTTTATGTACAATAACTTTATATTACTAGATGTATTTTAGCTTTCATGCTGTCGTTAGTCCATCAGCTGCTGTGTGTTTACGACAACATAAACTGCATTAGTATCTGATGATGTTTTCGTACTGTAGGATATGCCTGTGATCGGGAAGGGCGAGAGAAACTTTAAATTGTCCCAGGACATTGTGTTGCTGCTGCTGTTCGATGGTGCTCTGTTCCACTTACAGAGCGTCACAGCATATGCCCTCATGGGCCGCATCTCTCCCGTCACCTTCAGGTCTGTATGTGACCCGTCTGGGAAAATAACTATTTTATAAAAATATTGTTTGTGAGATTCACCATTCGGTGTGAGCGTATTGATAGTGTATATGAATGAATAAAAGTAACGATGACTTTATCCTCTCTTTCAGTGTCGCGAGCACAGTGAAGCACGCTCTCTCCATCTGGCTGAGCATCATTGTTTTCAGTAACCCCATCACTGTGGTGTCTGCAGTGGGCACGGTCATGGTGTTCGGGGGAGTTCTGCTTTATAACAAGGCAAAACAAGTGCAGAGAGACATTCTTGTCCAGCATTTTCAGGTCCAATCAGATTCGGAAAAGAACCCCCTTATCCAAGACTGCGAAGCCACGCCTCTCAAATAAACTGTAATATGGTTGTATTCCACCCCAAAGGAGGTTTGTGGATTTCAGTCTTTTCCAAGATTTTGACCCAGCCAGGCAGATATATCCGAGCAGGAAAACAAAGGGCGTAAACATTCTTAAAACCGGATTTTAACATTTATATGCTTGACAATTATTTCAATGGTGGTCAAAATTCAGAAAGGATATTAAAAAAAGGTCGGGTCTTTTTTACACAAGCTCTTTCTTAAATTTTGGTATCGCATGAATTAGAAGTTGTGCCTTTATATGACTCATTCTTTTCGGTTTCGGGACCCATCAGTTTTCCTTAGAGTGGTGAAAATAAATGGAGACTCAAGAATTCCACATTTATGGAAGAAATCTTATCTGCAAGAAATATGCAGATCACATTTCATCCAAAATAGCATGATTTATTTTTCTTAATTTTGGGGCAAAGATTTTCTTTGTGCGAAGTATCTTGGAAGTTCGTTGCATAAAATGATAGCAAGCACCTTTTTCTCAGGCTTCCGGAGTTCAATGTAATGCTTTTACATTCCACCACTTTTCTTAAATAACAATTGTCATGTGGGCTGTGCACATACCGTCCTCTGTAACAGAACTCTGAATTCTGATTGCAGTCATTGTAGGCATGGCTGTTAGCTCCCTGTGTTTTCACTTGTCTTGTCATGATTTACTGGAACCATAGGTCATGCTATGAAACAAAGAGTTTCTCGAGTGACGTGGCACATGTTGGATCAAGAACATTCATATCATCACACTTGTAACTGTTGGATGATTGTGAAAATACTCGATGACTTGCTATTAGTCACAATGTATTTTGAGCTTGTTTAAGTGAATACGATTTTTTGTAATTTGTTGTAAATCTCCCTCAAGTTGTTTGCTGACGTTGCGTAACTGACAAGACGAGAAGTAGACAAGTCGGATATGATGAAAGAATACTTGAAACTGGTCGAAGTTTGAGGTAGTAAACTTATGGTTCAGCTGTGGTGGGTTGCACATAAATGACATGTACAATAAGATAACCTGTATTTTATATTCCGTGTTAAATAATTAGTGATGGGAATTGTATAATTTGGTCTGTATATGTACATTTTTAACACAAGTCGATTTAAACGAATTTTGCAATTCTTTAATAAATATATGAGCTTCAACGTTTGTGTTTTTTATGCATTTAGCCAAGTAAGACTTGATTTTGATTTAGGAGGAAAAAGAAATGTGTGTCAGGCAAAGGGGAAAAACATTTGTGGTTTTTCCTTTCTATACAAAAGGACAGCGCAACAGTTTCCATTAAAAGAAAAGAAAACAATGTTTTTATAAATATAAAAAGAGAATCGAACACAACCAATGAAATGTAATAAAATAAATTATTTAAAAAGACAATAAAACTTATGTTCCTGCCTGTCCCGCTCCTAATAAGGGTGAATGCGAGAGGAGTAATAAACTTATTTACATAGTTTTCATGCGTTCATCATTATTATCTATTCTCAGTCAATCTTTGTCAATATTGTAAATGATTCAAATCAAAGCTGCTCAGACTCTACAAATAAAAAGATTATGACAGAGTTCATATCAGTTCAGCCAGCAGGCGGCGCTGTGAGATCTTCAACGTTTGCGCGTGACGCCCAGAGAACCCTTTAGAACCGGATGCTATCGGACGGAAGCTCGCGGAATGACTAGTTTTTCTTCCGGTGTGGTGTAAACGCGCCGAATAAAGTACAGGTGGGTAAAGCGCTTAAGTTATCAGTATTAATAGCACGTTAAATGAGCATCTATGAAAGATTTACCAAGTGCTTGAATGTGATTTATGAGAGTGCGCTAACACACGCACGGGTTTAATGATCGAGTTAACGTAACTATAACGGCGTTGAGCTAACGTAAGCCTCCTCAAAATAACACAAACATCCTTAAGAGTGAACGGCCATGTTAGTAAATACTGGATGACTTTTGTCATCTTTTCAAATCACTCTTTAATCTGCTGTATTTGAAACATAAGTTGTAATGCTATGGTTCGCGTTGGCGCCATTGTTCAGTGTCGTCATGGTCCTCGTTATGTGTTTGCGTTAGTTTGTTTGTGTGTTTAGTCACTTGCATAGCAAATATATATTAATTATGTTTAGGATGCTTAGAAACCTGCATGATTCTCACGAAATCACGGTTTCAAGATATCAAATACGATTTTCTCGCGCCAAGCTTTTTTTCCATTAGAAACAAGGGATGACGTGTTTGAAAGCATTTATAAAAATCCTTTACTTTGCTGACACTTAACCAACATTTATTTTAAAATGTTATATACAAAACGGCTTTAAAAATCTCATTACAGTCACCATTTATAAACTTGTGCCGTCTTTTGCTAAAACTAGAAAATTAGTGATGCTGAAGCACGTTTTTATTAACACATGAGCACAACTGTGACCCTGGACAACAAAAACAGTCTTATGGGTCAATTTTTCGAAATTTTGATTTTTTTTTCATAATCTGAAAGCTTAATAAAAAATAATAATAATAAAACTCACGAATCTGATATCTGAAAAATAATCAAAATATTGAGAAAATTGCCTTTAAAGTTGTTAATTAAAGGGCACAGTGGCAGGCCATCCACTCACAAAATAAAGTTTTTATATATTTAATGTAGGAACATGATCTTTACTTAATATCCTAATGATTTTTGGCATGAAAGAAAAATCAATCATTTTGACCCATTAATTGTGTTTTTGTCTTTTACTAAAAATGTTCCTTTGCTACTTAAGACTGGTTTTGGGATCCAGTAGAACATCCAGTTATTTATATTTCAGAAGAAAAACATGTTACGGTAATTATAATTTAAGCAGAAAAATACTAAAATAGATTATTTTCATGTTAATAATAATGCTTTGTGCATGTAATCTTTGCTTCCGTGATGTTTCGGTGGTTTTGTGAGAATGATCCTATTATTCTTTTATAGAAAGTGTTAGATATCAGAATGACAGTATGTACTGGTACTGGGTGTTTATTACCATATTTTTGGACCACTCTGTTCATTTTTGTGGTATTTATTGAGAACTGTGGAGTAGACAAAACATGTGGGACGGACTAGACTGAAATGGTGGTGGACCGTGTTCTCTGTTTGACAGATGGATGGAGGGGAGAAATTGAAGTCATAAATGATGAATTGTATTTTGATGTAAGCTCATGTTTCTTTTGAATAACACACACAAAACACTTTTGTCTGATTCACAGTTTATTAAACTGCACGTCTGTTGTACACTGTTACACAAACCTTTGAAAATAATGTTAGAATCTAACTTGCCTAAAGCTTGTTTTGTCATTTTATGTTTAGGAAAGATTGTGCATGTTGATGTGTATAGCTAAACATAAAAGCCTCAGCAATAACGGCGTGTTGGGTTTTATAGGGAGGCGATTTGGAGCTGATGGGGGACGAAAAGGAAACCTGGAAAGTAAAAACGTTAGACGAGATTTTACAAGAGAAGAAACGGAGACGAGAGCTGGAGGAGAAGAGCGATCCTAAACGCCAGAACAATGTAAGAAAATCATTTCACAATCGAGAGCTTTGATCATCTGGCCATTGACAACACGAGTAACAAGTCGGAGTAAATAAATGCTATAGCAACTGTAATAATGAACTGTAGTCATGTGAATGTGTTTTACCGTTTGAATGAACAACCTTTCTTTTAAAGCTAAATGCATAAAATGACTTGTTTGTTTGTATCGTCTCTGGACAGACGGATGATCGTGAATCCAAACGGGATACTCCGGAGGAAGGGGAGCTACGAGACCAAAGGATGGAAATAACAATACACAATTCACCGTATGCGAGGGAAGACTCGACGGAAGACAGGTTACTACGATCACTCTGTCTGATTGTCCAATAAGATCAATTTATAGAGTTCGGACTTTCTTAACAAACATCAGTCGATCACTACAATTTACGTTGCATGCGAGACGTTGCGGGTGTCTTAGCACAGTCGTATTTTAAATGTTGAATGTTTTTGTGCAGAGGAGAGGAAGATGAATCTTTGGCCATTAAACCCCCTCAGCAGATGGCCAGAAAAGACAAATCATACCACAGAAAAGAGGAGAAAAGAAAAGATAAGAGGAGACGCAGGAGCCATTCTGCAGAAGGAGGTCTGATCTAAAGATAATCAGTAATGAGTGGCATTACTGCTATTTAGACCTTTACAAAGGATGTACTAGAATAGTTTAGACAACCATTAGACCGATACGATTGCCAATGTTTATGACTATTGTCACATTTAATTCTTTTCCATACTCCAACTCCATAAATCTTTTCAATAAGACGATCAGATTTTGTTTAAATGAACCGTATGTCCCTCCAGCAGGGAAACACGTGCGTGTGAAAGACAAAGAGAAAGAGAAGAGAGACAGTGAGAGAAGGAAGAGACAGTGGCAGGATGACAACAAAGTAAGAAGAGATTATGATCGACAGAAGCGGAGAGATCAGGCCAGAGATCACTCTCGGAGAGAGAGGTACATCATACACACAGCCATCTGTCAGAATAAAACAACATATTCCTGGAGAAGCTTCCTAAAGCATATAAACAGCATTCGAATGAGCTTGGGTCAATCTTAACTCTTCTAAAGGTGGACTGCGTAGAGTTATTTACACAATGAACAAACTAAAATAGTATATACATTTAAAATGGATGTATAAATCGTGAAGATTTGCATTGTTTGACTGTTTTCATGTGATCCTGAGGACCCTGATTGAATGGTTTGTTTGATCTCCATGAGCAGGGGTGGAGACCCCTGAGATTCCGGCATTACCGTGTGTTTTATTTTATAGGGATCGCCTGGAGCAGCTTGAGCGGCAGCGGGAACGAGAGCGAAAGCTCCGTGAACAGCAGCACAAAGAGCAGAGAGAACAGCGGGAGCTAAAGGAGAGAGAGAGAAGAGCCGAGGAACGTCGCAAAGAAAGAGACACCCGCAGAGAAGGTATGGAACATACACGGCACATGACCTTAATTCTTAGACAACATGACATTTATAAAATCCCAAGCGCCAATCTGACTGGCGTACTTTACAAGTTCCAAGATTCGGTCAGCACGGATTTGATCAGTTGTGTATAGAGGGTTTCATCTCAACAACATAAACAAACGTTACTGCGCATGCGGTCTTCGTGACCCCCGCTGAACTTCCGGTACACGTTCACAAACAATAGAGTGACTGTAGGTTATTTCTGATAACCCTTACTTGGCTAAACATGTCATGCTAATATTTAGAATTTAGATTGTGATACCTAGCTCAACCACTAGATGTCAGTGAATGTACGCTTTGTTTAAATGCGACCAAGCTGCAGAAGCCATTCAACAAATTGTTTATTTAATAAATTGTACATACAACAAAATGTAACATTTGAGACCATTATTATGCAAAATAATAATAATATAAATAGTTAAATAAAAAATAAAAAAAGGAAGTTTATTGGGGGTCAGGCGCACCTGCATCCAATGAATTGGTCTATAGGCTTTCAGCACTTCTGAGAGAGAACCAGTTTAGTGCAGTTTGGATGGTTTAAATCTCTGAACGTATACATCACATCATGTGCTTGTTTCACATAGTGATCAAATGTATCCTAGTTCGTAAAATGATCAGAAATCTGAGAAATAAGCTGCTATATGTTTTGGCTTGATTTGAAGTCTGTTAACATGATTTGGTGCATTCAGGGCCCGTGTCTCATCATAGAGGGCTTCCCATTGAAGAGTATGGGGATAAAAGTCGTTCTCGGCACCGCAGCCGCAGTCGGAGCCCTGTTCGCCTGCAGAGAGAGCCGAAAGCAGAGAGCAGCGAACAACGGCGAGCAGGTACTAGAAATCTTGCATGACATGTGGATATTCACTTTTGACTGTGTGATGTTGCTTTTATACTGTTTACTAAACACTTTAATGCAGGAGTACCCAGGTTCAGTCCTGAAAGGCCTGTTTCCTGCAGAGTTAAGCAGGACACCGGCCCTCCAGGAACATGTTCCCTGTTTAAATGATTCTTTCATGAAAAGTTACATAGAAGATGTTCAAAAGAGAATTCATGTTCCAGTAACTCACAGTTTGTGTTGTTCTTAATGGGTTAATGGCAGTTATCTTTGTATGCAGTGCGGGAGGGGAAGACTGAGGATAAAGATCTTCTGGCTGATCTTCAGGATGTGAGTGACAGCGAGAGGAAGACCAGTACACCAGAATCCTCACTGGGTACGTCACACTTTCTGTCTCTGTCAGTCTGTTCGTATCTGGTGGGGTAAATGTGTGTTGATCATGTGTTTGCATGTATGTGTTTGCTCAGGATCTGGATCTGAGGATGATGATGGTGAGGAGAATGAGAATGAGAATGAGGAGGAGGAGTCCAGCAGTCCGAGTGACGGAGACGAGGATGGTGAATCAGTATCAGACACTGAGGGGTCCGAACAGAGCGGAGGTTGGTCTATAAACACACCTGCACAGGCTATATTAAAAAAGATGAGAAGGGAGAAGAATGAGAGCTTGTGCCTTTTTCCTTTCCATTCAGTTTTATTTGTCTTGTGCTTTACACAGTTTTTCATATTGCAAGACAGCTTAACAGGTAATACGCGGGTCAATGACAAACCTGATTTCTTTTAAATTATGCAAAAATGGATGTAATGCCCATTTTTCAGTTCGAGACAATGTGTTTAGACAAGTTTAGTTTGTTGAAAAACTTTTCAATGCATCTCAATGTTTGTGTTTGTAGCACACTGACATTTAAAGTCCGAGTGAATTTTAAAATGACGATTCATATTTTTCATGAAATATTGCATCGTTTATAGTAAATAGCTGATCAATGTGGGTCATTTTCTTTTTAAAATGCATGTACCCTCATAATCTTCTCTTAAAATCTTCTGCCCTGAACTGACTTTCCATCTCACATGATGTAGACTAGACGACTTGGCCAGAGCATCTGTTGACTCCTCCCCTTCAACTGTCACAAGCCACGCCCACTATTTTTCTCTTTTGAAATTCCCTTTCACGCAGAAATGTTAGAATACGGAAGTAAAACGATCGCAACTTCTGGTTCACAGGGACATTAAGAACATCCAATTTGTTGGTCAAAAGTGTTTCAGTTATCTTAAGAAGTACTCACATTTGTGAATTTTTTTACAGCAAAGGTTTCGAAATGAATAGAAATAATGCCACAGTGTCATATTCTGAATTTTAGACACCCTTTGTTATAGTTCTAATAGTCCTTACCTTTTCCTTTTTTTGGACAGTTGCGCTGCCTGCCATTTTACCAGTTTGAGATAACAAAACATTTTAATATAATAAATAAAATAATAAAAATTTATGGTAAATAAATCCAGAAAATGAATTTATACTATGTTATTTTAAAAGGAAATAATGCCCACGGACACAAAAAATGCATGTCATTAGCCGATACTAACTTATGCCGTTTAAATAAAAGTCCCGCTTTCAATGCTTATTGGCCGAATGATAATACTTCCACCAGTGCTGTCAAAAGTCAAGTAAGAATTAAGTGGAAGCAGAATGAAGTGTTATTAATAAATGAGCGTTTTCACAACTTAAATTCTTATGAATAATTAAATTAACGTTGAGCCATTGTTATGAGTTTACATAAGGAGCCTTGGAAGCTATCTTGTTTGGACATTATTTTCATGGTTACCTGAAAACTGTATGTACATTTCTTTCTCACATTATTATACCTTATATGTACATTTGTTTTCTCAGTAGAGTTAAGCGATGAAGACCAGTCAGAGGAGGACGAGGACAGAGAGAATGGAACTCACATTCCACCTAGTGAGTGTTGGATAGACATCAGTTTTTTTTTTTAGTTGGTAGTGTACAACATCTCTTACTTTGCATGGAATGTTGTCTCTGTAACACCGGCTGTTTACAACAGTTCCAGGGTCACGGTTTGATCATGATTCAGAGGCAAGCATTGAGGAAGAGGAGGCAGAGGAAGGTGAGGAGGCCTTAGACGTCACGCCTCAGTCTCCTTCTCATTCAGCCACTCCAGAAGACAACTACATCCCTGAATCGCCTCCCATCTCTCCCGTCGAGCTGAAGAAAGAGCTGCCCAAATACCTGCCTGCTTTACAGGTATGCAGACATACTCGCGTTGCTGTTGCACCGTCACGCAACACATGTTTAGCCCTCATCGGGTTTCTTCCTTTCGCTGTGCTTTAGGGCTGTCGGAGTGTCGAGGAGTTCCAGTGTTTGAACCGTATTGAAGAAGGCACTTATGGAGTCGTCTACAGAGCCAAAGACAAGAAAACGGATGAGATCGTGGCCCTGAAGCGACTGAAGATGGAGAAGGAGAAAGAGGGCTTTCCCATTACCTCACTCCGAGAGATCAACACCATCCTGAAAGCCCAGCATCCAAACATCGTCACCGTCAGGGTCAGACAGCAGTGTTCTCTTCTACAGATTTACTTTATCAATATGCTCCATTTGTTAATGATTAATAATAATAGTTTTAAATAACACAGTAGTCATTTTTGTAGGCGTTAATAATAATTAAAGATGATATTGTTTGATTTCAAATGACTTTCCTCCTAGTTTGAATGAAGTAAGGAAATGTCTCTTGATTTTTCTGGCTGTTGTAGGAGATTGTTGTGGGCAGTAATATGGATAAAATCTACATTGTGATGAATTATGTGGAGCATGATCTGAAAAGTCTCATGGAAACCATGAAGCAACCCTTTCTACCCGGTATGAACACACACACACTAGTTTAGATGAATGATGTAGTGTGACATCTCTGAAGATTTGAATGTTTGTTTCTTCTGCAGGTGAGGTGAAAACATTGATGATTCAGCTTCTGAGAGGTGTTCGTCATCTCCATGACAACTGGATTCTTCATCGTGACCTGAAGACCTCCAACCTGCTACTGAGTCACAAAGGCATTTTAAAGGTAAACTTCCACCTGTTGCATTTGCTGCAAATGAGTCCCATGATACAGAAATGTGCCTATATACTAGTAAGCATATGTTTTCTTTTATTGTTGGTCATTCAGAAGGTTCTGCAATGCGCAGTAAAAATAAATAATGTCAAAGTTGTTAATATTTCTAAAATGAAAGATATATTTTGTTTTCATAATAGAAAAGACCATTTCAGTCAATGTGTGATGATAAATGATAGCGTTTGTGTCACTCATTGAGACTCTAATATATTTCTAGGAAAATAGAGTTTTGTCTGTTTCCTAATGTAAACTTGTGAAATGCTTTTTTCTCTTCTAGATTGGAGATTTTGGTTTAGCCCGAGAGTACGGCTCTCCGCTCAAACCCTACACTCCTGTGGTTGTCACACTGTGGTACCGTTCTCCTGACCTGCTGCTGGGGGCAAAGGTCAGTGAAACACATGTTCAAACAGGACATTCACCTGTGATAAATGTCTTCATGAGAACAGGTTTCACAGTTCACCTCAAAAATCATTTATTATGAAAAGTCAAACATTTATGGCAGGCTTTTTTTGAAGTGCAAGAGTCCGGTTCCAAAGTTAGAAATGCAGTTCTCTTCTAAGACGTCTCTAAAGGTCATCGCACATTGAGTCCGAAATTTACTTCAGAATTTTTGGAGCGTTAAAGCAAGACTTTGTAGTTTTCCGACTTTAATGTCTCTGAAATTATTTCAAGTAAAATAACAAAATAACGGACTGTATGTGCAAAGACCTTAAGCCTTGTTAGACAGACACACCATTAACTGGAGTGATTGACTATGATGCTCTCGAAGCCAATTACTGAATTACTAGCAAAGATCAATCAGACACTTGACTGCTTGTTTGTAAACCACAGTATGAAAAGTGCAGATACAACCACGATTTCCCATCAAGCATCGCAAGTGATGCAGTCCAACGGTCATCACTGTCATACTGTTTATATAGTTATATATACACACAGACATAAGTCAAAAGGTTTATATTAAACAGCCGTTTCAGATTGAATATTATTAGTTGCAATACCTCATGGGTTAAGTATTTCTTAACTCCGTTATCTTAGGTTAAAACTTTTTTATAACTTTGACGGCTTGTTGAAATAATCACACATGGATGTCCCTTCCAGGAATACTCTACAGCGGTGGACATGTGGTCTGTAGGCTGTATATTTGGAGAACTGCTGACCCAGAAGCCTTTGTTTCCTGGCAAATCTGAGATTGATCAAATTAACAAACTTTTCAAGGTATGTTTATAAAGCGTGCCACACATCTCAAATACTACATGAGTATATGAAACATTGTTATAACTGTGAGAAAGCACATGTGTTTGTATGACATTGCAATATGTATAATGCATCTTTAAGCATTTTCTCCCAGACACTGAAAGTCAACGGGGTCAATTAGATTGACAAAGAGATTCTTTAAAAAATCATCTCGGATGCACAGTTACATCAATGTCTTTCGTCATGTCTGTATGTTGTTTTAGTTTTCCCACTTTCATCAGTACTTCCTGTTCTGTGTGTGTGGTGACAGGACTTGGGCTCTCCCAGTGAGAAGATCTGGCCAGGTTATAGTGAGCTGCCTGCGGTAAAGAAGATGACGTTTACTGAATACCCCTACAACAACCTCCGCAAGCGCTTTGGAGCGTTGCTGTCCGACCAGGGCTTTGACCTCATGAACAAGTAAGAGATCAGCATGCCAACACCATGTCTGTGTGTTGAACATCTTACAGAGAGAATCTTTCTACAGTGATAAGGAAACACAGTACTAGTATTGGATCGGTATCCGACAATACGTACAACTCAAGTACTGGAATTGGGATCAGTTAAGGAAAAAGTGGAATCGAGCCACCACTAAACCCATTTCTATGTTAAATAATCCAAATTTCAATAAAAGAGTGACAATGGTGTTTGTTTGGATACAGATGTAAACTATCATTCAAAGAAATTGTAGTTTTTCTATCTGACTGCCTGCTGTACACCTGTGATCTCATTTGGCCCACACATGAAGGTCAAGTCCCACCTGAAAGAAACATTTGTTTGTGAAGTGATGATATAGAACTCAAATACATGAGATCTGTTCACAACTGAGCTGTAAATACCACAAGCGTATGAGAAAAGAAAAAATGAAGGTCATGGGTAACGTTAAAAATAAATGCTTTGAAATATGAACCTTTTCCCCTGTTGGAGCTCTGTGGTTTTGACCACCAAAAAATGACGGATCAGTACAGTATATACACACAGGAAGCCAATAAAGTAAATGTGAAGAATAGATGGCCTTCTGGTTTCCCCCTTTTTAAGTTTACAGCTCTACCACAACCCTGTGATCTTATGGTTTTCATCCATGTACAAAAATGTAACAAGACAAGTAACTACTCTCCTTCAATATCTCCATTTTTATTGTGTTCGTCTCAGTCCTTTGTTGAACGCTTTTTTTGGCGAGCGCCGAAACCTTTTTCTTGACCTTCTCAAATACAGACACGGTTTGATCTCAGGCCAGTGCTGAAACGCAGAGGTTTATACAAACTCGATCTCTGACCCAATTCCCTGTTGCTCATTAACCGTTAGACGTTTACAGTAGAGCACACTTCCTCTGTTTCTGCTGTTCCATTCGTTCGTCTGACAAACAGTCTGTCCGCCTCAGGTTTCTGACTTACTGCCCTGCCAAGAGGATCACTGCGGATGAAGCACTCAAGCATGAGTATTTCCGAGAGTCGCCGCTCCCCATCGAGCCCTCCATGTTTCCCACCTGGCCGGCCAAGAGCGAGCAGCAGCGAGTGAAGAGAGGAACCAGCCCGCGACCCCCAGAAGGAGGCCTGGGCTTCAGCCAGCTGGTATTAAAGCTTTCTAATGGTTTTAAAGTACACATGACGGCAACATTTACCCCGGTTACTTTCCTTATTAAGCTCAATTTTTCATCTTTTGTCTTTCTGACATGTGCGATCTAAAGAGGGTGTATTGTGTTTTATTCTATTACAACACACTCAATTCAACCAATCCTAAATGAGGATTAGCTTTTTGTTACATTGTTCTAAATATAACCAACATTTTATTCACCTGTTGTTCTCTGTAGGGTGATGATGACCTGAAGGAGACTGGCTTCCATCTGACCACTGCTAACCAGGGCGCCTCCAAAGCCGGTCCAGGATTCAGCTTGAAGTTCTAAGTGGCCACCGGGCAGCTTGATTCAGAGCCACGAGCAGTCTTTGAATGAATGACATGATGCTGAGACTCATTTGAGATGAAAGACTATAGCTCACCGAGCTTCATCGAGACAGACTCTTTTTTTTCTGGCGCTGAGGAGCCCTTCATGTTCCTGATGTTCAACTGACTTACAACACTGCTCTTTTATCTTTTTTACCAACAGCAAAGTGGAGAACTTGTTAAATTTTGAACTGTGCTGTCTGTAATCGTAGTTCTGTGAGAAGGAAGACCCCCAAAACCCGTTTGACACTTAAATATGAAATAAAACTTTTTTTTAAAACAACATACTACTATGTTTCTGAATACTGTACATTTACAAGAATTGCATGTATGTCCAGTCCAAAAGTCTTCTTTACAGTGATGTTTACTCACTGAAAGTTTTATTTAACTGCGTCTCTCCTCTACCAGTGACATGGCACTGGCTGCAACTTGGGATTCAATGTTCCCTTTTAGGAATCTTGGGTTCTCATTAAACTATCTTGGTATTCAAGATCTCAACTGGACCTCCACCGTTCCTGTTGGCCGCCTTTTCTTCCCTGCGTTACGAACTGAGGAAACTGCTACCTGAAATGTGTTGTCTTTGTGGCCCTTATTTATTGTTATATTTAGCTTGGATGAGCACAATCCTGCTCATTGTTGGTAGAAGTCAAGAGTATTTGCTGCATGTGGAGTTCTTGCTCAAATACGTGATGGCTCAAGCTCCTTGGGCAGGTTGTATAGCAAAATGGCTTCATTTATTTACTACTTTCGATTCGATTCACAAAAAATCACAGAATAAATTGTTTTATTAGCAAATAAGGAATGTATTTACAACACACACCAATGTTAAAACCCTGACATTAAAAATACTGTGTTTTTTTGATGAGTTTGAATGTGCTCAAGTGTGCTCCATGTTTCTTTTTTCAGTGGTGAACTTAAGTGACAGTTCACTCAAAAATGAATATTTAGTCATCCTTTACTCATTGTCATTACATTTGAATTTATTAATGTCTCCAATGTTTCATTCGTGATCTGTATACACGTACATAATTTCATTTGGGCCCACAAACAGACCTATTGTTGTAATCTTATCATGATCTTATTGGTTCAACTTCATTATATGGAAAAATACATCATCATAAAAATCACCATTTATGTTGTCCAGAAAGAGTCATACACTAAAGAAATGTTGGGATATTTCAACCAAACGTTGGGTCAAAAATGGACAAACCCAACCGTTGGGTTATAAATTAACCTATGCTGGGTTATTAACCCGTTGTTGGGTCAAATATAAACATTCTTTGAGTTAATTCAACCCAGGAGTTTGGTTTGTCTGCTTTTTAACCCAACGATGGGTTGAAATAACCCAACAATTTTTAGAGTGGATTATGTTGGAACTGACAGAGTGAGTAAATGACCGAATTTTCAGTTTTGGTGAGTTATTTCTTCTACCCTGATCACTACAGTTGTGATTCTTCAACACTGAAGGTATCCTGAGATTAGTGCTATTCCAATAAGGACACAGGGTCAGGGGAGGCCGGTTCGGGTCTGCTTTTACCCATTTGAATGTTTTGGTTATATCATCTGAGGGAATTTCCAGCCCTCAGAAACGCACTCGTACTCTCCAAGAGTACGTGGTCAGCACCTTGTTCTTCTTCCTCACAATGCAGGTGTATGTGCCCTCATTGATGGCGTTTGCAACAATAGTAATGTGGTCGTCCTTCAAGGAAGTGTAGCCCGGGTGAGAAGATTCCAGAAGCTCGCCATCCTTATACCAACTACACATAAGATGATGTTCAATGTTAGAATGTTGAAAACCCTTTTGAAAATACACACTACCATTCAAAGGTTGAGAGACACATGTAGGATTTGCTCTATTTAAAGATGCATGCTTAAATGTTTTGGTAGAATGAAATATAACACAATATTTTCTTTTGTTACAAAAGTAAAACAGATAACCAAATAAAGAAGTTTAGAAATCTTTTTAAAAACTATTTGGGTTGAGTATGAAATTCTAGATAATAAAAAGCCATTTTATTGAATTCTAAACAAAGGGTATCGCATTGCTATAATATACAGCAGTTTGTATATTGTGGGTCTTTTTTCTTCAACATTTGTGTTATTCCACAGTATTGATGAGTTGACTATATGGAGAAATAAATATTGAGGAAGAATGATTAAGAGACTTTAAACTTTTGGTTTCTTTATGTGAATGAAGCACTGGATAGAGATGACAAGCACCCAGTGTGTGTTAAATGAGGTACTCACTAGATTTTGCCTTTCTTGGCTGCTATCTTCTTACCACAGCGGAAGGTGAGATTCCTTCCCTCCGCAACAAACTTATGTTTAGTTCGTGGAGGGGCTGCAGTTGGTGGGACAGTGGGAAATGGGAATTCTGTTGAAAAGTCATCAGGATTATTTGCTGCAAGTCTAATAAAGCATGTCAGTAGACTATTCAAGAGGAACCCGCTACAATCCTCTTGGGTCTAACCTGAGTTCTTTTTTTTTTGGCTGGCAATCAATTATACATCCAAGAACCAACCACTAGGTTAAATTAATCTAGAAAATTCTAAAAATGTTAGTTCTGACTGGCATCTGATGCATAAAGCACACAAAAATGTTTTTTTGATCTAGTAATCTCGAATCTGATCCTTTACTATGCTTGTGATACCATGTTGATATAGTCATATTCTTTGTGTTGGTGGTTTTATGCTAGTTTTGGACTAGTGTTGATTGCTTTAAGGGCTTGAAATGAGGGGACGTTGGGGGGCATGGAGTGAAATTTAAAGCGGGACGAAGTTGTACTTGATACCTAAACATCAAAATAGTTAATAAAGGCTTGTTTTGAAGATCATGGAGGTCTTACCATAACAGAAGTCACAGCTGGAAGGGCAGTGTTTCTGCATTAACCTCCTCTTGCTCTCGCAAAAACCCTTTCTTGCCCAGGCAGGACAGATAAACAGTCGATCCAAACATCCTGAAATAAAAGAGATGAAAGGATAAAGGAGGCGGATAATAAAAGAAACTTACAGAGATAGTTCCCTAACCAACATTCAATCAAATGATTCATGCACAAATTAGACTGACGTCCTTGTAACCAAACAGTTCTCGGACCCCATTGACAACGTTCAAAATATCTACGCAATCAAGGATTTTTTCTTCTATGGTGGTCATCGGGGTCCAAAATCTGTCTGGCTACAAGCATGCTTCCAAATATCTTTCTCTGTGTTCATCAAAATCAAGAAATGTATACAGATTTGAAGGTAAGTAAATGATGACAGAATTTTCGTTTTTGGATGAACAACCCCTTTAAACACCGCTTCATTGTAATCACATGCAAAAGGCTGGTAAAATTTTGCTTCTCCACAAAATAAATCACTGTACTTTGTTAGGTAATTTTTTTGTTATTGTTACGTTTAGAGTCATCGTAATTATTTTAAGTGCACATTAGGGACATACCGTAGAGTCTGTGTATGCCCCAGACTTCATCCTGAGTGATGAGTTTACGTCCTGTCAGTGTGGCGTTGAGATGCATTAATGCTTTGGGGTTCTGGGAATGCATTAAACCCAGTACGTGACCGATCTCATGAGCTGCCACGTGAACAAGATCCGTCAGCCACACTCCTGAACAAACACATACACAATCAGATGGTGTCTGTCTAATTTGGCACTTTCGTGTACACTTTAGGCATATATATTGCATTTAGTAAAACACAAAAAAGGAACTTCTTGTAAATAAAAGAAGACGTGCCTTTACTCCAGCTGAAGCGCATGTTTCCCAGAATCCAGTACTCATCATCGTCAAAGTGGATCTCTCCAGTCTGTGGAAAGAAGGCGTGGGCTAGTTCACCGGTGATACCGTCGAAGCAGTGGTGCAGGTACGACTGGAGACAATCGGTGTGGTTTACAGAGTAGAAACCTGTCGAAACAGAATTGATGACAAAGATGCTTCGGAAAAAACACTTTGGTAATCCTAGAACTTGTGTTAAGTGAACCCAAAAATGAAAATTCTGTCATCTTTACTCACCTTGAGTTGTTCCAAATCTGTATACATGTCTTGGAAGATATTTGGAAGAATGCTTATAACCAAACAGATCTTGCCCACCCCATTGACTCCCATAGTAGGAAAAATTAAAAGTGTCCCAGAACTGTTTGCTGTCCTACATTCTTCAAAATATCTTCTTTTGTGTTCAATAGTACAAAAAAAATGATAAAGTAATTTTTCCCACTATGGGAGTCAATGGTGGGCAAGATCAGTCTGGTTATAAGCATTCTTCCAAATATCTTTCTCTGTGTTCATCAGACCGAAGACTTTAAAACAGATTTGGAACAACTCGAAGGTGAGAAAATGATGACAGAATTTTCATTTCTGGGTGAAGCATTCCTTTATTGTTTAGGTTATGCCATGTCTAGTTTCAGCCAACAAACAAATCTTTCCAAAAGCTGTCACAGTGGTGGTTCAGTCAAGCCAGTGTGGACTCTCTGTCTTGAAAGTAAATGCGCAATGGATCATCTTCTATTTGCATAAATGTCCACATTTATCCACTGGACATATTTTTCAGTTCTTTCAAATGAATTAGATTTAGTGCCCAATTTACGGATATCTTCTTGAGTCACACAGGACCTCTCCTCTGTGCCATAACCATCTCAGTCTAGGTTCTCGAGTTGGGAGTTTTGGGATGGTAAAGGACACCCATGTGCAGTCGGTGCAGTCTTGTAGTTTGCTGGGAGGCTTAACCAATACGTGACAGGTTTTATTTGTCTGTGAATGTTGAATAGAATGATGTAATGGGGACTCTTCAGGGCCGTCAAAGATCACTGAGATCACCAATCCATAGAGACATGACCTAGTACAATGACTTGACATTATTATTTGCGCCGTCTATCTAGACCCATTCCTTAACTCTAAATTCCTCTGTATGTCTACATTTGAAAGCTAAAATACATTCGATGTCATTTACCAATTTTGATGTCCTGCCTCTTGATCAGCAGGGACTTCACGGAAACTGAAGGGCGAGACATCGCTCCACATGGAGAAAGCTTTGTCTATGCCTCTCCGAGTGTCACTGGCGTTCATAAGATTCCTTGGAAATGACAAGAGTCTGCACAAACACAACAGTAAACACACTACAGTCAAATAACACAGTGCAGAGTTTTCCAGACATTTAATTTAAACATACCAAAAATATATGAAAAGAAAAATCTTAGAAAATCAAATTCCGTCCTAATTTTCCTATTGTGAAACGGTTTGTAAGAGCAGAAGGTCTTGGAAAGGGCCTCCTTGGGAAAAATGCAAATGTTTTGCTGAACATAAACAAAGCAGATGTTGTGCAGTCCAGGCGTAGAAGGTTTTCACAAGAGGGCTGTGACACAGTAAAAATGTACCTTAAATAAAACAAGACTCTTACTTGTAGGTCAGCTTGAACTTGTCCCATTTGAGTTTCTCTGGAGTTAGCGTGTAGCGTTTGTTTCTTGAAAGGTGAAGCACATGGGAGCGGGCGTCTTTACAAATACCAATGATTAAAACACCAGACATGAGAGCTTCTTCCTTGGACAAAAAAAATCTCATATTAGTTGAGGGATTAATCGGTGATGAAGATTTTCCATCGGGTTCGTGCCACGTTTGCTCTTGATAACTCTGCTTGTGAAGATCTTTAAAGAGCAGGTTGCTTGTAAAGCCAGGCACACATCTTGCATTGATTAATTTGCAGTGAAGTAAGCGCAGTCACAATTTGCAGAAAGCCCTTAAATATCTTTCAAATGACTTTGTAAGAGAGGAAAGTTGATTCAAAGTTGGTAAGAAGTCAGACTAATAAAGAAGCCAGACGTCTCTTTTTATATTCTACCCAGACTTGCAGCGTGATGTAAGAGAAAAGATTTCAGCTTCAGTCTAGACACATATTTCCAAATAGAAAAGTCTTCACCTGACTTGTTTTAAATTGAGGCGTCTTGTTAAAATCCTATCGTTTTTCCATATGATCCCACTGCAGTTTTTCAGATATATTGAAGAACGTTGGTAACCACACAACATTGGACCCCGCTGAACTTGTACACTGTATGGACACAAAACCTTACCTAGACAAAACACATTTCTCAAAATATCTTCTTTTGTGTCCCAAGGGAAAAAAGGGTCAAATACGGGTTTTCCACATCATTGGGGAAAACTATCTTCTCAGATATGAATGTGGAATCAATGACTATAGATTTGTCACATTAGTTTTGATTGTGTGCTTCACACATTTAAAGACTTATATCTTTTCTATAGTAAAAGTGATATTTAGGGTAGGATATTTAAACGTTACTAGGGTAGGGTGAATATCAAAGCTCATTTTCAGTCCTGCTTTCACTTCAATGTTTCTTTGAAGATTCCATTCACTCTCACTGCAGTATGTCATTGACTGTTTCTCATTGTTGCATTATTGCTACTTAACCAGTAATAGCACTGAAATTATTCACATATTATTTGGAAGTTGTCTTGACAAATATATTTTCATTTCTGGGCGAGCAGATTTTGCACAAGTCAAAAGAGGTGAAAAAGATTTCTTTTGAAAATCTGTTCGCCCAGAAATGAAAACATATTTGTCAGAGAACTTCCAAATAATGATTTAGGTTTAGATTGAAACTGACTGAATGTGCCTATAATCCAATATGAACTTGAAGGTGTTCTATTTAATCCGTTATGAGTGATTAGCAAGATTTAGACAAGAAAAAAAAACAATTAAATGACTACAACAACTATTTACAGGTGAAACGTCTGTTGTTAACCAACAATAAGATTATCGGTTTATTACTCAGAACTATCGTCGGCTTAGAACTCCATAGAATTCATTCACATATTCTTATTCTGTGACACTTTATTTATAGTATGCCATGTTTTTTATATACATGTGTAGAATTTGATGACTTTTTTTAAGAAAACAAAATGGTTCTATCTACAAAATAACATTATAATTTGGTTCTATAAGGTTCCATCTGTGAGTCAATCTGCACTTTGAATGTCCACAAGAGATCCAATCAGGATCAGCTTTCTTTGTCATGTGACTGGGCTCCTGAGTGTGCATCACAAAACAATGTTTAAAAGAAACGTCAAGGTTGATTTTTATTTGATACTATAGTCTTGTCAAGGAGAGCAGCTAAAACAACACTATTTTTCTGCTTTGTTTTAGGTTTTTAGATTATTTGTATATTATTTTATTCGCCGCCAGCCTCTTTTTCTTTTTCTTTTTTTTATTTTCACCCAACTTTAACGGCTCACAGTAAATGTTCTGTAAAGAATATATGGACAAACAATATGTCAAATGAAAGGACAGAGTCTCAGCTTTTAAACAAAAGAATCCGTATTCTTCTATCTTCATTTGTTCATAGATGTGGGTAGGTTTCTTCAAAAATGCATCACTTAGATTAAACAGCTGAGATAATTACGTTTTTTGTCAAAGATTCCG
Organism: Triplophysa dalaica; assembly: GCF_015846415.1. Taxonomy (NCBI): domain Eukaryota; kingdom Metazoa; phylum Chordata; class Actinopteri; order Cypriniformes; family Nemacheilidae; genus Triplophysa; species Triplophysa dalaica. Next base: position 20,237,911 of record NC_079559.1, read on the forward strand.
CCCAGATTACACTAAGAACAATCATTAAAAACCGCAAAAACATATACGTTCTAGGTTCTGGGATCATGTACTTTTTCCCGAAGGTGTGTAACAGCGCCACCTGCTGTACAACAGTACAAACACTGATTGACGTAATAACTCGTCTATGGCGGGGAACCGTTTTCATTAATTGACGAGATAACTCGTCAATGGCGGTGAAAGTTATAGACACAACAGCAATCAGCTCCCAGGGTGCATCAGTACAGTATATCATGTACATGGGTTGGGGCACTGGTAAGGACCCTGGCTCACTTCACATTGGGAAGCTGTTCACTGATTTTCCTGTGACGTGACAGCGTAAGCTTATGATACTTCACAGTTGGTAATTATCAACAACCATAAAAACCAAAATCTCTCAAAACATATGTAACAAATATTTTCAAACACTAGTTAAAGTACATTATTAAAACACTTTCATTATTCTCAAACATATCCGTGCATAAATTATTACATTTAAATGTTAAGTAAATCTGTGCACCCCACCCTGTATTTTGCGGTGCATTGTGAGGCATTTTATGTTTAACTTGAACAAGGCATCCTAAAATATGAAATAAGTGTCATAAAAACGTGATTTTTTTACAAATTATTATACACTCATTTCATGTTTGAACAAAAAATATAAATAAATTGTTTGTGTTGCTTGGAAATGTTTTGATTTAATTAATGTTTTGCAGATAGAACTTCGAAAACCAAATGTGATTTATAGCGTTTAGAATAATTCTATTTTAATGTACAATATCAACATTTTCTGAAATTTGTATTACATTTAGGGTCTCTGTCTTTTTCATGTATGAAAGAGATTTTTTCCTCCTATCATTTTTGCCGGTGATATGAGGAACAATATCATAAGCTCACAATACCTCAAAACTACTCCGAACACGGGTAGCACCTTATAATTCCAAGGCGACGATATGTTTACAATGATGTAGTAAAAACAGATACGTTTTCCTTTTGTGTTTTGTCTACAGTACGTACATGTGTTTAAAGATGGCATATGTAAATAATGTGTCTCCGCTGGTCGTTGTGGTGCAGTAAATTTACACTTACTCATGCATTTCTATAAACTGAACACGTAATATTATGCAAATGCAAATGATGCCACAGTTTTCACAGAAATGTATTTTTACACAGTTTACAGTGACAATGACAGTAATAGTTTTTTCAAAACCCATTTTGTAAAGCCTGCGTTTTCAGGCCCCAGAACATGTTTCCATCCTTATTTAAAATGTTGTTGTGTAAACAGGCCCTCAGTTTTATTGTCTTGGGCAATAAAACTTTAATAGTTGCCCTGCTTCCACCTTCCTCAAGAGATTTATTTCTGCATTAAAGGGATAGATCAGCTTAAAATGAAATTCCTGACATTCTCTTTTAAATATCTTCCTATGTGTCCATCAGAACAAAGAAATATACACAGGTTTGGAACAATCTAAGGGTGTCAACGTTTTCTTCATTTTTGGTTTTGTCTTCTGTGTTCAATTTTAGTTAAATTAGTTCCACACCTTCATCTCAGTGATGTTCCCCTTCTGTTTTCAAGGCCTGTCTGTTCCTGATTTCTTTGTCTGCTTTTGAATATTGTTACGTGTGGTAGGCATTATCCTGTTTAAGTACTCTTTTGATTATAATTTCTTCGTCATGCGCTTCATTGCAGCCATTCCGTTACAAAGGGTGAGTAAATGATGACATGCAGTAATACGTGAAGTGACGTTATTGTCAATAGTCTGTTTAGTATTTAAAAATGCAGCGGGAGAAAGAAAACAGATTTACGTGTTGACATGACCTTACATATATCAGTTTATTAAGCCTAATGTGCTTGTGGTCTGTATGGTTTTAGACAATGTTTACACCTGTTTGTAGTATTGACTACTTGTGATTGGATCATAAGAAATAAGTTTAACATTACAATTTACATTCTAGTATCAGAAGGCATATGACCGGAATTTGACCTCAGAAGTGGTAATGCTATGATTTACAAAGCATTCATTCTTTCCCTTCACTGGTTATCTGACCCTGAACTCTCAAACACACAAACACACAAACACACACACACACAGAGTATGCCAGGGTTCTGGTTTCTGGGTTAGAAAAATAAATCTTGACTTGTTATGCACATAACGTTAACATATAATCCTATCAGATGAATGCATGTGAATGTGAAATTCTTCATATGTAGTCAGTCTTCTACATCTGTCACATCCCTTCACAAGCATTCCAACTTAATCTTCTGGAATACTGTCAAGTATGTCTGGAGTGTTTGAGTGGTTTTAAAGAGCTGGCAGACTCTGCTTTTAAAGAGTGATAACAGCAGTAAAATGAAGATAGCTATTACTGGTAGAGACGATGCAGACTATTTTGATCTGACAGGACAGTGAGGACTTTACAGCACTTGACCAGAAGCCTGTCTTTATTTCGCATGCATTTACAAGCAGACGCGTTTTCTGAGCTCCAGAATCTTTTCCTGTGGAAAATAGTTGAAAATGGAAAAACATGTTTTACAGCCAAAATTACGTGGAACCCTCAAATCTCTGTGTTTTGGGGATCAGCTTGCCTCCCTGATTAAAACGTGAAATAGCCAAAGACTCGAGTGCGATCCGTTCTATTTGCATGTTTCTTGAGGTTGTGCCACTGCAACCCAAAGCAAACATTTTATAGGACTATTCAAAGATGTATTCAAAACAGGCGAGGGTCCAGCAAGAGACACAACGCACTGAGCACAATTGGGCATTTCAAAAACAAACAGGCAAAGAACATAAATGGACAACTTTTGGTAGTTGACAGATTGTGTTATAACATCTAGTGAAAAATAGGTCCAGGTCTGCTGGAACTGGCAAATGCCCTTATTTATCCTTTCGATGTCTTTGACCCTCCGCTTTCAATTTCGAGCTAGTCTTGGGATGTGAATTTTGTAAAGATTTTAGCATCTCGCAAAAAATATCACAGCAGTGTTTGACCGTGGGGCCTTTCTGTCCAAGTGTTTAATCACAGGCTCCATTTGATTATTTTGGAGTTTCTTTTTTCGAGGGTTGTGGCATCAAATCCATCCATCCTCTGGAGTCCATCCATCTTGGACAGAGGGTTGGATTATATCTGACACAATCATTTTTTAGGACAGTTTTTTAGTTACTTTGCTAAAATAAACACAACCATATACAACATATGCAGAAGTATAAAGAGTGAAGACAACAGAAAAAAAGATTGATGCTTTCCTTTATGGTCTGCCAACTGGTCTCCAAACACCCATGTTTCTAGTTTTCAAGGAAACTGTTGCATGAGAGATGGAGTGCCTGTTGTATCCTCACTCTAAAGCTTTACATATGGCTTTTGTTCCAGAGACTGAATACAGATATATCTTGCTTCTGGACCAGTTAGTGACATAGTCCATGTTGTGACTACACCGTTTCTTCTGGCATCCAGAATAGTGTAGTCACTTAAAGCAGCCCTGTAAAGATGTGTCATGCATTCTGTTAAACATGGTCAACTTGTCAAAAAACGAGTTGGGCATATTACATAGTATTTCTGTGCTCGATACACCTCCCCAGCGATCGTACAGGTTGCAGATTTTTTTTGTTCGAACATATAAAACTGTTTCGCAACAACTTTTCTTAGTCCCTTAATGGACAATTCTCTCGAAAAGCGCACGGCCATAGGAGAGCAGGAGGAGGAGCATACGCAGACGTCACTTTCACTTGTGTGCAGGAGAGAGAGAGAGAGAGAGAGAGAGAGAGAGAGAGAGCATACGTTAGTGAAGTTCAGGTGTTTGTTTGTTGACTGCATTTGGGTGATGAATGTTATATAAATGGTGGATATAACGCTGGATTTGGAGATGGTCTGAAACTGATATATGGAGCTGTTCCAGCGCTAAAAGATGCCGGACATGAACCTCATGGGGTGAATGAAACTGATGTCTGTGTTTCGTTGACAATGGGTGCGCACGTGCTTTAGTTCAGCCTACCCCTCCCCCCCTGCACGCGCCGTATGTTTTCGGAAACATTCGTAGAGCTGTATCTATCTTTTGTAAACGTGATCAAACTAAATACTCTTCGAAGATATGAAGTAGCAATACTACTCTATAGGTACTCGAGATTAATATGAGATTGACAGAAAAACAGTTTTAACACTAAAAACCGTGTTGTCGTCTATTTACACACTTGTCATTCAAAACCTGTTAAAGACTCTTTCTGCTTTGGAACACAAGAACATTTTGGTAAAGATCTCAGAGGTTTTGTGTTCATTTAAGTCAGTGGGGAGAAGTGTTGTTAAGTTACAGACTATCTTCAAAATATCTTCTTTTATTTTCTGCAGAAGGAAGAAAGTCATACAAGTTTGAAATGACATCAGGGTAAGGAAATTATGCAATAATACGACCATTCTGCAGGCATGTTTCTCCATGACAATCATTCAAGGTAGTTGTGAATTCTAATAGACTGGAAACTACACAGAAATTGGATAATTTTCATGGTATTTTTGTAGATGTTTTGCCAGTGATGAGCCAGCTGATATATGGGGTTGCATTCCCCAGCCATTAGACTCTTTAACACAAACGTTTTTGGCAGTGCCTGACATAAATAGCCATATTATTAGTTTCTAACAGAAACCTAATGTAACATGCAAGACAGATTTGCATTCTTGCAGACTAAGCATATTTAGTATTATTTAGTCTTAGTCTGGATTTTAAATGGAAGGTTCACCCAAAAATGGGAATTTCTGTCATGAATTCCTCACTCTCTAGTTGTTCCCAAACTGTATACATTTTTTGGCTTGAACACAGAGAAATACAATTGGGTCCCGGTCTGCTTGTAACCAATTGACTACCAAAGTAAGAAAAACGCCAAAGTCAAAAGTGTCCCAGAACTGTTTGCTAATCTTACATTCTTCAAAATATCTCAATTACAAAGTAATTTTCTTACTATGGTAGTCAATGGGGTCCAATAACTGTTAATAATCTTTCTCTGTGTTCATCAGAACAAAGACATTCATACAGATTTAGAAAAACTCGAAGGGGAGTAAATGATGACATATATGCTAAAGACCAAGAAATCACTCGTGTGCAAAACGAAACAGAAAGTTGTTTTTTTCGTAAAAATACTTAATGTCTTTAGTTTACGTCAGTCATTATTAATGATGCTGTTTATCTGTGTCAAGCGCATGGGCAGTCAATCCATATATAGGCTAATCTTCTCCATCACTGACCCACAAACACACTTTAAATGTTACTGAGAGACAATCCTTCCGATGACATAATTGTTCTTAGTGTCTCCAAACTACCAAGATATCATCATTTCCAGACTGGCCGTCATAAAAGCTTGCGATGGTTGCGTCGCGTCAGTCTCATGAGAGTAGCGTTTACGTCGTATTCCACTGCGCGTAATCTGTCTGCTTAACTTATAGCTGTAGTTTTATAACAATATTAATTCATTGTGAATAATGCACGAAGACCCCGTAGCCGCTTTGACGCGTGTTTATAGTTATGCGAGCGAAAATGTCTCGTCGCTGATACAATCCTGATGAAAAACTAACATACCTCAAATCTCCAGACAGGAAAAGCTGAGACTTCATGCACGAAGAGCCCAAACGCCGCCACCGACAGCACAATCAGCCCGGCGACGTATTCTTCTCTTCGCAGACTGCCGTGAACGACCATCTTTGCGACTTCTGCTTGGCGTTAACAAAGAAGCATCGAACTTCACCATTTATTTCCTTTGGGTTATTTGGCTGGCCATTGGGTGCTTCACGGAGAGTCCGTTTTTTTCTCTCTCTCAGCGCAAGCTTCAGTCTGCCAGACTGGAGCTCAGATGAAGACCACTGCTGCAGGACTGAACACATTGTAATGCAATCAATGCTGCTTTACCACACAATCTCTTTCATGGTCATTTTTGTAGGATTAATCATATTTTTAAAGACATCTGGATGTGATTCTTCTTAGTCAATGCATTATTCTCCTGTTTAGAATATTACACAGCAAAAGTTCCTTCCAAACTGCTTGCCAAATAAAAAATGTACATTGTTTTATTCTTTTACTTTAGTCTTCGAAAATATAAATGGTATAAGACTACAATTGTGTTCGTCATGTCCAAGACAACAACTCTCACTGACTGAACCTTTAAAGATATCAATGTGAGGCAATGTCTGCACAGAATGGATGATGTATTCATAATTAGTTTTAAACGTTTATCAATGTCTATCAAGTCTATCCATGAACATAAATTATGAGTTTGGTGTATAATCATGCAAAGAAACAATCAAAATGATCTGATTTGTTTATGTGAAATGCGTTCTTAAGCAGATATAAACTAGCCTATCAAAGTAGGTTAAGATAAGAATATGAAAACCAGTAGACCAACACATTTTCATTTTAATCTGAGAAAACAGCAGTACTGCAACAATTTACTACAATTATAATTTTGTAATATATTTTGGCACTATGCCAAAATGTGTATATTACATGAATAAATAAAGCAATTCAAGTTGAAATGCACAGTGAAATAAGTTTGAAGATATAGTCTCATTGACAAGGGATACTGTAGTTCATCAAAATGTTCTTATGTTGTTCCAAACCCATATGACTTCCATTCTTCTATGAATCGCAAATGACTGTTTTCTTTTGTTGCACTGAAAAAGGACATAATACCCACTTTCAGAGTAACACTGTGTGAAAAACAAATCTGGAGAAAAGCTAACACCAGGTCTACACCATGGCAACAAAGGACAATAGAATCTTGTATAATCAGATATTCAACAAACCAGTAAACTAATGTCTTGCTCTTCTATTTTCTTTCGTAGTGACTTGCCGCTGACATTCGGTGTAGATAGCCATGGTGTAAAAAGAGTCACATAATGCGGACGAGAAGCACTGTCTTGCGTCTTTTAAAAGCGTACACAACGGACATTGGACAAAAGCATTGTGTCTTGAAAAACCAGGGGTGACTCTCAGATGCCACTCTGGAATCATATTTGTCCCAGGTCATCATTAATGTACGTACTGACTTCACAAAAGAATAGAAAAAAATCTGTGCATTAATACCAAAACAGCATTCAAAATTCCACTTTGGCATAGAAACCATAGCTATGGATTCATGCTGTCCTCACATGCTACCAAAAATGAAATTCAGAAGACTATCCAAAAACACAACATTTTTAAATCCTCTTTGGAGCTGACATCCAAAAGTAAAGTAAAAGTTATATTTCCATAATAGGACCCCTTTAAAACTGAGGTGTGCCAGCACCACCAAACAGTTTTGCATCCTTGAAGGCTCTGTGTGTAGATTTTAGCGGCATCTAGTGATGAGGTTGCAAATTGCAACCAAAGGCTCAGTCCATCGCTCCCTAGTCTGGCATAGCCACACCGAATTTAGTGCCGCTTTCTTTGACCAAGGCCTGCCCGAGAGGCCATATGACTGACAGGTAAGGCAACCAATCATGTTTCGTTTTGTGCTGCGTCATGTTTAGAGGGGCGTGGAAATGTGTTGTGGATCAAAGGTGTTGCACAATGTATTTTATATATATATGCATGTTCACATTATTGCTGTGTTTTCTCTTGTGTGAATTGCTGTGTTTTGCTTTGTATTTCCTTTAACAATTTTATTGAAATAAACTAGTTTCTGCTGTTATTTCTGAGTGTTGTTTTCCACTGTTCCATTCCCCGATAAAGAACCTGTTCTTAAAAGTGAGTTCCTGGGGTCTCTGTTTCAACTCTAGGTGGCGTAGTCGGCTACAACAAAAGTTTTGAATATAGATTTTATTAAATAGCTATCGGCCGCTAACATAATTTGGCGCAGTCGGCAGGATCGGGTACGGGAACGGTGGAACAGCACTTGATAGAAATTGTTTTTTTTTCCAAAGATGATGATGCCAGTGTTTCCTGGTGCCCCTTGGGTGCCCAAGTTTACAGGTACTGATTGTGATTTGAAGTATGGAGACTGGAAAGAACAAATGCAAGGGCTTTTAGAAGCCCAAGAAATACCTGAAGCAAAGAAAGTTAAAATCGTAATGGGTGCCCTGGGTGGGGATGCAAAGCGGGAAATAAGTGTTTTGGCCGATGGAGATAGGGATAAAGCCAATAAGATTTTTGAGCATTTAGATATCTTGTATGCTGGAGAAATACCTCTTCCTGTCCTTCGATCACATTTTTTCAGTTGCAGACAGAGGCAAGATGAGTCTTTTAAGACGTTTGTGTTGCGATTACGAGAGCTTTATTGCAGGTTGCGGCGACGCAGTCCAGAAGGGGCCCTTGTTGAAGATCAACTGAAAGAGCAGCTGTTGTTGGGGTTGGAGGATGGACCTTTTTTGAGAGCCTTGAGAACGTATGCACGCCGAAACCCAGAAGGAACGTTTGCAGATCTCCACCAGGAGGCTTTACTGTTGGAAGCAGAATACAGTCAACCAAGGTATGAACTGGCTTGTGCTGCTACTAATGGGCCTAGTAGGATTGATTCTCGCTCACAGGGGACTGACTGGAAAGCGGAATTAAAGCGAGAAATTCTGGAGGAAGTTAAAGGACAGATGCGAGAATTTACACAGGAGGTGATGAAGGAGCTGAAGTCATCTAGTCCAGTCATACAATCAAATCATGCACAACCTAATTATGTGCATTTCCAGCCACAAAATATTTCTTCTAGGCGACGAAGGGGGCAGCCTTCCTCGAATTTGTGGGATGCAGAGGGGAGGCCGATCTGCCGGCGTTGCCAACAGTCAGGACATATAGCAAGGTACTGCAAGGAAAGTGTGCTTCCTAATGGGAATTTAAACTAGTTTGCCCTGCTGCAGAGGTCCAGGCGGTGGGGCCAGCAAAACCATCAGAAAATCCAAGGACCATTTCTTCTTTTATTGGTGGCTGTCCAATGGTGAGTGTCCTGATTCAGGAGATTGAGTGTACAGGACTGTTGGACACCGGCTCTCAAGTCACTCTGATGCAACATAGTATGTTTGAGAAGAAGTTCCCTCAGTACAAGTTGGGCCAAGCCCCTGTTTTGACTCTAAGAGCTGCAAACGGCCTCGAAATCCCCTACATTGGATATGCTGTGTTTGATTTTAAAGTTGCTGGAGTCCATCTTCCAGAGCGGGGTGTTGTCATTGTAAAAGATGAATTTTCTACAAAACCTCTAATAATTGGCATGAATGTAATTTCACAATGTTGGAGTGCTCTTTTCCAGAATGAGGGGCATTCCTCATCGTTGTTTCAGAGTACCAGAGAACGACAAGCATGGCAGCAGGTTACAGCAGTTTGTCAGCGTGTTACGGCACGTATTCAAGAAGACGGCTCACTAGGCAATGTGTGGCTGGCTAACAGACGAGGTGTACGTGTTCCACCAAGGAGTGAAGTCATAGTCTGGGGACGTGCTCGAATGGGTCTGCGACAGCGTGATTACTGTGGACTTGTGGAACCTGTGTCGGAACAACCTGTGACTGCTGCACGAACAATTTCCATGGTAAGAGACGGTAAAATCCCTGTGAGACTCTGTAATATACATCCTTACAGTGTTTTCGTTGGAAAGTATCAGAAGCTTGGGCGGCTATATGAAGTCAATAGCCCTGATATTTATGGATGCAGGGACGTTGGACTAACTTTGGATACCGAAGGTATTGTGGAGGTGAGTCTGATTGATGCAGAAGATGCAATTTCCCCTGGTATATGTCAACTTTCCCAAAGATCTGATTTGACTACGCAGCAGTGCCAAGATCTCAATGCACTTTTGAAGAAATGGTCTACAGTTTTTGCTGAGAGTGAGGATGATGTGGGGTACACCGAAGTGGTGCAGCATAGAATTCACACTGGAAATGTGCCTCCCATTCGGGAGAGGTTTCGACCATTGCCTCCCATGATGTATCAAGAAATGAAGACCTTGTTGACAGACATGTTGGATAAGGGAGTAATTTCTGAGAGTGCCAGTCCATGGGCAGCCCCAGTGGTGATGGTGAAGAAAAAGGATGGGAGCTGGCGATTCTGCGTGGACTATACCACTTTAAAGAGGGCTGAGTGGTTCAGCACTCTGGATCTGGCAAGTGGTTACTGGCAGGTGGGTGTAGACCCGGAGGATCGCCCAAAGACTGCCTTTGCCACCCCTTTGGGGTTATATGAATTTCAGCGTATGCCTTTTGGACTGTGCAATGGTCCCGCCACATTTCAGCGGTTAATGCAGCGTTGCCTAAGTGGCTATATAATAGACTTTTCTCTAGTGTACTTGGACGATATTATTGTGTACTCATTTGATTTTTCTACCCATCTTAGCCACCTTGAACAGATATTCCAGCGGCTGTCCCATTATGGGTTGAAATTAAGACCTGATAAGTGCCGGCTCTTCCAACAGCAGGTGAAGTTTCTCGGCCATGTGGTGGACAAGGTTGGCGTACACCCTGACCCTGAAAAGACAGCAGCAGTCCAAGGCTGGCCCACCCCTACAACAGTCCGGGAGGTAAGGGCCTTTCTAGGCCTTGCAGGCTACTATAGGCGTTTTATTGCTTATTTTTCCAAAATCGCTCAACCTCTAAATGCTCTCTTGGTTGGCATCCCTGTTGATAAAAAGTCTGGTACACGTCAGATTGAGTGGACCGCTGCATGCCAGGCTGCATTCGAGACCTTGAAGTCTTGCCTAACAAAAGCCCCCGTATTAGCATATGCTGATTTCACTTTACCGTTTGTTCTGTATACAGATGCCAGCCATCAAGGTTTAGGCGCTGTTCTGTCACAAGCACATGATGGAAGGGAGCATGTAATTGCTTATGCTAGCCGAAGCCTCCACCCTGCGGAGAGAAATGATGCAAATTACAGTTCGTTTAAACTGGAGTTACTGGCATTGAAGTGGGCTGTAACAGAGAAATTTAAAGATTATTTGACTGGATCAAAGTTTACAGTGTTTACGGATAACAACCCTGTGGCCCATCTGCAAACAGCTAAGCTTGGGGCCGTGCAACAACGCTGGGTTGCCCAACTTGCCAGTTATGACTTTGTAGTGAAATATCGGGCGGGGCGGGAGAATGGCAATGCAGACAGTTTGTCCCGATTGTCTGTGCCCCCAACAGAGCAGAACCGGGTTGCAGATGTGCAGCAGATTGACGCCAGCGGAGGTGCCACCGCTCTTGGTGCTTTGGGGATTGATGAGTGGCGAGAGGCACAACAAGGGGATGAGGATCTTCAGTTGGTGATGCAGTATGTAAGGTCTGCTGGTGTACCAACCACCCTTGAGAGAAGGGCATTACCCCTGATTGTACAACAGTTGCTTCGCCATGTGTCACGATTTACAATCCACGATGAGGTTTTGTACAAAAAGATGATTGATCCAAATACCCAAGAGTGTCAATTGCAGATTGTTTGTCCAGCTGTCAAGCAAGAGGAGGTGTGGAGGCGATATCATGAAGCACTGGCCCATGCAGGTGTTGAACGTACGCTGACCAGAGTGCGGTCCCACTTCTACTGGCCCAAGATGGAGGAGATGGTGCGAGGGTTCCATTCGGGGTGCGTTGCCTGCAGCCTGCAGAAGGGTAGGGACAGTCATAAAGCCCCCCTTAATCCCATCTCAGTGTCTTGTCCGTTAGAAGTAGTGGCTTTAGACTTTTTGTCCTTAGGAAGGCTTAATGATACCTACCAAAACCTATTAGTTATGGTTGATATGTTTACACGCTACGCATGGGCAGTTCCAACGAAAGATCAGACTGCTCAGACCACAGTGAGGGCCCTTTGGACTCATGTGGTGCAGACTTTTGGTTGCCCTTTGCGTTTTCATTCAGATAGAGGGCCAAATTTTGAGTCCGAGTTGGTTCAGGAGTTTTGTCAGTTATATGGAACAACTAAGAGTCGAACGACTTCTTATCACCCTGCAGGAAATGGTAGGGTAGAACGAGTTAACCAGACATTGTTAAATATGCTCCGTACGTTGGAGCAAGAGAAACAGGATAGGTGGCCTGACTTCCTCCCTGAGCTGATGCAAGCCTACAACAACACTGTACATAGCGCCACAGGTTTCGTTCCATCCTATCTGATGTTTGGACGTACAGTGAGGATCCCTGTAGATTTGGGATTGGGTGTAGTGGTTGATCAGCAAAAGTGGGATCGAAGAGGGTGGGTCCAAGATCATTACAAAAAGTTAAAGTGGGCCTATGCTTCAGCTAAGAATAAGATGGATCATGCTGCTGAGAAAATGAAACAGACTTATGATCGTGGGGCTAAGGATGTACCTCTACTAGATGGTCAGCGAGTCTGGGTTAGGGACCGGAATAGGCAAGGTCGTGGAAAGCTGTGTGGCTGGTGGGGCCCTGTGCCCCATGTTGTAATTGGAACACTGGGAGAGACTGGTTTGGTGTATCGGGTAAGACCTGAAAAGGGAGGGAAGGAAAAGGTCCTGCATCGTAATGCACTTAAATTGTGTATTGCCTCTGAAGTGGAAGATTTAGCACCCCCTAGTACCCTTGATACCACGCCTATAGTCATGGTTCGGGATCCCGTACCATATAGTATTTGGGCTGCTCCGGCCCCTGAACCTGTAAATATGGGAAATGAGACTGTTAGACGATCTGCACGTACAAATGTTGGACAGCGACCTATTAGATATAGAGAGTGAATTGTATAACTTATGGCAGGGACTGCTTACATTTTCATGTGGGGGGGTGTTGTGGATCAAAGGTGTTGCACAATGTATTTTATATATATATGCATGTTCACATTATTGCTGTGTTTTCTCTTGTGTGAATTGCTGTGTTTTGCTTTGTATTGATTGCTGTGTTTTTGTTGCAAGCAGTATTCCCAAGCCACGCCTCTATCTCCTATTATTCAATTAACTAATAAGTGATCAACTTTGGGGTTGATCAGCTGTGAATGTTTCCCTATAAAAGTGCAACTACTGTGACAGACTGTGTGGCAGCGCTGTGTGTCCGTAACTGAAATCAACACAGCAAGAGCGAGATGAATCACGTGTGCCTGCATCGAGGAGTGAGTGTTTGTTCCACTTGCGGTGAGACAGCTTATAGCTATGAGAGCGAGTGCAGCAGAGCACACCAGTCGATGAGTCGCGGAGCACTATTGGAGTAGCAGCGTGTGAGACAGGTCGATGACCGGCTGCGAGGTACTATCGTGAAGATTGAGAAGGACTACCGTGAGGGCTGACGAGACGAGTGAAAACTGACGTGGTTCTTCTGTCGTGAATACATTGGACTGGATAGCAGGCCTGCTGTCCAGGCATGCTGTGAGTACGTTGACTTTCATCTAGCGGTGTGCCTTTTTAAATCCAGTTTGTTGCCGGTAACGGAAGAGATCGAGCTTGCTTGCAATAACTCTACTGGATGAGTGAATTTGAATCAGCCAACATTTTTAAAGGAGTCTCGAGTGAATATTCGCCTCTCTGTGGGACTGAGAGTGTATGGACGTCAGTTGCAATTCAGATGCCCAGCAGAGACTGAGTTGAACTTTGATTGTCCCCTGAGCTCGGATTTTTGGACTTTGGACTTGTTTCTTGCTTTGTCTACTTTATTTTTAAATCATTTTCCTTTAACAATTTTATGGAAATAAACTAGTTTCTGCTGTTATTTCTGAGTGTTGTTCTCCACTGTTCCATTCCCCGATAAAGAACCTGTTCTTAAAAGTGAGTTCCTGGGGTCTCTGTTTCAACTCTAGGTGGCGTAGTCGGCTACAACAAAAGTTTTGAATATAGATTTTATTAAATAGCTATCGGCCGCTGACAAATGTCTCCGCAGCAACAGACCGGTGTACAATCACGAACGTGTCCAAAGTTAACCACAACAAAATAATAATACGTTTATGCTGTGAACCACGCATACTTTTAAGAATTAAAGGGGAATTTCAAAGCGCTGAAAGTGTGTAAAGACATCGTAAAATTGTCCACGCGACAGGTGGTTCAGTATAAATTAATATAATACGACAAGGATACTTGCAAACAAACAAAGCTAACGACTATATTTGAAAATTTACAGAAATTGAGTGTTAGTATCCAGCACGTGTTGCCGAGAGCCAAACGACAGCGCTACTTGTGTCACCGAGAGATGCTGACACCGGATGCTCTGTCAAGTTGCTCATGTGTTTGGTTGCATTGCAATCTATATTAGAAAGTTTCCAAAACTTTCAAAGCTACCTCAATTTGCATTCTGGGGAAAAACGTAGGTCCTATGGATGTTAAACTACTTGAGGGTGAGTAATTTATGGCAGAATTTTCTTTTTTGGTTGGAGTCCACCTTTAAGCGTTTAGTAGTCGATCGTGATGAATTTTTATAGCAACTGTTTTAAACACGACAGCTTACCTCTTAGATCAGACAGCTTCATGTTGTTTCCAGGCGCACAGTTAAACAACGCGACACACGTGTCTACCGGAAATCCTGTGAAATTCAATCAATCAGATGACGACTTCCAACCCGCTGAAGTGTTTCCAGCAAAGTTATCCAATGGACGTTTAGCCAACGGTCTGTGGGCTTCGTGACATCTGAGGCTGAGACTAAACGCTACCCTCTCCCTTACAAACAGTGTTTGGTTTAACTAGTTACTAGGTAATAAGCAGTCTTGGGTAAATTACTCTGAAAAAGTAATTAATTACTAGTTACTCATTACATATTCAATAGTGTAATTAGATTACTGTCCAAATTACTCTGTCCAAAAAGTATTTAGTTACTCATTACTAATTACTTTCTATATCCTACATCAACCTTGATTAGTTAAGTGATTCAAGGATAGACATGAAACGGCTTATTGAATTCATTCAAATAATATTATTAACTGACCAAAGTATTACAAATGTGAGCACAGATTTTAAAGTAAGACTTTGAATTTTGATATCAATTACACTATTGCACGAGCATATATTTCACAAAGTATTTAGTTTAATTACATCAAAAGTAACTGTAATTAAATTACAGAAAACATATGAGTAATCCCTTACTTTACTTTTTCAAGGGAAAAGTAATTAAATTACAGTAACTAATTACTTAGTAACTAGTTACACCCAACACTTACTTTTCCCCTGAAATAGTAAAGTAAGTGATTACTCTTGTTTTACTGTAATTTATTAACTGTTATTTCTGATGTAAT
Source organism: Triplophysa dalaica (assembly GCF_015846415.1). Classification (NCBI taxonomy): domain Eukaryota; kingdom Metazoa; phylum Chordata; class Actinopteri; order Cypriniformes; family Nemacheilidae; genus Triplophysa; species Triplophysa dalaica. The sequence continues at coordinate 20,252,969 of NC_079559.1, forward strand.
CTGAAGTCTAACTTTATAATGTTTGCTGTAATATATCCTTCTCACATTTAAATACTTTGGTCGGTTAATAAGAATAATTTATGTCGTTATTTAGTATTTATTTGAATTAATTAAATAAGCCGTTTTACGTCAATCCTTGAATCAATTCTAATCAAATTTGATATATGATATATAAAGTCAATATTAATAAGTAATGAAATACTTTTTGGAGAGAGTCATTTGTACAGAAATCTAATTACACAATTGAATATGTAATTAGTAACTAGTAATTAATTACTTTTTTAAAGAAACTTACCCAACACTACTTACAAAGCACTACTGAGGTGACAAAGAACTAAGATTTTCACGTTTTGCTGAAGGAGATAACATTCATATTTATGTAACACAATGTGTAAAGTCTGTCTGTTTAGTGCTGCTGTAGAAACAACATGGCGAATTCCATGTAAGTTGTATGTAAAAATACCTAATTTGAAGGTCATATGTAAGGTCTTTAAAACACAACTGAAGACATTGTTATGTATATTAAATCGCATTTCTGTCAAAAGCAATAGTGAACCATGCCGTTTGAGCCTTGGCCCTCTGCGGACACGCCACACCCCCCCCCCAATACACACACACTAACCACAGTACAGTAATGTATTATTCCTTACTGTGCTTTCCTATAGAAATGAGTATAGCAAAGAAAACCGGTGCTACACTAGCCGACAATAAACAGAGCCTTACCAGCGAAAAAACTTGATTATAATAAATCTTAATATTAAACGGGTACAGTGAACTAAAGGTATGCAACTGACCATAGTAAACTTCGCCTTTCTCTGATTAAATGTCACTGTTATGCAGAATAACAGCAAATATGCACAATATGTTAAATTAAGGATGCACGAATTGAGAATGACTTGAATGAATTGAGGCACGGCGGCCTAATAAATCATAAATAACTTACTCCTGTTGTTTTGAACAACGTTTTCCACATTTCTTCTTTTTTTGGTGAACCAACTTCTTGTGCTTCTTCCGTTTTACGAGACTGTTGGTGAACAACCCCCCAGATGGTGGAAAATTAGCAAAAGACAAAGCGTGCACATTTGGAAAATGATATGATTGGTCAGTTTTACTGTCACTCAAAATGAATCTCCCATTGATTTACTGTACTCTCAGCCAGCGGGATGCTACTAGAAGGCACACATTTGACTTCTTGCAGCATGCGCAGGCTGCGCAGACAGTGTTTGAAAATCTCACATGGAAAGAGTCCAAATCGACCCAGAAGGTCAAATACTGTATACAATCGGCCGACTTTAATTGAAAATAGTGTTTTAACGTTTTTAAATATATTTTTTATGATAGTTTAGGCCATCACAGAGGGCCCTGAGGGTTCGCTACTGGTCAATAATCCTCCTAAATATCACACACATCCCCTTTAAAACTGAAGTGTGCCATAGCGTGACCAAACAGTAGCCTACTGCATACCTAAAATTACTTAAAAATACAAAAAAAAACTTTTTGAGAAGGTTTCCACTTAAACACTACCCCATCTTGGATGCAGTAAATATAACATTCAATGTTTTTTTAATAAGAAAAGTGGCAGTAGTTGAAAGCAACACCATAGTTTGTACTTATTGATGGAAAATTGTTGTCATTGTAAATCTGGATGAGAGGGAGGGAAATGCTTTTTAAAAATGAGGAAGATAAATCTCTAAACTGTACGCAATCCCTATTCATTCCTTAAACGCCCAATCTCTGGATATATCTGCAAATTCTATAATAAATCTAAAACAATGAACAGAAAATAAGATTTTCAGTCTCAGTGTCTGATTCATACTAAAATATGTTTATCTTATGAGGATCCTTTGTAAATGAGAACCGATCGGCGAAGGATTTTTTTTTTAATTTATTTATTTATTGATCGGCGAAGGATCTTCCATTGGCGAAGGATTTTGTTTTAATTTATTTATTTATTGTTCATGACTGACAACATGGGAAACATTTTGGCATGAAAATAATACCTCAGTAAAATCCTATTTTTGTTGCTGTTTATGTGTTGATTATCTTTAATTATTATTTATATATTTATTTTTCAATTTGTCTTCGTCGAGTTACGAAATGCAGCATAATTCAAATCGTGCGGAAAAGAAAAACGTTTTTGCATGTGGCCATTTTCATCTCGGAAAGAAGACGTTCCTGTGCTTGTTTCTGTACGTGCGGTTTAAGCGGTTGCACTCTGAAGTGTTGGACGGAAATGGCTGCTGCTGTCAGACACTCTCAAGCTAATGTTGGGAATGTCGTGTAAATATCCACTCACTGACACTCTGTTGCTGTTGTGCCCTCGAGGGACATATGAATGATGGGGGAACTGCTAGTGGATTAACAGTCATCTGCTGAATTCTCTGTGTGTGTTTGTGGCGCAGGTATGATCCTGACAGACACTTTCATAATCTCTTATAATCTCTTTAACTAGCATTAGCCTTTAGCAGCCTGACCATCATCAGTGAAGAAAGTCGTGAGAACCACTGATTCATTTGCTACAATGACAATTAATATTAATGTCTTAAATGACGAGTAGATCAGCAGGTGATCTTAAACGTGTAAGGATAATGTGGGTACATGTCACTTTAATCATTGTACAAAATAATACTTTAATGTTCCTTGGAAAAAAATGAGACTGTACCATAGCAAAGTAACTGTACTAGATCAAAGACGATCATGATATTACCATGGTCAAATCTTTCAGTTGTCGTTTGTTTTTATAAACATTTAATTTCTTCTGACCAACATAACTCACATTTGCCTGTGTGATTGACAGCTGCGTCGTCCTGATTTTTCTGAAGCGCTCTGAGATTGAGGTGACTATGGCATCCAGTTTAAACCAGATGAGCACAGAACCCTACTCGCTTTCAGGATCCAATGGACTGAATGGGGCGAAATCACCAGGAGTTGCGGCCGTCGACGGTAACCACTCCAGCAGGCTGTCCCGTGCGGGCAGGATGGCCCTGGACGTGCAGAGCAAATGTGCTGCATACGTGTTGGCTTTAAGACCATGGAGTTTCAGCGCCTCCCTCACACCTGTGGCTCTGGGTAGCGCTCTGGCCTACAAACTGGAAGGCTCTGTGGACCTCCTCATTCTCCTGGTCTGTGCCGTTGCGGTTCTGGTGGTCCATGGGGCTGGGAACTTGGTGAACACCTACTATGATTTCTCCAAGGGAATCGACCATAAGAAGAGCGATGACAGGACTTTGGTGGATCAGATCCTGAAGCCACAGGATGTGGTGATGTTCGGGGCGGCATTGTACTCTGCAGGGTGCCTGTGTGCCACTCTGTTGTACTTCCTGTCCTCACTAAAACTAGAGCATTTAGCTCTCATTTATTTTGGAGGACTGTCAAGTTCTTTTTTATATACTGGAGGTGAACATTTACTTGAATATACTTTGCAAAAATAGCTGTGCATTTGTCAGAATAATTGTCAATTAACTTCATTTAAAGGGTTTGTTAACTTTGACAATTACTTTATCTTCCAGGCTTGTGTTCCTAAACCAGGTCTGTGAAACCGGGCACTAAGACTAATCCCAGACTAAAATGAAAGTTTGAGCTGTCTTAATTGGAAATAAATGAAAATATGTCATTGTCATTGTTTTGTCTCTAGATACAAATCAGTAATGCTATTACCCAAGGCATTAAAATAAAGTGACTTAAATATCGTAGTTTAATTATAGTCCTGGTTTAAGATAAACTTTGTCTGTGAAACCCGGACTATATGTAGTTATTTCTTAATCTTGTCCAGTTCTTGCTTCTTACATGTTTGTTTTGCGTTTTAATTTTAGGCATAGGGCTGAAGTATGTCGCTCTGGGCGACGTGGTCATCCTCATCACCTTTGGTCCTCTGGCAGTTATGTTTGCCCATGCGGTGCAGGTGGGCTACCTGTCAGTGCTGCCGCTGGTCTACGCTGTGCCGCTGGCGCTCAACACCGAAGCCATCCTGCACAGCAACAACACGCGAGACATGGACTCGGACAAGCAGGCGGGTATTGTGACCCTGGCAATTTTGGTGGGGCCCACGATGTCGTACGTTATCTACAATCTGCTGCTTTTTGTTCCTTATTTGCTGTTCTGCATCTTGGCCACACGCTATACGATTAGCATGGCTCTTCCATTGTTGACACTGCCAATGGCCTTTCCTCTTGAGAGGCAGTTTCGCCGACAGTGTTACGCAAAGATTCCTCATAAGACTGCCAAACTCAATTTGCTCATGGGACTCTTTTATGTTTTTGGGATTATATTGGCGCCAAAGGGTAGCCTGCCGTTGTTGTAAGATCTTTTTGTTCCTGTTCTTTTTAATATCGTTTCCTATTTGTTTTAAACGGCCTTAGATTGGTAAAAGCTTTATATACTTTTTGTATTTCTAGTAACATTAATCTAAGGTTGAAAGACTTTAATTTATTGTTGTTAATTTATATTTCGCAGTGAGCAAGTGTTCTCAGTACAGTGCTAAGGTACGTAGGCTGTCCAGGGACATCAGTATGGTAAAAGCGGACGACTATAAAAAATAAAATGATATCTATATGTTTACTAGCGAAATCGGAGTTTCAGATATATTTAGGACACTTCTTATTATGTCATGTTTTGTAAAGAAACTGTTTCTGATCATGTTTTTGATTGTTATTTTATAAAACCAATGACACATTTCAAGTACAAAATCTAAATCTATCTGTGTTCATGAACACTCGCTTCAGTCTGAGAGACAAAGATACAGTTGGTGAGCTATGATGCGTGTTTTCATGAAGGCAAATCTGTTATCAGCAAAAAAATTGATTAGTTGTAGGGCCATTGACCGTGTGTTAGGTCTTGCTAAAGACTTTCACAAAATAACCGTGTATATTATTGTATATGTCACCTTTATGCTGTGATGAAACATTTCTATCTTAGTGATCTCTTCCATAATGGCAGTGCCTCATCCATAAGTCACAAGGGAGTTTCACTTAATGTTTGAATAAGTATAAAAATAATGTGTGTTATGCTGTGGCCTTCAGTCTCCAGGGAGATTTCAGACTGACATGCTCTTCAACACCATCATCAGTACACCAAATAAGGAAATATCCTTACCCTAGTAGACTAACATGATCGACGGCAGGGAACATTGAAGTTGTTCTGGCGGCATGTGGTGAAACAGCTTTAGGATGATAAACTAGGGATTCAAGTAATATATATGGGAAAATCTATTGTCTCGTACTTTTAAGGCATGAAAGATCTGAACCAATAAAAGTGAGCACCAACAGTTAGAATACACCACATATTGATTATTATATTATACTTTTCTAGCATTTAAATGGAATTGTTTCGTTTTCAGACTGCAATCCTTCAAATGAAATGGAAATTCTGACCCTAAATCATGATATCTTAACCAGGTTGTAATTTTTCCCTTTAAGTGATAGGCTACTCCACCCAAAAATGTAAATCCCCCTCTTGTTGTTCCAAACCCTTATACATTTCTTTGTTCTGAATAACACGAAGAATTATTGGCCTACTAAAATGGAAGAACGTTAGCAATACAGATTTTTTTAAATGGTAGTCAACCCAGATCTGTTTGCTTTCCTAAATTCTTCAAAATATCTTACTCTATCATTTAAAATGATAAAGGGATTTTTCCCAATATGGAAGTAAATGATGGGCCAAAAAATGTCAGTGCTATAGCCTATGCTGTTGTGATCTTTTAGGGGATGATGAAAATTCTGTGCAGATCCACCTTTGAAAAGATACGTATGGTTCTCATTTAACAGTAACAATAATTCACAATAAAATTCTCAGATCTGCAATCTGGTTTAAGCCATGTAGCCAGTTAAAATATCCGAGATCTGCACAAAATAGAATTACAGCTTGGGATATTATGGGATATTATTATAATGTGCTATGAATAGAAAAGGAAACTGCTACTTTAACAGATGATACAACAGAAATGAATAAAGCTATTCTCACCTATTTAAAATTCTTGATGAAAAAAAAAGATTTGAGTTAATTATCCTCCCACAGAAGCACGCAACAAATCCAGAAACACGCTGCAATCCAGGAAGACACGCAACAGATACACAAAACACATACCAATGGCGACACATGCTGGTCAAAACTGTAAATGCCATGATAACGGGCCAACTGATAATAATACTTTTAGTATATTATATTTTAAATCCATACGTTTTTTGTGATCTGTTAAACTCTGCACAGATGACATGACCAGACAAATACACAATGTACTACAGTAGACTTACTTTACCCAAATGATACAGCTTATGATCTCCAGTCAAGCAGAGATTCTGTATGATGAAAGTTTGGAAATGAAATTGATTTCATGCCAGAAACAACATTATTATTTACTGACATGTCATGTGCTTGTCCTGATGAAAACATAATTTAAAGGAAACATGAAATAAGTTACATTTTGCTATACACTCAAGATATTTTTATATTAAAGAACATCAGAAAGTTAACCACAAACGGCCCTTACAGAACTCTCTGATCACAAACAGCACTTATCAAGGAACATCCAGTATTGTAAATATTCACATCGATCTCACATTTATCACTTAAACTTGTTTATATGCTACTGTTAAAATGAAAATTATGTCATGATTTTGAAAGTTAACTATTACTTGAAAGCAAATAATGTTTTTCGGTTGTGTTGTGTTATGTTGTCCTCTCAAACCGTTTAAAGATTTTAGATATTTGAAAGAAGACGGTATTTAAATATTGCATGTTAAATGTCACCGATCTGCCATAGGCGCGCTATTTCTAAAATGATGCTGTCACATCATGGGACACATTTACACGTTTATTTATAAACTACCCATTTTCGTTTAACCATTTAAGGGCTACTGACGTTGCTTGGTAACGTTACCGAAGCGTCACCTAATTAATATTCGTGAGTGGGTCCTTCGCCATAGTGGAATTCGTAGCTTTGCAAACTGCTGCGTCTTTTTAAGGGAAGCAGCAGCACCATCGGCAGTGATGACGCGCGGCGTGGGCGTGCCCAGACTAACCCCACTCACTGTTGCTAGCACAACTAGCGCTGTTTTGATTCCTGTCCTTCACAATGATGTCGTACTGACGTGTTGTTTTTGTGTTATTTAATGGCGTTAATGTTAAACGCAGACCGCGGAGCCCGTGCGGAAGATTAGAGGAGATTTGACGTGATGGATGTCCAGTGGCGTGGCTGACGCGCGTGACACATGCGCGTCCACCGCGGCTCAGCGCTGTTATAATCGCTCGTAAAGCCGTATAATCAGGTTAATCGGCAACCCTGTGAAGTTATCGCGCAAGCATTAATGTTGTCGACAGGTAAGCGCGCACACGATGACACAATCTTATGTACACGCGCGTGGTGTGCCTATGATGCATATTAACATTACATCGGTTAAACGGGGGTGTCGCGGCCGTGAATATTGCTTACTTCTTTTGTTTGAATATTCATATCAATTTGCATGTTTTAGTTTTTTTAGACGTGTTCCTATTGATCACGTCTCTCACAGCCAGCCAATAAACCATGTAATCAACCAATTACATTTGACAATTACCACGTAATACTCTATTTATGTAGCTTATACAAACACTACACTAAACATATACAGTACGTACAAACACACACACACACATGTATATATATATATATAGGGGATTTCAATAGAAATGTCCAAAAACATGCTAATAGAATTGTGCTTTTTTGGTACGTTGTGTTTTTTATATTAGGAATTTATAGGAAGGTTTTGTAAAGGGTCATCATGACAATGTTATAGAATCACACAGAATTTTCAGATGATGATGATTTTTCTGAATTTCTATTAGAGATGGAGCCATTTTTCAGATTTTTTAAGGTTCTATTATGTTCTGATTCTGAGTTCTCTCTGTTTTACATGATTGTCATCTGCTTGGCAGCATTTTTCTTCTCTTGTAGAGGTGTGGTTAACTAACCAATCTGTTTGCATTGTAGACCTGTGTTATCTCATGTCTTTGTTTCTGCTGGTAAATTGCTACGTGTCAATATTTGTCGCCCCAAAGCTGATCTATCTGTACCGATATTAAAAGTGTTTCAGTAATAGGCCTTTTTATTTGAATATTAATTAAAGGAGGCATCATCTCTCACAGATAGTGCAAAAGTGAAAATGTACAGTATCATGTACTGTAGCAAGTATGTTTGACCACACCAGTCACCAGTAAGTTTAGTGTCTTTCAGGAATTAGATGTGATTTTTATTATCATGTATTTTTGCATCAGTCATTAGGTACCAAAGTAGTTACAAGTGGCATTAAGTTGCCATTCGGCATTCTTTCTTTTGTTATTAGAAGCTGTAGATAGACCTATGACCTTCTAGTCAGAACTTTCCTTTTAGTTTCTCTCAAAAGAGCAACACCATAAAGATTGACAAAAGTAGTCCTTAGGATTTGTGCACCGTATTCCAAGTGTTGTGATATTATATGACAGCTTTTTGCTAGGAACAGACTGTTTATCAATGTATGGTGTACAGTTACTAGTACACCCCAGACACAATTCACTCACAACCTACAAAAACCTAAATGACCATACAAGAAAATAGCTTATAAAACATTGATGTTGAGTAGAATAATTGTTCTGTGTTTGATCACCTCGACCTAAAAATGTACCAACATTTTATAACACCTTTAGTGTAAAGGAAGAATCTCTCAGAAGTCCCTCATATGCTAAGTATGAAAATACCTATTTACCTTATATTGTAGTATGTGGACCAGTGCTCGAACTGAAGGGGGGTTGGGTGGGACGGTACCCCCATAAGGCATAAAAAATAGACTCGGGAGGCCTTCAGATATTTTTATTTGAGTAAAAAGGATGACAAATGTGATTAAATGCATGCAATGGATATGGTAAATTTCGTGAATTAATTATTTACAATAATTTATATGAAGTTTGCTTCTGGGCTAGTTGTCATGTCTCTTTAAATTGAAACACCCCACCCCACATCTATAGACCACTAAGCGTAGGGTATCATTGACATGACTGCTTAATTGGCATCACTCTGATGAAGCTGGCTTCAGCTAAAAAATGGAGAATAATAAAACTCCACTCACAGTCTGGAAGAGGAAGCTTCTACTTACTCTTGATTTTCTCTCTCTGTCTATCTTTCCACTTTATTTATCAACTCCATGTCGGGGCTTTTGTATTCCTTGCGTAAATTATTATTATTAGGCCTGGTTCTTGGGTGCTAGAGATCTTGATGTAGATGAGTGACAGCTTTTAGTAAGTATAAAGGGAGTGCTCTTTGTGCGGTGTCTGTGGTATATATAATCCATTCAGAATTGTATAAAACTCGTTTCTCAGGCTGCTAAGAACAATGGCCACATACACGCTGAAAAGTTTCGGGAATAACATCGGCATATAAATGCGGGATTCACTCTTGAAATAGCTCTGATTGACATATTGATAGCCATAGTTAGTTCCTGAATCAAGCAGACTTTTGGACTGAAGTGGTTGAATACTCTGCTGACTGAAAGACTCACTCATAACAGTTCCTTGCCGTCACCTGGACGTAACTATGTAAACTGCACTGAAATCGTTGAAAAATCCCCACAACACTAACACACAGACAGACAGCCGGTCTTGTCACAATTTATATTTTTAATATTTAATAAACTAGTTTCTTGCATCTTAACAAGTACTTAGGAACAAACATTATTATCACAAAGTGTCAATCATGCAGTTGTTTTTAGGAAAAATAGTAAATACTATATTTACAAAAATGCTAGAATTATCCTCTTGGACGTACACTACTGTTTAAAAGTCATTTCTGTTTACCAAGCCAGCATTGATTTGATCCGAAATACAGTAAAAGAAGCCTGTTCTTTTATTTATGCCTGTATATTGTATATAAATTATGCTATCAATAAATAGTATATAGTTATGCATATTATGATAAAATATTGCTATTTTGTGTAAACTGTATATTGCGAGACTAACCCCCTCCAAAAAAAAGTCTTATGACTTAAGACTTGATTCAATTCGAGCACTGGTGTTTACCTCAGTTTTACCCAGTCCTCTGATCTTTCGCATTTGTAACTTACAATATCCTGACTTAATATGCATGTGAAAAATATTTTTACATTTGTTATAATTGTCTTAAATTTGATAAATTTTTCACATCAGTATGTGTCAAAGGAAAATGATTTCAACCTTTATAGCTAAATTTGCACACTTTATCAGTTCAAATGTTGTAGATTCTTTAAATTAAATAGATACAATTGCAGACTTTAGGAAGTATGGTTCAACAATGCTGTAGTCATATCAAGTCTTCTCTCATTGATGTTGTCATTGTATGAAGAAAACGTACAAGAAGAAGACAGTGAGGCTGACCAAACACTGTTGTTCCGAAAAGTAGCTTGCTGTTTACATTCTCAACTCATAGTTAAAATGCTTTGACGAGGCCACATCAGGGCCATGGAGTCTAGGCTCCATACAGATGAACTGTCCAATCATAGACCCAAGGAAAACCAAACAAGTATCACATGACAAATGTAGTTAGATTTCTTACGCATGCATTGTATCATATTTCTGCCGTGAATGTGGTATGTATAGTGTAAAAGTCCCACAATATTAAAATGAGCATCCAATCTCAATGATGGGATGCCATACCTGTCTTTTAGCATTTGTACTCATTGCGCCTTGCATTTGGAACAATGTCGTTCTAACAGTTAGTAAAAATATGTTGTTAAGACCGATCAATATTGTAATGATGTGCTTTGTACAGAAACGTTACTGGTGAATAATTGACATGAGATGGTGTTGCTTTGGAAAGAGCAATGAAGGGAGGAATGGGATCTTTTTCCCTTTCATGCTTTCAAAGCTGGCTTATCCATTTGAAATTGCCAATCCTAATAGCCTTAATTCTTCTCACAATAGGCTTTGTAAAAGAAGCAAAGGATGTTTTGGAGAAGTTAAGGAAGCGGGTAGACTTCATAATTTTCACAGTAAAACAAGACAGTAGGGACGAAACAGAGATGGCCCTTTGTTTTTATGTCATTTAACTTGTAGATTTCTGGGGTCTTATGTATAAATGTTGCGTAGGCTCAAAATAGGCTAAGAAATGTTTGGACACAAATCAAAAGGCACATATCGAGATTTAACAAAAATAAACTTGGCGTAAATAAGTGTGCACCGTACGGACACGTTAGACCAGGTATTCTCAACATTTTGACTCCAAGCCCCCCCCCCCCCGCCCATTGTATTTGAAAAAGCCACGCTCACAAAACCTCAAAATGTCTACCCCATAAAGTATTTCGGAGCTTAATATTAATCTGAGAAATGTTTATTAACTATAAAATGGCCAAATATTAAGAAAATCTTGTTTTTGAAAGTAATTTTCGATCCTCATTTTTCTCATTTTAAACTATTGGTCATCCTGAGGCCCCCTTGGAAGTCAGCTGGCCTCCTCCTGTTGAGAACCACCGCTTTTATATACACATTTGCTTAAATATTCCACTTTTATTATTGGAATTAATCACTCAAATTAGATCTTAAATTAAAAAAAATATATATATATATATATATATATATATATATTTCTTGTGTCTTTTGACCACTTTCCAGTTTTTCTTGACAGCGAGGAGTGTGAGGTGCATGTTACTTCCTCCTAAACTAAACCGCAGTATTTAAAGTATGTAAAAGAAATCGATCAACGGAGGAAGAGCGGTCCTCATAGCTTCCAAATGTTTCTTACCGTCACATGGATAGAAATATGCATATTATACAATGCAAGATATGCAATGAAATGTAGATGACATTATGCACAACGAAGCGTTGTAAGATCCATATATGGCTATTTTGGTAACGAAATGGGGTGGAGATACATGTACTCTGTCTTCTGCTGACTGGAATTTATAAATAGAAATATTCACAGCTTCTGGCGTATGCATGGTTTTCATAAATCTGAAAAAAATTGTGCGTACACACACTTTAAAGTTGTAATCTACACAATTTTTTTGTGAAGTTTTAAATCTGCATAAAGTTGTGTAATGTGATTGTGCATTCTAATAGAGCATTTTTTTTCTTGAAGAACTCGAGTCTTTTTCTTTTTGTCTAAAGTTTTTATTTAAGTTTTTTTTTATTAAACCCTAGTTTAATATTATTACACTTAATTTGAATGTCTGCAACCCTTCAAAAAATTGAAAATGGTTATGATTCATAAAGTTTTGATGCCACGTTATTTTACAGATTTTTTATGTAGCCTACATACTTTGTACTTACTGTGTAACTACTATGTAGTAGGCTTGTCACGGTACCATAAACATGTCTTACGATACTATACCAGCTGAAGTATCTCGATGCCAAGTAGTATCACGATACTGTGCCATATAATTCAAATCTATACAAAAATACACACATTTAGATTAAACATTTTCTATCTTCTACAGTAAACTTTATTATACTTTGCAATAGAATATGTTGTTGTATTAACTGTACTAATTGGATAGATTGTAGCAAATACTGTAGTATACTTAAATATTAACTATGATAAGACTCAAAAACACTAGTATCTATAAGTTTTAGTAGTTTACTGTAGTAAATACTTAAGTACACTAGATCATTTTTCACGTAGGAAGTAATTCAAATGTTAGACAAATTTAATTGATACAGCAGTCTTTATAAAGGGAAATATTAAGCTTACTTAAAATGCAGAACTAAAAAGTTAGTGAATCATTTAACCAACTCGTTCAAATCGCTCAAGTCGCTCAAAACACACATTCATTTAGGAGATAAACACCGCAAAAAGGCAGATGTACGTGTTCAAATGAAAAATGTGCATATGCAACATTAACTACGGTACTACGATACTACCGTTTCAAAAATAGAGAGGCATTGCGGGTATTTTGAAGGTTTAGCATCGCGATGCTAGCACCGTGGTACACCGTGCAACCCTACTATAAAGTTACCCTGAAGCTGTAAAAATAAGTACTACATATGGCGAGCGTGATTGACCAATTTCTTGTGAAATGTGTGGCGTAATCGGTATTACCAGTGTTTTCAGTGGAGAAATGTCATAACTGGCACCCTAGTGGGAAATGAGTACTGTTTGGTTTCAGATCATCAGACATGTATAAATATCAGGTGTGTGCAGAGGCGGTACAAAGGTCAAGATCATACTTAAAAATGACATTTAGAGTGGCTTTAAATCTGGAATAGCGTTCTTATTTTCGTCTTTAACATCTATCCAACATTTGACACATCTTTCATGTAATGTGTGCTTTGCTGCTGTCTGTTGATTTATTGAATACACGAACAAACTCTTGGATTCCCGGCGTAGTGGCTCTCTGAGAGAAGGTTGTTGTGTTGGTAGGTGTTTGTGTATACGCATGCACATGCACATGTCTCGCGTCCCGCAGTATGATGGATGCGTTTAGCTCTGTGCTCACATGAGGCGTCCCAGCTGCTGAATTTTAAAGAGTGAAACGGAGCAGTGGACATTAGAGGACTTTTACAGCAACAAAAGCTTTGAACGTGTAGTCCTAAGGTTTGGTCTAGTGAGCAGACAAAACCTTGGTTGCCTCTCTCCCATCCCATGCTAGATAATCTGATCCGCAAAGGACTAAACGTTGGCCCCATCCTGTAGCAGCACATGGGTTCCTGGTAAACGCTCGCTGTCGGAGATTCTGATTGGCTCAGCAGTATTGTCGGCAGTGGCTGACATGCTGCCGGCTCCCTGTGTGGCCTGTGACTGTAGACGTCTTGTGATGATGAATATGTTCCTGTAACATCCACATTTTGTTTCTTGGAGTTCTTTAAGTAAACCGGGTTTTGTTTAATGCACGGTTGTTTATTAGGTCTGGTACCGAGATCTATTGTGATGTCTGCAGGACTTCATGGGTATTTGAGAGCTCTTACTCACAGATCATTACTACGAATACATTTCAACAGGTAAAATAGACAACTGAAATAACCGCTTCAAAAATTCCTCAAGTCTGTTGATGGTAGTGCGTTAGCTTAAATGTACTTGGTGGCGCGCACCATATTTTTTTCTAATAATTTCTGTTATTTTTATGATTTCGTGCCTGCTTTGCCTTCCCACAGAATATAGAATTTGTTGCACAAATCTTGTTTTATTGGGGTAATATCATATTTGATATTTATGTTGTATGTTTGCCCTAGTCAAAGAAAATGTAGGATTTTAACATTTGTTGTTTCCATGGATATTATTATTGTGGCAAATAATCACCCCGTACTGTAGGTTCTTCTTGTGTAATATAAAAATATCAGATTAATATGACTATAATTTAATTCATATTTCATATTACAAAGTAATGGTTGTATTAGTCTCACTGCCTTCAATTTATGACTTAAAATTATTGAATATAATATAACTATGATACTGTATTTTTACTAGAACTTTCTGTATTTAAAAGAGAGCCTAATGAAAATCATGACAGAGGCAAATCATCTGCAAAAATAACAGAAATGAAAATGAGTTTTGCTTATAACAGTGAGGAAAGGTCCCTTAAATCTCACGATTTATACAGGTTCTGTATAAAAATATTTAAAATGTCCTATTGTTGCCTAAGGGTTAAAATTGACGTGTTTTGTGAGTCTTTAGTATAAAAATTTGCTCATAAACTGCAAGACCTTGTAATATCTGCGTGTTACATAAACACATCTCATCTGATTGTGAATATGATGGGTAGATAATTTGTAATGGGATGATGAAGCGGGTTATCATGTGACCTGTACAGGTTGTCCTAATCCCACTTTATATAGTACGTCATTGAGCTTTAAATACATGCTGGGGGAGTTCAACTCTCATATGAAGCTGAAATGAAGACATGTTGATTGTGTGATGTTGTGCATTTACTACAGTTTAATACATTTGGTTCTATATGTCCGCATCTTACTGTGTGGCTGTGTAATTGCCTACTAAATAGGCACAAACTCTTAAAATACCCCAACCTCTTATGTAGTTACAAGTATTTTGTTGGGTAAGCACACTGTAGTGCATGTAGTGAAAAATATGGGCAACTGTAAATTCTTAGTGTCAGTTTCAGTTCTTGATATCACAACCATATTGTCATGTACTGATTTTGAAATCTTTGGTGATGCCATGTTGTTTATACTTTTTATCGATTTATATACATTGTCACACATTTTTGAGATATTATGACAGGATTATTTATGACAATTATGAAATGTCCTAAAAACGACATTTCATGCAGTGTTAAATGTTGCTGTGTGTTGATGGAAGCAGTCTACCAAAGTTTTAAAGCCGAAAGTGAACGAATAACAAAGTTTTTCGACTCTGAATCCCCCGAACGAATCGTCTGTCGTTCTAATTTCATTTCCGGGGCAGATTTGGGTTACTCCACGTAATGGCCGTCTACGTTCCATTTGCGACACTGCACGCGGTAGACCAATCACAGCAGACTAGACCATCTGACCAATCAGAGTAGGTTGACAGAAAGTAGGGGATTAGACAGATGAATCGCCGAAGGAATCATTTGAGAGTCACTCAAGAAGTAAGGTAATAAAAACTGCCTAATATTAGAAAATGAAACTGTTTTCACACCATATATGTACGTAAACTTGTTTTTACACACTCCATAAATCAAAGTAGGACCTTAAAATAATAACAAAATATTTACTCTTTAAAAGTGTATGCATGCCCCATTTGCAGTATGATTATTGTTTATACAACATTAAACATCACTCTAATGCAATGCAGCATAGATATAATGCTGCTGATTTTGTGATGAACTCCCGTCCAAAACCAACAAAGGCTTCAGGTTTCTGTAAACCACCGTAAAGGTACTGTTTTTCAGATTATTTTAATATCGATGGTTTATTTTCTAAAGCTTAAGCATGTAGTTAAAAAAATATTCCTGTACGTTGTTTAACACGGATAACAGTGCACGAATGTTGTATGTGTTTCTGTCATGAACATTTTTGTGTGCCTTTATAATTCTCCTTCCACCCCCCTCCTTTACCTCTCACAAAAAAAGAGCAAAGTTCATCCAAAAAACAAACAGTTGTGGACTGCTGAAACAGGTCACCTTAGACACAGTTTTGAATGAAACGATCGAGGTCGAGCTTCAAATGTACGTGAAACAAAAGGCCTACAGATGATTCGAAGTGGTATCAAACTTTTGGGGTGTAAGTCGATTTGCTTGTTTGTTCTGCTTTTGTTTAACCTTTCACAGTGTGTGTGCTTTTAGCAAACTCTCCTTTTCATTGTTACATATTAGAGTTTAAGATTGCATGGATTTTGCACCCATTCATTTTCATGGTGGGTTTGCAGGGGCAGTTGCTTTCGTCGGTTCACACATGGCTTTAGGTGAAGATGTTTTCACGAGGGATGGATGTGTCAGGACTTGATGAAATCCCCGTCCCCTGCTTTTTTTTCTCGATCTTGAGTGAATTATCTTTTGTCCGCTTTCTTTGTTTTAAGTTCGGTCTCCATATGTGTTTGACGATAGCCAGCCCTGGCAGCACGTTGCCATTTTTGTCCGAGGTTTCTGACGGAGACAGATTTTATTGACTTTAACTAATCAAAAGACCACTTTTGTGATTCTAGCACAAGTTTATGGATAGATCTTCTACTATTACTTAGAATTGTAACATGTCTGGTGAAATACTTAAATGTTTATTATTGTATCTGGCATATGGGAGTCTTACTGTTGGCAGCAATGTGTCAAAGTTGCTTAATACACTACGAAAATACCCTCCATCTCAATGTGGAAATGGTGACTGCTACAGATGTGAAGCATAAGCTTTCCATTCGCAGCTTTAAACCTTGAGGTTAAAGAGAAAATCTCACACCAAACTGTGTCTTTACTATGTGAAATAGTGCTGTTTTCTGAACTCTCACTTTCATTGCAAGTTGTAATATATTTTGTTTATACAAGTTGGTATTAAGGGGTAAAGTGGACGGCACTTTATGAATTCTTTCTCTTATTTTTGTTGAAGGTTGCTTTGTTGCTACATGAACAGTAATTATTCTATGTACAGTAATTATTGATATCGTTGGCAATAATGTACTAAATGGTAGCACATATAGTGGATTGCATTTTATGGATTCTTACTACATTGTGGGTTGCTCTGGTGTTATCTATTTGTTATTAACAATGACAATAAATTCATATTTAATTCAATTCAGTTGCTGCAGCAATACAGTGGTGAAACCTCTCTGACCCCGAATGAACTTTATCTGTCAGGCTGAGGGGTTATGAGCTCTCAGGAATAGGGGAAGTTCATGAATTATACATGGTCATATATTTGTGAGGCTCACAGAAAGCAGAAGGGAGCACTTCCTGTGGGTGAAGTACACTTCACCGGGTCTGGATCAGGTCTTTGTTAGTCAGAGCTAAGTGGGACATCAGCACGTTGACTGATTAAAAAAAAACACTGTAGACATTCAATGCAAAATTCCAATGCTTATATTAACGTTTAAAGTCACCATGAAATCAAAGGTCTTATTTTCTAACGGAATCTTGAAGTATTTATTAAACATTCTTTAAAGGGAACTTCACACAAAAATTAAAATCTGTCGTCATTTAGTCACCTTAGAGTTGTTCCAAATCTGGATACATTTCTTTGTTCTGAAGAACTCAGAGAAAGATATTTGGAAGAATGCTTATAACCAGACAGATTTTGCCCCCCACTGACTCCCATAGTAGGAAAAACGGTTGCTAACATTGACTACTTGGAAAGCTCACAAATAATGCAACATGGGCACAAATCTCTTAAAACGTAGATGCGGATTCATTTACGGAGTAATTACATACCAGGGAACATATTTTTAAGAAAGTTTTGAAGAGTTGTTTGAGGCTTGTTGGTGGTGACGTTGATTTCAAGCGACTTTAAGTGTAGTCGGTTTATAACATTGTGTTAGCTTTTTACTTCTGCCGATAGTGTTACGGCTTCAAAAGTAACAAATGTGGTGTTCATTTGTAAAGATTATCTTGATAGACAAAACGTGTAAACATCATAAACCTAATCACAGAGCTTATTTTTTGCACTATGGGAAATATGCATAGGCTTTTGCTCGAGGGATCAAGCGCGGCGCATACTTCCATTTAGCCTACAAACATACGTCATCTCTGAGTTACTGGATTCATAGTTTCAAATATAAGCCGCATCCTCTATTTTCACGTTTGTGATTCGGTTTCATTCGTATTTATGTAAGAACACTGAAATAAAGACGATGGCCACATTTGGTTCACAGGGACATTAAGCATTCATTCTGGGCTCATACATAACTCATAAATTATTTCCAATTAATAGCTTCATATCAGATATTTCAGGCAACATTTGACTACTTTTATAATTGTTAATAAAATCTGGAACAAAGTATGTGAGTGAAGTGGAGCCGCTACTACACCTCTTATCAGTTCCACTTATGCTTTATTCTTTTTGTTGGAATTAAAAAGTTTGCTAAGTGCAATGCAGGAACAACAACCTAAAAATGACCGTCAGTAATGTGGGACTGAATGTAATTGTTGTATAACCATGTATCATCACCTGTTAAATGTAAAAAAACAGGAGGGAATTGGAAAAAAAGACCAAATGACGTATTTTGACGAAATCACATGAGGATATAGAAAATACTTTTCTATCTTACACAGTTTGAGAGAAGTATCATGTGTTAAGCTATAAATTAGGTGCGTGTCTTATAATGTTAAGACACACTTTATTCACATTATCACATCAACTTATTTTTTTATTAAGTACAAAGTAGAGTTGAAAACATGAAACAAGTGCGCACCTAATTACCTAATTTTATTTTTTGTCTTTTGTACAGTCACCCCTGATCTGTCTCCAGAGACCCCCCTACTCGGATCCCTTCCAATCCCGGCGCCTCGACCCCAAGCAGCGACCGCTGCCCTCCCCACGGCCCCCCTTCCACGTCCTCACAGAAAGTACAGTGAAGCAGGGCACGGCGGCCAGCCGGCGCGCGGCAGCATGGAGGTCGGCATGCGCGTGGTTCGCGGCGTGGACTGGAAGTGGGCTAACCAGGATGATGGCGAGGGCCACGTGGGCACGGTGGTGGAAATCGGGCGTCAGGGCAGCACCACCACGCCTGACAAAACCGTAGTGGTGCAGTGGGACTGCGGAACTCGCACAAATTATCGGACAGGCTACCAGGGCGCCTATGACCTACTTCTCTATGATAACGCACAGATAGGTGAGATGTTATTGAACAGATTGCTTTGTCATGTGCGGGATGTGTTGACTTTAGGATTCCAGTACTATAGAGAAGGATGCGATTAACAGTATGGTTGACGAAAGCAGGTGTTGTACGAGAGGTCTGTCACTCCCTCAGGTGCTTGAGCTGTGCAGTGTATCTCTGTGAATCTAAAAACACCAGCTGTGGCCACAGGTTAAGATCTTTATTGGCTTTATTTGTCTGTAATGGTCTGAGGTTACATCTAAGCACCTGTGTACTTTCACAGTGCCCTTGCTTTCAATGAGCATTCATCTCTATAGTCAGATCATCTTATCATATGTCTGTGATCACAGATACAATACATCATCGTGTGCTGGCACATTTTCTTTACTCAATAAGCTACTGGATTGGTGATCAAAATACTGAAGCCGCTTCAATGGCAAACATGGCTACATCAGAGCATTTGTTTATTGCTGCTGGCAACATCATTTCTGCCCACCACCATTAAAGTTCACCCAAAAATAAAAACTTGGTCATCGTTTACTCGCCCTCTTGTCATTTCTGTCTTATGACTTCATTTCGTCCGCAGAACACAAAAGAAGATATTTTGAAGCCCCATTCACTTCTATTGTATGTAAGCAAAACCAGTGCAAGTGAATGGGGACCAGTTATCAACATTCTTAGAAATAATTTATTTTGTCCCAATGTCCTAAGAGGGTGAATTAAAGGAACACTCTACTTTTTTTGGAAAATTTGCTAATTTTCCAACTCCCCCTGAATAAATTAGTTGAGTTTTAGGAACTTTACTCCCATTCCGGCTCAATAATTAAGGAAGTTTGCTGCCGCTAAAATGGCCGCAGCAGCCTCAGTGATGTCACGCAGCGCTTGTGGAAATAGGCTAACTTCCTTCAACATATCAAATGGGACCAACTGCTGGCACGAGGACCGTGATCTCACTACGCCTGCTGCGGCCATGTAACGGCAACAAGGTTCAATAAAAGGAGGGAAGGAGGCGGGAACTGGAGAACATTTAAATAAAGTTGAATCAAACATAAACAAACAATAACACGGAAGTAAAAGACCAGCAGCCACCTCACGGTCGACTGGCGGCCACAATAACATAAATACAAAGTTAAAACATGTCCGGGCCCGGTCCTCTCTCGTCAGCAGTCCCGTCACTCGTCCTCTTATGCTCCTGATTTCCTCCGTGAGATATGCGGGACCGCTGTTCTCACAGCTGATTCCAACTATCACTCACGCCACTGGCCCCGCCTCACGACTCCCGTCCCGCCTTCCTCACCACAAGTTCCTAATCATATCGGCCTAGAAAATTGCAACTTTTCATTTCCCGCCGGTCTTAGCACACGATATTACTACAGAGTCAAGTTCTAAATAGGAAAAATATGGAAACTCTTTGGTCATTTTTGAACGCGATACTACTGGTCTAATTGCATTCAATGTTCTATGCTAAGCTATGCTAAAAGTGCTATCGCCAGACCCGGAGATCGGCTGAATAGATTCCAGAACGGTACAACTCAATTTATTAAATCTAGGAAGGTTGGATAATGAGCCTATTTCCAAAAAAAGTGGAGTGTTTCTTTAATGGGACAGAATCACTTTATTCTGAGTGTATCATTGGTGCCATGCGCTGGACATTTTGTGCAGAGTTTGAATTTAGCATAGTGTTTGAACCCCCATTAGCATTAAGGGACCCCATAAGGCCTGAAATAATGAATTTGGGAGGGTTTCATTCAAACTTGAGTATTACAAACCTAAAATAATTTTACTTTTAAAAATACATTTGAAAGCTTTTGCTCTCCCTGAGAAATATGCGAGTATGCAAGTGCAGATTATGCGGGGTTGTCTGTCTGCTTGTCTGGTTCTGCTCTGTCTGGCACTCCATCTTTTCAATCTGTTCTGTCTGTGTGTCAGCCATTTGTGTATCTGCTCTCTCAGGTTGTCTGTCTTCCCCGTCTGATTGTTATTGTCTGTCTGACAGGCTATATAACTGCTCTTTCTGTCTGTCTGCTTATATCTCAGTCTGCAGTTGACTGGGGCTCTTGTGTTCGTGACTAAAAGAAATACGTAGTGCTTATTGACATCATTAAAATGCGGCCCAAACACTTTCTTTCTGCTTAATGGAGCGAAAGCGAGTGGAAAACAGACTTTAAACACGATAAAACTCTCAGTGGGCTACTGTGTAGCATTGAGCATAGCCGGTAAGTTCACCAGTAAGTGTATTGACGGGTTCACCAAAACCATCATTATTTCAAGAATTTCATGATGCTTTCATGTAACATAAGCTTACACTGCGTATGCTTACATCTACATTTTCCTCTCTTGCTCTTAGGTGTCCGACATTCAAATATCATTTGTGACAGCTGTAAGAAGCACGGCATTATGGGAATGCGCTGGAAGTGTAAGGTGTGCTTTGACTACGACCTGTGTACTCAGTGTTACATGAACAACAAGCATGACCTGACACACGCCTTTGAGCGCTATGAGACGGCACATTCACAACCGTGAGTATTCTTCTCTTTCATAGGACTCTGCTTCGCTCTTCTGCGTGACTAAACTGTGAAGCTCTCTCTCTGTCTGCGCTAGCCGTGTCTAAATGTCAGACCGACTCTCACGGTCTCATGGGAGATTTTGTTTTATTCAAGATTTATTCAAATGACCTACGCTACTCTCACATACGTTTAGAGTGTTCCCACCAAACGCGACTTGCACGAATAAATCGAGCTATTCATGCGTAGTTGGTCGCTTGAACATTCTGAGTTTACTCGCTTCATTTGCGCTTGAAATTCACTTCACAACAGACGCGAATTCATGTCATGGGAGGGGCTTCTGCTCATATATAGCTCAATTTGAGTAATAAGCGTTTTTTACAATTTACCAGATTGTCCGACCTCCTCACTCACTTTCTTCCAAGCAAGATCCTTTTATTCCTATTTCGATGTATCGTACAGGTTGCTACGTCATAATCACGTCACTACTAGAGCAAGCTCCTGATTGGCGGCGCGAATATTTGTCAAAGTTCAGATTTTCAACTCAAACGATTCACGTGAATCAGGTGTATCCCGCGTCAAACGACAATTTGCTGCACGTAATTCGCGAACCACATCGCAGGATGTCCTATCGGGTCTTTGCATGAACTTGATGTAAATCACTGACGCTTAGCGCTTCATGTGCGTCTGGTGTGAACACACAGTTACACACGGCACGGCAGTACACGGCAGTACACATTTATGATGTTTGTTGGAGCACTGTAGACTACAGAATATGTTCTGTCCACTGTACGTTTTATTTGTTTTCCTGTAGCTCAGCGGTAAGAGCATTGCAATAACAACGCAAGGGTGTGGGTTTAATCCTAGGGGATTGCAAATACCTATGTTTAAATGTATAGGTTACTTCAATGTCAGTCGCTTTGGATAAAAGCATCTGCCAAATGCCTAAATGTAAATTTAAATTTGCTTGTGGGACATCGGAGTGGGGGGGCACGGTGGCTTAGTGGTTAGCACGTTCGCCTCACACCTCCAGGGTTGGGGGTTTGATTCCCGCTTCCGACTTGTGTGTGTGGAGTTTGCATGTTCTCCCCGTGCCTCAGGGGTTTCCTCCGGGTACTCCGGTTTCCTCCCCTGGTCCAAAGACATGCATGGTAGGTTGATTGGCATCTCTGGACAAAAACTGTCCGTAGGGTGTGAGTGCCTGAGTGAATGAGTGAGTGTGTGTGCCCTGCGATGGGTTGGTGTATCCAGGGTGTATCCTGCCTTGATGCCCGATGACTCCTGAGATAGGCGCAGGCTCCCCGTGACCCGAGGTAGTTCGGATAAGCGGTAGAAAATGGAATGGAATGGACATCGGAGTAGACTTTTGATTTTATGTGAAAAAAATTGTGTGTGTGTGTTGTCCTGTTCAGTGTCAAGTTCTGTTCTGAATTATCCTGTTAAATGCCCCACAGGAATCTTCATTTCTATTTTTGGTACTGGATTATAAATACTTGGAGGAGAAATCACTTTGTGTGTGCGCGCATATGAACTAGCCCGGTACCCAGTGTACACACTGCCACCAGCAGGTGCCTAAATGGATAAATGGCTTCATTTCACACTGGCATAAATACAGAAATACACCTGCTGTAGTTGTAGGAAGTGCTGTGTGGCCACACACAGTGAATGCATAAAGAGGCTTGTTTATCAATTTTGTTCTTTTCATATAATAATCATTCCTCATCATCATTTAACGAGCAATTCGGTTAGATCTAAGAACATCGTCTAAAATACAATAAAAACACACTGTAATGGATTTTGGAGAAAGATCATGTGAAAGCCAGAATCAGTGATGAATGTCTGGCATTGAGCTTAAAACACAAACATCACATGAGGGGATATCCCTAAACAAGCATGACACCAGCATGACGCCATATGACAAGAGCTTTAATTCACTCTCAAACTTATTCTGTGAAGGTGTTATACTGTATATTTTGAGCACCCTGTTAACCCTACAGCTTATTAATTGTATTTCCGATAGAAAGAAGCAGTTTTGAGCACGATGAGTAATCCCACTGCTGTCGAATGCTTCGTTTTGAATGTCAAAGGTCAAAAGGGCTCTGAGGTGACGAGGGTTTGTTAGGACTGTTCAGCATATGGCCTCCCATATGTTTAGTAGGGCTAGGGAAACAGCCTAACTTGTTAATCGGCTAAGACAGCTACTAGGAAACTTCTGTCTTGTTGTCTTTGTTTTTCCGTGCTATCTCTCGTGGACAAACAGTCCTGTGGATCTAACGATTATGTTACAGTGCATCAGCCCCCAACATGCTTGTCAAGAGATCATAAGAGTCTTTGAGATATCCCCCAATGTCCTGCGGGAAAAATCCTTCAAAATCAAGCAGATAGAGAACAAACTAAGGATTCAGCCTGTGGGAATGTTGGTTGTGTATTTGGCTCGGTGTACAACTAGGAGTTGGTAACAAACAGGCCTCTGCGTTCATAATGTTGTTCATTAAAGAGAACAAAGTGCTTTTATGATAAAAGTACTCATGTTTTTTCAGTATAAACAGTGTTTCTGTTTTTAACTTGTTCTGTTTAATCATTCATTAGTGATGCTTGCTATGATAAGCTGTACTGCATATACATAGAGGACTGATTTGATTGTGTTTAAATCCCTAACCTTATGTATTTCACTTTGGTTTGTAACAGTGGCTATGAATGATAATAGTTTGCAATCAATGACAAATTTTGCGGTATAAATATTGTCATTTTGAGATCATGGATATTGCAGACTGCATATTTATGGTGTCTGGTCTGCACGTAACAATGGATGTTTCTACGTTTCTATGTCAACAGACTAAAAGAGATTGACCTTGATCTACTACCTTGGCTAGAGCCATATACTGTATATATATATATATATATATATAAACACACACTGTACTGTATATTACTGTAATTATTTGAGCCATCTATCAAGTGTATACAATTTTATGACACATTGTGATGCGTGTTCTGTTGTTCTGGTAAAGGATTGAGTGTTTTTATGGTGAGTGCTGCTCAACTTTTCTCTTCAGAGTTCTCACAGGTGCTCAATACACTCTTAGAAAGTGCCTTAAAGGTTCTTCACAGCAATGTCATGGAACATGGTATTCAATTAAAGTTCCAAGACGTCCGGGCTTTATATTTTCTTCCAAACGGAGGTCCGGACAATATGTTTTTTGAAAATAGATAATATTCAATCAATTTACCCCAGTTGTATATACAGTATATAAGATATGATCTTTCATAAGGCTATTTACTTTATATTTTGATATCCACCGTATGTATGTACTGTATGTATGTACTGTAGGCTCTAAAAGAAATATATTTGTAAATTAAGAAAAATATGTACAACACACAAATAACAAATGTAATTATCATAAACGGAAAACAACATTTACTTACTAAATTATCCTTTCCATTCCATAACTACTTTTATCTTTAAATAATTTACCAATTAGAACGTTGTTTATTACAAAATTTGAACCCTTATATTTGTTGTGATGTCTTTTTACTGTTTTCTTCATAAAATCATCCTACCGAATATTCTGTTCAATATTGACTGAATAATGCCATTTTAAAGATTGAAATCTTTGTTGCGTGTTATCTAATAATTGATTGGATTATGAGTGTTTAGCCTGGGTTTCCACAGGGTCACAAATGTTTACATGCTGATCAATAATGCTAATGCTAAATGTAGACGTCATGGTTCATGAAATGTATAAAATTGCTGCATTTTTTTTACTGTTGTGTATCCATCTACCTGCTCTTCATGGAGAGAAGCGGTAGACACAGAACGGAAAGGGTTAAAATGAAGCGCATTTGGCAGCTTGGCACTAGATATGGTGGTCCGTGGAGATGGTGGTCTAGTGGGTTAAACCACTGAACTGGTAAATCAAAGGTTGCTGGTTCGATCCCAGAAGCCACCACCAGTGTGTCCTTGAGCAAGACACTTAACTCCATGTTGCTCCAGGGGGATTGTCCCTGTAATAAGTGCACTGTAAGTCGCTTTGGATAAAAGCGTCTGCCAAATGACTAAATTTAAATGTAGATAAAAATATTAGAGGATATAGCGGAAAAAGATCACTGACATAAATGTTCCTGAGAGCGCGTGTGATGTGATTCTCCGGTGTGTAGACGCTTGGCTCAATTTAAACAACTGAAATAGTCAAAAGTTTTAAATGGTTCATTAGTCTATGTCTCACAATCCGGATGAAATGAGGATGACTGCCATAGAATAATCACGTATGGTTCCACAAAGAATCGTTCAGACGGAGGTTTTTTCGCCACAGTTTTCAGATGTTTTATATGGTTTTATATGGAATCATATAGACAAAAAAAATCTACCATGGCATCGTGAAGCACCTTTATTTTTAACACCATGTCTAAACCATACATGACACAACATAGCTGCATTAGAACCCATTATAGTCCTCAGTTTTTTCCACTGGATGCGGCGCAACACGACAAACCTATTTAGAACAAGCCGTTATCACATCGATCACTTATGGATTATACACTGTGTAAGCGTGTAAGGATTGGTCCCAATTCTCTCTTATGAATGCAGTGGGTCTCAATCACAAGTAATTACACAAATATTTACCACCCCAGAAAAAATGAAGACACCATTCCAAATATTCATTTCAAATTAGCATTTCTAGAGGTATTGTGGTCGATCCAGTCCAGTGTTAGTTGAATTTCAACAGAATCAAACCTGTGAAAGATTTACAGCATGACAAGACACATTAAAACTGTAATAAAATCTGCGTTAATTATATAGAATTGAATTCTTCAACTTTTCCTAGATATATAGTATATAGAAATATAACTGTTATACTGCTTAAAATGAACATGAACTTGTTTTCTTTTGCAGTATTTGAGGTCAGAAAAATACAGAGCATATTGTCTGTTATTTTGACCCGTTTCAATAGTTTTCATTTTCTGCAAATAACTGGAAATAGAAATAATATTTTTGTTTGAAATGTGGTAAATATATTGAAAGTAGTTCACAGAATGAAACAAAAAGGATAATTTTACCTAAACGCATACCTAGAAAAAAAACACTTTAAAATCAGATTATCAGATTATCAGGCTATATATACACATTTGAACTCGATTCACAACGAATTTTGTTTTTTTATCTCGGTCTGACGGTGATAAATTGGAAGTTCAATTTAATTTGCATAAAACACGACCAACCAGCTCTATGAAAGGGCATTTCACAAGGCATCTGCTGTCCAGAGACATTTATAACAAAATGTGTGGATGTTTGCGGTTCACTGTAGAACATACTTTTGCCATCACTGTAATCTACACTCAGTTTTTGTCCATCGTTGCTTATAAACAGACAGCTTCATGCGTTTGTGGATTAGCTTTGCTCTTGGACATGCACCCTAGATTCAGGAGGGCCAGACTGCTTAGGGATTTATCCTGATTCTGTTTTAAGCCTTCAGACGCTACAGGTGGTGCCAAATGCTAAAAGACAGCGAGCAGCAAGGTCGAACATAAACCTACTGCTCTCTTCACCGGACACTGAGAGAAAATGAGATGTGGTTGAAGGAAACTATAACTAACAGAGGTCAAAGATCTTCATCTTTGCTGCCTTCTGACTTGTTCACACCTGCATTTAATGAATCTACCGGAGTTCATGGTATATTTTTGGCGGAGAAGCGACTGCTGATGATTGACCGTTTGGATGAATTATGGGAATAGGCAGTTCGTTTGCTCCTCGGTCAGATCAGATCTTTACTATAAGGTACGTGTTGGGATTCTGTGTTGTTTCTTTCAGTTATGCGCAAAGCGTCTGCCAAATATTTCGCAATTCTCTCTTAACAGGTTCCCAGATCTCCTTTGGTTTGTTGACACAAGACAGCCTGTCTGTCATTAGCTGTGTTGAGAACATGTGTTTCAAATCATGATGTGCTTGGACGAACTCTGTCGAGTGTCCTGGAACGCACATTCACATATGAGAAACATCACATTTGTTCTTCACTCTGAACACCAGTGAAACACGACTTCATTATATTCCTTTGGCTGAACTTCTCAATGATGCGCAAAGGGGCATTTTCTCTTTATATATGGACCAATTTATCCTGTTGTGTGTTTGTCGTCGTCATCTTCTCATTGCAGTAATTGAATGTATAATCAGTGATTTGGAGATTGTTTTGTTAAACTTGCTGAAAATATCACTAGGTGCGTTTTCATTACCCTTCAAAATTCGCAAATTGAAATGCGCAATGGAAACGCATCAAATTCGCAAAAACTCCCATGTATCGGCATAAACTTCTCACGCTTGCCGGAGGTGTAAGGGCAAAACGATAAAGGCGTATTTCACCAAACTGCAATGAAAACACTTTGTCGTTTTTACAAGACAAGTGGTGTACAAAAAAGTCACATGACCATGTATGTTTTGGCTGTATGTTTTGTCAGAACATTTGGGAATATAGGATGTAAGGAATACACATTATGTAATATCTTATATGATGGCCCAAATGCAGGAAAACGAGTGAGT
This sequence comes from Triplophysa dalaica, assembly GCF_015846415.1. Taxonomy (NCBI): domain Eukaryota; kingdom Metazoa; phylum Chordata; class Actinopteri; order Cypriniformes; family Nemacheilidae; genus Triplophysa; species Triplophysa dalaica. The sequence continues at coordinate 20,281,155 of NC_079559.1, forward strand.
GCTGTATGGAGATTGATTAGGAAAGTGAGGTAATATGAAAATATATAAGGAAATATAGACATCACAGTAGGTGGCACTATGCACTAAAGTTGGTTTGCTACCTGCCATAAAACATTCAAAGAAGAGGTATGACCAGAATGACTTATCGTGCAAGAAGAGCTAAATACACTTTAAACGCAGTCATTACCCTAATATTTTTTTAATCGACATCTGGAAAATATGCGGAAATCTGTAATGGAAACCTGGCTACTATTATTAGCAGGGACGGATTATGACTTTGATGTGCCCTGGGCACGGATGTTTCAAAGGCCCCCTGGCATCACTTATTTTACGAGAACGGTGTTGCACCATGCCCAAATACACAGGACATAGGAGCGTTTCGCACAAGACGTATCTTTGTTCTCAGGAATGGTTTGAAAAAGCGCAGCGCAAACCGCGTGGGTCTAGTGACACTCTTTCGATAGAAGAAATTTCCATATGCCAACTTTCTATTGTAATCAAAAGCTTACGACACTTGTCCCGCCTTAAGGGTCTTCTGATTGGTCCACTGCTGTGGAAGGATACATAAACTGTGCGTAAAAATGTAAATCATTTATAGACTCTGCAAACGACACGAGACGCAGGCATAACAGTTATCACGTCCGTCTAGAGTGTGTTTACATACAAAAAAATATAAACATAGTTATCCACAATCCAACAATGGGAATTAAACACAGCTCGCTGAGATGTTTTTGACACATTTCTGTGGTTTTTATTTTGTTATTTAGCTTAACTGTTTTCTGCAGGTGACTTCTGCACGCTTATATTACACAGTGTTTTTTAATCGCCTCTATATGTCCTTCTAAACAGCGCCACAATGCATTAGGAGTGTTTATTTATTTATTTGCTACGGTTAATACTTCACGACTGCAAAAATAATCCTTTTATTCCACAGTTTTCAGACATATTTTATTGAGAAAATAAACACAATAAAAAATATACACATATGAAATTTGCCAGGGCCCTGGGCACGTGCCCAATAGACCTGTGCGTTAATAATGTGAAAATCTTTGATCAACTTAAACTGTAGAAGCAGAAAAGTAGTTTTTGGTGCTAGGATTGTTTTTACATTTACACTAATAAATGTAAATGTCAAATTCATATGTTGTGCAGGTAATCAAGAGTGTCAAGATGTATGATAACAGGAGTTATTTCTCACGGTCATTACGTGAAGTGATGTTGCATTAAAAAAACCTTGTCTTTATTTTTTCTCAAATTCAGAGTGAGTCTCACACCAAGACAGAACCTGTCCCGAATCATTCTGAAAGGAATCTTCCAGGGTGTGAAGGTGGTCCGGGGACCCGACTGGGACTGGGGCAACCAAGATGGTGAGGCACATTTAAGTTAGTTATTTCAGGGAATATTCTGGGCTCAATAAATAAAAGTGAACCTTTCTTGACATGCGATTAGACAGATTGTTTTTTTTGACTCCGTTGGTAGTAAAAGAGCAAAACTAATTTAAAGCTCAACGTTCATAATAAGAAAGGGGCTGTTGACACGCCACATTACTTGCATTACGAACCTCAAAACCATAATTCTATCCACCTAGAAAGGTAATCCCTCTGGTAAAATGAGCATTTATAAGACTTCATAGTTTACATAATAAAGACCAATATAGACATAGACCATTTCATCAGACGTGTTCACATGGACTGCCGTTTACTTCTGCTCTGTGTTTGTTTATTGGTCTTTCTTGCGTCTAATAATATAACTGTTTATAATATTATTGTATTGTAAAATAGTTGTATCAATAAACAATTTATGGAATTTTGTTGCATTTAAAGAAACCGGTATGAGACGTTTACATTTAGTGGTTGAGCTTGGTATCGCTGTCTAAATATAAAATATTGGAGAGGCAAGTTTAGCCAAGTAACGGTTCATCTCGTTGCTTGTTATCAGAAATCATTTACAATAACTCTTTTATTTGCAAATGTGAACCGGAAGTTAAGGGCAGTCCATGAATGCGTGCATGTGCAGTCACGTTTGTTAATGTTGTTGCTTTGAAACGGTCTGTAAGAGAACTTGAAGTTGCAATTGACTTAAGTATTGTGGCGCATTTCTGAGTAAAGTAATATATCTAAACGTTAAAAATAGAAGACCGTGGCTTAATTTTTCCCTTCGCAAATTGATGGCATAAATAAAAGTTGCCGCTTCAATCAGAAATGGAAATGGACAGTACATTTTCCGAGCTTCAGAGCCACGTGGATTGAAATAAAATATAACAACCTGCACAAAATAAATCATTTATAATAAACATTGCAATGGTCCATAAAAAACAAGACTAGTCCGTTTTCATTTCATAGCGACTTTTTAACCATCTGTAATGTTTTTCTTAACATTAATTGTCATCAGTTTGTAAAGGCGCAGATGAGCTTACACTAATGCACATTTGAAAAGGGTTTTCTTTTATATATGGCATGGGTCACAGATGCCGTCCATAGAGCTGAACTCATAGTGAAACGTTGTAGATTTCAGATGTTTTCCCTAGACAGCCGCTCAGTGTAAACTGGAGAAAAAAGAGTGAAGCTCTGAAGTCTATATATAGCCTGTAGGACTTTAGTGTGATTGATGTTTGCAGAATTATCCTTGCATTATCTGTGTTACCTTAAAAGGAAAGTGTGTTATAGCATGCTGATACACTGTTTCACATGAAATGTTTGATCTTGTTAGGTATACAACATTAACGTGTACTGTTTGTTTTTTTAAATGCTCCTTTAAGGGTGTTTTCATGAGGCTACAATAACCAATGAGTCAAAACGTCCATGCAAAGTTCACTGATTTATCAAGTATAAGACTTTGTCCTTTTATTTAGACTAGATGTCTGATTCCTCTGTGGTTTCATTTATTCTCTTTGTGTAATGGGATTTTGGTGCTATAGTTTGTCATGTCTGTGTGTAGAGTTGGGTAGGTTGTGTTTTTGATTGGTAGTAACTAGTGCATGTTATTTATTTATTTTTTTACCATATCATGTCCAGGTTATATTTTTAGGCATCGGGTACTTAAAAACACATTTAAATGAAAAATGTAAAATTTAGGTTAGAGACAGTCACACTAACGTTGGTTAAGCGGGCGATCAAACATAATGCGCTTTTCTATTTGAAAATGCAAGGTGCTTTTGGTTGAGTCTTTAAAAAAAAGCTGCGGTCTGCTCTTTTCACTGTTGCTAGGTAACCACTGAAATAGCTGTCCTGTTAAGGATTATAGCGCGAGCCGCCCGGCGTGCATAAGCAGCGCGCAAAACGCTTCCTGGCAACTGAAAACAATTCACAAGAGGCGCGTCCAACAACAAAAAAATGCGTTCTGTCTGATCGATCCCTAATGCTGGGTTCACACCAAACGGGAACAATTTACCCAATTCGCACCGCCTGCCACGAGTTTGCTTCTATACACGTCTTTGCATTGACTTTGTATGTTATTTACTTGCGCAAAACGCTTAATTTATTTGTTTGTTGTGAATGGAAGACACTTTAACAGTACTATTAACAGTTTTGTTTTTACAACAAGCATAATAGCACAACAATTTATCAATGGATTTGTAAAAATGTTCACATATGAGAATGGAATGGCGAACTACTCTTTGAAATGTCATGAAAATGGGATCACAACGCAAAACAATCCATTGGGCTGAAACTGTTCTTGGAAGGTTTCGTGAGATTCTCTCGGTCTCACCTGCGATTGAGTGTAAGAGTGTTTGTGCAGGTTAAATGTTCACATGTAAATACGAGACTGTCAGGAGAGATCAGAAGTCTTCTATGATGATGCCGTGTATATAATCTGCTGTTGCAACATTCAAGTCTACAGCCTGATTTGTTTCCTGTTCACACTCATTTTAGTATGTCAGTGCTGTCACGTTTACGCCCTTCTAAACCGCTGACCGTGTTCTGAGACTCCTCCCTGTCCCGCTTCTGTCCGTATCCGTTTGCTTGCGTGTATGTGTGTGCGTGAGCAGGAGGTGAGGGAAAGGTTGGGAAGGTGGTGGACATCCGCGGATGGGATCAGGAATCGGGTCGCAGCGTGGCTAGCGTTACCTGGTCCAACGGAACCACAAACGTCTACAGAATGGGTCACAAAGGGAAGGTGGATCTCAAATACGTCTCTGATGTTCAAGGAGGATTTTACTTCAAAGAACATCTGCCCAAATTAGGTAAAAGCAGTAAAAGACGTTAAGTGCCAGCGGCTGGCCAGGAGAGGGTTTTATTTGTCCTGCTTATCTGTGTGTAGGTGAGCATGCGGAGCTCCAGCGGCAGGAGAGCGCAGACAGTCACTCATTTCAGCAGGGTGATAAGGTGAAATGCCTGCTGGAGGTGGACATCCTCAGACAGATGCAGGAGGGACACGGAGGCTGGAACCCCAAAATGGCAGAGGTGAATACACATATTACTGATAACACGGGCGTAAAAACATCATACTGTCAAATTGTACACTGATTCAAAAATGAATAATTGGCTGCGACCGAACGATACGGAAGCTGACAGCATTTACACATGAAGGCAGCGAATGAATTTGGAAAGGCACCGTAACTACTATACAAATGTCGGATTGAAAATAAAACCTTTTTATACAAAAGTGTTCTCTGACCGCTTTCTTGGTCGTCACTGAAGAAAGCAATTTTATTTTTGGGACCTGCCTTGATACATTCCCGCCTTGGAATTGTATAGCTTTCGGATGCAAATACGTATACTGATTGATTGGAGGTTGACCCGTGTTTGTACGTCATTTTATTGGTCAGTACATCTTCAGAATCGGCTCAGTGCACAGGATAACAGACCGTGGAGATGTCCGGGTGCAGTACAGTAACAACATCCGCTGGACCTTCCACCCTGGAGCTCTAACTAAGGCAAGCATGGAACGACATTTCCAGACACATAAAGACTGGGCATTTTCCAAACGGAAGGTAGCATCCCTATGCCCTACTCCCTTTGAAGGGCTGAGCCCTTGAAGTGAACTCTTTGAAGGGTGTAGAGTATTACTGTCTCTCGTGACTCGTGAGTGCGTTTGGATCTCCCTTCACAAAGGGAATGACTGGTCAAATGTTAGCTTGACCACCCCGCACGCGCTCTCTGAATCCAGCACTCGTTTGTTGAAAATAACCAACATTTTTAATACTTCTTGTTAGATATTGTGTAATTATGCCTTATTTCACTTAGTTTTTTCACTCCACTTGGTATTAATAAAGGGAATTATGATAAAGGAAAGCTATAGTTGTTTTTAAACATATCAAACATACTTTCCTATAAACTAAATGATCTTTTTACTTTATTTTAATTTTGTTAAATCATGTGTATCACTGAAAATAATAGTATAAATCAAATACAAACTAAATAATTGTACCTACAGTTGTAGGTAACTTCAAAATCTCGCATCACATTTGCTTAGTAATCCAAGATCACGTGATCACAAACAGAACACACTTCTTGAAGCGACCATGACATGTGCCCTTGACTAACAGACTTCTGAATGGGCCCTTCACGATGGGATTCAGGTGTTCACTTTCGTGTGGAACGGCCTTACAAATGGCGTCCACTTCGCGAAGGGCCCTTCAAGGACACATAAATGCCGTTTGGAAAATGCCCTATATCTGCGTTTCAGGGAAGGCTGCAAGTCACTCTCTTCTTCTGTGTTCATTATATTTAGTTTCTCTTAAAGCTGCCTGTCATGAAGCCTGCTGTGTTGGTAGAAAAATCTGCTATTAATAGCTAATAGTGTCTGTTTATTTCTTCTTCCGCTGAACAGATTGTGAGTTCTGTGGCAGTGATTAGTTGAAGCTTCAGACGATTTTGTCTAATTTTAGGACATGATGCATTCTTATTATAGTGTCTCACCTCTTCACACTCCTAGCGTTGATCTAATCTCTCTCTCTCTGTCTCTCTCTCTCTCTGTCTGTGTGTGCACAGGTCAATAGTTTTGCTGTAGGCGAGCTGGTGAAGGTTCTTGATGACATCGAGTGCGTGAAGAGGCTACAGGTCGGTCATGGAGAGTGGACAGACAGCATGGCTCCAGTAGGTTTTCACATTCTGTAATATTCGTATTGCCTTGGCATCACTGTTGTTGCCATGGTGATTTTCATGCCTTGTGTATTTGGCCATTAGATGTGTTTCACAGTTTTTTTCTTTAACCCACTAGTATGGGAGAGCAGTGTTGAACTAGTTACTGTAATTGAATTACTTTCCCCTTGAAAAGTAAAGTAAGGGATTACTCTTGTTTTTATGTTATTTAATTGCAATTACTTCTGATGTAATTTAACTTAATACTGTGTAATATATTCAAAAGTGGAAATGACATCAAAATTAGTCTTACTTTAAAATGTATGCTTTAATGTATCCTTCTCATATTTGTATACTTTGGTCCGTTAATAAGAATAATTTATGTAGTTATTTATTATTTATTTGTATGAATTAAATAATCCGTTTCATGAATCAATTCTAATCAAGGTTGATATAAGGTATAGAAAGTAATTAGTAATGAGTAATTAAATACTTTTTGAAGAGAGTCATTTGTACAGTAATCTAACAACACTATTAAATATGTCATTAGTAACTAGTAATGAATTACTTTTAAGAGTAACTTACCCAACTGTGTGGTAGTTACACAGAAATGTCTTCATTTTAGCAACAAAAACAAGTCATACTCTGGGTTGATTTATTTTTGTGAAACAATTGAAATGAAGTCAGTTGAAAGTCTACAGCATCACACCTTCAATCACATATGTTCAATGAAGTCCTCACAGGGCATCACAATGATGTAGTCGTAGTATAATGTATCTTTATTACACGGCTCGTTGGAATGCTCGATTCTGATTGGCCAGTCTTGCGATTTATCATGATAATTGATTTAACAGCCCTTGTATTGATGTTAATGAATATGATTAAATTCCATCATTTATTGATGCTGATAAAACGTGTTAAGGGGTGACTTTCATTAAGCACATTCTAATATCAAAATATAGAAATTGTCAAAATGCTCAACTGTATATCTTTTTTAACATAAAAGCCCGTACATAAAGTCTTGGTATATGCTGTAATATCTTTCATTAGTATCTTCCAATAAGTTTCAGGTAATTTTGACACATTTTAATACATATGTGTGTGTGTGTGTGTGTGTAGGCTTTGGGTCAGGTTGGGAAAGTGTTGAAGGTGTATGCAGACGGAGACCTCCGCGTGGCTTTCGGAGGACAGACGTGGACCTTTAACCCTGCATGTCTATCCTCTCAGTCTGGGGATGTCGATGCCAATCTGATGACTGCGGACAACTCCAGCGAATCAGGAAGTAAGAGCGCCCAGGAAACTCCTGAATGATCTGCTTCTGTCGTCATTTCTTGTTTTTACTCGATGTGAATTCTTTTCTTTGGCTTTCTTTTGAATACCGTGAAAATAACCTCATCTTCTGTTCTCTTTCACTGTTTGCTGCATGTGAAGTTTAACTCTTTCTTTTCTCCCTCACTTGCTGTGCCGGTTCTGGCATGTGTTTGTGTGACTTGCATGGACATTTTGACTCATTGAAATGTGTTTTTTACGTGGGACGCTTTTCTGAACGCAGAATGAAATGTTTATGACACCACGACTTCTCATCTTCTCCCTCGCTCTTGTTCAGGTACGGTCATTTCAGTGCTAGAGAAGCTTCTCTCTCAGGCGACAGAGCAGGATCACCCGGGCCGACTGGTCATCGAGGCAGCTCATGGAAGGGCAGTTAAAGTGCGGGAACTGCTTCAGAAATACCCGGACAAGGTCAGTAGGAGCACAGTGAGAACGTCGCGCCTTCTCTCTCACGGCCTGAGAGAATTAAAACACGGAAAGAATTTGTTTTCCTACTTGTTGCCGTTTTTTATCTGATGGCGAGGAATCTCTAGTGGTTCAGAGTTATTTCTGGCATAGTCTGTCCAGAGGGTTATAGCCTTTCCTTCATAAACACATGGGCCACCAGAGACGCTTCATAACATTACTCGGCTATTTTTAGATATTTTTGGTACAGTACTATAGTGATTTAGTCAGTGTAGAATAGTCATTTATAAAGCAACAATGCAGCACAATGTTTGTTTGTTTTAATACCTTGTCTTTGGTGGACAAAAGTGATGTTCAGAGGGAATATTTGCAAAAATCAGCTCTCAATGACTCCACAAGTTCAAGTTAAGCGTCAAAATACAAGCTGCGTGTTAAACAAAAACTAAACTTTGATCAAAATTATTCGGCGGAAGAGAAAACTACATTCCTTCAAGGAGTTTCATCCTAATATACAAACAAGCATAGAAAAACAAAAACCTCACAGAAAATAAAGCTTTTATAGTCTTATAAGCCACTGCTAGTGTACCATATACATATATTACATATATTATTGCCCTGCTGTGTAGTATGCAGAGTATATAAAGTTGATTGACAGTGATGTGGGTGTGTGTTCAGGTGGATATAAAGAATCAGGGTAAAACGGCCCTGCAGGTGGCTGCCCATCAGGGTCATGTGGAGGTGGTGAAGGTTCTCCTGCAGGCCAACAGCAGCATTGAAGCTAAAGATGAAGACGGAGACGCTGCGCTACACTACACAGCCTTCGGGTGAGCAGTCACAACTAAGTCTGTTTTTCCTGAGTAGTGTAACCTGCCATCAAAATCCAATTTCTTTTTACTCATATGTGACCCAGATATGTTGTGTGAAGAGCACAAATCACATGAAATCCATATGTGACCCTCACTCATATACAATCTGACCTCAGTCTAAACAGCCATATCCAAACTTTTATGTCCTTATAAATTGGCATGTGTCACATGAATTTTGTTGACTCCTAAAAGCATTAAGCTATGTGGATTCAAGATTCCGGTGCAATGTTTGTCTTCCTCTTGATGTTTGTTGTGAAATATGGATCCTGAGGCAAGACTAGAAAACACTTTACTGCTTTCTATTTTCTACATTTATTATAGGGATGCATCCATAGATTAATATGCATCATGTGCATCCCTCATTTATAATGATAAATTCATATAGTGTATGTTGTGGCTTGTATTTAATGTTCCTCATGCAGTGAGTTTGTATGTAATGTGTGTGTGCAGGAATCAAGCCGAGATCGCACGTTTGCTGCTCAGTAAAGGAGCGAGTGTGAATCTGCTCAATAACTCCATGTGTACGGCCCTGCACATCGCTGTGAATAAAGGCTTTACAGATGTCGTGAGAGTGTTGACGGAGCACTCGGCCGACGTCAATCTGCAGGTAAAACATACAACACACATACTTCAGAAGTACATACTCTTGAGTGATCCGTCAACCTCTGCTTATGAAGAACTTATTAAAGCTAATAATCATTTCAAATAGTGTTTTAACAAACCTTGCACAATAGAGTTGACTGTTATCCTACCGTAAAAACCTTGTGATGTTTCTTAGTTTTGATGATTAGTGATTTGAATATTTTGGGTTCAGGATTCATATGGAGATACACCCTTACATGACGCCATAGCTAAAGACTTCAGGAGCATCATTGAGATTCTCACCGTGGTGCCTAACATTGATTTCAACCAAAAGAACAACCGCGGCTTTAACCTGCTGCATCACGCCGCACTGAAGGGCATCAAACTGTGAGTTAATTCCTCTTCTTTAAACATACATTAGGTCTTAAAGATGCTGTTGAAATTCAGTTCAGTTCCTTCACAACTAATACATGACATCACAAATCATCCATCCAGAAGATGTGTTAGGGTCATTCTCACAAAACCTCAAACATCATGGCAGTTAAGATTTGGGGTATAAAACATGTTATTGGGGAACACAAAAGATGAGCGTAATCTTTTACACAGGAATGAATTATTTATCTATATCATTGCTCAGATAAATTATTCTCTTTACAGAATATTCATGTATAATAAAAATGAAATAGTGGAAAAAAGAAGGGTCCATGACTGATATTCTCTTGCACCTTAACATTTTAAAAGATATTTACATTAAGTTTGACTTTATGTGAAGAAACACATCGGCCAGCACCTGACAGGTTAACAGATTACTTTATATTTTTCTAGTAAAAAGCTTAATATGCTCTTGTCATGCGGTGTACACAACCTATTTCAAGTCCATAACTGCTACAGGTAGTTTTCTGCATTTCTACAAAAAATGTACAAGTATTAAAATCTTATTCCTTAATGTATTATTATGTATGATTAATAAAAACTTGCTAAGGCATCGTGGCTTCTGTTTTTTTAAAGATGCCAATTGACATAAAGTCCAAAACTTTGTCAAACTGTCTGTAAAAGTTTTAAATGAATTTTCTTAAACATGTCATATGTTGTTTTTAATGAACGAAAAGGACAGTTGTTGAAACATGTGTTTTTAAGAAAATTATGTTGACATCCTGAAACCAAGAGTTGGTTGGAATCGCCCATCACAGCGAGGCACCAAATCTCTTGCAAACACCTTTACTCATTGGGATCCCCTGTGGTGGAATGAACTGAGACCCTCCGCCCCAACTATAGCATCCTTCACAACCTTTAAAAAACAGCTCAAAACATACCTGTTCTGCATTTATTTGACTAACCAATAACTGTCTATGCTTGTGTCTAAAAACAATAATAATTGTTGTTCATTCTCTCCTTTGCTTACTCCAGCTGTAGAAGCATGGCATTCACCATTTACACTATTGTAAACTAACGCTACTTTTTAGCGTGTTGACAAAATGTTTCTATGATCTCCTACTTGTAAGTCGCTTTGGACAAAATGGGCATAAATGTAAACGTTATAGTTTCAGTTAGTTTAAAGTGAGGTTTGTATGGTCTTTAGTTTCTTTGCATATTTGTTTCTTTACGATTACTGTACATGAACTGTTTATTACATGTAGCGTTTCCTGAGGGATCTAGCTGTCAGTGGGTTATTTCTCCCTCTCCACCGCCTGTAGATTCAGGACGTGGCGCTCTTTGGCATCCCGATCGCTCAGTCACAGTATGTACATATGAGAACTGTGACCCAGATCCTTTCACAACACTGGCACGACCACAGGGATACACCACATCTCTCTCTGCCTCTCACAAAGTCACGCTTAATGTGACTTACACAAGTAGGGCATGTTCCTGGATCCTTGTTTATCCCATCAGCCAATCAGGTTACAGTTAGCCCTGGGTTTGGAGATAGAAGTACATGGTTATTTTCCCCTCTGGTTTCAGAGATACTGTCCTATCGTATGTATTGATTTTTAAATCTCAACACCATACTGCACGTGTCCCAGCGCTCGTGTCTTCTATGGCGAGATCATTGTGAGAGCTGTCATATGTTTGCGTTTGAGGGTAATTGTTCTGGATGGGCGTGACCTAGAGGAACATAAAAACTCCAGTTCTCATCCCATTTGGTATTTGCGCTTTACTTCTACACAGCTCCTCTTACCGCTGTAGTTTGAAGCTCTTACTCGCCTTGATTAAAAACGTCTTGGTTTTCTACCGTTTTCATTTTGGCAGTAGGACGTGTGCAACATTTCATTTGTTTGCTCTCTGTGATAATTAGCAGATACATACACACAAAACCTGTTCAAGATGTGTCATCGCTCTAGACAAACCTCTCATTCTTTACCGATTGACCGAAAAGATATTTGTAGGGATGGGTACCAAGAACCGGTTCTTTTTTGGAGCGGTACATAAATGGGTCGAGACCAAAGTATTGATAAGCTTCATGACAAACGATACTGATATCCATACTTGCTTTGTTATATCTCTGTTTATTCGGGTGTTCAACGGCGAATTAGAGGCTTGTGCCTGTCATTTTCCATCCCTTAATGATGTCCAAATAGCGGAAGTTTGCTCGACGTATGTGTAATAGCTACAGGAGGGCCATATGATTTCTGCAATGTTTTTGTAATCTGCTTGTTTTGCATGTTTATGGGTGAAAGAGTGGCACGGTTGCGCTTGAGGAGCTTTCAGAGTCATCCTTTCACAACGAGGAAGCTTCTGTCAAACACCCCTTTGGGGCAACCCGTCAAAATAAAAGTCCTTTATTTGAGAACAAGTTATAACATTGTTTTTAATAATTCGGCCACGGAGTATATTTTCTATCTTTAGTAAATTGAAGTAAATATGCTAGTAAAATTATAAAAAAGTACATACAATTAAAAAAATATTACTTGCTTAGGGTGATGTATATTTAGATCTGCAGTTGTGTGTGATTTCCGGGCTGATGGTATTGGTGTCTGTATTTGCAGAGCGACTGAGATGATCTTGGCTCGAGCGAGACAGCTAGCTGACGTGAAGAAAGAAGACGGTTTCTCTGCACTGCATCTGGCTGCTTTGAACAACCATCGTGATGTAGCTGAGATACTCCTGAAAGAGGTGTGAAATATTGATTCGTTCTTTTTTAGTTCGTTCACCAAAAGGCTTTGTTCAGATTCTTTAAGTGACCATGTCTATAACAAGATAGCAGGTGGCGAAAAAGAGTTGTGTTATGTCAAGGAACGTATAAACTGATTACCGGCTTTATTAAAATGTGTAATGTACTAATTAAATCAATAAAGATAAGTCTTAATTAGTGGTTCAGATGACCAAAGCATAAGGTTTCCTTGCATAATTATAAAGTGAACTGTTTGCACATTTACACATTCATTCATCTGGGATTATGTTGAACATGAAGTATGTTAAACAAACAAGCATGCCAACCTGTAACTGCGCTTTGAATCTGCCTTCAATGTGCCTTCATACCCGGAACTGGAATGCTATTTGCTGACGCGACACGAATGAGAGCTAACCAATACTGTCACTTTTTGTTTCGTGTTACAGTTTTTAGACAAGCGGATGAAATGAATTAAAATGAAGTATGTAATGAATGTAATGTTGTTTTTATTTGAAAGAAAATTATTCAAATATAAAATTAAAATAAATCATACAAAAATGCACACAAAACACCTGTGCTTGCAGTACAATAACTGAGTATGTAGTACATTTTATAATAAATATAATATAATAGTGCATTTTATACAACAAAACACAGTAGTGCAAAAATACAAAATAAGGGCAATATTTAAAGAGTTGGCTAACAGAAAAGAAAACCAGGTAAAGAATAAAGTACAATAAAATTAAGTCTAAAACCCCATTTGCAATGTTAATTTGTCTGTTACATTTAACCGTCAGCATGCATTATTTGATTATTTTGTTAAGGATCTTTGAATTGTGTCCATTTCTGTACTTGTTGAACCAGAGACCTCTTTCATTTCATTCTCGAGTGAGAAGTAGCAGCTCGTTTAGTTCATTTATGAACAAGATGACTGATCGTTCATGTCGTTCACGAACGAGAATCAGCGGATCTTTTCGTTCATCTAAGAACTAGATCTCTTTCGTTCAGACTCAAAACGCGTATTCGTTCAGTACATTCAACCAATCAAGTGCTCTTTCAAAGCTCACACTCAAACGCCATTGGCTCGTGCTTTAGACACTCTTTTAAGGCAAGACACTCTGTGCTCGAGGTAGAGAGTTTGGTGCACGAGAAATGAGTCATTGCATTTCGTGAACGAGAACGATTTGTTCACTTAAAAGATTCGTTCAAAAATAAAGATTCGTTCACAGACGTTTGAAAGGCCACATCCACACACATCCACAGTCTTCAGGATAGTTCAGCAGTTCTTAGAAACATTCTTCTGATGGGTTTTTATAGAGACTCTTGGCAAGTATAAATTGTTTCTAGATTGGTTCCTAACCCTCCATCGTTTTCATGTTCAGGGTCGCTGTGACATCAACATCCGTAACAACCGCAACCAGACGCCTCTCCAGCTGGCCGTGACTCAGGGTCACGTGGCTCTAGTGACCCTCCTGGTGACGGAGGGAGCGGACGTCAATGCGGAGGATGAGGACGGAGACACCGCCATGCACACGGCTCTCAGCCGACAGCAGCTGACCACCGTCATGAGCAGTTCTGAGGGCGAGGGCGAGGTGCTCTACAGCAGGGTAAGATCAGATGCCTGCAGTCCCATCTGTGTTTAAAATACTGTTTTTGAATTATTGTTTAAAGAACTGCATTCAGGCAAATATGCCCATTAGCAGTTGCGCAGAACAATTTACTCCCTACCAGACTACATCTACAAAAACATATATGCTTACAGCACAGTATTGTATACAATGTGGATTTCATGCATTTTTTTATGGTTTATACTTTTTCATTGTAGGGCTGCAGTCCCCCCAAATAAAAGATGTATAATCTCAAACTTGGAATTTTAATTAAACCAAAGACAAATTAATTTATACAATGCTGGAACATCAATAATTTTGGTTGATGGGCTTATTTTTATGATGTTTGTTTACATAAAAGTTAATGATAAATTTCCATATTTCATAAAATGCCACAAAATCTGTAGCCCCCCTGAATCCATTTTAGGGCCACTGGCCCCAGTTTGAGAACTGTTATTTTATAGTATTAGTTCCAGTCCTTGATAAAAGCTCTAAACATTCAGACAATAGTTGTCATATGACCTCACTCCTCGCATGTTCAGTTCATAGACTGCCATCTAGTACACTGCAAAAAAATTCTTTCCTTTTTTTCTATTACAAATATCGAAACATTCTTAAATCAAGATTGACTTTCTCGAAAAAAAGTGACCTTAGATATTTAGTCTCTTTTTAAGGAGGAAAATATAAGAACTAAGTAAGTTTATGGTAAAAACATGCAAAAAAGTACACTTGAATTAGGCAGTTGAGAAAAAGGTCAAATTAAATACAAGTTTATTTTTCTTAACCCATTGGCAGATGCTTTACCATAAACTTACTTAATTCTTATATTTTTGATAAAACAAGACTAAAGTCGGTGCCGGTAGCCCTGTTGTTAGTAGACATATCGTGCCTGTGCACTTATGGCCTGACCCGGGTTTGATTTTGTTTGTCACTTGAAATTTTAGTTTCAATTTATCAAAATGTAATTTTTCTATACTTCTTTTTTTAATAGTGTTTTTTACACATTTTTGCGTATTTTTATGTTTTTTTCAGCCCCAATTATTCCCTTCCCGCTTATCACCTGGCAATCACTTGAGTTAAACGCAGTCACCTGTAGCTCTTAACTGAGGCAAAAGGCCAGAAAAAATGAAAATTTCAAGAGCTTTGGCTAAAAAACGACCATTTCAAAGGCAGGGTGTCATTCATTATTGGTCATGGAAATTCAACATTTTAGTAAGTGAAAGTCGGGGAAAAGTCAGGGAATTTGACATTTGGCTTAGAGTGGGAACCCTGGTATATTCATTTTACATGTTCTAGATATTTTTACTAAAAACAAATAAAAAAATGCTTGGTAAGGATGTCATTTTTTGCAGTTTACTATTTTTTGATGTTAAAATAAAGATTATTTCCTTTAAGTGTGTCCACAAAAGTGTTTTTATGCGGCTGAAAAACGTGTCAAATATTTGTTTAATTAGACGGCTAAGTAAACGATTACAAACAATTGAATAAAAGATGAACAAAAAGCTTTGTGACACGCATTGTAATGGCACAAACCCATGCAATCGCTTTCATGTTAAGATCTTCGGTAGTCTAAACAAATAATGTTTCATAAAAATCCCTCATACAACTTATGTTTCATTTGCAATACTGAAAATAGAAGGTCATGTCGAGCACATTGCATTGTGGGATACAGCGATATGCAGTGGGCTGTGTTGTATAATGCACATTTTGTTATCACCAGGTCATCCTGGCATTCTATGCATACAAAATAATCTCTGTACAGTTTACAAACTACACACATTGAGTAGTGTGGCTACTAAACAAATCTCAAGCTTTATATGTTTGATGTATGAATTGATAGTAAGAAAATGAGAGGTGTTTAATTGATTGTGTGTGTGTTTGTTTAGTTGTGTAGCTCAGGGCTGATGGGAAACACAGAACTGAATGTCGGTGCTGCTATTGCCTGCTTCCTGGCGCAGGAAGGGGCCGATATGAATTATGCCAACCATAAAGGTAAAAGCCCGCTAGACCTGGTGACAGACAGCAGCATACAACAACTCATCCGGAGCTTCGCAGAGAAGCACAGGTGTGTGTTAGAAAATGATCACTAATGTAATGATGCGATACAAAATATCTGTGCAAAACACAGTACTTTATAACCTAATGGAGCAACGAAACGGAGAATGTCAATTCTGATTCTAGATGTGGATGCTGACAGATTTGTAGCGTGTTCCATTTATAAGGGGTCGTCTTCCTCTATTCGACCCATATAGAATCTCCATTTCTAAAATTTCCTGTGATTCTGTGGCGGGGTCGGAAAATGACCAGGTGTGTGTTTGTGGGTTTTCAGACTTCAAGCGGTCACGTCCGGCACTGGGACGAGCAGCAGCAGCAGTCTCAGGCGAGTTCACACCACACCCAACACCATGACCAACCTGGCCATGCCCAGCACCACGGGTCCCAGCGAGTGCCTCATCTGTTCAGAGCTTGCCCTGCTCGTGCTGTTCTCTCCGTGTCAACACAGCGTCGCCTGCGAGGGTGAGCACCCCCACCACACACACACACACACACACAAGGAAATCAACTTGGGCTGCAGCCATCGATTATTTTGATTCTACTGATTTTTCAATCGATTAATTGCGTTTTTCAGGATAATAAAGACTTTTTCTTTATAAAAGAGCAATACTAAATATACAAGAGAGAATAAGACAGGTCTCTTAAAATGAACAACAAATTTGTTACCTTTTTAGAAAAAATTATTTTTTTATTGCTGAAATTGCATGAATTCATATCTGTGAAAAGTGATCCCATTTAATACTTTACATTGCCATATTACATTCAAAATGTATAAATAAGAAACATAAAAAGAGAGAGAATAATTTCTACGGTAAACAACTAACTTCAGTTTATTAGCATTTATGCATTTGGCAGATGCTTTTATCCAAATCGACTTACATTTCATTATCCTATACATCCCGTGGGATCGAACGCACAACCTTGCGTTGTTAACGCAGTGCTCTTACCAGTGAGCTACAGGAAAGCTAATAAAAAGTTTGTGAAATAAACTCTAAGAGCAACTGTGGAGATGAAGTTCATGTCCTCATAAAGCGCAGACGCAGACAAATTCATGAGCATCACGCGTTTAGCATGTTATACTGTGCAGTTCATTCACTCAGACACGCAGATAGACAGATGTTTATGGACTCAATGCAGCCGGGAAACAAGTTTCACTCGCAAAAGAGACCAAAACTAAGTAAAATAGCAGTTCACCATTTCAATAAGATATCTCTTATTTACCATCATGAGACATACGTGTGAGCGTGTGAACAGATTAAAATGCGTGTGTCAGGAGACTTTTGAGTCCAGTAACATGTATAAGCTGTGCGTTAGTAATAACGGTCCGTGGGGAAACGCAGTGCTCCATCTGAACTGTAGTTAAATGAATTAATAGAAGCTTTTAGGCAACAAAATTGCCTCGATGATTTTTTGTATTTGAATTACTCGAGTAACTCAATTAATTGTTTCAGCCCAAACATCAACACACTTTCATTCCATGTTACTCTCTTCCAAACCCTAATAGAATGTGTTCTTTGCTTAGAGTGTGCTCACAGAATGAAGAAATGCATTCGGTGCCAGGTGACAATAACCAAGAAAATTCGTCAAGGTAATTGCTTCGAATTGAAATGCATTCTGGTGATGTGGGTGGAAATTTGTGGGACCTTAATGTGATGGCCGGCTTTCCTGTGTCTCAGATCAAACCGAGGTTGAGTGCAGTCCCAGCTCAGAGAACTCCGAGCAGCACAACCTGCTGGAGCAGCTGCAGTCGCGCTACAGGCAGATGGAGGAGCGCATAACATGTCCCATCTGCATCGACAACCACATCAAGCTGGTGTTCCAGTGCGGCCACGCCTCCTGCATCGACTGCAGCTCCGCCCTCAAAACCTGCCCCATCTGCCGACAGACCATCCGCGAAAGGATCCAGCTGTTCGTCTGAGGAACGCCGGCCGCCTTTTTCTCGTAGTGGTCGCGTGGCTGTTCTTCAAACGGAGCTAAAGCGGTTGCCTATTTGCGCTTCATAGTCTGTCGAGCATCATCATTTAGAGGCAGTGCTGGATGTATGGCCCTCTCATGCCAGACAGCGGGATAGAGCGGATGCCAAATGGCTAACCAATGAGAACATGTGCTTGTCTGTGTGTGTGTCATGTGATGCGTCACCAGGGTTGTCATCCACTGGTACCGAAAATTTGACGGAAGAGAATTTCTACACGTTTCTGGATTTGTCAGATGTGTTTCTCCGCTCGTCCTGGTAGCGCGATGAGATCTTTACCCGTCGTGAGGTGTAGAGGTTCGTTCATAAACGATCGCCAGATGCTGTTCCATGCTGCTGAGCTTAAATGATACGATAACATTGAAAGACACAGCATGTGCGCTTCAGACATACGGTGGGCTGTGGCGCAAAAAGACGCTCTTTTAGGTAAATCTCACAAAACCTGAACAGATGGAGCATGTCCGGATTATATTTCACCCTAAAAACAACAGGAAAAAATAAAACAAATTATATTTTGCATAGAGAAAACGAAGCGTGTTTTTTTACCATCACTGCAATGTGACCGTTTTAATTGTAAAATGTTTATCATCATATAGTATTTATTGTATTGATTTATTAAATGATAATAAAATAGGTCACATTGCGAAGAAATAGACATGCAAAATATAATGTCTTATTTTTCTCTTATTTTCTTTTGGATGGATCCAGAGATAGCTGCTTCCTCCTAACTAAAATCTCAAACATTCTGAGATCCTCTTAAAGTACAGTCCACCGTGTTCTATTCTATGGTGGTTCAGAGGTTTATTAGCGAGAGGGTGATGTTGTACAGCTGCCTGTAACATATGCCTGTACTGCGTCACTCGCAGATCTAGAAGCTTTCCACAAGCGAGACATATACATAATGCATGCTGGCGAGAGTATTATCTATGTCATATATTGTGTCATGGAAACCATGTGTAGTGTTATAAGTACAGGCGTTGTGTAATTTCTACCCATGTGTGGTGATGGCTGTGTGTCTGTGCAAGGATCTGGATGAGAGACCCCTTTCGAGACCCTTGATAGTAATCTAGTAAATTAACCCACATGCAAATTTCCCGCATAATGGCAAAGAGCCATTTCATTCTTCTTTGAAGTACAAATGTCTTTATTTTGATGAACACAGAGAAAGATATTTGGAAGATTGCTTGTTACCAAACAAGATTTTGCCGCCATTGACTCCTATAGTCGGAAAAAATACAATGGTAGTCAAAAGTGCCCCAGAACTGTTTGCTGTCCTACATTCTTCAAAATATCTTCTTTTGTGTTCAACAAATTTTTTCCTACTATGGGAGTCGATGGGGGGCAGAATCTGGTTTTATAAGCATGTTTTATACTTCTGATAGAACATGAGCTTGTTTACTAAGGACACTCGGATAACGGCGAATTTAGGACTGTAGGAGATTGAACAACGTAGATTTA
The DNA here is from genome assembly GCF_015846415.1 of Triplophysa dalaica. Taxonomy (NCBI): domain Eukaryota; kingdom Metazoa; phylum Chordata; class Actinopteri; order Cypriniformes; family Nemacheilidae; genus Triplophysa; species Triplophysa dalaica. The sequence goes on from NC_079559.1 coordinate 20,300,561, forward strand.
AATTGAAAGAGTTTATCCTCACTAGGTTATTCCGAGTAGAGTGTTGAAATTCTCCCATAGCCATTCTGAATTTGGCCTTGTTTTGGCGTCAATGCATCTCCTTGTGTATTCTTACCGTCAATTAAGTGTTTTTGTTCCAGAAGGGCTCACTGTACGCATATACGAAACTGATTCTATTTCAATGTGTTCATCGTCCTGTTACGGCTGTTTTTGTAAATCCCACTTTTGGGGCTAGCCAATGCAAAGATTTGGATGTCAGAAGAGGTATCTTGCTTTCATGATGGGGAAAATAGTGCCAAAATGTGTCAAAGTGCGCGAAAGAGCACAGTTATGTACAAAAGCATCATGTCCTTCTTTGTACTATTTAGATAGTGAACGTCATTGGTTCTTGTTACAAGGATGCATTAGTTACCTTGAGTAGTCGTTTTTGTTTTCAGATTTCTGAAAGCGGAAGATTTGTGTTGGTTTATTTCAGTTAAAAGGACAACAGTAGGACAGCAAAGACAGCCTCGGCTTTAAAGAATAGAAAGACTTTGTGTTGTCAGTATCTGCTACCAGCTCCCAGTGTACAGTACAGCGTGCGTCTTTAAGGCATCTGTTTACAGAGCTCCATTCCACTGAAAAGAACTATTAAAAGATTGCAATGTCATTTATGTTACTGTTATATAGAAAGTATCTTACAGTAAAGTTTATATTATGATGTAAGTGACAAAACGTCATATGCAATACAACGTGCCATAAAGTACATACGTGCATTATGGTTTGCATTTTGTGCATTCAGATACATTGGGGGGGTCATAATTGGACGCTGAATTCCTCCAATAATTTGGCTAAATAAATGATTAGATGAACTTGATATTTTACTTATGTTTCAATAAAAAATGTTTGTTTCGTTTGACAATCTAGAATTCTCCTGGTACTGTCAAATCAATACTTGATGTGCTGTACATAATTCAAAAAAGTACGGCCAAAAACACAGTATTTATAAGGTAGTGGAGTAATGCTGAGTTTTGCATTAAGGAACGTGTGTCAAATAATTATTTAAGCAAAAAAAATGATGTCTGTACAGTATGTGGAGCTTTAATGTTGGCCTTACTGTCCTATATTTATTTTTCGTTTTTTTCATTCCTTTTTTGGTCTTACACTTTTCTTTTTTCCAGGTTTTACTCTGTACAAATATTTTGCAGTAAATATTGAACTGTTTTATAAACATATATTTATGGGTTTGTCTTCTGTGAGCTGTAGGGATCCAGAATCTTAACAATTAATAAGTGACAAGTAATTTTCCGCACTTTTAACACGGCCAAAAATCATCATATGAAATATTTTAGTAATGCATAGTAATATAATCATAATGGTCATTGTCATGAACAGTGGACAGAGAACCTAGACGCAGACAGATCTCGAAACCAAAAATACTTTGTTAATGTGAGAACACAAAACAAAACCCACAGTGGGAAATTCATAATATTAGAACAACAAAACACTTCCCACGAGGGGGAATAAACTGGAGCATACAAAAGGGAACTGAAACGCATACTTCAAAAATAACTAAAGTACAGGACCACGGCAGAGACAAGATTTCCAGACTAGATGTTACATGACATGCACTAGGAACAATTAACCGCATGGAACAAGAGACAAGAGACAAGAGGCACTTAAATTGGGGCAATAACCAAGGACAATAATTCAGGGCAGGTGACGGGCAGGTGGCAGGAATTAACACTAAAAGAAAAAAAAGCGGGAAGCTACAAGTGGCAGGTGAGGGGAATGAAACACTAATGTGAAGCAAATGGAGAAAACAAGGGGGCGGGGCCAAGAGACAAGATCGGAGAACACGCGGCGCAAAGTCATAACAAACAGCAACGTGTCTTCACACAAGACGTAACACACACACACAAAACGTGGTACTGCCATGACCCTGTCCACAAAACTAGGAATCTCTGGTAAAGAGGGACAGGACCATGACAGGTAATGCTATACGGAAAAATTTAAGAAAGAGATGGTTCTTTAAAGAATCTTTGACTGAATGGTGTTTTACAGAACCAAAAATGTTTATTCTATGGTATCACCGTGAAGCTACGCCCAGCCCTCCAGATGTTGTTTTTTACTATATGAAAACTATAAGCACTGTCAAAATTAAAAAAGCTAATATTTTGTAAAAACATTTTGGGAAACATTCCCAATGTTTGTGTTATTTCAGCTTCTGTACCCTCACTTTTTGTGGCAAAAAACAAACCATTAGAATATATAAATATATTTTTTGCAAGAGCACTCCCTGGATCACAAGATCATAAATGGCAAATGACTTGTATTTACCATCATGTATAATTTACTCACAGCTTTCTAAGGCCACTTTTGATCATCACCACCCTATAGTGGCGCATAAAAATTTGAAATTAACCAATTCTCCAAACTACTTTTTCTCGAAATGTGGGGATTAATAGAAGCTAATATTAATAGGAATTAACCGAATGAATACATATGATATATGAACTTTGTATTAAACACAGATGCAATATTTGTAGAGGACAGGACGAAATCCAGATTCTCACACAAACGGAATGCTAAAGTCTACCCTAGACGATCTCAGGTCAAAAGTAATACCCTGGACAAGTTGACAGTCACTCAAACAACCACATTCACATCTATACAGGCAATTTACTAAGAATCTGATCACTACAAAAAATGACATTCCTACTGAGCATTTTTGTACGGTTTTATAGTATAAATATCTTCACATTCTTAAATCAAAATACATTTTCCTGACCAGAAAAGGGACCTTAGACATTCAGTCAGAATTAGGGAAATTTATGTTTTAAAACAAGAAAAATGTCTGGCAATGGGGTGAGAAAAATATTCTTGAATTTTGTAAGAAGTCTAACCATATTTTGAGTTCATTATATAAATATATATTATTTTATAAAACAAGACTAAATATGTTAAGTCACTTTTCCTGTCAAGAAAATGTAACTTGATTTAAGTCGTTTTGGAAAATTAGAAAACAATAAAAAATTGCTTAATAAGAATGTCCGTTTTTTTGCAGTGATCAACATGACTTGGTCATTAGGGGAAAGGACACAATCTTCAGGTTCTACATCAGGGATGATTCATAAGCATAGTGAGAATTCTGTAATCATTTACTCACCCTCTTGACTTTTCAAACCTGTATGACTGTATAATGTGTAAACCGTATAAACACAACAGAAGATATTTGAAAGAAAGGTAGTAACAGAAAACCGTTCGTCCACATTGACTTTTCTTCATACAATAGAAGTCAATGGGGACCATTGTTAAATGATGATAGAAATTTTGTTTAGGGGGTGAACTACGGTACCTTTAATCATGACTTGACTTAATTTGACATATTACACATTTTACACATAGCTTCCTGGAACATGCTGCAATAGTTATATGATTTTCTTTTCAACAGGTTTTTCTTTAATTTCTTTCCATTTTTTGTTTTTCCACAAGGTTAAGCAGGATAGGGATTTGAGATGACACGGGCCTCCGACTTGCCGTAGAGCACGCAAACCCAGAAGAGGAGGGGCTATGTATATTAGCTAATACGTTTGCATTTTGAGTGACGTGTGACGTTAACTTAACGTCAATCGGCGCAGGGGATTACTTTAAGACGTGTCGGCGTATGACATTAATTTAGCACCAGACGGCGCTTATTTAACGCCTGGCGGCGTTAAGAAATCGGTGTTTTAATATTAATACGGCGATCCAAAGCACGCGAATTGTGATACTGTTGGCTTTCGATACGCAAGAGGCTCGCGCCAGTTATGAACTTGAGTGTGCAGGTGGCGCGCACTATTACCTCCCACAACAGAGAGCTGCCTGCATGTGGCGTGTTAAATATCTCTTGTCTTATTTTATCAACAGATGTACACTATCCTGACTAAAAACGTTATAAAAACGAATATTTAAAAAGTAAACGGCATGAAAATCATTAATGTAAATCAAAAAAAGTACAACGTGCCATTAGCTTTACCTGTAGGTCATGTTATTACCAAAATATGTGACGTAACTGGACCGTCCTTGGTTATCTTGTAACGTCATGAGTTCGTGTGGGCGACGTCATGAATTGGTCATTTAATGATAACGAAATTACGTGCATGGGACGTGCCAGCTACGTTGTCAGCTGGTAAATCATGAAATTACCAAAAATGATCAATACATTACGATCTTGTATCGCTCCCGCATCATATTAAACTGCATTTATTACTAAAAAAGGCAAAAATGCAGATGTCATGTTAATGCACACACCTTGTAACGTTACTCTACTAATGACGTTCACTCCCAGTGTGCTGCTGTGTGAACTGAAGAATGCGCTAAATAACGCAGCCTAACGCCGTTTTCATAATAAGAGTTTTAAAGGGGACTGTAAAGCGATATCAAATTCTACTACAGATTACATAATTACTCACAATATTTTAGCTGGGCTAAGCCAGAACTTTATGTGGGCTTTAGCTCCCCTTAAAAGGGCCTAGCAACGCCACTGTTCTACACAACATCTGCTGTTCATTAATTATTTGTAGTGCAGAGTTTCTGCATTTCTGACCCTAGTGGACATGAAGTTTTTCCACCAGGGTTTCAAAGGTTGAGACATTAAGATGTCTTTCATCTTTTTTTTTCTATTTCTATCAAGAGGGCGGTTTGAACTTGCATGACACGTTTTTGGTTTGGTGCAGTACAAAGTACAGAGAGAGAGAGAGAGAGAGAGAGAGAGAGAGGTGGGGACCAAAGAAAGTAAAGCAAGCTCCAAGAACTAAAGAGCTGCCAGATTCATTTCAACAAAGGAGCAAAAAGAAGCAAACGACACATTTTCACAATATTGGAATTCCCTGAAATGGCCTCAGTGAGTAATCTCTTCAAGTTATTTCACCAGCACTAGAATGTCAAAAGCTACTGCATACTAGTGAAACATGTGAAAATGAATAAGTTCAAATTCACAGACAACATGATTTTAAAAGAACAAATGCTATGATTTGATAAACATATGCAAAATTTAAACACACTTTTTATGAAAAAGGAGCCTGTTTTTAATAAGAAGTTCATGAGGTGCATCACACTGAAGGAGTTTCTTTTGCCATACCAACCGGCTGTACATTATCCCGCTTATTACACAGCTACATGCATCATAAAGACATTAATTCAATTCTTTGACATGAAATATTGCTTTCATGTATTTTATTGTTTGCTCATATGTGACGACCACCCGTTAGGTTTCAAGGCAAAGAAGAACAGTTCATTTGGTTTAATAATTTGTAAATGGAACCTAAAATATGTAATTTATCAGACATTTCTTTTTTAATTATGTGTAATATGTAATATGATGTGCCCTGATGACTCTGTTAGTGTTAAGCAGTTGTTATCCGGGACAGACCTTGAAGTGTTGCAACTGACCAGTGAACAATGAGAATCAAGTATTCCTGAGCGCTGTGTAATGATGTATTACTATTAATATATTGTTACTGAAAGCTAAAGTATCCAAAAGCTGAACTGTTAAATTCTGCATTTGTATTTGTAAAAGTGAACCATTTTTTTATTATTATTATAATAATACAGATGAAACTGCAGAGTCGGCCTGTGGTCTTTGACTTTGAGGGCATTTCTATGACCCACTTCTTCACTGACAACTGGGAAAATGTGAAGAACTTCCAGGCAAGACCAGATGACATTCTAATCGCCACTTACCCCAAAGCTGGTGAGTGTGCTGATATTGAGAGATACTGTAAGACTACTGTACTGTAGGCTAACTCTTAACCACATAATCAGAGGACTTTGTATTTTCTTCCCAATATTGACATTTAAAGAAGAGAAACTGTGAAGTTGAAGTTTTTTGCATTCTGTCAAGAAATCGCTTTTTAAACTTAACTTACTAGCACAACAAAGTCCTGCAAACATTCAAACATCTCAATACAAACTTTGCTGTAAACTTTACAAACTGACAGTCAACACTAAGCCTGACTGAGCACTCTTGGAATATAAAAATTCAACACCGTAAAGCTAAAAGTAGTCATGAAAGATGTAAGACAGACCCAGGGGGTTATGAACCCTTTTGCGGTCTTCGGGGTCTTTTTAACCCGCAAATGACATTTGCTAAAATAAAAAAGTAATCTTTGTCCAAATGGCATGATACTTTTTAAAGTGGTCAATACTTGCTAGATCTACAAAAATTGGAGTGATATCTTGATTATGTGTTGGTATGGGTAAAAAGTCACACGGTCTCTGGCTGGTCTAATAGCACATAAAAAGTGGTATCAGCTCTCTACTGGTAAAAGTGACCATTATTTATGTTTTAAAACTGCATTTCCAAAAGATGGGCAAAAATCTTACACTTAACCACCTCAAATGATCTGTTTTATCCCCATGAATGAAAGATAGAAATGTGGGTCTTTTATAAAACAAATTTTACATTAAAAGCTGTTTTTGTTTAAAACCTATTTAAAACATTATTTATATACATTTTAAAAATGTCATTAATCCTCCAGAAACTGGAGTTAAAACAATAATAAACGGAGTAAAATTACATTTACATTTACATTGTAACTTTGTTACAAAATTACATTTTGTTGCCTGAAATACCATGAGTGAACACCCCAAACAAAGACCACATAAGGGTTCAGGACCAACATTGAAATCCAAAAAGTTTTTCTGCGTTTAGTCAAATGTATCATTTTGTGCTGTCTACAGTTTTTTCAGTTATAAATGAGAAGGCTTTGTGTGACTGTCATGTTCTCAAACACTTTCTTTCCATTGTTATGCTGCTGCGCTGTAGGTACCACCTGGGTTTCTTATATACTGGACCTGTTGTATTTTGGCAAAGATAACACACAGACAAAGCCCATTTATGAGAGCGTCCCATTCCTGGAGTCCTGCTTTCATAAGATTCCAGCAGGTCAGACGTTTTCAATTCACTTGATCTTGATTTCAAGACGTCATGCGACATGAGACTGGATGAATGAACTGGGATCTAAACATCACCTAGAAACTTATTTGAACAAGTAAAAGGGTTAAAGATATTTGTGTTTTCTTATCCTAACACAGCTTAGCGATTATAAATATGTGTCAATGATTAGTCTCTTGTTTAACATGTTGGATACATATTGATTTTCATGTGAGGAGTTCTTGACACATTGTCCGTGTAATGCGTTTCACATTCAACTCATGCTCTTTTACAATATTTTCATTTACAGGGACTGAAATGGCAGATAATATGACGACTTCTCCTCGTCTCATCAAAACTCATTTACCTGTTCAGCTGGTGCCCAAATCCTTCTGGGAGCAAAACTCAAGGGTATAGTACTGTATATATCACAGTATGCATTAGACTCTTTGCCAGCATGGCTGTGATTCAGCAAAAGGCCACAGATAATGACAGACATGCTAACATTACATAGCTGAGTTGAACAAGACGACTGCAAGTGTGATGCTGCTTTTACAGTAACAACAGCACAGGTGTAACAGCTGGTCAGTTACTCTGTGGATTTGTGCCACGACAAAGGAAATAGGTCCTGAAACATATTTTGTGAAAGTGTTGATTAAGACGGCGCTTATAAGGTTTACTCTGAAGGCAATACTGTGCTCAGTGCTGGGTAACTTACTCTGGAAAAGTAATTACTTAAAAATTTGTGTAAAAATTTGATTATGGCACAAATTACTCTCTCCAAAAAGTATTTCATTACTTATTACTAAATAGTTTCTTTATCCTACACTATAAAACTTTACTGTAGTAAAAACTTGATGCAGATTTAATAACTACTTAATCCAACTTTCCAATTTGTAATGTTTTCAATTACTTTAATCAAAATCGAAATAACAACACTTTGACCTTTGAGATTCAAAATGAGCACGAAGAGACTGGCATTAGTACACCAATACTGGAAAAAAATTATTCTTCCTAAGCATTTTCATTAGATTTCTAGTCAAAATATTTAAAACATTTTAAATGTTTTTCTAGTAAAAATGTATATATTATAATTATTTTGTAAGGATCTAGTATTCTGTTTTTTTATTTGTTTATTTTGGTATGTACAGCGCACTGAAATGTGCTATAGAAATAAAATAAAATAAAATAAACAAACAAACAAAACTTCTTAAATTACGAAACATTTACATATTACAGTAAGTCTTGTTATATGAAAGAAAAGAAACTGGGTAAGTTTATGCTTAAAACAAAATCTACAGTAAGTTACTGGCAACCCTGTTGCGAAATTTCAGCAAAGTTTTAAAGTGTAAATCAACCTTGAATAAAAAATCATTCAAGTATAGAAAAGAAACATCTTATTTTTAACTTAAATTTAAATATACATATAACTACATACATTATTCTTATTAACTGACCAAAGTATTACAAATGTGTTAAGGATACATTAAAGCATGCATTGTAAAGTAAGACTTAAATTTCCACTATTGAATATATTACACAGTATTTACTGTAATTTCATAAGAAGTAACTGTAATTAAATTACAGAAAAATAAGAGTAATCCTGTACTTTACGGTTTCAAGGGAAAAGTTATTAAATTACAGTACCTAATTACTAAGTAGTTACACCTACACTGACCTTGACCAATTACCTTTTTTTTATCCCCAATGACCTTTAGCCAAACACACTGTTCCCCTATAGACAAAATTAAACTTGGTTAAAAAACTGATACTGAGTTTCACAGAATCCTTCTCCTATTTCAGACTTTGTACTGTTCACACCATATATTCTTGTCAGAGAAACTGCAAATACAGGTTAAGGGATACAGAACAGTGAGCAGTATATCAGCTCTCTCTTTTAACTGCCATAAATCTGACAAATTTATCTGAACGTTCACTTTAGTGCTAGGACTGATCTATAGCACAGTGCCTATTATATTACTAAAGATATATGTCTAGAGGTTCCTAAATAGAGAAAAGGATCTTTCTTACTAACTGACACAACAATGTGTCACAACAAATAGCATGAGAGAATACAGGGGCCTGTTTGTCACGATGGGAACCGTGTTTGATCTGATTTCTTATGTTCGAAATCTATATTTTTAATGAAATTGTTATTTTATTAGTATTAAATTGCTGTTTCTGGTAAACAGTGCTGCGTATATGTAGTAAAGTATAATGAAGTATAATGCGGTCCACTTGTTGTTTTTTATGTGAAGAAAACTTTCTTTTCATTAATACACAATTGAATAAAAGTCCTGTATCGTCATAATTTATGTGCTTTTTTTCATTTTTTCATTCCAGGTGGTGTATGTAGCCCGTAATGCAAAAGACAATGCCGTTTCCTATTTTCATTTTGATCGAATGAACATGGTACAGCCTGAATCAGGAGACTGGAACACCTTTATACAGAAGTTTATGGAAGGAAAGAGTAAGTTGACACATGGTTAAAATAAACATTACATTGTAAGATCAGAAATTCATTTAAAGATGATGCTGTAAGCTATAAACACGAGAAGAGTAAAGTTATTTAAAATATCCTAGAAAGGTAACAGTGAAGAAATTAATTTCACTCCACAGATGTGTTTGGTCCGTGGTTTGACCATGTCAGCGGATGGTGGGAGAAGAAACAGACATATTCTAACTTACAGTACTTGTTCTATGAGGATTTGGTGGAAGTAAGATCTGTTCATACAGCAACAGTTTCTTTTCATACTTTTGTCAGCAGTGTGTTTAAAGTGTGTTGTGTGCACGACTCTGCAGGACACCGGACGTGAGGTGGAACGCTTGTGCTCCTTCTTGGGATTATCGACTTTACCTGAGGAGAGAGAGAAAATAACAAAAGGAGTTCATTTTGATGCCATGAAAGAGAACAAGGTGACCAACCATGCTTCAATTCCTTTCATGGACTTCAAGATCTCACCCTTCATGAGGAAAGGTTAGTGGGATCCTCTCATCTAAACTCATCCTAATAACAACACTCAAGTCTTTCACCTGATTTTCTGCTTTTATTTGTGTTCTAAAAGGTAAAGTTGGAGACTGGAAAAATCACTTCACTGTGGCACAAAATGAACAGTTTGATGAAGTCTACAAACAAAAGATGAAGAACACCACTGTCGAGTTTCGGACTGAACTGTAAAGCTTGTGTTCTGGACATTGGTGTCACTAAAAAATAAATTGAGTCATTAATAATTTAGTTCTGGTACTGAAAGTATTGTTTCCCTTTATTTAGGTACAGAATATTGTGAATATCATATGAGTAGAAATAATAATCAGTTGAATAATAATAAAAGTTGTCTCATATCTTTATACCTAATAACAACCTTTAGTTGATTATTGTTCCCGAAATACCTTTAATATCTCACACTATGAAAGCTGTTACTGGGATGGTACCTTTAAAAAATGTTGTATGTAGACATGTATATAGTTGCTACCAATATGTAGTACGCTTCTAACAAAATAAAGTTTGTCCAACAAACTGTATTGATTTTAGACAGATGCCCTTTTTCCTCTTAATTAAAAAGTAACACCAGTTACTACATAATTGAGATTATTAAATTGTCATAATTAGTTTTATTAACACTGATTTTATCATAGACATGGTTGAACAGAACCAAAATCATTCCACCTTTTACACAATTTTCGATGCAAATTGATAGCAAGAGCTGATGTAGCTTTTCCAATGAAATGCCTTTTGAATAAAACATCATTTATTTTCTCTTTGAGCCTAATTTAAGCAGTACCTCTTTATAACCTTCTCTTTATTTTAATTCAACATCAATCATGTAGCCTCAACTTTAACATATTATGTTAAATGACTGAAACAGTCATCAGCTTTTTAAACACCTGACACACAGAGATTGAACTTGTTTACATATGTTAAATGGTTCGGGACCTATCTTGCAATCCTGAACTCAACTGATGTGGAAAAATTAAGTTATCTAGCCAATTGCTTTGACTCACTGTAACTTAAATATTTGTGTAAACAAATAAACACAGATATTTAAGTTAAAAGTACACACAGTATTAAGTTAAAGTGCATTAAATTAAGTTGTGCCAAGAGATGCCATGAATGATTTTTAGAGTGTTCTTTTATATGCCTAAATATAAAAAAGAGATCAAACTCAGAAAAAGTGTTTTCCGTAATCTACTGCAAAATTTTACAGTCACAATTTTTTTTTATTAATCACCCGTCCCAATTTAATGTGACTATTCATATTGTAATGTTTAATGCTATGCTATATTGGTTCTCTGTTCTGTATACAATAAAAATAATAATACAAAACAAGTCCTAATTGAATACAGACTTCCTTGTCTTTTACATTTAAATATCCCCAAGATTATGGATTTTCATCCATATTCTCTCAATTACATAAGAGTTGAATTTAGTTAGGAATTGATCTTTCTTGTAAACCCCATTTTTTTTCATCTTCTTCCGATCGTTATGTTATATTTGGATTTCTTGCTATCGACATTATTTCATGCTGTGTCTAAGAAACCTGTATTTTCTAGTGCCTTGTTGGACATTATAAAACAAATCTGTTAGTTGAGTTTTATCTGTGAACAATGGTTCAATCACAAATTATATGTTGAGCAAATGAGGATTTTTTTACAATTTTTTTTACAAAATCCTGTTGTAAAATAACTTTAAATACTGTAGCTTTTATTAATGTATAAGCTTAATTAAACATGTATAATAGTAAAGCAACATGAGTGAGTTATTTATTATTTATTTTCCTAAAATAAATATTTGGAAAATGGTTATACACTAAGCACAAAATGTCAACACAACATATTCTTTACCACATCATTTTAATTAGAAATCAAGTCAATCACCGGAAAATATATCATTGGAAAGAGTATATAAAGTGTATAAAATAAAATAAATTACTAAGCTCCCATGCTTCAAAGGCAATTGAAAACTATTACAGTATTGTTGAGAGACTTGCATGGTCTAAATTTCAAAACGATAAAATGAAACCAGTAAAACCCTTAATCCTACCCTGTCTTTGAACTTTAATGTTCATGCAAAGAGCATAATGTAGTCTGATTTAACAAGACTCATGAAAACATGCTGTTGTTAAACCTGTAGATGAAGTTAAATGTGCCCAGAACCGTGCACATCTGATTTAATAGCTCAATTATGGCATACTGGTGTATTTTCAAAATGTCCACTAGATGGCGCCCTATACAGAAACTACTGAGCTCATAAAGTCGCCATGAACTTGGACTTGATTGATTTCATAATAATTAGAATTTTGCACTTGTAGGACACATGTAGGAGAGAGGAATCTGTGACTATTACATTACATAATCTACTCTCAGATGTAGTTGGAGTGAATGCCTCTGTAAGAGGACATTTGTTTGGATGTTGACACTCTAGGCACGTGGCTGGACTATCAGATTATTTTAAATGATTCACTATTATTATTACTTTATCAGATTATTTTAAATTATTCACTAATAAACCACATATTAATGGGATGAAATTAAAAGCTTTCACATTGGTTACTCATAATTAGGGTTAAGCATTATCATATAGTAGGCGCTTTCATTCAAAGCAAATTCAAAAGTGAGGAAAATAATGAAACGATTAATTATATAATGGTTCAAAATTGTTAATAATGACAAATTATGTTAGCAACTGAAATTACCAGGGCATCCTTGATGTGCATGTTTTACTTCAAAAACATTTATTTGTTTTGAGGTTTTTGTTAGTAGTATTTTACTACAACTATTGTTATTCCTAACAATTTCTTTCACCTCAAAGAAAACAACTTGTATGTGCACTTATACAGTGTACCTCAGGAACCCCTGTAACTCTCTCATGAACCACCAAACCCAGACTGCTTATGGACACTTAGAAAACTAGAACATGTTCTGCTCTCCTGTCTATCGGCCAAAAAATCACAGTGAAATAAGAATGCCATTTCATTTAATGGACATTCTATTATGTAACTGAGGGTATTAATATCAACGATTTATTTTACAATATCTTAAAATGACTATAACTTGTGGGAGAGGCTGCGAAAGGGATAATTGATCCACACTCCATACCAGTTGGTGGCGGTAGTACGCCAAGTCGTTTGTCAACCACCAATAAACCTAAAGAAGAAGACGCGCACATTTCAAAACAAAGATGGCGGCGCTGGTGGAAGATGCTGCGAAGACTTCACACGTGGAGAGAAAGACTAACAAGAAGGTTATTAGATTCGTGCATGCGTTCGAGTAAAAAAGTGTGTGTTTCATGAAACGAAAATATACGTTTTTTTCGTAATTTAGAAAGTAATTCTCATCGGAATAGATGAGGCCAAGAATGCCTGGTGCATTCCGTCTCGACATGTGTTCATGTCACAGTGTATCAGTAAAGAATTTCTTAATTGTCAAATGTGGATTTTTTGATGTTTTGTAATAAAGCAGATCAGAAGATCTAAGAGCGCGATATTAGTAACGTAGATACTGTATTAGATACTGTGATGTATATTTATTTATCATATTCACATGAGACTCGGATAAACATGTAATCGTGTTCACGTCTCTGTGTGGATGATAATCATTTGTAAATAAACATGCAAGAAAGCAAGACAAGAAAATACATGTATGAACACATTATGAAAACTATACTATGTTTCTCTCTTATAGCCTGTAAAGCGCTATTGGGAGGAGACAGAAGAGTTAAAGAACAGCGATCAGAACACTTCAGACAGATCCTTATCTACAGAAAAAACTGCAGACAGATGTACATCCACCGAAAGCACCGCAGACGGATCCACGTCCACAGAAAACACAGCTAATAGATCCACATCCACAGAAAACACTGGATCAGTCAAAAGAAGGAAAGGTGGACAGATCCCGTCAGGGGTAAGTAGGAGTACTCTGTCAAAATAAAGGGAATAAACACACCTATTAAACTCATTCAAATATACATATAGACATTTTAGTGCACAAGATATTGCATTTAGGACAAAAAGCATTGTTAAATTAAAATGTTAGTCTCTCATACAATAAAATGTCACTTTATTTTGACCATCAAATCATTTTGATTAAAATACACATCATTAAATGCAAAAAGTTTGGCTGTGCTTGATGGGTTCTGTTTCCATAAAGCTCAAATCATGTTTGAATAAACAATTCATGTTTATTTGAAACAACATTTAAAAAATCGATCACAGAAAAAACAGACCACTAAAGTAAAGTATATTTTAATATTAATGTTATAATTTCACTGGATGTTTTTTACTTTTAAGTATAGAACAGTAAAACACAAGACATGACTTTAGAGATGAATTTTCTCAGGCAGGACCAAACTTGTTTTTTGGACGGACCTGATTTATCTGAGATATGGTTTCTTATGGCTCCCTCTTTGAACAGAGAACATGCCTCTTTCATCTTTGGGCCAAAACTAAATTATGTACAAATCATTTATTAATCATTTTATAAAAATTATCTTAAAGTGAAAACCATCTGTGATTATTTAAGTTTGTTTATTGGGTATTTACATAGACTTTTAATGGGAATGAGTTTAAAGGGAGCAGCCCCCTGCTCTAATTTGAAAAAATATATAATTTGATTTAATTGTAATAATTTCCCAAATCCATGTTCCAGGTTATAATATGTAAAAGTTAAACATTAATCTATTAATTTTGCAGTAAGAAGTGATTCTTATCATAAATAAAGGTGCACATTTAAGGGGCTACACTTTTGGTCAAAGACAGACACCGAGAACACAAGAACACTCATATCTCAGTGACACTCAAATTAATAGTGGAGCTGTGAATCTTTATCTTTACACCTCCAATGTATTATTTATAATGCAAACACTTTTTATATTTACCAGCTATTAGCGAAACACTTTTCTGTAGTGCACAGTAAACAGGGTGCTGTAAATGACTTTTATGGGGATTTATTAACCTTGTGGGGACTTCCAGAAAGACTACAAAGCTTTATTAAAGACAATGAGGAAAGAATACTTGAAACAGAAGATAAATAAATAAGTTTTCAAATTTTCCAAGTGCAGAAAAATACATAAGAAACTTAATTTTCATGCAGCTCATCATAAGAGAGAGAGTGAGGGACTCTCAAGCGCCTGTCTGCTCCCCTCTGTTTGAGTTGCCCGTCATGCGCCTGATTTAAATGAACAATCATTCATACAACTATAATCTGTATTTATAGATTGTGTATTAAAAATTTGAAATTGTATTTAAAACACTAAATGTAAAGGAGCATGTATGCCTGGTTTCACAGACACAGCTTACCTTAAATCAGGACTATGCCTTAGTTGAATTAAGATATTTATGTCGCTTTTATACAAATTCCTTAGAAGAATACATTACTGGTGTGCATGTTGAGACAAAACAACGGCACTGAAATATTTTAAGACATTTCAAGTTATATTCAGTTAGGACAGGTCACACATTCATTTTAGTCTTGGTAGGGTCTTGAGCGGCTTGGCTTGAGCCTTGTCTGTGAAACCGGCCCATAGAGTGTTTATTTTTCTGTCGTGTCACATACCACATGTGGTCTCTTCAAGTACCACAGTTTTAGAACCACTGGTGTCAGACATCAAGTATGAACACACTTTCTTTTTGATAATCCGACCTCAAAGATGGAAGTGTGCTTGATGAGAATGTGTTAAAACTAGTACGGTAATTGTTAAAGTATAGTCTACTAAAGAATTGTCTACAGTTTTTCAGTTTACTGTAATAAACACCACGGAGTAATATAGTGTTCATAGCATAGTAGAATAGTACACTACATTTTTAAATAACTTTTAAAGTAGGATGCATGCTTGGAACACATTACTGCAGTTTGGAACATCAATATTTTGCAAGAATACTAGATATCTTATGCATTTCTTAAATTTCCATCATAGAGCTGCTGCTAGCAACAATGCAAAAGTGTGAAATATACTGTAGAAATACATCTACATTTTCTTTTTAGATTTGTGTGCTTTGCTTATTTTGTGTACTTTTAAACTACCGTACACTAGTGTATTACTAACCTCAAGTCTAACGTGTCCATTACCTTCCAATGCATGGCTTTATTGTGCCATTTTAAAGTGTCTGGTATGTCTCTTCATCTTTTGTGCATGCTGTACATTAAACCTGTCATTGGTTAATGTTATTGGTTTAGAAAAAGGACCCTTTCCCCGGTGAGGCCCCTATACCAGAAGAACAGCTTCAGAAGTACCAGAGAGGAAGTAAACACAATGTGGTGAGAGTTCAACTTTTTGTCCATGAACTTTTACTTATGAAATGATTAATGAAATATTAACAAAGTTTTGTTTGTTAAATTATATAGTTAAATACTGCCAACAATGTTTCATCATAAATGTGACATTATTTTGATAATTTTCATGATAATTCCCATTTCTGTAATGTTTCTGTATCTGGATGTTTTTACTTTTATAAATCAATGTAAATGTTTCTATCTCTCGACACAATTTTATATCAGTAAGGCAGTAACGTGAATACTACCATAATATGAATACATCACTTTAAATCTGTTATGTTCATGTCTTTATTTGCATTACAGAGATAAGAATCGATAAATAAAATGAATTAAATTAGAATAATCAAGCATGGCTTACGTATCTTTATACACATCTTTAAATTTGACTTTATTGATATATTCTCGAGAGGCTGGATGCACCCAGCATTCTCTGACTCGGACACTAGGTTGCATTTTGAATATTTTGTGATTGTAAATAAAGCTATTTTAATGTGTATTATGAGCGTAAGTCTGATTGAATCACTGACAGTTGTAGCGTTTATTTCATGGCCTTGATGTTTTGCTGTGTTTTTGTGTTCAGCCGAAAGGGTCTCAGCGGAAACTTAAGGAGGCCATTGCCTGGTCTGAGAAGGTGTCTGAACTTGCACAGAAACAAGCCGCACGATACGATCTACTACTACCAGAGGATGCTGGGTAATAAACTTCACTTTGACCCTTCTTTTCACGCTAACCATATGTCCTGACAAAAAGGCATTTGAGGAAAAAATCTGTGATTAGAGAAACGTGACGGACTTGTCTCATCCATCAATTCTCACATACTGGTTTGTGAAACTTTACACCAGATCAGATCTCTTGTGAGTCATCCAAGTTTGGAACAGCATGAATATGTGAAGTTTATGACAACATTTTCTGTTTTGTGACATCACGTTTTTTCCTTTAAGAAAAGAATCTGATCTATGTCTCTGTTTTCAGATTCCTAGAAGGAGACGAGGATGAAGACACATGCAGGATCTCTCAAGAGGACATAGCCGATGCGGTTGACATCACTTCTGGATCAAAGGTGATATAAAAAGTTGTATTTCTTCTGAACACTTCTCAGCCAGTAACTGTATTTCTGTCATGGAGTAAGTATATAGTGTCTATGGCTATTGGAGATGAAGAAAAACTAGTTCATTGGTCTTGATGCAGTATTTTGGTGATGTTGTGAATGTTTGGAAACTGCACAGACCTCGCCTCGCCTTTTATGTCCGCGTCCATGAAAACCACAGTTGGTTTATTTCGCGTGTTCAACTCTGTAAATGTGTTTCTCTACCCACAGTTTTTCAACTTGCATCTTTCCCAGTTTGGACCTTATAGACTAGACTACAGCAGAACTGGACGGTCAGTGCTTAAAAAAGGATTTTTGAAATGGATTTTAGTTAGCATACAGAAGTCAGAAGTATACATTTGAACACCAAAATTTTGGAAGGATAGATAGGTGTATGTGTGTTAAATGTTGAAATATTGATTACAATTATGCCAATACTGAAATAAATTTTTGTCTTTATAACAGGCATCTGCTATTGAGTGGAAAAAGAGGTCACGTGGCCTGCATCGAGTGGCAGTCTAAAAACCTTACGTGCGAGATGAACGTCATGGAAACGGTGAATGACATCAAGTGAGTGTACATTTCTATTTTCAGTCCTAAAATAACGTGTTGCTGGACCACGAAAACAGTCTTAAACTGCAAGACCTGCTTCAGCATCTCTGACTAACAACATCAAAGGCGATTTTCTCAATATTTAAATATTTTGCTCCCTCAGATTCCAGAGTTTTAAATAGTTTTATTTCTGCCAAATGTTATATTGCCCTATCCTAGTTAACCTTACAATACATCAATAGAAAGCTTATTTATTCAGCTTTTGGACGATGCATATATCTGAATTTAAAAAAATGGACCCATAAGTCTGGTTTTGTTGTGACTTATGTTCTGATGGGATGTCAACGCTGTGCTGTACCATCAGGTGGCTCCACACAGAGGCCATGTTTGCTGTGGCACAGAAGAAGTGGCTCTACATCTATGACTCGGAAGGCATCGAGCTGCACTGTGTGAAGAAATTCAATGACGTCTTGAAAATGCAATTTCTGCCCTATCACTTCCTGCTTGCTACAGCGGTGAGTCAGCAACTTATTTTTATTTTGTTTAAGCTGTCCCAAACTCTGTTCCCAAGTCTGTATTTCCCAAGTCAATTATAGACAGCAGTTCCATATCATCATAAAACGATTTATTACTTGAAAGAAATCTGGTTCGCAGTCAGGCATCTTGCATCTCATCTCATGATGGTTTTCACAAGTCATGTCCACCAATAACTTTAGGGCGACTTTGAATATCTCATCCCTTTTAAAGCTAGCGTTCATTTCTTTACCTTTCAGAGCGCCACAGGTTTTCTGCAATATCTAGATGTGTCGGTGGGTAAGGAGATTGCAGCCATCTGCACAAAAGCTGGACGCCTAGATGTGATGTCACAGAATCCATATAATGCAGTAATTCACCTGGGCCACTCAAACGGTACCGTAAGCCTGTGGTCGCCCAATCAGAAAGAGCCACTTGTAAAGATGCTGTGCCATCGAGGCGCCGTTCGTTCATTAACTGTGGATAAAACCGGCACGTGAGTAGCACCAAATACTAACGCGCATATCAAAAATGAGCTTTCAGCTTTTCACTCTGAGGCTGAACGATACATCTTTGTTTACTGCAGGTACATGGTGACGTCAGGTCTGGATAGAAAGCTGAAGGTGTATGATATTAGAGCTTTTAAGCCTCTTCACTCTTACTTTCTGCCTGCCGGAGCCTCTTACTTGTCTCTGAGCCAGAAAGGACTGCTCAGTGCCGCCACTGGAGATATCGTACAGGTGGGGAACTTGTGGGAGCGTGACGTGTTCCTGGATTCTTTGTTCTTAAAATATACCTGAGATCAGATCAGTCGACAGTAGGGTGTAACGGTTCTCAGTCACAAATTTATCACGCATTTATAATATGGTTTGTGAAAATTATAATGTTTGTCGATGGATACACATTTAATACCAACAAATCAAATAACGTAGACAAATTTCAATAGGATTGACGTTGCTGTAAAATGACCAGTCATTTATGCTCTCATCGCCCGGCTGTTGCGACCTGCACAGCACATGTTGCTGTTAAAACTAAACTCATTCAAGCCTTCAGCATTTAAGTAACACGAGAAAACTCGCTTGCTCAGTCATGGTGAAAATATTGAGATGACTTTGAAGTTCAAATACACATACGAAGTAGGTCAACATGCCCCTCTTGTCGAGAATCTTAAAAAAATATTAGGTTATGCCTTAAGTCAGGGCTATTCAAATCTTACCCTGGAGGGCCGGAGCACTGCAGAGTTTAGATCCAACCCTGATCAAACTTGCACACCTGTGATTTTCTAGCGATACTGAACAGCTTGATTAGCTTGCTCAGGTGTGTTTGATCAGGGCTGGAGCAAAACTCTGCAGTGCTCCGGCCCTCCAGGGTAAGATTTGAGGAGCCCTGCCTTAAGTGAACGGACAAAACAGACGATAAACAACTCATATGTACAGTATCAGTGTACTGGATCTGTTTCATTGCTCTTAAAGCGACAGCAGCATATTCCTGCTGTCTGGTAAAAGTCAAGGGAATCACTCACTGCTTGTGACTCAACTTCAATTATGCAATGTTATGTTTAATTTGATTACTTCAATCCATTTCTATAAATTATATTTCTGACCAATAAACCTTGACACAACCAAACTGTGAGTTATTTGAACCATTACAGCCCTAGTCGACGGCAGTGTTGTTTCCGGACTGCCAAACTGAAACGTGTTTATCATGTTAAACACATAGAAGAATGTTTGCAAATCGGGTTGGGCTGTATGACCAACTGTGCCCTTCCCTCGCTAACAGGGTTAAAAATGTATGTTTTGCACAACCTGATGTCCTTGTGTGTTAGCATGAAACAGGTCATTATTATTACAGTTATAGCCTCTTATTCAATTAGTAATGACTTTGGAAGTCAATGGTAAATTTTCGTTTTTGTGTGAAATGTCCCTTTTGAGTGCAAGGAAATTTAGCATTTTTGCACACAAGTTTTAAGAGAATCAAAGCTTTACACTGTCGTTGTTGCAATAAAATTTGGGTAAAATGGCTGACAAACTGAAAGTCTATTTTTGTATCAGAAGTCATTTGACACATTCCAGAGCCATTCTAGAGGATTGTAAAAAAACATTATTTTCATATTTTGTGTGTATGTGTAGGTTTATCAGAACGTTTGGGGAGGCAGTCCTGTAACCAAACCCTACATGGCCCATCGGGTGCGAGGGCAGGTTTGGGGTCTTGCTTACTGCCCCTTTGAGGATGTTCTTGGTGTTGGACATGGAGAGGGCTTTACCAGCATGATTGTTCCAGGTCAGACATAAATAATCGAACTACTAATTAAAAATGGTTCTTTTTACACAATAATCTTGAGCACAACCATGTTTCGGTTTGTTAGGGTTTCACTTTTATTTAAATCAAATCTTGCTTTTAAAGCTTCAGAATCTGAACACTATCATGAGGTGACGTTCCAGGGGAACGAAGTCTTTAATATGTTGCATGTTGAATCCATCTGACCAGGTGCGGGAGAACCTAACTTTGACGCTCTGGACACAAACCCGTACCGCAGTGCTAAACAGAGGCAGGAATGGGAGGTGAAGGCACTTCTGGAGAAGGTGCAGCCCGAGCTGATAGGTTTGGACCCCGGGCAGCTTGGGAAGGTGGACCAGGGCAGCTTTGAGCAGAGGCACAAGGAAAGAGTGGACATTTTGGTTAGTTCTGCATTCCTATGTTTATGAATGTGATTTTGCATGAGGACAGTGCAGTCTATTTTGGGGACAATTAGGATTTTAGGCTGCAAATTTAAGCCTGTTTTATGAACATTGGTAAAAATAGGATTATAAATATATTCTTTCACAAAGAAATATGATTTGCTTTGTTAATGTATTTAACAGTTAAAATGTAATTATATATTTTGGTTTTCCCTAAAATGGTGAAGTGACACCAAGTATGCTGTGTACAGTGCACACTTTAACAAGTATACAAGCATGTTTGTGCCGGAAGTCACTGAAACAAATTTTTAGCTTTCTTATATTTATATTTAATTACATTTCTTTCAATGTTTTTCATGCAGTAGTGTGATGTTTCACTGACAGAATGCTACAAAAAGCACACGTTTAGAAACAGACCACTGTACCCAACCGCTGCACCACTCCTGATTGTCGAGGTCGTGCCACCACAGTGGTGCAAAAAATCTGCCACCTGCATGGTACTGTCAGTAATTTGAGGATGAACACGTTTATTCGTCTTTTCTAAGCAGCAAAAATGTCGGACAGTGTATTTAAAACCTGCTCGTATGTGGCTTATGCAGATACACAGCAGTTGCAGGTGCATTAATACTGCTATATGATTATGATATCGTTTAAACCCTGGTGATGAATGACTGTATGTATTACATGTAGGTGCCTCATTGAAGTCACAACGCAAAAAAATGGCAAACAGTGTTGCAATGTTTTGTCCATTTTTTATTTGTGGTTTGATCTTACAGAGTTCTGACAGCGTGTATTTATGTTCTTCTCAGGGTTATGATCCACTGGCAAAAGAAAAATTTAAACCAAAGTCAAAGAAGAAAGGACGAAGCTCTGCTGGTGCTATAGAGAAACGAAAGAGGAAAGTGGCATACGAGGATCAGAGGGTATTTACTTTCTTACTTTACTCATTTACAGTTCATAAAAGGTTGAATGCACCAGGGCAGGGGTACTGAATCAGTACTGAACCAGTTTTGTCACATTGCTGATTTTATACCCAAATTGTGTTTATACATTTGACATTGTTCAATTTCGTAATAAAAGCCAGAGCAGCCAAAAGTGAAGACAACTTTTAACTTCAATCTTGAGCCTCTGTGGTACATAAGGGAAACAATATCTAATTGAAATCTGGTGTCGCCATTCAAAATCTCTCAGGATGTGATTCGACTAAACGTGGAAGAGAAAATGAAACAGCAGAAGGAGAAATCAAGTGAAAGCCAGCAGCTGGGGAAGAAGTCAACACTCGACCGTTTCAGAAAACAGGACAAATAGGATTCAGAGCACATGGACACCAAGTGCGGTCATTTCATAACAAAAATCTATGGATGTCATTTTTTTGTTGTTCCCTGAGTGTTGCTTGTTTAATAAAATAGCTACACAAGCCGCCATAATTGTGAAGGTTTTCTTTAAACTGATTTCAATCGTTAAAATGCTGACTTTTTATGTTCGAGTTTATATGCCATATTAAAGCTCCATTATTACATTAGCGTTATTTAATGATGTTTATTTAGGCAGTTTACATGCTGTAGGGTGTGTTTCACTGTGCTACAATTACCTTGCATTCTAGGAAACTGACTGAAAATGTGTCATGGACATGAAGCTGTATGTTGAGTAGACACAGATGCTCTCATCAGGAAGTGCGAATGCATTTCCTTCTCAAAACTACTGACAATGAAATATGTACGCAAATGATAAAATAATGTGTGCCTGCCGCCTTATCTAATGATTCATCAGAGGAACAACTTGGCCAGAATACAAGACTCAAATTGGGGTCCCTTCAGTGTCATTTAGATTATTTTGGTTTGCCAGAGTTTACATGGAGCGGACGAGGGTTTATGACCTGCACACCATTGGTGGAGCGAATTGCTGTTGAAATGTGGTTTCGTGACCAGCGTCCCTCTAAATAGCTCTTTTGTGTTCTTTTTACACTTGTGGGTAAACTATCACCTAAGAAACACTGAGAATGTTCCAGAATGTGTAAAGGACATTCCGTTCCGTTTGGGTTTATGTAAGGTATGCTCCAGTTTGTGGGAGTACGTTTTCTGTACCAGAGTGACAATGCTGCAGAGAGGTTTTCTGTGTCTGGTTTGAATATGAATGCAGAGTGAAAGTGCGATTCATTTCCGGACGCCAGAGACTGAACACGCTTATGCCTCGTGTAATGAATGAAAGTAATTGATGCTTTCCACTATGAATAGCAACATTATTTTCAGGCATTGATGTTGCCGGATCAGGGTTGGGTTTCAGTTCATCTCAAAGTTTTTAATAGAACGTCTGTTCTGAGCTTTGAGTGAGCCAGTCAAGTTCTTCCACATCAGAGTAAAACTATTTGAAGGACTTTGTTTTGGCCACACTGTTGAATGTACAGCAAAGTCAGAGGCATAGATTTCTCTAGAATGACAATGTATGGTGGAGCATTCACCACTTCATGTGTCCATACACGAACATTATCTGAAATAGTTTTTCTTGTGCAAGTTTACTCATTGAACAATTTCATAATCCAATATGTTTTTCTGCTAATACCTCTTGTACAGTCACAATAACCTCAAATATAAATTAATTTCAGTGTTTGCATTCAGTTATATTAAATAATGAAGACATTTGGTTGTGTTTTTCAAAAATAAAGTTTTATTGCGCTGTACCTTATTTTGTATGTCCAAGAAACCTGTCCAAGGAACCCACTAGTTACCCGCTCAAAAAGGAATGGGTTATAGCAATCATTTGCATTGTGGGATGGCATACAGGAGAAGGACATGGATGAAACCCTAAGGGGGTATCTCTATTTGCCAAAACAGCGAAAGTTATACCGCAAACTTGTGTCAAGAGTGGATTCATTGACTGTCAACAGCGTTCCATAAATAAGATGACTGCAAATCTGAACAAGAAAGGATGCGTATAAAATTCTTTCTAAAGATCTGTTTACAGTAGTTCTATGCTTCCGTGTTGAGCACAGGTCCAAAATGTAAAAAATGTGTCAAATATCTTGCTGTTCACCGTTATACCCAGAAATAAATCTAAAACCAGGCAACATTAAAACTGTCGTTGGGGTTTATGTAAGGTATGCTTGAGTTTTGAGAAAACGTCCCATTTGTAGGATAACCCAGTATGGTGGTGGTCGTGTCTCTCTTACCTACTGCAGGCATTAACTGGTGCACTAAATGAACTTGAGATCAAAGGGTCTGTTAATTCATTGGCTCTGTTAAATATTTACAGTCAACTGGGTGGAAGACACTGTTACATGAGGTAAGCTGAAAAGACATAGAACATGTCATGCTATATTCGTAACAGAGCATTTCTTCGATTATTTCTGGTACGGGGAATGCATTTTATTTAACCCTCATGTTATTTGAGAGCTGTCCATGTGAAGCTCTTTTCTTTTTTGCTGAACTATCCCTGTAAATGTGTTGCTACTTTTTGCTGCTCATGTTCTGGAAGACAACATCAGTGACTGCTTGAACTCAGTTAAGGCTTATGCATAATGTGTTGTAAGTTTTAAAACACAAAAGGCACATGCTGAGTATAGCAAAGAACAACACAATCAAAAATAAAGTTGCAGTGCATAGTGTGCCTTTGTAAACAAAAGGCTATTCATTTGTGGCTATTCATTTCTTATGTCCCCCAAACTGGAGTGGGTACTTGCATTATAATTAACAAATCTTTATAAACAACAGATTTTCTGTTGAATGCAACTTGTCTTACAAGCTGTTCCCCAACAGCCTCCCCAAAAGTGCTCTCACTTTACACACACCCAGGGAGGTTCGCACACCCAACCACGAACACGGGGCTGTGGAGTGCACCTCCGTCCAGTAGCGTAACATGTCCGCTGGCTTGGTATGGTGCACAGACACCATAGTCTGGTAGCAGCAACGGCCGAATGGCACTGCCGGTCCTCCGGAGAAGAGTGGGGAGTGGGTAGGTCTAATGCCCGCTCTGTGCGCACATATACCCACAAGCACGTCCTCTGGCAGCAAAGGTCTGGTTAGGGTCATCGTGGCAGCCACTAGGGACACCTTTAGCACTGCAGGCCGAGATAGCACGTACGCCGTCCCGCTGCAGTAATCCGGATAAACCGTCCCCGTGTATGTTGATTTTGATATGAAGTGCTTGCTGTGCGGATTGTGGTCCGGCGCCACCTGCATGTGAACGCGTCCTAGATAAAGGTCTGCAAGTTCATCCTCGCTTGTTTTATAGCTGAGGTTGAGATGCTGAAGCAGCGCACTCGGGTTGAACATCACGTCGTCATCAACCTTAGCGAGGAAGCGAGCCTGCGGACAGAAACGGCGCGCCCAACCCAGGATGGCGAGAGATTTCAGGGTCAAGTTTGCGTAGGTGTCAGTGAATCGTCCCTGTATCAAGTCTCCGCGCTCCTTTGACTCTTCGATCAATTCTTTACCAAGAACCAGGTCCGATGACTGACCCACAATAAAGAGGGTTATGACACGGTGACCTCTCACTTGTACTTCCCCGCCCCAGGTGTCCCGAATGGCGTTGCGAGCCTTTTTGTTGGCAGGCGCGGATGCCACCAAAGTGACGAGGTATGGTTTGGCGCGCTGGCAGACGTGAGAGCTCGGCATAAGAAGGAACTCTTCGGAACGGGTCGGTGGGATACTCTGTGTAAGGACTGCTCCATGAGGACCATCTGGTCTGCTCATTCCCAAACAGGTTACCCATGATTCAATTACGTCAATGAAGAGTAAAGCGAGCAGGGAGATACAAAAGGCGATCATGAGGAAATAATGGCCAACTCTTACTGGCTTCCCCACACGCCCCTTGCAGACCCTATAACGGTACCCCACCATTTATCCAGATTAAAGAAAAATCACTTCAATCTCAGATCCAGAGAGCTCATCCAAAAGGTAAGAAGGGCATTGACCTACAACAACCTCATGGCAAATCCTAACTATTTCGTATGAATTTATACGATCTCATTCATATGTTTGGGTAGGATCTCCTGGGTAAGTCCATGGGTCTGTGATATTGCCTTTCCTTCGTTTTCGTAGGATTCGCCACCTCCAAAAATAGTTAGGACTTTCTGTGAGTTCAGGATGCGTTGATGGTGTCCAATCTGCTTTTCGCTGTCTGCTCTGCCATCTGCAAGAGGAAATAAACACAACACTCTTAAAAAATGAAGGTGCTTCAAAAGTTTCTCCGATGCCATAGAACACCATTTTTTGTCAAAATGATTGACATCCGAGGAACCTTTAGTTTTCAGCAAGGTTTTTATGTGGGGAAAAAAGGTTCTTCAAATAATGAAAAGGTAAGAAAGAAATGGTTCTTTAAAGAAACTTTGATTGAATGGTTCTTTGTGGAACCAATAATGGTTCTTCTATGACATCGCTGTGAAGCGTTCAGGTGGTGTTCAGGTGAGACTCATATTCAAAAAAGATTAGGGAGGGACGCACCGAAATGAAAATTCTTGGCCTAAACCGAATAAAAATGAAACACTTTGCAGCCGGCCAAATACAAAACGTGACTTTTCGTATTTCTTCTATTTAGCCATTTTTTTCCCATACAATATAACTTAATATAAAAATGAGCAAAACAAGTAGGCTAAATTAAAAATTGAGCCCCCTCAATTCTTGAATAGCGTTAGGCCTCTGCCTGACTCCTGAGACTCTACTCTGTACCCCTGCAACAAAGAGTGTCATTCAACATCATAAGCTAAAACAATGAAGAAATGAAAACAGTTGGATCATTATAGGCGACATTGCAGAACGATTTAAAGAAAAAAAAACATCCATGCAAGCAATTCTGAATGACAACCATTTCACCAGTTCACGTCTGTCCTCCAAACTCTGCCCACAAAAGCTGACTGTCACTGTGCACTCGTGGCTGGTGTCCTGAAATGTCATGATTCTACATAATTATTTATTACTGGTTTTGATCAAATTTGATAGGGTATTTTGCACTGTAAATTAATCCATCCTGTTAATTCTATCCTGTAGGATAATCTAATAAACTGTAAACTTTTTGCTACGACTATCTGACAGGTTATTTTGCATTGTAAAATCCTCCCACCTGTTTATTTACAGCGGGATGCACAGAACATACTTTGACAAGTTGTTTAATTCATGGAATTGTGTGAACGGCAGGCGGTATGATGCGGGTGAGGGCTGCTGTCAGACCTCCTTGAGTATACTCATCACGTTGTAAGGGCGGATGTTCGAGCTCAACACATGCGCAATACGAATGAGATCCACCGGTTAAGACGCTTTCATTCAGTAATTTACTCCGGTGTCTTTCTCTTGACACTTTAAATGCTCCACACACTGCTGACATGTTTAATAAAGCGCATCTCTTCTCTATTTAATTACAAAATAAATGTGTACAAACGAAAAGAAAGATAAGTATAGTAATACAATTCAATAAAACAAAGTGTGATGTATGTAGTGCAACTTAAAGTGGTTTATAATATGTAAACATACAACAACAGAAATAGAGTTTAGTTTAAACAAAGATTTATAAAAGCAAGATACACATTTAAGTAGCATGTTGTGTACATATATTGGAAACATCAGGTCAGAGCAGATTCATTTATTTTCTCTTTTGTTGTGCAGCTGAAACACAGCTGTTCTACTAACAGATACGACATTTTCTCATCGTTTGACAGACTTACAAACGTCTGGTGTATAAACTAGATTTTTCCATAAAACATTGTGTCCATGTGTTTTGTCCATCTACTGCACTGTAACTGTATATCTGCATCTACTCATGTATTGCACCGTACCTTTAATAACCACATTAACTCATCTACTGCACTGTAACTTTTATAGCTAATGTCTGTAACTAATGCACACTCAAGTCACTTGCACTATTGTATAGTCTATATTGTTATCTGTTCATAACCTCCTGTACATTAATGTTCACAGTATATAGCCTTCTGTATATATTGTTCATAGTACATGCCCAACGTAAATTATTTTCCTAATATTGTATTCTGTATTTATTCACACTGTATATCTGCACTTGCTAATTGCACTTCTGGTTAGACCTAAACTACATTTCGTTACACTGTACCTGTAGCCTATATGTGTAATGACAATAAAGTTGAATCTAATCTAATCTTTGTGGATTCTGTTGTGAAGTGGAGTTCCAACTCAGTTTTGATGAGTTGACAGTGGACACAGTCTCTGGTCCTGTGGCGGCCATGTTTGTCTGTGTCTGTCCGTCTCTATAGTGACTTTATGTCCACTGAGTCTGGATCTTATCAATGTGTCTCTTAGTTTTTTATCTGTCACGTGTACAGATAGTCTGCCATGTGTTCTCTCCTTAGGGCCAAATAACATAGCATTTACTTTGTTGTTTTGGATTCCCAGTGAGTAATTTAGTTTTGTTTCATTTGTGTTGTAATTTGGTCGAGTGTGATTTTGTAAGTGTTGTTGTGGTTGAGAGCATCAGTATGTTAGGACTGAAACATCAGGACTGAAGCTCTGGACCAGCTGACAGAGAGGATTCCTTTCTTTGCTCATCTCGTGGTGTTTCAGGGCTTTATAGTGATATGTGTGAGGTCACTGTGTTTGACATGTTTCCAGAATTTATTTGTGCTTTTTTCTATCTTTAGGATTAGTGAATATTTGCCAGATCCTGCCTTGCGTGCATTGTTTGTTGTGTGCCGGTGCACTTGTAAGATATTTTAACAGAGTTCTGTATATGCAGGCTCTCGACTGGATGTTTTTCCCATTAGGAAAATCTTGATTTGTATTTGCCAGCGGACTCCACACTTCACTGCCATATAGAGGCAATCTGTTCAATTACTGATTCTAATATTTTCAGCCAAATTCCAGAAATGTAGATTTCTGTAGGACATTAACGTTTGATGTCAATGTCCTATGTCGAGTGGTTGATGCTTTATCATATCACACGTCATTGTTTTATGATCAAGCTTTTTTTTACATTTTCAGACAGATATTTTCAGTTGCCGAACATTCGGTCACGGTGCATCCCTAAAAAATATTGTTTTTAACTTCAAAAATGTATATTTACGTATTTTTAGCTGGACATTTTTACCAAAAAGGCAAATGACTCCTTTCTTCATTCAATGTGGTACAACAAAGATAGATTTACATAAGTTTTTAGGGCTGTAAAATGTGGGTCCACTAGACACTGTCTGAGAACATGAACGCTACAAGGAGTAATTATTTTGGTTTTTTGTAGTAAAACCATGGTTAATGTTCATAATATATATATATATAACCTTATAGTCTACGGATACAACAATGAATTAATGAATTTATTGCTTCATTATTTTATCGATCTTTTTTCAACTCATATCTCTAATGCTCAGAGTAATTGACACGCTTAAAATGATGATGAATTGGCTTCTGTTTGGGTATGAAAGGGAGTGCCAAGCCCATATTCTTTATTTCTATTAACAAAGCCAGGGGGGCCACAGAGACAGGTGGGATTTCACCTCTGAACACACAGATCACACAATTTTGACGGAAATAATCTGCAAAAATCTAGACTGCACGTGGGATTAAGTGACGAAAACAGCATCGACTCCCGCATGAAACATGACAGCGAGAAACATGCAAAACAGAAGCATCTTCTATCAGTCATCCAGTCGCCATTTGTCTAGCAAATTAAACCGTTTTATACGATCATGTAGAATACGTGACCAACGCATTTTCAACATATTAACATTTATTTTTGCGACATTTTAATCTTTCATAGTCTGAGGCAGAAGCATTACCTTCACGAGTCTTCTCGAATACAATCCAGCCAATAAGTGAATAAATGATGATGTCCAGGTCTTTCTCGGTGTCCGTTTCGCCATTCAACGACTTTCAATCCGATATTAAAATAAATCTGCGTGCGATATAATTTAGTCCGTGGGATTAAAATGCAGATCAGATCTTTGTGAAATGATGGTTCATGTGAACGACTGATTTGCTGGAAGTTGTTAAGGGTTAAGCGTGTCGCGATCGGCTTACAAAAATCTTATTTGCGTGATTGAATCCAATGTGCACGGAAAGAGAAACATTAATGTGCTTTAGACGAGAGGAACGTCACGATGCGACCTGCAGTCTGCGCAGTCAAGGCGCATATAGTGGAGGCACGACATCATCAGAGAAAACACCGCGCAGACACAGTGACGTATGAAATGTGCGTTTGCGCAGCACCGAATGAACGGTGTGCATTGTCACAACGCAGCTTTACAAAAATGTTTATAATGTCTAAAATATACTGGATTTTTTACATTATTAAACTTTGTAAATCACATTCTCGAATGATCGAAACCGTTAAGAATCATGGAAAGAAATAATTTGTGTTCGTACATTAGCCTACGTATAAATAGTCCTCCTGTGAGAAATCCTTACGACAATTAACATTAGTAACCACGAATAAATAACGGTTAACGTGTTTTTCTTGATGAAGGCCGTAGGCTACTGTGGTGTAAAAGTTTAGCAATAGAAAGAGACCAGGTTTAAACAAGTGCTGTTTGGAATCCTGAACATCTGGCCAAACTGGAACTTGGTCTGTCGGTTTATAGATGTTTCTGAAAAAAAGAAACTGGTTTTAGTTTTGACATACTATATAACAAGGTTACAGAAACCCCTCTAGATAAGCCAAAATGGGACGATAGGAACTTAAAAATGAAACTTAAAAAGTTTCCCTAGGCCCACATATCAGTCCGCTTTAATCAAACAGGCACTGCAGTTGTTGTTGGTCCTTGAGACCTTTATTAAAGGGCTGTTGTATTGTTGTTTTTTGCAATATTTGTTTGTATTTAATCAACTCTGGTTGTAAATATTTTCTTTCCCTTCCTAACGGTACGGTTTAGCGTATTGACAAAATGTAAGTCGCTTTGGATAAATGTAAATGTGTGTACGTTGTGGTTGATTCACACACGCAAAGTCACACACACTCATGTGTATATGTATCTGTATAATAATGTACATTTGCTGTCGTCTTTTCATCTTGTAAACAGTGTGAATACTTCTCCCCATGAAAGCATAGGGGTTGGGTGACATCTTTTCATCTTACGCTTTATTTGAAAACTGAAGCTTAAAATAGCAACAAATTACCTTTCCAAAATGTTCTTATGTTCCCACATTAAGAGGCGGAAAGGTTTATACACATACCTTGAAATATAAAGCTTTATATGAGCTACTTCTACTTTAACAAGCTCCCAGTGTTATTGACAGAAAAATACTTATTTAAGGAATGATTTTATTGAACACACAGTACGTAGTCAGATCTTGATCATTAACAGGAACATGTTTCAAGGTTTTTTTTTTACATGGGGAAGCAGGAAGAGAAATGACAAGTTCATCCTGAGTTTCTATGATTCAAGCTCTTGGGGACTTTTTGCTTCCTCAAACTGTGAAATTGTAGGGATGGGATTTTATACAAAGGATTCTTTAGAATCCTGAATTATCTTTTATAAGTACTTCCTTCATAGGCCTGCCCTGCAAAAACTGATAGTTAAAAATGACTCATGTTGTGTCAAACTTTTATCACGCGTAGGGAGAGTGTTCAGGGACAACACAGGTTGTATCAAATGCAACACAATGTGTGTGCAAGGCATGTTAACACACAAACAGTGTCAGGTAATTTAACACTCAAACGTGTGTTTCTAAACATTTAATGTGTCAACCATTTTAACACACTCAAATGTCATTTTAACACACTAAAGTGTAGAAATGTACATATGACTAGAAATAAGAAATGATTATGTTGATATTACAATATTAAACATTACCAGCTATTCGTAAATAAAAAAGCAACTGTGAAGTGTAAAAATGTTAACCGTTTAATCAACAGTCAATTTCAGCAGGGTACAGACCAATGCAGACAAAGCACAAAGAAGCACACAATAAATGATAACTTTTTGAAACATTCTATTAACACTTTTGACAAACATTCATTGGTCTGCATGTTAAACAAGGAACATGTTACAGTAAGCAAAAAGCAACTAAACATGTAAGACTTCTGAGGAAATTTCTCATAAAAACAACCGACTGCAATATAACAAAAGCCAGACACATTTAGACACCTTTGAATGATACAATTTTCTAAACTGGATAACAAATGTAATAAGACAATCTACAGTCTGGTAAACAGCATTCTGGAGCATAAACATTGGATCTACATACAGTTCATTTGTATTAAAACCCAACAATATATCAAATGGCAGGTATATGCAGCATCACTCTGTCTTTTCATAATGTTCATACAGCATATGTGACAGACTGGGATGTGGTTTGTGTGGTTCTACAACAGTGTTCTCAACATAGTGCTGTTGATCTCAGAATGTCTATAGCACAACATGAGTTTTCTTCAAGGAACTGATGCAGGGTATGCATTTGTTATAATAATAGTGAAGTCCTGTCCATCTGATCATGCATGTGTTTCACCTAGATGCCAAATTACTTTTCGTCTGTGGATATGGATCGTCTGCACTCTGGGCACATGTACATTCTCGTGTGTTTTACTGTACAGCCTGAAGTTTTGAGATAAACTCTCCAGAGCAGGTTACGATCTAGATTAGAGGTCTCACACTGAAACTGAACCAATCAGCTGCGAGCAAATTTACATATAAATGACGCAACTAATTCACAGTGTGTGTTACAATGGCTAGTTTTCTTTTATAATCCATCCATCCATCCATTTTCTACCGCTTATCCGAACTACCTCGGGTCACGGGGAGCCTGCGCCTATCTCAGGAGTCATCGGGCATCAAGGCAGGATACACCCTGGATGGAGTGCAAACCCATCGCAGGGCACACACACTCACTCATTCACTCACGCACTCACACCCTACGGACAATTTTTCCAGAGATGCCAATCAACCTACCATGCATGTCTTTGGACCAGGGGAGGAAACCGGAGTACCCGGAGGAAACCCCCAACCCTGGAGGTGTGAGGCGAATGTGCTAACCACTAAGCCACCGTGACCCCCCTTCTTTTATAATGTGTAATTAAAATAAAAATACTAATATAAAAATATATTGCAAATATAATATTGAATAATGGTAAATATTTAGATACATTTTGATTTTAGAAATAACATTTGCTGGTTTTCACTTACACTAACATTAAATGTATTTATTTTACATTCTTTTACTGTACTGTATACAATGTGCATTTCTTTGCATTGCATTTTTTACATTCATATCTGTGATACACAACATAACCTTCTATTAAACAGCTACAGTAACATACAGACAAAGCCATACATTGACAGGTGACATCACATATCTTTTAAAAATTTTGCTTTCCTGTAGCTCAGTGTTAAAAGCATTGCGTTAACAGCGCAAGGTCGTGGGTTCGATCTCTGGGGATTGCACATACTTAGAAACTAATGCATAGGATAATGCAATGTAAGTCGCTTTGGCTAAAAGCATCTGCCAAATGCATAAAAAAAAGAAAACTGCTGTTTTAATGCTTTTTTCTAAAATCTAGTTACACTTAGAATCCACCTAAATAATGTATCATACAGTAGGCCTCTACATTTTAAAATGCATAAGAAGTTTTCCATGCTGTAATTCCTGCATCATTCTCTTATGCATCCATGTTGTGTCAGTAATCTGAGGGAGGTCAAATAAAATGGGGGAACAGCACAAAGCACTTTAAACATGTGACCAAAAATCAATTTCAAACTGAAATACAATCTTCTCTTCTTTGTTCTATGACAGGACTGTTTGAAAGCCTGTTGGTGGGAGACAGGGCTTATCATACATAAGAGGTTTTTGCTATTCTGACCATAGAACCACTTTAACATGGCCCTCAGTCGAAGCATATGCAGGATTGAGATGACCTTCAGATTTTTAAATGTAAACTTCATCTGATTATTAAATTCACATAGGCCTATGACATTTTCTTAATTTAATATCATTCTTAATAAAGAAGATTCTTTTGTCCACATTTCTTCTGTAACCTATGGAGGTTGTGAAATGTCCTACAAGAGCAGAGACACCAGTAATAAAAATATAGATCTTCACATCACACGTGTACCATAATGAATATGTCAGTACATTGATCTCTTTAACTCTGTCAGAGCGTACAGATACTCGTGTGCTTCACCCTCATTAATAAAAGTTAACTAAATGATAAATAATATAAGGCAGGATATTTTTACTCACTGTAGGTGCACATGCACATATATTATACACACACATCATATATATTACATTACTGTAGTATTTACCTTACTATAATAGGCCTATACTAAAGTAAATGCTTGTACTATTAGTTTAACTTGCGCATTAACTCAATCAGCAGTGCTTCTGAAACACTTCTCTCTTGGGTAGACAGCAGAAACAGTATTACTCCGTGGCTGAAATACATTTGTGTGTTACTAATTCTAACACACAACTAAATTGTGACTTATATTTGCGCATAATTATTTCCTGAGAAACATAAGGAACTCCCTCTATCCATCTTGAACGCGATAAGTTTTGCTATCCCGACATCACTTGTTCATGTGCTCGTGAACAAATCTTACCTTCACAATCAAAGCTTGAGTTGACAAATAAACCCCATGAGCTGCTTCATGGTACCAACAAAGCCTGATCACGTTGGTTTGGTTTTGTCAACCCCAAACTAATCCTGTAACCCTGAGTTGGTTCAGATATGTTCATTGTTCAGGCCCCAGGGGCGACAGGACAAGACAGGGATGAAGACAAACGAACCAGCACAGGACAGCAAGCAGAACGGAATTAGGAGAGGAACAAAAGTGTCATGACGAGGGCAACAGGTGAAGGGGGTAAACTGATAACGGGATAATGAATAAGGTAACAACGGGGCGTGGCTTAGACAAAAGACATGAGGCTGTCATGATCCTGTCAGCCTGAACTAGAAAAACAACTACGAAGATACAGGATCATGACACTTCTTGCTCTTGGAAAACATACCGCCACAAAGTCAAGTAGAAATGTAACTGCAGATTTAACACTGCAGCGACTCCTAGGCAATGGTGGCAGAAGAAAGACTATTATTGTGTAGCACTTTTCATCTGAAAATTAAATGATAACAGATTATTATTAATGATTTTTCTTGTCCTGTTTGCTTGTCTGTGTTGAGAACGCTTTATTAATGAATTTAATATCAATCAATCAGCCGGTTCGCTCATCTCTTTTCGTTAATAAGGGATGCAACATCATCACTTCCATGGTAATGACAGCTTTAAGCTTTGAAATGATGTGGGCTTCACGTCGTCTGATAAACAGGTCTTTCTTTCCATCTGTCATTTTGCCAAACTCGACATCCATCTTTAAGAGATACAGCATCAGAACATCTGGACTGCCTAGTAAAATAACTTTTGTAATTAAAAAGTACATAACATGAGATAATGAAAATGACATGAAGTGTGTAATGTTGTCGTGTGTGAAAGTAAGCAGTATGCCAAGTTGTAAATCCGAAGGTGAATGAATAACAAAGTTATAGGCAATATAAAAAAGAGAGTCGACTCTAAATCATGCAAACAAGTTCCTAGTCTGATTTGCGAACAACTGCGGATTTATGTCACTACATATAGTCCTCATATACATTTTGTTAGGACTGCCCATGAAAACTTCACTCTTCTCCCCCAAACACTGTCGCCCGCGAGCCTCATTCACTTTTTTTTAACCAAACAGCTCTTAATTTCTCAAAACATACCTGTTCCACATTTATTTGACTAACCAATATCTTTTTATTCTAACATTTTAAATTGTTGCTGATCCTCTCCTTAGTAACTCCAGCTTTAAACCTAGTAGCATGGCCTTGTAACTAACGATACAGTTCAGCGTGTTGACAAAATGTTTATATGCTCACCTACTTGTAAGTCGCTTTGGATAAATGTAAATGTGTGTACGTTGTGGTTGATTCACACACACGCACAGTCGCACATAAACATGCGTATATGTATAGGTATAATAGTGTAAATTTGCTGTCGTCTTTTCACCTTGTAAACACTGTGAATACACCTCTCCATGAAAGCATAGGGGTTGGGTGACATCTTTTCATCTTACGCTTTACGCAGGTTATACTGTACTTAGGATTCTTACGAATACTTTATTTTACTTACTTCATTTTTTGCCTACTCAAAAAACTCATGAATGTCAATTTGCTTTTTAACGCTTGTGTAGCTCCCACAATTATTGCATCCCAATTGTTCATGTTCTCCAGTGCTACTAGAGTTGGTGCAGTAAAGATATATAACATATACTTGTTCAAATTGAAGTCAAGTAGAGAGTAAAAGTTGCTAATATCTTTAATACTCAGTAACCAAAAAGATACTTAAGAACAGTAACTAAGTACATTTACTCCAATACTTTACACCACTGCCGCTACCCAGGAAGTCCCACTCGCCGAAACCATGCAGGTCCAACCCGGTCCCACTCCGCGATCGTCACCAGAAAACAGAGGAACAACCAGGGAAAAATAGTAATGAAATAATATTACTTTCTTCCTCTTTTTTCCAACATCGACCACAAAACAAGACCAGACCGGACACACAGCCCCAACAAATAAAATCCCCACAACCAGAACCAACAAGCCCCCTCCCACAAACACCAACCCAGCAACCACAAATCAGGGCCACTGAATGCAGCTATAACTTCAAACTGCTGTCATGTAATTTAGCATTAAATACCAAGTATTGTAACTTCAGCATTAATGTGACAACAAGTCCGTCTTTGCTCTTTCTGGGGATGGAATTCCTGAGCTGGGATTGTCAGATGGTCGAATTTCTCTTGGGAGGTGATGGAATTGCCTGAGATGGAGCTGGGATGGCATGGGATTTCCAGTTTTAGCTGGTATAATCTCTAGCTGGGGATGAGCATATGACGTTCATCTGGACCTGGCGGAATTTCGAGTTTTAAAATAAATCTTTGTCTATATCCAGGGTGCTTTTTTATTTGGTCTGCCTGCTGGTGTTAGAATCTGCTACCAAAATGTATTGCGTTCTATATTCGTAATTTAGATTTATTTTATTTCAAGCATCTGTTGTTCTTATTCGTTTATAACACATTTACAACAGCACAATAATCCTAAAATACTATTTTATAAAATAATAAAGGTAACTTGAGGTCTCTAAATGTAATTATTTCCTAGTTAAGGATGTTTTATTTTTCTTATCCTATCACAGGGTTCCAAAACACATGTCAGCATTACATTTGGATATTGAAACTGATTTCAAAAAGATCTTAAATGATTTTAAGTTTTACAAGGGCCTGATCCCTGAGGGGCACATGCAAGCTATCATAACTACACATTCACCATAGCTGTCATCTTTAAATAAGTGAGGTGGAAGTCAATAATCTATTTTCAATATATATTTTCCAGTGTACATAATACATTAATCTGCATCCTTACAGAAATTTCCTTATGTGCCCATACTAAAGAATCCAATAGCCTAGATATACAGCTATTGTTGCACATTTTTAATAAGACAATACACAATAATACAAAAAAAACATATTTGTATTAAATTAACAAACAGTCACAAAGAAACATCGCTCACACAGAAAGGTTTATGGTTGTGTTATTTTTGATTAAATGTAATAAATATCAAATCTTTATCAATAT
This sequence comes from Triplophysa dalaica, assembly GCF_015846415.1. Lineage (NCBI taxonomy): Eukaryota > Metazoa > Chordata > Actinopteri > Cypriniformes > Nemacheilidae > Triplophysa > Triplophysa dalaica. Next base: position 20,338,107 of record NC_079559.1, read on the forward strand.
ATTTTTTTGCTCCAAACAGGTCAGCTGTGTCGGAGGCAGACAGGGTGACGTCAGCGCCGTCTTCTCCAGACGCGCGGGCTCTAGTCGCGTGAGCGCGCACAACAGAAAGGAAGAAAAACTACCGCACGCTGGCAAACGGGGTCACGAACTATGACCTTTCACTGGAGTAAAACAATAACAAACAATGTGAAATAAACCCGACGCGCATCCCTGTTATAGGTGAGCAGCTTTTAATGTCTGCATGTCACGTAGTGTTTTTAAAGCGCTCGCGGAAAAACCTTTTTGGTCAGGTTTGTTGCATAAAACAGGCCTGATTATGCCACGAAAACGCATAAGCGGTGTCAACTATTAAGCTTTAGTTTTTCTTTGACGACCAAAAATCCCTTTTTAACATTGGACGCGTTAAAATCCACTGAACGATGCACCTTGTCCTAGAGCTGCTGTCTGTTGTATAGAGTGTAATCGGTCATTTTGTTAGGAGGCGTACGGCAGCGGACGTGTTGACAGTATTAGCTGGTTAGCCTGAGAGCTAGCATATGAACTCGACCCTTTTACCTTTGCCACCGCGGGCACCAACAGTGGGTGGATTTTACCATCAGTTTTCGCATACGATTAGCTAATCTAGAGATAACCTCAAATTAAAACTGTCACGATGAAACACGATTGTAATGTGAACTCTAATGATTTAAATACACGTTTGCAAGTGTTTGGGGTTCTGTCGCTGGCTTTGTGCCAGGTTCTCCATTTTGTTCTGTTTTGACAGCGCTTCCTGAATAGTCTACTAGCGTACCGTGATTGACGTAACCTCTAGCCAATCACTGCCTCGTTCGGGGATGACGTACAATAACGTTGTCCAATTATTTATCCCGACTACGTTTAAACCGATCATCTGAACCATATGAACGTGTTGTGTTTCTATTCATCTGACTTACAAATAGGGAATAGAACAAAGCCATTCAAACATAATGCAGTAACATGAGAAGAGCTGTATACAGTAAAGTCTACAATCTAGATGAAGATAATAGAAAATAGATATGGTCATTCAATATCGTCCTTATTTGATGAGACAATTTTTGTACACAAAATGTTAATGTTATGTAAATATTAATTGACTAACAACACTTGTTAAGGGCAAAGAGGCACCAGTTTATTCTAAATCCTAGATTATGTTGTTAATATATATATATATATATATATATATATATATTAGGTGTTTTTAACATAGTTTAAGGTGTTAACATTTTACTTATCTAGGGTATTTATATACAGATTATTGTATTTTTATTTATTATTTCATCAGCTTTTCTAGATGTATTGTGGCCATTCCAGTCCTGAGTTTTTTTTATTTCAACAAAATCAAACCTCAGATGACATAAAGTCATCCAACAGCAATGTAAGTGTGACAGCATAAAACATAAAAACTGCGATGAACTTTTTCTAGCTAATACTGTTGAATTGCTTAAAATTGAATATTGAGCTTTTTTCTTTGCTGTATTTAAGGTCTGAGAAATACAAAACGTATTTTCTGTTATTTTGACTTGTTTCTCCGGTTTCCATTTTCTGAAAATAAATGGAAATAGAAACAATATTTTTGTTTGAAAATTGGGAGAAATATTGTTAGTAGTTCACAGAATGAAACGCAAATGAGCGTTGTACATTAACACATACCTATATGTCCTAAATAGTCAAGTCCTGATGTCATAAATGCATAAAATTACTAAAGTCCTGTCCAGGAAACCTCCCCTAAAAGTGGTTTTGGGACGGTTTTGGAATTCAGTAGGGCTTGTTTTTACTTAAAGGAGTAGTTGACCGTCAAAATGAAAATTCTGTCATGATTTACTCAGCCTCTTGTCATTTCAAACCTGTATGACTTTCGTTCTTCCGCAGAAGACAAAAGAAGATATTTTGAAGAATGTCGTTAACAGCCCCCCTTCACTTCTATTGTAACCAATGCATGTGAATGGGGGGCAGTTAACGACATCTTCAAAATATCTCCTTTTTTCTTATGCGGAAGAAGAAGAAATCATTCAGGTTTGAAATGACAAGAGGGAATTATTTTAATAGATATTGACATCTTTAGTTGGACTTTCTATGAATTGTGGAGGTTTGACATTACCCATTATCATCTAAATTTAGCAGGCACACAGGTGGAGGTGTTCTCTGCAGAGGTCGTACTGGCCTTTGTCCAGTCAGACAACGCTAATGACCTTACATTACCATGACAACCAATATGGAGTTGCTGGCTCAGCAAATATTGACGGCTGAGCAGGTTGCAGAGGTGAGTGACTTACAATAGTGAGGAAAACACCAAAGCGGCTCGTCTTGAGGAAGCAATAATATGACAAGTGCTATATAATAATATAAATAATAATAATGCCAATGTATGAAGTATAACACAATTTAACGATAGCGAAAAAGCAAATAAATAAACGTTTTCTTATATTTTATTTTCAAAAGTTCAATGAAATATTTCAAAGCATCATATTTGGGTTTGATTTGGGTTTGATTTGATAACGCTGCTGGTTAAACTGATTTACGTCTGCATAGTTATAGGGTGATGCCACAAATCTGAAAATGAATTTCAATTTCAGTGTTTTAACCTTTCGAAAAACACTATAACATGAGCAGTGGGAAAAAATCGTTTGAATTGCTCGTGGTTTAACAAAAAAATGTTTCTCCTGTCTCCTGTTTTCATTAGCTTCACGAATGTTTTGGCCGAGGTGCATATTATTGTTGGGATCTTTTGTTGAAGAAGACTATTCCGTTACCATGGAAACACACTGCCTTTGACCCTGAGAGGGAATGTCATTTGTGTGTGTGGGTGTGTGTACGTGCCTGCGTGTGTGTGTGTGCGTTGCAGGTACAGTCTTCTCCATCTGACGGCTCAGTGATGAGCGCCTCCCCCCAGCGCATTCAGATCATCTCCAATGACCCGTCCATCACCAGCCCACAGCGAATACAGGTGCAGACACAGACGCACACTCAAGGTTTATAATAGACAAAGTGTGTGCCAACACACTCACACACACACTTTGTCTTTGTCAGATTGTGACTGAACAGCAGACAGGTCAGAAGATTCAGATAGTGACCACGCTGGACTCCAGTTTGGCCAAACAGCAGTTTATCCTGACGGCACCCGATGCCAGTGGAGCGAGCAAAGTCCTCCTGGCATCACCTGAGAGCACTAGTGCCAAACGGCTCATCTTTGCCACTGCAGACAGCATGGTGCCCAGCCGAATTCAGGTATGAATTCACCTACATGCTTTTCTCTGTGTTTGGTACAGGCCGAATGGAAAACGTTTGCCCATGTCCCAGACTCAGATTTTACTAAACATTTGACATGTTAACAATTATGATGAGAAATGTAATGCCATTTCAGTATTGACTCTGCAAGAATTTTGTATATTCTTCTTCACATAAAAACGTCTCTTATTTAAACCACATTAAATGATTTTGTCCCTTGTTAAAAAAAACCCATTAAAAACATGTTTGAAAAGAGCAATTTTTATGGCCCGAGTACCTGCTTTTACACTCTTGAAACTTCCCTGTTATATTGTGGTTTAATTGGAATTCTCTGATGTTATGCAAAAAGTATTCAAATTGTATTTGATATTAGGGATAAATTAGCTTTCAAAACAAGAAAAAAGCGTTTTTCCATTGTATTTAAAAAAAAATCATACATAACACATCGTTTGAGATTATTATTCTAAGGCATTTTTTAAGGACTTTACAATTAAAAACGAATTAGAACTACCATTATTTCTTAGTACTTAAAGTCCCACTGTATTTAAACTCAACTTTATTTATATAGTGCTTTTTACAATGACCATTGTTACAAAGCAGCTGTACGTGAAACATGTAGACTATAAGCAAAACATTAAAGTTATACAAGAACAAAGTGACCTTTGAAAGTGACTGAAATGTTTCAACATTGTATAGTTTAAACAATTGAAACTTTTCAGTCACTGGTGTATATAAAAAATCTGTGATTTTATTATCGCAAGCAAATGATTTAAACAAATAGGTTCAATAGGTCATTTGTTTGTGAGTCGTTCTGAATGCAATGTGCGCTCATACTGGCAAATTCGCTGTGTGCAGTTCAACACTGATTCAATGAGCCAACTGCACAGCTTAAATCATTACAATGTTAATTTAAGAAACCTTTTAAGAAATTAAACGTACTTGGATGCAAAACAAAAAATATTCATCTAGTAAAGCTCCTATGGAGTGGCTCACAGGGGACGTGCTTTTGTAGACTAAAGGTCATTTCACATAGAGTCCAAAATTTGCATCCAAAATTTCCGCACGTAAAAAAATATATACAACCTCAAGCTGTTCAATCGCATTTACACACTGCCTCCAATATTTTCATCTGTCATAAAAAAATCTTTGACTGGGTTCGATTTTCTGCGTTTTTAGCATCCATAGCAAGGATTTTAATAGGGGTTTTGGTAATTCAGAAACACCGTACAAACGAGCGCCAAAATCCATGATGCTGTCTTAGTGTGCTTCGTCTCGCAGCCCAAAGTACTGTATGAGAAACAATTAAATGGAGATTACAAAGATAGAATAAAGGGAGAGTTTGGCAGATGAGCAGATGAATGCGGAACAGTTTGATAACAGGATAGTATGTACTGATTTTCTAGCCGCGGTGATAATGCTAGAAGATCATACCTCATACATTCCCAGGGCTGTATCACGTCTCCGTCGGGTTCATTCAGGAAAACGAAATACTGTTTCACGGGAGAAATAACAAAACGGATGGATGGCAGCAGGTGGGTGTGAAAAACGAGTGTTGACAGGTATGCAAGAAATGCAGGCATAGAGCGTGAGGACAGCCTACCTAGTGAGCACTGTCAATCAAGAGAAGCAAGGAATGAAAGGAGAGATAAGGAGAGAGGCAGAGTGAACGCAGGGTCAGGCTGTATTTTTTTGTGTTTGTTTTTGCAAATAGATAAATTAAAACGCATGGGATTCAGTGTGCAATGTTTGTGTGTGTGACAAATTTTTAGGATAACGATTACGGAAAAACATATACGAAAATTTCGGACTGTGTGCGCAGAAACATTAACCCAGGAGTGCCGCGCAGCTTCCTTCGACCAAAAGTCTTTGCATTTTTCGCATAGACTTTTGGGAGAGTGCAATAGGCTGTGAATAAGCTATGCACGATGACGTTTAATGTCCCCGCCAAAGGAAGTCGTCGTTATTAGCAACCGCCGTTTTTAATACACAATAAGACTCTCAAAAACCACAAGCGGATTATAATTATGATTTGATAGTAAAGAATCCCTTTCACATTGTAGGACTACCGGTTCCATCGCTCCAAGGTCTATGGGTTTTTTAAATGAGTTTTTGGTAAATTGACTGAAATAAGGTCCGTGGTAAACAAGAGAGACTGAGTCGCCTCCAATATTTCTACTGAGAACACCCTGACCATGAATATGCAGATTTGTCCCTTCTAAACTCAATCACACCAGCTCGGACCATAGATATGAATGTGCAAATTAGTCCATGCCTCCACTCATTTGCACCAGCTCGGACATGCATAGAAACTGCGTTTGGCAGTTCCAGACGTTGCAAAAATTTAAACCGAGAGTGAAACTGAGAGCTGAAAAAGTGATTGTTTCATTATTCTCTGCGGCATCCTCACATACCTATGGCTCGAATTGCTGATCAAGGGAGTCAAATGAGTCGATGATTGGTTATAGGGTTAAGTGCTCTTCGTCTGACAATGTGTATTGCAATGGCAGTGCAAAAGTGTGTTTGATTCCAGAACAAGCATACGGAAAATAAAACATACCTTTAATGCACTGTAAATACAAATGTATTTGGATAAAAGCGTCTTCAATAAGCAAAAATGATCATATAATGTAAACACATTTTGCTTTTTCTGATAGTTTGTGACTGATTCAGTGTCAGTGGAGAGGCTTCTTGGCAAAGGAGGAGACGTGAGTCGAGCCCAGCCTGTAGAATACTGCCTGGTGTGTGGCGATAAAGCATCAGGTACTAGCACCAGACTGACATTACACATGGACCCTAACTATCCTGTTTATAAATCATCCATCTGTGTGTGCAGGGCGGCACTACGGTGCGGTGAGCTGTGAAGGTTGTAAGGGGTTCTTCAAGAGAAGCGTACGCAAGAGTTTGACCTACAGCTGCCGCAGTAACCAGGACTGTGTCGTCAATAAACACCATCGCAACCGCTGCCAGTTCTGCAGACTCAGGAAATGCCTGGAGGTGGGCATGAAGATGGACTGTGAGTGTTTAACTGTAACCGCATCCGTCATCATTTAAAGGATCCTATACAATTTATAACTAAAGAGAAGATGAAACCTTGTCATTCGGACTTTTAAGTCTTGACAGCAAATGGATGTGTGTATTGCAGCGCGGAGCATCGACTGATTTGTGTGTGTGTGTTTATCTCCTGCAGCTGTACAAAGTGAGCGGAAACCCATTGACCTGCCCAGAGAAAAGCCTGCCAACTGTGCTGCGTCCACAGAGAAAATCTACATCCGCAAAGACCTGCGGAGTCCTTTTATCGCAACACCCACCTTCATCACAGAGACAGAGGCCCCACGGTGAGATATCCTTCACTGCTGCTTACATTCACCCACAGGGCACAATAGTGTCAAGGGAACAATCGTTGCGAGGGAAAATGGACTATTGGTGCTAGGGCTACAGTGGAAAAATGAATCGATGAGTAAATCAATCTAGCAAACACGCCTTTAATGGAGGCGTGGTCAGTTTAGCAGCACAGTTGCCATTATTCAGAAATAAATGATTGCATACATGAAATTGAAACTTCTCAGTAAATGTATACCAATATTTAGTTTAATTGTACAGTTGTCAGTGCTTTATTTTGCTTGTCTGCTCTGTGCAGGTCTGGCCTGTCGGACTCTGGGATGCTGGTCAATATCCAACAACCTTTAATTCAGGCTGATGGCACATTGCTTTTGGCAACAGATAAAGTAACAACCTTGTCCTTAACATGAATCTCTAACACATGCTTAAATTCTTCTGTCTCTTTCAGTTTTCCCTCCTTTGACATATAGTAAAGAACAATTGACAGTCTTTACAAGTTACTAATTGAATCGTTGGTCAGTAAATGTCAGGAGATTCTACTGTTGTACTAAACGCTTTGCTGCTACAGTGTTTGTTTTAACCAGTAATAAGAGCTTTAATTTTGTGTATTTGCGTGGTTCTTGAATTTTAAAATATAAATTAAAGATGTTTTTTCTTTTTTCTGACGGAGTCAGGACAGGGTGATCTAGGAACTCTGGCTAACGTGGTTACATCACTAGCCAACCTGAATGACTCTCTGAAAAACGGAGATCCCACAGACAGGCAACTGGAGGACTCGCCCAGTGAGATCACACGGTGTGTTAATGCCGACAACATATGTGCCTTTGCATGTAAATGAAATCAATATTTTACAGTGTTATAAATACCTGGGATATTAGTTAAAGGGGTCACATGACACTGATAAAACAAAATTATCGTTTGACTTGTAATGCAATGTGTATACACGATTTAAGGTTATAAAACGCTGTATTTTTCACATACCGTGCATGTTTGTATTTTGTTTGCTCCGCCTCTCTGATACGCGCAGATTATTCCTAAACTCATCGCTTGGAAAAGCGAGTTGTGGTATGAATGGCCAGTTCACCAGTGTGTAGTGATTGGTCGAATACTGCAAGCGTGTGACGGTATTGTAATGCTTCTTACCATATTTGGAACATCAGGTTCCTCTCCAATTGTACTGACAGCTACACCACCTTACTTGCGTATACATTTGGACACAGTCTTAGTCAAATCAGACCACCAACTGACATAGATTTGTGGGGGTGTGGTTACACGAGGCGTTTCAGGCAGGTCTGGGTGAGCATGCATCTAATTCATCTTTTGTTTACACACTTTCATTTTTGCAATTTTACATGTTTAAGACATTCAGGAATGAGAAATACAGGATGATGGCAGAATAAATGTGGTTTGGAGAGATCCCTTAAAAGTGGCCCAGCTGACCTGGAGGATGGCCAACTATGACTTCAAATTGTAAAAGAAGCATAACTTTGAGATAGTCCAATGCATGCATTTGAACAAACAACACAATTCACTTTTGAAGGACAACAGCTATCGGTGTACACAACAGGAATGAACAGAAAATATATTAGAGCGCAACAAATTGACTGTACTGTCTTACTGTTGCTGCTCTTCTTATTGGTCAGGATGATGACATCGTTTTTGCATGAAATACGTAAAAGATGTTTTATGATGTTTGTCTGTTTGGCGTGTTGTATGTGGTGTCACAGTGCCTTCGATACGCTGGCTAAAGCTCTGAATCCCAGTGAGGGGATGGAGGCTCAGAGTCTGTCTGAGGTGGAAGGGATGGGTGGACCTACAATACAGGTGATCAGCAGAGATCACATCACACCTCTCATAGAAGTCGAAGGACCTCTGCTTACAGACGCACACGTCAACTTTAAGGTGTGTAACGGCACTGAACATAATAGCACTTGAATATCTTGTTTAGTCATGAATTGTCACTTGTTCAGATAGAGTATTGATGTACAGTATCCCCTTGAGGCTACAGTACGTTCTCAGAAAGGAATTGTAAATACGCTTAATGACTTATTGATGGAAATTGATCTCAGAGTGATCTGATACGTCATTGTTTGATTTGTTTTTGTTTTATTTAGTTGACAATGCCAAGCCCGATGCCCGAGTACCTGAACGTGCATTACATCTGTGAGTCTGCGTCGCGCCTGTTGTTTCTCTCCATGCATTGGGCGCGATCTATCCCAGCATTCCATGCTCTCGGGTGAGATTTCCAGCATTGAAAGGCATGTTGTTAACTATGCTCTGCACACACACCTGTTACGTCTAAGGAGTATATTAATCACAAAGCGTGTGTGTGTCTTTTGTAGGCAGGAGTGTAACACAGCTTTGGTACGAGCCTGTTGGAATGAGCTGTTTACTCTTGGGCTGGCTCAGTGCACACACATCATGAGTCTGTCTACCATCCTCGCTGCCATCGTCAATCACCTGCAGTCCAGCATACAGGACGGTACGATACTTATAGACACCACATGACAGGCTAATGCTGATCTCTGATTGGATATTGTTGTCAGCATCATATTATAATTCATGAATAACTGCTATTCTCTCAGTAGACAAGCTATCCAGCGAGCGCATTAAACTGGTCATGGAACACATATGGAAGCTGCAAGAGTTCTGCAACAGCATGTCAAAACTGGAGACGGACGGATACGAGTACGCCTACCTGAAAGCCATTGTCCTCTTCAGTCCAGGTACACATGCCAGCACACCCTTGAATTCCTAACAGAAAGTCAGAATGTTCCATCTCAATGTTTCAAACATGTGTAATACATGTTAGTTGTTATATTTTCTAACACGCAACTGACAAGATCATCCAGGTTTGAGCAGCTGCAGTCAGATTGAGAAATTCCAGGAAAAAGCACAGATGGAACTTCAGGATTATGTCCAGAAGACCTACCCTGATGACACCTACAGGTGTGTTCTTTATGACATTTAAGCATTTGGCAGATGCTTTTAGCCAAAGCGACTTACATTGCATTATCCTATACATTTAGTTTTTAAGTATGTGCAATCCCCTGGGATCGAACCCACGTCCCTGCTTTGTTAACGCAATGCTCTTACCACTGAGCTACAGGAAAGCTTATGATAGAATGAAGATCGTCATGTTGTTTCAAACTTTTGTTTCGTCATGTTGTTCAAACTTAGTAGACATGATGTGTGTATGATGGCCAACCTGTAATGTAATATAGTGGCATCCAAAATGGTTTTCTAAAACACAGATTAATATAGTATTTTTGTATGCGAAACCCCGGAAGCGAGACTTTAGCACACATTCCATCGCACATCAAGTAAATTTTTTTTTTGAATGGGGATTACATTAAATGTCTGAAATAAGGTCTGGGTTGAACAAAAACTATACTATACAAAAGTTTACAATATACAAATAATACTTTAAGGTTTTATCCTACGACACAAAACACACCAGTCGACTGCACACATTGGTGGGGACGTTAGACGTCAGCGCACATAAAAATCTTACAAATAAGGCAACGTGGGCACAAATCTCTGTAAACGTGGATGGAGATTGATTCATTAATTACTTACCAGGGAACATGTTTTTAATAACCTTAAAAAAAAGTTGTTTATAGCATAATGTTAGTTTTTTACTGCTGCCTATTATATTTAGGCTTCAAAATTAACAAATATTGTGTGCATTTGTAAGATTATCTTTTTAGAAAAAAACATGTAAATTAACTAGAATAGATAGGATTTATGAATGTTTGATGCCTCATCTTTCAGTTTGTTTGAAAATGGTCCACTTGTGTGGTGCACACCAGGGTTCAAGTGGAAGGAACAAAAATAAAACACACTGACAGAGCAATCGCACCATAACTCGCTTTTACCAAACATGGCATATGTGAACACACCCTAAAATAAAGAAAGAAATCGTGATAATATTGTGTAGTGCAAATCTGATTCCATGATAGGCATAACTTGTAGGTGTGTATATTTAAAGGGATACTTCAAAAAAAATTAATATATAAAATTTTGTCGTAATTTACTCACCCCCATGTTGTTTCAAATCTGTCTACATTTCTTTGTTCTGATGAACACATAGAAAGATATTATATTTTGATTGTAATGCCAATTTCAATTGTTGGTTCACTGTCTCTTTAAATTTTGAGCACAGATCAGACGAGCAGTTATCATGTTGTACACTTTGAAAATCTTCTCAAAAAGAGAAAACTAAAGGAATAAAGAACAAACCGATAATGAAAAATATTTTTTCTTTTCAAATGTTTTATTTTTAAATAATGCATTTCATGATTTGCAAATCATTTTTTTGGGTGGGTGGTCACCCATACCTAAGTATAAAAAAATACTGTATATTGTTTTGTTCTGTTGAACGCGTAATGGACTATTTTGAAGAATTTAGGAAAACAAACAGTTCTGGGGCAGCTTTGGCTACCCTTACATTTTTCCTAATATGGTAGTCAGTGATGTCCCAGAACTGAACATTGCTAACATTCTTCCAAATATCTCTCTATGTGTTCATCAGAACAAAATAATTTATACAGGTATGAAATGTTATGAGGGTGAGTATATGCTGACAGAATTTTCATTTTTGGGTGAACTATCAGGCATGTATGACCATTTTGAGCAATCAGTGCATGAACAAATATTTTATTTGGGTTTTGTGCTTCATTGTAAATATATTTACTCTAGGCGTGGTTTCTGTTCTTTTTTTTTCAAACACAGCCAGTTAAGTCAAAATGATTCCCTGTGGCAATTGACAGCAAACTCTGTTTAATCTTGAATATTCCTATAATCTGACCATCTGATCTTCGGTTGGGCAGGTTGGCACGACTCCTGTTGCGTTTACCAGCACTGCGACTGATGAGCTCCAGCATAACCGAGGAACTTTTCTTCACCGGACTTATTGGCAATGTACCAATCGACAGTATCATCCCATACATCCTCAAAATGGAGACTGCTGACTACAACAGCCAAGTGACGGGTCCCTCTGTGTAACCACGCTCTGAAACCCAGAGTCATGCGACTCCCATCCTCCTCTGCCCTCGTCAAATAAATGGACTTGCGTTATATTGGACCGACCAACAAGCTCTACCTCAAGAGGAGCTGCAAAAGTGAAGGCCACGTAGTGTATGAGAGATTCCCTACAAATATTGTGATTTACTTCATGGAGTGAGAGGAATGATGGGACTTTGAATTCCAATGGCAGTGCATTTGCTTCCTAGGAGATCAAACAGACGTAGGCCTTGCTTTCCTTTCAACCTTTATTTAAAAACACTTAAGCACTTCGTTAAATGATTCCTATAGGAGTCCCATATCCAGACCTCTCCAAAGTGTCCGAAATATCTTTATTACATACAGTACAGTATTTGCAGCTATGGATCGTTGATGGATCTTCTGCCACATGACATGAATCTGATCATTTCTGCCCCCCCAAAAGAAAGATGAACACATGTTTCATATAAAGAAGTACAGTGCCAGATTAATTTTTTTTTGCATATAAATACAGCACCACAGCTCATTATTGCTCTGTACTGTATCACCTCTCTAGTCGTGACAATCATCTAACATTACGACGCTGCACTTACTTCAAAATCCTCTTTTTTTAAGACCTATTTATTTAAACAAGTCTAACTCAGTCAAAACGGCATCATAAAGTTATTTGCTTAAAATTTAATCAGTGTAAATAAATGACATACTATTGAAAATAGGAAATATTTCAGATGTTACGTGTGTTTTTAGCGTGTAGCCAGTTAAAATGTGTCATTTTAGATGTAATCTAATACATGCAGTTTTGTTATGAACATTTTTTCTAATGTATGGGACTAGGGAGTGCAAATATATTCATTATCAATACAAATATCCTGTTTGAAATGTAAAGAGTATGTGATGAGTATGTGTTGAAATGAACTTCTTTGCCATGTTTTTTATCAGAAACATTCATAATGTTTTAACTGTATCTGTATATGTGCATACAGATATTAACCTGAAAGCAAAAAGATTGCTAAGTTTGAACTTCCAGACTATTTTTGCATTTTCTTCATGTATGGCTTATGCATCTTCAACCAATATCAGTATCGATGTGTCAAATATTGGTATTTTATCCACATGAAATTTGTTTTCAAACCAAATGTGATATTCCAAACATACCAACTTTTACATAACAGCATGGCAGGTCAATGCTTTTTTACTCATAGTACATACGAATGTGCAGAATGATTTGCAATCAAATCTTTTTCCTTAAGATATTCCTTGAGAATCACCACCAGCTGTTACCGAACTCTTAAAACGGTCTTGGATATTTCCAAAATGTGCCTCGTATATTTGAAAACGATCCGATACACAGTTGTTTTGCACTTGCATGCTTTGCTTATTTATTAAGAACATTTCTGACTGAACTCTACAATACTTTCAGTATATGTCTATTATTTCTGTATGTCTACTGCAATATTTAAGTTGTGTATAAAATTGTTTTAATGACTTATTTGTTTGTATATAGCAATTTGACTTGCATAGCTGTAAACTGATTGCTTCTGAACAGTTTATTGGTAGATACTCATATTTTAATCTTTCTTTTGTAAAATTAAACCATTATCTGATGTACGGAAACATATACATTAATGTTTTTTGTGATTAATCATATTTTCCAGTTTTTGCTTAAAATTCTTTAATTCTTTATGGCCAAAAGCGCTTGGGATCTACCCCATTTAAACACACTTCTCTATTGTTATGCTTTCAACGCCTGTGTATGTATTATAAATTGCTTGTTTTGATTTTGTTCTCTCTGTTTTTTATAGGTATTGTAATGCCGTGTGACGGATTTGTTATATGTGTATTTTCATATTAGTGCATATATTTGTTTTATTTCCCTGTTTTCTGTCAATGAGACAAATTGTGCATGAACTAGCTAATGCATTTTATGAAATGCTATACTATATGTGAATTTTAAATATTGTGGCTTTAGAAAAAATATACATATGCACACATGTATACACTGTGTGTATGTACGAAACCAGACCGAAGCAAAAAAGAACTATAGCAGTACATTTCTGGTAATGATCTTGTTTATGTATCTTGTGGAGCAAGCAATGACCTCAGTGTGTTGTAAGTGAGCCTTCTTTGTTTATTTTGTGAGCATATTTGAAATATACTGTTCAGATTGCATAGTTTGTGTTTGATCCTTTTCACTCTTTTACCTCTTCTCATTTTTAATGAGTTGATCTTCCTTTGCTGGTTAAGAAAATGAAGGAGTGAAGTGTAACTGTGATTAAAGGTCCTGCGTAAAAGAATGTGGAGGATCTATTGATATTGCTGGCAATTCCTAACCTCACCACTGGATGCCAGTAAAATCTCCACATTGGTCCTTTAAATGTGTTTAACGAATTCTTTCCTGATGTAAACTACATTTACATTTAGTCATTTAGCAGACGCTTTTATCCAAAGCGACTTACAAGTGGGGTAGATAATGGAAGCAATTAGGACAGCATAAGTACAACAAAAGCTTAAGTGCAATCAAAAAGAAGACTAGTCTCATATAGCCTAACGCAGTATACGGAACCATTCATTCATAAATTTTTTTTTTTTAGAGTAGAGAAGTAAAGAGTTGAGAAGAAAAGAGTCAGAACAGATCAGTCAGATGTTGGCGGAAAAGATGTGTTTTCAGGCGTTTCTTAAAGATGGCTACAGAATCTGCAGCCCTGAGGCAGATCCTGAGGCACACCTGTGTCGAGATGATGGGACTCCGACACCTCACCTCTCCAAAATACTCTAAAGGACCTACACGAGAGGTAAGACCTGAACCATTGTAGCACCATTCCAGAGACCCCCATTGCCTTGAGAGTGGACAGGAGGATGTGATGGTTAACAGTGTCAAAGGCGGCAGATAGATCTAGTAGGATAAGAACAGATGCGTTAGAGGAGGCTCTTTCCAGTCTCAGGGCTTCAATAACAGAGAGCAGCGCAGTCTCCGTGGAATGACCACTCTTGGACCCAGACTGGTTGCTGTCCAGGAGGTTGTTCTGGGTGAGGAAAGATGAGAGCTGGTTACAAACAACACGTTCTAGAGTTTTAGCAGCGAAGGGGAGTAGGGATACTGGTCTATAGTTTTCTAACAGTGCAGGATTAAGAGTAGGCTTCTTTAGTAGTGGGGTAATACGGGCCTCTTTGAAGAGTGTAGGAAATGTGCCAGTGGTGAGAGACGAGTTGATAATGTGAGTCAGAGAGGGAACAACCGATGGAGAGATGGCCTGGAGGAGATGGGTGGGGATGGGATCTAGAGGGCAGGTAGTCGGGTGTTTGGAAGAAATTACCTTGGAAACTGCCTCTTCAGATAGGAGAGAGAACGAGGGGAACAAGCATGTGTCAGGGGATTGACTGTGGTAAAGAGGCGATGGCGCAGAGAATTGATTGCTGATGGTGCTCGTTTTCTTTACATGCGAAATCGTCAGCTGTTAAGTCTGATGGAGGTGAGGGGTAAGGCGGGCAGAGGAGAGCAGAAAAGGTTTTAAAGAGAGTACGAGGGTCAGGAGAGTTGTTGATTTTAGTGTGGTAGTATTGGGTTTTCGCAGAGGAGACATCTGCAGAGAAGGAAGAGAGAATAGACTGGTAGAGAGAGAGGTCAGTGGGTTCTTTTGATTTGCGCCACTTTCTCTCAGCAGACCTGAGAGATGTGCGATGCTCACGGAGAACATCAGATAACCAGGGGGCAGAAGGAGATGCACGAGATGGTCTAGATCTAAGAGGGCATAAGATGTCTAAGCAGGAGGTTAGTGTGGAGCAAAGGGTGTTGGTGGCAGTGTTAGCATCAAGGAGAGAGAACTGTTTAGCGGGTGGGAGAGTATCAGAGACTGCAGAGGATAAGCGGGAGGGAGAGAGTAATCGTAGGTTGCGTCGGAATGTGACCAGTGGGGAGGCATGTGTAGTGTCTGGAGAAGTTAAGTCGAGATCAAGAGTGATGAGGAAATGATCCGACGTGTGCAGTGGGGTTACCTGGGAGTGATGGGTGAAGCAATAGCGTGTGTAGATGAGATCAAGTTGATTACCAGATTTATGGGTTGCTGAAGTGGGGACTCGCTTGAGGTCAAACGATGCAGTCAGGTTGTTGAAGTCAGCAGCCTGTGGTTTTTCCAGGTGGATGTTGAAGTCACCAAGTAACCACCAGAGGAGTACCATCCTCGGGGAATGATGACAGAAGTGTGTCCAATTCCTCCAAGAAGAGTCCAAGGTGCCCTGGGGGACGATATATAACTACAACATGTGTTTTAACAGGGTAGATGACAGTGACAGCATGAAACTCAAAGGCGGTGTTGTTGCATGAGGGTGCAAGCTGTTTGAATTTCCAGTCATTAGGAATAAGTAGACCAGTTCCTCCGCCCCTCCCTGATATGCGTGGGCTGTGGGAGAAAGTGAAATTATTGGAGAGTGCAGCCGGTGTGGCAGTGTCCTCGGGTTTGATCCAGGTTTCAGTAAGTGCTAAAAGAGAAAGACCAGAATGTTTGGCAATAGCTGTGATGAAATCTGCCTTGTTTACAGCGGATTGGCAGTTCCATAAACCAATAGGAAAGGTAATAGAGGTAGTGCTGGATGCTGAAAGAGTACGCAGGTTGCTAGCATTAGCCATGCGTGGCCTTCTGCGAGAAACTACAGTAGAAGCAATTACATTAGCCACTATTTGTAATTTTATCTTATTTGCATGTTTATTCAACACGTTCATTTACTAGTTTTGCCCTACTTAACAGTTTATTATAGGACTATTAGATGGTAAAACATTTTTTTGTTGCCACTTTCCAGAGATAAGTTAAGTGGGGAACAAATATGCTGCTAGGAAAGCTGGTCACGGAAGATCATGGGAAGAACTGGTGGAGTGAGAAATAAATATGGAGCAGGATGATGGTACCACGAATAGTTAGGACAACAGAACTTTGCTGAGGTCATTGGGTGGATACTCTCTTTTCTTTTCGATGATAGTGTATGACAGCTCAACGAAAGGCCCTTTTGTTCATTGTTATCCTCTTTGCATCAATTCTATGGTTACGGGTGATTTCAACAAAAGTCCAGGAGCAAGGTTTAGTGACGCGTCCGTGCCTAAGACCCAGTAATTGTGGTTTGAGAGACAAGAGGTTGATTAAAATGATGAATTATACTAACCGATGGTTATTGGAAAATACAAAAAGTTAGTGTGCGTCTTCGGGTAGGAGGACAGAATATACAGTACAGAAAGGGATAGTTGACCCAAAAATGTAAATTCTGTATGTATTACTCACCCATAAGGTGTTTTTAAACCTGTTTGAACTTCTTTGTTTGGTTGAACAGTAAAAAGAAAGATGTTTGGAACTTTTGAAGAATGTTAGGGACTGACTCTTCTCGGGCACCACTGACTATCATAGCAGAAATAATTATTCTATCATTTGTTTTTGTTTTGTTGAACACATAATAAAATATTTTGAAGAATTTAGGAAAACAAACAGTTCTGGTGCACCTTTAACAACCAGTTTAATGGTAATCGATGGTAAATAAATCCTCAGTTGCTAACATTTTTCCAAATATCTTTGCGTTCAACAGAACAACGAAATGTATACATGTTTGGAACAACTTGAGGTTGACAGATTTAAAATTTTTGGGTGAGCTATCCCTTTAACTCATTATGATGTTTTCTAGTTGGTTTAACTAACAATTTCGTGTTGTTGTTCTAATACGTGGGCCCACAAGAAAAGCACTAAACGTTTAATATTCATGTGTGCGTTGATGTGGATATATGCACATCCACCTTGATGCCGCTAAGTGGCGCTCAAAGGTTTGTGTTCTCGTGATCAGACCTCATTGTGAAGCGCGAAGGAGACGCAATGTGAGGTCGTGTTTGCTTTATGTCTATGGGTCTTTCAGTGATATAATTTATACAAACTCATAATATAATCATGCCTATGAAAGGCAGATTTCCCATACGGCGGACGCTGGAGTATCTTCAGAAAGGAGAAGTCGTCTTTAACAACTCGGTGAAGATTATGACTGTCAATTATAACACGCATGGAGATCTGAGCGAAGGAGCAAGGTCAGAAAAACAACATCATCACCTTTACATATGCAAAAATGTATATAAAAATACTGTAATGATAAACTGTAGTAAAATTCCAAAGGAATTTAGACCACAGCAAATATGGGACCTTGTCTGTGAATACGTCATCATTTTATATTATGTGAAAACTAGCATAAAAGTTTCATTTCGATCATTCAATTAGATTTCAATTTTTGACATGGCTTTACTCAGTCAATATGAGTAGTGTAGTACAGTGTTTTACAATTTTCATTTTGATTCATAAAATTAAATACACACTTTCATTTTTGATTCTCTTCCAAAAGACTGGATATTTAAGATATGTTCTTTCTTTAATTAAAAAATAATTGTAATGACATTTGATGGCTGTTTCAGCAACCATTTTTAATGATGTCGTTTGACAGGAAGTTTGTGCTCTTCAACATCCCACAAATCCAGTACAAAAATCCCTGGGTTCAAATAATGATGTTTAAAAACATGACTCCCTCTCCCTTCCTCAGATTCTATCTCGGTAAGATGAAGATCTTGATCAGTCTTTCATGATGCTGACAGCTGTGTGGTCATATTCTGATGATATTTAACATGTTTTCTAGATGATGGTGAACAAGTGCGGATGGATGTCGAAGGAAAGGACTACAAAGAAATCACACAGCATGTGAAAAAGATTCTGGGCAAGTCAGAGTAAGTCATTTTAAAATGTGTAAATGATATGATATCAATCATTTCTTTATTGGGCAGTTCCAGCGTTACGGATGTGACAGTTGCAGTCAAAACCTGAAATTAAAATCTATTTTATTACCAATGTATTGAGTTTGTTTTGAATATATTTAAAGTTATGGAAATAAACATGGGTGTGACAAAAACAACACTTTTTTTTATCCATAGTTTATTGATTTCTTACAAATAAAATGATTACAGACACATTTGAGAGACAACATTGTTGCATTCCTAAGATTTAAGTGTAAAAACCAGAAGAAATAACTGCATCAAAGAACGTTTAATGCTTTTTTATTTTCATTTATATATATTTTAATATAGCCCATTATGGAGGGGCAGTTCTGAGAGAGCCACTTACTTGACAATGAAAAGTCATGCTTTAAAATACACATGACAAGCTCATAGATACACATTGTTTATATCAAAAGTTCAAGTGTGGACCGTTTTACCAATTTTAATTTGTCATCATTTGTCGTTCAAAAACTGTATATTGTTTCTGAGGGTATGTATCCATACAATGGAACTAAATGGGGCTCTTAGTTGTGTGGTTACAAACATTCTTTACAAATTAATTTCTTCTTCAGATTTAATTTTAATGATACGATACTGACCAGAATGTGCGGTGGTCTTCTGCCACTTTAAACATCTGTAGTCTGACACGTTGTGCGTTTAGAGACACTCTTCTCCATTCCCCTTTTGATTCAATGCCCAGATCTGGCCATTGACAAGATAGCTTCTGCCACTCAATGGATGTTTTTTGCCCATCATTCTTTGCTGTAAATACTCTGAGACGGTTTAATGTGATAGATGAGCAGTTTCTGAAATATACAAATGTGCTTGTATTCATTCATGTGTCGCTCTCTCTGTCCACAGTAAAGTCCTCGAGGCCGAAGCTTTGGCTAAAATGGAGTTGTCAAACCCTGCTAACTTTGGGCCCAAGAAATACTTTCTGCGGGAGTGTATGAGCGAGGTAGAGGGGCAGGTTCCTCATCCGCGTTTCGTGCCTCTTCCCAAAGAGATGACCGGCAAATACAGAGCCAAATTGGCTGCTGGCACAGACGATTAAGAACAGTTTGAGAAGACCTCAAGTCATATATGTTTTTTTTCTGTAGCATGACGTTCTAATTTAAATGATGCCGTTACCTAGTTTTTTTTACTGTAACTGTCAATTTCTGTAGTAAGAGATTTTTCCAAAAATCACAAAACCCCATGAAGTTTGTGTGTTACTAGCAGAAATGTAAATAAATGTACAACATTTGATTGACTTTTTCTTGGATCAAACCACAACATAAAAGATAAAATGAGAATCAGGAATATTATGTCAGATTTTTTTATTAGTGTTCCATTTATGGTATTGTTCAGTGTAAACAGAAAACATCCAAAAGCTAATGAGGATTGGCTGTTCACAAGTAGTCTTTACCACAACATCTGTGATTATTACAAAAGCACTGCATTCAGCTGTTGTGTTCTTACATACATGGTAAACGATCATTTCATAATAAATCTATAATTTACAGTTTATGTATATTCTTTACTAGAACGCTTTACATAGCTCACACAGACAAAACACAAGTCACTAAGTGTTCGACATCTGTTTGTGGTATGTACAATTATGTATTACTGAGACATGCAAGTCATTAACAGTAAGTTACAGGAAAAAACGTAAGCATATTAATTGTAGTTTTTGCATTTTGAGAACAGAGCGATGAAAACCAAGACCAGTAATAAAACATTTGTTTTCAAAAAGAAGCTGTGGAAATCAGGACTGTTAATGGATTTCAGTAACACAATGAAAGTCTGTTTTTTTTGATTATACACCTTACAAGTAAATCAACCAAGAGAATTAACATCATATCATTTAACATTGCAAATAGAATTTCAGAGCCACACAATGTTTTAAAGAAGTGCAGGACGTCAGGGACTCGATCAGTTGAAGTTTTGATCATACATTAGATCATAATCAAGCAGAAGAAAATATTAAACATTACAATTCTGCATTTCAATTTGCTGCTTGAAAAAAATTTGTTGAGAAAATCTTCAACGGACGTGCATAAAATACTGACTAGGTCGGATGAGAAATGCTTACACCGTTTCAAACCCGTTTTTCTCAAACTACCCGTTGAGACATTATGAATTTGAATATTTAGGACTGCTAATGCTCCCTTTTCTTCTTTCTAAAGCGATTTCAAATCAAACTCGACGTTTCTTCCCTTCATGCAGATTCCTACAATGTAAAAGTCAGGGTTTGTGACTACTTTTTTCTTTTCTGCTCTTGAAGCGTTCGATGTAGCTCCCTTAAGTTCTCTGACAAAAGCTCCACTTCATCTGCACGCCCGTTTAGTTTGGCGTCAAACATATACGCACGGATATTGTCTATCTGTTGGAGAAGCAGCTCTTCCTCGATCATGTCATCCATTGAGGCGTCGTCGTCTTCATCAAATGGATTGGTTGAGCCAGCTGGATTCCCATCCGAAACCTCTTTAAAAGGGTTCCCTCGATCTTCATCACCGTCCTCATCTTCGAAAGGATTTCCTTGCGACTTTGCCGTACCCGCATCTAGATCATCTTCGGCATCTTCTTCCTCCTCAAATGGGTTGTATTCTTTCTTTCCATTGGCTGCATGACTATTTTCCCTCTTGATCTCTACACTTGAAGAGCTGGTTGCTCCTTCCTCGACTGGAGAGAAATCCTCAGCATCGAATGGGTTTCTTGCTTGTGGAGTTGGTTCCTCTCTGTTTCTTGCCACGGGTGGAGAGTTTCCAAACTTCGTAGGCTTAGACTCAAGGTCTGCACTCAAATGATCTACAAGGTCACCTCCGTCCTGTTCTTCATCTTGAACATTGTCTCTAAAATCTAAGGAAGCCATTTTTGTGTGGACTTTGTTCTCAAGCTCTCTTTGCTCCAGATGTTCAATCTGTCTCTGCTGCAGGTCTGTTTCCTCAGCCAACTTCCGTGAAATCCGAATGGCTCTTCTGGTCTGCTGGGCGTCAAACTCGTCCTGAAGCTGCCGCAGGTTCTCCTCCAGCATGGCCACCTCGTCGGTGCGGTTTGCCAGGCGGGCCTGCTGTAAGAAGGACTCTATGTTTCCAATCTGTTGCAGCAGAGGGTCGTCCAGCTCAGAGCGAGTGCCTGACTGCGGCAGCCAGCCACCAGCTTTGGTCATACGGGGACCTGGAACGCTTCCGTTCACACCGAGGGCCGGGCAGTTCTTCTCATTTTCAGATCGACGTTTTTGTGCCTCTAGAGATGCCTGAGTTTCAAAAAGACAGATGGACGTTACAAGGAATTCATTTACAGCGAGTAAAGTTTATTCATGGTTATACAATCTAACCACAGCACCTGTTTCTCCTGCTGAATCCTTTTCACTTGCTCCTCCTTCCTCTTCTCCTTCAGCTCCTCATATTTCCCCTTGGTAGGCAGGGACGTCAGACCCAGCAGTTTCTCCTACACGGTGTCAAAAAGTAGAAATATTTAAATTATGTGTGCATCCCCTCTGAAGTTTATGTCTGAGATCTTGTTTTTTTGGCGTCTTACCTGTATAAAGAGCGTGGCGGCGTAACGCACCATTTTTTGTAGCTGCAGGGCTTTAGGGTGCGGCGGGACCTCATCTTTTAACCCGAGTGTGAGGATCTTCTTACTAATGCACATACGACATTACAGAAATGCATGATGACAATTCTAATACAGACACTTTCATAACAACGCATGTCTAATTTCTACCTCAGAACATCGATGAGCTCGTAGTATTTTTGTATTTCCATCCTCAATCCAGCAGCATTCTCCAGATTGAAAGCGGTCTCTCCAGCACTGCACAGGACACACAAAATGTGCAATGTATTGACGCGTTACCAGGCAAACGAACAAATGCACATCTGTAGTGGTTTTCTTACAGCTGTTGAGGGCTTACTTGAGCGACTCGGCCATGTGCATGTACTCTGGAGCCTTAGCTTCAACCTTCTCCATACACGTCCTCAACCTCTACACAGTGAAAAAGAATATGTTTGTTTGTATCTCACTAGCTTCTAAGTTCCTATAAGCCTTTTATGTATTTGTTTCATTTTCAATGAAATACTCAAATATCTGTACATATACACAATATCATCAAAATCGTGCATGAAATTGTAAAGAATATTAGGTAATCCAGTGACGTATAAAATGACAATGTTCACCTAAAATTTGGAGCAGAATTACAGGGGTTAAAATGACTTATAACAA
Organism: Triplophysa dalaica; assembly: GCF_015846415.1. Taxonomy (NCBI): domain Eukaryota; kingdom Metazoa; phylum Chordata; class Actinopteri; order Cypriniformes; family Nemacheilidae; genus Triplophysa; species Triplophysa dalaica. Next base: position 20,360,680 of record NC_079559.1, read on the forward strand.
AATATACAAATATTAGTTTAGTTAAAAAATTAACTACACAAAAAAAATCCATCAGCCTTTCAAATTTTCTTACGCTTGATCGCGTAAAGTGAGGTGATTACGTCACATTAACGACATAAGCAACCGCATGTGGTGCGGCAAGCCAATTAACACGTTAAACATTCCCATATGTGCACGCAGATTATCTTTCAGGCTTTAAATTTAGTATTTTTTTGGTTGAAATGAAACGTTGTCTATATCAACCAAAGACAACGGAGGGAGGCCAGTGGAGGTGGGAGGCCAGTGGAGGAGGGAGGCCAGTGGAGGAGGGAGGCCAGTGGAGGAGGACGGAAAAGCGCCACAGTCAGAAAGGCCATTGACCTCAGGTATGAATAGAGGCCGACGTTTGCATAAAAAAGACGAAAAATCGGTTTGTTGATATTTGACCATCTGTAGTACTACTTCAAGGTTTATGTATAACACAAGAAATGTAGTGAATAAATATTCTATAAAATAATATTATGTTAGACTGTGCTCTTTTGTGTTGTCACTATGCGCGTGTTTGGATAGACCTAATAAGTGCATGTGCGCACAACGTTTGTATACTTTAACCACCTCCGAAGGTAGAGGGGGTCTCGAGTCACTGGCACTGTTATTTTGGGGGTCCCGCTCTGAAAAGTTTGGGAACCCCTGTTATCAAGTTTTTACAAGTCTTCTGTAGCTGGTACCTCATAGAGTTTGACAATATCAGGTACGTGATCCTTTTCCTCCAGTTTAAGCTGATAGCGCATCAGCGCGTCCATGCAATGATGACAGCAGCGCACCCGATCATCATCTTTCTCCTCCAGAACAGAGGTGACGGAGGAGATGCTGCTAATGGAGCCGCGGCGAGGGATCTGTGGTGCGACCTGTGCTCCGGGAGACCCCCTCTGACCCAGAGTGCCCGGTGCATATAAAGCTTCTTTTGTTCCAGTGGTTAACTTATCTGAAACAAAACATTTCGCAAGTGTTACATGACAGAAATAGAAAAACAATTGTAACTGTATCAGCAAGTGTAACGGATGAATAAATGATAATCTGTAAAACGGTGATACATTAGCTGGATTTCAAACCCCAATGTCTTAGACGGCATTTTAAAATCAGGCTGCTTTAGTATGCTAAAATTCATTCTTCTACCCAACATCTAAAATACATTTATACTTCAACATTAAAAGTAAAGTAAAAAGTAAAAAGTTCATCAATGTGGGTCATTTTCTTTTTAAAATTCATGTGCCATCATAATCTTCAGTTAAAATTTGAAAATGCACTTCCGCCCTGAAATGACGATCCATCTAAAAGGACATAATTTAGATGGCATGGACAGAGCATCCGTTAACTCATCCCCTTCAACTGTCAGTCTGCTGCCAGTTTCATTTCAAAATCAATGCAAAAATTATTTTTACTCATCCAATCAATTCGCAGTGAAAAACACAAGCCACGCCCACTGATATGTATGTGGTGTGTAGAGTTGTGTGTGTCACTCACACGCCAGCTGCAGTGGCACAAAGTCTGTGCACTTTCTGCACATAATGGAACCACAAAGGCGGCAATGGTGGCGGCGGTTGCGAATGTTGAATTTGGCCCCACAATCCGGGCAGAACGGCACATCTTGATCATTCACCCATGACACCAAGGATTTCTCAAGTGCTGAGAAAACAAAGCAGTCACATTACAAACGATTATTTTAATAGCAGCGGTACTCATTTGTAATTTGCCGTGATATTCTTCACCTACATCTTATCTGCGCCGCATCCATATTGCTTCTGTCGAAGGAGGTTAGCTAGAAACAAACAACAACAAATAAGGAAATCAATCAGATCACCATATGAAGTTCCACTTCAAACGTCATCATTTATCTGAACCTACAGTTCAAGCTTGGCTTGATTTTTATGGTTTTAAGCCCAATTCTTGATTCAACATAAGCATTGCATTCCAAGTGATGCTGGATCTTTTTCTTGCCCCCCCAGTTAAATTAAAGTAAAAAAAGTAAATCACATTTAATAATTGTGGTCTCAATATAGGCCAAAATAATCATGATTATGACTTTTAGTCACTAAGAAAATACTCACCTTTTCCAGTCGTATGATGCATTTGTTGACTTCAATAACATAATGGTCGATTCTTGCAGCTCTGTGCTTCTTGAAAGCATCCAAGTGACTTCGGGTGGCCCCTAGTTTAATGGAATTCACACATTTATTACACTGCAGATTAGGAGTGAATTATTCACCTTGCACACGACGCCATACAGTGAACATACGGTGACTATCAACATTTATTTTAACACACTGAGCAACAACAGCCAAGTGTATTATAACCAAAGTCAGATTCAAAAGCAGAAGGTCGGGTTTTACCGAGTTCCTGCGGCTCCCACATGTAAGGGTCCACCCCTCCATAATAAAACGACTCATAGCTGCTCTCTGTCCGCTCGTCTCCATCCCGCTTCAACAGCTTGTCTTTGGCTCTCTTCGCCTTCTGGACCAGGCCTGAGAAACCACGATAAACATTCAGACTACATCTGTATGTGGTTTTGGTGAACCTTCTAGACCGTGTTTGCACCTGTACAGTTAGGTGTCTAGGCTCGTGTTGAGTTGTGGTCTTGTAAATGTTTTGCAATCTAAAATGAGATCAGATCTGACCCGTACTTACTCTTCAGCTGGCCGCTGACATGCCGGTTGTCTCCAGAGTGCTCTTCCTCAAAGTGGTCCTGTAACTGGTAGAAGGACTGGAGGTCTTTCAGACAGAGGGGACACAGAAAGCCCTCCTTCACCTCTGATGAGTCTTCTAACGAAGGTTGATATATGGAGGCCATGAGCTGGTTTTGGATACGAAGGGGTTTACGCCGCACCTGTTATGACAGCACCAGCCGCACCAGACCCCCTACATCACCTACATCTGCACAAAATATACAACAAAACGATCCATATAAAGAGCACTTTCGTATTAAGTGTTTGCCATTTCAAAATAATTACACGAAACAAATAAACGCGCAAATAATCTTCTATAGTAGGTTGATCGTCTGTATGTTTAAGTTTCTCACGGATTTCTTCTAGTGAACATAACGCAGGCCAGAGTCAAACCCCGGTGAGTGACAGATGACAAAGGAATGTCTGTATTATTCCTTACCGAGATCAGTTCATCTCGAAACATCCCTTTAAATGTGGACGTTTGTAGATATTCAAGCTGATGGAGCTGAGCAGAGGCGTTTTAAAAGAGCAGTAAAGCGCTGATCATATGGCAGATCGTGTGACTCTTTCAGTGTGACCATCGCAACTACGCTACATCCTTTTGTCAAAGCATCGTGTCAAAATAAAAGTCCCCCTCATCTTCTTCTCGGTTTTCATCAGCGGCTGGCGTCCATCGAATTAAGCTCATTACCGCCACCTCCTGCTCCGGAGTGCGGAACAGCGCTCAGTATTCTACTTAACAGCCCTGCTGTCTTTCTCATAAAATATAAGAAAGCTTTATAGTTAACCCCACTTTACCATTTTATTGAAACCTTACAGTTTACGTCTTTTGAATTCCACTTTCCTCATTATTTCCATCATAATTTTACTTTCTTGTTCACACTTACTAATGCACTTAAGATTCACACGTGTTTGTTTCCTCAGCGTGACATTGTTCACATAATCTCCGTATGTTTACTGAGAATTTTAAGTGTACTATTTAAATCGAAATGCCCTAACATTATTCTATATTACCTCTTGATTTATCAATATATATTATATTATGGTTCACTTTCTTAATTAAAATTTAAGAATATCTCATCTTCCCACTCTTCTATTGCCTTATTATCCAAATTAAAACGTTCATTTCTGACTTGCTTTATGAAACGTCCATATCTATTGTTTCTCTCTGTAAAGCTTGCTATACTAATCCACTAATGCACACCATATCCACAAACAGCGGTGTAAATACAACATTTTGATGTCGTATTCCAGGAAACCCCTCCAAATTTCATAAAACACTGCTGAAAGTGATAAACATTATTGTATGTGTTGTCAGTCCTATGAAAAAAAACAAAAATAAAGGCACTTTTTTGTAAAGTCTATTTTTGAAAGTGTATTACCTGAGGGACCCAGGAACCTGCAGACAATTGTTCTTCATTCCAGCAAGTCTCAATAAATAGAGGAAAACTGTTTTTTTCTCAATCATGTTTTCAATAATTATTTTAAAGCAACTCAAGCAATTTTAAACAGACCCTATAACCACACACTGTGGAATAAAAGATGGCAGGCTTTAATTTCACAGTAAACCTCTCAAAACTGAATGTAACCCAGCTGAAAGTGCTTGCAACAAGCGAAACTTGGTGTTGAGTTTGCTCGTGGTGTTTTGGTCCGCCTCCGCTGTTCATATCTCAGCCTCTGATTCGTCTATTGGAACAAATGAGGGATCTACATAGAGTATGAGCTTCCGTTTAATATGTATCACATGTGGATAGACGAAGGTTCAGATATTATACTGAATTTTGAACTTTCCACGCATTATGTCATGTGCTGACACAGCACGTTGATGGGAGACATTGGAAGCGGATGTTTAACTTGAAAAAAACTTGTAGGCCAGAGCAGAGTTTTAAATTTGATGCGAGCGACTAAAGGGAGCCAATGTTACCTAATGAAGAGAGGTTACATTTGTTGACATACCCAGGGTTGTTTTCTTCAGCACTCGCGTTGAAGGCTTATGCTGCTGTAGGTCAGGCCACCTCCGCCCAGTGCCCCATGACCATTGTGAAGGTCCATCAGGCCAATGCGATTAAGGTGTAAGACTGACCCAGGGCTTATGCACCTTCTCAACTCAATGTTTGGGCTATCTTGGCTCTCCTGTGAAATCAGTTGTTTGCTTCGACATCTAGACCATTTGGGCCTATAGGCCAACTGGGAAAAGAGCAAGTCTCTGTGCATCTCTTATGGAACTGGACTCATTCTTGTTAATGGTGCATCTTATCAACCCCTATTTCAGACACAATTCAGCACAGAGCAATATAATCTCCAAGAAGTTTTATGTATGATTCATAATCCCCGGTATAAAGTAACTTGGTCCAACACTGTTATGTATTCCTTTTTTCATACCAGACAACTGAACACAAGGGCTATATACACACACAGATGAAGGGTCAAACAGGAAATGAGACACTGGTGAAACCAATACAGGATAACACACCATAAAGCATGATGGGAACTGGAGTCCTTACAAAACACAGGCAGAACACAGAGTAGCATGGCGCCGTCTATCAGACTTTTCTTCCTGAGAAGACTGAATCTCCACAACAACAGGCCCATTTTACTGAGCAGCATTACATGGATTTCCTATCAAATGATTCATTTCCTTCCCATTATTGCTTAATAAAGAACAATTAATGACACCAAATACATACAGTATTTCTACATTTCTATATTTCAATACACATATATATTATAAAATATGACGTTATCTTCATCAATCAAGGTCATTATAAATGCTTCATAAACACTTTATTATAGTAACTTTGAGAAATCATCCGGCGCAAGCAAGAACATGAATCATACATATATTTCATACATATAGAGTATTAATAATATAACAATATAATAGAATTGCATTAGCTTTTTACCTAAGTGCATACAGCAGTAAAGGTTTGCACATACTTTTTTATATCATTTCATCAGTCAAACAATGAATGTATCATTACATGCCTGTAAAAGCCCTTCATTTCACTGACACTTTACAATTGCATAGACAATCAACTTAAAATCTGATGTTACCCTTTCTTTTCCTTGTAGGATTTGCAGAACTAGCAAACAACTTAAAACATGTAAAGTGATAAAGGTTTGCCAACTGTTCTTCTAAAGCAGGCACATCCGTTTGCTTGACACGATCATTCTTGTTTTCACCAATATATCCTTTTGAAAATCTACAATCCAAATCAAAGATACTGTATATTGTGCTATGAAGACTGAAACACTTTCCCAATATTCAAAATTTGTATGAGCAATGCACACTGAATGAAGCAAAAAGGATTTTAAATGACCCGTCTCATGTACTCTTGTCACAAACTCTTAACCTCCAGAAGAAGATCTAGAATGTCTCACTATAAACAAAAGAGATTTAAGATCTTTGTGCCAGTATCAATTTGAATGCTGAACATGGATCAGTGGGTTTCATGTATAGGTTATGTCAAATATGTGTATTGGTACGCTGTGTATGAATGTTGTGCAGCAGGTTGCATCAAAAAATGTTTTCGCTATTGAGTCCACTACCGATTCCCCTATCAGGGACAATAATTATATTTCATTTCAGTTTACAAAACAGGAATTTTACAAAAAAGGGCTGAAATGTTGCAGGAATTATAATGATCTTAAAGTTAAAATGCATTAAAATGCAAAGCATACAGAAATCTGTCTTTTTAATGTTTTAACTGATTTATCAGCCGCTGTATAAAATCATACTTTATGCTGTTCAGTTGCATGTTACACTTAGTTCTGCTTATGGGAAAAATATACATATTGTACATAATTGATCAAAGTGACAAGTTACATTCACCTCTGTGTTGCCAAGTGCAGGAAGTAAAGAAATATATCTGAAATTCTCTTACCTGAGGTTCAATGTACCATCCACTTGATCGTTTACACTGCCTTAACTCTTCAAACTTATAGGCTGAGTACACAGGAATCTTGTTGCTGGTATCATAAAGCGTGGCATAATAAACAACATCATTTAGCGTTTGGCAGATATTTTGGAAAGCAGGTGTCGGGGTGATAATTGGAGGTTGTTTGTCTGCAAAAAAACCATCACATTGATTCTCAAAAGCCGAAACAACTCTAGCTGAAGCACCAGAAAGCAGCCACAGCATCACCACAGGAAGAAAGAATGTCATGATGACGTGATAAGAGATGAGGAACTTCTCTGCAAGTACTAGAAACAAACATAACATCAACATATACATTTCTCCTTTCCGACAAGTTGTTGGTAGAGATTATACAGTAGCAAATGTTTTACAAGAGGCATTTTGCAACTTACTGGTGCATTTTTATATATACTCATATATTTCCCTTCTTTTTGAATGATATCCCATGATTAGAAAGCTATCCTGTCTAATGTACCTGTAAAATTACTTTTTTAATAGTCTTTACTGGTACACTACCGTTAATAAATCAAGTATTAACACAACCTTTTCAAAAATACATATGCTTTTTTATTAACAATACTGTGGTTAATAATCATTAGTCAACAAACAGTCTAAAATCAATATACAGTCATCATTTACATCATTTACCATCCTGTGCCAAACCTGCCCAGCAAAAATACTGAATTCAGTGTACATGGTATGGGTCTCACCCATAGCTGACAACACTCCTCTAACAAGACGTCCCAAGCTCTTGTCTCCTGCCAAAACCTTGATTTATTGATTTTATTTAAATAATTTTTATTTAATTCATTTACTTATTTACTAATCTTTGCCATTTAGTGATGTATATTTTGTTTTCATTTATTAAGTGATTAAGCTAAAAGCGGTTCTCCTTTCTTAGCAGTTTAATTCACAAAAATGGTTTAACACCATAAAATATAGATGTTATCATTATAAAGCAACAATATGGTACACTTGCTCACGTGTTCCCCCATTTGGTTGATAGTCGCTATTGTCAGTTACTAGTGTCGTAAATACTGTCGCTGTATAAGCTTCCCTGTGGGCAGTGCAACGCGCGTGAACTTGTTGACTAAGCTGATTGCACAGAAACGAATGCTGAAATGTCGTTTGGAAACTCTTCTGCAGGGGATGGGAGGGGCTGTGTGTACCAACCCGAACACTGAACTGTGAGAATCCCGTTTTTGTAATAACTTTTCTTAGTCCCTTATTGGACAATTCTCCCAGAAAAGCAGGCGGCATGCCACGCGTCAACCCGCGAGAGCCAGGAAAAAAAGCACGCCCACGCGTCAACCAATGAGAGCGGGAGAAGGATCATGTGTACACCTCAACCAGCTGAAGCAGGAGAGAGAGCACTGCGTTTGCGAAATAATCGTACGGCTGTATCTGTGTTTTATAAATGTGATCAAACGAAATACTCTACGGATATGCGAAGGATACTTACTATACGAAGTACTCAATATAACCAGGAGAAATGCATAAACTGTCTGAGTAATAGCCACTTTTAGAGTTGTTCTACCACTGAAATCATTTTAGTGATATTATTTTAAGATCGAAAAACTTAAAGGTGTTGCTTTAAAAAGAAATATAATGCTGTTACCTGTTGTCATACACCCTTGTAGTCTGTCTGTATTGTGTCCCTGTGTGTCTTAGTGTCACTTGCGTGCGTAGACACTTGCATTTATACAGTAGATTTAAGTCATGTGACTTGTGCACAGAACAACCTGTGGTGTCTTAGGGAGGTACTTACAGATTTTTTTGCAGAATTTCTTAATTTCCCCCAACTTCCTTCTCTCTATTTGACACATCGTTGAACAGCTCAAAGGATTTAACATCACTTTATTAAAGCATAATTATTGTAAAATGAACACTTTTCTACTCTAGAACCTGTATACAGCAGGTTGACGCAGATCTGCAAAGCATCATCGGCAAATGTCAACACAGTTATCCAGAGAATCATATTGCAGATTTCAGTTCAAAACCATAGAGATTCCACATTTTCCAAAAAATATACTTAAGCAAAGCACCTTTTTTTGTTAATATTCACTCATAGTTAGTTGTTATTGCTCCACATTAAGCCCAGGTTTCTCTGTGTTTAACAATGTTTAACAGTTTAACTCTGCAGTGTGGTGGAAGGATATAGAAAACAATGACATCCACCTTAACTGGTATACAGCTAGTGTGTGCATATTACAAACTCATATATTGTACATGTCACATTTGGTATTGATATATAGTCTCATCTAGCAGCATTTGATTAATAACGTCTTCAGTTTGGTAAAGAGGTAACTCTGATAAAGATCACACCATATAACCATGTATCCAACAAAGGCACAATAAAGGCTTTATAAACACGTAAAAATGAGCAGTTATACATATTTCTTTATAGTTATTGGTCAGAAAGTCTGCAATATTTTCCATTGACCACTGTAGTTTAAAGATCTTATGTAATAGTATACTAATGTTAATATAAAAAAATATATAAAATATGATTTATCAAAAAGACATTTCACTTGCTTGCAAATCTAATATTACACCTCCGATGTACAGTAACATGAGATTTGTATTTGGTAGTTCTTTAACCCATCAGACTTATAGGCTGAGTACACAGGAAACCTGTTGCTTGTATCATAAAGGGTGGCATAATAGACAACATTACTTAGAGTTTGACAGATCTTTTTGAAAAGCAGGTGTGGGAGGATAATCACGGTTGTTATAAAAGAGAAAATTTATCAATTTGATTCTCAAAAGTTGGAATAACTTTATTTGAAGCATCAGAAGGCAGCCACAGCACCGGCACATGAAGAAAGAATGCCATGATCAGTGTTGGGTAAGTTACTCGTGGGTAAGTTACATTAGTAATTACTAGTTACTAATTACATGTTCAATAGTGTCATTAGATTACTGCACAAATGATTATCTCGAAAAAGTATTTTATAACTTATGACTAATAATTTCTTACTATATCCTACATCAACCTCGATTAGTTAAGCTATTCACACACATATTATACAAAGTATTTAGTTCCCCTTCAGTCGGTCTCTCGACGTTGTGTTGAGAGACGACTGGGGTTTGATCTTGAGAACCTATCATCTCCGAGAGGAATTTCTAAACGCCAATAGGATTGGCGAATGGCCCGCCCACACCAGTCTCCGCCCCGGACATACGGGAATAAAAGGGAGATGGCGGCGGTCATTCATTCACCTTTTGTTCTTCGGAACTGTTTGCACTATATGTGGCAAATTTATTTCTTCGAGAGAGTCTTTCTTCTCCTGCCGGCGCGACGTGGAAGCTGCGGATCCCCTGGTGTGACGACGGTCTTCCCTTCGACTTCCCGGCAAATTCCCACAGAGCCTTATTCTAAAAGAGCAAATTTCCCAGCTGCTGAGCATGTCTCGCAGCTGTGTCCTTGGGTGCGGCAGACTCATTCCCGAGTCAGACGGCCATGAAACCTGCGTCACATGTTTGGGCGTCAAGCATGCTGAAGCAGGTTTCAGTGATACGACATGTCCTATCTGCGAGGACATGTCTATCAAGGTGTTGCGGTCACGGCTGGCGACGTTCTTCGGAACTGTTGCCGCCAACCCGCTCGCTTCTCAGGCGAGTTCGGCTGCCGCTTCGGCGAAGTCGACCGCCTCGACGAGCAGCGGGGGTGATATGGGGACTGCTATGGATGTCGCTTCGCCAGCTCCGGCTTGGCGAACCGCCCATACCCCAGTTCGCTCACCTGGTGCGTCCCCGATGGACGGCGGTAGACCGTTCCATAGCGGGCAGACTCGCAAGAGGGATGATGACGAAATCTCTGTCGCAGCATTGGACAGCTGCCTACTGGCATCAGACGGGGACGATCTCTCCGAGCTCCTGTCCACGGGCAGTAGAGCTCATGATGGGACCGACCCGGAGATGTCGGCCATGCTTGCCCGGGCAGCCGTGAGCATCGGGTTGCAGTGCGTTAACCCGCCCTCCCCGAAACGCTCGCGGCTTGATGAATGGTACCTGGGTACGGGTCGCGGCCAAAAACCGTGAACCACCCCGGTGCCGTTCTTCCTGGAAGTGCATGAGGAGCTCACGAGGTCGTGGAATGCACCTTTCTCGGCCCGTTCTACACTCGTGGGCTCGGCGGCTGTGACTTCCCTGGATGGCGGGGTGGCCGGAGGCTACGTCGACATCCCCCAGGTGGAGCGTGCTGTAGCGGTGCACCTCTGCCCGCAGACGGCTGCCACCTGGAGGGGTCGACCTAGACTCCCGTCTAGGGCGTGTAAGCTCTCTTCGACCCTGGTGTCGAAAGCTTACAACGCCGCTGGACAGGCCGCCTCCGCCCTCCACGCCATGGCGATTCTCCAGGTCTTTCAGGCTAAAGTCCTGAAGGATTTGGATGAAGGGAAACACGACCCCACTCGCATGAGTGAGTTGCGTACTGCCACCGACCTTTTCAGGGCCCGGCGCCCACTTCCTCGTTAAGAGAGTTGTTCTCCCTGGGTTTTTCTCTCCCACAGCACCCTTCGGCGCGCAGTGGCGAGGGTGGACGGCGCGGACGACTTCAACCTCCACGCGACGTTGCGTCGACCAGCGCCATCAGACAGGTAAGTCCGCAGAGCCATCAACCTCCCAGGGATCCGTCCCGGTGCGAGGTGACCGCTCTGCCACCCACCGAACCACCTCTTCCAGGGACGGTGAAGGAGATCGTTCCTCTAACACCGTTGGCAAGGATCTTGGCTGCGTGGCACACGCATACCAGCCCTTCACGGTGGTTGGATCGAACGATCCGTCTCGGTTATGCGATCCAGTTCGCCAAGCACCCCCCGAAATTCCGGGGCATTCTGTTCTCCTCAGTACGAGGAGAGAATGCCCCCGTGCTTCGGAGAGAGGTCGCCGCCCTGCTGGCGAAACGTGCGATCGAGCCCATCCCCATAACCGAGATGTCCTCTGGGTTCTACAGCCCGTACTTCATCGTCCCCAAAAAAGGAGGAGGGCTGCGCCCTATTCTGGATCTACGCGTCCTGAACAGGTACCTGCACAAGCTACCGTTCCGGATGCTGACTCAGAAGCGCATCTTGGAGTCAGTTCGACACCAAGATTGGTTCGTGGCAATCGACCTGAAGGACGCGTACTTTCACGTCTCCATTCTTCCGCAACACCGACCGTTTCTACGGTTCACGTTCGAGGGGAAGGCGTATCAGTACAGGGTCCTGCCCTTCGGTCTGGCCCTGTCTCCGCGGGTTTTTTCGAAACTCGCCGAGGCCGCCCTAGCTCCCCTCAGGGAACAGGGCGTGCGTATACTCAACTATCTCGACGACTGGCTTATTTTGGCACACTCGCGAGATGTGTTGAGTACGCAAAGGGATCTTGTGCTCGAGCACCTAGACCGTTTGGGCCTCCAGGTCAACCGAGAGAAGAGCAAGCTCTCCCCAGCGCAGAACATCTCGTATCTCGGGATGGAACTAGACTCTGTCCGCATGTCGGCGCAGCTCACTACCGAGCGTGCACAGTCGGTGCTACGCTGCCTGACACAGGTCAGGCAGGCCACAGCGGTCCCACTGAAACTATTTCAGAGGCTCCTGGGGCACATGGCATCCTCAGCCGGGATAATCCCGCTTGGGTTGATGCACATGCGACCGCTACAGCACTGGCTTCAGAGTCGGGTTCCGAGGACGGCGTGGCACCGCGGCACCAGGCGGATTACGATCACGCCCCTGTGCCGTCGTACCCTCATCCCTTGGGCAAAGTTGTCCTTCTTGCGAGCGGGGGTTCCGCTCGGACAGGTTTCGAGGCGCGTCGTAGTTACGACAGACGCTTCCCTGCAGGGATGGGGGGCAGTGTGCAACGGGCACGCAGTAGCAGGGCGGTGGACGGGCCCCCGACTGCGATGGCACATAAATTGCCTAGAGTTGCTGGCAGTTCATCTAGCACTGAGGAGGCTACGGCCCCTAGTGCAAGACAGACACGTGCTAGTCCGGTCGGACAGCACGTCTGCCGTGGCGTACATCAACCATCAGGGCGGCATACGCTCACGGCAGATGTCGCAACTGGCCCGACGCCTCCTCCAATGGAGTCAGCAGGTGACCAAATCCCTGCGAGCCACGTACATCCCGGGGAACCTGAATCAGACAGCCGATGCGCGCTCTCGTCAGGGGACTCCCCGTGGAGAATGGCGACTCCATCCCCGCGTAGTCCAGCTCTGGTTCCCAGATCTCATATCTCTCATGATAGCTCCCCCCTGGCCGATTCCCCTCTCGAAGGACCTTCTTTCGCAGGGGAAGGGCACGGTTTGGCACCCCAATCCGGGCCTCTGGAATCTCCATGCCTGGTCCCTGGACGGGACGAGGAGAGTTTAAGTGGCTTGCCTCTGGCAGTCCAAGAGACGGTCATGCAGGCTAGAGCCCCCACCACGCGGCGTTTGTACGCCTACAAGTGGCGTCTCTTCTCGTCTTGGTGTTCCTCCCTTGGAGAGAACCCGCGGAATTGCCCGATCGGGTCAGTGCTGGCCTTCTTACAGCAGAGACTAGAGAGTAACCTCTCCCCATCCACCTTGAAAGTGTATGTAGCCGCTATTGCCGCTCATCACGATCTCGTGGAGGGTAAGTCTCTTGGTCGGCACGACCTGATCATCAGGTTCCTTAAGGGTGCGAGGAGGGTGAATCCACCTCGACCGCGCCCTGTACCCTCTTGGGATCTTAATGTGGTCCTACAGGGCCTGGCTATGGCCCCGTTTGAGCCCCTCGGAGATGCCTCTCTTCCTCATCTTACGATGAAGACAGCACTCCTGACGGCGCTCGCATCCATCAAGAGGGTCGGGGACCTACAGGGCCTTTCCGTGTCCCCGGGATGCCTAGAATTTGGAACTGGTAACTCTCACGTTGTCCTGAGACCCAGACCAGGTTACGTGCCCAAGGTCCCCACCACTCCCTTCCGGGATCAGGTGGTGACCTTGCAGGCAGACCCGACCTCTCATGTGTTGTGTCCTGTACGCGCTCTGCGCCTCTACATTGACCGCACACAGAACTTTAGGAGTTCTGAGCAGCTCTTTGTTTGTTTTGGAAGACAGCATCAGGGGAGAGCTGTCTCCAAACAGCGGCTGGCACACTGGATTGTGGATGCCATCTCCTTGGCGTACCAGTCCACGGGCCAACCATGCCCGCTTGCAGTGAGAGCTCACTCCACTCGGAGTATGGCCTCCTCGTGGGCGTTGGCCCAGGGTGCCACCCTGGCAGACATCTGTAGAGCTGCGGGTTGGGCTACGTCCAGTACCTTCGTGAGGTTCTACGACCTCCGAGTGGAACAGGTGTCAGCCGTGTCCTGCTGGGATAGGGGCCCGGCATCTGGCCTGGACGTACGCCTGCGAAAGCGCCTTCTCCCCTCTTCAGGTGAGTAACGTGCGCTAACTGCCTCCCTGCAATTCCCCCATTAGGGTGAAGCATAGGCATTCCATCCATCACTAAGCACAGCATTGGTAATAGATCGGGCGGAGCGATCTGTTGCAACCAGGTCCAGTACTGGTAGAGTTACCCCTATTCAGGTGAACCCCTATACTTGGACTAGTGCCCCATACGTAGTGACTCCCTTATAGGTAGTCCCGTATGAAGATTTTCACGTATTCCCCTCTGGCGAATTGGTGACCTCCCCACCGGTGGCTCTCCACCGAGTTTACTGTCCCCAGAATCGGGTTGACACTTCCGACATGCGCTCTCCCTATGGGTAGACCATGCCTTATACCTCCACATGTACCTCCCCACGTGGCAGGATGTGGGCTTCGCAACACACTCTTCAAGAGAAGAGTAGTGTTTTTTCCCAGTGCGGCCCGGAAGGGACCTCGTTACAGGGGTAACGCCACCTTCCGTGATGACCGTCAGTAGAAGCTTCTTCGTATGTCTGATACTGAATCCACTGGAAGATTACATCTCGCGGTAGCACTCAGTCTTGACTCGCAGGGCCAGTCACTGTCGCCCCGCTAGAGGTCGTAATGCGGCTTAGTGCTGTGGCGTGTGTAGATACTTCCCCAGTCGTCTCTCAACACAACGTCGAGAGACCGACTGAAGGGGAACGTCTCGGTTACGTATGTAACCTCGGTTCCCTGATGGAGGGAACGAGACGTTGTGTCTTCATGCCACACCACTGCGCCGACCCGCTGCAGTGACGAGAGACACTATCTCAGGTTCCTCAGCACAAAGGTGAATGAATGACCGCCGCCATCTTCCTTTTATACCCGTATGTACGCAGGGATGAGCATAAATGCATGTAAATGTATTTAAAATACAAATACAAAATACTGTGTGGAAAAGTGTATTTAAATACAAATACAAAATACTGTGTGGAAAAATGTATTTAAATACAAATACAGTATTTTGTATTTTGAAAATACACAAAATACATGTGAAATTGGTGATTCAGTGCAGGTACCCCTATTAGGCTAAAATCTATCTGGGCCTATTCTAAATGCCAAAAAGCATGATGTGTTTAACTGCTAAGAAACTTTCGTTTTCATTTTATTTACCGCTTCCCTTCCCCTGCCTGGTAGGAAATACATAACTACAAAAAAGACACTTTATAAAATGTTTTATTTTATTATGTTTTATCACCCACAGTGGCTTAACGGTTAGCACGTTCGCCTCACACCTCCAGGGTTGGGGGTTCGATTCCCGCTTCCGACTTGTGTGTGTGGAGTTTGCATGTTCTCCCCGTGCCTCGGGGGTTTCCTCCGGGACTCCGGTTTCCTCCCCTGGTCCAAAGATATGCATGGTAGGTTGATTGGCATCTCTGGAAAAATTGTCCGTAGGGTGTGAGTGCGTGAGTGAATGAGTGAGTGTGTGTGCCCTGCAATGGGTTGGCACTCCATCCAGGGTGTATCCTGCCTTGATGCCCCGTGACCCGAGGTAGTTCGGAAAAGCCGTAGAAAATGGATGGATGGATGTTTTATCACCATCATAACTTCAAACTCAGTAACAAAAATAGAAAGTTTGTCTAAAATAAAAAATAAATAAAATTAGAATTTGGCATTATTCAACCAAAGGTTGTTTTTTTTCTACTAAAAGCTAAAGATTTTGTGTGGTGTATCATTAATCAGTGTCATCACAGATGCACACAATCAATACAGATTGTTGGGTTGTAGCTACAGCTGAAGCTCACGTGCATGAATGTTAGGGCTGGGGAAGGGCGTGTCTGGCCTGAATTATGTTGGTTGATGCACGAAAACACCCTGATAAAAAGGTTGACTGGCTCAAAGTATTTTGAGTATTTTGAAAATACAAAAATACTCATCTTAAATGTATTTAAATACAAATTACATTAGATTTTTCCAAAGGCTTTAAAATACAAAATACAAAATACTATTTTGTATTTCAAATACGTATTTTAAATACATGTATTTGAAATACTGCCCATCCCTGTATGTACGGGGCGGAGACTGGTGTGGGCGGGCCATTCGCCAATCCTATTGGCGTTTAGAAATTCCTCTCGGAGATGATAGGTTCTCAAGATCAAACCCCAGTCGTCTCTCAACACAACGTCTCGTTCCCTCCATCAGGGAACCGAGGTTACATACGTAACCGAGACGTTTCATTATGTCAGAAGTAACTGTAATTAAATTACAGAAAAATCTGAGTACTCCCTTACTTTACTTTTTCAAGGGGGAAGAAATTAAGGTACAGTAACCAATTACTTAGGAAATAGTTACACCCAACACTGGTCATGATGATAAAGTGATTTGAGATGATAGACTTCTCTGCAAGTACAAGAAACAAACATAATGCAATATAACATTACACAATGTTTTTGACATAGTTTTTAACATTTTACAACCATTTGTTTAAGCAGCATCCAAAACATGTTGTATGGACATAAAGAAATAGGTGTCTATACGATATTAACAACATTAACATATACATTTCTTCCCTTGAAAATTAATTCGGAAAAGCTGCAGTAAGACACGCTGGGAATTTTTTTAATAAAGAAATGTAAATTAGACTTATTTTATCTTAACACTCAGTTTAAATGACTTTGAATATCAATGATAGTCTTCCAACTGTCTGACATGTGAGGTAGTTGTAAACCAACTGAGCCCTTTTGAGCCGACACATGAAAACGCATGTTGGAACTAAAATGGCTGTTACTCATGAATTCTTTGGAACACAGACTTACGGTTGGTGTCGTTGGAAAAAAGAGAAGCTGCTTATTGCTAAAAAAAATCACACACACACAGAAAAAATCCAAGGTATATTGTTAGTTAAATAATAAAAGTTTATGTTTTTCTTTGATTAAAAAATACGGGTCGCAATAGGATAACAAAAATCTAAGCACACTCATTATAAAAAAGAATCAATTACTCTCCCTGCATAAATTATTTAAAAACATTTACATGTACATGTAGTCATTTAGCAGACGCTTTTATCCAAAGTGACTTACAGGTGGGCTAAGGAATGGAAGCAATTGGGACAGCATAAGGACAACAAAAGCATAAGTGCAATCAAAAAAGAAGAATGGTCTTAAAAACCTAACACAGTATACAGAGCTAAGTTAGAGTTTAAAAAAAAATATTTTTATAAAGAGTAGAGAAGAAATATAAGTCAGAACTGGTCAGTCAGGTGTTGACAGAAGAGATGTGTTTTCAGACATTTCTTAAAGATGGCTACAGAATCTGCAGATCTTCTAGCAGCGTGCAGATCATTCCAGATAGGTGGAACCGATCCGGAGAAGGTACACAAGAGAGATTTTTTGCCTTCTTGGGATGGCACCACAAGACGTCGTTCGACTGGCGGGTACATATGTCTGCATTAGCGAGTTAAAAAATAGGGGGTCCCGAACCACTAGTGGTCTTATAGGCCAGGAGCAGAGTCTTGAATTTGATGCGAGCGACTATAGGGAGCCAATGTAGCTTAATGAATATAGGAGTGACGTGTGCTCTCTTTGGTTCATGAAAGATAACTCTTGCCGCGGCATTCTTGATCATCTGTAGAGGTTTGGTTGAGCAAGCTGGAAGTCCACCCAGTAGCTCATTGCAGTAGTCCAGTCTGGACAGGACAAGAGCCTGTACTAGGACTTGCGTAGCATGTTCTGATGGGAAAGGTCTAATTTTCTTAATTTTGTAGAGGATGAATCAACAGGGGGCGATGGAGAGGTTGTGATGAGTCTTTGTATTGGCCGGGATTACAAGCAGTTCTGTTTTTGTAACTCAGCTGCAGGTGATGGCCATTCATCCAGAGCGAGATGTTGGCTAGGCAAGCTGAAATGCTTAAAGACACCAAAGAAATCTGTATTCTAGAGACTTAGACCTTTCCAATGATATATAGTTTGTCATGACCTCTTCTGGTCTGCTCGTTTAGCTCTCACTTAGTGTTTCATTATCAACACCTGTCACTTGTTAATCATCCTTTGTTAGTCTCCCTATATATTGCCCTTGTGTTTTCTGTCCTGTGCTGATTCGTTTTGTTCATTGCACCTAGTGATTTGTTCTACCTTTTCATTGTACCAGAAATCCTGTCTTGTGGATTACCTTACCCGTGTCTGGATGTTTATTAGTTATACGTCGTGTACAGTTTTTGTATGTAGTTTTATTTATCCTGTCTCCTTTTTTTGGCCCCTTGTGGGAAGTCTTTTCTTTCAATTTTATAGTTTTATGTTCTTGTTTACCCCCCATTGTGTGTATTTGTTTATTAAAGTCTTTTTTTGCGTAAACTGCTTCCTTGCCTTTGGGTTATTCTGCCTTAATCCCGACAAGTGCAGGCAAGAAAATTAAGAAAGTGAAACAGACAGTTCTATAAAATAACAATGTAATGTACTTTCATTAACTTTTTTTTATATTGTAAGATGTCTTTAATGTAAGTGCATACAACAACAGAACTTTGCACATTTTTTTACATTATTGTCAGAAATTATGAATTTATTAGATTGTCTGTGTAGTAAATAGCGAACGACAATGCATTCCAAGATCCCAGGTTAATGGCCAAGCCTCTCCCTAGCTGCTCTGATGGAGAAAGGTCTGGATTTTGGTGGGCTTACATAAAGAAAAAACAAGTGTCATCAGATAAGGCTGCTAGGACAACTGCCAGACAGCTCTTGCAGGGCAAGATGGAAGACCTCTCTTAGTCATTTTATTTCTTTTGTTAGTTTGATACTTTGCTGTTGATGCATTTTGGCTAGCTTTTTCATATTTGAGAAGAGAAAGCAATAAAACTCTCTCCATCCTACCTACAATTTCTTATGTGTCACTTACTAACCCATTGCTCGAGTCATCCTGTCAACAGTTGCCATCAGATCCGGGAAATAAATCAGTAAATTTGTGTGAAATCATCCAGTGCGAATGCGTCACATGAAATATTGATGTGGGGAGGTCATTTAGAAATCATCCTAGGTCCCCAGATAATGCTAATGTAAGCCGGCATCAAAGTCAGCTGCAGCCTCCCCCAAGTTGGCGTTAGTCAGCCGCGCTCCTTGGGCCAGGAGGCCCTCAGCCAGCATCTGCTTTCTCTGCCTCCCAGTCATCTGCAGCTTCCCCTCAGCTGGCACCCGAGTCAACTGCAGTCCTCCCAGAGCTCGCCACAGAGTAGGCTGCACTCTCGCAAGAACCGGCGTTCAAGTCCGCGGCAGCAACCCCAGTGCCAGTGGGCCCTCAGTCAGTAGCCGCTTCCCAAGAGCCGTAGCAGTGCTTTAAAGGTGTAATGAATTGGCCTTGTTTGTTCTTTTATACTGTTGTATGAGCTCTAGTAATGACGTTTGCGTGATTTTTACATTCAAAAACATCAATGATCAATTTGATTAGATGACAGTTGTGTAGTTGGAGCCTTCTGTGAATTTGCTTTGAGACGTATCGTTGGGTTGCATATAAGCACCATTCACAGTTTTCACACGCCATCAGTATTATCTGAAGACCTCCTGTGATTTATTAATGACCTCCCCACATCAGTATTTCATGTGACGCAGTGGAACGGGATTATTTAACTTGAAGTTACTGACTTTTTTCCCGGATGTGATTGCAAGGCTTTGCGTATAGTTTCTATAGCCTTTAATGATATATGACCATACCTGTCAGCATTTGAGACCAGTGATCCCGAACCGGACGAAAGATCACCGCAATCATGAGTCTCAAATGTTACGAAAGTTTTCATGATAAATAAAACAAACGGGAGACTCCCAGAAATGTATAGATATATTTATTTTTTCCTTGTGGTGGATCCATGAATATGCTGTATATTGTTTTTTGTCGTGAGAGAAAACGGCACATTTCAAAATGTTTATATTGCACTATGACTTGATTGTCCTGTTGAATTCTGAGGTGACAGTGTGATTTCTGTTTAAAATGAAATGATCAAATGCTACTTGATTCTAGGAGATTATGGATTTTTTTAAGTGTCTGTTGACTTCCTCTGTGATGGCTCTATCAATTCAATACATTTGTGCTGGGAGCAGGAGTTTTTAAATACATACTGCATTCTTTGAAAGTGGTTGCTTATTTATTTATTTGTGAAAATGGAGGACACTTCCTTCACTCTCTATGTAGTGGGTCAATTTGCCAGATTATGCTGATGCTGATGCTTTTTGTTTTCGTAACATCATAAATGAGTGGCCTTGACAAGAGAACACAGAGGTGCATTTGTAGTTCTATGAGCATTTGCACATCTGTACATGTAAATGCACTTGATGACAGTTAGTTATTGTAATATTGAGTATATTTACTGTAATTTATTCTGTATTTTGCCAGGTTATGGTGATCCTGGGGTCGTGATGATGGGTTACTTGGATATTGTTGCCAAGGGTACAGTGAAGTGTTAATCTGGCCCTGGCCTCAGCTGATACGAGCTACAAAAAGAATGTTGCCTCATCCCCTGATGTGCAACTCTTAGTTGCATGCTCAGAGATATTATGCAGCAGGCAAGGAAGCAGATTTCAACAAGGCTCACCGTGTTGCCCAAAGTGTTGTGGAGCGCACTTTAGGGCTATTTACAAGTCAAGTGGTGGACTTCTCTTTGTGCCTCAAAAGTCCTGTGATGTAACAACAATAACAACTATGTTGCACAACATTGCAGTCAGTGCAAGAGTGCCCTTGCACATCAGGGAGGAAGACGAAGAGGTGGAGGAAGAGAATGAAGATGACAAGAGCCCTCATGCTGACCAACCAAAACATGAACAATACATGGTTGGGTTTCATGCACGCCAGCAAGTCATTGACACATTTTTTTTGAGTTCCTCCTTTATTTTTCTTGTCTTTAAAGCACACTAACCATTTCCTTGTTAAATACCAAATTTTTACTGTACTTGAAGTCCATATACAGTAGTGTGCTTTTTCATGCTACAATTTATTTGTGTTCAGTTATGTAATTTTTATTTCATTTCTTTATTCATTATTATTTCTTTTGTGAATTATGTGTAATGGAGAAAAAAAATGAAAAAAAATAAACGTAAAACTGATGAATGTGTCACATTGAAGATAAGTACATTTGAGTGCAATTTGCCAGTTATCCAGCAGGTGACCTCATAACTCTGTCTTCTTACAAGCACTTAGACCAGGGGTTTACAAAGTCAGTCGTGGAGGGCCTGTGTCCTGCAAAGTTTAGCTTCAACCCTAATCAAACACACCTGAACAGCTAATCAAGGTCTCACAAAGCAGACTAGAAACTTCCAAACAGGTGTGTTGAGCCAAGTTGGAGCTATACTCTGCAGGACTGTGGCCCTCCAGAACCGACATTGGACACCCCTGACTTAGGGCTTTACGATTACTCCAGAGCACTCGTAGATCTACAATGATTTTCAAGTGCTACTTAAGTAACGATGCTTTTGGTAAACAGACCGTAATATTAAGATACTTGATCATTTTTACCATAAACTTAGGCTTTTGGGAAACGCTGCTCTGTACCTTTTCCTGTAGCCCACCCTCTTTGACCATTGAGGAAAGGATGACTGAAGACATGTCCATGCCACAGAGGCCTTCAGTTATTGATTTTGCATCAACAAAAAAACATCTGTGCCATGACTCTCATGATTCTGCCTTATTATGTCATGTCTATTTTTGGTCTTTGGGCAGAGTCATTGCAAAGCTTTAGGTTTTATTTTGAGAGAGATGTTTTACTTTTTGGCCTTCTATACTCTCTCTCCGGTTCTCGCCTCGTCTTCGGCCTTCTATACTCTCTCTCCGGTCCTCGTCACGGTTTCCCGCCCTTTCGTCTCGTTACTGGTAGTTACTTAGTTCATGCCCCTCACCTGCCTCCCTTGATTTTGACCCCTTTAAATAGTCCTCATGTGTCATTGTCCTATGCTCGTTCGATGTATTCACTCATGCGTACTTACCTGTGCGTACTTACCTGTGCGTACTTACCTGTGCGTACTTCCCTTTGCGTACTTCCCTTTGCGTACTTACCTGTGCGTACTTACCTGTGCGTACTTACCTGTGCGTTTTGTTTTGTCCTTTTTATTAAATTCTTGCCTGTTACCCCGTACCCCTGAGTGCATCTGGGTTCTTACCTCGACCCTGACACATGACGACCCAAACGAGGTTAAAGCTATCACTAGCTGAATACATTCTTCCTTTGTTCAGTTCATTCATGTAATTTTTATTACGGTACATTTTTAATTAAACAATCATTAGACACTAGGCCAAGTTTACATTTAAACTACATACTGTATAACTCTGTAACAAATAACAATATTGAATCTTTATGCATCTACAAGGTTTAACATTGAATTTAAAGGATGCCGTAGAAGAAAGATGTTACCATTACTGAGTTCTGTATTTGAAAGTTTGACCTGTTGGTCATTTGTTTGGCCTAGCCAAGTTTATTGTTAAGTGGTTGGCCGGTTCCTTTTGTTTGTTGTAATCCATTAGTCACTGGCTCTTAAATACACTATATTGCCAAAAGTATGTGGATATCTTTTGTAGTTGAGGGTTTTGGCAAGGCATCATCATTGCTTTGGGAATCTTGATGCCAGTGTCCATTGGCATTCTAGACTGGAGCATTGAACCATTGTCTGGGAGACTATTCTTCCTGCACTGAGAAGACCGAATGTCCACAACAACAGGCCCATTTTACTTAGCCATTCAGCATTAGATGTATTTCCTAACAAATGTCTGTAACACTTTCGTATAGGGACCAATTAACAAGTTGCTTATTAGCATGGATATTATTAGCATATTGGCTGTATATTAGCACTTATAAAGCACATATTCTGAATGACCATACTCTACATCCCTAATCCTTCCCATTACCTAAACATAACAACTATCATACTAACTATTAATAAACACCAAATTAGGAGTTTATTGAGGCAAAAGTCATAGTTAATGGTTTGTTAATGGTGAGAATCGGACCTTAAAATAAAGTGTGACCCAAATGTCTTATTCATTTCCTTCCCTTTTTTTCATAATAAAGAACAAATAATGACACATGCTTTCTCACAGAATAAACAAAAACAAATAAAAGTGTTATTTTGTCAATTACTCAGATGATGTGCAATTGGGTTAGTGCTAGATGTCATGATTCCGCTACCATGTCATGTCTATTCTTGGTCTTGGGGCGGAGTCATGGCATAGCCTTAGGTTGTGCGTGGAGGGAGAGATAGTGATCCTATCGGCTTGCTATACTCTCTCTCTGGTCTGCGTCTTTGTTCCTCCCATCTCGTTTCCTCATTAGCTTTCCTTGAGTGTTCATCCCTATCACCTGGTCCTTGTTAATTATCCTTTGTCTGTCTCCCCTATAAAACATCCTTGTGTCTATTGTCTTGTTGTCGGTTGTTGTATGTATCTGTATGCTTTTACATGTGCTTCCTGTTCATGTATACCTGTGTCTTTGTACTTACATGACTTGTCTCTGGATTGCCCTGCCCTGCCCTGCCCTGCCCTGCCCTGCCCTGCCCTGCCCTGCCCTCGGATGTCTTTGCTGTCTGTCGTGCCTTATTTTTTTGTAAGTTATAGATTCTCTGTTCTTTATTGTTTTTGCCCCCTTGTTGGAAGTCTTTTGTTTTGTCAACATTTTTAGATTAGTTTTCCCCCACCGAGGGTGTTTGTTTTGTGTATTAAAGTGTTTTTGTTAACCCCCGTACTGCTGCCTGCGTTTGGGTTCTTCCACCCCTGCAAACCTTGACATAACGAACAAGCCAGATATGAACCCAGCAGGCAGCAATGGGTTCCCGACCTTCCTGCCAGACTCCCCTCCTCTGCAGTCACGGTCAGGGGAACGACGGTCTTCTGGACTATGTTGACAGCTTGCTGGGGGCTGCAGAGGAGGCCATTTATGTGTATAGGTGTTTTTTGGGGAGGCAGAACTTGCAACCCTGTTCAACGCCGGCCTCAGGGATCCTTTGTCACGGGCGGAGTAAGGATGCTGAGACCACTGGCCTTCGACTGCATGGTGAGACATCCGCTGCAGCCTCTCCACCACAGACTACAGTCGTGGCCAAAAGTTTTGAGAATTACATAAATATTCGTTTTCAAAAAGTTTGCTGCTAAACTGCTTTTAGATCTTTGTTTCAGTTGTTTCTGTGATGTACTGAAATATAATTACAAGCACTTCATACGTTTCAAAGGCTTTTATCAACAATTACATGACATTTATGCAGGAGTCAGTATTTGCAGTGTTGGCCCTTCTTTTTCAGGACCTCTGCAATTCGACTGGGCATGCTCTCAATCAACTTCTGGGCCAAATCCTGACTGATAGCAACCCATTCTTTCATAATAACTTGGAGTTTGTCAGAATTAGTGGGTTTTTGTTTGTCCACCGGCCTCTTGAGGATTGACCAAAAATTCTCAATGGGAGTTTCCAGACCATGGACCCAAAATTTCAACATTCTGGTCCCCGAGCCACTTAGTTATCAATTTTGGAGCAATTTTGCTCCATCGTGCTGGAAAATGCTTTGTTCTTCACCAAACTGTTGTTGGATTGTTGGAAGAAGTTGCTGTTGGGGGGTGTTTTGGTACCATTCTTTATTCATGGCTGTGTTTTTGGGCAGAATTGTGAGTGAGCCCACTCCCTTGGATGAGAAGCAACCCCACACATAATGTTAGGATGCTTTACTGTTGGCATGACACAGGACTGATGGTAGCACTCACCTTTTCTTCTCCGGACAAGCCTTTTTCCAGATGCCTCAAACAATCGGAAAGGGGCTTCATCGGAGAATATGACTTTGCCCCAGTCCTCAGCAGTCCATTCACTATACTTTCTGCAGAAGATCAATCTGTCCCTGATGTTTTTTTTGGAGAGAAGTGGCTTCTTTGCTGCCCTTCTTGACACCAGGCCATCTTCCATAAGTCTTCGCCTCACTGTGTGTGCAGATGCGCTCACACCTGCCTGCTGCCATTCCTGAGCAAGCTCTGTACTGGTGGCACTCCGATCCCGCAGCTGAATCCTCTTTAGGAGACGATCCTGGCGCTTGCTGGACTTTCTTTGACGCCCTGAAGCCTTCTTTACAAGAATTGAACCTCTTTCCTTGAAGTTCTTGATGAACCTTTAAATTGTTGATTTAGGTGCAATCTTAGTAGCCACAATATCCTTACCTGTGAAGCCATTTTTATGCAACGCAATGATGGCTGCACGCGTTTCTTTGCCATGGTTAACAATGGAAGAACAATGATTTCAAGCATCACCCTCCTTTTAACATGTCAAGTCTAACCCAATCAGCCTGACATAATGATCTCCAGCCTTGTGCTTGTCAACATTCTTACCTGGGTAAACAAGATGATTACTGAAATGATCTCAGCAGGTCCTTCAATGAAATGCAGTGGAAAGGTCTTTTGTGATTAAGTTAATTTTCATGGCAAAGAAGGACTATACAATTCATCTGATCACTCTTCATAACATTCTGGAGTATATGCAAATTGCTATTATAAAAACTTAAGCAGCAACTTTTCCAATTTCCAATATTTATGTAATAAATATAGTCGGAGATAGTCGTGCCCCCCACTGCTTCTCCGCAGCCTGCCACACCTACTGTGCACCAGTCGAAGAAGAAGCAACTGCCTAAATCGGTGGTCCCAGTTCCAGTGCTAATGCAATTACACATCACATTTTGTATCTCAGCTATCTTTTTTTTGCAGAATACATTTTTGCTAATTTAAAATTACAATTTACAGGTCATGGAAGTTACTGTAATCTTGTGGATTTTGCCCTAACTTACAAAAACAGGTCAACATGGCTTCTTTATGTGAATACGAGTGCAGAATCAGGGAGATGTCAATCACTGGCGGTTTATATGTGAAATGAGGACATAGCTGCTGCTGGCGATGAGCCCAAAACCAGCATGTCCAGTGTTGTCAGGTTTTGGCAGAGACGAAACAGACAGAATGGTAATTTTATAAGTTTAATTTGCAGAATGGATCGGTACAGCGAAATAGGTGAATGTCCGGTAAGATGACAAAACAGATGGAAACTTGTCCTTAGTGTAACCCAGTCTCTCTCTTTATCTTGCAGATAAAGCTGATGATGAATTCCTTTGCAGGCGGGAAGAAGGTTTGCTGAGAAGATCGGAATAGAAGGTAGGAATACAGGTACGTATGGTATAGAGCAGGGCTATTCAAATCTTACCCTGTAGGGCCGGAGCACTGCAGAGTTTTGCTCCAGCCCTGATCAAACACACCTGAGCAAGCTAATCAAGCGGTTCAGTATCGCTAGAAAATCACAGGTGTGCA
Source organism: Triplophysa dalaica (assembly GCF_015846415.1). NCBI lineage: Eukaryota > Metazoa > Chordata > Actinopteri > Cypriniformes > Nemacheilidae > Triplophysa > Triplophysa dalaica. The sequence continues at coordinate 20,386,920 of NC_079559.1, forward strand.
AGTTTGATCAGGGTTGGATCTAAACTCTGCAGTGCTCCGGCCCTCCAGGGTAAGATTTGAATAGCCCTGGTATAGAGTCTGTGTCATGTGTAGACGAGATCAAACAATGAGTGAATGTGGGTCTGTGGTATAAATAGGTGCACTGCTGATGAGGTCCAGGTGATAGTGATTAGTAATCGGGTGACAATGAGCGTGTGAATGACTGAGTGGGCGGAGTGAGGGAATGAGTGGAATGAGTGGACTGAGATGGTGATGGAATCCTGACAAGTGTAAATAGGCTTTGATTTTTTAATTTTTTCAATTAATTCAATTAAATACGACAAGTTGGTATCATTTATTAGGCTCTTCATGAAGTAACTGGAACATATTTTTCTAAAAACACTCAATGGCTGTGTGAACAAAACCCTTCTTGCCTAGTCAAAAACAGCTCTGCTCACAGCAACCCGTTTTAGTGCATTTCTCTTTAAATGATAATGTGTTACAGCACTCTCCACACACCTTGAGTCCGGCTTGTCAACAAAGCAACCGCGTAGTACTGCCATGGCTTAGCTAAATGATATTTCCTGAATTCCTCTGCTGTTAGTTGATGACTTGTAGTAGTCATCAGTAAGTAGTAATCAGTAGTAATTTTTGCTGCAAGGTATCTGTACTTTTACTTAAGTATAATTTTTAGGTACTCTTTCCTCTGAAAGAAATATAATGACCTTACCTTTGTTATGCACCCTCGTATTCCCTGTGTGTGTGTGTGTGTTGTCTCCCAGTCTCTATCTGTCTTAGTTTCCCTTTCACGGACACTTGCATTTATAGAATTTAGTCGTGTGATTTGTACATTGAGCAGCAAAGATCTATATGTTGTCTTACAGATCTTCCACCAACTTCCTTCTCGCTATTAGTGTCATTCCTGTCCTCTTTATAGTTGTTTTTCTAGATCAGGCTGACAGGATCCTGACAGCCCCATGTCGATACCGACACTAGTATTGGTATCGGCCTGATCCCAAGCTCATGTGCTCGTACTCGTAATGACACAATGACACCAAAGACCGATACCTCACGTGACACACATAGAGCCCTATGATTTCCGCAATGCGGAAAACGTGGACGGACTCGAGGAATCCAAGCATAAAAACAGAATTTGCAGTACAAAACGGATTGGCACTGAATCTGGCAAATGAATTCTGTCTGTCTGTCTATCTACCTATTGTTGTGGCGAATCGGCTTTCAATCGCAGAAAGAAATCTCAGAGACAAGGGTTCCAGGTGCCAAGAGTTTAAACTTTATTTGCCCGGCCAAGCAATGTGGGATATTCAGAGTTCATCTGACGTGATCTAACGAATACACATCTAACTCCATCTTTTACTCATTGTTTTCAGGTTGTTATCACAGTTTTAACCAATCATGTGTGCCTGACATCATCTTCTTCCAATCAGGTTTCATATGACATCACTTTTTCATTAGTCCCTCTGAGCTCATAGTTCCGGCCTACCATATTAGGATTTAATCATGGCGAGCATGCACCTCTCATCAACAGGTGACTCTTTATCTTGACACTTTTCCGGGGCTTTCGCATGATACATGATTTAACCTTGTTTTTATAAAAAATGAGCTCATTGTTTAGCGTAGGATGAGCAACCCAGCGTCCTTGGCTGCATGCAATTGATTAAACTTCTCTACAAAAGTGTGTGGGGTGTACTTATTAGTGTAAAAAGATATTTCAAATATATTGTGTGTGTGTACGCAGATGTTCAAGTGTTCAAACTCATAACATTAGCTCTATTAAAAATGAGCTCACTGCTTAGAGATACCCAGTGTCCTTGACTCTATGCGACAAACCAAACTTCCTTATTAAAAATGATGTGTGGTGTACATGCAGTTAAGATAAGATGTTTGTTGTTCATGCATGTGTTCAAAAGCTCAAGCTTATACATGAGGCCCATGCTGAGGCCCATGCCCAATATTATGTCAGAAGAATACATGAAACCTAGAACTAACGAAATGTATAATTTTTATAAGAAAATATAATACTATAATAGAAAAAACACCATATAATCACCCCTTTAGGGCTGACAAGCCTCACACTCCAACGAAATGGTATCCGTAAAAAGGAAATTAAAGACTCAAAAATATCAAAAAAAATTCAATAGTGCTTAAATAGATAATAAATTGTGTTTATTGAGTTAATGATAAAATACTTAGGATAAAGTACTACGTAAGTAGAAATGATAAGCAGGTTCAAATAATATTTAGGTTACCAGCAAGCACTATACAGTATAAATATAGTATATATATTTTTATTTACTCCCTCTCTCTTTGTGAAAATTAAATGGTAACAAACCTAAGCCACATACACTGGAGGAATGTTTATTTCACAATCTTTCGTAATGTAGGCATTGGTAGATCTTGATATTTTGTACAGTATATTTTAAAGGTATTCACCTCCCTCATGTCTCTCCATCCTATCTGAAAGTAGCATGTTTCGGTGCAAAATAATGAAGTAGTGGAGTCTGTTCTTCAAAGAAAAGCAACAGGTATTTTGAAAAAACACATGAAAACGAGAAGGTTGCTGGTGAAAGTATGCCTCAGTCACTTGGTTGAGAAACATGGCTTGTAAGTAGATATAGTGTTACACACTGAACTTTACTGTTTTCTTTGTCCAGTAATATAGCACATTTTTGTAATTTAGCACAGTGATCAGGAACCAAAATGTTTGGAAATGTAAACTAATATTTCCTACTGACACGTTAAAGTACTTAAAGTCTACTGAGGTCTGTTTTAAACATCCAATTAGTTTATGAGGTATTACATTTTATCAAGTAGTCTATAAACCTTACAAAATGTTAAATTATTGAAGTTCATGCGATGGGTCTTTCATAAAAGATTTAACAGAAATAAAAAATAGCCGTTTGGTTAAAATAAGCGACTGACGTCATCTGATGCAGCATCATGTCAGGCCCTTCGATGTCTGAATTTTTCTGTTCTCTGTTTCTCCCATCAGTTACCCATCCAGTGCTGAAAAGCTTTCTTTAGCTAAACACATCATTACCTCTTTCCCTTCCTTAAAGATTCAGATTGGAGGAAAGGGAGAAGGATTTGTAAGTAAAATCTAATGATTTTAAAAATTATCTAAACATCCAAATTTGTTCTTGAATTCTGTGTCGAGTGGCCTTTAAATTGCTTGTTTTATCATCTGACTCTTTCTTAGAAGCTGAAGTCCTGCGCTTATTTTAATGATTATTATTGTGTATTTTATTGTCAGTATTCTAAAAAAAATTGTTTAATTAATAAGGTATTTTTATGATCTTAGGAGCATTTTTATGATCCACACTCACATTCAGAATTCCTAAAAATGAGGCTGCGCAATATCCAGCGAAAGATAGAGGCATGTCAGCACCATTACTCAAAACGTAAGGTAGGCTGCGATACTGGACCAGCATTAGAAGACGACCAGAGGGAAAGCAGTGCTAGTGTAACTAGGGAGTGGGTCACATTAATGAAGCGGCTTCGGCCCACTGCAGAGAACATGCCTTCACTCAAATCCTCAATGGAGAAGACATACATTGGGCGTAGATCATGGATTTCCAAGGACAGTCCCACCTTAAGTGAAATCTTTCTTGGATGTGCCTAGTCTGGTAGATTTCATTTTTTACTTTAAGTTATTTTAAAAGACAGTGCAGAAGTTCTGATTTTGTATCTCTTTACGTTGAGTTTGGGAAAATGAAAGAGGCAAAGACATCTGTTTATCAGACGATGGGAAGCCCGCATTATTCCAAAGCTGAAAGCCCTCATTACCATGGAAGGTGGTGTTGTTGCGTCCCTTATAGAAGGAATAGAAGACAAAACAGATGGTATGTACTGATATTTAGCTGATACTACTATTGTATTGATAATAGAGCTCGGTGACCAAAATGTAAACCTCTGAAATTTTGGAATGAGTGGCGATATAAAGAGTATATCTTGGTATTTTTAACAAAGTGTAAATTTGTAGTGTAAAGTGTACATGTAGTTAAAATGTTAAAATAGTTAAAATCACTCAAGCTTTTAGAAAGTGTTTTTAAAAAGACCAAATTCATTACATACTTTGTAAATCTACACGTAAAGAGATGAGCGAAACAACACAAAGTTCTGCTACACATGTATTTCATAATAAACCATTATAAAAGAAAGTGTGTTAGGTGGCACAGATTTAGCGCTTTAAAATGGGGGTATTAAAAGACTTATTCCAATGCAGACTTCATTAATAAAGAATACTCGACACAGGCAAACAAGATCAGAATAACAAATAATCTGTTATTTCATTTTCAGATGAATAGTGCTACACAGTGCTGGTCGTGCTCACACATCTTCTGCCACAATTGCCTAGGAGTCGCTGCAGTGTTAAATCTGCAGTTTCATTTCTACTTGACTTTGTGCCGCTATGATTTGCAAGAACGGTTGCAAAAATAATACCTTATATTTTACCTAATTAGGTATAGATTTTTAACTTCTATTATTTTCTATTCTAAGTCGGGAACCAGCATTGCATCCCTCTACGGCAACTCTGAGACCACATCAAGGACCCAACCACAGCTAATCTGCATTGGCAGTTTTAGTAGTACAACACGACAGTTTATCATCATTGCGAGAAATGACAGAGTGACCATTGCTGTAGATGATGGCTTGACATGTGCTGCACTCTAAAAATGGCTGGGTTATTTTTTAACCCATACCGCTGGGTTGAGTCCGTTGGGTTGTTTTGTTGGGTTATTTTTCCACATGTTTAACACTTTTTGGGTAGTTTTAGTTTTCAAGGTGTTGAGTTAAACCCGCTGGGTTAATGTGCTGGGTTGTTTCTGCTCACTGCTGGGTTATTTGAAGAGTCTCGAGCGCTTACCGCCCTGAAGACGTTGAGTGTACTTCGCAACTTTCATTTTTATAAAGAACAAAGGGGCAAAGTCACTGGCTGGAGCAATTTAAAGCTAAGTTTTTTTACGTTATAATTGAATATTTATTGAAATAAACATAATTTTTAACGTTTTGCAAGGCAACGGTGTCTTAACTAACATTAGTGATGTAATTTAGACGACAAGCAACTGTCACCTCAGATCACCATTACAGATAAATTGACCTCGCATAGTCCTGTGAAGATGCGCGAAAATGCGAATTAATAAAATTTTAGTGTACCCCATCACATGTAAGCTAAGTTATGAACTTTATTGAGAATTTAACAAAATTTGAGTCAAACCGTCGAGTGCCCCTCGAGCGCGGTCATGCATTCACGGTTCAGGAACGCCTCTCTCGGTGTCCACTCTGGATATTAAGCGGCCAGTCAATTATGTTGCTCCCTATGTGTTAAATCAAACATTTCAAGGTTTGTGCACATATTAAAGAAAGACGAGTGTGGTAGTCTGAATTTAATGAGTTGATTTGCTGCACGTGTGGTTTCTTAGTGTATTAAGTGGTGTAATTCATAATGTATTATACATAATTTATATGTCTTTAGTTAGTTTTATTAATTGACATTTGTGGCTACATATTGTGGAGTATGTTTACTAGTCATTTATAATGTTATTTATAATGCTTGTTAATGTTTGATATTAAACATGTTTATTTATTATAATTAAACTGTTTTCTTTTAATTATGCAAATCTAAAAATATTGCTGTTACTAGGTGTAAAAGTTGACATTTTTATTAACAATTATTTTTACAGTCAAATAAATTTTTTTTTTTTTAAAACAGATGTCAATTGTCTTGATTGACAATGAAGTACAGAACAAATTAAGAATAACCCAGCAAGAATAACCCAGAATTAAACACATGAATAGTTAAAATGACTACATTTTGGGTTTTTTCAATAACCCAGCATGCTGGGTTATCATGTGTAACTTTGTAACTTTAACCCAGCATGTGTTCTGTCCAATATTTACCCAGCGCTGGGTTGCCAATTGGGTTGTTTTTAACCCAGCCATTGTTAGTGTGTGTGGACAAGCTCTTCAAGCTCTACTGGGTGTGCAACGTGTCCTATCCACCACAACTCAGCTCTGTGATCACCTTCTTTGAAAACATCTATGATAACCAACAGAAGAGCCAAGGTACTAGAACTTAACTCAAAACTTCAGGCTGTACAGTAAATCACTCGAGAATGTACAAGTGCAGACAAACAATATCCACACTCTAAAACTGGCTGGGTTAAAAACAACCCAATTGGCAACCCAGCGCTGGGTAAATATTGGACAGAACACATGCTGGGTTAAAGTAACCCAGCACACTGGGTTACACATGATAACCCAGCATGCTGGGTTATTGAAAAAACCCAAAATGTAGTCATTTTAACTATTCATGTGTTTAATTCTGGGTTATTCTTGCTGGGTTATTCTTAATTTGTTCTGTACTTCATTGTCAATCAAGACAATTGACATTTGTTTTAAAAAAAAAATTTTTATTTGATTGTAAAAGTAATTGTTAATAAAAATGTCAACTTTTACACCCAGTAACAGCAATTTTTTTTAGATTTGCATAATTAAAAGAAAACAGTTTAATTATAATAAATAAACATGTTTAATATCAAACATTAACATGCATTATAAATAACATTATAAATGACTAATAAACATACTCCACAATATGTAGCAACAAATGTCAATTAATAAAAATAACTAAAGACATATAAATTATGTATAATACATTATGAATTACACCACTTAATACACTAGGAAACCACACGTGCAGCAAATCAACTCATTAAATTCAGACTACCACACTCGTCTTTCTTTAATATGTGCACAAACCTTGAAATGTTTGATTTAACACATAGGGAGCAACATAATTGACTGGCCGCTTAATATCCAGAGTGGACACCGAGAGAGGCGTTCCTGAACCGTGAATGCATGACCGCGCTCGAGGGGCACTCGACGGTTTGACTCAAATTTTGTTAAATTCTCAATAAAGTTCATAACTTAGCTTACATGTGATGGGGTACACTAAAATTTTATTAATTCGCATTTTCGCGCATCTTCACAGGACTATGCGAGGTCAATTTATCTGTAATGGTGATCTGAGGTGACAGTTGTTGGTCGTCTAAATTACATCACTAATGTTAGTTAAGACACCGTTGCCTTGCAAAACGTTACAAATTATGCTTATTTCAATAAATATTCAATTATAACGTAAAAAAACTTAGCTTTAAATTGCTCCAGCCAGTGACTTTGCCCCTTTGTTCTTTATAAAAATGAAAGTTGCGAAGTACACTCAACGTCTTCAGGGCGGTAAGCGCTCGAGACTCTTCAAATAACCCAGCAGTGAGCAGAAACAACCCAGCACATTAACCCAGCGGGTTTAACTCAACACCTTGAAAACTAAAACTACCCAAAAAGTGTTAAACATGTGGAAAAATAACCCAACAAAACAACCCAACGGACTCAACCCAGCGGTATGGGTTAAAAAATAACCCAGCCATTTTTAGAGTGCACTGAAGTAAAGAAAATAATTTGGCATCGACGTGAAACATTCATTTTACAAACATCTTCATAGAGATGCAGTCCACAGCAACACAAATGGACAATGTGTCATTTCAAACTATTGACCAAAGTTCATTAGATATAACTGAGCCAGGGACATCTAGTATTGAGGAAATGCCAGCCGCTGTGCAATGTAACACGGCCACACCTACTGACGTTGTGGCCTCTTTTTTGGCCAAAATGTGTTCTTCATCAAATACAACTGTAAGGGATGTAGCAAGAAGTATAACTTGTACACAAGAGGTGCTAGAAAGAACTGTAGAAAGTCTGCAACATTCAACAGCTGAATTATTGAATAATTTAGAGATACCACTTGACAGTGAATCTGTTCAGTCATTGATTAGCAAGTTTGAAAATGCAAAACATGCGTTTAAAGATGTAGACACTCCTTTCAAAATGAACAAATACTTTTCAAAGAAGTTTGATCTTGTAAAGCCAAAATAAATATTTCTTGGTCATAGGGCAGACACTGCAAGAAAATGTGGACAAATAAAACAAGTGTTGGCAGCAGACACGTGTCAATATTTATCAGTAATTGAGACCATCAAATTCTTATTCAGTAATGACCAGATGCAAAAAGTATACCTTAAAATAAACAAAATGAAGTAAAAATGCATAACTATTGTGATGGCTCTCAATTTTCATCTCACTTATTGTTTAGAAAATGTCCTCAAGCACTTAAAATACAGTTGTATTTTGATGATTTTGAAACTACAAACCCTTTGGGATCCAAAACAAAAATTCATAAAATGGCCACTGTTTAATTCAGTGTGTAAAATCTGTCACTTGAATGCAATTCAACGCTTTCAAATATTCACTTAAATGGATTTGGTAGAATTTTTTGAACCACTGTTGGAAGACATAAGAATTCTTGAAAGTTCTGTGTACAGGTGGAGATGCAAGTTCAACAGTTTCAACTGTTTGGAACAATCTGTGTCTTAACTGCAGACAATTTAGCTATTCATTCTCTTTGTGGATATTTGGAAAGCTTTTCAGTTAACAAGTTTTGTCACTTTTGCACAGTTGACAAAACAGTTGCTTAGTCTGTTTACGATGAAGAGGACTCTGAGATGCGCAACATGTCACACTTAATGACCCAAGCTCAACTGGTAAAACAAATAAAACAATAAAAGAGGACTCCTGTTTAAATACGTTACAGTATTTTCATCTTACAGAGAACACATGTGTTGACATTATGCATGATATCCTTGAGGGTGTAGCCCCATTGGAGGTAAGATTAATGCTACACCACTTTATTTATAGGGAAAAACTTTTTACCCTTGAACTGCTGAATAAGAGAATTTTCAGTTTCAACTATGGTTATGGGAATGAGAAGAACAAGCCAAGTGTTAAACTCAACCTGAAAACCTCTGAAAATGCCATAAAACAGACTGCGTCACAAATGTGGTGCCTTTTGCAGACCTTGCACTTCTTTGTTGGTGATCTGGTTGACAAAAAAAGTCAACACTGGAATCTCTTCATCCTGTGGAGAGAAATATGCAGCATTGTTTTTGCACTTGTTGTTACCCACGGGCTGGCTGTGTTTCTGAAACAACTCATTATAGACCACCACACATTATTTAAGCAGCTATTTAGCAAAAATCTGATTCCTAAACCTCATTTTATGGTTCATTATCCAAGGATGATGGTAATGTTCAGACCACTTTCTCAGCTTTGGTGTATCAGATTCGAGGCCAAGCACCACCCATTATAAAGACATGCTCATGTTGTTGGAATCTTCAAAAACATTTCTAAAACATTGAGTTACAAACATCAAGTTAAGCAAATGTATAACTTCAAGTTTGGAGACCCTTTTTCAGTCACAATGAATGTTACAAATGCATACCCTGTTCCCATCAGTTCATTGAAGGAAGCACAAGTTTTGCTGGACAATCTGAGAATCTATCATAATCATACAAGGAGGAAGAGAAAAAATAAAAATAACATAATGCAGAGGGAGGAATTATATAAGATTGAACCTAAAGAGCAATTTTTGACTTTTTAAATATTTTTTGTTCTTTATGCCCACAAAGGATTTAACTTAGGCATTAAAATCAACCAAAAAATTGACAATAGTATAGATTTTTACCAAACATTTGCATTTGGGAATAAATCATTTACCAAGTATAATAGAATTGTTTTAACAATATATTAGATACTATAGAAAAGTATAGAATAATATCAAAAGAATTCAAATATGTTCTGATATTTTTTTTTGTGAGAGACACTGTGCAAAACTAATTCCAAAAAGATTTAATGAAAACACATTCACAAAAACTATTAATAATTGTTTCTTCCATCATACAGAATGTTCATTTTCAATATTTTGCTAGATTGCTATAAGTACTTTTACAGGGATAACATCTACAGTATGTAATATTTTCAATATTTTCAAAAATATGTTTTCAAAAGAAGACAAGTTTATTCATTGCACACATGTTAAGTAAAACTGTACAGGAGGGAAATTTGCACATACTTATTTTATTGCACATATAGAGCATTTTTTTGCACACATTTTTTAACACAAATACTTCATTTTTTATTGCACATAAACTTCATTTTTTAACACATATACTTCATTTTTTATTGCACATAAACTTCATTTTTTAACACATATACTTCATTTTGTTTGCACATATACTTCATTTTTTACACATACTTATTTTTTATCACACATAAACTTAATTATTTGCACATAAACTTAATTATTTTGCACATAAGTTATAGAAGGAGTATGGGGATATAGTTAGAGTTGTTCTTATTAACACACAAATGCTTCAATGCTGGACTGTTCAAGTATCTCTCCCGCAGTAACTGTGTTTCTGTTATTTCCCTTTCTTTTCTCATTTTCTTCTCCCGTCGTTCTTTGGTCTTTTTCTCAACCCAGTGATGAAGAACAAATAATCCTTTAGTTTTGCTGGCAGCTTTTGTCTTCTCTGGACCATTCAGGTGATCTTGGGTTTCTCCAGCGGGACCATAAGGACCTGTCATGATGATGTTTTCATGAGCGTCTGTCTCCTTCTGAAGGGTTTGTTGTTTGTCAGTGTTGCTCTCTGGATGGGATTTTTTCACAGGTGTCTCCTGCTGCTCTGGAGCTTCTGGGTGGACTTCATCCATTTCACTTTCACTCTCCTGCATTTCGGTGTTCTCCATCCAACAAAACATCGGTTGATCTTTTGTCACGGGCTTCGGTCTTCTGTGTCTATGGTCCTTCAGCTCAAATGGAGAGATGAACTCCACCTCAGGCTCATCAGACTCGCTGTTATCATTCATGTCCATGAGGATGAGATCAGACTGTGATGAAGGTGCTGACAGTGATATCGCCTCGGTATATTCATATGGGATGTACGGGGATGATCCTGAAGAATGAAGACATTGAAAGAGTTACAATGTTTTTATCTCGACACAATGAACTATCTTGTCACATATGATACACTTTCTCTTACCTTCATGGTCCGTTTTTTTGCCACTGTTCGGTTTCTTCCCTGATCTTTCACTCTCCAGCATCTCTGTGTTCTCCTCCATCCAACTAAACATGGGTTGTTTTTTCCTGATGGGCTTAGGTCTCCTGTGTCTGGTGTCCTTCAGCCCAAATGGAGAGATGATATGCACCTCATCTTCATCTTCAATGTCCACGAGGACCAGGTGTTTAAAGAGATCAAACTGTGACGTGACCAGCGGTTCAGGCACTGTTGGAGCTGGTGTAGGTGGACCAGCTGATATTGGCAAAGGAGATGAAGTGAGTCTTGATTTTCTTAGTTTCGTCTTGTCATACATAACTAGACTTTCTCTTACCTTCATATTTTGTCACCTCCGTCTGTTCAGGATTCCGGTCGGGTGAGGCAGATCTATGAAACCCTGATGAATGAAGAGATGGAGAGTCTCAAGGTTTTACCTCAACATACACAGTGTTTGAACTGTGAAATCTTTATAAACTTTCTGTTACCTTCAGGATCCATGTTTTGAGCTTCCTTCGTCAGTTTCCTCCTTGAACGTCTCATCTTTGATCTCTCAGGTGATGAAGTTGATGGTTTAGGTGCAAAATGTCTCACCAGCGGTTCAGGCACTGATGAATGATGGGATTTAGAGAGTCACGATGTTTTTACCCCAGCAAAATGCACTCTTGTCACATCTTAATAAACTTTCTCTTACCTTCATGATCCGTTTTCTTGTCACCCTTCTTCAGTTTATTTGCTGAAACTCTCTGCTCTGATCTCTCAGGTGATGCAGTCGCGGGTTGACGATCAACACGTATCACCAGCGGTTTAGGCACTGATGGATGAAGAGAAAGAGAGTTTCAACGTTTTACCTCGACACATGTAATATTGTCATGTCTTTATAAAAAAATTCTTACCTTCATGATACATGTTTTTAGCCCTTTTCATCCGTTTCCTCCTTGAACGTCTCACCTCTGATCTCTCAGGTGTTGCAGTTGAGGGTTGAGGATCAAAACGTAGAACCAACGGTTCCAGCCTTGACGGATGACGGGATTTTACCCTCTCAGCTGTTGAAGCTGGTGGGCATGGAGCGACTTGTATCGGTGGAGGAGATGGTGAAAGTGTCAACGTATCGATGCTCAATGGACAAGCATCTCGGGATCCCTTCCCTGACTTCGGTGTGGAGTCATCTTGACGCTGTGCTCCTCTCTGTTCTTGCTCCTGTACAGTGTTGGTCATAACTAGTTACTGAGTAATTAGTTACTGTAATTCAATTACTTTCCCATTGAAAAAGTATGTGATGGATTACTCTTAGTTTTCTGTCATTTAATTACAGTTTCTTATGATGTAATTGAACTAAATACAGTGTAATATATCCAATAGTCGACATGACATTAACACCAAGTCTAAGTTTAAATGTATGCTTTAATGTATCCTTCTCACATTGGTATACTTTGGTCAGTTAGTAAGAATGATTGATGTAGTTATTTATTAGAAATAATTAATTAAGCCGTTCGATGTCTATCCTTGAATCACTTCTAATCAAGATTGATGTAGGATATAGAAAGTAATTAGGAATAAGTAATGAAACTTTTTGGATGGAGTAATTTGTACGGTAATGTAATGACACTATTGAATATGTAATTAGTAATTATCACTGTTTCAGAGTAACTTACCCAACACTGCTCCTGTGTTTGGTTGTATTCCGGATCTGGCGTCTCGTGGCCCAAGCATCCACAGTTCACTTGTCCCATGATGTGAAACTACACCAAACTAGCCTACTTACTTTAATACTAAACTTAAAAAAAGTATTTATGGTACTTCTTTGCAAACCGCAAATGTAAAAGTAATCGCGAAAACAGACTAGTAACTCCTGCAGTTGCTCGCGCTGTCAACAAGTTTGCGTTGATCTCTGACGTCATCGACAATATTAGTAACCAATGGAAACCAAAGCGAGTCTTAAAAATAAACCATTGAAATAAAGACATAAAATACAATAATCGTTTAAGTTGGAATTTTTTGTCTATTCGTAACAGCTGAAAGCATGAGTCAAATGTTTAACAAGCAGAGAACATCTAGCGACTTTATTTTTTTGAACTAAGTGTATTATTTAAACGAATCTGTTCGATTAAATAAGCCGCTCGCGTTAAACATCCAAGTGTCGCGAGATCACGCTGCTCCCGTTGACGCGCGATCTGCGCAGAGCAGCTGAGGTGATTTAAGTCTGGAGGTTTTCATTGTCGTTGATAAAAATTCGGTGTGAGATTTATCAATAAAGTCGTAGACTCTACAAGAAGAGAAACGAATAAAACTCACATGTGAGCTCAGTCTCAGTATTATATACATTAGACTTTCAGCTCCATTCTAAAATTGACATGTAGATGTTTTGAGCGATTTCTTTTAACTCGTGTGTGTGTTATTGAATATTCTCTCATGTTAGTAACAGATGTGAGGGAGTATATATTGGTTTATAGTCTGCCTAAAGCAGCTCCAGAGTGTATTTTCTTACTGTATTTGCTGTAATATCATTAAAACTATGTTATGTCTTCATGAAGACAAGAAACTGGAAATGTTAATCCTTCTTATTCACTTTATTAATCAGCACTATCGGTCATCTTAACATGCATGCACACGCTCAGTAATTCTTCTCACTCGTCTCTCCTTCCTATACACATCTATACAACTCAAGAAGTTTGAGTGCCATCTAGTGGTGCAATAATGTAACAACACCACAAACTATTTCTGTATTTGCTGTTATATCATTTAAACTAATGTGAAGTTTTTTCTTGAAAATGTTTATAATATATCGTGGTTGTTTTCTGCTTGTGTTTATTTCAGGTGTGTTTTGCACGAGCAGTGAACACCAGATGTCGCTCATCTCATCTACAGTCCCTGTGCCCAGTTGCATAAAGCACCTAAAGTTTTTCCTAAGTGATTTCCCTTCACCAAAGACAATAGGAGAATAACTTAAGTAAAACTTAAGGTATATTTAAGGGCACGCTTAAGGGAAAATTACACTCAAAGTACTTTATGCAACCGGGTCCTGGACTTCACAGGTTGAGTGCGTGTCACCTGTGCAGATATATCAGTGGCGTGCTGTGTGAAATATTTAATTTCCACAAACATTTACGAACAGATTTCTAAAACAAAATGACATACAGGTTTAATGTATATTTATATAAATCACAGTGAAATGTATAAGGGTCCAGCTTTCTCTAAATGTATTTTTGGAGGCTATTAGTCCTGAGACGGCGTGAGAGGTTGAAAGTTTAAAATCATTCCTCCTTCTTCTCTCATGAGCAGGTTTTAGAGGCGACGCACTGGTTTGGGTCCGGGCAGAATTCTGAACCTTGACACCGTTTTAGCGACCACCACCTTCATTTCTGCCATAGAAAAGTTCTTGACCGACGCAGTGCCTAGCAGACATACACAGAAGAGAAACAGTAGAAGGATTTGATTGGCGAGTCCAACACAAATGAACTGTCTTAATGAACAAGATTAATTTGTGAGTGTATACTATAGTGTGAACTGTACCTGGGTGCTGCAGAGAATGCTATTAAAGCATGAGGTGATCTTCCCTTTGGCCTCTGTGGATCAAACCGCATGGGGTCAAACACCTGATGAGAGAGACTGCAGACATCATTCCCAATGTTTTCATTTGTTTCTGTGTCGATGAGAGTCTTATCGCTGGATCGCTCCAGATAACAGGATTCCGATGAATACCGGAAATACTTATCAAGCACAAACATCCTACAGAGAGAATAATATGATTAGCATCTGTTTTAAATATTGTTATCATACCTGTCTTACAGCAGTGAAGTCTCTGGATTTGATGTGACATCACTGAAGTGAGTAGCCTGTGGAATGACAAGGTCTCCTGGAATCTTCATGTCTTCATCGGGTCAGAGCCAGAACGGGCAGGTGGACCCTCAAACTCTCCTTAATGCACATGGTGCTGAATGTAAGCTGACTGAGGTCATCCCTACAGCCAATCAAATTGTGATGTAATTACCTCAGGGGTCATGATCGAGGGGGATGAGATTCCAAAGGCTTTTAACTAAACTTATATTTTTATGTTTTGTTACACTTACTGATTAAATAAGCTGTTCCTAATAATAAAAAATGTTTTCTGGAAATCATCTTGCGACCCCTACTTCTGTCAAACCAGCAATGGTTAACTGATGTTAAAGAAGCAAAAGAAAGCAGTCAGAGCTTCCATATGAATAACTTATCGTACAGGTGTGTAATACTGATGATGTCTCACTGTGATGAAGTGTAGGCACATGTTGTCCTAATCGATCATCTTTCAGCGTGTGTAGAAGCTTTGATTTCCTGCATTGTCTAATCCAAGAAACACCAGTTGAACAGACTTCCTGTAAAAACCTGCAAAAAAAAAACCACACATACAAAAACCTTAAAAATCTACTTAACACTGTCTGTCAGGAAATATGTTTGAATGTGTCTTTAATTACAAATAAACTGCAGCTAAAAAAATGTTTGGGCACACCTAATGAATATGTGTCACAATTTTTTACACATTTTATGTTTTGTGTAGAAGTGACTGTCCAACTTTACGATTTTAATTTAAGTAGTTGCAAACGTTCAGTCGGCTGTGTCTCAACATTTGAATTTTAGTGATAATTAAAGACTTCATTTACCTCAAAACTAGCATGATGAGGCAAACTAAAATCTATACATTATACCGATAAACATGTTTTTTCCTATCCTTTCCAATAAAAATCCTCCATACTGACACAACCCAAAGCAACACAAATTATGCTTTTATAGAACCACAGGAAAAAATTCTTACCTATATTAAGGAAAGTGACTCACAGTGTGTTTGTGTCTCCTTTGTTGACCTTGTAAGTACCTTATTATTATTAATGCCAATAAACCAATATAACACACAGAAACTATTGAAAACAATATTGATAGTTACACTTCACAAAAAATCATAATCATACAAGGAGGAAGAGAAAAAATAAAAATAACATAAGGCAGAGGGAGGAATTATATAAGATTGAACCTAAAGAGCAATTTTTGACTTTTTAAACATTTTTTGTTCTTTATGCCCACAAAGGATTTAACTTAGGCATTAAAATCAACCAAAAAATTGACAATAGTATAGATTTTTACCAAACATTTGCATTTGGGAATAAATCATTTACCAAGTATAATAGAATTGTTTTAACAATATATTAGATACTATAGAAAAGTATAGAATAATATCAAAAGAATTCAAATATGTTCTGATATTTTTTTTTGTGAGAGATACTGTGCAAAACTAATTCCAAAAAGATTTAATGAAAACACATTCACAAAAACTATTAATAATTGTTTCTTCCGTCATACAGAATGTTCATTTTCAATATTTTGCTAGATTGCTATAAGTACTTTTACAGGGATAACATCTACAGTATGTAATATTTTCAATATTTTCAAAAATATGTTTTCAAAAGAAGACAAGTTTATCCATTGCACACATGTTAAGTAAAACTGTACAGGAGGGAAATTTGCACATACTTATTTTATTGCACATATAGAGAATTTTTTTGCACACATTTTTTAACACATATACTTCATTTTTTATTGCACATAAACTTCATTTTTTAACACATATACTTCATTTTTTTTGCACACATACTTATTTTTTATCACACATAAACTTAATTATTTGCACATAAACTTAATTATTTTGCACATAAGTTATAGAAGGAGTATGGGGATATAGTTAGAGTTGTTCTTATTAACACACAAATGCTTCAATGCTGGACTGTTCAAGTATCTCTCCCGCAGTAACTGTGTTTCTGTTATTTCCCTTTCTTTTCTCATTTTCTTCTCCCGTCGTTCTTTGGTCTTTTTCTCAACCCAGTGATGAAGAACAAATAATCCTTTAGTTTTGCTGGCAGCTTTTGTCTTCTTTGGACCATTCAGGTGATCTTGGGTTTCTCCAGCGGGACCATAAGGACCTGTCATGATGATGTTTTCATGAGCGTCTGTCTCCTTCTGAAGGGTTTGTTGTTTGTCAGTGTTGCTCTCTGGATGGGATTTTTTCACAGGTGTCTCCTGCTGCTCTGGAGCTTCTGGGTGGACTTCATCCATTTCACTTTCACTCTCCTGCATTTCGGTGTTCTCCATCCAACAAAACATCGGTTGATCTTTTGTCACGGGCTTCGGTCTTCTGTGTCTATGGTCCTTCAGCTCAAATGGAGAGATGAACTCCACCTCAGGCTCATCAGACTCGCTGTTATCATTCATGTCCATGAGGATGAGATCAGACTGTGATGAAGGTGCTGACAGTGATATCGCCTCGGTATATTCATATGGGATGTACGGGGATGATCCTGAAGAATGAAGACATTGAAAGAGTTACAATGTTTTTATCTCGACACAATGAACTATCTCGTCACATATGATACACTTTCTCTTACCTTCATGGTCCGTTTTTTTGCCACTGTTCGGTTTCTTCCCTGATCTTTCACTCTCCAGCATCTCTGTGTTCTCCTCCATCCAACTAAACATGGGTTGTTTTTTCCTGATGGGCTTAGGTCTCCTGTGTCTGGTGTCCTTCAGCCCAAATGGAGAGATGATATGCACCTCATCTTCATCTTCAATGTCCACGAGGACCAGGTGTTTAAAGAGATCAAACTGTGACGTGACCAGCGGTTCAGGCACTGTTGGAGCTGATATTGGCAAAGGAGATGAAGTGAGTCTTGATTTTCTTAGTTTCGTCTTGTCATACATAACTAGACTTTCTCTTACCTTCATATTTTGTCACCTCCGTCTGTTCAGGATTCCGGTCGGGTGAGGCAGATCTATGAAACCCTGATGATTGAAGAGATGGAGAGTCTCAAGGTTTTACCTCAACATACACAGTGTTTGAACTGTGAAGTCTTTATAAACTTTCTGTTACCTTCAGGATCCATGTTTTGAGCTTCCTTCGTCAGTTTCCTCCTTGAACGTCTCATCTTTGATCTCTCAGGTGATGAAGTTGATGGTTTAGGTGCAAAATGTCTCACCAGCGGTTCAGGCACTGATGAATGATGGGATTTAGAGAGTCACGATGTTTTTACCCCAGCAAAATGCACTCTTGTCACATCTTAATAAACTTTCTCTTACCTTCATGATCCGTTTTCTTGTCACCCTTCTTCAGTTTATTTGCTGAAACTCTCTGCTCTGATCTCTCAGGTGATGCAGTCGCGGGTTGAGGATCAACACGTATCACCAGCGGTTTAGGCACTGATGGATGAAGAGAAAGAGAGTTTCAACGTTTTACCTCGACACATGTAATATTGTCATGTCTTTATAAAAAAATTCTTACCTTCATGATACATGTTTTTAGCCCTTTTCATCCGTTTCCTCCTTGAACGTCTCACCTCTGATCTCTCAGGTGTTGCAGTTGAGGGTTGAGGATCAAAACGTACAACCAACGGTTCCAGCCTTGACGGATGACGGGATTTTACCCTCTCAGCTGTTGAAGCTGGTGGGCATGGAGCGACTTGTATCGGTGGAGGAGATGGTGAAAGTGTCAACGTATCGATGCTCAATGGACAAGCATCTCGGGATCCCTTCCCTGACTTCGGTGTGGAGTCATCTTGACGCTGTGCTCCTCTCTGTTCTTGCTCCTGTACAGTGTTGGTCATAACTAGTTACTGAGTAATTAGTTACTGTAATTCAATTACTTTCCCCTTGAAAAAGTATGTGATGGATTACTCTTAGTTTTCTGTCATTTAATTACAGTTTCTTATGATGTAATTGAACTAAATACAGTGTAATATATCCAATAGTCGACATGACATTAACACCAAGTCTAAGTTTAAATGTATGCTTTAATGATCCTTCTCACATTGGTATACTTTGGTCAGTTAGTAAGAATGATTGATGTAGTTATTTATTAGAAATAATTAATTAAGCCGTTCGATGTCTATCCTTGAATCACTTCTAATCAAGATTGATGTAGGATATAGAAAGTAATTAGGAATAAGTAATGAAACTTTTTGGATGGAGTAATTTGTACGGTAATGTAATGACACTATTGAATATGTAATTAGTAATTATCACTGTTTCAGAGTAACTTACCCAACACTGCTCCTGTGTTTGGTTGTATTCCGGATCTGGCGTCTCGTGGCCCAAGCATCCACAGTTCACTTGTCCCATGATGTGAAACTACACCAAACTAGCCTACTTACTTTAATACTAAACTAAAAAAAAGTATTTATGGTACTTCTTTGCAAACCGCAAATGTAAAAGTAATCGCGAAAACAGACTAGTAACTCCTGCAGTTGCTCGCGCTGTCAACAAGTTTGCGTTGATCTCTGACGTCATCGACAATATTAGTAACCAATGGAAACCAAAGCGAGCCTTAAAAATAAACCATTGAAATAAAGACATAAAATACAATAATCGTTTAAGTTGGAATTTTTTGTCTATTCGTAACAGCTGAAAGCATGAGTCAAATGTTTAACAAGCAGAGAACATCTAGCGACTTTATTTTTTTGAACTAAGTGTATTATTTAAACGAATCTGTTCGATTAAATAAGCCGCTCGCGTTAAACATCCAAGTGTCGCGAGATCACGCTGCTCCCGTTGACGCGCGATCTGCGCAGAGCAGCTGAGGTGATTTAAGTCTGGAGGTTTTCATTGTCGTTGATAAAAATTCGGTGTGAGATTTATCAATAAAGTCGTAGACTCTACAAGAAGAGAAACGAATAAAACTCACATGTGAGCTCAGTCTCAGTATTATATACATTAGACTTTCAGCTCCATTCTAAAATTGACATGTAGATGTTTTGAGCGATTTCTTTTAACTCGTGTGTGTGTTATTGAATATTCTCTCATGTTAGTAACAGATGTGAGGGAGTATATATTGGTTTATAGTCTGCCTAAAGCAGCTCCAGAGTGTATTTTCTTACTGTATTTGCTGTAATATCATTAAAACTATGTTATGTCTTCATGAAGACAAGAAACTGGAAATGTTAATCCTTCTTATTCACTTTATTAATCAGCACTATCGGTCATTTTAACATGCATGCACACGCTCAGTAATTCTTCTCACTCGTCTCTCCTTCCTATACACATCTATACAACTCAAGAAGTTTGAGTGCCATCTAGTGGTGCAATAATGTAACAACACCACAAACTATTTCTGTATTTGCTGTTATATCATTTAAACTAATGTGAAGTTTTTTCTTGAAAATGTTTATAATATATCGTGGTTGTTTTCTGCTTGTGTTTATTTCAGGTGTGTTTTGCACGAGCTGTGAACACCAGATGTCGCTCATCTCATCTACAGTCCCTGTGCCCAGTTGCATAAAGCACCTAAAGTTTTTCCTAAGTGATTTCCCTTCACCAAAGACAATAGGAGAATAACTTAAGTAAAACTTAAGGTATATTTAAGGGCACGCTTAAGGGAAAATTACACTCAAAGTACTTTATCCAACCGGGTCCTGGACTTCACAGGTTGAGTGCGTGTCACCTGTGCAGATATATCAGTGGCGTGCTGTGTGAAATATTTAATTTCCATAAACATTTACGAACAGATTTCTAAAACAAAATGACATACAGGTTTAATGTACATTTATATAAATCACAGTGAAATGTATAAGGGTCCAGCTTTCTCTAAATGTATTTTTGGAGGCTATTAGTCCTGAGACGGCGTGAGAGGTTGAAAGTTTAAAATCATTCCTCCTTCTTCTCTCATGAGCAGGTTTTAGAGGCGACGCACTGGTTTGGGTCCGGGCAGAATTCTGAACCTTGACACCGTTTTAGCGACCACCACCTTCATTTCTGCCATAGAAAAGTTCTTGACCGACGCAGTGCCTAGCAGACATACACAGAAGAGAAACAGTAGAAGGATTTGATTGGCGAGTCCAACACAAATGAACTGTCTTAATGAACAAGATTAATTTGTGAGTGTATACTATAGTGTGAACTGTACCTGGGTGCTGCAGAGAATGCTATTAAAGCATGAGGTGATCTTCCCTTTGGCCTCTGTGGATCAAACCGCATGGGGTCAAACACCTGATGAGAGAGACTGCAGACATCATTCCCAATGTTTTCATTTGTTTCTGTGTCGATGAGAGTCTTATCGCTGGATCGCTCCAGATAACAGGATTCCGATGAATACCGGAAATACTTATCAAGCACAAACATCCTACAGAGAGAATAATATGATTAGCATCTGTTTTAAATATTGTTATCATACCTGTCTTACAGCAGTGAAGTCTCTGGATTTGATGTGACATCACTGAAGTGAGTAGCCTGTGGAATGACAAGGTCTCCTGGAATCTTCATGTCTTCATCGGGTCAGAGCCAGAACGGGCAGGTGGACCCTCAAACTCTCCTTAATGCACATGGTGCTGAATGTAAGCTGACTGAGGTCATCCCTACAGCCAATCAAATTGTGATGTAATTACCTCAGGGGTCATGATCGAGGGGGATGAGATTCCAAAGGCTTTTAACTAAACTTATATTTTTATGTTTTGTTACACTTACTGATTAAATAAGCTGTTCCTAATAATAAAAAATGTTTTCTGGAAATCATCTTGCGACCCCTACTTCTGTCAAACCAGCAATGGTTAACTGATGTTAAAGAAGCAAAAGAAAGCAGTCAGAGCTTCCATATGAATAACTTATCGTACAGGTGTGTAATACTGATGATGTCTCACTGTGATGAAGTGTAGGCACATGTTGTCCTAATCGATCATCTTTCAGCGTGTGTAGAAGTTTTGATTTCCTGCATTGTCTAATCCAAGAAACAACAGTTGAACAGACTTCCTGTAAAAACCTGCAAAAAAAAAAACACACATACAAAAACCTTAAAAATCTACTTAACACTGTCTGTCAGGAAATATGTTTGAATGTGTCTTTAATTACAAATAAACTGCAGCTAAAAAAATGTTTGGGCACACCTAATGAATATGTGTCACAATTTTTTACACATTTTATGTTTTGTGTAGAAGTGACTGTCCAACTTTACGATTTTAATTTAAGTAGTTGCAAACGTTCAGTCGGCTCTGTCTCAACATTTGAATGTTAGTGATAATTAAAGACTTCATTTACCTCAAAACTAGCATGATGAGGCAAACTAAAATCTATACATTATACCGATAAACATGTTTTTTCCTATCCTTTCCAATAAAAAATCCTCCATACTGACACAACCCAAAGCAACACAAATTATGCTTTTAAAGAACCACAGGAAAAAATTCTTACCTATATTAAGGAAAGTGACTCACAGTGTGTTTGTGTCTCCTTTGTTGACCTTGTAAGTACCTTATTATTATTAATGCCAATAAACCAATATAACACACAGAAACTATTGAAAACAATATTGATAGTTACACTTCACAAAAAATCATAATCATACAAGGAGGAAGAGAAAAAATAAAAATAACATAAGGCAGAGGGAGGAATTATATAAGATTGAACCTAAAGAGCAATTTTTGACTTTTTAAACATTTTTTGTTCTTTATGCCCACAAAGGATTTAACTTAGGCATTAAAATCAACCAAAAAATTGACAATAGTATAGATTTTTACCAAACATTTGCATTTGGGAATAAATCATTTACCAAGTATAATAGAATTGTTTTAACAATATATTAGATACTATAGAAAAGTATAGAATAATATCAAAAGAATTCAAATATGTTCTGATATTTTTTTTTGTGAGAGATACTGTGCAAAACTAATTCCAAAAAGATTTAATGAAAACACATTCACAAAAACTATTAATAATTGTTTCTTCCATCATACAGAATGTTCATTTTCAATATTTTGCTAGATTGCTATAAGTACTTTTACAGGGATAACATCTACAGTATGTAATATTTTCAATATTTTCAAAAATATGTTTTCAAAAGAAGACAAGTTTATCCATTGCACACATGTTAAGTAAAACTGTACAGGAGGGAAATTTGCACATACTTATTTTATTGCACATATAGAGAATTTTTTTGCACACATTTTTTAACACATATACTTCATTTTTTATTGCACATAAACTTCATTTTTTAACACATATACTTCATTTTTTTTGCACATATACTTCATTTTTTTTGCACACATACTTATTTTTTATCACACATAAACTTAATTATTTGCACATAAACTTAATTATTTTGCACATAAGTTATAGAAGGAGTATGGGGATATAGTTAGAGTTGTTCTTATTAACACACAAATGCTTCAATGCTGGACTGTTCAAGTATCTCTCCCGCAGTAACTGTGTTTCTGTTATTTCCCTTTCTTTTCTCATTTTCTTCTCCCGTCGTTCTTTGGTCTTTTTCTCAACCCAGTGATGAAGAACAAATAATCCTTTAGTTTTGCTGGCAGCTTTTGTCTTCTCTGGACCATTCAGGTGATCTTGGGTTTCTACAGCGGGACCATAAGGACCTGTCATGATGATGTTTTCATGAGCGTCTGTCTCCTTCTGAAGGGTTTGTTGTTTGTCAGTGTTGCTCTCTGGATGGGATTTTTTCACAGGTGTCTCCTGCTGCTCTGGAGCTTCTGGGTGGACTTCATCCATTTCACTTTCACTCTCCTGCATTTCGGTGTTCTCCATCCAACAAAACATCGGTTGATCTTTTGTCACGGGCTTCGGTCTTCTGTGTCTATGGTCCTTCAGCTCAAATGGAGAGATGAACTCCACCTCAGGCTCATCAGACTCGCTGTTATCATTCATGTCCATGAGGATGAGATCAGACTGTGATGAAGGTGCTGACAGTGATATCGCCTCGGTATATTCATATGGGATGTACGGGGATGATCCTGAAGAATGAAGACATTGAAAGAGTTACAATGTTTTTATCTCGACACAATGAACTATCTCGTCACATATGATACACTTTCTCTTACCTTC
Organism: Triplophysa dalaica; assembly: GCF_015846415.1. Taxonomy (NCBI): domain Eukaryota; kingdom Metazoa; phylum Chordata; class Actinopteri; order Cypriniformes; family Nemacheilidae; genus Triplophysa; species Triplophysa dalaica. The sequence goes on from NC_079559.1 coordinate 20,410,709, forward strand.
ATGGTCCGTTTTTTTGCCACTGTTCGGTTTCTTCGCTGATCTTTCACTCTCCAGCATCTCTGTGTTCTCCTCCATCCAACTAAACATGGGTTGTTTTTTCCTGATGGGCTTAGGTCTCCTGTGTCTGGTGTCCTTCAGCCCAAATGGAGAGATGATATGCACCTCATCTTCATCTTCAATGTCCACGAGGACCAGGTGTTTAAAGAGATCAAACTGTGACGTGACCAGCGGTTCAGGCACTGTTGGAGCTGGTGTTGGTGGACCAGCTGATATTGGCAAAGGAGATGAAGTGAGTCTTGATTTTCTTAGTTTCGTCTTGTCATACATAACTAGACTTTCTCTTACCTTCATATTTTGTCACCTCCGTCTGTTCAGGATTCCGGTCGGGTGAGGCAGATCTATGAAACCCTGATGAATGAAGAGATGGAGAGTCTCAAGGTTTTACCTCAACATACACAGTGTTTGAACTGTGAAATCTTTATAAACTTTCTGTTACCTTCAGGATCCATGTTTTGAGCTTCCTTCGTCAGTTTCCTCCTTGAACGTCTCATCTTTGATCTCTCAGGTGATGAAGTTGATGGTTTAGGTGCAAAATGTCTCACCAGCGGTTCAGGCACTGATGAATGATGGGATTTAGAGAGTCACGATGTTTTTACCCCAGCAAAATGCACTCTTGTCACATCTTAATAAACTTTCTCTTACCTTCATGATCCGTTTTCTTGTCACCCTTCTTCAGTTTATTTGCTGAAACTCTCTGCTCTGATCTCTCAGGTGATGCAGTCGCGGGTTGAGGATCAACACGTATCACCAGCGGTTTAGGCACTGATGGATGAAGAGAAAGAGAGTTTCAACGTTTTACCTCGACACATGTAATATTGTCATGTCTTTATAAAAAAATTCTTACCTTCATGATACATGTTTTTAGCCCTTTTCATCCGTTTCCTCCTTGAACGTCTCACCTCTGATCTCTCAGGTGTTGCAGTTGAGGGTTGAGGATCAAAACGTACAACCAACGGTTCCAGCCTTGACGGATGACGGGATTTTACCCTCTCAGCTGTTGAAGCTGGTGGGCATGGAGCGACTTGTATCGGTGGAGGAGATGGTGAAAGTGTCAACGTATCGATGCTCAATGGACAAGCATCTCGGGATCCCTTCCCTGACTTCGGTGTGGAGTCATCTTGACGCTGTGCTCCTCTCTGTTCTTGCTCCTGTACAGTGTTGGTCATAACTAGTTACTGAGTAATTAGTTACTGTAATTCAATTACTTTCCCCTTGAAAAAGTATGTGATGGATTACTCTTAGTTTTCTGTCATTTAATTACAGTTTCTTATGATGTAATTGAACTAAATACAGTGTAATATATCCAATAGTCGACATGACATTAACACCAAGTCTAAGTTTAAATGTATGCTTTAATGATCCTTCTCACATTGGTATACTTTGGTCAGTTAGTAAGAATGATTGATGTAGTTATTTATTAGAAATAATTAATTAAGCCGTTCGATGTCTATCCTTGAATCACTTCTAATCAAGATTGATGTAGGATATAGAAAGTAATTAGGAATAAGTAATGAAACTTTTTGGATGGAGTAATTTGTACGGTAATGTAATGACACTATTGAATATGTAATTAGTAATTATCACTGTTTCAGAGTAACTTACCCAACACTGCTCCTGTGTTTGGTTGTATTCCGGATCTGGCGTCTCGTGGCCCAAGCATCCACAGTTCACTTGTCCCATGATGTGAAACTACACCAAACTAGCCTACTTACTTTAATACTAAACTTAAAAAAAGTATTTATGGTACTTCTTTGCAAACCGCAAATGTAAAAGTAATCGCGAAAACAGACTAGTAACTCCTGCAGTTGCTCGCGCTGTCAACAAGTTTGCGTTGATCTCTGACGTCATCGACAATATTAGTAACCAATGGAAACCAAAGCGAGCCTTAAAAATAAACCATTGAAATAAAGACATAAAATACAATAATCGTTTAAGTTGGAATTTTTTGTCTATTCGTAACAGCTGAAAGCATGAGTCAAATGTTTAACAAGCAGAGAACATTTAGCGACTTTATTTTTTGGAACTAAGTGTATTATTTAAACGAATCTGTTCGATTAAATAAGCCGCTCGCGTTAAACATCCAAGTGTCGCGAGATCACGCTGCTCCCGTTGACGCGCGATCTGCGCAGAGCAGCTGAGGTGATTTAAGTCTGGAGGTTTTCATTGTCGTTGATAAAAATTCGGTGTGAGATTTATCAATAAAGTCGTAGACTCTACAAGAAGAGAAACGAATAAAACTCACATGTGAGCTCAGTCTCAGTATTATATACATTAGACTTTCAGCTCCATTCTAAAATTGACATGTAGATGTTTTGAGCGATTTCTTTTAACTCGTGTGTGTGTTATTGAATATTCTCTCATGTTAGTAACAGATGTGAGGGAGTATATATTGGTTTATAGTCTGCCTAAAGCAGCTCCAGAGTGTATTTTCTTACTGTATTTGCTGTAATATCATTAAAACTATGTTATGTCTTCATGAAGACAAGAAACTGGAAATGTTAATCCTGATGTAATATTCACTTTATTAATCAGCACTATCGGTCATCTTAACATGCATGCACACGCTCAGTAATTCTTCTCACTCGTCTCTCCTTCCTATACACATCTATACAACTCAAGAAGTTTGAGTGCCATCTAGTGGTGCAATAATGTAACAACACCACAAACTATTTCTGTATTTGCTGTTATATCATTTAAACTAATGTCAAGTTTTTTCTTGAAAATGTTTATAATATATCGTGGTTGTTTTCTGCTTGTGTTTATTTCAGGTGTGTTTTGCACGAGCAGTGAACACCAGATGTCGCTCATCTCATCTACAGTCCCTGTGCCCAGTTGCATAAAGCACCTAAAGTTTTTCCTAAGTGATTTCCCTTCACCAAAGACAATAGGAGAATAACTTAAGTAAAACTTAAGGTATATTTAAGGGCAAGCTTAAGGGAAAATTACACTCAAAGTACTTTATGCAACCGGGTCCTGGACTTCACAGGTTGAGTGCGTGTCACCTGTGCAGATATATCAGTGGCGTGCTGTGTGAAATATTTAATTTCCATAAACATTTACGAACAGATTTCTTAAACAAAATGACATACAGGTTTAATGTACATTTATATAAATCACAGTGAAATGTATAAGGGTCCAGCTTTCTCTAAATGTATTTTTGGAGGCTATTAGTCCTGAGACGGCGTGAGAGGTTGAAAGTTTAAAATCATTCCTCCTTCTTCTCTCATGAGCAGGTTTTAGAGGCGACGCACTGGTTTGGGTCCGGGCAGAATTCTGAACCTTGACACCGTTTTAGCGACCTCCACCTTCATTTCTGCCATAGAAAAGTTCTTGACCGACGCAGTGCCTAGCAGACATACACAGAAGAGAAACAGTAGAAGGATTTGATTGGCGAGTCCAACACAAATGAACTGTCTTAATGAACAAGATTAATTTGTGAGTGTATACTATAGTGTGAACTGTACCTGGGTGCTGCAGAGAATGCTATTAAAGCATGAGGTGATCTTCCCTTTGGCCTCTGTGGATCAAACCGCATGGGGTCAAACACCTGATGAGAGAGACTGCAGACATCATTCCCAATGTTTTCATTTGTTTCTGTGTCGATGAGAGTCTTATCGCTGGATCGCTCCAGATAACAGGATTCCGATGAATACCGGAAATACTTATCAAGCACAAACATCTACAGAGAGAATAATATGATTAGCATCTGTTTTAAATATTGTTATCATACCTGTCTTACAGCAGTGAAGTCTCTGGATTTGATGTGACATCACTGAAGTGAGTAGCCTGTGGAATGACAAGGTCTCCTGGAATCTTCATGTCTTCATCGGGTCAGAGCCAGAACGGGCAGGTGGACCCTCAAACTCTCCTTAATGCACATGGTGCTGAATGTAAGCTGACTGAGGTCATCCCTACAGCCAATCAAATTGTGATGTAATTACCTCAGGGGTCATGATCGAGGGGGATGAGATTCCAAAGGCTTTTAACTAAACTTATATTTTTATGTTTTGTTACACTTACTGATTAAATAAGCTGTTCCTAATAATAAAAAATGTTTTCTGGAAATCATCTTGCGACCCCTACTTCTGTCAAACCAGCAATGGTTAACTGATGTTAAAGAAGCAAAAGAAAGCAGTCAGAGCTTCCATATGAATAACTTATCGTACAGGTGTGTAATACTGATGATGTCTCACTGTGATGAAGTATAGGCACATGTTGTCCTAATCGATCATCTTTCAGCGTGTGTAGAAGTTTTGATTTCCTGCATTGTCTAATCCAAGAAACACCAGTTTAACAGACTTCCTGTAAAAACCTGCAAAAAAAAAACCACACATACAAAAACCTTAAAAATCTACTTAACACTGTCTGTCAGGAAATATGTTTGAATGTGTCTTTAATTACAAATAAACTGCAGCTAAAAAAATGTTTGGGCACACCTAATGAATATGTGTCACAATTTTTTACACATTTTATGTTTTGTGTAGAAGTGACTGTCCAACTTTACGATTTTAATTTAAGTAGTTGCAAACGTTCAGTCGGCTCTGTCTCAACATTTGAATGTTAGTGATAATTAAAGACTTCATTTACCTCAAAACTAGCATGATGAGGCAAACTAAAATCTATACATTATACCGATAAACATGTTTTTTCCTATCCTTTCCAATAAAAATCCTCCATACTGACACAAACCAAAGCAACACAAATTATGCTTTTAAAGAACCACAGGAAAAAATTCTTACCTATATTAAGGAAAGTGACTCACAGTGTGTTTGTGTCTCCTTTGTTGACCTTGTAAGTACCTTATTATTATTAATGCCAATAAACCAATATAACACACAGAAACTATTGAAAACAATATTGATAGTTACACTTCACAAAAAATCATAATCATACAAGGAGGAAGAGAAAAAATAAAAATAACATAAGGCAGAGGGAGGAATTATATAAGATTGAACCTAAAGAGCAATTTTTGACTTTTTAAACATTTTTTGTTCTTTATGCCCACAAAGGATTTAACTTAGGCATTAAAATCAACCAAAAAATTGACAATAGTATAGATTTTTACCAAAAATTTGCATTTGGGAATAAATCATTTACCAAGTATAATAGAATTGTTTTAACAATATATTAGATACTATAGAAAAGTATAGAATAATATCAAAAGAATTCAAATATGTTCTGATATTTTTTTTTGTGAGAGATACTGTGCAAAACTAATTCCAAAAAGATTTAATGAAAACACATTCACAAAAACTATTAATAATTGTTTCTTCCGTCATACAGAATGTTCATTTTCAATATTTTGCTAGATTGCTATAAGTACTTTTACAGGGATAACATCTACAGTATGTAATATTTTCAATATTTTCAAAAATATGTTTTCAAAAGAAGACAAGTTTATTCATTGCACACATGTTAAGTAAAACTGTACAGGAGGGAAATTTGCACATACTTATTTTATTGCACATATAGAGAATTTTTTTGCACACATTTTTTAACACATATACTTCATTTTTTATTGCACATAAACTTCATTTTTTAACACATATACTTCATTTTTTTTGCACATATACTTCATTTTTTTTGCACACATACTTATTTTTTATCAAACATAAACTTAATTATTTGCACATAAACTTAATTATTTTGCACATAAGTTATAGAAGGAGTATGGGGATATAGTTAGAGTTGTTCTTATTAACACACAAATGCTTCAATGCTGGACTGTTCAAGTATCTCTCCCGCAGTAACTGTGTTTCTGTTATTTCCCTTTCTTTTCTCATTTTCTTCTCCCGTCGTTCTTTGGTCTTTTTCTCAAGCCAGTGATGAAGAACAAATAATCCTTTAGTTTTGCTGGCAGCTTTTGTCTTCTCTGGACCATTCAGGTGATCTTGGGTTTCTCCAGCGGGACCATAAGGACCTGTCATGATGATGTTTTCATGAGCGTCTGTCTCCTTCTGAAGGGTTTGTTGTTTGTCAGTGTTGCTCTCTGGATGGGATTTTTTCACAGGTGTCTCCTGCTGCTCTGGAGCTTCTGGGTGGACTTCATCCATTTCACTTTCACTCTCCTGCATTTCGGTGTTCTCCATCCAACAAAACATCGGTTGATCTTTTGTCACGGGCTTCGGTCTTCTGTGTCTATGGTCCTTCAGCTCAAATGGAGAGATGAACTCCACCTCAGGCTCATCAGACTCGCTGTTCTCATTCATGTCCATGAGGATGAGATCAGACTGTGATGAAGGTGCTGACAGTGATATCGCCTCGGTATATTCATATGGGATGTACGGGGATGATCCTGAAGAATGAAGACATTGAAAGAGTTACAATGTTTTTATCTCGACACAATGAACTATCTCGTCACATATGATACACTTTCTCTTACCTTCATGGTCCGTTTTTTTGCCACTGTTCGGTTTCTTCCCTGATCTTTCACTCTCCAGCATCTCTGTGTTCTCCTCCATCCAACTAAACATGGGTTGTTTTTTCCTGATGGGCTTAGGTCTCCTGTGTCTGGTGTCCTTCAGCCCAAATGGAGAGATGATATGCACCTCATCTTCATCTTCAATGTCCACGAGGACCAGGTGTTTAAAGAGATCAAACTGTGACGTGACCAGCGGTTCAGGCACTGTTGGAGCTGGTGTTGGTGGACCAGCTGATATTGGCAAAGGAGATGAAGTGAGTCTTGATTTTCTTAGTTTCGTCTTGTCATACATAACTAGACTTTCTCTTACCTTCATATTTTGTCACCTCCGTCTGTTCAGGATTCCGGTCGGGTGAGGCAGATCTATGAAACCCTGATGAATGAAGAGATGGAGAGTCTCAAGGTTTTACCTCAACATACACAGTGTTTGAACTGTGAAATCTTTATAAACTTTCTGTTACCTTCAAGATCCATGTTTTGAGCTTCCTTCGTCAGTTTCCTCCTTGAACGTCTCATCTTTGATCTCTCAGGTGATGAAGTTGATGGTTTAGGTGCAAAATGTCTCACCAGCGGTTCAGGCACTGATGAATGATGGGATTTAGAGAGTCACGATGTTTTTACCCCAGCAAAATGCACTCTTGTCACATCTTAATAAACTTTCTCTTACCTTCATGATCCGTTTTCTTGTCACCCTTCTTCAGTTTATTTGCTGAAACTCTCTTCTCTGATCTCTCAGGTGATGCAGTCGCGGGTTGAGGATCAACACGTATCACCAGCGGTTTAGGCACTGATGGATGAAGAGAAAGAGAGTTTCAACGTTTTACCTCGACACATGTAATATTGTCATGTCTTTATAAAAAAATTCTTACCTTCATGATACATGTTTTTAGCCCTTTTCATCCGTTTCCTCCTGGAACGTCTCACCTCTGATCTCTCAGGTGTTGCAGTTGAGGGTTGAGGATCAAAACGTACAACCAACGGTTCCAGCCTTGACGGATGACGGGATTTTACCCTCTCAGCTGTTGAAGCTGGTGGGCATGGAGCGACTTGTATCGGTGGAGGAGATGGTGAAAGTGTCAACGTATCGATGCTCAATGGACAAGCATCTCGGGATCCCTTCCCTGACTTCGGTGTGGAGTCATCTTGACGCTGTGCTCCTCTCTGTTCTTGCTCCTGTACAGTGTTGGTCATAACTAGTTACTGAGTAATTAGTTACTGTAATTCAATTACTTTCCCCTTGAAAAAGTATGTGATGGATTACTCTTAGTTTTCTGTCATTTAATTACAGTTTCTTATGATGTAATTGAACTAAATACAGTGTAATATATCCAATAGTCGACATGACATTAACACCAAGTCTAAGTTTAAATGTATGCTTTAATGATCCTTCTCACATTGGTATACTTTGGTCAGTTAGTAAGAATGATTGATGTAGTTATTTATTAGAAATAATTAATTAAGCCGTTCGATGTCTATCCTTGAATCACTTCTAATCAAGATTGATGTAGGATATAGAAAGTAATTAGGAATAAGTAATGAAACTTTTTGGATGGAGTAATTTGTACGGTAATGTAATGACACTATTGAATATGTAATTAGTAATTATCACTGTTTCAGAGTAACTTACCCAACACTGCTCCTGTGTTTGGTTGTATTCCGGATCTGGCGTCTCGTGGCCCAAGCATCCACAGTTCACTTGTCCCATGATGTGAAACTACACCAAACTAGCCTACTTACTTTAATACTAAACTTAAAAAAAGTATTTATGGTACTTCTTTGCAAACCGCAAATGTAAAAGTAATCGCGAAAACAGACTAGTAACTCCTGCAGTTGCTCGCGCTGTCAACAAGTTTGCGTTGATCTCTGACGTCATCGACAATATTAGTAACCAATGGAAACCAAAGCGAGCCTTAAAAATAAACCATTGAAATAAAGACATAAAATACAATAATCGTTTAAGTTGGAATTTTTTGTCTATTCGTAACAGCTGAAAGCATGAGTCAAATGTTTAACAAGCAGAGAACATTTAGCGACTTTATTTTTTGGAACTAAGTGTATTATTTAAACGAATCTGTTCGATTAAATAAGCCGCTCGCGTTAAACATCCAAGTGTCGCGAGATCACGCTGCTCCCGTTGACGCGCGATCTGCGCAGAGCAGCTGAGGTGATTTAAGTCTGGAGGTTTTCATTGTCGTTGATAAAAATTCGGTGTGAGATTTATCAATAAAGTCGTAGACTCTACAAGAAGAGAAACGAATAAAACTCACATGTGAGCTCAGTCTCAGTATTATATACATTAGACTTTCAGCTCCATTCTAAAATTGACATGTAGATGTTTTGAGCGATTTCTTTTAACTCGTGTGTGTGTTATTGAATATTCTCTCATGTTAGTAACAGATGTGAGGGAGTATATATTGGTTTATAGTCTGCCTAAAGCAGCTCCAGAGTGTATTTTCTTACTGTATTTGCTGTAATATCATTAAAACTATGTTATGTCTTCATGAAGACAAGAAACTGGAAATGTTAATCCTGATGTAATATTCACTTTATTAATCAGCACTATCGGTCATCTTAACATGCATGCACACGCTCAGTAATTCTTCTCACTCGTCTCTCCTTCCTATACACATCTATACAACTCAAGAAGTTTGAGTGCCATCTAGTGGTGCAATAATGTAACAACACCACAAACTATTTCTGTATTTGCTGTTATATCATTTAAACTAATGTCAAGTTTTTTCTTGAAAATGTTTATAATATATCGTGGTTGTTTTCTGCTTGTGTTTATTTCAGGTGTGTTTTGCACGAGCAGTGAACACCAGATGTCGCTCATCTCATCTACAGTCCCTGTGCCCAGTTGCATAAAGCACCTAAAGTTTTTCCTAAGTGATTTCCCTTCACCAAAGACAATAGGAGAATAACTTAAGTAAAACTTAAGGTATATTTAAGGGCAAGCTTAAGGGAAAATTACACTCAAAGTACTTTATGCAACCGGGTCCTGGACTTCACAGGTTGAGTGCGTGTCACCTGTGCAGATATATCAGTGGCGTGCTGTGTGAAATATTTAATTTCCATAAACATTTACGAACAGATTTCTTAAACAAAATGACATACAGGTTTAATGTACATTTATATAAATCACAGTGAAATGTATAAGGGTCCAGCTTTCTCTAAATGTATTTTTGGAGGCTATTAGTCCTGAGACGGCGTGAGAGGTTGAAAGTTTAAAATCATTCCTCCTTCTTCTCTCATGAGCAGGTTTTAGAGGCGACGCACTGGTTTGGGTCCGGGCAGAATTCTGAACCTTGACACCGTTTTAGCGACCTCCACCTTCATTTCTGCCATAGAAAAGTTCTTGACCGACGCAGTGCCTAGCAGACATACACAGAAGAGAAACAGTAGAAGGATTTGATTGGCGAGTCCAACACAAATGAACTGTCTTAATGAACAAGATTAATTTGTGAGTGTATACTATAGTGTGAACTGTACCTGGGTGCTGCAGAGAATGCTATTAAAGCATGAGGTGATCTTCCCTTTGGCCTCTGTGGATCAAACCGCATGGGGTCAAACACCTGATGAGAGAGACTGCAGACATCATTCCCAATGTTTTCATTTGTTTCTGTGTCGATGAGAGTCTTATCGCTGGATCGCTCCAGATAACAGGATTCCGATGAATACCGGAAATACTTATCAAGCACAAACATCTACAGAGAGAATAATATGATTAGCATCTGTTTTAAATATTGTTATCATACCTGTCTTACAGCAGTGAAGTCTCTGGATTTGATGTGACATCACTGAAGTGAGTAGCCTGTGGAATGACAAGGTCTCCTGGAATCTTCATGTCTTCATCGGGTCAGAGCCAGAACGGGCAGGTGGACCCTCAAACTCTCCTTAATGCACATGGTGCTGAATGTAAGCTGACTGAGGTCATCCCTACAGCCAATCAAATTGTGATGTAATTACCTCAGGGGTCATGATCGAGGGGGATGAGATTCCAAAGGCTTTTAACTAAACTTATATTTTTATGTTTTGTTACACTTACTGATTAAATAAGCTGTTCCTAATAATAAAAAATGTTTTCTGGAAATCATCTTGCGACCCCTACTTCTGTCAAACCAGCAATGGTTAACTGATGTTAAAGAAGCAAAAGAAAGCAGTCAGAGCTTCCATATGAATAACTTATCGTACAGGTGTGTAATACTGATGATGTCTCACTGTGATGAAGTATAGGCACATGTTGTCCTAATCGATCATCTTTCAGCGTGTGTAGAAGTTTTGATTTCCTGCATTGTCTAATCCAAGAAACACCAGTTTAACAGACTTCCTGTAAAAACCTGCAAAAAAAAACCACACATACAAAAACCTTAAAAATCTACTTAACACTGTCTGTCAGGAAATATGTTTGAATGTGTCTTTAATTACAAATAAACTGCAGCTAAAAAAATGTTTGGGCACACCTAATGAATATGTGTCACAATTTTTTACACATTTTATGTTTTGTGTAGAAGTGACTGTCCAACTTTACGATTTTAATTTAAGTAGTTGCAAACGTTCAGTCGGCTCTGTCTCAACATTTGAATGTTAGTGATAATTAAAGACTTCATTTACCTCAAAACTAGCATGATGAGGCAAACTAAAATCTATACATTATACCGATAAACATGTTTTTTCCTATCCTTTCCAATAAAAATCCTCCATACTGACACAAACCAAAGCAACACAAATTATGCTTTTAAAGAACCACAGGAAAAAATTCTTACCTATATTAAGGAAAGTGACTCACAGTGTGTTTGTGTCTCCTTTGTTGACCTTGTAAGTACCTTATTATTATTAATGCCAATAAACCAATATAACACACAGAAACTATTGAAAACAATATTGATAGTTACACTTCACAAAAAATCATAATCATACAAGGAGGAAGAGAAAAAATAAAAATAACATAAGGCAGAGGGAGGAATTATATAAGATTGAACCTAAAGAGCAATTTTTGACTTTTTAAACATTTTTTGTTCTTTATGCCCACAAAGGATTTAACTTAGGCATTAAAATCAACCAAAAAATTGACAATAGTATAGATTTTTACCAAAAATTTGCATTTGGGAATAAATCATTTACCAAGTATAATAGAATTGTTTTAACAATATATTAGATACTATAGAAAAGTATAGAATAATATCAAAAGAATTCAAATATGTTCTGATATTTTTTTTTGTGAGAGATACTGTGCAAAACTAATTCCAAAAAGATTTAATGAAAACACATTCACAAAAACTATTAATAATTGTTTCTTCCGTCATACAGAATGTTCATTTTCAATATTTTGCTAGATTGCTATAAGTACTTTTACAGGGATAACATCTACAGTATGTAATATTTTCAATATTTTCAAAAATATGTTTTCAAAAGAAGACAAGTTTATTCATTGCACACATGTTAAGTAAAACTGTACAGGAGGGAAATTTGCACATACTTATTTTATTGCACATATAGAGAATTTTTTTGCACACATTTTTTAACACATATACTTCATTTTTTATTGCACATAAACTTCATTTTTTAACACATATACTTCATTTTTTTTGCACATATACTTCATTTTTTTTGCACACATACTTATTTTTTATCAAACATAAACTTAATTATTTGCACATAAACTTAATTATTTTGCACATAAGTTATAGAAGGAGTATGGGGATATAGTTAGAGTTGTTCTTATTAACACACAAATGCTTCAATGCTGGACTGTTCAAGTATCTCTCCCGCAGTAACTGTGTTTCTGTTATTTCCCTTTCTTTTCTCATTTTCTTCTCCCGTCGTTCTTTGGTCTTTTTCTCAAGCCAGTGATGAAGAACAAATAATCCTTTAGTTTTGCTGGCAGCTTTTGTCTTCTCTGGACCATTCAGGTGATCTTGGGTTTCTCCAGCGGGACCATAAGGACCTGTCATGATGATGTTTTCATGAGCGTCTGTCTCCTTCTGAAGGGTTTGTTGTTTGTCAGTGTTGCTCTCTGGATGGGATTTTTTCACAGGTGTCTCCTGCTGCTCTGGAGCTTCTGGGTGGACTTCATCCATTTCACTTTCACTCTCCTGCATTTCGGTGTTCTCCATCCAACAAAACATCGGTTGATCTTTTGTCACGGGCTTCGGTCTTCTGTGTCTATGGTCCTTCAGCTCAAATGGAGAGATGAACTCCACCTCAGGCTCATCAGACTCGCTGTTCTCATTCATGTCCATGAGGATGAGATCAGACTGTGATGAAGGTGCTGACAGTGATATCGCCTCGGTATATTCATATGGGATGTACGGGGATGATCCTGAAGAATGAAGACATTGAAAGAGTTACAATGTTTTTATCTCGACACAATGAACTATCTCGTCACATATGATACACTTTCTCTTACCTTCATGGTCCGTTTTTTTGCCACTGTTCGGTTTCTTCCCTGATCTTTCACTCTCCAGCATCTCTGTGTTCTCCTCCATCCAACTAAACATGGGTTGTTTTTTCCTGATGGGCTTAGGTCTCCTGTGTCTGGTGTCCTTCAGCCCAAATGGAGAGATGATATGCACCTCATCTTCATCTTCAATGTCCACGAGGACCAGGTGTTTAAAGAGATCAAACTGTGACGTGACCAGCGGTTCAGGCACTGTTGGAGCTGGTGTTGGTGGACCAGCTGATATTGGCAAAGGAGATGAAGTGAGTCTTGATTTTCTTAGTTTCGTCTTGTCATACATAACTAGACTTTCTCTTACCTTCATATTTTGTCACCTCCGTCTGTTCAGGATTCCGGTCGGGTGAGGCAGATCTATGAAACCCTGATGAATGAAGAGATGGAGAGTCTCAAGGTTTTACCTCAACATACACAGTGTTTGAACTGTGAAATCTTTATAAACTTTCTGTTACCTTCAGATCCATGTTTTGAGCTTCCTTCGTCAGTTTCCTCCTTGAACGTCTCATCTTTGATCTCTCAGGTGATGAAGTTGATGGTTTAGGTGCAAAATGTCTCACCAGCGGTTCAGGCACTGATGAATGATGGGATTTAGAGAGTCACGATGTTTTTACCCCAGCAAAATGCACTCTTGTCACATCTTAATAAACTTTCTCTTACCTTCATGATCCGTTTTCTTGTCACCCTTCTTCAGTTTATTTGCTGAAACTCTCTTCTCTGATCTCTCAGGTGATGCAGTCGCGGGTTGAGGATCAACACGTATCACCAGCGGTTTAGGCACTGATGGATGAAGAGAAAGAGAGTTTCAACGTTTTACCTCGACACATGTAATATTGTCATGTCTTTATAAAAAAATTCTTACCTTCATGATACATGTTTTTAGCCCTTTTCATCCGTTTCCTCCTGGAACGTCTCACCTCTGATCTCTCAGGTGTTGCAGTTGAGGGTTGAGGATCAAAACGTACAACCAACGGTTCCAGCCTTGACGGATGACGGGATTTTACCCTCTCAGCTGTTGAAGCTGGTGGGCATGGAGCGACTTGTATCGGTGGAGGAGATGGTGAAAGTGTCAACGTATCGATGCTCAATGGACAAGCATCTCGGGATCCCTTCCCTGACTTCGGTGTGGAGTCATCTTGACGCTGTGCTCCTCTCTGTTCTTGCTCCTGTACAGTGTTGGTCATAACTAGTTACTGAGTAATTAGTTACTTGTAATTCAATTACTTTCCCCTTGAAAAAGTATGTGATGGATTACTCTTAGTTTTCTGTCATTTAATTACAGTTTCTTATGATGTAATTGAACTAAATACAGTGTAATATATCCAATAGTCGACATGACATTAACACCAAGTCTAAGTTTAAATGTATGCTTTAATGTATCCTTCTCACATTGGTATACTTTGGTCAGTTAGTAAGAATGAGTGATGTAGTTATTTATTAGAAATAATTAATTAAGCCGTTCGATGTCTATCCTTGAATCACTTCTAATCAAGATTGATGTAGGATATAGAAAGTAATTAGGAATAAGTAATGAAACTTTTTGGATGGAGTAATTTGTACGGTAATGTAATGACACTATTGAATATGTAATTAGTAATTATCACTGTTTCAGAGTAACTTACCCAACACTGCTCCTGTGTTTGGTTGTATTCCGGATCTGGCGTCTCGTGGCCCAAGCATCCACAGTTCACTTGTCCCATGATGTGAAACTACACCAAACTAGCCTACTTACTTTAATACTAAACTTAAAAAAAGTATTTATGGTACTTCTTTGCAAACCGCAAATGTAAAAGTAATCGCGAAAACAGACTAGTAACTCCTGCAGTTGCTCGCGCTGTCAACAAGTTTGCGTTGATCTCTGACGTCATCGACAATATTAGTAACCAATGGAAACCAAAGCGAGCCTTAAAAATAAACCATTGAAATAAAGACATAAAATACAATAATCGTTTAAGTTGGAATTTTTTGTCTATTCGTAACAGCTGAAAGCATGAGTCAAATGTTTAACAAGCAGAGAACATCTAGCGACTTTATTTTTTGAACTAAGTGTATTATTTAAACGAATCTGTTCGATTAAATAAGCCGCTCGCGTTAAACATCCAAGTGTCGCGAGATCACGCTGCTCCCGTTGACGCGCGATCTGCGCAGAGCAGCTGAGGTGATTTAAGTCTGGAGGTTTTCATTGTCGTTGATAAAAATTCGGTGTGAGATTTATCAATAAAGTCGTAGACTCTACAAGAAGAGAAACGAATAAAACTCACATGTGAGCTCAGTCTCAGTATTATATACATTAGACTTTCAGCTCCATTCTAAAATTGACATGTAGATGTTTTGAGCGATTTCTTTTAACTCGTGTGTGTGTTATTGAATATTCTCTCATGTTAGTAACAGATGTGAGGGAGTATATATTGGTTTATAGTCTGCCTAAAGCAGCTCCAGAGTGTATTTTCTTACAGTATTTGCTGTAATATCATTAAAACTATGTTATGTCTTCATGAAGACAAGAAACTGGAAATGTTAATCCTGATGTAATATTCACTTTATTAATCAGCACTATCGGTCATCTTAACATGCATGCACACGCTCAGTAATTCTTCTCACTCGTCTCTCCTTCCTATACACATCTATACAACTCAAGAAGTTTGAGTGCCATCTAGTGGTGCAATAATGTAACAACACCACAAACTATTTCTGTATTTGCTGTTATATCATTTAAACTAATGTCAAGTTTTTTCTTGAAAATGTTTATAATATATCGTGGTTGTTTTCTGCTTGTGTTTATTTCAGGTGTGTTTTGCACGAGCAGTGAACACCAGATGTCGCTCATCTCATCTACAGTCCCTGTGCCCAGTTGCATAAAGCACCTAAAGTTTTTCCTAAGTGATTTCCCTTCACCAAAGACAATAGGAGAATAACTTAAGTAAAACTTAAGGTATATTTAAGGGCACGCTTAAGGGAAAATTACACTCAAAGTACTTTATGCAACCGGGTCCTGGACTTCACAGGTTGAGTGCGTGTCACCTGTGCAGATATATCAGTGGCGTGCTGTGTGAAATATTTAATTTCCATAAACATTTACGAACAGATTTCTTAAACAAAATGACATACAGGTTTAATGTACATTTATATAAATCACAGTGAAATGTATAAGGGTCCAGCTTTCTCTAAATGTATTTTTGGAGGCTATTAGTCCTGAGACGGCGTGAGAGGTTGAAAGTTTAAAATCATTCCTCCTTCTTCTCTCATGAGCAGGTTTTAGAGGCGACGCACTGGTTTGGGTCCGGGCAGAATTCTGAACCTTGACACCGTTTTAGCGACCACCACCTTCATTTCTGCCATAGAAAAGTTCTTGACCGACGCAGTGCCTAGCAGACATACACAGAAGAGAAACAGTAGAAGGATTTGATTGGCGAGTCCAACACAAATGAACTGTCTTAATGAACAAGATTAATTTGTGAGTGTATACTATAGTGTGAACTGTACCTGGGTGCTGCAGAGAATGCTATTAAAGCATGAGGTGATCTTCCCTTTGGCCTCTGTGGATCAAACCGCATGGGGTCAAACACCTGATGAGAGAGACTGCAGACATCATTCCCAATGTTTTCATTTGTTTCTGTGTCGATGAGAGTCTTATCGCTGGATCGCTCCAGATAACAGGATTCCGATGAATACCGGAAATACTTATCAAGCACAAACATCCTACAGAGAGAATAATATGATTAGCATCTGTTTTAAATATTGTTATCATACCTGTCTTACAGCAGTGAAGTCTCTGGATTTGATGTGACATCACTGAAGTGAGTAGCCTGTGGAATGACAAGGTCTCCTGGAATCTTCATGTCTTCATCGGGTCAGAGCCAGAACGGGCAGGTGGACCCTCAAACTCTCCTTAATGCACATGGTGCTGAATGTAAGCTGACTGAGGTCATCCCTACAGCCAATCAAATTGTGATGTAATTACCTCAGGGGTCATGATCGAGGGGGATGAGATTCCAAAGGCTTTTAACTAAACTTATATTTTTATGTTTGGTTAGCACTTACTGATTAAATAAGCTGTTCCTAATAATAAAAAATGTTTTCTGGAAACCATCTTGCGACCCCTACTTCTGTCAAACCAGCAATGGTTAACTGATGTTAAAGAAGCAAAAGAAAGCAGTCAGAGCTTCCATATGAATAACTTATCGTACAGGTGTGTAATACTGATGATGTCTCACTGTGATGAAGTGTAGGCACATGTTGTCCTAATCGATCATCTTTCAGCGTGTGTAGAAGTTTTGATTTCCTGCATTGTCTAATCCAAGAAACACCAGTTGAACAGACTTCCTGTAAAAACCTGCAAAAAAAAAAACCACACATACAAAAACCTTAAAAATCTACTTAACACTGTCTGTCAGGAAATATGTTTGAATGTGTCTTTAATTACAAATAAACTGCAGCTAAAAAAATGTTTGGGCACACCTAATGAATATGTGTCACAATTTTTTACACATTTTATGTTTTGTGTAGAAGTGACTGTCCAACTTTACGATTTTAATTTAAGTAGTTGCAAACGTTCAGTCGGCTGTGTCTCAACATTTGAATGTTAGTGATAATTAAAGACTTCATTTACCTCAAAACTAGCATGATGAGGCAAACTAAAATCTATACATTATACCGATAAACATGTTTTTTCCTATCCTTTCCAATAAAAATCCTCCATACTGACACAACCCAAAGCAACACAAATTATGCTTTTAAAGAACCACAGGAAAAAATTCTTACCTATATTAAGGAAAGTGACTCACAGTGTGTTTGTGTCTCCTTTGTTGACCTTGTAAGTACCTTATTATTATTAATGCCAATAAACCAATATAACACACAGAAACTATTGAAAACAATATTGATAGTTACACTTCACAAAAAATCATAATCATACAAGGAGGAAGAGAAAAAATAAAAATAACATAAGGCAGAGGGAGGAATTATATAAGATTGAACCTAAAGAGCAATTTTTGACTTTTTAAAACATTTTTTGTTCTTTATGCCCACAAAGGATTTAACTTAGGCATTAAAATCAACCAAAAAATTGACAATAGTATAGATTTTTACCAAACATTTGCATTTGGGAATAAATCATTTACCAAGTATAATAGAATTGTTTTAACAATATATTAGATACTATAGAAAAGTATAGAATAATATCAAAAGAATTCAAATATGTTCTGATATTTTTTTTGTGAGAGATACTGTGCAAAACTAATTCAAAAGATTTAATGAAAAACACATTCACAAAAACTATTAATAATTGTTTCTTCCGTCATACAGAATGTTCATTTTCAATATTTTGCTAGATTGCTATAAGTACTTTTACAGGGATAACATCTACAGTATGTAATATTTTCAATATTTTCAAAAATATGTTTTCAAAAGAAGACAAGTTTATTCATTGCACACATGTTAAGTAAAACTGTACAGGAGGGAAATTTGCACATACTTATTTTATTGCACATATAGAGAATTTTTTTGCACACATTTTTTAACACATATACTTCATTTTTTATTGCACATAAACTTCATTTTTTAACACATATACTTCATTTTTTTTGCACATATACTTCATTTTTTTTGCACACATACTTATTTTTTATCACACATAAACTTAATTATTTGCACATAAACTTAATTATTTTGCACATAAGTTATAGAAGGAGTATGGGGATATAGTTAGAGTTGTTCTTATTAACACACAAATGCTTCAATGCTGGACTGTTCAAGTATCTCTCCCGCAGTAACTGTGTTTCTGTTATTTCCCTTTCTTTTCTCATTTTCTTCTCCCGTCGTTCTTTGGTCTTTTTCTCAAGCCAGTGATGAAGAACAAATAATCCTTTAGTTTTGCTGGCAGCTTTTGTCTTCTCTGGACCATTCAGGTGATCTTGGGTTTCTCCAGCGGGACCATAAGGACCTGTCATGATGATGTTTTCATGAGCGTCTGTCTCCTTCTGAAGGGTTTGTTGTTTGTCACGTTGCTCTCTGGATGGGATTTTTTCACAGGTGTCTCCTGCTGCTCTGGAGCTTCTGGGTGGACTTCATCCATTTCACTTTCACTCTCCTGCATTTCGGTGTTCTCCATCCAACAAAACATCGGTTGATCTTTTGTCACGGGCTTCGGTCTTCTGTGTCTATGGTCCTTCAGCTCAAATGGAGAGATGAACTCCACCTCAGGCTCATCAGACTCGCTGTTCTCATTCATGTCCATGAGGATGAGATCAGACTGTGATGAAGGTGCTGACAGTGATATCGCCTCGGTATATTCATATGGGATGTACGGGGATGATCCTGAAGAATGAAGACATTGAAAGAGTTACAATGTTTTTATCTCGACACAATGAACTATCTCGTCACATATGATACACTTTCTCTTACCTTCATGGTCCGTTTTTTTGCCACTGTTCCGTTTCTTCCCTGATCTTTCACTCTCCAGCATCTCTGTGTTCTTCTCCATCCAACTAAACATGGGTTGTTTTTTCCTGATGGGCTTAGGTCTCCTGTGTCTGGTGTCCTTCAGCCCAAATGGAGAGATGATATGCACCTCATCTTCATCTTCAATGTCCACGAGGACCAGGTGTTTAAAGAGATCAAACTGTGACGTGACCAGCGGTTCAGGCCCTGTTGGAGCTGGTGTTGGTGACCAGCTGATATTGGCAAAGGAGATGAAGTGAGTCTTGATTTTCTTAGTTTCGTCTTGTCATACATAACTAGACTTTCTCTTACCTTCATATTTTGTCACCTCCGTCTGTTCAGGATTCCGGTCGGGTGAGGCAGATCTATGAAACCCTGATGAATGAAGAGATGGAGAGTCTCAAGGTTTTACCTCAACATACACAGTGTTTGAACTGTGAAATCTTTATAAACTTTCTGTTACCTTCAGGATCCATGTTTTGAGCTTCCTTCGTCAGTTTCCTCCTTGAACGTCTCATCTTTGATCTCTCAGGTGATGAAGTTGATGGTTTAGGTGCAAAATGTCTCACCAGCGGTTCAGGCACTGATGAATGATGGGATTTAGAGAGTCACGATGTTTTTACCCCAGCAAAATGCACTCTTGTCACATCTTAATAAACTTTCTCTTACCTTCATGATCCGTTTTCTTGTCACCCTTCTTCAGTTTATTTGCTGAAACTCTCTGCTCTGATCTCTCAGGTGATGCAGTCGCGGGTTGAGGATCAACACGTATCACCAGCGGTTTAGGCACTGATGGATGAAGAGAAAGAGAGTTTCAACGTTTTACATCGACACATGTAATATTGTCATGTCTTTATAAAAAAATTCTTACCTTCATGATACATGTTTTTAGCCCTTTTCATCCGTTTCCTCCTTGAACGTCTCACCTCTGATCTCTCAGGTGTTGCAGTTGAGGGTTGAGGATCAAAACGTACAACCAACGGTTCCAGCCTTGACGGAATGACGGGATTTTACCCTCTCAGCTGTTGAAGCTGGTGGGCATGGAGCGACTTGTATCGGTGGAGGAGATGGTGAAAGTGTCAACGTATCGATGCTCAATGGACAAGCATCTCGGGATCCCTTCCCTGACTTCGGTGTGGAGTCATCTTGACGCTGTGCTCCTCTCTGTTCTTGCTCCTGTACAGTGTTGGTCATAACTAGTTACTGAGTAATTAGTTACTGTAATTCAATTACTTTCCCCTTGAAAAAGTATGTGATGGATTACTCTTAGTTTTCTGTCATTTAATTACAGTTTCTTATGATGTAATTGAACTAAATACAGTGTAATATATCCAATAGTCGACATGACATTAACACCAAGTCTAAGTTTAAATGTATGCTTTAATGATCCTTCTCACATTGGTATACTTTGGTCAGTTAGTAAGAATGATTGATGTAGTTATTTATTAGAAATAATTAATTAAGCCGTTCGATGTCTATCCTTGAATCACTTCTAATCAAGATTGATGTAGGATATAGAAAGTAATTAGGAATAAGTAATGAAACTTTTTGGATGGAGTAATTTGTACGGTAATGTAATGACACTATTGAATATGTAATTAGTAATTATCACTGTTTCAGAGTAACTTACCCAACACTGCTCCTGTGTTTGGTTGTATTCAGGATCTGGCGTCTCGTGGCCCAAGCATCCACAGTTCACTTGTCCCATGATGTGAAACTACACCAAACTAGCCTACTTACTTTAATACTAAACTTAAAAAAAGTATTTATGGTACTTCTTTGCAAACCGCAAATGTAAAAGTAATCGCGAAAACAGACTAGTAACTCCTGCAGTTGCTCGCGCTGTCAACAAGTTTGCGTTGATCTCTGACGTCATCGACAATATTAGTAACCAATGGAAACCAAAGCGAGCCTTAAAAATAAACCATTGAAATAAAGACATAAAATACAATAATCGTTTAAGTTGGAATTTTTTGTCTATTCGTAACAGCTGAAAGCATGAGTCAAATGTTTAACAAGCAGAGAACATCTAGCGACTTTTTTTTTGAACTAAGTGTATTATTTAAACGAATCTGTTCGATTAAATAAGCCGCTCGCGTTAAACATCCAAATGTCGCGAGATCACGCTGCTCCCGTTGACGCGCGATATGCGCAGAGCAGCTGAGGTGATTTAAGTCTGGAGGTTTTCATTGTCGTTGATAAAATTCGGTGTGAGATTTATCACTAAAGTCGTAGACTCTACAAGAAGAGAAACGAATAAAACTCACATGTGAGCTCAGTCTCAGTATTATATACATTAGACTTTCAGCTCCATTCTAAAATTGACATGTAGATGTTTTGAGCGATTTCTTTAACTCGTGTGTGTGTTATTGAATATTCTCTCATGTTAGTAACAGATGTGAGGAGTATATATTGGTTTATAGTCTGCCTAAAGCAGCTCCAGAGTGTATTTTCTTACTGTATTTGCTGTAATATCATTAAAACTATGTTATGTCTTCATGAAGACAAGAAACTGGAAATGTTGATCCTGGTCATATTCACTTTATTAATCAGCACTATCGGTCATCTTAACATGCATGCACACGCTCAGTAATTCTTCTCACTCGTCTCTCCTTCCTATACACATCTATACAACTCAAGAAGTTTGAGTGCCATCTAGTGGTGCAATAATGTAACAACACCACAAACTATTTCTGTATTTGCTGTTATATCATTTAAACTAATGTGAAGTTTTTTCTTGAAAATGTTTATAATATATCGTGGTTGTTTTCTGCTTGTGTTTATTTCAGGTGTGTTTTGCAACGAGCAGTGAACACCAGATGTCGCTCATCTCATCTACAGTCCCTGTGCCCAGTTGCATAAAGCACCTAAAGTTTTTCCTAAGTGATTTCCCTTCACCAAAGACAATAGGAGAATAACTTAAGTAAAACTTAAGGTATATTTAAGGGCACGCTTAAGGGAAAATTACACTCAAAGTACTTTATGCAACCGGGTCCTGGACTTCACAGGTTGAGTGCGTGTCACCTGTGCAGATATATCAGTGGCGTGCTGTGTGAAATATTTAATTTCCATAAACATTTACGAACAGATTTCTAAAACAAAATGACATACAGGTTTAATGTACATTTATATAAATCACAGTGAAATGTATAAGGGTCCAGCTTTCTCTAAATGTATTTTTGGAGGCTATTAGTCCTGAGACGGCGTGAGAGGTTGAAAGTTTAAAATCATTCCTCCTTCTTCTCTCATGAGCAGGTTTTAGAGGCGACGCACTGGTTTGGGTCCGGGCAGAATTCTGAACCTTGACACCGTTTTAGCGACCACCACCTTCATTTCTGCCATAGAAAAGTTCTTGACCGACGCAGTGCCTAGCAGACATACACAGAAGAGAAACAGTAGAAGGATTTGATTGGCGAGTCCAACACAAATGAACTGTCTTAATGAACAAGATTAATTTGTGAGTGTATACTATAGTGTGAACTGTACCTGGGTGCTGCAGAGAATGCTATTAAAGCATGAGGTGATCTTCCCTTTGGCCTCTGTGGATCAAACCGCATGGGGTCAAACACCTGATGAGAGAGACTGCAGACATCATTCCCAATGTTTTCATTTGTTTCTGTGTCGATGAGAGTCTTATCGCTGGATCGCTCCAGATAACAGGATTCCGATGAATACCGGAAATACTTATCAAGCACAAACATCCTACAGAGAGAATAATATGATTAGCATCTGTTTTAAATATTGTTATCATACCTGTCTTACAGCAGTGAAGTCTCTGGATTTGATGTGACATCACTGAAGTGAGTAGCCTGTGGAATGACAAGGTCTCCTGGAATCTTCATGTCTTCATCGGGTCAGAGCCAGAACGGGCAGGTGGACCCTCAAACTCTCCTTAATGCACATGGTGCTGAATGTAAGCTGACTGAGGTCATCCCTACAGCCAATCAAATTGTGATGTAATTACCTCAGGGGTCATGATCGAGGGGGATGAGATTCCAAAGGCTTTTAACTAAACTTATATTTTTATGTTTTGTTACACTTACTGATTAATAAGCTGTTCCTAATAATAAAAAATGTTTTCTGGAATCATCTTGCGACCCCTACTTCTGTCAAACCAGCAATGGTTAACTGATGTTAAAGAAGCAAAAGAAAGCAGTCAGAGCTTCCATATGAATAACTTATCGTACAGGTGTGTAATACTGATGATGTCTCACTGTGATGAAGTGTAGGCACATGTTGTCCTAATCGATCATCTTTCAGCGTGTGTAGAGCTTTGATTTCCTGCATTGTCTAATCCAAGAAACACCAGTTGAACAGACTTCCTGTAAAAACCTGCAAAAAAAAAAACCACACATACAAAAACCTTAAAAATCTACTTAACACTGTCTGTCAGGAAATATGTTTGAATGTGTCTTTAATTACAAATAAACTGCAGCTAAAAAAATGTTTGGGCACACCTAATGAATATGTGTCACAATTTTTTACACATTTTATGTTTTGTGTAGAAGTGACTGTCCAACTTTACGATTTTAATTCAAGTAGTTGCAACGTTCAGTCGGCTCTGTCTCAACATTTGAATGTTAGTGATAATTAAAGACTTCATTTACCTCAAAACTAGCATGATGAGGCAAACTAAAATCTATACATTATACCGATAAACATGTTTTTTCCTATCCTTTCCAATAAAAATCCTCCATACTGACACAACCCAAAGCAACACAAATTATGCTTTTAAAGAACCACAGGAAAAAATTCTTACCTATATTAAGGAAAGTGACTCACAGTGTGTTTGTGTCTCCTTTGTTGACCTTGTAAGTACCTTATTATTATTAATGCCAATAAACCAATATAACACACAGAAACTATTGAAAACAATATTGATAGTTACACTTCACAAAAAATCATAATCATACAAGGAGGAAGAGAAAAAATAAAAATAACATAAGGCAGAGGGAGGAATTATATAAGATTGAACCTAAAGAGCAATTTTTTACTTTTTAAACATTTTTTGTTCTTTATGCCCACAAAGGATTTAACTTAGGCATTAAAATCAACCAAAAAATTGACAATAGTATAGATTTTTACCAAAATTTGCATTTGGGAATAAATCATTTACCAAGTATAATAGAATTGTTTTAACAATATATTAGATACTATAGAAAAGTATAGAATAATATCAAAAGAATTCAAATATGTTCTGATATTTTTTTTGTGAGAGATACTGTGCAAAACTAATTCCAAAAAGATTTAATGAAAACACATTCACAAAAACTATTAATAATTGTTTCTTCCATCATACAGAATGTTCATTTTCAATATTTTGCTAGATTGCTATAAGTACTTTTACAGGGATAACATCTACAGTATGTAATATTTTCAATATTTTCAAAAATATGTTTTCAAAAGAAGACAAGTTTATTCATTGCACACATGTTAAGTAAAACTGTACAGGAGGGAAATTTGCACATACTTATTTTATTGCACATATAGAGAATTTTTTTGCACACATTTTTTAACACATATACTTCATTTTTTATTGCACATAAACTTCATTTTTTAAACATACTTCATTTTTTTTGCACATATACTTCATTTTTTTTGCACACATACTTATTTTTTATCACACATAAACTTAATTATTTGCACATAAACTTAATTATTTTGCACATAAGTTATAGAAGGAGTATGGGGATATAGTTAGAGTTGTTCTTATTAACACACAAATGCTTCAATGCTGGACTGTTCAAGTATCTCTCCCGCAGTAACTGTGTTTCTGTTATTTCCCTTTCTTTTCTCATTTTCTTCTCCCGTCGTTCTTTGGTCTTTTTCTCAACCCAGTGATGAAGAACAAATAATCCTTTAGTTTTGCTGGCAGCTTTTGTCTTCTCTGGACCATTCAGGTGATCTTGGGTTTCTCCAGCGGGACCATAAGGACCTGTCATGATGATGTTTTCATGAGCGTCTGTCTCCTTCTGAAGGGTTTGTTGTTTGTCAGTGTT
The DNA here is from genome assembly GCF_015846415.1 of Triplophysa dalaica. Taxonomy (NCBI): domain Eukaryota; kingdom Metazoa; phylum Chordata; class Actinopteri; order Cypriniformes; family Nemacheilidae; genus Triplophysa; species Triplophysa dalaica. The sequence goes on from NC_079559.1 coordinate 20,436,078, forward strand.
GCTCTCTGGATGGGATTTTTTCACAGGTGTCTCCTGCTGCTCTGGAGCTTCTGGGTGGACTTCATCCATTTCACTTTCACTCTCCTGCATTTCGGTGTTCTCCATCCAACAAAACATCGGTTGATCTTTTGTCACGGGCTTCGGTCTTCTGTGTCTATGGTCCTTCAGCTCAAATGGAGAGATGAACTCCACCTCAGGCTCATCAGACTCGCTGTTATCATTCATGTCCATGAGGATGAGATCAGACTGTGATGAAGGTGCTGACAGTGATATCGCCTCGGTATATTCATATGGGATGTACGGGGATGATCCTGAAGAATGAAGACATTGAAAGAGTTACAATGTTTTTATCTCGACACAATGAACTATCTCGTCACATATGATACACTTTCTCTTACCTTCATGGTCCGTTTTTTTGCCACTGTTCGGTTTCTTCGCTGATCTTTCACTCTCCAGCATCTCTGTGTTCTCCTCCATCCAACTAAACATGGGTTGTTTTTTCCTGATGGGCTTAGGTCTCCTGTGTCTGGTGTCCTTCAGCCCAAATGGAGAGATGATATGCACCTCATCTTCATCTTCAATGTCCACGAGGACCAGGTGTTTAAAGAGATCAAACTGTGACGTGACCAGCGGTTCAGGCACTGTTGGAGCTGATATTGGCAAAGGAGATGAAGTGAGTCTTGATTTTCTTAGTTTCGTCTTGTCATACATAACTAGACTTTCTCTTACCTTCATATTTTGTCACCTCCGTCTGTTCAGGATTCCGGTCGGGTGAGGCAGATCTATGAAACCCTTATGAATGAAGAGATGGAGAGTCTCAAGGTTTTACCTCAACATACACAGTGTTTGAACTGTGAAATCTTTATAAACTTTCTGTTACCTTCAGGATCCATGTTTTGAGCTTCCTTCGTCAGTTTCCTCCTTGAACGTCTCATCTTTGATCTCTCAGGTGATGAAGTTGATGGTTTAGGTGCAAAATGTCTCACCAGCGGTTCAGGCACTGATGAATGATGGGATTTAGAGAGTCACGATGTTTTTACCCCAGCAAAATGCACTCTTGTCACATCTTAATAAACTTTCTCTTACCTTCATGATCCGTTTTCTTGTCACCCTTCTTCAGTTTATTTGCTGAAACTCTCTGCTCTGATCTCTCAGGTGATGCAGTCGCGGGTTGAGGATCAACACGTATCACCAGCGGTTTAGGCACTGATGGATGAAGAGAAAGAGAGTTTCAACGTTTTACCTCGACACATGTAATATTGTCATGTCTTTATAAAAAAATTCTTACCTTCATGATACATGTTTTTAGCCCTTTTCATCCGTTTCCTGCCTTGAACGTCTCACCTCTGATCTCTCAGGTGTTGCAGTTGAGGGTTGAGGATCAAAACGTACAACCAACGGTTCCAGCCTTGACGGATGACGGGATTTTACCCTCTCAGCTGTTGAAGCTGGTGGGCATGGAGCGACTTGTATCGGTGGAGGAGATGGTGAAAGTGTCAACGTATCGATGCTCAATGGACAAGCATCTCGGGATCCCTTCCCTGACTTCGGTGTGGAGTCATCTTGACGCTGTGCTCCTCTCTGTTCTTGCTCCTGTACAGTGTTGGTCATAACTAGTTACTGAGTAATTAGTTACTGTAATTCAATTACTTTCCCCTTGAAAAAGTATGTGATGGATTACTCTTAGTTTTCTGTCATTTAATTACAGTTTCTTATGATGTAATTGAACTAAATACAGTGTAATATATCCAATAGTCGACATGACATTAACACCAAGTCTAAGTTTAAATGTTGCTTTAATGTACCTTCTCACATTGGTATACTTTGGTCAGTTAGTAAGAATGAGTGATGTAGTTATTTATTAGAAATAATTAATTAAGCCGTTCGATGTCTATCCTTGAATCACTTCTAATCAAGATTGATGTAGGATATAGAAAGTAATTAGGAATAAGTAATGAAACTTTTTGGATGGAGTAATTTGTACGGTAATGTAATGACACTATTGAATATGTAATTAGTAATTATCACTGTTTCAGAGTAACTTACCCAACACTGCTCCTGTGTTTGGTTGTATTCCGGATCTGGCGTCTCGTGGCCCAAGCATCCACAGTTCACTTGTCCCATGATGTGAAACTACACCAAACTAGCCTACTTACTTTAATACTAAACTTAAAAAAAGTATTTATGGTACTTCTTTGCAAACCGCAAATGTAAAAGTAATCGCGAAAAACAGACTAGTAACTCCTGCAGTTGCTCGCGCTGTCAACAAGTTTGCGTTGATCTCTGACGTCATCGACAATATTAGTAACCAATGGAAACCAAAGCGAGCCTTAAAAATAAACCATTGAAATAAAGACATAAAATACAATAATCGTTTAAGTTGGAATTTTTTGTCTATTCGTAACAGCTGAAAGCATGAGTCAAATGTTTAACAAGCAGAGAACATCTAGCGACTTTATTTTTTTGAACTAAGTGTATTATTTAAACGAATCTGTTCGATTAAATAAGCCGCTCGCGTTTAAACATCCAAGTGTCGCGAGATCACGCTGCTCCCGTTGACGCGCGATCTGCGCAGAGCAGCTGAGGTGATTTAAGTCTGGAGGTTTTCATTGTCGTTGATAAAAATTCGGTGTGAGATTTATCAATAAAGTCGTAGACTCTACAAGAAGAGAAACGAATAAAACTCACATGTGAGCTCAGTCTCAGTATTATATACATTAGACTTTCAGCTCCATTCTAAAATTGACATGTAGATGTTTTGAGCGATTTCTTTTAACTCGTGTGTGTGTTATTGAATATTCTCTCATGTTAGTAACAGATGTGAGAGAGTATATATTGGTTTATAGTCTGCCTAAAGCAGCTCCAGAGTGTATTTTCTTACTGTATTTGCTGTAATATCATTAAAACTATGTTATGTCTTCATGAAGACAAGAAACTGGAAATGTTAATCCTTCTTATTCACTTTATTAATCAGCACTATCGGTCATCTTAACATGCATGCACACGCTCAGTAATTCTTCTCACTCGTCTCTCCTTCCTATACACATCTATACAACTCAAGAAGTTTGAGTGCCATCTAGTGGTGCAATAATGTAACAACACCACAAACTATTTCTGTATTTGCTGTTATATCATTTAAACTAATGTGAAGTTTTTTCTTGAAAATGTTTATAATATATCGTGGTTGTTTTCTGCTTGTGTTTATTTCAGGTGTGTTTTGCACGAGCAGTGAACACCAGATGTCGCTCATCTCATCTACAGTCCCTGTGCCCAGTTGCATAAAGCACCTAAAGTTTTTCCTAAGTGATTTCCCTTCACCAAAGACAATAGGAGAATAACTTAAGTAAAACTTAAGGTATATTTAAGGGCACGCTTAAGGGAAAATTACACTCAAAGTACTTTATGCAACCGGGTCTGGACTTCACAGGTTGAGTGCGTGTCACCTGTGCAGATATATCAGTGGCGTGCTGTGTGAAATATTTAATTTCCATAAACATTTACGAACAGATTTCTTAAACAAAATGACATACAGGTTTAATGTACATTTATATAAATCACAGTGAAATGTATAAGGGTCCAGCTTTCTCTAAATGTATTTTTGGAGGCTATTAGTCCTGAGACGGCGTGAGAGGTTGAAAGTTTAAAATCATTCCTCCTTCTTCTCTCATGAGCAGGTTTTAGAGGCGACGCACTGGTTTGGGTCCGGGCAGAATTCTGAACCTTGACACCGTTTTAGCGACCACCACCTTCATTTCTGCCATAGAAAAGTTCTTGACCGACGCAGTGCCTAGCAGACATACACAGAAGAGAAACAGTAGAAGGATTTGATTGGCGAGTCCAACACAAATGAACTGTCTTAATGAACAAGATTAATTTGTGAGTGTATACTATAGTGTGAACTGTACCTGGGTGCTGCAGAGAATGCTATTAAAGCATGAGGTGATCTTCCCTTTGGCCTCTGTGGATCAAACCGCATGGGGTCAAACACCTGATGAGAGAGACTGCAGACATCATTCCCAATGTTTTCATTTGTTTCTGTGTCAATGAGAGTCTTATCGCTGGATCGCTCCAGATAACAGGATTCCGATGAATAGCCGGAAATACTTATCAAGCACAAACATCCTACAGAGAGAATAATATGATTAGCATCTGTTTTAAATATTGTTATCATACCTGTGTTACAGCAATGAAGTCTCTGGATTTGATGTGACATCACTGAAGTGAGTAGCCTGTGGAATGACAAGGTCTCCTGGAATCTTCATGTCTTCATCGGGTCAGAGCCAGAACGGGCAGGTGGACCCTCAAACTCTCCTTAATGCACATGGTGCTGAATGTAAGCTGACTGAGGTCATCCCTACAGCCAATCAAATTGTGATGTAATTACCTCAGGGGTCATGATCGAGGGGGATGAGATTCCAAAGGCTTTTAACTAAACTTATATTTTTATGTTTTGTTACACTTACTGATTAAATAAGCTGTTCCTAATAATAAAAAATGTTTTCTGGAAACCAGCCCCTACTTCTGTCAAACCAGCAATGGTTAACTGATGTTAAAGAAGCAAAAGAAAGCAGTCAGAGCTTCCATATGAATAACTTATCGTACAGGTGTGTAATACTGATGATGTCTCACTGTGATGAAGTGTAGGCACATGTTGTCCTAATCGATCATCTTTCAGCGTGTGTAGAAGCTTTGATTTCCTGCATTGTCTAATCCAAGAAACACCAGTTTAACAGACTTCCTGGAAAAACCTGCAAAAAAAAAAACACACATACAAAAACCTTAAAAATCTACTTAACACTGTCTGTCAGGAAATATGTTTGAATGTGTCTTTAATTACAAATAAACTGCAGCTAAAAAAATGTTTGGGCACACCTAATGAATATGTGTCACAATTTTTTACACATTTTATGTTTTGTGTAGAAGTGACTGTCCAACTTTACGATTTTAATTTAAGTAGTTGCAAACGTTCAGTCGGCTGTGTCTCAACATTTGAATGTTAGTGATAATTAAAGACTTCATTTACCTCAAAACTAGCATGATGAGGCAAACTAAAATCTATACATTATACCGATAAACATGTTTTTTCCTATCCTTTCCAATAAAAATCCTCCATACTGACACAACCCAAAGCAACACAAATTATGCTTTTAAAGAACCACAGGAAAAAATTCTTACCTATATTAAGGAAAGTGACTCACAGTGTGTTTGTGTCTCCTTTGTTGACCTTGTAAGTACCTTATTATTATTAATGCCAATAAACCAATATAACACACAGAAACTATTGAAAACAATATTGATAGTTACACTTCACAAAAAATCATAATCATACAAGGAGGAAGAGAAAAAATAAAAATAACATAAGGCAGAGGGAGGAATTATATAAGATTGAACCTAAAGAGCAATTTTTGACTTTTTAAACATTTTTTGTTCTTTATGCCCACAAAGGATTTAACTTAGGCATTAAAATCAACCAAAAAATTGACAATAGTATAGATTTTTACCTAAAATTTGCATTTGGGAATAAATCATTTACCAAGTATAATAGAATTGTTTTAACAATATATTAGATACTATAGAAAAGTATAGAATAATATCAAAAGAATTCAAATATGTTCTGATATTTTTTTTTGTGAGAGATACTGTGCAAACTAATTCCAAAAAGATTTAATGAAAACACATTCACAAAAACTATTAATAATTGTTTCTTCCGTCATACAGAATGTTCATTTTCAATATTTTGCTAGATTGCTATAAGTACTTTTACAGGGATAACATCTACAGTATGTAATATTTCAATATTTTCAAAAATATGTTTTCAAAAGAAGACAAGTTTATTCATTGCACACATGTTAAGTAAAACTGTACAGGAGGGAAATTTGCACATACTTATTTTATTGCACATATAGAGAATTTTTTTGCACACATTTTTTAACACATATACTTCATTTTTTATTGCACATAAACTTCATTTTTTAACACATATACTTCATTTTTTTTGCACATATACTTCATTTTTTTTGCACACATACTTATTTTTTATCACACATAAACTTAATTATTTGCACATAAACTTAATTATTTTGCACATAAGTTATAGAAGGAGTATGGGGATATAGTTAGAGTTGTTCTTATTAACACACAAATGCTTCAATGCTGGACTGTTCAAGTATCTCTCCCGCAGTAACTGTGTTTCTGTTATTTCCCTTTCTTTTCTCATTTTCTTCTCCCGTCGTTCTTTGTCTTTTTCTCAACCCAGTGATGAAGAACAAATAATCCTTTAGTTTTGCTGGCAGCTTTTGTCTTCTCTGGACCATTCAGGTGATCTTGGGTTTCTCCAGCGGGACCATAAGACCTGTCATGATGATGTTTTCATGAGCGTCTGTCTCCTTCTGAAGGGTTTGTTGTTTGTCAGTGTTGCTCTCTGGATGGATTTTTTCACAGGTGTCTCCTGCTGCTCTGGAGCTTCTGGGTGGACTTCATCCATTTCACTTTCACTCTCCTGCATTTCGGTGTTCTCCATCCAACAAAACATCGGTTGATCTTTTGTCACGGGCTTCGGTCTTTTGTGTCTATGGTCCTTCAGCTCAAATGGAGAGATGAACTCCACCTCAGGCTCATCAGACTCGCTGTTATCATTCATGTCCATGAGGATGAGATCAGACTGTGATGAAGGTGCTGACAGTGATATCGCCTCGGTATATTCATATGGGATGTACGGGGATGATCCTGAAGAATGAAGACATTGAAAGAGTTACAATGTTTTTATCTCGACACAATGAACTATCTCGTCACATATGATACACTTTCTCTTACCTTCATGGTCCGTTTTTTTGCCACTGTTCGGTTTCTTCCCTGATCTTTCACTCTCCAGCATCTCTGTGTTCTCCTCCATCCAACTAAACATGGGTTGTTTTTTCCTGATGGGCTTAGGTCTCCTGTGTCTGGTGTCCTTCAGCCCAAATGGAGAGATGATATGCACCTCATCTTCATCTTCAATGTCCACGAGGACCAGGTGTTTTAAAGAGATCAAACTGTGACGTGACCAGCGGTTCAGGCACTGTTGGAGCTGATATTGGCAAAGGAGATGAAGTGAGTCTTGATTTTCTTAGTTTCGTCTTGTCATACATAACTAGACTTTCTCTTACCTTCATATTTTGTCACCTCCGTCTGTTCAGGATTCCGGTCGGGTGAGGCAGATCTATGAAACCCTGATGAATGAAGAGATGGAGAGTCTCAAGGTTTTACCTCAACATACACAGTGTTTGAACTGTGAAATCTTTATAAACTTTCTGTTACCTTCAGGATCCATGCTTTGAGCTTCCTTCGTCAGTTTCCTCCTTGAACGTCTCATCTTTGATCTCTCAGGTGATGAAGTTGATGGTTTAGGTGCAAAATGTCTCACCAGCGGTTCAGGCACTGATGAATGATGGATTTAGAGAGTCACGATGTTTTTACCCCCAGCAAAATGCACTCTTGTCACATCTTAATAAACTTTCTCTTACCTTCATGATCCGTTTTCTTGTCACCCTTCTTCAGTTTATTTGCTGAAACTCTCTGCTCTGATCTCTCAGGTGATGCAGTCGCGGGTTGAGGATCAACACGTATCAACAGCGGTTTAGGCACTGATGGATGAAGAGAAAGAGAGTTTCAACGTTTTACCTCGACACATGTAATATTGTCATGTCTTTATAAAAAAAATTCTTACCTTCATGATACATGTTTTTAGCCCTTTTCATCCGTTTCCTCCCTTGAACGTCTCACCTCTGATCTCTCAGGTGTTGCAGTTGAGGGTTGAGGATCAAAACGTACAACCAACGGTTCCAGCCTTGACGGATGACGGGATTTTACCCTCTCAGCTGTTGAAGCTGGTGGGCATGGAGCGACTTGTATCGGTGGAGGAGATGGTGAAAGTGTCAACGTATCGATGCTCAATGGACAAGCATCTCGGGATCCCTTCCCTGACTTCGGTGTGGAGTCATCTTGACGCTGTGCTCCTCTCTGTTCTTGCTCCTGTACAGTGTTGGTCATAACTAGTTACTGAGAAATTAGTTACTGTAATTCAATTACTTTCCCCTTGAAAAAGTATGTGATGGATTACTCTTAGTTTTCTGTCATTTAATTACAGTTTCTTATGATGTAATTGAACTAAATACAGTGTAATATATCCAATAGTCGACATGACATTAACACCAAGTCTAAGTTTAAATGTATGCTTTAATGTATCCTTCTCACATTGGTATACTTTGGTCAGTTAGTAAGAATGATTGATGTAGTTATTTATTAGAAATAATTAATTAAGCCGTTCGATGTCTATCCTTGAATCACTTCTAATCAAGATTGATGTAGGATATAGAAAGTAATTAGGAATAAGTAATGAAACTTTTTGGATGGAGTAATTTGTACGGTAATGTAATGACACTATTGAATATGTAATTAGTAATTATCACTGTTTCAGAGTAACTTACCCAACACTGCTCCTGTGTTTGGTTGTATTCCGGATCTGGCGTCTCGTGGCCCAAGCATCCACAGTTCACTTGTCCCATGATGTGAAACTACACCAAACTAGCCTACTTACTTTAATACTAAACTTAAAAAAAGTATTTATGGTACTTCTTTGCAAACCGCAAATGTAAAAGTAATCGCGAAAACAGACTAGTAACTCCTGCAGTTGCTCGCGCTGTCAACAAGTTTGCGCTGATCTCTGACGTCATCGACAATATTAGTAACCAATGGAAACCAAAGCGAGCCTTAAAAATAAACCATTGAAATAAAGACATAAAATACAATAATCGTTTAAGTTGGAATTTTTTGTCTATTCGTAACAGCTGAAAGCATGAGTCAAATGTTTAACAAGCAGAGAACATCTAGCGACTTTATTTTTTTGAACTAAGTGTATTATTTAAACGAATCTGTTCGATTAAATAAGCCGCTCGCGTTAAACATCCAAGTGTCGCGAGATCACGCTGCTCCCGTTGACGCGCGATCTGCGCAGAGCAGCTGAGGTGATTTAAGTCTGGAGGTTTTCATTGTCGTTGATAAAAATTCGGCGTGAGATTTATCAATAAAGTCGTAGACCTCTACAAGAAGAGAAACGAATAAAACTCACATGTGAGCTCAGTCTCAGTATTATATACATTAGACTTTCAGCTCCATTCTAAAATTGACATGTAGATGTTTTGAGCGATTTCTTTTAACTCGTGTGTGTGTTATTGAATATTCTCTCATGTTAGTAACAGATGTGAGGGAGTATATATTGGTTTATAGTCTGCCTAAAGCAGCTCCAGGGTGTATTTTCTTACTGTATTTGCTGTAATATCATTAAAAGTATGTTATTTCTTCATGAAGACAAGAAACTGGAAATGTTAATCCTTCTTATTCACTTTATTAATCAGCACTATCGGTCATCTTAACATGCATGCACACGCTCAGTAATTCTTCTCACTCGTCTCTCCTTCCTATACACATCTATACAACTCAAGAAGTTTGAGTGCCATCTAGTGGTGGAATAATGTAACAACACCACAAACTATTTCTGTATTTGCTGTTATATCATTTAAACTAATGTCAAGTTTTTTCTTGAAAATGTTTATAATATATCGTGGTTGTTTTCTGCTTGTGTTTATTTCAGGTGTGTTTTGCACGAGCAGTGAACACCAGATGTCGCTCATCTCATCTACAGTCCCCTGTGCCCAGTTGCATAAAGCACCTAAAGTTTTTCCTAAGTGATTTCCCTTCACCAAAGACAATAGGAGAATAACTTAAGTAAAACTTAAGGTATATTTAAGGGCACGCTTAAGGGAAAATTACACTCAAAGTACTTTATGCAACCGGGTCCTGGACTTCACAGGTTGAGTGCGTGTCACCTGTGCAGATATATCAGTGGCGTCTTGTGTGAAATATTTAATTTCCATAAACATTTACGAACAGATTTCTAAAACAAAATGACATACAGGTTTAATGTATATTTATATAAATCACAGTGAAATGTATAAGGGTCCAGCTTTCTCTAAATGTATTTTTGGAGGCTATTAGTCCTGAGACGGCGTGAGAGGTTGAAAGTTTAAAATCATTCCTCCTTCTTCTCTCATGAGCAGGTTTTAGATGCGACGCACTGGTTTGGGTCCGGGCAGAATTCTGAACCTTGACACCGTTTTAGCGACCACCACCTTCATTTCTGCCATAGAAAAGTTCTTGACCGACGCAGTGCCTAGCAGACATACACAGAAGAGAAACAGTAGAAGGATTTGATTGGCGAGTCCAGCACAAATGAACTGTCTTAATGAACAAGATTAATTTGTGAGTGTATACTATAGTGTGAACTGTACCTGGGTGCTGCAGAGAATGCTATTAAAGCATGAGGTGATCTTCCCTTTGGCCTCTGTGGATCAAACCGCATGGGGTCAAACACCTGATGAGAGAGACTGCAGACATCATTCCCAATGTTTTCATTTGTTTCTGTGTCGATGAGAGTCTTATCGCTGGATCGCTCCAGATAACAGGATTCCTATGAATACCGGAAATACTTATCAAGCACAAACATCCTACAGAGAGAATAATATGATTAGCATCTGTTTTAAATATTGTTATCATACCTGTCTTACAGCAGTGAAGTCTCTGGATTTGATGTGACATCACTGAAGTGAGTAGCCTGTGGAATGACAAGGTCTCCTGGAATCTTCATGTCTTCATCGGGTCAGAGCCAGAACGGGCAGGTGGACCCTCAAACTCTCCTTAATGCACATGGTGCCTGAATGTAAGCTGACTGAGGTCATCCGTACAGCCAATCAAATTGTGATGTAATTACCTCAGGGGTCATGATCGAGGGGGATGAGATTCCAAAGGCTTTTAACTAAACTTATATTTTTATGTTTTGTTACACTTACTGATTAAATAAGCTGTTCCTAATAATAAAAAATGTTTTCTGGAAACCATCTTGCGACCCCTACTTCTGTCAAACCAGCAATGGTTAACTGATGTTAAAGAAGCAAAAGAAAGCAGTCAGAGCTTCCATATGAATAACTTATCGTACAGGTGTGTAATACTGATGATGTCTCACTGTGATGAAGTGTAGGCACATGTTGTCCTAATCGATCATCTTTCAGCGTGTGTAGAAGCTTTGATTTCCTGCATCGTCTAATCCAAGAAACACCAGTTTAACAGACTTCCTGTAAAAACCAGCAAAAAAAAAAAAACACACATACAAAAACCTTAAAAATCTACTTAACACTGTCTGTCAGGAAATATGTTTGAATGTGTCTTTAATTACAAATAAACTGCAGCTAAAAAAATGTTTGGGGCACACCTAATGAATATGTGTCACAATTTTTTACACATTTTATGTTTTGTGTAGAAGTGACTGTCCAACTTTACAATTTTAATTTAAGTAGTTGCAAACGTTCAGTCGGCTGTGTCTCAACATTTGAATGTTAGTGATAATTAAAGACTTCATTTACCTCAAAACTAGCATGATGAGGCAAACTAAAATCTATACATTATACCGATAAACATGTTTTTTTCCTATCCTTTCCAATAAAATCCTCCATACTGACACAACCCAAAGCAACACAAATTATGCTTTTAAAGAACCACAGGAAAAAATTCTTACCTATATTAAGGAAAGTGACTCACAGTGTGTTTGTGTCTCCTTTGTTGACCTTGTAAGTACCTTATTATTATTAATGCCAATAAACCAATATAACACACAGAAACTATTGAAAACAATATTGATAGTTACACTCACAAAAAATCATAATCATACAAGGAGGAAGAGAAAAAATAAAAATAACATAAGGCAGAGGGAGGAATTATATAAGATTGAACCTAAAGAGCAATTTTTGACTTTTTAAACATTTTTTGTTCTTTATGCCCACAAAGGATTTAACTTAGGCATTAAAATCAACCAAAAAATTGACAATAGTATAGATTTTTACCAAACATTTGCATTTGGGAATAAATCATTTACCAAGTATAATAGAATTGTTTTAACAATATTGTCATGGTCAATACACAGGCGAGACCCAATTGCGGGGTGAACAAAAGATTTTATTGGAGAGACAAAGTCAATAGCACAGGGAAAGTCCAAAAACTCGGGGCTTTATCACAGCGAGATGAGGCCGACTTCCGGGTACCGGTAGACCGGTAGTAGAGGCGCAGCTCAATCCCGTGCGGGGTTTCGTGAAACACGGAAGAGTAGTCCCGGGGCGTCAGATCGAGCTGTAGGAAAAAGCCCCACAGATTAGACGAGGAAGGCAGATGCCACCGGTTGGTGTACTCACAGGCAGGCGTGGAAGCGTGGAGAGAAGCTCGAGAAAAACTGTGACAAGGTAGTACACGACAGACTAGGCAGGAACAAAATAAAGACTTCTTTAGACGAGCCGCAGCTACGTCTAGGGCAGTCTGAACTGGCAAGATACAATGCAACGGTCAGACAACGGACAACAGATACAGAGGGGTAATATAGGAAACTTAACGAGATAACATGGTTAACAGGTGTGATGGAGTTAATGAGCTAGAAGTGAGATTCTAAACAGGTGTGTGAGCATGAGTGGAAAATCACCCGTGTTGGGGAATCCTAAGGAAACACGGGGGCGGGGAGAGAGACGTAGACACTGAGCACGCGGTTAGCGGGTAGCCAGCCTCGTGCTCAACAAACAACAACACACCCACGTGCAGAAGAAGTCCCGATCCGACCTGGGTCGTGACAGTACCCCCCTCCCCACCAGCGCCACAGGGCGATCAGGGAGGGGGCTTACCTTGCCTCCGGTGGAACTCCACTATCAACGACCGGTCCAACACATCTCGCGAGGGAACCCACGACCTTTCTTCTGCGCCATAACCCTCCCAGTCCACTAGGTATTGGAAACCCCTACCCCGACGGCGGACATCAAGTAACTTCTTGACGGTATAAACGGGGACGCCATCCACCAGACGAGGCGGGGGGGGGGTGGGTTGGGAACTGGCCGGATTAAGGGGGGAGGTGACAAAAGGCTTGACCCTGGAAACGTGGAATACAGGGTGAACTCGACCAAGAGTCGGAGGGAGCTTGAGTCGTAAGGCTACCGGATTAACCACCTTGGTGATCCGGAATGGCCCTATGAACCTGGGCGCCAGCTTACGAGAAGGCGTCCGGAGAGGCAGATCCTTGGTAGAAAGCCATACCCGTTGACCACACACATAGGCAGGAGGAGAGATCCGGTGGCGATCGGCCGCTGACTTGGTTCTCAGATTGGTTTGGGCCAAAACCTCTCTGGCCCTCGTCCAGGTCCGATGGCAACGCCGGACGAACGCCAGAGCTGAGGGAACCGCAGCATCGAGTTCCTGGGAGGGAAACAGAGGTGGTTGATAACCGAGTGCACATTCAAAAGGGGACATACCTGTGGCAGAGGCAGGGAGGGAGTTGTGAGCGTATTCCACCCAAGAGAGCTGTTGACTCCAGGAATTAGGGTTGTTAGATGACAGACAGCGGAGTCTCCGTCCGAGATCCTGGTTGGCTCGCTCACATTGTCCATTGGTCTGAGGATGAAAACCTGAAGACAGACTCGCTGAGGCCCCGATCTGTCGACAGAACTCCTTCCAAAACCGAGAGGTAAACTGAGGACCCCTATCGGAAACGACATCTACAGGAAGACCGTGTAGCCGGAAGATGTGATCCACCATCAGTTGAGCCATCTCTCGGGCCGAAGGAAGTTTGGGGAGAGGGACGAAATGAGCCGCTTTGGAGAAACGGTCCACCACCGTGAGAATCACAGTGCACCCTCTGGACGGGGGAAGACCAGTGACAAAATCCAGGGCTATGTGAGACCATGGCCGGGAGGGAATAGGAAGGGGGCGGAGCAGACCTGTGGGTGGACGACGGGTGGTCTTACTTTGTGCACAGACCGGGCAAGCCAACACGAACTGTCTGACATCGTTGGTGGTTGATGGCCACCAAAACCGCTGGAGTACGGAAGCCAGGGTCCCCTTAATTCCTGGATGGCCGACCAGCTTTGAAGAGTGACACCACTGGAGGACTGCAGAACGTAGTGGAGCGGGCACGAACAACCGACCCGCTGGGCAACCTTCCGGCACTTGCACCCCACGGCCGGCCTCCTCTACTCGCCGTTCGATGTCCCAGGCAAGAGCCCCGACGACCATCTCCCTAGGCAGGATGGGATCGACGGGATTCTCTCTACCTGGTTCCTCGAAGAGGCGAGACAGGGCGTCTGGCTTGATGTTTTTAGAGCCAGGCCGGTACGAGAGGGTGAAGTGGAATCTGCCAAAAAACAGTGCCCAGCGAGCCTGACGTGAATTCAACCTTTTGGCTGAACGGACGTATTCCAGATTCTTATGGTCCGTCCAGACCAAAAATGGTTGTGTTGCACCTTCCAGCCAGTGACGCCACTCCCCCAATGCTAGACGAACCGCCAGCAGCTCTCTGTTACCGATATCATAATTCCGTTCGGCAGGGCTGAGGCGATGGGAGAAGAAGGCACAGGGGTGCACCTTCTCATCATGGCCGGCACGTTGGGACAAGACTGCGCCTACCCCGACGTCGGATGCATCGACCTCGACAATAAATTGGCGATCCGGGTCTGGAAAACAGAGCACAGGTGCAGAGACAAAACGGGACTTAAGTTTATCAAAGGCTACCTGAGCAAGAGAGTTCCAACCAAACGGGATCTTAGAGGAGGTTAATGCAGTGAGCGGTGCAGCCACTTGGCCGAAACCCCGGATGAAGCGCCTATAGAAATTGGCGAACCCCAGGAACCGCTGCAACGCTTTACGAGAGTCGGGAACTGGCCATGTAGCGACAGCCTTGACCTTGGAGTCGTCCGGTCCAATGCCCCGAGGAGAGATCACATGGCCGAGGAACGAAACCGTATCGGAGTGGAACTCGCACTTCTCCGCCTTGACAAATAATTGGTTCTCAAGAAGACACCGGAGGACCTCACGAACATGCTGGGTGTGCTCCTGTAGAGAAGGGGAAAAAATCAAAATGTCGTCCAGGTACACGAAGACGAATCGATTAATCATATCACCCAGCACGTCATTAATGAGACCCTGGAAGACGGCAGGAGCATTGGTTAGACCAAACGGAAGAACCAAGTACTCATAGTGTCCCGATGGTGTATTAAACGCCGTCTTCCACTCATCCCCCTCGCGGATGCGAACCAGATGATACGCATTGCGGAGGTCTAGCTTGGTAAAGACCCGAGCCCCCTGTAACAATTCGAAGGCAGACGACATCAAAGGTAAGGGGAATTTATTCTTTACCGTAATCTCGTTCAAACCCCGATAGTCAATACAAGGGCGCAGGGAGCCGTCCTTCTTCTCTACGAAGAAGAAACCCGCACCAGCTGGCGAGGAGGAAGGGCGAATGAGCCCGGCATTGAGTGATGTACGTATATACTTCTCCATGGCCTCTCTTTCAGGAGCAGATAGAGAAAATAGTCGACCCCTGGGCGGAGAAGTGCCTGGGAGAAGATCAATGGCACAGTCGTAAGGTCGATGAGGAGGGAGAGTGTAGTAGAGTAGGCGGGGCGAGACCGTGGTTCGAGGCCGGTAAGTGATTGTTAATTAGCGCCAGTGGTGCGCGCACCGGCCTCGCACCACGTAGGAGATTGGGAGCGTATAAAGAAACAATGGCGACCGGACCGTCGAGGAGAGAGGACCGGGCCCGAACTTGTGTTTGTATTTGTGTTTATGTTTATGTTTATGTTAATGTTAATGTTATTGCGCCGGCGGTCGTCCGTGAGGGGCCGCCGGCTATTATTACTTTATTAAATGTTTGTTTAAATGTCTTCCGGTTCCCGACTCCTTCCTTCCATACTTGAATCGTATTACAGAGAGACATGGCACGGGACTTGCAGAACACGGTACGAAGATCATGGTATTCCCCCGGGACCCCGGTAAGATCGGCAACATCAACCTGCAACACAGGAAACACAGAAACAGGCGAGGGAGCAGGACCAAGACAAGACACATGACATGCAGGGCTCCACGCTAAGACAGAAGTGTTTACCCAATCAATGTGAGGATTATGCTGTGTCAACCACGGATGCCCTAATACCAGTGGGGTTGTGGGGGAATCGAGGATGAACAGCCTAATCTTTTCACAATGATTTCCCGAAAGGAAGAGACTTACGTGAGGAGTGGTGTGAGTGACAGTGAACAGTGGCATGCCCGTCAGAGTCACGGCTGAGATGGGCGGGTGAAGAGGAACGGCAGGGATACCCCACTTCCGAGCCGTGGTAGCATCCAGGAAGTTTCCCTCAGCACCCGAGTCAATCAAAGCCTTCCCGATGTGGGTAGAGTGACCGAAGGTAAGACGAAAAGGTAGCATGGTGCGTAGGGATGGAGAGGTTCTTTCGATGACGCCCACCCGGACTCTCCTTTCTACGGGTGAGCGCTGGCTTTTACCGGACAGTGTGTAACGATGTGATCCGGTGCCACAATAGAAGCAGAGACCATCCACTAACCGCTGATGTTTCTGGGCGGGCGTCAGACGGGAACGGCCGACCTGCATAGGCTCTGCATCCGTCGACGGACGATGTATGACACTGGTCTCCCGGACGGGCTCCCGTCCGGACTCCCCGTCAGTCTGCTGGTGGTGGTCTCGACGTCGCCAGGAGGTGGGAGAAATACGTCTTCGACGACGAGCATTGACCCGATTTTCGATTCTCAGACATAGGCATATCAGGTCCTCCAAGTCTCTGGGTGGGTCCAGTGCGGCGATCTCGTCAGCAATAGAGTGGTTGAGACCGTCCAAGAAACGTGCTCGTAGGGCTTCACTATTCCACTCACATGCCGCTGCTAGGGTTTTGAATTGAATGGCATAATCTGTGATGGATAATTTACCCTGGGAAGTGCGAGAGAGTTGAGCCGCCGCCTCATCACCGCGAACGGACCTGTCGAACAGTCTGGTCATCTCCTCACGGAACTCCTGGAAAGAACGGCAGCAGGGGTCCTGGGACTCCCAGACCGCAACTCCCCACTGACGGGCTTTCCCGGTGAGCAAGGTGAGTATGTAGGCGATCCGAACTTCCTCAGAGCCATACCGACGGGGCTGGAGAGCGAATACCAGGGCGCACTGGGAGAGAAATGCTCGGCACGAATTGGGGTCTCCGTCGTACAGTGGAGGACTGTTGGCATGTGGCTCAGGGTGAAGCGGAGTTCCCTGGGTCGACGAGTGATGAGCTCCAGCCGACTGTAAGGAACCTTGCAGGACATCGGCGACCTGGTGTTTCAGTGCTGCCATCTGTCCTTGGAGTAAGTCCATCTCCTGAGCGGTTGCGGCGAGACGAGACGCTTGCTGTCCAAGCAGAATTCCTTGCTGCACTAACGCCGCTCGCAGTGGATCTTGTCCCGCTGGGTCATGAGTTTGGTCTGACCGTTCTGTCATGGTCAATACACAGGCGAGACCCAATTGCGGGGTGAACAAAAGATTTTATTGGAGAGACAAAGTCAATAGCACAGGGAAAGTCCAAAAACTCGGGGCTTTATCACAGCGAGATGAGGCCGACTTCCGGGTACCGGTAGACCGGTAGTAGAGGCGCAGCTCAATCCCGTGCGGGGTTTCGTGAAACACGGAAGAGTAGTCCCGGGGCGTCAGATCGAGCTGTAGGAAAAAGCCCCACAGATTAGACGAGGAAGGCAGATGCCACCGGTTGGTGTACTCACAGGCAGGCGTGGAAGCGTGGAGAGAAGCTCGAGAAAAACTGTGACAAGGTAGTACACGACAGACTAGGCAGGAACAAAATAAAGACTTCTTTAGACGAGCCGCAGCTACGTCTAGGGCAGTCTGAACTGGCAAGATACAATGCAACGGTCAGACAACGGACAACAGATACAGAGGGGTAATATAGGAAACTTAACGAGATAACATGGTTAACAGGTGTGATGGAGTTAATGAGCTAGAAGTGAGATTCTAAACAGGTGTGTGAGCATGAGTGGAAAATCACCCGTGGTTGGGGAATCCTAAGGAAACACGGGGGCGGGGAGAGAGACGTAGACACTGAGCACACGGTTAGCGGGTAGCCAGCCTCGTGCTCAACAAACAACAACACACCCACGTGCAGAAGAAGTCCCGATCCGACCTGGGTCGTGACAAATATATTAGATACTATAGAAAAGTATAGAATAATATCAAAAGAATTCAAATATGTTCTGATATTTTTTTTTGTGAGAGATACTGTGCAAAACTAATTCCAAAAAGATTTAATGAAAACACATTCACAAAAACTATTAATAATTGTTTCTTCCATCATACAGAATGTTCATTTTCAATATTTTGCTAGATTGCTATAAGTACTTGAAAGAATGTAAACTTCTTACGTCCCCTTGTCTAACAATATTCTACGGTTGAAGAGTCTAGTCGACGGAACACACAGAGTTTCTGGATCCAGGAGACAAAGTTTGACACAGACACAAGTGCTTGTTCAATCAGAGTCCAATGTTTATTGTTTTAGGACTAATACTTATAATTTTGTCTTAGGAGGCGTCATATAAAACCACCAAAACAGTGGAAAATCACCAGACTATCTGTTTAGTCTTTCCTCCTGAACAATCAGATATGATTACATATTCATTATTACAATAACAGAACAATCGTCCATAGGCATCATTAGGAACCTTGATATGGAGAACAACAGATACTTATATCAACATAAGACAGCATGACATGATAGAACTTCCAACGAGGTTAAACAACAAGAATGAAAGGCACATCTTATATGAATAGAAGCTAATATTAATAGGAATTAATAGGAATGAATACATATGATACATGAACTTTGTATTAAACACAGATGCAATATTTGTAGAGGACAGGACGAAATCCAGATTCTCACAGTACAGTATGTAATATTTTCAATATTTTCAAAAATATGTTTTCAAAAGAAGACAAGTTTATTCATTGCACACATGTTAAGTAAAACTGTACAGGAGGGAAATTTGCACATACTTATTTTATTGCACATATAGAGAATTTTTTTGCACACATTTTTTAACACATATACTTCATTGTTTATTGCACATAAACTTCATTTTTTAACACATATACTTCATTTTTTTTGCACATATACTTCATTTTTTTTGCACACATACTTATTTTTTATCACACATAAACTTAATTATTTGCACATAAACTTAATTATTTTGCACATAAGTTATAGAAGGAGTATGGGGATATAGTTAGAGTTGTTCTTATTAACACACAAATGCTTCAATGCTGGACTGTTCAAGTATCTCTCCCGCAGTAACTGTGTTTCTGTTATTTCCCTTTCTTTTCTCATTTTCTTCTCCCGTCGTTCTTTGGTCTTTTTCTCAACCCAGTGATGAAGAACAAATAATCCTTTAGTTTTGCTGGCAGCTTTTGTCTTCTCTGGACCATTCAGGTGATCTTGGGTTTCTCCAGCGGGACCATAAGGACCTGTCATGATGATGTTTTCATGAGCGTCTGTCTCCTTCTGAAGGGTTTGTTGTTTGTCAGTGTTGCTCTCTTGATGGGATTTTTTCACAGGTGTCTCCTGCTGCTCTGGAGCTTCTGGGTGGACTTCATCCATTTCACTTTCACTCTCCTGCATTTCGGTGTTCTCCATCCAACAAAACATCGGTTGATCTTTTGTCACGGGCTTCGGTCTTCTGTGTCTATGGTCCTTCAGCTCAAATGGAGAGATGAACTCCACCTCAGGCTCATCAGACTCGCTGTTATCATTCATGTCCATGAGGATGAGATCAGACTGTGATGAAGGTGCTGACAGTGATATCGCCTCGGTATATTCGGATGGGATGTACGGGGATGATCCTGAAGAATGAAGACATTGAAAGAGTTACAATGTTTTTATCTCGACACAATGAACTATCTCGTCACATATGATACACTTTCTCTTACCTTCATGGTCCGTTTTTTTGCCACTGTTCGGTTTCTTCCCTGATCTTTCACTCTCCAGCATCTCTGTGTTCTCCTCCATCCAACTAAACATGGGTTGTTTTTTCCTGATGGGCTTAGGTCTCCTGTGTCTGGTGTCCTTCAGCCCAAATGGAGAGATGATATGCACCTCATCTTCATCTTCAATGTCCACGAGGACCAGGTGTTTAAAGAGATCAAACTGTGACGTGACCAGCGGTTCAGGCACTGTTGGAGCTGGTGTTGGTGGACCAGCTGATATTGGCAAAGGAGATGAAGTGAGTCTTGATTTTCTTAGTTTCGTCTTGTCATACATAACTAGACTTTCTCTTACCTTCATATTTTGTCACCTCCGTCTGTTCAGGATTCCGGTCGGGTGAGGCAGATCTATGAAACCCTGATGAATGAAGAGATGGAGAGTCTCAAGGTTTTACCTCAACATACACAGTGTTTGAACTGTGAAATCTTTATAAACTTTCTGTTACCTTCAGGATCCATGTTTTGAGCTTCCTTCGTCAGTTTCCTCCTTGAACGTCTCATCTTTGATCTCTCAGGTGATGAAGTTGATGGTTTAGGTGCAAAATGTCTCACCAGCGGTTCAGGCACTGATGAATGATGGGATTTAGAGAGTCACGATGTTTTTACCCCAGCAAAATGCACTCTTGTCACATCTTAATAAACTTTCTCTTACCTTCATGATCCGTTTTCTTGTCACCCTTCTTCAGTTTATTTGCTGAAACTCTCTGCTCTGATCTCTCAGGTGATGCAGTCGCGGGTTGAGGATCAACACGTATCACCAGCGGTTTAGGCACTGATGGATGAAGAGAAAGAGAGTTTCAAAGTTTTACCTCGACACATGTAATATTGTCATGTCTTTATAAAAAAATTCTTACCTTCATGATACATGTTTTTAGCCCTTTTCATCCGTTTCCTCCTTGAACGTCTCACCTCTGATCTCTCAGGTGTTGCAGTTGAGGGTTGAGGATCAAAACGTAGAACCAACGGTTCCAGCCTTGACGGATGACGGGATTTTACCCTCTCAGCTGTTGAAGCTGGTGGGCATGGAGCGACTTGTATCGGTGGAGGAGATGGTGAAAGTGTCAACGTATCGATGCTCAATGGACAAGCATCTCGGGATCCCTTCCCTGACTTCGGTGTGGAGTCATCTTGACGCTGTGCTCCTCTCTGTTCTTGCTCCTGTACAGTGTTGGTCATAACTAGTTACTGAGTAATTAGTTACTGTAATTCAATTACTATCCCCTTGAAAAAGTATGTGATGGATTACTCTTAGTTTTCTGTCATTTAATTACAGTTTCTTATGATGTAATTGAACTAAATACTAGGGCTGCAACAACGAATCGATAAAATCGATAAAAATCGATTAGTAAAAAAGTTGTCAACGAATTTCATTATCGATTCGTTGTGTCGCGCGACGCGGAGACGTTTGGTTATTAAAAAAAAACTTTATTTGAGCGCGGAGCGAAGTAAACACACTCGGTCTCTCTCGCGCACTGATGCTAGCAGAGTTCGGCGCCTCATATACAGGGCGGAGCAAAAATAAAAAAACGAGCGGAGGAAAGATACATGACGGAGGCAGAGAAATCCCCACGACCCAAGTCATCATAGTTGCGGGAGCATTTCACACTAAATAAACAGAAAAAGTTTGTTAACTGCAAAATATGCAAACGCGACATGGCGGGAGCAACGCGGCAATGATCCAACACCTGAAACTCAAACATGTTTGAGTCTGTGATGAGGAGTTCAACAGCAGGTTAAGTCATTACAGAATCCTACTTTTGTTCCGTTTCGAAGTGAAGAACGTAATGTCCCTGGTGCGGATGTTTACTCGTTATCCAGATTGACAAGCATCACAATTTAGCATTAGCTCGTTAATAACAGTATAATCAGGGGTGGTGTAGTTACTTTGCACTTTGCATTGTAAGACTAAAGACACGTTTTTATTCACTCGCCTTTTTTGGACCATTCATTTATCAATCTGTTGTCATGTATAGCTACACTGCAAAACTTCCTTAGTAATTTTGTCTAATTTCCAGTCCAAATATCAAAAAAATCTTAAATCAAGATTACTAGACAAGAAAATTAATTGATGCTTAAAACTTCTGTTTGAAATTATATCTCATTAAGATTATTTTTGTACCCCATTGGCAGATAATTTTTCTTGCTTTAAGCAAACAATCACTTAATTTGAGGTGTTTTTTCAGAAAACAAGACATAATTTCTTATGCTTTTTCATGTGTCTAGTACATGTTTCTTGACATAAGATTTTTTTTTAAATTTGGACTGACAACGGGACAAAACTACTAAGTTAGAAAAGCAATTTTTGCAGTGTATATTCTGTGCTTTCTCCCATATAGGTTATTATTGACAAATATATTTGTGTGTGTTGTACTTTTTAATTTAATTTTAAAGTTCTTTTATAGCTCTTGGTCATCTTAAGCTTTGTTAAAATGTGGTGTATAAATGAAGCTTGCACTTACTACAATGATGGTAGTAATTGAATGAATAACCTTCAAGTGAATTTGAGAGAGAGTGTGTGTGTCAGTGTTTGTGAGTGTGTGCGTCTGCAAAAGTGTGTGCGTTTGCGAGTGTGTGCATCTGCGAGTGTCTGTCTGCAGTGTAGTGTAGAGAACAAGTTCTTACATTCAAACAAATCCTGTTAAGTTTTCTGATTTGTATTGTTCTTTAGTTTTTATAAATTATTTATTGTTCTGGCAGCTCAGGTGGCACTTTTTTTAAAAAAAAGTCTATATATTTGGCAGATGTAAAGCATACATGTGTATGTTTTTTGTGTTAGTCCATTTTTATTTGATTTTATTATTTTTATAACAGCTCAGGGATGTTCAAGGAGCAACATGCTTGTGCACTTTCTAAAGATTTTAGTTCTGTTTTTGAATAAAGGGTTGGAAATGAATGCTTTTCTTGGTTTTTTTTTTTATCCGATTCATCGATTAATCGAAAAAATTATTTACAGATTAATCGATTATTAAAATAATCGTTAGTTGCAGCCCTACTAAATACAGTGTAATATATCCAATAGTCGACATGACATTAACACCAAGTCTAAGTTTAAATGTATGCTTTAATGATCCTTCTCACATTGGTATACTTTGGTCAGTTAGTAAGAATGAGTGATGTAGTTATTTATTAGAAATAATTAATTAAGCCGTTCGATGTCTATCCTTGAATCACTTCTAATCAAGATTGATGTAAGATATAGAAAGTAATTAGGAATAAGTAATGAAACTTTTTGGATGGAGTAATTTGTACGGTAATGTAATGACACTATTGAATATGTAATTAGTAATTATCACTGTTTCAGAGTAACTTACCCAACACTGCTCCTGTGTTTGGTTGTATTCCGGATCTGGCGTCTCGTGGCCCAAGCATCCACAGTTCACTTGTCCCATGATGTGAAACTACACCAAACTAGCCTACTTACTTTAATACTAAACTTAAAAAAAGTATTTATGGTACTTCTTTGCAAACCGCAAATGTAAAAGTAATCGCGAAAACAGACTAGTAACTCCTGCAGTTGCTCGCGCTGTCAACAAGTTTGCGTTGATCTCTGACGTCATCGACAATATTAGTAACCAATGGAAACCAAAGCGAGCCTTAAAAATAAACCATTGAAATAAAGACATAAAATACAATAATCGTTTAAGTTGGAATTTTTTGTCTATTCGTAACAGCTGAAAGCATGAGTCAAATGTTTAACAAGCAGAGAACATCTAGCGACTTTATTTTTTTGAACTAAGTGTATTATTTAAACGAATCTGTTCGATTAAATAAGCCGCTCGCGTTAAACATCCAAGTGTCGCGAGATCACGCTGCTCCCGTTGACGCGCGATCTGCGCGGAGCAGCTGAGGTGATTTAAGTCTGGAGGTTTTCATTGTCGTTGATAAAAATTCGGTGTGAGATTTATCAATAAAGTCGTAGACTCTACAAGAAGAGAAACGAATAAAACTCACATGTGAGCTCAGTCTCAGTATTATATACATTAGACTTTCAGCTCCATTCTAAAATTGACATGTAGATGTTTTGAGCGATTTCTTTTAACTCGTGTGTGTGTTATTGAATATTCTCTCATGTTAGTAACAGATGTGAGGGAGTATATATTGGTTTATAGTCTGCCTAAAGCAGCTCCAGAGTGTATTTTCTTACTGTATTTGCTGTAATATCATTAAAACTATGTTATGTCTTCATGAAGACAAGAAACTGGAAATGTTAATCCTTCTTATTCACTTTATTAATCAGCACTATCGGTCATCTTAACATGCATGCACACGCTCAGTAATTCTTCTCACTCGTCTCTCCTTCCTATACACATCTATACAACTCAAGAAGTTTGAGTGCCATCTAGTGGTGCAATAATGTAACAACACCACAAACTATTTCTGTATTTGCTGTTATATCATTTAAACTAATGTCAAGTTTTTTCTTGAAAATGTTTATAATATATCGTGGTTGTTTTCTGCTTGTGTTTATTTCAGGTGTGTTTTGCACGAGCAGTGAACACCAGATGTCGCTCATCTCATCTACAGTCCCTGTGCCCAGTTGCATAAAGCACCTAAAGTTTTTCCTAAGTGATTTCCCTTCACCAAAGACAATAGGAGAATAACTTAAGTAAAACTTAAGGTATATTTAAGGGCACGCTTAAGGGAAAATTACACTCAAAGTACTTTATGCAACCGGGTCCTGGACTTCACAGGTTGAGTGCGTGTCACCTGTGCAGATATATCAGTGGCGTGCTGTGTGAAATATTTAATTTCCATAAACATTTACGAACAGATTTCTTAAACAAAATGACATACAGGTTTAATGTACATTTATATAAATCACAGTGAAATGTATAAGGGTCCAGCTTTCTCTAAATGTATTTTTGGAGGCTATTAGTCCTGAGACGGCGTGAGAGGTTGAAAGTTTAAAATCATTCCTCCTTCTTCTCTCATGAGCAGGTTTTAGAGGCGACGCACTGGTTTGGGTCCGGGCAGAATTCTGAACCTTGACACCGTTTTAGCGACCACCACCTTCATTTCTGCCATAGAAAAGTTCTTGACCGACGCAGTGCCTAGCAGACATACACAGAAGAGAAACAGTAGAAGGATTTGATTGGCGAGTCCAACACAAATGAACTGTCTTAATGAACAAGATTAATTTGTGAGTGTATACTATAGTGTGAACTGTACCTGGGTGCTGCAGAGAATGCTATTAAAGCATGAGGTGATCTTCCCTTTGGCCTCTGTGGATCAAACCGCATGGGGTCAAACACCTGATGAGAGAGACTGCAGACATCATTCCCAATGTTTTCATTTGTTTCTGTGTCAATGAGAGTCTTATCGCTGGATCGCTCCAGATAACAGGATTCCGATGAATACCGGAAATACTTATCAAGCACAAACATCCTACAGAGAGAATAATATGATTAGCATCTGTTTTAAATATTGTTATCATACCTGTGTTACAGCAGTGAAGTCTCTGGATTTGATGTGACATCACTGAAGTGAGTAGCCTGTGGAATGACAAGGTCTCCTGGAATCTTCATGTCTTCATCGGGTCAGAGCCAGAACGGGCAGGTGGACCCTCAAACTCTCCTTAATGCACATGGTGCTGAATGTAAGCTGACTGAGGTCATCCCTACAGCCAATCAAATTGTGATGTAATTACCTCAGGGGTCATGATCGAGGGGGATGAGATTCCAAAGGCTTTTAACTAAACTTATATTTTTATGTTTTGTTACACTTACTGATTAAATAAGCTGTTCCTAATAATAAAAAATGTTTTCTGGAAATCATCTTGCGACCCCTACTTCTGTCAAACCAGCAATGGTTAACTGATGTTAAAGAAGCAAAAGAAAGCAGTCAGAGCTTCCATATGAATAACTTATCGTACAGGTGTGTAATACTGATGATGTCTCACTGTGATGAAGTGTAGGCACATGTTGTCCTAATCGATCATCTTTCAGCGTGTGTAGAAGTTTTGATTTCCTGCATTGTCTAATCCAAGAAACACCAGTTTAACAGACTTCCTGTAAAAACCTGCAAAAAAAAAAACACACATACAAAAACCTTAAAAATCTACTTAACACTGTCTGTCAGGAAATATGTTTGAATGTGTCTTTAATTACAAATAAGCTGCAGCTAAAAAAATGTTTGGGCACACCTAATGAATATGTGTCACAATTTTTTACACATTTTATGTTTTGTGTAGAAGTGACTGTCCAACTTTACAATTTTAATTCAAGTAGTTGCAAACGTTCAGTCGGCTGTGTCTCAACATTTGAATGTTAGTGATAATTAAAGACTTCATTTACCTCAAAACTAGCATGATGAGGCAAACTAAAATCTATACATTATACCGATAAACATGTTTTTTCCTATCCTTTCCAATAAAAATCCTCCATACTGACACAACCCAAAGCAACACAAATTATGCTTTTAAAGAACCACAGGAAAAAATTCTTACCTATATTAAGGAAAGTGACTCACAGTGTGTTTGTGTCTCCTTTGTTGACCTTGTAAGTACCTTATTATTATTAATGCCAATAAACCAATATAACACACAGAAACTATTGAAAACAATATTGATAGTTACACTTCACAAAAAATCATAATCATACAAGGAGGAAGAGAAAAAATAAAAATAACATAAGGCAGAGGGAGGAATTATATAAGATTGAACCTAAAGAGCAATTTTTGACTTTTTAAACATTTTTTGTTCTTTATGCCCACAAAGGATTTAACTTAGGCATTAAAATCAACCAAAAAATTGACAATAGTATAGATTTTTACCAAAAATTTGCATTTGGGAATAAATCATTTACCAAGTATAATAGAATTGTTTTAACAATATATTAGATACTATAGAAAAGTATAGAATAATATCAAAAGAATTCAAATATGTTCTGATATTTTTTTTTGTGAGAGATACTGTGCAAAACTAATTCCAAAAAGATTTAATGAAAACACATTCACAAAAACTATTAATAATTGTTTCTTCCGTCATACAGAATGTTCATTTTCAATATTTTGCTAGATTGCTATAAGTACTTTTACAGGGATAACATCTACAGTATGTAATATTTTCAATATTTTCAAAAATATGTTTTCAAAAGAAGACAAGTTTATTCATTGCACACATGTTAAGTAAAACTGTACAGGAGGGAAATTTGCACATACTTATTTTATTGCACATATAGAGAATTTTTTGCACACATTTTTTAACACATATACTTCATTTTTTATTGCACATAAACTTCATTTTTTAACACATATACTTCATTTTTTTTGCACACATACTTATTTTTTATCACACATAAACTTAATTATTTGCACATAAACTTAATTATTTTGCACATAAGTTATAGAAGGAGTATGGGGATATAGTTAGAGTTGTTCTTATTAACACACAAATGCTTCAATGCTGGACTGTTCAAGTATCTCTCCCGCAGTAACTGTGTTTCTGTTATTTCCCTTTCTTTTCTCATTTTCTTCTCCCGTCGTTCTTTGGTCTTTTTCTCAACCCAGTGATGAAGAACAAATAATCCTTTAGTTTTGCTGGCAGCTTTTGTCTTCTCTGGACCATTCAGGTGATCTTGGGTTTCTCCAGCGGGACCATAAGGACCTGTCATGATGATGTTTTCATGAGCGTCTGTCTCCTTCTGAAGGGTTTGTTGTTTGTCAGTGTTGCTCTCTGGATGGGATTTTTTCACAGGTGTCTCCTGCTGCTCTGGAGCTTCTGGGTGGACTTCATCCATTTCACTTTCACTCTCCTGCATTTCGGTGTTCTCCATCCAACAAAACATCGGTTGATCTTTTGTCACAGGCTTCGGTCTTCTGTGTCTATGGTCCTTCAGCTCAAATGGAGAGATGAACTCCACCTCAGGCTCATCAGACTCGCTGTTATCATTCATGTCCATGAGGATGAGATCAGACTGTGATGAAGGTGCTGACAGTGATATCGCCTCGGTATATTCATATGGGATGTACGGGGATGATCCTGAAGAATGAAGACATTGAAAGAGTTACAATGTTTTTATCTCGACACAATGAACTATCTCGTCACATATGATACACTTTCTCTTACCTTCATGGTCCGTTTTTTTGCCACTGTTCGGTTTCTTCGCTGATCTTTCACTCTCCAGCATCTCTGTGTTCTCCTCCATCCAACTAAACATGGGTTGTTTTTTCCTGATGGGCTTAGGTCTCCTGTGTCTGGTGTCCTTCAGCCCAAATGGAGAGATGATATGCACCTCATCTTCATCTTCAATGTCCACGAGGACCAGGTGTTTAAAGAGATCAAACTGTGACGTGACCAGCGGTTCAGGCACTGTTGGAGCTAATATTGGCAAAGGAGATGAAGTGAGTCTTGATTTTCTTAGTTTCGTCTTGTCATACATAACTAGACTTTCTCTTACCTTCATATTTTGTCACCTCCGTCTGTTCAGGATTCCGGTCGGGTGAGGCAGATCTATGAAACCCTGATGAATGAAGAGATGGAGAGTCTCAAGGTTTTTACCTCAACATACACAGTGTTTGAACTGTGAAATCTTTATAAACTTTCTGTTACCTTCAGGATCCGTGTTTTGAGCTTCCTTCGTCAGTTTCCTCCTTGAACGTCTCATCTTTGATCTCTCAGGTGATGAAGTTGATGGTTTAGGTGCAAAATGTCTCACCAGCGGTTCAGGCACTGATGAATGATGGGATTTAGAGAGTCACGATGTTTTTACCCCAGCAAAATGCACTCTTGTCACATCTTAATAAACTTTCTCTTACCTTCATGATCCGTTTTCTTGTCACCCTTCTTCAGTTTATTTGCTGAAACTCTCTGCTCTGATCTCTCAGGTGATGCAGTCGCGGGTTGAGGATCAACACGTATCACCAGCGGTTTAGGCACTGATGGATGAAGAGAAAGAGAGTTTCAACGTTTTACCTCGACACATGTAATATTGTCATGTCTTTATAAAAAAATTCTTACCTTCATGATACATGTTTTTAGCCCTTTTCATCCGTTTCCTCCTTGAACGTCTCACCTCTGATCTCTCAGGTGTTGCAGTTGAGGGTTGAGGATCAAAACGTACAACCAACGGTTCCAGCCTTGACGGATGACGGGATTTTACCCTCTCAGCTGTTGAAGCTGGTGGGCATGGAGCGACTTGTATCGGTGGAGGAGATGGTGAAAGTGTCAACGTATCGATGCTCAATGGACAAGCATCTCGGGATCCCTTCCCTGACTTCGGTGTGGAGTCATCTTGACGCTGTGCTCCTCTCTGTTCTTGCTCCTGTACAGTGTTGGTCATAACTAGTTACTGAGTAATTAGTTACTGTAATTCAATTACTTTCCCCTTGAAAAAGTATGTGATGGATTACTCTTAGTTTTCTGTCATTTAATTACAGTTTCTTATGATGTAATTGAACTAAATACAGTGTAATATATCCAATAGTCGACATGACATTAACACCAAGTCTAAGTTTAAATGTATGCTTTAATGATCCTTCTCACATTGGTATACTTTGGTCAGTTAGTAAGAATGATTGATGTAGTTATTTATTAGAAATAATTAATTAAGCCGTTCGATGTCTATCCTTGAATCACTTCTAATCAAGATTGATGTAGGATATAGAAAGTAATTAGGAATAAGTAATGAAACTTTTTGGATGGAGTAATTTGTACGGTAATGTAATGACACTATTGAATATGTAATTAGTAATTATCACTGTTTCAGAGTAACTTACCCAACACTGCTCCTGTGTTTGGTTGTATTCCGGATCTGGCGTCTCGTGGCCCAAGCATCCACAGTTCACTTGTCCCATGATGTGAAACTACACCAAACTAGCCTACTTACTTTAATACTAAACTTAAAAAAAGTATTTATGGTACTTCTTTGCAAACCGCAAATGTAAAAGTAATCGCGAAAACAGACTAGTAACTCCTGCAGTTGCTCGCGCTGTCAACAAGTTTGCGTTGATCTCTGACGTCATCGACAATATTAGTAACCAATGGAAACCAAAGCGAGCCTTAAAAATAAACCATTGAAATAAAGACATAAAATACAATAATCGTTTAAGTTGGAATTTTTTGTCTATTCGTAACAGCTGAAAGCATGAGTCAAATGTTTAACAAGCAGAGAACATCTAGCGACTTTATTTTTTTGAACTAAGTGTATTATTTAAACGAATCTGTTCGATTAAATAAGCCGCTCGCGTTAAACATCCAAGTGTCGCGAGATCACGCTGCTCCCGTTGACGCGCGATCTGCGCAGAGCAGCTGAGGTGATTTAAGTCTGGAGGTTTTCATTGTCGTTGATAAAAATTCGGTGTGAGATTTATCAATAAAGTCGTAGACTCTACAAGAAGAGAAACGAATAAAACTCACATGTGAGCTCAGTCTCAGTATTATATACATTAGACTTTCAGCTCCATTCTAAAATTGACATGTAGATGTTTTGAGCGATTTCTTTTAACTCGTGTGTGTGTTATTGAATATTCTCTCATGTTAGTAACAGATGTGAGGGAGTATATATTGGTTTATAGTCTGCCTAAAGCAGCTCCAGAGTGTATTTTCTTACTGTATTTGCTGTAATATCATTAAAACTATGTTATGTCTTCATGAAGACAAGAAACTGGAAATGTTAATCCTTCTTATTCACTTTATTAATCAGCACTATCGGTCATCTTAACATGCATGCACACGCTCAGTAATTCTTCTCACTCGTCTCTCCTTCCTATACACATCTATACAACTCAAGAAGTTTGAGTGCCATCTAGTGGTGCAATAATGTAACAACACCACAAACTATTTCTGTATTTGCTGTTATATCATTTAAACTAATGTGAAGTTTTTTCTTGAAAATGTTTATAATATATCGTGGTTGTTTTCTGCTTGTGTTTATTTCAGGTGTGTTTTGCACGAGCAGTGAACACCAGATGTCGCTCATCTCATCTACAGTCCCTGTGCCCAGTTGCATAAAGCACCTAAAGTTTTTCCTAAGTGATTTCCCTTCACCAAAGACAATAGGAGAATAACTTAAGTAAAACTTAAGGTATATTTAAGGGCACGCTTAAGGGAAAATTACACTCAAAGTACTTTATGCAACCGGGTCCTGGACTTCACAGGTTGAGTGCGTGTCACCTGTGCAGATATATCAGTGGCGTGCTGTGTGAAATATTTAATTTCCATAAACATTTACGAACAGATTTCTTAAACAAAATGACATACAGGTTTAATGTATATTTATATAAATCACAGTGAAATGTATAAGGGTCCAGCTTTCTCTAAATGTATTTTTGGAGGCTATTAGTCCTGAGACGGCGTGAGAGGTTGAAAGTTTAAAATCATTCCTCCTTCTTCTCTCATGAGCAGGTTTTAGAGGCGACGCACTGGTTTGGGTCCGGGCAGAATTCTGAACCTTGACACCGTTTTAGCGACCACCACCTTCATTTCTGCCATAGAAAAGTTCTTGACCGACGCATTGCCTAGCAGACATACACAGAAGAGAAACAGTAGAAGGATTTGATTGGCGAGTCCAACACAAATGAACTGTCTTAATGAACAAGATTAATTTGTGAGTGTATACTATAGTGTGAACTGTACCTGGGTGCTGCAGAGAATGCTATTAAAGCATGAGGTGATCTTCCCTTTGGCCTCTGTGGATCAAACCGCATGGGGTCAAACACCTGATGAGAGAGACTGCAGACATCATTCCCAATGTTTTCATTTGTTTCTGTGTCAATGAGAGTCTTATCGCTGGATCGCTCCAGATAACAGGATTCCGATGAATACCGGAAATACTTATCAAGCACAAACATCCTACAGAGAGAATAATATGATTAGCATCTGTTTTAAATATTGTTATCATACCTGTGTTACAGCAGTGAAGTCTCTGGATTTGATGTGACATCACTGAAGTGAGTAGCCTGTGGAATGACAAGGTCTCCTGGAATCTTCATGTCTTCATCGGGTCAGAGCCAGAACGGGCAGGTGGACCCTCAAACTCTCCTTAATGCACATGGTGCTGAATGTAAGCTGACTGAGGTCATCCCTACAGCCAATCAAATTGTGATGTAATTACCTCAGGGGTCATGATCGAGGGGGATGAGATTCCAAAGGCTTTTAACTAAACTTATATTTTTATGTTTTGTTACACTTACTGATTAAATAAGCTGTTCCTAATAATAAAAAATGTTTTCTGGAAACCACCCCTACTTCTGTCAAACCAGCAATGGTTAACTGATGTTAAAGAAGCAAAAGAAAGCAGTCAGAGCTTCCATATGAATAACTTATCGTACAGGTGTGTAATACTGATGATGTCTCACTGTGATGAAGTGTAGGCACATGTTGTCCTAATCGATCATCTTTCAGCGTGTGTAGAAGCTTTGATTTCCTGCATTGTCTAATCCAAGAAACACCAGTTGAACAGACTTCCTGTAAAAACCTGAAAAAAAAAAAACACACATACAAAAACCTTAAAAATCTACTTAACACTGTCTGTCAGGAAATATGTTTGAATGTGTCTTTAATTACAAATAAACTGCAGCTAAAAAAATGTTTGGGCACACCTAATGAATATGTGTCACAATTTTTTACACATTTTATGTTTTGTGTAGAAGTGACTGTCCAACTTTACAATTTTAATTCAAGTAGTTGCAAACGTTCAGTCGGCTGTGTCTCAACATTTGAATGTTAGTGATAATTAAAGACTTCATTTACCTCAAAACTAGCATGATGAGGCAAACTAAAATCTATACATTATACCGATAAACATGTTTTTTCCTATCCTTTCCAATAAAAATCCTCCATACTGACACAACCCAAAGCAACACAAATTATGCTTTTAAAGAACCACAGGAAAAAATTCTTACCTATATTAAGGAAAGTGACTCACAGTGTGTTTGTGTCTCCTTTGTTGACCTTGTAAGTACCTTATTATTATTAATGCCAATAAACCAATATAACACACAGAAACTATTGAAAACAATATTGATAGTTACACTTCACAAAAAATCATAATCATACAAGGAGGAAGAGAAAAAATAAAAATAACATAAGGCAGAGGGAGGAATTATATAAGATTGAACCTAAAGAGCAATTTTTGACTTTTTAAACATTTTTTGTTCTTTATGCCCACAAAGGATTTAACTTAGGCATTAAAATCAACCAAAAAATTGACAATAGTATAGATTTTTACCAAACATTTGCATTTGGGAATAAATCATTTACCAAGTATAATAGAATTGTTTTAACAATATATTAGATACTATAGAAAAGTATAGAATAATATAATGCAACCGGGTCCTGGACTTCACAGGTTGAGTGCGTGTCACCTGTGCAGATATATCAGTGGCGTGCTGTGTGAAATATTTAATTTCCATAAACATTTACGAACAGATTTCTTAAACAAAATGACATACAGGTTTAATGTATATTTATATAAATCACAGTGAAATGTATAAGGGTCCAGCTTTCTCTAAATGTATTTTTGGAGGCTATTAGTCCTGAGACGGCGTGAGAGGTTGAAAGTTTAAAATCATTCCTCCTTCTTCTCTCATGAGCAGGTTTTAGAGGCGACGCACTGGTTTTGGTCCGGGCAGAATTCTGAACCTTGACACCGTTTTAGCGACCACCACCTTCATTTCTGCCATAGAAAAGTTCTTGACCGACGCATTGCCTAGCAGACATACACAGAAGAGAAACAGTAGAAGGATTTGATTGGCGAGTCCAACACAAATGAACTGTCTTAATGAACAAGATTAATTTGTGAGTGTATACTATAGTGTGAACTGTACCTGGGTGCTGCAGAGAATGCTATTAAAGCATGAGGTGATCTTCCCTTTGGCCTCTGTGGATCAAACCGCATGGGGTCAAACACCTGATGAGAGAGACTGCAGACATCATTCCCAATGTTTTCATTTGTTTCTGTGTCAATGAGAGTCTTATCGCTGGATCGCTCCAGATAACAGGATTCCGATGAATACCGGAAATACTTATCAAGCACAAACATCCTACAGAGAGAATAATATGATTAGCATCTGTTTTAAATATTGTTATCATACCTGTCTTACAGCAGTGAAGTCTCTGGATTTGATGTGACATCACTGAAGTGAGTAGCCTGTGGAATGACAAGGTCTCCTGGAATCTTCATGTCTTCATCGGGTCAGAGCCAGAACGGGCAGGTGGACCCTCAAACTCTCCTTAATGCACATGGTGCTGAATGTAAGCTGACTGAGGTCATCCCTACAGCCAATCAAATTGTGATGTAATTACCTCAGGGGTCATGATCGAGGGGGATGAGATTCCAAAGGCTTTTAACTAAACTTATATTTTTATGTTTTGTTACACTTACTGATTAAATAAGCTGTTCCTAATAATAAAAAATGTTTTCTGGAAATCATCTTGCGACCCCTACTTCTGTCAAACCAGCAATGGTTAACTGATGTTAAAGAAGCAAAAGAAAGCAGTCAGAGCTTCCATATGAATAACTTATCGTACAGGTGTGTAATACTGATGATGTCTCACTGTGATGAAGTGTAGGCACATGTTGTCCTAATCGATCATCTTTCAGCGTGTGTAGAAGTTTTGATTTCCTGCATTGTCTAATCCAAGAAACACCAGTTTAACAGACTTCCTGTAAAAACCTGCAAAAAAAAAAACACACATACAAAAACCTTAAAAATCTACTTAACACTGTCTGTCAGGAAATATGTTTGAATGTGTCTTTAATTACAAATAAGCTGCAGCTAAAAAAATGTTTGGGCACACCTAATGAATATGTGTCACAATTTTTTACACATTTTATGTTTTGTGTAGAAGTGACTGTCCAACTTTACGATTTTAATTTAAGTAGTTGCAAACGTTCAGTCGGCTGTGTCTCAACATTTGAATGTTAGTGATAATTAAAGACTTCATTTACCTCAAAACTAGCATGATGAGGCAAACTAAAATCTATACATTATACCGATAAACATGTTTTTTCCTATCCTTTCCAATAAAAATCCTCCATACTGACACAACCCAAAGCAACACAAATTATGCTTTTAAAGAACCACAGGAAAAAATTCTTACCTATATTAAGGAAAGTGACTCACAGTGTGTTTGTGTCTCCTTTGTTGACCTTGTAAGTACCTTATTATTATTAATGCCAATAAACCAATATAACACACAGAAACTATTGAAAACAATATTGATAGTTACACTTCACAAAAAATCATAATCATACAAGGAGGAAGAGAAAAAATAAAAATAACATAAGGCAGAGGGAGGAATTATATAAGATTGAACCTAAAGAGCAATTTTTGACTTTTTAAACATTTTTTGTTCTTTATGCCCACAAAGGATTTAACTTAGGCATTAAAATCAACCAAAAAATTGACAATAGTATAGATTTTTACCAAACATTTGCATTTGGGAATAAATCATTTACCAAGTATAATAGAATTGTTTTAACAATATATTAGATACTATAGAAAAGTATAGAATAATATCAAAAGAATTCAAATATGTTCTGATATTTTTTTTGTGAGAGATACTGTGCAAAACTAATTCCAAAAAGATTTAATGAAAACACATTCACAAAAACTATTAATAATTGTTTCTTCCATCATACAGAATGTTCATTTTCAATATTTTGCTAGATTGCTATAAGTACTTTTACAGGGATAACATCTACAGTATGTAATATTTTCAATATTTTCAAAAATATGTTTTCAAAAGAAGACAAGTTTATTCATTGCACACATGTTAAGTAAAACTGTACAGGAGGGAAATTTGCACATACTTATTTTATTGCACATATAGAGAATTTTTTTGCACACATTTTTTAACACATATACTTCATTTTTTATTGCACATAAACTTCATTTTTTAACACATATACTTCATTTTTTTGCACATATACTTCATTTTTTTTGCACACATACTTATTTTTTATCACACATAAACTTAATTATTTGCACATAAACTTAATTATTTTGCACATAAGTTATAGAAGGAGTATGGGGATATAGTTAGAGTTGTTCTTATTAACACACAAATGCTTCAATGCTGGACTGTTCAAGTATCTCTCCCGCAGTAACTGTGTTTCTGTTATTTCCCTTTCTTTTCTCATTTTCTTCTCCCGTCGTTCTTTGGTCTTTTTCTCAACCCAGTGATGAAGAACAAATAATCCTTTAGTTCTGCTGGCAGCTTTTGTCTTCTCTGGACCATTCAGGTGATCTTGGGTTTCTCCAGCGGGACCATAAGGACCTGTCATGATGATGTTTTCATGAGCGTCTGTCTCCTTCTGAAGGGTTTGTTGTTTGTCAGTGTTGCTCTCTGGATGGGATTTTTTCACAGGTGTCTCCTGCTGCTCTGGAGCTTCTGGGTGGACTTCATCCATTTCACTTTCACTCTCCTGCATTTCGGTGTTCTCCATCCAACAAAACATCGGTTGATCTTTTGTCACGGGCTTCGGTCTTCTGTGTCTATGGTCCTTCAGCTCAAATGGAGAGATGAACTCCACCTCAGGCTCATCAGACTCGCTGTTATCATTCATGTCCATGAGGATGAGATCAGACTGTGATGAAGGTGCTGACAGTGATATCGCCTCGGTATATTCATATGGGATGTACGGGGATGATCCTGAAGAATGAAGACATTGAAAGAGTTACAATGTTTTTATCTCGACACAATGAACTATCTCGTCACATATGATACACTTTCTCTTACCTTCATGGTCCGTTTTTTTGCCACTGTTCGGTTTCTTCGCTGATCTTTCACTCTCCAGCATCTCTGTGTTCTCCTCCATCCAACTAAACATGGGTTGTTTTTTCCTGATGGGCTTAGGTCTCCTGTGTCTGGTGTCCTTCAGCCCAAATGGAGAGATGATATGCACCTCATCTTCATCTTCAATGTCCACGAGGACCAGGTGTTTAAAGAGATCAAACTGTGACGTGACCAGCGGTTCAGGCACTGTTGGAGCTGATATTGGCAAAGGAGATGAAGTGAGTCTTGATTTTCTTAGTTTCGTCTTGTCATACATAACTAGACTTTCTCTTACCTTCATATTTTGTCACCTCCGTCTGTTCAGGATTCCGGTCGGGTGAGGCAGATCTATGAAACCCTGATGAATGAAGAGATGGAGAGTCTCAAGGTTTTACCTCAACATACACAGTGTTTGAACTGTGAAATCTTTATAAACTTTCTGTTACCTTCAGGATCCATGTTTTGAGCTTCCTTCGTCAGTTTCCTCCTTGAACGTCTCATCTTTGATCTCTCAGGTGATGAAGTTGATGGTTTAGGTGCAAAATGTCTCACCAGCGGTTCAGGCACTGATGAATGATGGGATTTAGAGAGTCACGATGTTTTTACCCCAGCAAAATGCACTCTTGTCACATCTTAATAAACTTTCTCTTACCTTCATGATCCGTTTTCTTGTCACCCTTCTTCAGTTTATTTGCTGAAACTCTCTGCTCTGATCTCTCAGGTGATGCAGTCGCGGGTTGAGGATCAACACGTATCACCAGCGGTTTAGGCACTGATGGATGAAGAGAAAGAGAGTTTCAACGTTTTACCTCGACACATGTAATATTGTCATGTCTTTATAAAAAAATTCTTACCTTCATGATACATGTTTTTAGCCCTTTTCATCCGTTTCCTCCTTGAACGTCTCACCTCTGATCTCTCAGGTGTTGCAGTTGAGGGTTGAGGATCAAAACGTACAACCAACGGTTCCAGCCTTGACGGATGACGGGATTTTACCCTCTCAGCTGTTGAAGCTGGTGGGCATGGAGCGACTTGTATCGGTGGAGGAGATGGTGAAAGTGTCAACGTATCGATGCTCAATGGACAAGCATCTCGGGATCCCTTCCCTGACTTCGGTGTGGAGTCATCTTGACGCTGTGCTCCTCTCTGTTCTTGCTCCTGTACAGTGTTGGTCATAACTAGTTACTGAGTAATTAGTTACTGTAATTCAATTACTTTCCCATTGAAAAAGTATGTGATGGATTACTCTTAGTTTTCTGTCATTTAATTACAGTTTCTTATGATGTAATTGAACTAAATACAGTGTAATATATCCAATAGTCGACATGACATTAACACCAAGTCTAAGTTTAAATGTATGCTTTAATGTATCCTTCTCACATTGGTATACTTTGGTCAGTTAGTAAGAATGAGTGATGTAGTTATTTATTAGAAATAATTAATTAAGCCGTTCGATGTCTATCCTTGAATCACTTCTAATCAAGATTGATGTAGGATATAGAAAGTAATTAGGAATAAGTAATGAAACTTTTTGGATGGAGTAATTTGTACGGTAATGTAATGACACTATTGAATATGTAATTAGTAATTATCACTGTTTCAGAGTAACTTACCCAACACTGCTCCTGTGTTTGGTTGTATTCCGGATCTGGCGTCTCGTGGCCCAAGCATCCACAGTTCACTTGTCCCATGATGTGAAACTACACCAAACTAGCCTACTTACTTTAATACTAAACTTAAAAAAAGTATTTATGGTACTTCTTTGCAAACCGCAAATGTAAAAGTAATCGCGAAAACAGACTAGTAACTCCTGCAGTTGCTCGCGCTGTCAACAAGTTTGCGTTGATCTCTGACGTCATCGACAATATTAGTAACCAATGGAAACCAAAGCGAGCCTTAAAAATAAACCATTGAAATAAAGACATAAAATACAATAATCGTTTAAGTTGGAATTTTTTGTCTATTCGTAACAGCTGAAAGCATGAGTCAAATGTTTAACAAGCAGAGAACATTTAGCGACTTTATTTTTTTGAACTTAGTGTATTATTTAAACGAATCTGTTCGATTAAATAAGCCGCTCGCGTTAAACATCCAAGTGTCGCGAGATCACGCTGCTCCCGTTGACGCGCGATCTGCGCAGAGCAGCTGAGGTGATTTAAGTCTGGAGGTTTTCATTGTCGTTGATAAAAATTCGGTGTGAGATTTATCAATAAAGTCGTAGACTCTACAAGAAGAGAAACGAATAAAACTCACATGTGAGCTCAGTCTCAGTATTATATACATTAGACTTTCAGCTCCATTCTAAAATTGACATGTAGATGTTTTGAGCGATTTCTTTTAACTCGTGTGTGTGTTATTGAATATTCTCTCATGTTAGTAACAGATGTGAGGGAGTATATATTGGTTTATAGTCTGCCTAAAGCAGCTCCAGAGTGTATTTTCTTACTGTATTTGCTGTAATATCATTAAAACTATGTTATGTCTTCATGAAGACAAGAAACTGGAAATGTTAATCCTTCTTATTCACTTTATTAATCAGCACTATCGGTCATCTTAACATGCATGCACACGCTCAGTAATTCTTCTCACTCGTCTCTCCTTCCTATACACATCTATACAACTCAAGAAGTTTGAGTGCCATCTAGTGGTGCAATAATGTAACAACACCACAAACTATTTCTGTATTTGCTGTTATATCATTTAAACTAATGTGAAGTTTTTTCTTGAAAATGTTTATAATATATCGTGGTTGTTTTCTGCTTGTGTTTATTTCAGGTGTGTTTTGCACGAGCAGTGAACACCAGATGTCGCTCATCTCATCTACAGTCCCTGTGCCCAGTTGCATAAAGCACCTAAAGTTTTTCCTAAGTGATTTCCCTTCACCAAAGACAATAGGAGAATAACTTAAGTAAAACTTAAGGTATATTTAAGGGCACGCTTAAGGGAAAATTACACTCAAAGTACTTTATGCAACCGGGTCCTGGACTTCACAGGTTGAGTGCGTGTCACCTGTGCAGATATATCAGTGGCGTGCTGTGTGAAATATTTAATTTCCATAAACATTTACGAACAGATTTCTAAAACAAAATGACATACAGGTTTAATGTATATTTATATAAATCACAGTGAAATGTATAAGGGTCCAGCTTTCTCTAAATGTATTTTTGGAGGCTATTAGTCCTGAGACGGCGTGAGAGGTTGAAAGTTTAAAATCATTCCTCCTTCTTCTCTCATGAGCAGGTTTTAGAGGCGACGCACTGGTTTGGGTCCGGGCAGAATTCTGAACCTTGACACCGTTTTAGCGACCACCACCTTCATTTCTGCCATAGAAAAGTTCTTGACCGACGCAGTGCCTAGCAGACATACACAGAAGAGAAACAGTAGAAGGATTTGATTGGCGAGTCCAACACAAATGAACTGTCTTAATGAACAAGATTAATTTGTGAGTGTATACTATAGTGTGAACTGTACCTGGGTGCTGCAGAGAATGCTATTAAAGCATGAGGTGATCTTCCCTTTGGCCTCTGTGGATCAAACCGCATGGGGTCAAACACCTGATGAGAGAGACTGCAGACATCATTCCCAATGTTTTCATTTGTTTCTGTGTCAATGAGAGTCTTATCGCTGGATCGCTCCAGATAACAGGATTCCGATGAATACCGGAAATACTTATCAAGCACAAACATCCTACAGAGAGAATAATATGATTAGCATCTGTTTTAAATATTGTTATCATACCTGTGTTACAGCAGTGAAGTCTCTGGATTTGATGTGACATCACTGAAGTGAGTAGCCTGTGGAATGACAAGGTCTCCTGGAATCTTCATGTCTTCATCGGGTCAGAGCCAGAACGGGCAGGTGGACCCTCAAACTCTCCTTAATGCACATGGTGCTGAATGTAAGCTGACTGAGGTCATCCGTACAGCCAATCAAATTGTGATGTAATTACCTCAGGGGTCATGATCGAGGGGGATGAGATTCCAAAGGCTTTTAACTAAACTTATATTTTTATGTTTTGTTACACTTACTGATTAAATAAGCTGTTCCTAATAATAAAAAATGTTTTCTGGAAACCACCCCTACTTCTGTCAAACCAGCAATGGTTAACTGATGTTAAAGAAGCAAAAGAAAGCAGTCAGAGCTTCCATATGAATAACTTATCGTACAGGTGTGTAATACTGATGATGTCTCACTGTGATGAAGTGTAGGCACATGTTGTCCTAATCGATCATCTTTCAGCGTGTGTAGAAGCTTTGATTTCCTGCATTGTCTAATCCAAGAAACACCAGTTGAACAGACTTCCTGTAAAAACCTGCAAAAAAAAAAACACACATACAAAAACCTTAAAAATCTACTTAACACTGTCTGTCAGGAAATATGTTTGAATGTGTCTTTAATTACAAATAAACTGCAGCTAAAAAAATGTTTGGGCACACCTAATGAATATGTGTCACAATTTTTTACACATTTTATGTTTTGTGTAGAAGTGACTGTCCAACTTTACGATTTTAATTTAAGTAGTTGCAAACGTTCAGTCGGCTGTGTCTCAACATTTGAATGTTAGTGATAATTAAAGACTTCATTTACCTCAAAACTAGCATGATGAGGCAAACTAAAATCTATACATTATACCGATAAACATGTTTTTTCCTATCCTTTCCAATAAAAATCCTCCATACTGACACAACCCAAAGCAACACAAATTATGCTTTTAAAGAACCACAGGAAAAAATTCTTACCTATATTAAGGAAAGTGACTCACAGTGTGTTTGTGTCTCCTTTGTTGACCTTGTAAGTACCTTATTATTATTAATGCCAATAAACCAATATAACACACAGAAACTATTGAAAACAATATTGATAGTTACACTTCACAAAAAATCATAATCATACAAGGAGGAAGAGAAAAAATAAAAATAACATAAGGCAGAGGGAGGAATTATATAAGATTGAACCTAAAGAGCAATTTTTGACTTTTTAAACATTTTTTGTTCTTTATGCCCACAAAGGATTTAACTTAGGCATTAAAATCAACCAAAAAATTGACAATAGTATAGATTTTTACCAAACATTTGCATTTGGGAATAAATCATTTACCAAGTATAATAGAATTGTTTTAACAATATATTAGATACTATAGAAAAGTATAGAATAATATCAAAAGAATTCAAATATGTTCTGATATTTTTTTTTGTGAGAGATACTGTGCAAAACTAATTCCAAAAAGATTTAATGAAAACACATTCACAAAAACTATTAATAATTGTTTCTTCCGTCATACAGAATGTTCATTTTCAATATTTTGCTAGATTGCTATAAGTACTTTTACAGGGATAACATCTACAGTATGTAATATTTTCAATATTTTCAAAAATATGTTTTCAAAAGAAGACAAGTTTATTCATTGCACACATGTTAAGTAAAACTGTACAGGAGGGAAATTTGCACATACTTATTTTATTGCACATATAGAGAATTTTTTTGCACACATTTTTTAACACATATACTTCATTTTTTATTGCACATAAACTTCATTTTTTAACACATATACTTCATTTTTTTTGCACACATACTTATTTTTTATCACACATAAACTTAATTATTTGCACATAAACTTAATTATTTTGCACATAAGTTATAGAAGGAGTATGGGGATATAGTTAGAGTTGTTCTTATTAACACACAAATGCTTCAATGCTGGACTGTTCAAGTATCTCTCCCGCAGTAACTGTGTTTCTGTTATTTCCCTTTCTTTTCTCATTTTCTTCTCCCGTCGTTCTTTGGTCTTTTTCTCAACCCAGTGATGAAGAACAAATAATCCTTTAGTTTTGCTGGCAGCTTTTGTCTTCTCTGGACCATTCAGGTGATCTTGGGTTTCTCCAGCGGGACCATAAGGACCTGTCATGATGATGTTTTCATGAGCGTCTGTCTCCTTCTGAAGGGTTTGTTGTTTGTCAGTGTTGCTCTCTGGATGGGATTTTTTCACAGGTGTCTCCTGCTGCTCTGGAGCTTCTGGGTGGACTTCATCCATTTCACTTTCACTCTCCTGCATTTCGGTGTTCTCCATCCAACAAAACATCGGTTGATCTTTTGTCACGGGCTTCGGTCTTCTGTGTCTATGGTCCTTCAGCTCAAATGGAGAGATGAACTCCACCTCAGGCTCATCAGACTCGCTGTTATCATTCATGTCCATGAGGATGAGATCAGACTGTGATGAAGGTGCTGACAGTGATATCGCCTCGGTATATTCATATGGGATGTAAGGGGATGATTCTGAAGAATGAAGACATTGAAAGAGTTACAATGTTCTTATCTCGACACAATGAACTATCTCGTCACATATGATACACTTTCTCTTACCTTCATGGTCCGTTTTTTTGCCACTGTTCGGTTTCTTCGCTGATCTTTCACTCTCCAGCATCTCTGTGTTCTCCTCCATCCAACTAAACATGGGTTGTTTTTTCCTGATGGGCTTAGGTCTCCTGTGTCTGGTGTCCTTCAGCCCAAATGGAGAGATGATATGCACCTCATCTTCATCTTCAATGTCCACGAGGACCAGGTGTTTAAAGAGATCAAACTGTGACGTGACCAGCGGTTCAGGCACTGTTGGAGCTGATATTGGCAAAGGAGATGAAGTGAGTCTTGATTTTCTTAGTTTCGTCTTGTCATACATAACTAGACTTTCTCTTACCTTCATATTTTGTCACCTCCGTCTGTTCAGGATTCCGGTCGGGTGAGGCAGATCTATGAAACCCTGATGAATGAAGAGATGGAGAGTCTCAAGGTTTTACCTCAACATACACAGTGTTTGAACTGTGAAATCTTTATAAACTTTCTGTTACCTTCAGGATCCATGTTTTGAGCTTCCTTCGTCAGTTTCCTCCTTGAACGTCTCATCTTTGATCTCTCAGGTGATGAAGTTGATGGTTTAGGTGCAAAATGTCTCACCAGCGGTTCAGACACTGATGAATGATGGGATTTAGAGAGTCACGATGTTTTTACCCCAGCAAAATGCACTCTTGTCACATCTTAATAAACTTTCTCTTACCTTCATGATCCGTCTTCTTGTCACCCTTCTTCAGTTTATTTGCTGAAACTCTCTGCTCTGATCTCTCAGGTGATGCAGTCGCGGGTTGAGGATCAACACGTATCACCAGCGGTTTAGGCACTGATGGATGAAGAGAAAGAGAGTTTCAACGTTTTACCTCGACACATGTAATATTGTCATGTCTTTATAAAAAAATTCTTACCTTCATGATACATGTTTTTAGCCCTTTTCATCCGTTTCCTCCTTGAACGTCTCACCTCTGATCTCTCAGGTGTTGCAGTTGAGGGTTGAGGATCAAAACGTACAACCAACGGTTCCAGCCTTGACGGATGACAGGATTTTACCCTCTCAGCTGTTGAAGCTGGTGGGCATGGAGCGACTTGTATCGGTGGAGGAGATGGTGAAAGTGTCAACGTATCGATGCTCAATGGACAAGCATCTCGGGATCCCTTCCCTGACTTCGGTGTGGAGTCATCTTGACGCTGTGCTCCTCTCTGTTCTTGCTCCTGTACAGTGTTGGTCATAACTAGTTACTGAGTAATTAGTTACTGTAATTCAATTACTTTCCCCTTGAAAAAGTATGTGATGGATTACTCTTAGTTTTCTGTCATTTAATTACAGTTTCTTATGATGTAATTGAACTAAATACAGTGTAATATATCCAATAGTCGACATGACATTAACACCAAGTCTAAGTTTAAATGTATGCTTTAATGATCCTTCTCACATTGGTATACTTTGGTCAGTTAGTAAGAATGATTGATGTAGTTATTTATTAGAAATAATTAATTAAGCCGTTGGATGTCTATCCTTGAATCACTTCTAATCAAGATTGATGTAGGATATAGAAAGTAATTAGGAATAAGTAATGAAACTTTTTGGATGGAGTAATTTGTACGGTAATGTAATGACACTATTGAATATGTAATTAGTAATTATCACTGTTTCAGAGTAACTTACCCAACACTGCTCCTGTGTTTGGTTGTATTCCGGATCTGGCGTCTCGTGGCCCAAGCATCCACAGTTCACTTGTCCCATGATGTGA
The DNA here is from genome assembly GCF_015846415.1 of Triplophysa dalaica. Lineage (NCBI taxonomy): Eukaryota > Metazoa > Chordata > Actinopteri > Cypriniformes > Nemacheilidae > Triplophysa > Triplophysa dalaica. The sequence continues at coordinate 20,480,812 of NC_079559.1, forward strand.
AACTACACCAAACTAGCCTACTTACTTTAATACTAAACTTAAAAAAAGTATTTATGGTACTTCTTTGCAAACCGCAAATGTAAAAGTAATCGCGAAAACAGACTAGTAACTCCTGCAGTTGCTCGCGCTGTCAACAAGTTTGCGTTGATCTCTGACGTCATCGACAATATTAGTAACCAATGGAAACCAAAGCGAGCCTTAAAAATAAACCATTGAAATAAAGACATAAAATACAATAATCGTTTAAGTTGGAATTTTTTGTCTATTCGTAACAGCTGAAAGCATGAGTCAAATGTTTAACAAGCAGAGAACATCTAGCGACTTTATTTTTTGAACTAAGTGTATTATTTAAACGAATCTGTTCGATTAAATAAGCCGCTCGCGTTAAACATCCAAGTGTCGCGAGATCACGCTGCTCCCGTTGACGCGCGATCTGCGCAGAGCAGCTGAGGTGATTTAAGTCTGGAGGTTTTCATTGTCGTTGATAAAAATTCGGTGTGAGACTTATCAATAAAGTCGTAGACTCTACAAGAAGAGAAACGAATAAAACTCACATGTGAGCTCAGTCTCAGTATTATATACATTAGACTTTCAGCTCCATTCTAAAATTGACATGTAGATGTTTTGAGCGATTTCTTTTAACTCGTGTGTGTGTTATTGAATATTCTCTCATGTTAGTAACAGATGTGAGGGAGTATATATTGGTTTATAGTCTGCCTAAAGCAGCTCCAGAGTGTATTTTCTTACTGTATTTGCTGTAATATCATTAAAACTATGTTATGTCTTCATGAAGACAAGAAACTGGAAATGTTAATCCTTCTTATTCACTTTATTAATCAGCACTATCGGTCATCTTAACATGCATGCACACGCTCAGTAATTCTTCTCACTCGTCTCTCCTTCCTATACACATCTATACAACTCAAGAAGTTTGAGTGCCATCTAGTGGTGCAATAATGTAACAACACCACAAACTATTTCTGTATTTGCTGTTATATCATTTAAACTAATGTGAAGTTTTTTCTTGAAAATGTTTATAATATATCGTGGTTGTTTTCTGCTTGTGTTTATTTCAGGTGTGTTTTGCACGAGCAGTGAACACCAGATGTCGCTCATCTCATCTACAGTCCCTGTGCCCAGTTGCATAAAGCACCTAAAGTTTTTCCTAAGTGATTTCCCTTCACCAAAGACAATAGGAGAATAACTTAAGTAAAACTTAAGGTATATTTAAGGGCACGCTTAAGGGAAAATTACACTCAAAGTACTTTATGCAACCGGGTTCTGGACTTCACAGGTTGAGTGCGTGTCACCTGTGCAGATATATCAGTGGCGTGCTGTGTGAAATATTTAATTTCCATAAACATTTACGAACAGATTTCTTAAACAAAATGACATACAGGTTTAATGTACATTTATATAAATCACAGTGAAATGTATAAGGGTCCAGCTTTCTCTAAATGTATTTTTGGAGGCTATTAGTCCTGAGACGGCGTGAGAGGTTGAAAGTTTAAAATCATTCCTCCTTCTTCTCTCATGAGCAGGTTTTAGAGGCGACGCACTGGTTTGGGTCCGGGCAGAATTCTGAACCTTGACACCGTTTTAGCGACCACCACCTTCATTTCTGCCATAGAAAAGTTCTTGACCGACGCAGTGCCTAGCAGACATACACAGAAGAGAAACAGTAGAAGGATTTGATTGGCGAGTCCAACACAAATGAACTGTCTTAATGAACAAGATTAATTTGTGAGTGTATACTATAGTGTGAACTGTACCTGGGTGCTGCAGAGAATGCTATTAAAGCATGAGGTGATCTTCCCTTTGGCCTCTGTGGATCAAACCGCATGGGGTCAAACACCTGATGAGAGAGACTGCAGACATCATTCCCAATGTTTTCATTTGTTTCTGTGTCGATGAGAGTCTTATCGCTGGATCGCTCCAGATAACAGGATTCCGATGAATAGCGGAAATACTTATCAAGCACAAACATCCTACGGAGAGAATAATATGATTAGCATCTGTTTTAAATATTGTTATCATACCTGTCTTACAGCAGTGATGTCTCTGGATTTGATGTGACATCACTGAAGTGAGTAGCCTGTGGAATGACAAGGTCTCCTGGAATCTTCATGTCTTCATCGGGTCAGAGCCAGAACGGGCAGGTGGACCCTCAAACTCTCCTTAATGCACATGGTGCTGAATGTAAGCTGACTGAGGTCATCCCTACAGCCAATCAAATTGTGATGTAATTACCTCAGGGGTCATGATCGAGGGGGATGAGATTCCAAAGGCTTTTAACTAAACTTATATTTTTATGTTTTGTTACACTTACTGATTAAATAAGCTGTTCCTAATAATAAAAAATGTTTTCTGGAAATCATCTTGCGACCCCTACTTCTGTCAAACCAGCAATGGTTAACTAATGTTAAAGAAGCAAAAGAAAGCAGTCAGAGCTTCCATATGAATAACTTATCGTACAGGTGTGTAATACTGATGATGTCTCACTGTGATGAAGTGTAGGCACATGTTGTCCTAATCGATCATCTTTCAGCGTGTGTAGAAGTTTTGATTTCCTGCATTGTCTAATCCAAGAAACACCAGTTTAACAGACTTCCTGTAAAAACCTGCAAAAAAAAAAACACACATACAAAAACCTTAAAAATCTACTTAACACTGTCTGTCAGGAAATATGTTTGAATGTGTCTTTAATTACAAATAAGCTGCAGCTAAAAAAATGTTTGGGCACACCTAATGAATATGTGTCACAATTTTTTACACATTTTATGTTTTGTGTAGAAGTGACTGTCCAACTTTACGATTTTAATTTAAGTAGTTGCAAACGTTCAGTCGGCTGTGTCTCAACATTTGAATGTTAGTGATAATTAAAGACTTCATTTACCTCAAAACTAGCATGATGAGGCAAACTAAAATCTATACATTATACCGATAAACATGTTTTTTCCTATCCTTTCCAATAAAAATCCTCCATACTGACACAACCCAAAGCAACACAAATTATGCTTTTAAAGAACCACAGGAAAAAATTCTTACCTATATTAAGGAAAGTGACTCACAGTGTGTTTGTGTCTCCTTTGTTGACCTTGTAAGTACCTTATTATTATTAATGCCAATAAACCAATATAACACACAGAAACTATTGAAAACAATATTGATAGTTACACTTCACAAAAAATCATAATCATACAAGGAGGAAGAGAAAAAATAAAAATAACATAAGGCAGAGGGAGGAATTATATAAGATTGAACCTAAAGAGCAATTTTTGACTTTTTAAACATTTTTTGTTCTTTATGCCCACAAAGGATTTAACTTAGGCATTAAAATCAACCAAAAAATTGACAATAGTATAGATTTTTACCAAACATTTGCATTTGGGAATAAATCATTTACCAAGTATAATAGAATTGTTTTAACAATATATTAGATACTATAGAAAAGTATAGAATAATATCAAAAGAATTCAAATATGTTCTGATATTTTTTTTGTGAGAGATACTGTGCAAAACTAATTCCAAAAAGATTTAATGAAAACACATTCACAAAAACTATTAATAATTGTTTCTTCCATCATACAGAATGTTCATTTTCAATATTTTGCTAGATTGCTATAAGTACTTTTACAGGGATAACATCTACAGTATGTAATATTTTCAATATTTTCAAAAATATGTTTTCAAAAGAAGACAAGTTTATTCATTGCACACATGTTAAGTAAAACTGTACAGGAGGGAAATTTGCACATACTTATTTTATTGCACATATAGAGAATTTTTTTGCACACATTTTTTAACACATATACTTCATTTTTTATTGCACATAAACTTCATTTTTTAACACATATACTTCATTTTTTTTGCACATATACTTCATTTTTTTTGCACACATACTTATTTTTGATCACACATAAACTTAATTATTTGCACATAAACTTAATTATTTTGCACATAAGTTATAGAAGGAGTATGGGGATATAGTTAGAGTTGTTCTTATTAACACACAAATGCTTCAATGCTGGACTGTTCAAGTATCTCTCCCGCAGTAACTGTGTTTCTGTTATTTCCCTTTCTTTTCTCATTTTCTTCTCCCGTCGTTCTTTGGTCTTTTTCTCAACCCAGTGATGAAGAACAAATAATCCTTTAGTTTTGCTGGCAGCTTTTGTCTTCTCTGGACCATTCAGGTGATCTTGGGTTTCTCCAGCGGGACCATAAGGACCTGTCATGATGATGTTTTCATGAGCGTCTGTCTCCTTCTGAAGGGTTTGTTGTTTGTCAGTGTTGCTCTCTGGATGGGATTTTTTCACAGGTGTCTCCTGCTGCTCTGGAGCTTCTGGGTGGACTTCATCCATTTCACTTTCACTCTCCTGCATTTCGGTGTTCTCCATCCAACAAAACATCGGTTGATCTTTTGTCACGGGCTTCGGTCTTCTGTGTCTATGGTCCTTCAGCTCAAATGGAGAGATGAACTCCACCTCAGGCTCATCAGACTCGCTGTTATCATTCATGTCCATGAGGATGAGATCAGACTGTGATGAAGGTGCTGACAGTGATATCGCCTCGGTATATTCATATGGGATGTACGGGGATGATCCTGAAGAATGAAGACATTGAAAGAGTTACAATGTTTTTATCTCGACACAATGAACTATCTCGTCACATATGATACACTTTCTCTTACCTTCATGGTCCGTTTTTTTGCCACTGTTCGGTTTCTTCGCTGATCTTTCACTCTCCAGCATCTCTGTGTTCTCCTCCATCCAACTAAACATGGGTTGTTTTTTCCTGATGGGCTTAGGTCTCCTGTGTCTGGTGTCCTTCAGCCCAAATGGAGAGATGATATGCACCTCATCTTCATCTTCAATGTCCACGAGGACCAGGTGTTTAAAGAGATCAAACTGTGACGTGACCAGCGGTTCAGGCACTGTTGGAGCTGGTGTTGGTGGACCAGCTGATATTGGCAAAGGAGATGAAGTGAGTCTTGATTTTCTTAGTTTCGTCTTGTCATACATAACTAGACTTTCTCTTACCTTCATATTTTGTCACCTCCGTCTGTTCAGGATTCCGGTCGGGTGAGGCAGATCTATGAAACCCTGATGAATGAAGAGATGGAGAGTCTCAAGGTTTTACCTCAACATACACAGTGTTTGAACTGTGAAATCTTTATAAACTTTCTGTTACCTTCAAGATCCATGTTTTGAGCTTCCTTCGTCAGTTTCCTCCTTGAACGTCTCATCTTTGATCTCTCAGGTGATGAAGTTGATGGTTTAGGTGCAAAATGTCTCACCAGCGGTTCAGGCACTGATGAATGATGGGATTTAGAGAGTCACGATGTTTTTACCCCAGCAAAATGCACTCTTGTCACATCTTAATAAACTTTCTCTTACCTTCATGATCCGTTTTCTTGTCACCCTTCTTCAGTTTATTTGCTGAAACTCTCTGCTCTGATCTCTCAGGTGATGCAGTCGCGGGTTGAGGATCAACACGTATCACCAGCGGTTTAGGCACTGATGGATGAAGAGAAAGAGAGTTTCAACGTTTTACCTCGACACATGTAATATTGTCATGTCTTTATAAAAAAATTCTTACCTTCATGATACATGTTTTAGCCCTTTTCATCCGTTTCCTCCTGGAACGTCTCACCTCTGATCTCTCAGGTGTTGCAGTTGAGGGTTGAGGATCAAAACGTACAACCAACGGTTCCAGCCTTGACGGATGACAGGATTTTACCCTCTCAGCTGTTGAAGCTGGTGGGCATGGAGCGACTTGTATCGGTGGAGGAGATGGTGAAAGTGTCAACGTATCGATGCTCAATGGACAAGCATCTCGGGATCCCTTCCCTGACTTCGGTGTGGAGTCATCTTGACGCTGTGCTCCTCTCTGTTCTTGCTCCTGTACAGTGTTGGTCATAACTAGTTACTGAGTAATTAGTTACTGTAATTCAATTACTTTCCCCTTGAAAAAGTATGTGATGGATTACTCTTAGTTTTCTGTCATTTAATTACAGTTTCTTATGATGTAATTGAACTAAATACAGTGTAATATATCCAATAGTCGACATGACATTAACACCAAGTCTAAGTTTAAATGTATGCTTTAATGTATCCTTCTCACATTGGTATACTTTGGTCAGTTAGTAAGAATGAGTGATGTAGTTATTTATTAGAAATAATTAATTAAGCCGTTCGATGTCTATCCTTGAATCACTTCTAATCAAGATTGATGTAGGATATAGAAAGTAATTAGGAATAAGTAATGAAACTTTTTGGATGGAGTAATTTGTACGGTAATGTAATGACACTATTGAATATGTAATTAGTAATTATCACTGTTTCAGAGTAACTTACCCAACAATGCTCCTGTGTTTGGTTGTATTCAGGATCTGGCGTCTCGTGGCCCAAGCATCCACAGTTCACTTGTCCCATGATGTGAAACTACACCAAACTAGCCTACTTACTTTAATACTAAACTTAAAAAAAGTATTTATGGTACTTCTTTGCAAACCGCAAATGTAAAAGTAATCGCGAAAACAGACTAGTAACTCCTGCAGTTGCTCGCGCTGTCAACAAGTTTGCGTTGATCTCTGACGTCATCGACAATATTAGTAACCAATGGAAACCAAAGCGAGCCTTAAAAATAAACCATTGAAATAAAGACATAAAATACAATAATCGTTTAAGTTGGAATTTTTTGTCTATTCGTAACAGCTGAAAGCATGAGTCAAATGTTTAACAAGCAGAGAACATCTAGCGACTTTATTTTTTGAACTAAGTGTATTATTTAAACGAATCTGTTCGATTAAATAAGCCGCTCGCGTTAAACATCCAAGTGTCGCGAGATCACGCTGCTCCCGTTGACGCGCGATCTGCGCAGAGCAGCTGAGGTGATTTAAGTCTGGAGGTTTTCATTGTCGTTGATAAAAATTCGGTGTGAGATTTATCAATAAAGTCGTAGACTCTACAAGAAGAGAAACGAATAAAACTCACATGTGAGCTCAGTCTCAGTATTATATACATTAGACTTTCAGCTCCATTCTAAAATTGACATGTAGATGTTTTGAGCGATTTCTTTTAACTCGTGTGTGTGTTATTGAATATTCTCTCATGTTAGTAACAGATGTGAGGGAGTATATATTGGTTTATAGTCTGCCTAAAGCAGCTCCAGAGTGTATTTTCTTACTGTATTTGCTGTAATATCATTAAAACTATGTTATGTCTTCATGAAGACAAGAAACTGGAAATGTTAATCCTTCTTATTCACTTTATTAATCAGCACTATCGGTCATCTTAACATGCATGCACACGCTCAGTAATTCTTCTCACTCGTCTCTCCTTCCTATACACATCTATACAACTCAAGAAGTTTGAGTGCCATCTAGTGGTGCAATAATGTAACAACACCACAAACTATTTCTGTATTTGCTGTTATATCATTTAAACTAATGTGAAGTTTTTTCTTGAAAATGTTTATAATATATCGTGGTTGTTTTCTGCTTGTGTTTATTTCAGGTGTGTTTTGCACGAGCAGTGAACACCAGATGTCGCTCATCTCATCTACAGTCCCTGTGCCCAGTTGCATAAAGCACCTAAAGTTTTTCCTAAGTGATTTCCCTTCACCAAAGACAATAGGAGAATAACTTAAGTAAAACTTAAGGTATATTTAAGGGCACGCTTAAGGGAAAATTACACTCAAAGTACTTTATGCAACCGGGTCCTGGACTTCACAGGTTGAGTGCGTGTCACCTGTGCAGATATATCAGTGGCGTGCTGTGTGAAATATTTAATTTCCATAAACATTTACGAACAGATTTCTAAAACAAAATGACATACAGGTTTAATGTACATTTATATAAATCACAGTGAAATGTATAAGGGTCCAGCTTTCTCTAAATGTATTTTTGGAGGCTATTAGTCCTGAGACGGCGTGAGAGGTTGAAAGTTTAAAATCATTCCTCCTTCTTCTCTCATGAGCAGGTTTTAGAGGCGACGCACTGGTTTGGGTCCGGGCAGAATTCTGAACCTTGACACCGTTTTAGCGACCACCACCTTCATTTCTGCCATAGAAAAGTTCTTGACCGACGCAGTGCCTAGCAGACATACACAGAAGAGAAACAGTAGAAGGATTTGATTGGCGAGTCCAACACAAATGAACTGTCTTAATGAACAAGATTAATTTGTGAGTGTATACTATAGTGTGAACTGTACCTGGGTGCTGCAGAGAATGCTATTAAAGCATGAGGTGATCTTCCCTTTGGCCTCTGTGGATCAAACCGCATGGGGTCAAACACCTGATGAGAGAGACTGCAGACATCATTCCCAATGTTTTCATTTGTTTCTGTGTCGATGAGAGTCTTATCGCTGGATCGCTCCAGATAACAGGATTCCGATGAATTGCGGAAATACTTATCAAGCACAAACATCCTACAGAGAGAATAATATGATTAGCATCTGTTTTAAATATTGTTATCATACCTGTCTTACAGCAGTGAAGTCTCTGGATTTGATGTGACATCACTGAAGTGAGTAGCCTGTGGAATGACAAGGTCTCCTGGAATCTTCATGTCTTCATCGGGTCAGAGCCAGAACGGGCAGGTGGACCCTCAAACTCTCCTTAATGCACATGGTGCTGAATGTAAGCTGACTGAGGTCATCCCTACAGCCAATCAAATTGTGATGTAATTACCTCAGGGGTCATGATCGAGGGGGATGAGATTCCAAAGGCTTTTAACTAAACTTATATTTTTATGTTTTGTTACACTTACTGATTAAATAAGCTGTTCCTAATAATAAAAAATGTTTTCTGGAAATCATCTTGCGACCCCTACTTCTGTCAAACCAGCAATGGTTAACTAATGTTAAAGAAGCAAAAGAAAGCAGTCAGAGCTTCCATATGAATAACTTATCGTACAGGTGTGTAATACTGATGATGTCTCACTGTGATGAAGTGTAGGCACATGTTGTCCTAATCGATCATCTTTCAGCGTGTGTAGAAGTTTTGATTTCCTGCATTGTCTAATCCAAGAAACACCAGTTTAACAGACTTCCTGTAAAAACCTGCAAAAAAAAAAACACACATACAAAAACCTTAAAAATCTACTTAACACTGTCTGTCAGGAAATATGTTTGAATGTGTCTTTAATTACAAATAAGCTGCAGCTAAAAAAATGTTTGGGCACACCTAATGAATATGTGTCACAATTTTTTACACATTTTATGTTTTGTGTAGAAGTGACTGTCCAACTTTACGATTTTAATTTAAGTAGTTGCAAACGTTCAGTCGGCTGTGTCTCAACATTTGAATGTTAGTGATAATTAAAGACTTCATTTACCTCAAAACTAGCATGATGAGGCAAACTAAAATCTATACATTATACCGATAAACATGTTTTTTCCTATCCTTTCCAATAAAAATCCTCCATACTGACACAACCCAAAGCAACACAAATTATGCTTTTAAAGAACCACAGGAAAAAATTCTTACCTATATTAAGGAAAGTGACTCACAGTGCGTTTGTGTCTCCTTTGTTGACCTTGTAAGTACCTTATTATTATTAATGCCAATAAACCAATATAACACACAGAAACTATTGAAAACAATATTGATAGTTACACTTCACAAAAAATCATAATCATACAAGGAGGAAGAGAAAAAATAAAAATAACATAAGGCAGAGGGAGGAATTATATAAGATTGAACCTAAAGAGCAATTTTTGACTTTTTAAACATTTTTTGTTCTTTATGCCCACAAAGGATTTAACTTAGGCATTAAAATCAACCAAAAAATTGACAATAGTATAGATTTTTACCAAACATTTGCATTTGGGAATAAATCATTTACCAAGTATAATAGAATTGTTTTAACAATATATTAGATACTATAGAAAAGTATAGAATAATATCAAAAGAATTCAAATATGTTCTGATATTTTTTTTGTGAGAGATACTGTGCAAAACTAATTCCAAAAAGATTTAATGAAAACACATTCACAAAAACTATTAATAATTGTTTCTTCCATCATACAGAATGTTCATTTTCAATATTTTGCTAGATTGCTATAAGTACTTTTACAGGGATAACATCTACAGTATGTAATATTTTCAATATTTTCAAAAATATGTTTTCAAAAGAAGACAAGTTTATTCATTGCACACATGTTAAGTAAAACTGTACAGGAGGGAAATTTGCACATACTTATTTTATTGCACATATAGAGAATTTTTTTGCACACATTTTTTAACACATATACTTCATTTTTTATTGCACATAAACTTCATTTTTTAACACATATACTTCATTTTTTTTGCACATATACTTCATTTTTTTTGCACACATACTTATTTTTGATCACACATAAACTTAATTATTTGCACATAAACTTAATTATTTTGCACATAAGTTATAGAAGGAGTATGGGGATATAGTTAGAGTTGTTCTTATTAACACACAAATGCTTCAATGCTGGACTGTTCAAGTATCTCTCCCGCAGTAACTGTGTTTCTGTTATTTCCCTTTCTTTTCTCATTTTCTTCTCCCGTCGTTCTTTGGTCTTTTTCTCAAGCCAGTGATGAAGAACAAATAATCCTTTAGTTTTGCTGGCAGCTTTTGTCTTCTCTGGACCATTCAGGTGATCTTGGGTTTCTCCAGCGGGACCATAAGGACCTGTCATGATGATGTTTTCATGAGCGTCTGTCTCCTTCTGAAGGGTTTGTTGTTTGTCAGTGTTGCTCTCTGGATGGGATTTTTTCACAGGTGTCTCCTGCTGCTCTGGAGCTTCTGGGTGGACTTCATCCATTTCACTTTCACTCTCCTGCATTTCGGTGTTCTCCATCCAACAAAACATCGGTTGATCTTTTGTCACGGGATTCGGTCTTCTGTGTCTATGGTCCTTCAGCTCAAATGGAGAGATGAACTCCACCTCAGGCTCATCAGACTCGCTGTTATCATTCATGTCCATGAGGATGAGATCAGACTGTGATGAAGGTGCTGACAGTGATATCGCCTCGGTATATTCATATGAGATGTACGGGGATGATCCTGAAGAATGAAGACATTGAAAGAGTTACAATGTTTTTATCTCGACACAATGAACTATCTCGTCACATATGATACACTTTCTCTTACCTTCATGGTCCGTTTTTTTGCCACTGTTCGGTTTCTTCGCTGATCTTTCACTCTCCAGCATCTCTGTGTTCTCCTCCATCCAACTAAACATGGGTTGTTTTTTCCTGATGGGCTTAGGTCTCCTGTGTCTGGTGTCCTTCAGCCCAAATGGAGAGATGATATGCACCTCATCTTCATCTTCAATGTCCACGAGGACCAGGTGTTTAAAGAGATCAAACTGTGACGTGACCAGCGGTTCAGGCACTGTTGGAGCTGGTGTTGGTGGACCAGCTGATATTGGCAAAGGAGATGAAGTGAGTCTTGATTTTCTTAGTTTCGTCTTGTCATACATAACTAGACTTTCTCTTACCTTCATATTTTGTCACCTCCGTCTGTTCAGGATTCCGGTCGGGTGAGGCAGATCTATGAAACCCTGATGAATGAAGAGATGGAGAGTCTCAAGGTTTTCAGGTTTTAGAGGCGACGCACTGGTTTTGTCCTGTATCATCAATAAACAAACTACAGTTAGTTCAGAATGCAGCTGCCAGAGTTTTTACCAGGAAAAGAAAATACGATCACATAACCCCAGTTTTATCATTGCTTTACTGGCTACCCATTAAGTCTCGTATTGATTTTAAAATTATTTTCATTACGTACAAAGCCTTGAACGGTTTAGCCCCTACTTACTTAACTGAGCTATTGTCACATTACAACCCATCACGCTCTCTAAGATCTCAAAACTTTTGATAACACCTAGGATAACTAAATCCACCAAAGGGTGTCGAGCTTTCTCATACGTAGCACCTAAACTCTGGAATAGCCTTCTTGATACTATTCGAGGGTCAGACACACTCTCCCAATTTAAATCTAGATTAAAAACACATCTTTTCAGCCAAGCTTTCACTTAATGGATAGTTAATGAACAGCAGCTATGCTAATTATTCTCTTTCTGCCCATCCCGAGGTAGGAAGAAATTCCGCCAGGTCCAGATGATCGACATACGCCCATCCCCACCTAGAGATTACGCCACCTACAGCTGCAGACTGACTGACCATCCCAGCTCCATCTAAGGCAATTCCACCACCACCCAAGAGAAATACGACAATCGGACCATCCCAGCTCTGACCACTCCATCCCCAACCAAGTGCAAAGACAGGCTATTTGTCACATTGATGCTGAAGTTACAACACTTGGTATTTAATGCTAAACTTACATCAATTATCAGCAGTTTGAAGTTATAGCTGCATTCAGTGGCCCTGATTGGAGGTTCCTGGGTGGGTGTTTGTGTGGAGTGGGGGGGCTCATTGGTTGTGGTTGTGTGGGTCCGGTTTGGCCTTGTTTTGTCGTCGATATCGGGCAATATAGGAATAAAGTTACAACATGCCATTACTATTTTCCTTGGTTGTTCCTCTGTTTTCTTGGATTGATCGTGGAGTGAGATCGGGTTGGACCTGGACGGTTTTCGTCGAGTGGGACTTTCTAGGTTACGGATGGTGGGCTCACCCTCTTCCTCTTGGATATTTGCTCTGTGGCTTTTGGTCGGAGTCACTGAGTTCAGCTATGACACGTCAGAGGGGATCTGGCCCTCCCGGCTGAGTCTGGTTTCTCCCGAGATTTTTTTCTCCATTATTCAATCATTGGAGTTTGGGTTCTAGCCACAGCAGGGCAGTGTTGGCTTGCTCACCGGGAGACTGCATTTATTTATTTATTTATTAATTGGATATTATTTGTTAGAATGATCTAGCTTGTTCTATAAATACCATGAACTGTGCTGTGTTTTACCTTTTCTGTTTTTCCTGTTTGCCCCTGTAAAGCTGCTTTGGAACAATGCACATTGTGAAAAGCTCTATATAAATAAACTTGAATTGAATCCTGTTGCTTGTATTGTAAAGCGTGGCATAATAGACAACATTACTTAGAGTTTGACAGATCTTTTTGGGAAGCATGTGTGGGGGTATAATCGCGGTTGTTTTAAAAGAGAAAATTTATCAAATTGATTCTCAAAAGTTGGACTTTAACTTTAGTTGAAGCACCAGAAAGCAGCCACAGCACCAGCACATGAAGAAATAATGTCATGACCAGTGTTGGGTAAGTAACTCTGAAAAAGTAATGAGTTACTAGTTACTTATTACATGTTCAATAGTGTCATAAGATTTCTGCACAAATTATTCCCTTGAAAAAGTATTTTATAACTTATGACTAATTCCTTCATCAAACTTTATTAGTAAAGTGATTCACACACATATTATACAAAGTATTTAGTTCCCTTTCTGTCGGTCTCTTGACGTTGTGTCGAGCAGACAGATGGGGTTCGCCCTTGAGAACCAATCAACTCTGACTACTTTAGAAGGGGGCCAATGAAATTCGGTCTCTGACCCCGGATGTCCGATATAAAAGGAAAACGGCGTGCAGCATTCATTTACCTTTCGTTCTTCAGAGCCATCGCTCATGATTACAAAGAAGCTAAAAACTTTAAAGACTACTTTGCCGGATCTACGAAGTTGAGCACCGGATCGTCCCAACCTGCAGCGTCCTTCCCCTGCGCGTCTCAGTGGTTCCAGAGGTGTTAGAGATTTTTTCTAGTACTGAGCATTCTCCAATGCGGCATGTCCCGCTGTTCTCTTGGGTGCGGCACCCTCATTGAGGGATAGCTGCATCAGGTGTCTGGGCGTCCAGCATGCTGAAGCAGCTTTCGTTGACATCCGGTCGTTGCAGTCACGGGTGACTGTCTTCCTCCGGGAACCTGCCACCATTTCGTCTGCTACCCGGACTGTAACGTCGGTGGCTAAGGCCCTGATGTCTGCCAGTGCTAGCAGCGTTAGTGATATGGGGACCTATTGCTCTTGTGCTTTCTGTCCCGTGTTGATTCGATTTGTTCATCACACCTTATGATTTGTGCTACCTTGTCATTGTACCAGAAATCCTGTTTTGTGGATTACCTTACCCGTGTCTGGATGTTTATTAGTTATCACGTCATGTCCAGTTTTTGTAAGTTCTAAATGACCTCACCACATCAGTATTTCATGTGACGCAGTCAAACGGGATTATTTAACTCAAAGTTACTGAATTATTTCCCGGATGTGATGGGAAGGCTTTGCGTATAGTTTGTATAGCCTATAGCCTTTAATGATATATGACAATACCTGTCAGCATTTGAGACCAGTGATCCCGAACCGGACGAAAGATCACAGTGATCACGAGTCTCAAATGTTACGAGAGTTTTCATGATAAAAAAACAAACGGGAGACTCCCTGTAATTTATGAATATCACCCAGCACCCAAAGTAATACCAAAACACTTCCTTTATCACGTTACAACCCATCACGCTCTCTAAGATCTCAAAATTTAGGACTTTTGATAACACCTAGAATAACAAAATCCACCAAAGGGGGACGAGCTTTCTCATACGTAGCACCTAAACTCTGGAATACATTTACATTTACATTTAGTCATTTAGCAGACGCTTTTATCCAAAGCGACTTACAAGTGGGGTAGATAATGGAAGCAATTAGGACAGCATAAGTACAACAAAAGCATAAGTGCAATCAAAAAGAAGACTAGTCTCATATAGCCTAACACAGTATACGGAACCATTCATACTTTCATAATTCATTTTTTTTTTTTTAGAAGAGTAGAGAAGAAAAGAGTAGAGAAGAAAAGAGTCAGAACAGATCAGTCAGATGTTGGCGGAAGAGATGTGTTTTCAGGCGTTTCTTAAAGATGGCTACAGAATCTGCAGATCTTGTAGCAGTGGGCAGATCATTCCACATAGGTGGAACAGATCCGGAGAAGGTGCGCGAGAGAGATTTTCTACCTTTATGGGATGGCACCACAAGACGTCGTTCGTTTGCAGAGCGTAGGGATCTGGCAGGTACATATGTCTGCATTAACGATTTAAGATAAGGTGGTGCCGAACCAGTAGTAGTCTTGTAGGCCAGGAGCAGAGTCTTGAATTTGATGCGAGCGACTACGGGAAGCCTTCCTGATACTATTCGAGGGTCAGACACACTCTCCCAATTTAAATCTAGATTAAAGACACATCTTTTCAGCCAAGCTTTCACTTAATGGATAGTTAATGAACAGCAGCTGCTAATTATTCTCTTTATTCTCTTCCCACCTCTGCCTCTGGATGCCCATCCCGAGGTAGGAAGAAGTTCCACCGTGTCCAGACGACTGACAGATGCCCATCCCAGCTACAGCTGCAGACTGACTGACCATCCCAGCTCCATCTAAGGCAATTCAACCACCAGCCAAGAGAAATATGACCATCAGACCATCCCAGCTCAGACCACTACATCCCCAACCAAGAGCAAAGACGGATTATTTGTCTTATTAATGCTGAAGTTACAATATTTGGTATTAAATGCTAAACTAAAATCACATGTCACCAGTTTGAGTGCAGCTATGACACGTCCCATAAGATTGCTGCACCATTCCTATCAGATCCAATATTGACAGCACAGCGCTGCTTTTAAATTTTAGTCTCTCCACAGATCCGATGTGTCGATCTCTGCTTTGTTCACAAAGGAGTCACGTGAGAAATGAAACGAACAACGCTCCATGTCTTTCCCACATGAGCTGGAATGTCTTTAGTAATGTGTGGTTAAAGTTTAATTTTAATGTCAGAATCCGAGGGAAGGTTATGCAGTGACTGTATTCTTCCACAACCAGGGGTGGCACAATATTTACCTATCTTTAACGGTTTGTTTATCGCTTAGTCGCTCTATCTGGTTCCGCGCCACTTGTGTTACTTCCGAAATGTCATGCACGAACCAATGAGCGGGGCTAGAGAAGTAGTCAGGTAGTGTTCAAACTATAGGTGAATTCCAGAACCTGCCGTTCACTGGGCCTGGTTTCAAAAACAGATGTAATCTCCGTAAGAAGGGCGTTTTCCGGTTGAAATTGTGACTAAGTGCGACGTTCGAGTCGCTATTATATGGTGGTTTTTCTATTATAGTGTTGAGTTTTCTTATATAAAATAATACATTTAGTTAGTTATAGGTTTCATGTATTCTTAGGAAACAATATTGGGCCTCGTGTATAAGTATGAGCTCATGAACACCTGCATGAACAACAAGCATCTTATCTTAGCTGCACGTACACCACAAATAAGTTTTAATAAAGAAGTTTGGTCTGTCTCATAGAGTCAAGGACGCTGTTATCTCTTAACAGTGAGCTCATTTTAACAAAGTTAATGTTATGAGTCTGAGAACTTGAACATCTGCACACACACCATATATCATTTAGAACTAAGACGTACACCCCACACATTTTTGTAGGGAAGTCTAATTAAATCACATACAACCAAGGACACTGGGAAGCTCATTATCGCTAAACCATGAGCTCATCTTTGATAGAAACATGGTTAAATCATGTATCGTCCGAAACCCCCAGGAAAGTGTCAAGATAAAGAGGCACCTGTTTTTGAGAGGCTCACGCAACCATTAAATCTAAATATGGTAGGTCGGAACTATGAGCGCAGAGGGACGGGCTAATGAAAAAGTGATGTCATATGAAACCTGATTGGAAGAAGACGATGTCATGCACACATGATTGGTTTAAACTGTGATAACAACTGGAAAACAATGTATAAAAGATGGAGTCAGATATGTATTCGTTGGATCCCTTCAGATGAACTCTGAATATCCCACTTTGTTTGTCCGGGCAAATAAAGTTTAAACTCTTGGCACCTGGAACCCTTGTCTCTGAGATTTCTTTCTGCGATGGAAGGCCGATTCGCCACAACATATTTGGTGACCCCGAGACGTGATCCAGGTTAGAGGGGAGGAGGCTGACGGCTGTGACGGGTGAACCAGACAAGCTGATCGCACAAAAAAGGGCCCTAAAAAAGGTGAGCATATTTGCTTTATAGTATAAGTTTTGTGCGGTCAGCTAAAGGTAAACTCTGAATGTCGTTGGTCATCTTAAAGCCTCTCCTAAATTGAACAAAATTAATTTTAGAAATTGCACTAGTTTGCCAAGTCTTAAGGGTATCCAGATCTCAAGAAATGTGTGAGTGATTGTGTGTATGAAAAAGTGTATGTGTGTATGAGAGATTGTATATAGGTGTCCTGCCAGTGGAGCAGACGGAGAGTAAATCTCACTTCGGGAAGTGAGTCGCACAGTGGGTGTGTCGCGTTGGGACGCGGGGTCCTGTCAGAAAACAGGACGTAAAGCATGTAAATATAGTGTGTGTATGAGCAATTAAAATCCTGTAAGGAAACAGGTCACGTGGGGGGTATGAATGCGCTGTGATATATTTTTATGTTGTTGTATATTGTATTGTGACGATAGAAAAACTCAGGAGTGATGGAGAGAGAGAAAAAACCTCAGCCTGTGAGACTCTCTGTGTGTGTGCGTGTGTGTGTGTGTGTGTGTGAGTGTGTGAGCAAGATTGGGAGGCAAGGAGGCTCCAAATGTGTGTGTTTGACAAAGTGAATGAGAGAGAGAGTGCATGAAGCAAGTAAAAATTTCTGTATAATGTTTGTCCAGTAAAATGTATGAGAAGAAGGAGTGTTAGGTTTTTTGATGTTTAAAGAGGCGTGCGTTTCCAGACTAGGTGCGAGTTTTTGCAGGTTGTCTGTGTCAAAGTTTCATGTGGAAATAAAAGTATTTGAGAAAAAAGATGAATGCAAAATAAAGTGTGCATTTGGGTTTAATAGAAAAACTATTTGAGCACATGAGAGAAGCAAGTGTGTAGAAGATAGGAGAGGAATCAGATAAAGATTTGAAGGACGTAGAGTGTGTTTGAGTTTAGCTCACAGTGAGCACATGAGACTTAACGGCAGCCAGAAAGAAAAAAAAAGAGAGCTGCATTGATTAAAGCACGAAGAGCATTGTCAAACGGAAAAATAGAAGATATATTTTGCTGATTATAAATGTGTTTTAAAAATTGTGAGATACTTTTATGGTATAAAGTCGTTAGAATGTAGACCAAAATCTCAGACCATAAGGCCTGAGTGTGTGTGTGCTGGAATCTGTGAGAAGTGATTTATTAGACAGCAGAAGGGCCTCTGGAGTGTGTGAGTATTCTGCGTGCTGTGGGCGTATGAGACCAGAGTGCTGCTGTGAAAAGAACTGTTTTACATTGAGTGAAAAGTGAAAAGCATTGCTGGATTGTGAATTATTTTCATGTTCCACTGATGTTTTAAAAACATATGGCTAGAATTGAACTGCTAGATGAGGAAAGCTTACAATCATATTTTGAGAGAATAAGAGTAGCCAGAATATTGACTGAGACAAAGGGAGTTAGTGATCACTTCTGGAGAGAATCTTTTTACAGGGACTTAGCAGGCATTAAGAAGCCACTGACAGAAGAAAAGAAAAATTATTTCTTGGACGAATTAGTAGAAGTTCAGAATTTGAAACAAATTGAGCAGGAGTGGCCATATGTGAATTGGAGAGGTATAGTAGGCAAGTGTTGTAAAGTAGGGATATTGAGAAACTACTTAGAAGGAGTTTGCTTCCATAGAATTAATAGATTCGGCAATCTGGACACCGCGTTACAGCGTGTCTCATTGATCATAAAAATCCCAATCCACAACCTGGTAGAACCCTATTTATTGCAAGGAGTAAAACAAGATTATCCACGAGGTGGGGGGAGAAACTATAGATTAATCAGTCACCCAGAAATAAAGGTTTATGCAGAAACAAGATACGTAAACTGGGAAAGTAAGATATTGTTTACAACCAACGAGCAGAGAGAAATAGAGCCACTACAGTTTCAGGCCGTTACATTGAAGAAGCTGATCGTGTAGATAACGCCAGAAAACCTAAGGCCATAGGTCGCAATAAAACAAAGAGGCGCCCCAATTTAACAGAATAAGTGAAGATAATAAATTGAGAATGGCCTACACCCGTAGAGATACTAGGAACAAGATATCCTCTGAGCAGAGAACTGATTGGAGAAATTTATAAGAAATGGGCAGAAAGAAGGGGGGCACGGTGGCTTATTGGTTAGCACGTTCGCCTCACACCTCCAGGGTTGGGGGTTCGATTCCCGCTTCCGACTTGTGTGTGTGGAGTTTGCATGTTCTCCCCGTGCCTCGGGGGTTTCCTCCGGGTACTCCGGTTTCCTCCCCTGGTCCAAAGACATGCATGGTAGGTTGATTGGCATCTCTGGAAAAATTGTCCGTAGGGTATGAGTGCGTGAGTGAATGAGTGAGTGTGTGTGCCCTGCGATGGGTTGGCACTCCATCCAGGATGTATCCTGCCTTGATGCCCGATGACTCCTGAGATAGGTGCAGGCTCCCCGTGACCCGAGGTAGTTCGGATAAGCGGTAGAAAATGGAATGGAATGGGCAGAAAGAACAAAAAAAATAAGAATTTATGGCCAGTAAGTGGTACGTTTGATATGACAGTGTGTGATGAAATGGAAGGGTTGATAAGAAATCATTAGCCAAGGGACAAAAGCACGAAGAGAGAAGTTAAGAGAAGAAGGAAACAAGATGTATTAAACTTTTAAAGAACATGAAGAAAGCAAGGGAGCTACTGAAAGAGGATGAGGAGATAGTCAGCGAAAAATTGAGGAAGGCTATGAGTCCACCCCCATATGAATTATCAAGGAGTCAGCTGCCATTGATTGTGGAAGATAATGAGCTGAATAATCAAATGCCTTTGGTCAAAGGAGAATTTAAGTTTACAGGAGAGCTGGACCTCCAAGGGGGAGAAAGAGAGGAGTCGAGGGATGATGAACTTCTAAGAGAGATATTCGCTGAGAGGCGGCAGGAGAAATGTTTCATCACGCCAGAGTACCACAAGAGAGGGAAAGCAGAGTGGAATGCTACACCCGCCTATAAATCAATTTATGCTGGGGTATCTGCAGAGCTAGAGGCGGCTAGAAGACAGAGATATGAACAAACAGCTCGAGAGCCGGACAAAACATCCATAGTACTGAGAAGAAAAAACATAAGATAAAGCAAGGTGCCAGATGTCATGTCGGAGGTGGGGTCCATGGAAGATAATGCAACCCTGCCCAGTCTGAAGAATAGATGTATCTCAAGTTACGTTGACAAAACGTCAAGACAGCATAGAAGAAAAGAAATACCAGACGCCAGCAGAGGGAGATATCTGGTGACCGAACAACAGGAAGAAGCAAGAATATTTAAAGATTGCCCAAGGAGAGAATACAAATGGATGTCTGGAAACATCTGTTTAGAAGACATTGTTAAGAAACAGCCACAGCCAGCCTGGCTCAGAGAAGGGGGGAGACTGAGAGGATCAACATCAGCAACCTTCGCTACAAACAACCCATTCAAAGAGATCTTGAGAAAAAATAGACAGCCACATTATGTGCCTTGGGCCACACTGGACTTGGATGGATTGATCACTCGATTACCTGATCTAAATGAGGGAGCTGGAAGATGGATAGGGGTCCTGGAAGAAGAGACGATTGGGATACTACTAGCTTAGGGAAACATTAAAGCTTTGCTAGCTAAATGACAAGGTGCATCTAAAATAAATGAAATGCTGAAGGACATTAGATTGAATCGAGCAATTGACTCCCCAGAATAAGACGCAGAGCTCTTTGATAAACATAGACAGGATATGTGGCGAGCCCCAAGAAGAGAATTTCAAACCGGAATTGATCAAAAAGAACTTAAGGGTGATCAGATGATAGATAAAGAGAATCAAGCCACCTATGTGCAACGACAATTAAACAAGAGCTGGAGAAAAACACTGAAGAAGACCAGGTTATGGCAGCAATATTCATAGATGACATTGTTGACCCCCTGCCAGTAAAAGCAAAACTGGAAGACGTAGTAGGACTGAACTTTAAACCACATAAAGAATTTTTAGAATATGTGGTACACAGTTTTACAACACCGGAAGAGCGAGATGCAGCTGAACTAAAGAAAAAGAGAGTTGCAGAGGGATCCAGTACTAAGCAAATCTAGATTATTAGAAACCTTTTCATTTATATGTGGCCAACAGGAAAGAAGGTTCACATTTATTATCATAAGATTATAATACAATTAATGAATAATGCTTAATATGATTAATATTAAGTCGGAAATGAATTATGGGCTTCACTAGTGATAATGATCTTTGAATTAGTTGATCTAGTTGTGTGATCTTTGAAGTATAACTACTATATATTAGGATAAAATTAGATATTTAAAGATTACCTGAAATAATAATGGGTTGGATTTGAACACAAACATAGGCAAAGGAAGAGAACATTTTGTTTTTATTTTTATAAACAATCTCCACAGCCCATATTTAGTAATCATAATGGTCTAAATAATAATCAAACAACTTATTATGTAAACGTATCTAAGAGGTGCGCTTTCTAAATCTCTCTTTAATGAACCATCATATGTAAACCAACAAATTTAAAAACTAGACATTGTATTGAACAGGGAAACTAATGATTATTATGTTATTTAAGAGGCTCTTATGAAGGACATTTTTTGGAACGGTTGCATGACCAATTGCTCCTGAGTCAGCTTTACTAACAATCGGCTTCTCAACTGTCAAGTGGACACCACCAAACTGACACATCCTGTTGGGAGCTGAAGGAGTATGAAAGACAGTAACCCACTGCAATTCATGATGAATGTAAATGGTGAGTCCACTTGATCTAATTTATTATGTGATAAAGGTATTGATAAGTATTGGGACGTCATGTTTCACGTCAGGACTTTTTTATCAAATTTTTAATAGAAAATATTTTTCTGACCTGATCTCTATGCTTTCATAGATCTAGGATTTTATTTTTAACAATAGATTCTGTAATTAATCAAAAGTTGCAGTTCTTTAGGGAGCTGTCAGCTGAGCTCTGTGAGAAATTTACTACATTTTTGTTGAAAAAGTGAGTGCTATCCATTATTCTTTGGCCTCACAGCTCCAAGACCTGCTGTCTTTGAATTTGCTATCCAGTCAGGCAAAAGTGTCCAACTGTTGATTAAATCATCTTTGGGCAGCTGTCAGTCTTATTTGTTGAGAGTGTTTAATATAGGGGTTTCCAATAGACTGGGTCACTAAAGTTTAGCGCCATTTGACTTTAAACAATAAATATTTTTTTATTTTAAATAGTTTTATACACTGTGTCGATAACAGTGACAGCAATGAAGAACAATGTCTATTGCGGTCCACAGAAAGATCAGTTTTCATAGAAAAGAATATGCAATTAGCCACTGAGTATTACTGTACGTTTAAAGGCATCTAGAGGATGCTTAAACTCAATATGACATATTTATGGTTTAGATATAGCATACTATAATCATTATAAATGATATAAACAGAAGAAATTGAGAACATTTTTAAGTGACTTACTTTAGTTAGTTTTAAATTGATATCATGTTCCTGATATATATTTTATATTCCCCTAAACAGCAGAACTAATCACTAATGTTTAGACAGAGGCAATATCTTTAGATCAATTGGAAAAATGCATGTAAAATATGTATATAATAAATGAATATGAAACAATCGGTTGTCATAACATTAAACTATACTTAGCTATCCTTATAGAGTTAACAACTAATGTTTAAGTGAGAAGGCAAAACCAATCATATTGGCGACAAATTGCAGAAAATGAAACTTAACCATTCGTGTACCATATGCGATTGTAAAAGATTCTTAATTTCAATTAAATGATTTCTGGATAAATAAATGTTGAATAAAATAAGTAATAAGTAAATCTAATGAGGCACAGATGGGCATGTTCCCAGGAAATTGTGTAACGATTTGGCATCTTAATACAGAAATGTTTGCTGAAAAACGAACAGCAAGATATTTGAATAACAGGTTTGCCTCAGCCACAATAACTGACAATTTAAAAATCATAGGTATGTAAAATTGTGAGAATCAAACATTAGCATATCAAATAATTTTACCGTATGAAAAGCAGGGTGTGCCCAGAGCAGATTCATTTTGAATATGTGGGGATAAGAATTTAAGGCCAATAATGCTTGGCACCAACAAGTAAAATGGCCTGACAAAATAGACAAGGACTGAATTGACTTTTAGCAGAAAAAAGAGGCGTATGCATAATATTTGGAGAGGACTGTTGTAAATATATTCCAAACAAAACTGCCCCTTATGGGTCGTTCACAAAAGCTATGGAAAAATTGAGAAATTTAAGAAATGAAATAACAGCCAATGATGGCTAAGACAAAGAAATTGTAACAAGGCTGGACTTCTTTGGATCATGAACTTCATGGCCAATAAAGATAGGAGTTTTTTTGCAGCAATAGGATTTACTATATTTTCTGTAATATTTTGCTGTCTTTTACCAGTTATAAGATCTATGGTGGTGACAGCTACAGATAAACAGATGATGTTGAGAACGGAATTAAGTGCATAATAAAACAATGAAGAAAACATGCTGAATATGTTAGCTGTTATAAGCAAATATGAGGAACACGATGAGAAAGACAAGTGTCCCATGAATTACAAATTTTTTTTTGGACAGCAAGGGAGAAGAGCTTAGAATTGTATAATCATGCATGGGAATAGTTTTAGATATTACCTTAGACATTGTTAGGCAGGCAGTTAGATTGATTTTTGTTTTACTTTTTATTATTTTGACATCAACACGTTTCAATGTTTGATGTTTCAGCTAATCATTAGTGCTCTATAATCAAACACTATTATGAGAGTGCACTTGGTGAACATGTGTGAATTTTATTTTGTTTTGTTTTATTTTGTTTATTGTTTTTGCATCTAAAACATATAGCATGTAATTTCCATTTATTATTTTATTGATATAATCAAAACTGTTATGTGAGTGCACCGGGTGCACATATGTGTATTTGTCATTGTATCTTCCCGAATTATGAGAAGTTGCCAAACAAGTGAGCAGCAGAACCTGATCTAAATAGCAGCAAGGGGTGGCGCCAGTGAGTGTTATATCTGAAGACAGCATCGTCCAGACGGTTTTCATCTGGGCCAGTTTGAGTGGGTCCCAGGGCATGTATAAGGCAATGTAACGCGAAGGACCCAAGCATCTTGACAAGTCTTCCCGACCACATCGAATGACTTTTCCGACAACAGAAAATGGCTTCTATTCCAGAGAGAACCAGATTTACTGACACGACTAGCAAACAACTGGTCAATGTAACCCTGAATTGAACTGCATCAAATGACACTGTGAAGCTTGATGAAACGATTGACACCGGAAAGAACTTTGACAAACTGAGTGACACTACACTTCTGTTCTGAGCAAAGGATCAACAATTCGAAGGAAACGATAGATCAACGATGGATTAAGCGCTACCTTTGACACATTGATGGACCACCCTCGTCCTCCACATCCTCATGAAATGAATATGTGGTGGAGACTGACGAATCGAACGGCAAGAATCTACTGGAACTAGTCTACAAGATGTCATCACTTGGTAAGAACCATGTGACAAAAGTGTTCACATGTCTATGAGGAGATGAAAACCAACCGCAATACCAGAGAGGCATGTCTGAGATGTCTGAGAAAAGAGCAAGAACAGGAGCGATGGGCAGAAAAATAATACAGATGTTCCGGACGAAAGCGGCACTGGAATCATTGAAGACAACTACTGGCTGTGTGGGTACTGATTGTACTTATACAGAGGAACTGGACAGGACTGTGTTCCCTAATAAAGTTAAATGGTGGAGTTATCATCATACCACATGAGATAATGACTTGACAAAAGAAGACACGAAGAGGACTGTTTGATTTTCCTGGTAGCTCTGTGCCAAAGAATCATCACATCTGGACTGTGGAGGAGAAAGTCTCAGATGATTTTAGTCCAATGTTAGGAGACAGCTCTTTAATGAATGAAGTTGAGATCACCAGATTTGAGTTCACGTCATATATGAAGACAACAAAATTTTAATGAAAGCCATCAAAGAGGAGCTACGTGGAATACGACAGACAGTTTTGCAAAATCGCCTGATCTTGGACCAGTTCAGAGCAGCAAAAGGAGGACTTTGTGCAGTAATTGGAGAAACCTGTGGCACCTATATTCCAGAGAACAAGGAACATCTCATCGGCAAGGAAGGAAGATCATCTCTTTAATGATTGAGACTTTCACCAAAACTGAGGTTGACTGAGAAGAATTGAATTGGGACTGGATGACAAGTGTGTTTAATAACATGAAAAATTTGATGTTGGTTGAGGCTTGTTTTATTGCATGCATTATATTGACGCTATGCATTAAGTTATTTCAACGAACAGCTGCAGCCACTGTTCCCAGTCAGATGATTGTTTATGTTGTATCACAACATTGCATGAATAAGGATCACTAATAAGTTACTATTGACTAAAAACGGGCAAGAAAAAATTTATGTATATTACAGGGTTAAAAACAGAAATACTGATGTTATTAAGTATTTACAGAAGGGTGGAAGGATTTTTATTTATATTTTATTGCATGCTCATAACATAAGTATTATTTGAACCTAGATATCATTTCAACTTACGTAGTATATTATCTTAAGTATTTTATCATTCACTGAATGTACACAAAATTTTATTATTTTATTTGAGCACTACTGATTTTTATTTTAGATGTTACAATTTATATTAGTCTATAATTTCCTTTTTACAGATAACATTTAGTTGGAGTGTGAGGCTTGTCAGCCTCAAAGGGGGGATTATATGGTGGTTTTTCTATTATAATGTTGAGTTTTCTTATATAAAATAATACATTTAGTTAGTTATAGGTTTCATGTATTCTTAGGAAACAATATTGGGCCTCGTGTATAAGTATGAGCTCATGAACACCTGCATGAACAACAAGCATCTTATCTTAGCTGCACGTACACCACAAATAAGTTTTAATAAAGAAGTTTGGTCTGTCTCATAGAGTCAAGGACGCTGGTATCTCTTAACAGTGAGCTCATTTTAACAAAGTTAATGTTATGAGTCTGAGAACTTGAACATCTGCACACACACCATATATCTTTTAGAACTAAGACCTGGGGTCCAATCAATGTGATGAGATTGGATGTGTTGATTAAAGCTGGCCTGTCCAATAAAAACACACACCAGTTTTGAGTTTGCTGTTCTGAAGAAGCGTTGTCTGATGTGAACCATGCCTCGCACAAAAGAGCTCTCAGAAGACCTACGATCAAGAATTGTTGACTTACATAAAGCTGGAAAGGGCTACAAAAGTATATCTAAAAGCCTTGATGTCCATGTGTCACGGTAAGACAGATTGTCTACAAATGGAGAAAGTTCAGCACTGTTGCTACACTCCCTAGGCGTGGTCGTCCTGTAAAGATGACTGCAAGAGCACAGCGCAGAATGCTCAATGAGGTGAAGAAGAATCCTAGAGTGTCAACTAAACACTTACAGAAATCTCTGGCACATGCTAACATTTTTGTTGACAAATCTACAATAAGGAAAACATTAAACAAGAATGGACTTCATGGGAGGACACCATGGAGGAAGCCACTGCTGTCCAAAAAAAACATTGCAGCACTTTTGAAGTTTGCAAAAGAGCACCTGGATGTTCCACAGCACTACTGGCAAAACATTCTGTGGACAGATGAAACCAAAATTGAGTTGTTTAGAAAGAACACACAACGCTATGTGTGGAGAACAAAAGGCACAGCACACCAACATCAAAACCTCATCCCAACTGTGAAATATGGTGGAGGGGGCATCATGGTTTGGGGCTGCTTTGCTGCCTCAGGCCCTGGACGGATTACTGTCATCGATGGAAAAATGAATTCCAAAGTTTATCAAGACATTTTGCAGGAAAACTTAAGACCATCTGTCCGCCAACTGAAGCTTAACAGAGGATGGACGATGCAACAGGACAACGACCCAAAGCATAGAAGTAAATCAACAACAGAATGGCTTCAACAGAAGAAAATACGCCTTCTGGAGTGGCCCAGTCAGAGTCCTGACCTCAACCCGATTGAGATGCTGTGGCATGACCTCAAGAGAGCGATTCACACCAGACATCCCAAGAATATTGCTGAACTGAAACACTTTTGTAAAGAGGAATTGTCCAAAAGTTCTCCTGACCGTTGTGCAGGTCTGATCTGCAACTACAGGAAACGTTTGGTTGAGGTTATTGCTGCCAAAGGAGGGTCAACCAGTTATTAAACCCAAAGGTTCACATACTTTTATCTACCCTGCACTATGAATGTTTACATGTTGTGTTCAATAAAAACATGAAAACGTATAATGTTTGTGCGGTATTAGTTTAAGCAGACTGTGTTTCTCTATTGTTGTGACTTAGATGAAGATCATAACTCATTTTATGACCAATTTATGAAGAAATCCAAGTAAGCCCAAAGGGTTCACATACTTTTTCTTTCAACTGTATATATATATATATATATATATGCCACACATATTATCCAGAAGTCAACTGCAAGGTGATCTGTGATCATAGATCTTTGATCACAGACATTGTTGCAAGGTCCCCTGGGAGCACGCATGAATCCTTTTATCTTTAGCAGCTCATCTGTGGATCAAGCGTCCAAAAACTTGCAGGGACCGCGGAGGCTACTTGGGGACAGTGGATATCCACTGAGGCCATATCTGTTCACCCCTGTTGCTTATCCTCTCAGTAACATAGAAGCAGATTTCAACGAGGCTCACCGTGTTGCCCGAAGTGTTGTGGAGCGCACTTTAGGGCTATTTACAAGTCAAGTGGTGGACTTCTCTTTGTGCCTCAAAAGTCCTGTGCTGTAACAACAATTTCAGCTATGTTGCACAACATTGCAGTCAGTGCAAGAGTGCCGTTGCACATCAGGGAGGAAGACGAAGAGGTGGAGGAAGAGAATGAAGATGACAAGAGCCCTCATGCTAACCAACCAAAACATGAAGAATACATTGTTGGGTTTCATGCACGCCAGCAAGTCATTGACACATTTTCCTCCTTTATTTTTCTTGTCTTTAAAGCACACTAACCATTTCCTTGTTAAATACCACATTTGTTCTGTACTTGAAGTCCATATACAGCAGTGTGCTTTTTCATGCTACAATTTATTTGTGTTCAGTTATGTCGTTTTTATTTCATTTCTTTATTCATTATTATTTCTTTAGTGAATTATGTGTAATAAACAAAAAAATGAAAAAAATAAACGTAAAACTAATTAATATGTCACATTGAAGATAAGTACACTTGAGTGCAATTTGCCGGTTGTCCAGCAGATGACCTCATAACTCTGTCTTCTTACAAGCACTTAGGCCAGGGGTGTACAAAGTCAGTCCTGGAGGGCCTATGTCCTGCAAAGTTTAGCTTCAACCCTAATCAAACACACCTGAACAGCTAATCAAGGTCTCACAAAGCAGACTAGAAACTTCCAAACAGGTGTGTTGAGCCAAGTTGTAGGTATACTCTGCAGGACTGTGGAATTTTTGGTCTTGGGGCAGAGACATTGCAAAGCTTTAGGTTTTATTTTGAGAGAGAGATTGTTTACTTTTTGCCCTTCTATACTCTCTCTCCGGTCCTCGTCTCGGTTTCCCGCCCTTTCGTCTCGTTACTGGTAGTTAATTAGTTCATGCCCCGCACCTGCCTCCCTTGATTTTGACCCCTTTAAATAGTCCTCATGTGTCATTGTCCTATGCTCGTTCGATGTACTCAATCATGTGGATTTAACTGCGCGTACTTACCTGCGCGTACTTACCTGCGCGTACTTACCTGCGCGTACTTACCTGCGCGTACTTACCTGCGCGTACTTACCTGCGCGTACTTACCTGCGCGTACTTACCTGCGCGACTTACCTGCGCGTACTTACCTGCGCGTACTTACCTGCGCGTACTTACCTGCGCCTTTTGTTTTGTCCTTTTTATTAAATTCTTGCCTGTTACCCCGTACCCCTGAGTGCATCTGGGTTCTTACCTCAACCCTGACACATGACGACCCAAACAAGGTTAAAGCTATCACTACTTTAATACATTCTTCCTTTGTTCAGTTCATTCATGTAATTTTTATTATGGTACATTTTTAATTAAACAATCATTAGACACTAGGCCAAGTTAAACTTTAAACTACATACTGTATAACTCTGTAACAAATAACAATATTGAATCTTTATGCATCTACAAGGTTAAACATTGAGTTTAAAGGATGCCGTAGAAGAAAGATGTTACCATTACTGAGTTCTGTATTTGAAAGTTTGACGTGTTGGTCATTTGTTTGGCCTAGCCAAGTTTATTGTAAAGGGGTTGGCCGGTTCCTTTTGGTTGTTGTGATCCATTAGTCACTGGTTCTCAAATACACTATATTGCCAAAAGTATGTGGATATCTTTTGTAGTTGATGGTTTTGGCGAGGCATCATCATTGCCTTAATGGGAATCTTGATGCTAGTGTCCATTGACATTCTAGACTAGAGCATTGTGTGCATTCAGGTTTGTTGGATTTACCTGGAACCATTGTCTGCGAGACTTTTCTTCCTGCACTGAGACGACCGAATCAGTAGACCTAAGAATAGCGACAAACTAAATGCACTCGTCCAGCGAGTGATCAGCAGTTTGTATATCAAATCTAAGAAATATTACTTTCCTGGCCTTGGAACAATTTCGTGGAGACAAATACGGGTTTATTGACCACACTAAAGGGAAAACAAACCGACTAACTAAAAAATTTCAAACGCTAACAAAGTAAAGCAGTAAAGAAATGGAAGAAATAGACAGAGGGGCAGTATTACAAACAGCTATTCACATCTGCATAAACTATCGAGGACAGTCTCCTTAGTTAAAAGGGTTACAACTTAAACGCAGCTATTTAGGATATAGTTGAGATACTTGCATTGGGTTCCTGAGTGTTCTTGTGCGCGTTGAAAGGGTTTTCAGAGTCCTGATGGTTTCAAAGCAAGCGGGTGAGTCCGTCTATTTCTTTCTTGGAGCCGGATTGGCGGACGAAGCAGAAAGAACTTTGCCAAAGTAATTTGCCGAAAGGAAAAACTGTCTCCGGAGTGTTCTTGAACTGGAACGCGCGAAAACACGGAAGAGCATCGATTGCTCCGTTCACGGATGTTTTAAGCCTGGGGGGTTCACGCCCCTGCAAGGTGGGTGATCCAATGCGATGAGAAGATTTTGGGCGCAAAATAAATGTTCTCTTTGTTTTGCTTATTAGCTCATTTGCATTTAGGATCACTTAGAAGTTTGGCGCTGTAAAACTCTTAGAATGACATAAAATGAGTATGGTATAAAACACATTACTGTGCTATACACCATCTTTTAAGGAATGAAGAGAGAAACATTTACATATAAAACATGCCAGGATTATAAGTACATTGACCTGAAGTTTGTACAAGAATGAAAATATAAGCAGAAGCAGAAACATAAGGCCACATTCCTTTTAGGCCAAATGGTCCATCGATGGAGAAAACCCCATTCTCCCCATTGGGACTTCTTTGAAGTCTGAGGGAGGTGTTAGAAACTATCCTGACCAAATGGAGGATGCTTAAGAGAGGGCAGTTGGATCAGACTTGCTGGCGCCGGTTAGACTCCTGCTGAGAGGTCAGGGTGTTTTACGATGCCCCAAATGGTCACCTTTGGTCTGGCCGGATCCTACACTGTTTTTCATAATAAAGAACAATTAATGACACCTGCTTCTCACAGAATAAACAAAAACAAATAAAAGTGTTATTTTGTCAATTACACAGATGATGTGCAATTGAGTTAGTACTAGATGTCATGATTCCGCTATCATGTCATGCCTATTCTTGGTCTTGGGGCGGAGTCATGGCATAGCCTTATGTTGTGTGTGGAGGGAGAGATAGTGATCCTATCGGCTTGCTATACTCTCTCTCTGGTCTGCGTCTTTGTTCCTGCCATCTCGTTTCCTCATTAGCTTTCCTTGAGTGTTCATCCCTATCACCTGGTCCTTGTTAATTATCCTTTGTCTGTCTCCCCTATAAAACATCCTTGTGTCTATTGTCCTTTGGTTGGTCGTTGTATGTATCTGTATGCTCTTACATGTGCTTCCTGTTCATGTATACCTGTGTCTTTGTACTTGCATGATTTGTCTCTGTATTACCCTGCCCTGCCCTGCCCTTGGAAGTCTCTGTTTTCTGTCGTGACTTAGTTTTTTGTAAGTTATAGATTCTCTGTTCCTTATTGTTTTTGCCCCCTTGTGGGAGGTTTTTTTTTGTAAACATTTTTAGATTAGTTTTCTACATCTACAAATATATTATTTGAATAGCAGAAAATTGAATATTACTGATATCTGTGGTTTAATAGGTTACTGGTATTATTGAACATAATTGTAAGTTTGTATGCATCACTTACACCAGAATGAATTTATAAAATATGGCATTATTTTCATCAATCAAAGGCACTATAAATGCTTCATAAACACTTTATTATAGTTACTTTGAGAAATCATCCAGTGCAAGCAAGAACATGAATCATACATATATTTCACACATATAGAGTATTAATAATATAACAATAGAATAGGATTGCATTAGCTTTTTACCTAAGTGGATACAGCAGTAAAGGTTTGCACATACTTTTTTATATCATTTCATCAGTCAAACTATGAATGTGTATCATTACATGCCTGTAAAAGACCTTCATTTCATTGACACTACAATTGCATAGACAATGAACACTTAAAATCAGATGTTTCTGTTACCCTTTCTTTTCCTTGTGGGTTTTGCAGAATTAGCAAACAACTGGAAAGATGTATCCTCATAATGTTTTGCCAACTCTTTTTCTAAATCAGACACATTCATTTGCTTGACAGGATCATTCTTGTTTTCACCAATATAACCTTGTGATTCTTGACATTTGTTATTGTTGTCTAAGCAGCAGTACGCAGTCCAGAAATGACTCGGCACATTCACATTATTCCCTATTTTTACATTTCCTGGTACCACACCAGTAACTATCTACTTAATGTATGGTTCACAATTATTGTTCAGGTATACTGCAATATCTTTTTCAGTCTCTCTATTGGCCTCTGTTAAATGATAGGTTTTGTGGAGCAGCATTGGTGAGTGTGAACGTGGCGTCAGCACACTTCTGTGAGCTTGCCTGGTAGACCGGTGCAAGATGGCCTTTGTCATAGCCAGAGTTGACATAGTCTTCATTGAGAGCCTGTTTGTGTCCACATGTAACAGCTGGAGTGCACTGAGATGCCATATTTGGTTTTACTATATTATCATCAAGCTGTAATGTAAAGAGAAGATTGTACATAAGAGGACTTCCCCGTGTTAACTAATATTATAATAAATAATAATATGAATATTGTGCAGGTTGCATCGAAATTTTTTTGGCTATTGAGTCCACTACCAATTTCTCTATCAGGGACAATAATTATATTTCATTTCATATTACAAAAAATGTATTTGACAAAATAAGGCTGAAATCACACAGGAATTATAATGATCTTAAAGTTAAAATCCATTTAAATTCAAAGCATACAGGAATACATCTTTTTAATGTTTTAACTGATTTATCAGCCGCTGTATAAAATCATACTTTATGCTGTTTAGTTGCATGTTACACTTAGTTCTGCTTATGGGAAAAAAATATGTCGCCAAGTTACAGGAAATAAAGAAATATATCTGAAATTCTCTTACCTGAGGTTCGATGTACCATGGACTTTGCCGTTCACACTTTATTAACCCCTCAAACTTATAGGCTGAGTACACAGGAATCTTGTTGCTGGTATCATAAAGCGTGGCATAATAAACAACATCATTTAGCGTTTGGCAGATCTTTTGGAAAGTAGGTGTCGGGGTGATAATTGGAGGTTGTTTGTCTGCAAAAAAACCATCACATTGATTCTCAAAAGTCTGAACAACTCTAGCTGAAGCACCAGAAAGCAGCCACAGCATCACCACAGGAAGAAAGAATGTCATGATGACGTGATAAGAGATGAGGAACTTCTGTGCAAGTACAAGAAACAAACATAACATCAACATATAGTTTTCACCTCGAAAACTTGGACAAGCTGACACAATGGGAATTTTAGGAAACATAAATAAGATTTTGTAATAAGACTTTACGTATAAATGTCCAGTCATTGAAATCTAGCAGTGCGGTTGCGAATTGCAACCAACCGTTCACTCAACCCCTCCCTTACGAAACACTGCGACGGCTGACAGAACATTGCAAATTACACACGGTGTATGTAGATAGAAATAACTCTTTATAAGCTCTTTATACACCTCTGAAGACATAGCTATTCAAGTTCAAGATCAGTTTAAGGTTTGTTCCCAGTGTTTGTTTTGTTAGTTTAGTTAGTCCGTATTCTTGTTTTGTAATATATTATATATATATCCTGTTTGTTTTCCCCTCGTGGGTTTTGTTTTGCCTGTTTTAGTAGTGTTCTTTGTTTGTTAAATAAACCCTGTTAACCCTTCACCTCCTGTCGTCCTGTCTCTGCCTTGCAATTGGGTTCGACCACTGAGATTCATAACATACAACAATGAAGTCAAACACTATAAACCTATACACAACTAACCTACTGACAGATTTTTACTCTAAATATACTATATAATGTTAACCTATACATAGACTATGTATATTATATTACATTTCTATCAATAGATCATCCCAAAACTTACACACTGGACCTTTAAATTCATATAAAATCATTGATAGTGTAACCACTGTCCGACAGGTGAAGTTATTATTAGTAGTGATAGCTATCTAGACGTTTTAACAGAGCCATTTTGCAGCATACTGATATGATCATATATTTCATATACTGTATATACGTGTGCGTGTAAAATGACTTTACTGGTACATTGCTGTTACAAATCATGTGTTAACAAAACCTTCTCAAAAACACCAGTAATGTGACAGAGTAATGTATTTGATAATCAGTCTTAAATCAGTACACATTCATCCTTTATTCATTCAGTACCAAATCTGCCTAGCAAATAAAAAGCAGTATTCAGTGTACACGGTATAAATGGGTCTCACTCACAGCAGATAACACTGCGGTAACAAGATGTCCCAAACTGTTGTCTCCTGCCAAAACCTACATTTCATTTTTTTGCGCATTCGGCAAAACAGAAGAACAAATGATAGCTTTTGTTTTCACTTTTGTTATAACAGATTGAATTCAATTAAATTACATCATTATGATGTTAAAAAGAAAAATAATGACCTTACTTTTGTTATTCCCTGTGTGTGTTGTCTCTAAGCCTCTGTCTGTCTTAGTTTCCTTCTTTCACAGACACTTACATTTATAGATTTTAGTCATGTGACTTGTACACAGAACAGCAAAGATCTATATGTTGTCTTAGGGGGTGGTAACAGATTTGATTTTAGTATTTCTTACTTTCCCCAACTTCCTTCTCACTTTTAGACACATATTTTAACAGCTCAAATGATTTTAAATCACTTTATTAATGTAAACTTATTATAAAGTGTTACCAGCCCTGTAACAATTTCTATTGTTTTTAAAGCATTATTACTGTAAAGCGAACACATTTCTAATGTAGAACCTTTATACAGGCAACGGATCATGGGCAAATGACAATACAGTTATCCTGTGAATCATATTGCAGATTTCAGTACTGAAATGAAAGAGATTTCACATTTTCCTAAAAGTTGACTTCAGCAAAGCACCTTTGATTGGTAATGATTCAGTATTAGTTGTAACTGTTGCAGGTTTAGCGCAGGTTTCTGTTTGTTTAACAGTTTTCAAAAGTTTAACTGTGCAGTGTGTTGGGAGATCATTTACATTTAGCTGACGCTTTTATCCCAAGCGACTTATAAATGAGATAAACAATAGACGCAATTGAAACAACGAAAGAAAACAGAATGCACAAGTGCACTAAAAACTAGTCTCATATAGACCAGCACAATTTAAGTGTTTTTTATATTGAAAGAGTAGAAAATAAATAATCGGTCCGGTGTTTATGGAAGAGATGTGTTTTCAACTGATTCTTTATGCAACACTATGTGATTTTTCGACCTTAAAATGATGTCTCTTAAATGATTTCACTGGTAGAATAACTCTGAACTGGATAAATTCTACTGTAGCTACCTGAGCAGTGTCCTAGTGGCTGAAACCACACTCTGTAAGTTTGGTATTCAGGTCGGTACACACAGCCCAACCCCTGCCTGTGCAACCTGGTTTACGGCATACGTCACACATTTTACTCGTAGAGTTAGCCAACAGCTAACTCTAAAACAAAACAATCTAATATGCATGTCTCAAAACCAAAGCCATGGCAGAGTCAGCAAAGAAACCAAAGAGGGTTTTGTTCGAGGAAAGAGAGAGAGTGTTCAGACACGAGCTGAACACAAATCAATTCAATTTAATTTAAGTTTATTTATATATCACAATGTGCATTGATCCAAAGCAGCTTTACAGGAGCAAACAGGAAAAACAGAAAAGGTAAAACACATCATACATATATTTCATACATATACAGATATACAGAGGTGGGGACAAGTCACATATGGTCAAATCCAAGCAAGTGTCAAGTCATAACCATCAAGTCTCGAGTCAAATCTCAAGTCACAGTTTAGTCAAATCAAACAAGTCAAGTCAAGTCGAGTCCTGATAAGCTTCAAGTCAAGTCAAAACCCAGTACTAAAATGAACACAGGTACATTTTTCCGATTAATGTTTATTTTTGCATAATAGATGAACTTATATACATATATTAAGGAACATCAATTGTAAATATAAATTCATTTTAAGTGATGATCACTTAACTATGTATTTGCTCAAAGTTTGGTTCCAGCAGTCACAGATTTTCATATGTTTTCAAATGGAAATACATGTATCTGACAGAATGTGAGATTTTTAAGCATTTATACAGGCTTTGAACCTTATAAACTAAGCATTGTGAAAATCTGCCTATAATATGTTATTTATATATATGATGCTGTAATACTATGCTGTCTATTAAAGAGCACAGTAGGGAATTTACATTTAGTGATGAGAATCTCTGATAATTTTTTTGAATTCAATCTTGATCTGAACCCAATTGAACACCTTATGGGAATTCTGAAGTTGAGCATCACTCTCCGTCTCTATCCAGTCTATAATAGTGGTCATTCTTTTAGAATGGAAAAAGATAGATGTTGCAAAATGTCCGCAACTGGTTCATTCTATGCCTAGAATACTTGGTGCTGTCTTTTAAAATCATGGAGGCCATACAAAGTACTAGATGTCATAGTTTTTTTTGTGGGGTTTACTCATTTTTGCCACACCCTAATTTGAGTAAAACTGAAAAATGTGTAATCTATGGTTAAATTATTAACCTTACTTTTATGTTAGAAGTTAAATTGGGATTTTTTTTGTGTTCATTGAGATTGAAAGGTAGTATACTCATTTACGCTGAGCACTGTATATGGTCACTTCCTGTTTGCTGAGAGCGCGTGCTTTGAGACGGAGCTCCATCAAACGTTTTCTTAATATATCGTTTATTCCTTTTATATCTTAAGATTTATGTTCTAAATTGATAATTCACAGAGGGTAAAACTTATCCTTAAGTGTATCCCATACCAAAATCGTCATATAACGCATAGATAAATTAGTTTTATATGATCACACGCTATTAGCCCTCAGGCTGTTAACATAACCACCCTCTACTTTCTATAATGCCCTTAACTCACTGTTCTCCTTATTACGTCACTAATGGCTAATGATTCAGATTTGTGTTTAACATTACCTCTGAGTGTAGATGATGAATCTTTCTACGCACTTCAGTCAGAACTGGAGGCTTTGGAGAAGCAGATCCACAATCTACTCCTATCACTTCTACTCTAGTGCCCAGGCTTCGAAAACACGACAGCCCAAATTAATTTCACTCCTGCACCGGCACCCACACGGCGAAAGGCGCAATCCAGGACCGGAGCGATGACCTCTCCACACCACCGCTGCCACCAGTCTTTGAGATCCCTACCAGGAACCGCTTTGCCGCCCTCTGTGAGACGAAGTGCCATGCTGTGGTCATCGTTCGCACTCACTGTTTTCCTGGCACCAGTGTTCTTGATGTGTCTGCGCAGGTAACTGCGATCCTGGAGGACGATGCTAGTGTGGGAGCCGTAGTTTTGCACTTTGGGGCGTATGATGTGTGGATGCGGTAGTCTGAGATCCTAATGAGGGACTTCAGGAGTCTGGTCGATACTGTAGGCAACGCATCGCCCACGGCGAGGACCATCGTATCACGGCCGCTTCCTACATACCGACGAGGGAATGAAAAGTTCAGTAGACTATTTATGCTTAATAAATGGTTATTGTCAGGGTGTATTGAACAGAAGCTGCTCATGGTAGATAATTTTGATCTGTTTTGGGAGCGACCAAGGCTTTTCCGCCACGACGGCCAGGAGTGGAACTTCTGTCTGACAACATCATAAAGACGCTACGCACCACTTGACGAGTAAGTACAAACTTTAACCATAGTCTGTGTAACTCTCCCTCAATTGTTAAAAATGTTACTGCTTCCAAATGCATAGAAACTTTGTCTGTCCCCCGATTAATACAAACAAATAATAATTTACGTAAAAGTCAGAGAAAAAACCTTATCGTGATTAAACCTAAAGACAATATATTTAATGAGCAAAACCAACGGCAAAAGTTCGAGCTACTTAATATTAGATTACTAAATCCGAAGGCAGTTATTTTAAAAGAAATGATCACAGACAATAGTTTTGATATACTCTGCCTTACTGAAACCTGGCTTAAGCCATATGATTATTTCGGTCTAAATGAGTCTACTCCTCCAAGCTTTGGTTATATGCACAAGCCACGTCCGGTTGGTCGAGGTGGTGGTGTCGCAACAATCTTTAGAGACTTTCTTACCGTTACTCGGAGAACAATGCATACATTTAAATCATTTGAAATGCTTGCTTTGAACATAATTGTTCCAAACAAAAGTAAAAAACATTGCTTTCTCTTACATTGGTTACTGTGTATATACCCCCTGGGCCCTACACTCATTATCTGAAAGAGATCGCAGACCTTCTTATCGGGCCTATTTGTTAATGTCGATAAAGTACTGATTGTCTGAGATTTTAATATCCACGTAGATAGTGCTAACGATACATTAACAGTGGCGTTTAAAGAGCTACAGACCTACTCATCGACTTAATCATACACTAGACTTGATTATATCTCACGGAGCCGATCTAACCAATATAGATATCATACCTCAAAGCGACGATGTCACCGATCACCATCTTATAACATGTACTGCAGCACTGCAGAAATCAGTCGTATAAATCGTTATCGACAGGGTAGAACAATCACCTCAACTACTAAAGATAGTTTCATAAAGAACCTGCCAGATCTGACTCCTCTAATTACCTTACCAATAAATACAAAATCGCTCGATGAGCGATGAGACCAGCAACATTGGCAATATTTTCTCTAATACATTAGAAGCTGGCCCACCTATGAAGTCAAAAAAGATTAATGAAAAGATCATAGCACCATGGTATAATAACACCACTCGCGCCCTAAAAAGAGAAACGCGTAAACTAGAGCGCAAATAGAAACAAACCCAATTAGAGGTCTTTAAAATTGCATGGAAAGAGAGTGCAAACTGTTATAAAAAGCAGCAAAAGCAGAGCAGCTCCGTAACCTCATAGAAACTAAAAAAAACAATCTAAGGTTTTTATTTAGTACAATTGCTAAACTAACAAACAAACAGACTCCACCTGACCTGGGTATTCCGCCACACCTTGGTAGCAATGAATTCATGAACTTTTTTACAGAGAAATTCGAAAAAATACGAGACAACATAGCTAAAACCAAACCTCCAAGTGTGTCTGAAGAATTAGTATCAACCATCACCCCAAAAGAAAAGCTACAGTGTTTTTCTCCTATAAAACAGGAAGAAACTTATTGCAACATCCAAACCGACAACATGCTTATTAGACCCCATTCAAACTAAATTATTAAAAGAGTGCTGCCATCGATACTGTAGACCATAAAATACTAATAGATCGTTTACACAATTATACGGGTATTCAGGGACGGGCACTACAATGGTTCAGATCTTACTTAACAGACAGATATCAATATGTCCATTTAAATGAGGAATTGTCAAATCTCACACAAGTAAATTATGGATTACCTCAGGGATCTGTTTAAGGACCCTTGATTTTTCTGCCCCTCGGCAACATTATTAGAAAACATGAAATTAGCTTCCACTGTTATGCAGATGATACTCAGCTATATATCTCATCAAGACCAGATGATTCCTTTAAGCTATCCAAACTGGCAGAGTGCATCAAAGACATAAAACATTGGATGACTAGTAATTTCCTTCTTTTAAACTCTAGCAAAACAGAAATATTACTTATAGCACCAAAATCAAGTAAACAGAATATCTCCGATTACATCCTGCAAATTGAAAGCTGCACAGTTACTCCAACAAATACAGTTTAAGATCTAGGCGTTATATTAGACGGCAGCCTGTCATTTAAAAATCACATCTCAAATATCACAAAAACAGCCTTCTTCCACCTTAGAAATGTTGCCAAATTACGAAACAGTTTATGTGTTGCAGACGCAGAAAAGCTTATTCATGCATTTGTGACCTCACGGCTTGACTATTGTAATGCTCTACTTAGTGGTTGTCCTGTATCATCAATAAACAAACTACAGTTAGTTCAGAATGCAGCTGCCAGAGTTCTTACTAGGTCAAGAAAATATGATCACATAACCCCAGTTTTATCATCCCTTAACTGGCTACCCATTAAGTATCGCATTGATTTTAAAATTATTTTAATTACTTACAAAGCCTTAAACGGTTTAGCCCCTACTTACTTATCTGAGCTTTTATCACATTACAACCCATCACGCTCTCTAAGATCTCCAAACTCAGGACTTTTGATAACACCTGAATAACTAAACGACTAACTAAATAACTAACGAGCTTTCTCATACGTAGCACCTAAACTCTGGAATAGCCTTCCTGATACTATTCGAGGGTCAGACACACTCTCCCAATTTAAATCTAGATTAAAGACACATCTTTTCAGCAAAACTTTCACTTCATGCGTAGTTAATGAACAGCAGCTATGCTAATTATTCTCTTTCTGCCCATCCCGAGGTAGGAAGAAATTCCGCCAGGTCCAGATGATCGACATATGCCCATCCCCACCTAGAGATTACGCCACCTACAGCTGCAGACTGACTGACCATCCCAGCTCCATCTAAGGCAATTCCATCACCACCCAAGAGAAATATGACCATCAGACCATCCCAGCTCAGACCACTACATCCCCAACCAAGAGCAAAGACGGACTATTTGTCACATTGATGCTGAAGTTACATTACTTGGTATTTAATGCTAAACTTACATCAATTATCAGCAGTTTGAAGTTATAGCTGCATTCAGTGGCCCTGATTGGAGGTTCCTGGGTGGGTGTTTGTGGGGAGTGGGGGTTACGTTGGTTGTGGCTGTGTGGGTCCGGTTTGGCCTTGTTTTGTGGTAGATATCGGACAACAGACAAATAAAGTTACAACATGCCATTACAATTTCCTTGGTTGTTCCTCTGTTTTCTGGTATCGATTGTGGAGTGGGATCGGGTTGAACCTGGACGGTTTTCGTCGTGTGGGACTTTCTGGGTTGCAGATGGTGAGCTCTCCCTCTTCCTCGTGGATATTTGCTCTGTGGCTTTTGTTCGGAGTCACTGAGTGCAGCTATGACACGTCAGAGGGGATCTGGCCCTCCCGGCTGAGCCTGGTTTCTCCCGAGGTTTTTTTCTCCATTAATCAATCATTGGAGTTTGGGTTCCTCGCCACAGCAGGGCAGTGTTGGGTTGCTCAGCGGGAGACTGCATTTATTTATTTATTTATTAACTAGATATTATTTATTAGAATGATCTTATTCGTTCTATAAACACCATGCACTGTGCTGTTTTTTACCTTTTCTGTTTTTCCTGTCTGCTCCTGTAATGCTGCTTTGGAACAATGCACATGCGCTATATAAATAAACTTGAATTGAATTTATACACCTCTGAAGACATAGCTATTCAAGTTCAAGATCAAGTTGAGCTTTATTGTGATTCCGCTACATGTGGGTAAATACGGTGGAACGAAATGTCGTGCCTCACAGAACCCCGA
The DNA here is from genome assembly GCF_015846415.1 of Triplophysa dalaica. NCBI lineage: Eukaryota > Metazoa > Chordata > Actinopteri > Cypriniformes > Nemacheilidae > Triplophysa > Triplophysa dalaica. The sequence continues at coordinate 20,521,866 of NC_079559.1, forward strand.
TGCTACATGCTGTAAGTACAGACATACAACAATGAAGTCAAACACTATAACCCTATACACAACTAACCTACTGAAAGATTTTGACTCTAAATGATGTTTTATTAACTAAGCTCGGGAGGAGCAGGAGAAGATAATTACTCGGCTGGTCGGCTATCAGCAATAACAGCAATCGACCTATCAGTTCAAAAGAGAGAGAGAGAGTCTCTTCAGTCTAAAGCATTGGTATATCCAAATTGCAGCGATGTCAGAGAACGAAACAACCCCATTTGACAACTCCGTCTCTCTAATAACTACTCCATTCCGTACCTCATTCACAAGCCCACCCGTTCATTTCGCACCTCCTCTCCCTCGCTTCCTCAGCCCACGCCATAGAGGACTTGATAACCCCAACCAGCTCATGCCACGATGAGCTCAGTTTATGGATAAAATTCCTTAATCAATGGAACGCTTTGTCCTGCTTTTCAAGGACATGCGCAAGTTTTAAGTCATTCGTCCGAACATAAACATGCCTTTTCACGAGTTCTCTCTGCTTACCAGCACCTCATTCATATCCTTCCTGAAAATCAACAAAAACCTGCAAGCCAGCTCAATTAAAGGGTACCTAAGCGGAATTCAATTTTTCCACAAACTAATTTTCAACTCAACCTGCCCAGCTATAGCCAGTTCCCTTTCTGTCGGTCACTCGACGTTGTGTCGAGAACGACAGATGGGGTTCGCCCTTGAGAACCAATCAACTCTGACTACTATAGAAAAGGCCAATGAAATTTGGCGAATGCAATTTGCATGCCGGGCTCCGCCCCCGGAAATCCGGTATAAAAGGAGGCCGGCGTGCAGCATTCACTTACCTTTTGTTCTTCAGAGCCATCGCTCATGAGTACAACTCAGGATTCAATCCTCTACAACTACACGCTGGTGCTAAGAAGTGTTACAGCGGATCGTCCCTTCCTGCAGCGACCTTCCCCTGGGCGTCTCGGCGGTTCTGGAGGTGTTAAAGATTTTTTCTAAAAGTCCTTTTCAGGACTGACTGAGCATTCTCCAGCGCGGCATGTCCCGCTGTTCTCTTGGGTGCGGCACCCTCATCGAGGAGGGGGATGGACACGATCGCTGCTTTAGGTGTCTGGGCGTCCAGCACACTGAAGCAGCGTTCGTTGACACATCTGCCTGCACTGCGGGCAGATTGTCATTCAGAAGTTGCGGTCACGGGTGGCTGTCTTCCTACGGGAACCAGCCACCATTTCGTCTGCAACCCGGGCTGTGACATCTGTGGCTACGGCCCCGATGACCACCCACGTAGCAGCGTTAATGATATGGGGAACTCTGCGAACGTAAACCCGCCAGCCAAGGGCTCACGGGCCGATCGCACCCCGATTCGCTCTTCTGAACGTTCCCCAACCGGCGGTGGCATACCGTCCGGATCCTCACGCACACACTCGGAAACGATGTGTGACGTAGATGAGATGTCGCTCGCAGCATCGGAGGGAGACTGGCATCCGACTCTGCCGAATCCAAACTCCACCCCCAGCGGTCGAGTTCAGGAGGAAGCAGAAGTGATGTCATCCGTGCTAACCCGGGGATACGTGGTTCCTGAGGTCGGTGTGCGGTGCAAACCGCGCACACCCCGGGTGCCATGTTTTTCCCGGAGGTGCATGAGGAGCTGTGTAAAACTTGGAACGCTCCACTCACGGACCGTTCCAGTGAAACCAGCTCTGGCTCCCTTACTTCCCTCGATGGTGAGGCAGCCAAGGACTGCGTGGAGATCCCCCGGGTGGAACGTCCGCCTGCGGTGCACCTGTGCCGCGGACGGCTACCACCTGGGGGGGATCGGCCACTCCTACCGTCCAAAGCACGTAAGACTTCGGCATCACTGGTGTCGAAAGCTTACGATGTTGCAGGCCAGGCTGCCTCCTCTCTCTATGCCATGGCCATCCTGCAGGTCCGCCAGGCCAGGGCGTTGAGAGGGCTCCACGAGGGTAAGGCCGACCCGGGTATAATGCAGGATCTCCGTGCCGCCGCTGACAGCGCTCTACGGGCGACTAAGGCGGCGGCACGGGCCCTGGGTCGGACGATGTCCACGGTAGTGTTCCAGGAGAGACACCCCCGGCTATACCTTGTGCAGAAGAGTGACACCAAGGAAGTCCGCTTTCTTGATGCACTCATCTCGCAGGGTGGGTTGTTGGTAACACCGTCGAGGACTGCGCTCAGCAGTTTTTTGACGGCGAAGCAGACATTGGCAATTAACCACATTTTTTTCACGCCGCGACTCGGCCGCCTACAGGCCTCCGAGATCTCACGTGACGTCTGCTTCCCTGCAACCCAGGACCCTTTCGACATCGGCTCCGGTTCCTGTGCCCCCACAGGCGGCACCCCGGAAGCAGAGGTCGAGGGGGAAACCTCCACCCCGTCAGCAACCTCCTCGCGAGAAGGGACACTGACGGGAAGACCCCAGGGAGAACAACATCGGGCCCGAACCTTCACAGCCACGGCTCTGATCGGTCGGTACGGGACGACTCCTGCCTCGTCACCAAAGCCGGGCCCTTTTTAGGGCTTGGCGCCCACTTACTCACTGAGTTTTCTGTTCTCCCCGGGTTTACTTGCAGCCGATCGCACACTCCACTGGACTGTGCTCGGCGAACCGACCTCACACCCTGGCGAGGCGTGAGGTCGTACACATACGACAGCCTTCACCACTCTCAAACCGACAGTGCGTGCCGTTGTCCCGCCAGGCAGGTAAGTAGTCAGAGCAAACCTTCCCTCCGGGGACTCCCCCACGACATGGTTAGCTCCGCCAGCCGACGAACCACCCCCCGTGGGAATGATGAAGCAGACCGTCCCCTTGGTCACCCTGTCACAGTCCCTGGGAGCTCGAGAGCTGCCCACACTGTCTCGCTGGCTAATGAGGGCGGTCCGTCTTGGTTACTCGATCCAGATCGCCAGAGACTCTCCCAAGTTTCGGGGCATCATCTCTCCCTCTGTCAGAGGCAGGGACGCCTCCGTACTTCGGGTAGAGGTCACCACCCTTCTGGCAAAACAGGCATCGAGTTCGTCCCTCAAAACCAAGATGTTCAGTGGGTCACGACCCGCACTTCATCGTTCCCAAGAAAGACGGCGGGTTGCCCCCAAAGGCTGCGTACCCTGAACAGAGCACCTTCACAAGCTGCCATTCAGGGTGCTCACACAGAGGCGCGTCCTGACATCTATCAGGTGTCAGGATTGGTTAGTGGCAATCGACCTGAAGGACGCTTACTTTCATGTCTCGATCCTCCTCGACACCGGCCGTTCCCAGGGTTCGCGTGCGAGAGGCGGACATATCAGTACAGAGTCCTCCCTTTCTGGAGGACTTTTTTTTCTCCCTCCCCTAAACTATCTCAGCGACTGGCCTATCTTGGCACACTCGCGAGATCTGTTATGTACACAAAGGGACCTGGTGCTCCGGCACCTAGGTCGATTGGGACTCCAGGTCAACCAAGAGAGGGGCAAGCTCTCCCCAGTGCAGAGCATCCTCTTTCTCGGTATGGAACTCAACTCTGTCACCATGTCGGCGCACCTGTCCGCAGTTGTGCCCAACCAGTGTTGAACTGTCTGAAATGAACATTTTAGGCAGACAGCGGTCCCCCTGAAACAATTCAGAGGCTCCTGGGACACATGGCGTCCTCGCGGGTTAATACCCCTCGAGTTGATGCACATGAGACCGCTCCAACACTGGTTTCAGAGTCGAGTTCCGAGGAGAGCGTGGCACACCGGCAGCAGGCGCATGGTGATGCCGCCCTGCTGCCGACGCACCATAACCCCTAGTCTTTATGACTTTTTCGACGGACTCAGGTCCCTCTGAGCAGGTTATGAGGCAGGTCGTGGTGACGACTGAAGTCTCCCTGCAGGGGTGCGGTGTAGTGTGCAACGGGCACGCAGGTGGGGTGTTGGACGAACCCCCGCCTGCGCTGGCATATCAATTGCCAAGAGTTGTGGGCTATGCTACTTGCACTGAGCAGGCTACGGCCTCTCGTGCGAGACATACACGTGCTGTTCCAAGGACAGCACTATAGCTGTAGCGAATACAGATCGTCAGGGTGGCGTTCGCTCACAGCAGCTAAACACAACTTGCTCGACGCCTCCTCCGGTGGAGTCAACAGGTGACTCGTTCCCTGCAGGCCACACACCCCGGGCAAACTGAACTAGACAGCCGACGTGCTTTCTCGCCAGTTTATGCCTCGTGGAGAGTGCCGACTCCACCCCCGTGCAGTCCAGCTCATTTGGAGGCTGTTCGGGTAGGCCCAGGTAAAACCTGTTCACCTCCCGTAACACCACCATTTGCCCGCTTGACAGTCCCTGCCCTCGGCACGGATATCCTTGCGCACAGCTGGCCGCGGGATGGGCGGAAGCACACCTTCCCCCCAGGAGCCTTCTTGTACAGACTCTGTGCAAGGTCAGGGAGCAGGAGCACCAAGTGTTATTGGTTACACCACACCGGTCTAACCGCACTTGGCTTCAGAGCCGATGCTCTGGACAGCGACTCCCCCTGAACCATTCCCCTGACAGAGGACCTGCTCTCTCAGGGGAAGGACACGTTCTGGCATCCCAGATCAGACCTCTGGTACACCCATGTCTGGTCTCTAGACGGGTCAAGAAGATCCTGAGATGGCTATTCCCCCTCTATGGCTGAGACCATCTGCCAGGCTAGGGCCCCATCTACTAGGCGGTTACACGCCTCTAGACGGCGCCTCTTCTCGTCCTGGTGTCTCTCTCAATGAGAAAGACCCACTGAGGTGCTCGATCAGGATTGTGTTTTCCTTCTACGAGACTGGAGACTAACATCTCCCCTCCACACTGAATGTGTATGTAGTCGCTATTGCCACTCATCACGACTCAGTCGGTGGAAAGTTTCTAGGGCAACACGACCTGGTCACCAGGTTCCTAAGCAGCGAGAGGGCGGAATCCGCCTCATCTCTGCTCCATACCCTCTTGGGACCCTAAGTGGTCCTGGGGAGCCTCAGGGCCCCCCAAAGAGTCCCTCAGAGGTTCCGATCTTCCTCATAGAGTAAGACGGCCCTCCTGAGGGCGCTCACTTCCTTCAAGAGTCTGATGTATCCTCATGAGAATGGTTCCCACTCCTGGTAACCCATGAGCTTCCCCAGGTGGGCCTCCACCTCGCGGTTAACTACTCAGTCCGCACGTTCCATGCGTTCTCCTCCAAGGACGAGACCATACCTATATCCACCATATTCCTCCCCACGGGTAGGAGGTGGCCTCTGTAGCGCTTCTCTGATTAAGAGTCGCGCTTACCCGGTGTAAACTGATCCGGACGGCCTCTCGCCTATAGAGAGCTAAGGCCCCGTCCGTGAAAGTTACCGGTCAGGGCTGTACCCATCTTTCTCCAAGAAAGCTCTGGAACCCCCCGACCACCACACTGGAAGGTTACAGTCTCACGAAAGCTTCGAGATGACACGCCCAGGCTTGTTACCGTCGCTTCGCTAGAGATTGTGACGCGATACAGCGTTGTGGCGTTTTCCATAGGCAACCTCATCTGTCGTTCTCGACACAACGTCGAGAGACCGACAGAAAGGGAACGTCTTGGTTACGTATGTAACCTCAGTTCCCTGATGGAGGGAACGAGACGTTGTGTCCCTTATGCCACGAACACGTATCGTATTCTGCTGCAGTTTGAGAGGTCTCAGGCTCTTCAGAACAAAAGGTAAGTGAATGCTGCACGCCGGCCTCCTTTTATACCGGATTTCCGGGGGCGAAGCCCGGCATGCAAATTGCATTCGCCAAATTTCATTGGCCTTTTCTATAGTAGTCAGAGTTGATTGGTTCTCAAGGGCGAACCCCATCTGTCGTTCTCGACACAACGTCTCGTTCCCTCCATCAGGGAACTGAGGTTACATACGTAACCAAGACGTTCTCAAGCCTCCATGCTCATCAAAGGAATCCAAAGGAGCTTAATCCTTCCGCCCGGACACAAGGCAACCTATAACTTTGGATCTATTGACCACATGCATTTCTACCCTCCGCAGAGGCTACCACTCCTCGCACACTGCCAGCACACTCAACGCCATGTTCACACTGGCCGGTGCCCCCATCTACGTTCTGCAGCACCGGACATCACTCCCTTAGAGGCCAGCATCGCAGCAGCGACCTCCCCACAAAGGCCCAAGCCTCCATCTACGTTCTGCATCAGCAGACATCTCTCACTTAGAGGCTGACATCGCAGCAGCGACCGCCCAACAAGGGCCCTCGCCTCCATCTAAACTCTTCCACAGCAGTCTGAACTCATCTAGAAGCAGGTATCGCCTCAGCGACCGCCCCCACAAGGGCCCCATGCTTCCTTCATCTCTCTGATCAGCCGGCACCCTTCCTCCAGAAACCTTGAAAGTCCCCGCTTCAGTAACATCTGGATCCTCTTTATTAACACAGGCTTTGAATGTTCCATTTAGCATGTGACTGACATAGCTCCCTTCACTATCATATGCTAACGTCATCCTCCTATATATACACAGGAACATTTAGGTCAATTCAGACTGTTGATAAATATTACTCACATCGGCATTGTGGTCTCGTTCAGTCGGTCTCGATCCCTCTTGAGGAACAACTTTGAAGGTAATCCTGCTTGTGCTGTCCCATGTTGACAAAGCACTCCAGTTTGAAATGATTCACGCAAACAAGCAGGTTTTAACTTATGGTTTCTGAGGGATTTCATTTCCACTAAAAAATTTAATGAATCCACTCCTACCTCTTCCTGGGTTTGGACTCTCTGCAGCGAATATATTGCATGTTGTCCAGGAACTTTAGCCATGGGGTTACGTACACCGCTGTGGCTTGTGAAAACAACAATGACGGAGCGCAGTGGGTGAAACTGTGTTGAATAAGGGGCAGTAACATTATAATAAAATCCCCTTTGGACATCACAACCGGAGCGAATTCTGAACGTCTCGATTTCTCACATGCTTGCAGGGAAAGGCACACCAAAATAAACTGACTGAGTTCTTATTTTTCACATTTTCTGGGTTGCTAGGTGCACCAGGGGCCCGATTATAGCACTTAAACACAGAAAAAGTGGGGTTTCATATGACATCATCCTTTAACGTCATTTTATTTGTCCGTTATATAGAAGAGACCTTTTTGAAGGAGTTTGGTTTACTCATGAGCACTTGAGCTTAAATGAGACTTGGGTGATTGCAATAGATGTAGGTTATTATTTGTTGCAATTTTGAGGTGATCCAGCTTATTATGATAGAAGAAAATAAATGCTATTGCTCTCCTCACGAATCAACTAATTTTTGTTTTTCACTGACATGTCTCTTAAGTGTTGAGGACTAATGTTCCTTTGAGCTTTATTCAGAATCAGTCAAATTCTAAAGTACTGTTAAAATCAGATACTCAAAGACTTTTACAGAAGTCTTTTCGGAATTGGTGAATTGTAACCTGTTACGGAGTAATTTTCGCTGCAACGTATCTGTACTTTTACTTACATTTACATTTAGTCATTTAGCAGACGCTTTTATCCAAAGTGACTTACAACGAGTTTAGGGAACAATAAGCGATATATCATAGAGGATTAATTATACAGTTGGTGCCAATACAAAGTTACTGGTTTCAACAAAAGCTAGACCACTTCATGTTGAGAGAAGGGGTCTGTGTTTTTTTTGTCTGTCAAGTATTCACAGAAGAGATGGGTTTTAAATAGTTTTTTTAATGTTGTGAGAGATGTGGTTGACCGGACCGAGTTAGGAAGAATGTTCCACCATGAAGGAGTTGTGAAGGAGAATGAACAGGTAAAGAGATATACTGCCCTTATGGGAAGGCAATACAAGATGCCGCTGGTTTGCTGAATGCAGGGATCTTGATGGGGTGTAGGAGTGCAGGAGGGTGTGTAAGTAAGCCGGTACAGATCCAGTGATAGTCCTGTAGGCAAGTATTAGTGACTTGAATCTGATACAAGCTTTAACCGGTAGCCAGTGGAGGGAGATGAAAAGGGGTGTCACATGAGTCCTTTTAGGTTGTTGGAAGACGAGGCATGCTGCTGCGTTTTGAACCAGCTGGAGTGGTTTGATAGCCTTTGCAGGAAGACCAGCAAGGAGAGCGTTGCAGTAGTCCAACCTTGAGATTACCAGGGCCTAGACAAGGAGTTGTGCAACATGGTCAGTGAGATAGGGTCCCGTGATCATTGAAGGACAGCTGTTCATAATATATGACTCAGAGGTTCCTGGCTGTTTTGGAAGGATTGATTGTGATATTGCCAAGATGAATGGTGAGATCATGTTGCACCGTGGGGTGTGCCGGAATCACGAGTAGTGTGTAGTGTGTGCCCGTATGATGGGTTCCAAGGATGTTGTGTAGATGTAAAAAATCAGCGGTCCAAGCAACGATCCCTGAAGGACCCCAGTGATCATGTGGTGAGCAGTGGACACCGAGCCCCTCCTTGACACACTGTAACTGTCGGGAGAAGAGGGGTCCAATGCGTGTTTCCTCAGTAGGGCTGTGACCTGGGCCTGTTTGAATGTGGATGGAAAAGTGCCGTTGAGCAGGGAGGTGTTGATGCTGTGTGTGATTGCAGGTGTTAGTGTGCTGGATATGGCCTGAAGGAGAAGGGAGGGGATTGGATCAAGGGGACTGGTGGTGGGGTGGCTGGAGAGAAGTCTGATGACTTCAGTGTCAGTCATTGGGGTGAAAGTGGAGAGTTCAATGTTTGAAGTGAGGGTGGTGTGAACCGAGGTCTGAGGTGCAGAGAATCAGCACAAACAGCACAACAGTTTGTGCTGATGGATGATGTTTTCTCAGTAAGAAATACAGCGAAGTCATCCGAGGTCAATGATGAAGTGGGCGGGGGAGGAGAGGGGAAAAGAAGAGAGTTAAATGTCTTGAAAAGCTGTCAAGTGTTAGGTGCATTGCTCACCTTGGTGGTAAAGAAAGACGTTTTAACTGTGGTAATACAGGAGGATTCTTGGTCTTGCGGCATTTCCTTTCAGCAGTCCTGAGTGTACTCCATTGTTCACGGATGATGTCAGACAGCCAGGGGCAGGAGGGGATGAGGCCAGCTGGTCTGGAGGACAGGGGGCAAAGTTTATCTAGACAGGATGTAAGTGTTGAGCATAAGGTATCGGTGGCAGTGGCAGCATCTAGAGATGCAAAGTTGGAGGGAAGAGACGATATCACTTTAGCAGAGAGGGTGCTAGGTGAGAGAGAGCGAAGGTTCCATCTAAAATAAACGGGTGGTGGTGTTGGTATAGTGCATGTGGTAAGGAGCATGTTGAAAGTGTCTGTGGTGCAGTTACTTAAGTATGGTTTTCAGGTACACCACTGAAAGCAATATAATGACCTTACCTGTGTTATAAACCCTCGTATTTCCTGTGTGTCTCCCAGTCTGTGTCTGTCTTAGTTTACCTTTCACACACACTTGCATTTATAGATTTTAGTCATGTGACTTGTACACAGAACAGCAAAGATCTATATGTTGTCTTAGGGAGGTGGTTACATATTTTTTTAGGTTCCTTCCTTTCTTATCCCAACTTCCTTCTCGCAATTAGTTTCATTCCTGTCCACTTTGTAGTTGTTTTTCTAGTTCAGGCTGACAGGATCATGACAGCCCCATGTCGATACTGACACCAGTATCGGTATCGAACTGATCCCAAGCTCATCTGCTCGTACTTGTAATGACACACTGATACCAAAGACTCATACCTCACGTGACACACATAGAGCCCAGTGATTTCCGAATGCGGAAAACGTGGACGGAATCGAGAAATCCAAGCATGAAACAGAATTTGTTGTTCAACATGTAATGGCACTCAATCTGGCAAATGTATTATTTCCACAACAATTTCCAACAATAAATTATATCAATCTGTCTGTCTATCTGTCTGTGTAACTTCTGTTCTTTTTTGTAATCAGTAGCAATGGGTAGAATATTTATTTATAGTTCACGTTTTGTTTATTTAGTTAGTAATGAAGAGAAGGAAGCAGTTGCACAGAAGACTCACCTGGTTTATATTCTCACCTGGTTTATATTCTTTTTTCGAAAGCCAGGTAAGAGCCCTATTCCGAGAAAGGATTATTCAGGGTTTCTGTTTTCTTAGTTTCCTACCCGCTGCCTGCTATTTTTCTTTTCTTGTTAACTATTTATTGGATTGTGATTTATAACTATTTGGTGAAATATATTATTGTTCTACCTTTGGAATTTAATGGAGGCATTTTCGAAAGCAATCAAGTTTTGTGATTCTTTAATTTGATCGCCTGGTTTCCTTTTTGTTTGTCTTGTTTAGTTTAACGAGCCTTAAACTGGTTATGGGCCGTAACAGTCTGTCTGTCTATCTATCTATCTATCTATCTGCGTGTGTCTCTGATCGTGGGTGTCTAATGTGTATGTGTGTGTGTGCCTGTAAAGTGTTTCTTGGACTATCTTGGTTTGTATATATCAGTGGGGACCTAAACCTGAATACACACCAACTCATGGGGAACCGTGTCACTGTGGGGACCAAAATTGAGGTCCCCATGGGCACAATAGCTTATGAATTCTACAGAACAATATTTTTTTTTAAATCTAAAAATGCAAAAAGTTTCTATGATCTTTAGGTTTAGGGGTTGGGAAAAAATATACAGTTTGTACAGTATAAAAATCATTACGCCTACGGACTGTCCACACAGAGATAAAAAACACAAAGTGTTAAGGAACAGAAAGTGATTGTCCTATAGTAACCCTAAGACTTTCTTTCAAGGGACACTTCACAGGTCATCCTCATCATTTTTCTTTGGGGGTTCAGGTCAGGGAAATAGGATACCATGCTTTTGTTCTCAGTGACCCACACGTTTTGATGTTTATTTTGGACCAATGTGATGATAGAGGATCCAACTACAACCCACTATAAATATTCTTAAAGAGAAAATCAAGTTCAGATTTGAATCTAGATTTAAACTGATAGAGCGTGTCTGTCTTTAGATATATCCTTAAGATGGAAAATGCAGGTATTACAGGTATTGGCAACATGGCTCTTAAATGAAAGATTCTTTGCTGACGACGAGAGTTTTTATGGAACATCTGTCAATAGTTAAGCCTATTTATAGTTGTTATGTATGGCGGTTTTCAGTCCAATAAGTAACACTTCGGTTTTGTCCGAGTTCAGCAATAAAAAAAATGTTCCTTGTTAATTTTGCATATCGACTATGCATTCCATTATTCTATTGAACTGCTGTGTTTCGTGAGGCTTCGAGGAAATATAAGGTTGAGTATCATCAGCACAGCAGTGAAAGCTAATTCTGTGTGTCTCTTAATTATATCTACTAGAGATAGTATGCAAAGTGTAAAGAGCAGAGGCCCTAAAACTGAGCCCTGGGGTACACCATACTGGACTTGTGATTTGCGTGACACCTCATTATTTATTTATTTATCTGAGTTTATGGCGGACCAGCGGGTGATTTGCTGCTATCAGAGGCAGATGCTGAAATCAGCACATTGATGCTTAGATGGCAACTGTGCTCTCTTCACCGCTGTAAGATTTTGAAATTTGTCTCTTTCGGTGTTCAGATTAACCTTCAATATTCAGTAGGCAATTACGGTTGGATGTTTTCATTAGAGCTCTGGGAGCAAGAGGCACTCACACCAAAATGTATCAAGCTCGTTTATTTCCTCAAAGTGAACTATTTACATAGAGCTGAACAGGGCGTTTACTGACTCAAGCAATCAACTGGTAAGGGTACATACATATTAATGTTAAATAAGAGAACGGTTTTATACAAAGATTAACGCTTAGGGGGTTTCACCCATGTCCATTGTTCATTAGGGTGAGAAAGTAAGTTATGTTTTAAAACATGTTATACCTTTAAGGGCCTCAACCACATCCACTGGCCATAAGTGCAAGGAACCAAACAATCCAACAGATGGCACCATCAACACCAAATGTCATGAATTTCGGAGAGACACGGACAAAAGACCCAAGTGCAGACAGCAGGTAAGGGGTAATGAATAAATAATAATGACAAAACCAAAAAACCCACGAGGGGGTAACATAACAAAACAGGGGACAATAACAACATGACAGGACCACGACTAAATACATAACTACAAATAACTTAACTAGATTGGACTAAAATCAACAGGGACTCACCACAATGACACAAACAACGAGTGACAATGAACCAGCAGAGGACAAGAAACATAGGGTAAATAAATAGGGAGAATAATCAATAGGGAACAGGTGTGGGGCATAACTAATTAACAGAAAAAAACGAGACGAAAGGGCAGGAAACACAGATGAGACTCAGAGAGAGAGTATGGCATTCAAAGAGGCCCAAAAACATTTCTCTCTACAAGAAACAAGGGATCCTGTTCTGGCTCTGCCACAAGACCAAGAAATAAAAAACATGATGAGGCAGAACCCTGACATTTATGGCTATCTCTGCATTAATGCAGTTTTCTTCGGCACTCGTGTTGAAGGCTTATGCTGCTATAGGTGAGGCCGCCTCCGCCCAGTGCCCCATGACCCTTGTGAAGGTCCACCAGGCCAATGCGAGTAAGGTGTAAGACTGACCCAGAGCTTATACACCTTCTCAACTCAATGTTTGGGCTATCTTGGCTCTTGTGAAATCAGTTGTGTGCTTCGCTATCTAGACCATTTGGGCCTTTAAGCCAACTGGGAAAAGAGCAAGTCTCTGTGCATCTCTTATGGAACTGGACTCATTCTTAATAATGGTGCATCTAATCAACCCCTATTTCAGAAACAATTCAACACAGAGCAACATAATCTCCAAGAAGTTTTATGTATGATTCATTATCCCCGGTATAAATTAACGTGGTCCAACACTGTTATGTATTCCATTTTTCACACCAGACAACTGAACACAACTATATACACACACAGATGAAGGGACAAACAGGAAATGGAACACTGGTGAAACCAATACAAGATAACAAACCATTAAGCATGATGGGGACTGGAGTTGTCACGACCCAGGTCGGTTCGGGACTTCTTCTGCACGTGGGTGTGTTGTTTTTTGTGGAGCACGAGGCTGGCTACCCGCTAACCGCGTGCTCAGTGCCTACGTCTGTCTCCCCGCCCCGTGTTTTCCTTAGGATTCCCCACACGGGTGATTTTCCACTCATGCTCACACACCTGTTTTGAATCTCACTTCTAGCTCATTTACCCCTTCGCACCTGTTAACCATGTTATCTCGTTTAGTTTCCTATATTATCCCTCTGTATCTGTTGTCCGTTGTCTGACCGTTGCATTGTATCTTGCCAGTTCAGACTGCCCTAGACATAGCTGCGGCTTGTCTAAAGAAGTCATTATATTGTTCCTGTCTAGTCTGTCGTGTACTACCTTGTCACAGTTTCTAGATCTTCTCTCCACGCTTCCACGCCTGCCCCTCGATCTGACGCCCCGAGACTACTCTTCCGTGTTTCTCGAAACCCCGCATGGGATTGAGCTGCGCCTCTACTACACGTCTGCCAGTGACCGGGATTCTGTCTCGCACGGAATTGAGTTGCGCCTCTACTACCGGTCTACCGGTGCCCGGAAGTCTGCCTCTTCTCACGGTGATAAGGCCCTGAGGTTTTGGACTTTCACTGTGCTATTGACTTTGTCTCTTCAATAAAACCTTTTGTTCACCCCGCAATTGGGTCTCGCCTGTGTATTGACCATGACAGGAGTCCTTACAAAACCCAGGCAGAACACAAAGTAGCATGGTGCCGTCTATGAGACTTTTCTTCCTGAGAAGACTGAATCTCCACAACAACAGGCCCGTTTTACTGAGCAGCATTACTTGTATTTCCTAAAAAATGATTCATTTCCTTCCCATTTTTGCTTAATAATGAACAATTATTGACACCTGCTTTCTTACAGAATAAACAAATTCTCTAATGAAACTCCACACCGTGTAAATTTGTCAATTTCTCAGATAGTATGCGTGCTGTGACAATTGAGTTAGTGCTACATCTACAAAGGAATTATTTGAATAGCAGAAATGTGAGTATTACTGATAATAATTGTACATGTAGGTCCTACTGGTATTTTTAACACAATTTTATTTCTGTACACATACACATAATTCATAAAATATGACGTTATCTTCATCAATCAAGGTCATTATAAATGCTTCATAAACACTTTATTATAGTTACATTGAGAAATCATCCAGTTCAAGCAAGAACGTGAATCATACATATATTTCATACATTCCATTCCATTCCATTTTCTACCGCTTATCCTACCTCGGGTCACGGGGAGCCTGCGCCTATCTCAGGAGTCATCGGGCATCAAGGCAGGATACACCCTGGATGGAGTGCCAACCCATCGCAGTGCACACACACTCACTCATTCATTCACTCACGCACTCACACCCTACGGACAATTTTTCCAGAGATGCCAATCAACCTACCATGCATGTCTTTGGACCAGGGGAGGAAACCGGAGTACCCGGAGGAAACCCCTGAGGTACGGGGAGAACATGCAAACTCCACACACACAAGTCAGAAGCGGGAATCGAACCCCCAACCCTGGAGGTGTGAGGCGAACGTGCTAACCACTAAGCCACCGTGCCCCCCATTATTTCATACATATAGAGTATTAATAATTATATCAATAGAATGGAATTGCATTAGCTTTTTACCTAAGTGGATACAGCAGTAAAGGTTTGCACACACTTTTTTATATAATTTCATCAGTCAAACTATGAATGTGTATCATTACATGCCTGTAAAAGACCTTCATTTCATTGACACTACAATTGCATACACAATGAACACTTAAAATCAGATGTTTCTGTTTATTTTCCTTGTAGGATTTGCAGAACTAGCAAACAACTTAAAAGATGTAAAGTGATAAAGGTTTGCCAACTGTTCTTCTAAATCAGACACATTCATTTGCTTGACAGGATCATTCTTGTTTTCACCAATATAACCTTGTGATTCTTGACATTTGTTATTGTTGTCTAAGCAGCAGTACGCAGTCCAGAAATGACTCGGCACATTCACATTATTCCCTATTTTTATATTTCCTGGTACCACACCAGTAACAATATACTTAGTGTATGGTTTACAAATATTGTTCAGATGGACTGCAATATCTTTTTCAGTCTTTTTCCATTGGCCTCTGTTAAATGATAGGTTTTGTGGAGCAGCATTGGTGAGTGTGAACGTGGTGTAAGCACACTGCTGTGAGCTTGCCTGGTAGACCGGTGCAAGATGGCCTTTGTCATAGCCAGAGTTGACATAGTCTTCATTGAGAGCCTGTTTGTGTCCACATGTAACAGCTGGAGTGCACTGTGATGCCATATTTGGTTTTACTATATTATCATCAAGCTGTAATGTAAACAAAAGATTGTACATAAGATGATACTTTATATTGTGCTATGAAGACTGTAAGACTTTCCCAGTATTCAAACTTTGTATGAGCAATGCACACTGAATGAAGCTAAAAGGATTTTAAATGACCCGTCTCATGTACTCTACTCTTGTTACAAACTCTTAACCTCCAGAAGAAGGTCTAGAATGTCTCACTATAAACAAAACAGATTTAAGATCTTTGTGCCAGTATCAATAAGACTGATGAACATTGATCAGTGCGTTTCATGTGTTTATGTCTAATATGTGTATTGGTACGCTGTTTATGAATGTTGTGCAGCAGGTTGCATCTGATTTTTTTTTTGACTATTGAGTCCACTACAAATTTCTCTATCAGGGACAATAATTATATTTCACTTCATATTACAAAACATGAATTTTAGAAAATAAGGCTGAAATCACACAGGAATTATAATGATTTTAAAGTTAAAATCCATTTAAATGCAAAGCAGAAAACGTCTTTATAACGTTTTAACCGATTTATCAGCCGCTGTATAAAATCATACTTTATGCTGTTCAGTTGCAAGTTAAACTTTATTTGTAGTTCTGCATATGGGAAAAAAAACATGAAAATATACATATCATACATAATTGATTGTTGATAAATATTCGCCTCTGTGTTGCCCAGTTACAGGAAATAAAGAAATATATCTGAAATTCTCTTACCTGAGGTTCGATGTACCATGCACTTTGCCGTTCACACTTTATTAACCCTTCAAACTTATAGGCTGAGTACACAGGAATCTTGTTGCTGGTATCATAAAGCGTGGCATAATAAACAACATCATTTAGCGTTTGGCAGATCTTTTGGAAAGCAGGTGTCGGGGTGATAATTGGAGGTTGTTTGTCTGCAAAAAAAACATCACATTGATTCTCAAAAGTCTGAACAACTCTAGCTGAAGCACCAGAAAACAGCCACAGCATCACCACAGGAAGAAAGAATGTCATGATGACGTGATAAGAGATGAGGAACTTCTGTGCAAGTACAAGAAACAAACATAACATCAACATATAGTTTTCACCTGATACAATGGGAATTAAAAAAATATACACAACGCAAATTTGATTTTTTGTAATAAGATTTTTTGTTTACATTCATATAAAAATCATTGATAGTGTTACCACTGCTATTATTAATAGTGATTATAGCAAATGTTTTACCAGAGCCATTTTGCAACTTACTGATGTATTTATATGCTCATATATTTCATATATTTTACATTTACATTTAGGCATTTGGCAGACCGACAACCTTGCGTTGTTCTTACCACTGAGCTACAGGATATCCCATGATTAGAATGCTATCTGTCTAATGTACGTGTAAAATAATCTTTTTTCAGTCTTTACTGGTACATTGCCGTCAACAAATCATGTGTTAACTCAACCTTTCAAAAACACCAGTAATGTGACAGAGTAATGTATTTGATAATCAGTCTTAAATCAGTACACATTCATCCTTTATTCATTCAGTACCAAATCTGCCTAGCAAATAAAAAGCAGTATTCAGTGTACACGGTATAAATGGGTCTCACTCACAGCTGATAACACTGCAGTAACAAGACGTTCCAAACTGTTGTCTCCGGCTAAAACCTACATTTCATTTTGTGGAAGAACAAATAATTTCTTGTGTTTTCACTTTTGGTTTAACAGATTGAATTCAATTAAATTACAACTTTGCCGTGAAATGTGCTTCGTAGAAATGTGATTTTCATGTATTAAGGGATTAACCGGTTCTCTTTTTTTTACAGTTTAATTCACAATATAGTTCAACTTCATAAAATAAAGATGTTATGATGTTCAAAAGCTTCCCTGTAGCTCAGTGGTAAGAACATTGCGTTAGGTTGTGGGTTCGATTCCAAGGAATTGCACATACTTAGAAACAAATGTATAGGATAATGTAATGTAAGTCGCTTTGGATAAAAGCGTCTGCCAAATGTGTAAAAGGAAATGTAAAAAGAAAAATAATGACCTTACTTTTGTGTGTATTCCCTGAGTGTGTTGTCTCCCAGTCTCTGTCTGTCTTAGTTTCCTTTTCACAGACACTTACATTTATAGATTTTAGTCATGTGACTTGTACACAGAACAGTAAAGATCTATATGTTGTCTTAGGGAGATGGTTACAGATTTGTTTTGAGAATTCTGTACTTTACCCCAACTTCCTTCTCTCTATTAGACACATCATTTAAGAGGATTTTTCTTTATTAATGTAAACTTATTATAAAGTGTTACCAGCCCTGTAACAATTTCTATTGTTTTTAAAGCATTATTACTGTAAAGCGAACACATTTCTAATGTAGAACCTTTATACAGGCAACGGATCATGGGCAAATGACAATACAGTTATCCTGTGAATCATATTGCAGATTTCAGTACAAAACTAAAGAGATTTCACATTTTCCTAAAAATTTACTTCAGCAAAGCACCTTTGATTGGTAATGATTCAGTATTAGTTGTTACTGTTGCACAAGAGATCATTACATTTAGCTGACACTTCTATCCAAAGTGACTTAAGGAAACAATACAGTGAAGTGATTTGTCAATAGGAGGCAAAAAATATGGCATATGGCAAATTTCTCTCATATAAAGTGTGTACTGTAATTATACTGTATGTTTACAGTTAGTAGTATAAAGCCCAGTATATGATGAACTCCTATAGATATTATCCTGAGATTCTGATAGGTGTGTCATCAGTTTTGTCTATGAATGTTTACTGATGGATAAATATGTGCTATTTGAGTTCACATCTTGACACTTACAGTTTTTGCCCATTGCTTACACACTTTTTGCAGAAATTGTCTCATTAAGTCAAAACTCTACACCCAATCAAATTACACATAGCACATCGAGATTAACAACTCACATCTATGCCAAAATAAAACACTGCAATCAAAACTTAACACTCCTTTCTAAAAATTATATTCTTGAATAAAAACCAATGGTTCTTATATAAATAAGAACCATTTGAATTTTTCTTTCATATCACCAGCAACACACTGATGGGCTTTATTTGAAACACTGCAGTCTTTGGGTCTCTAATATTTAATTTTCATTTTCAGATGTTTTTACAAAAACCAAACATTCTTACAAAAAAAGAATCAAAAATCTAATTTAGTAACAAAACAAAACCAAAGTCAAAAACAAAAAAACGGAATAAATTGCTATTGGGAAAAAGCAACTCATTTGTGTAATTTGTGTTTATGGATCCCGCCTTCTGTTCGGCTCTGGCCACAAGACCTCATCCACATGTGTTCCACTCCTCTCAAATTGGGGGCATTCGGGCATCCTGAAAACATGCACTGCAATAAACTCCAGATTCTACTGGCTTGGGATGTTTATTGATATTTACAACTGGGTATATGTTTCAGTTATTTTGTGTTTTAAACTGTTGTGAGGTGCTGCAAATATTAAAAGCTGATTTCCTAAAGGTCTTGGAATGCAATGAATGCCAGAGGGTTGGAAAACCTTTGGTTGCTCCACAGGCATTAGAGTGTATATAAATGTAAATCTTCAATCTTTAGTGGTACTGTAATATACAACAACTATTTAAAAAAATGAAAATGTACTTTATGTGTCTGCTGTCTGGGAGCTCATTGGCATTGATTTGACTGGACTGCTCCAAAGTAGTTTGAATAAATGTGTGTATAACTACTAGAATTATTAGATTTGTAGTACCTCATTTAACCAGGAAGATATGAATGTTAATGTTCACCTTTGCAGATAATAAAGATAGCAGGGGTAGTAAAGGTATGCGTATTTTGCGTGCTGTTCCGGGAAGAGGGCTCCAAACAGGTGTTGCTGTGGCCGCTGGATTTGTGGAGTTCCTGCAAGTGGGGGATCCTGCTCCTGCGTGGTGGCTGATGCTATTAAGTGTTGATTTATTAATGGGTCTTCTGGGGGGGCTGGAAGGGATTTTTTTCTGCTGCGGCAGAGCACGAGTTGGAAGCTCCAGCCCCCTCGGGGACGGTCGCTAAAGCGATACTGGCTTCTTTGCTTGGTGGGAACGACGTTCTGCTGGGGCAGAATTAGGGATGAAGCACTTGCTTCAGGGGAAGGGGTAAGGAAAGCAGGCGGGGAAAATTACTTAGGGGAAGGGAAGATGTTCTGCAGTTGCACAGTGAGGTATGAAGCACGGGCCCCTGCGGGGGCTGTAGCGTGTTGCGATGCTTCCTCCTCGGGGGTTGGAGTCTGCTGCGTCCGAGCACGATATGGGAGCCGGGCTCCTCTGAGTTGGAGTGGTGTAGCGATGCTGCTGCTCGCTTGCTGGGGAAGCTTGTTAGATGGTTGATGATTGGTGCTAAATGATTCGGGTGACGAGGGTCCTGTGTGCTTTCCTGATGAGGGCGCGGGACGTTCCGGATGTAACTTTTGAAAGCGTCTGAAGACCAACATCCGAGCACTTGATCTGGGACTGTGAGAGGCCTTTTGGGTGGCCATGGATGTCGCATCAATGCGAAATGAATGGATAGAGAATAGATCTGCTTGAATGCCTGCATGGAGCAAAACGGATTTAAGGTGTTTTTGGAACCAGAAGCATGTAGCTGGGTGATTTATATCATCTACACAGAGAGGTTCTGATGGAGATTTAGCCTGTCATGTTCTGAAGCGGAGGTATGCTACTAGGGTTTGGAATGGCTGGATTGAGGCTTGAAGTTTGAAGATACAGTTTATATAAAATGACCTCTTCTGGCCTGATCAGGCTTGCTTTGTTTAATTAAAAACAAGATGGTTTCCAAATCGTGTACTGACAAATCCGAAATGGTGGGGTTAACTGAGGGGTCGAAATTGGACGTAGTGGTGAATTCTGATCCTCTGAGAAATCCAAAGAACGCCAGGATGAACATGGCATCGAGTGTGTGTGCGGTATGCTTGGTGTGGTAGCCTCTGCGGAGAATTGAGATACATCTGGTCAGAACTTCTAAGGTGATAGGTTGTCTGGCGTATCAATAGGTGGGTTAAGCTCTGTGGATGCCCTTGATGAAACTGATGGATGTTTAAGAATGGGCGAGTGAAATGGAGAGTGTGCATTGTACCTTTGATGGAACTTGCTAGGAGATGTTTGATTGTGTTGAGGAAAGAGATAAATGACGTGATGGAGAGGAGAGAGAAATCTGGGAATGGGAATTTTTTTTAGGTATTATAAATTTTCTTTTGAAGTTTCTCCATGCGGTAAGGTATGAAAGTTGGGTCCTGTGGGAGACGACTTGAATGATTGCGCTCAAGGATGCATCTATCAGGGTTTTAAGGGGGTGGTTTAATTAAATGTCAATTCCGAATAGGGAGGGACAGGCGTTGTTATTTGGTCTGCTTCTGGTGCCAACAGCCTGAATTTCTGAAATGAAAAATGGGAAAGCGTCAGCTATCTGGTTTTTCACTCCTGGGACATGCTTGTCCATCAGAATGAACGGTTCGCACGCAGAATTCCAGATTTGGCATCTAAGAAAAGGCATTAAGGCAGGTGAATGTGAGCGGCCTTATTAATGCAATTTACCATTGCTTCGTTGTCGCAATGGACCATGATGCTGGAGGCAGACCCTTTCCACGTTAGTGGCCGCCACCACTAACGGGTACAGCTCGAAAAGTGCTGATGATGCGAGGGACTGCAGTAAACTTGTGAGCTGGGAGGCCCATGTAGACGCGAACCAACGACCTTGGTAAAATCCCCCAAAACCGATGGAAGGAGCTGCGTCAGTAAATAAGCATATGTCGACGGGGATCATGTCGTTTTAAAAAAGAAATATACCATTCCATCATTTGAGGAATTTAATCCATAGACTGAGCGGCTTGAGCTGTCTAGGTGGATTAAATCCTCCGGAGTGTGAGCAGAGGATGCGAGGTAGAGGAGATGCGAATGGAAAGCGCGACCTTGCAGGACGATGCGCATCATGAAGTTCAGGTGGCTGAGAATTGATAATAACTCGTGTTTAAAACAATGAAGTGTGTCTATGAGGGAGGACGCGAACAAAATTGTCCTATTAATTTTTTTGGGAACTTTAGCATATCGAACTCAATGCCTAGAAATTCAATGGACATGCTGGGTCCCGAAGTTTTTTTGGGTCCGAGAGGGATCCCGAGCTTTGAGAATACTTCAAGGACTTTGGAAAGATGTGCGGCGGGGATAGCTTCTGGCGGCGGGATTATTAGAAAGTTGTCTAGTAGGTGGATGAGGTAAGGAATGGGGTAGTTGTTAGAGAGAATCCAACAGATTGCTTTGACAAAATGTCAAAAATCTTTGGACTGCTTCTGCATTGGAAGCTGAGGAGGACAAAAAATAAAATTGTCCACGCCAACAAATGCAGAAGAGCTTACTCGACGTCTTGATAATGTAACGAGAATTCTTTGAGCGGGATAAGACTAATAATGCTTGGAAAGGGGGAACCGTGTGGGGATGACAGATCGAATATTAAGCGCTTTTTCCTTGAAATTTTTTGTATTGCTACGCCTATGGGGCTGAAGTGATAAATTGGAAATGGTGGGGCGGTAAAGGGGCTGATCATGAATCTATCGTTTATCTCTTTTTTGATGAGGCGTTCGACGATGTCGGTCTCTGCGAGTGCAGAACAGAGATTAGGGCATATGATACACTCGATGACGGGATTAAAACCTTTTAGAAGGCCAGAAAGAATTTATTCTGTAAATGTTATGAGTTTACAAGGAGAACCCAATTGCAGGCAGAGGCAGGACGACAGGAGGTGAAGGGATAACAGGTTTATTAACAAAACAAGGAACACTACAAAACCGGCAAAACAAAACCCACAACGGGGGAAAACAATACAGGATAAATAATAAAGTTAACAACAAACACTGACTGACTAAACTATATAACAAACACTTGAAACAACACTGGACTACACTTACTAAGACTGGGGAACACGAACCAGGAACAAGGAACAAGGAACATCACAATAGCAAACAAATACAAGGCAAGGTAAGACACGGGCAAGGTAACAGTGTAGCAAACAAACAAGGTACAGTTTACAATGAACGCGCACAGGACAATGAAACAAGGGGACTCTTTATAGGAAGAGGTAACAAGAGGGAACAGGTGCAAGAGATTACACTCAAGGAAAGCTAATTAACAGAAACTTGGAAACAGGAGGGTAGGAAACGATGACGCGACTCGGGGAGAGTATGGAAGGCCATAAGTGTCAAAACCATCTCTCCCCACAAGAAACAGAGGATACTGTATGATTCCACCTCTAAACCAAGAAATACCTGACAAGGAGAGGTGGAACCATGACAGTAAAGGCCTGATCGGGGTTGTTCCGTAGTTCGGAGGATAAATGCGACACATTGACAGGAGTCGATTAATGATTATGATTATTTATTACCATTTTTGCGTACAAGGCAAACCAGGTGGGCGTGGGGGCCTTCATAATTGCATACGTGAAGGAAGCGGCATCGTTGTCTCGTTCAACTGTCCGAGTTGAAGTTTCTGCAAGCTTCGTGCTCTCGCGTGTTGGTCCCCCTTGCTGTGACTGAACCTGTTTGCTGGTTTAGCAGGCGCGGAATGTGAGCAGTGGAGCCTGGCGATGGCAAAAGGCGGGGGTGACGAGGGGACAAGCTGTGGTGCTGTGTGACACTGAGCGGCACACCAAAAAAAAATTAAAGTACGAAAGTTTAAGTGAATCATGATTCGTTCGTGAAAACGATTGTACACCGGTTTCACGCAAATAAATTATGCGTACGCATGCTTTTGAATGAGACCCAGTGTCCAGTGCGCCCCTGTCTCGACCGTGGAGGAAGAATCCAATTGCAGGCAGCAACACGGGTATCAAGGGGTGAACAAACGGATTTATTATATACAAAAACAGGAACAAAACAAAAGATCATGAGGGGGTAAAACAATATACAAGCACTGGGGGAAGAAACACTGACTAGAACTAATAAGAACTTAAACAATACTAGACAAACAACAATGGACTAAACTATAACTAAAACTAAAAACTCACTTGGACTAAAACTCTGGAATCTCTCAAAGGCTTGTTGATATCAGAAACAGGGTACGGCACGAAATACACATGAACTAGCACAGGACAATGAAGCATGAGGACTATATAAAGGGGAACTAGACAAGGGATAATTAATCAGGACCAGGTGACAAAGGTTAAACACTAAGGGAAAGCTAACGAGACGAAAAAGGCGGGAAACACAGACAAAGACTCAGAGAGAGACCTAAGACCCAACCTCTCTGTCCATATAAAATCTAAGGCTATGCCATGGCTCCGCCCCAAGACAGAAAGTGGACATGACATGATTGCGGAACCATGACAGCCCCAGTATGGGCACTGGTTCCACTGAGCTACCCTTATTGCACACCTAGCATATGTGTAAAAATGCGCCCTCACATAAGTAAGTGCGAGCTCCGCGACAATTGGCAAGAGAGTCGCCGAGCTCACGTCTCCTATGGGGGAAACTCGTACAAATAACATTGATGTAACGTTTAGTGACTGAGACCGATCAGACAGCATTAACTAGTTATACTTCTTAAATATAACAACAACACCCCTCACCCAACCAGCAAGCTGGTCGCCAGGGGGGTTTACCCCCAATCTGCAACTAACACCTAGCCAGGGCCATGGGCGTAAATCTCATTTCACAGTACTGGGGGGACAATACACTTAACATTTCTCAAGAGCAATTTTTGGAGGGGACACAAATAATACAGTCAAAATTGTACTAACTACGACACAAAGCGACAATATGCATTAGGCTTATAGGTTTATCATGCAGACTTGGAGTCATATAATAACTGAACTGTCACATACTGTAATACAAGTGAAAAAAAAAGCTTTTTTCCATTTATATATATTTTGTCTCTGTTGTGAAGACAGGAAACAAATATAAAAACACACTCCGCATGACACTACATGTTAACAATGAGTCACTTTTTAAACACTTGTATCCTGATATATACTGCAACATCGTACATCGACATTAATGAGTGGTTGTTATTTTCCCCTGTAGTGCACTGCACACCGCCAACAAACTTTGTTCATGTTCGTGTACCCAAACAAACTGTCAGTAACAGTGACAGAAGCTTTAATTCTGTGTTGTACTCGTCGATGAATCGCCCGAGTTTTAGTAAACTGAATGTTTATCTTATCCGCCGCGCACATACTGCACACAATAGATGCTGAGAAAACAACCTTCTCCAACTGAATGAAAGCTGTGCACCTTTTGTTGAAGGCTAATTGTAACTGGTATGTTCGTGGCTGTGTGTGACAGGGAACCTGAATGGCAGGATCGGTGGTTAATTGTGGCCGTTAATGTTCACATCATCCCAGATCGCCAAAAGTGTGATGTCCTCTATAACAAGCTAACGTTTACTAGCATTTTAATCGCTAACATAGCAGATTCACGGAAAAAAAACATTGGTAATCAGCAATTTTTGCAACAGCTAATTTATTAATGAATCAGCATCAACTAGATTAAAGAGAATCACTTCATTTAAAGTGAATACATAGCCTTCTTACTGATGCTACTGATGAACTGCGCCGCATACATGACTTGCAATCAGACATACAATCCTAAATTTATATGGAAATGTACATATAGGCCTATTCATTTATAACCTTTCCATGTGTTGATGTTCTTGTTGTTATGTCTGTTTTAAATGTGTGTATAACTACTGGAATTATTAGATTTGTAGTAACTCATTTAACCAAGATGATATTTAGATCATGTTTGGTGTCTATGAGCTACATTTCTGATGTCCTCAATGTTGATGTTTGTTGTGTTTTGGTAACTCTTTTCATATTAGTTTTATCAAACTCCTTGAAGTTTTCTTAGTGAACATCCAATCAGCTTTCATATGCAAAACACCATCTGAAAGACAAAGACATTTAACTTTCCCTCCAAAGTTGCCATCTCCTGATTGGATCTGATGGACTGGAAGAAGACTTCACCTTTGACCCCTAAGTTTGTGCCAGGCTGCGGCTTCGTCTTTCAACTACCAAAGATGCGTTTCTCGATAATCTGCCTGAATTGTCTAAAATATCTAGCATGAGTAAAAACGTTCACGATTTTGACACTACTATTGAAAAATTTAACTCTACTTTCTCGGAAATATTTGACACAGTTGCTCCTCTGCGTTTAAAGAAAATTAAAAATAGTAGCCCAACACCGTGGTATAATGAACACACTCGGACTCTTAAAAAAGCGTCCCGGAAAATGGAGCGCAACTTTAAGAAAACTAATTTAGAGGTATTTCGTATAGCATGGAAGGATAGTACTCGAAATTACAGGAATGCAATAAAAACGTCTAGATCCGCCTATTTTTCAACACTAATAGAGGAAAACCATCACAACCCTAGGTTTTTATTTAACACTGTGGCTAAATTAACAAAAAATAAGTCGTCATCGACGTCAGATTCTGATTATCAGCATAACAGTGATGAATTTATGTACTACTTCACGAGTAAAATCCAAGATATTACAGAAAAAAAATTATAACAATGCAACCTGTAGTGAAATCCGCTGAACAAACTAACTACAGCAACCCTAAGGAGAAATTGCAATTATTTTCTACAGTAGATCACGATGAACTGCCTAAAATCATTAGATCATCTAAATCAACAACATGCATGCTAGACCCTATACCTACAAAACTACTGAAAGAAATGCTCCCAGAAATTATAGATCCTCTTCTCAGTATTATTAACTCATCTCTGACATTAGGACATGTGCCTAAAGCATTTAAGGTGGCTGTTATAACGCCTCTTTTAAAAAAAAAAACTTGAGCCTAAAGAACTAGGGAATTACAGGCCTATATCGAATTTACCTTTTATATCTAAAGTTCTGGATAAAGTAGTTTCAACTCAATTATGCTCCTTCCTCCAAAGGAATGACATTAATGATGAATTCCAGTCTGGATTTCGAGCATGTCACAGTACAGAGACTGCTTTGATCAGAGTTACAAATGATCTGCTTTTAGCGTCTGACCGTGGCTGTGTTTCATTATTGGTGCTGCTAGACCTCAGTGCTGCATTTGACACCATTGACCACAGCATACTTCTACATAGACTGGAAAATTACGTCGGCATTAACGGAATAGCATTGAAATTGTTTAAGTCTAATTTATCCGACCGTTTTCAATTTGTAGCAATAAACAATGAGGTGTCCCGCAAATCACAAGTCCAGTACGGTGTACAACAGGGCTCATTCTTGGGGCCTCTGCTCTTCGCATTATACATGCTACCTCTAGGAGATATAATAAAGTGACACGGAATTAGCTTTCACTGTTATGCTGATGATACTCAACTTTATATTTCCTCGAAGCCTCATGAAACCCAGCAGTTCCATCGAATAAAGGATTGCATAGCTGACTTAAAAATGTGGATGAGTAACAATTTTTTACTACTAAACTCGGACAAAACAGAAGTGTTACTTACTGGACCGAAAACTGCTATGCGTAACAACCAAGAATACTGCATAACTATTGACGGATGCTCCATAAAATCCTCGTCGTCAGCTAAGAATCTTGGCGTTGTATTCGACAGTACTCTGTCATTTGAAAGCCTTGTCGCCAACACCTGTAAAATTGCATTTTTCCATTTTAAGAATATATCCAAATTACGTCATATGCTGTCACTGTCAGATGCAGAGAAATTAATTCATGCATTCATGACATCAAGACTAAATTACTGTAATGCACTTCTAGGTTGTTGCCCTGCAGGCCTATTACAAAAACTGCAACTGGTTCAAAACGCGGCAGCTCGAGTTCTTACACGTACAAAAAAGTGTGAGCATATAACCCCGGTTCTGTCAACCTTGCACTGGTTACCTATAAAGCATCGCATTAACTTTAAGATCTTGCTTATTACCTATAAAGCCCTACATGGTCTAGCGCCGCAGTATTTGAATGAACTTCTATTGTATTACAGACCTCCACGTACATTACGCTCTCAGGCGTCCTGTCAGTTGGTAATACCTAGAATTTCAAAATCAAGTGCAGGTGGTAGATCCTTTTCTTATCTAGCGCCTAAACTTTGGAATATTCTTCCCTGCACGGTCCGGGAGGCATACACACTCTGTCAGTTTAAATCTAGACTAAAGACTCATCTTTTTAATCTTGCATACACTACACCTCCATAATATTAATCCTCAAAGGATTTAGGCTGCATTATTTAGATTAACCGGAACCAGGAACACATCCAACAACAAATGATGTACTTGTTGCATCAAAGAGTGCAGAACAGTACTCTACTCTCAGCCAGTCTTGTCTCTTTGTTCCAAGGTTACCGCAGGATGCAGTTCATGCCCAGACCTGATGGCAGAGCTGAGAATTGGAAGCGGTGACCTGACAAGAGCTAAGAGGATAGAGCTGGATAAAGGACGCGACAACTTTGTTTTTCCTACAACATTTCAAATGCTATTAGATTGTTAATGATAATCTTAAATCCTTAATTTTTATATTTTTATTAAACCTTGTTGTGCAAGCACGTTTGAGCTTGTGCAGAGGCAGCAGCTTTTGACAGAGGGGAACTGGAATCCCCTGGTTGGGCCTGGGTTCCCCTGAGGTTTTTTTTCTCTATGGGAGTTTTGGGTTCCTCACCACCGTTTGCATATTGTTTTGCACTATCTGCCTGGCCGGGGGGGGGGGGCTGCTTTAGAATTCATACTTGTATTCAATGTGTCTCATGTAGAGCTGCTTTGTAACAATGAAAATTGTAAAAAGCGCTATATAAATAAAGTTGAGTTGACTTTCAAGATACAGATCCACTGCATAAAAGTGGTTCTCTCTGACCCCTACACCAGGGAAGAGAATTTGTGAACCAATTATGTGCATTTTGTCAAATACTATTATTGTATTGTTATTAGCCCCTGTGGCTTTTATCATTTTATGTTTCAGCTCAACAACGAAAGAAGTGTCATAGCTGCCTATCACCCCCAAACCAATGGACTGGATGAGAAAACAAATGACAACATAAAACGGCAAGTTTTTTTTCAATCTTTTAGTAGAGCTTCAGCCTTGTTTTTTACATTGGTTGATAAAATGGCGGCCGAAACACCGGTTGTAGCATAGATTTGAATAAATTAAAGTTTAATTTTCCCTTTCGATAACTTTTGACTGCATTTCCAGACAAGAAATTAGGATTGTATTTTTTAAATATGTAATTGGTTATTGCAAAGACGCTCTCTGATGATATTTAAAATAGAATTCTGTCATGCTGCCAAATCCGTTTCTCTGTGCTGCCCTCATGCACAAACGCTGCCTCTGAAGTCATTGCTTAATTTGGACAGACAGAGCTATAGTGTCAATATATCCTTTGGCCTCGCCATCAATTTAACCAGCACACATGACATGAGTACACAAGTAATTTGGCTTCTTCTGTGAAGGAACACCACTGTATTTTTTGGATATAATTAATATTAATGTTTATGCAATGAGAGGCTTCAATTGGTTTATTTTGCATTTTTTTATTTGATTTTAGGCCTCTCACTAAATTGGTCAATGAGAAGCAGAACAACTGGGATGTATTTTTAGATGCCAGGTTGTTTTCATTAAGGTCAAACTTCCACATCACCACAAAACACTCCCCTTCTCTTCTGATGTATGGGAGAAATGGAGGCAGTTTTCCCGTCTGAGGTTCCTGTTGATATGCCAGTACTGTGTTCGCCACATGATGATAACTTTGCAAAAAAAACAAAAAGTAATCTATAGCTTCAAAAATTACAAAATCAGTTTGCCGTGCCTTGTGAGTCGTGTGTTCTGTGAAGTGACAGTGCTGTTGCTACGATCAATACTCTCAAACTTGACGTTCTTAATATGAATAAAATGCCCCAGAAAAAAATTATATAAAATTGAATAAAACGTGTCTCTACTGTAGCTGATCCATGGGCGTTAGTCAACATGTATCAGGACCCACTCACCTTCGTAATCATACTTTAGATTTAATAATTTCTTATGGTATAAATGTGGACGATGTTAAAATCGTTCAGCAGAGTGAAGATATTTCGGATCATTATCTGATATTGTTTGCTTCAATGGCCTACGGCTGCAAATCAAACTCCTTGTTACAAATATGGTAGAACGATTACTTCTACTACCAAAGATGCGTTTCTCGATAATCTGCCTGAATTGTCTAAAATATCTAGCATAAGTAAAAACGTTGACGATTTTGACACTACTATTGAAAATGTTAACACTATTTTCTCGGAAATATTAGACACAGTTGCTCCTCTGCGTTTAAAGAAAATTAAAAATAGCAGCCCAACACCGTGGTATAATGAACACACTCGGACTCTTAAAAAAGCGTCCCGGAAAATGGAGCGCAACTTTAAGAAAACTAATTTAGAGGTATTTCGTATAGCATGGAAGGATAGTACTCGAAATTACAGGAATGCAATAAAAACGTCTAGATCCGCCTATTTTTCAACACTAATAGAGGAAAACCATCACAACCCTAGGTTTTTATTTAACACCGTGGCTAAATTAACAAAAAATAAGTCGCAGGCCCGGATTGGCTAATCGGGAGCACCGGGAGAATTCCCGGTGGGCCGGTCTGTTTTTTTGGCCGTGAGGGCCGGTGTTGTCATGACACGGTTGAAATGTGGATGCTGCTGTCCCTAGGCTGCCTGCACTCACAGCGGCCCTAATCTTTATATTTATTATTTTACCGCAGCCCCACTCTTTTTTATTTAATGTTTTTTCGCAGCCCCACTCAGAGTGCAGCCTGAGGGTTAATGATGACGTGATTATCTTTTGACTCCCTGGCCCCGCCCCCGACAGCGACACTGCAAGTTGCTCAAAATAAAAAACGTCAGAAATAAAAATGGATAACAGAAAGCGCAAAGGCGGCGCTGAAAAGGCCAGAATAAAAAGAAGAAAGCTCTGGAAACTGACGCGGCCAAATGTTCTAAGCTGACCACAATTTTTCTCAAAACAAATGAAGACGACCAGACGGTAAGCTTTGGGTGAGCGCGAGCTCATTTCGCGTGGCCGGATGCTCAACATTTTTTGTGGCTCGAGTGAACAGTTTGCGCAGCGCCGCAGTCAACATGAAAGCTTTGAAGAGATTTAGACTTAACAGATACCCCTGTACAGACATCTTTTATCATCAGTGTGTCTGTTTTATATTGTATTCAGAATAAAACAATATTTATAAACATTGCTCTTTGAACTGTTCTTATATCTTCTCATTTTATATAACATAAAGACATCCAATGGTTTAATCTATGGCAATGTACATTTAGCAGTCTTTAACCAACAATATGTAGAAATGTGTCTGCATTATGCACAGAAATGAAAGAGTGAACAAAAATTTTGATATTAAAATTTATTAAATCACCAAACAATAGTTCGAAATGCATTTCAACGTCCATCACACGCATCTGCTTCACAAGAGCGATGTATTCTACATCTCCACGATTTTTGGCATGCAGCGGGTGAATATTCCATCTCCTTTTTAGCCCTTTTTTTTGATAGTAGTAACAACACAAAATCTCCTACGTTTCCTTGTCGAGCAGCTGCTCGCAAGACGCCATTCTGAATGATCTTGCGTAATTCCGGTAATATATATAAACGTCTCGTCCGTTTGGGGAGTTGCGCGCGTGGACAGTGGAGGCTCGCGGAAAGGAGCCAGGCTTGTGTATAAACAGGCGTTTATTCAGAGGAAAAAGAGATGAAACAATCATTAGAAAGTTACGCTGTGAACAAAAGTCAGATAACAGTGCAATACTTTTTTTATTATTTAACTAATGTTCTCATATTTGTGAAAAATATTTGAAGTTGTAAAGCAGCCGTATCATTGAAAAAGAAATTATAGTGTCATTAGACAGTGCAATACATTTTATTTTTAATCTTTTTTAATTTATTTTGTTTTATGTTTTTGTTTGATTTTTTTTCCTCATTTCAATGTTCGGTTATTTATGATCACTAATTCTTAAAGAAAATAGATTCTGATACTGTCCTGCTATTTACCGTTCTAATAAATCTTCACTGTGAAGCAAAACTTAGGCTACTGTAATTTCACTGAATTGGAAATTATGATATTTTTGAAAAATACAATGAATTAAAAGGCTGTAGAGAACAGTGCGCTACTGCAGACTTATATTCTGAGGTTTTAATTATCATTATTTAAATCTAGTCAGTCGTGAACTAAAGTGGGCCGGTCTAAGGCATGAAACTCCAGGGCTGAAAATGAGTCCCAATCCGGCCCTGCTGTGAGGTGTTTTATATTATGTAGTAGATTCAAGACGTCACGATTTTATTGGTCACATACACAGTTAAATATACACTCCAATATACAATGTCATTACAACGATATATTTGCATGCCCATGCCCATTAAAAGCAGTAATAACCCTGCATCTATACCCTGTGTTAAAAAGTGATGAAAGGGGTTATGACCAAACATCAATATAGTTGTGAATGAGAATGGGTTAGTTATATAATTCTGTACAGTCTGTTTGCTCTGTCAGTCAGAAGGCTTTCTCGCCGTAAGATGAAAAACAGCCTCAAAGTCAGACACAGAGTTGTCTTCACGGTCTTCTGCAGGCAGAATATTAAACTCGTGGAGAGAAAGGCCTGAACCTTGGATTGCTTCCTCAATATCATGCTTATTCAGGCTTATACAAGAAAACACCTGTTCATTCACCTTGTAGAAGGTTTCACCCAGAACACCAACCATAACCAAAAGTCCACCAGGACGCAGGAGCTTGGTGAGCCCACCTAAAGCACGACAGTATGAAGGAATGTCTTTACATGCTGCTTCTAAGCACAGAGATGTGACGACACAGTCAGCCGGTTCCAGTGTGTGAGGATAGAATGGATTCTCCAAGCGGACATCACATTTTAAAACCTTTTTGACTCGTTGCTTCAGTGCAGCTTCCAAATTGGACGGGCTGTCATTGTTCAGAGTGGAATTAAAGAAAATAATTAGACTGTAAATTAGACTTATACTGTACATGTGTACCAGGATGTATGGAATTTGATGAACTTCATGTATAAACTAGTGTTTCTTCATCTTTACGTTTATGAATTAGCCAAGATAACAGAGCTGCAAGTATATTTCTAATATCTTAGTCAGATGATGGAAATAATCATTCTGTGATAAATCTATCCAAAATTATTCATAGCATGCTTTGCAGTGACTATAATCTATTAAAGTTACCTTTTCCCCTCCATTTCACAAACGTGCTGCAAAAGAGGTTTCCAATCTAAACAACCATCTTGATTCTCCAACCATTTCTCTATTTCCTCACGATTGCTTTGTGAGAAATCAGACAGCACAATGTCGTCATAATGTTCGCACGCGCTCAAGACGCTGTGGATTGTCGGTCCGCTGCCCACGTCGATCAGCATCCGACCTTTGTTTTCTCCTTTAAAACAAACATTTATTCATGTCAAACTTATTTTAATATAGTGTTCAGAACTAGCGATTAGCAGACTATTCTCACCCGCGGAGAAAACTTGACTAAAGCATTTCAAAACGAAAGTAAGGAAGTTCTTCTCGTCAGAGTGACCGACAGGACAGGAATAGAAATTTTTAACATATGCGCGCGAGTCAAAATGCTCCTGATAGAACTCGCCCTCAGTGAAGTTCGTGCATTGACTCATGATCACTGACGTTATGAAGTCTAAAGTTAGTTATTTAAGTGCAGTTTGTCCCGACTCGTGCAGAACAGGCGCAAGTGGAGTTTTTGGTCTTGCGCAATAACGATCACTCGACGGGGTTTCCCACGCAGCGGCATATTAAAATAATATTTGTCTTTTCATTTCAATCGACTGATGAAGAAAAACAGGTTGTTCCACCTAGTTATTTTTATAAAAACAATTTTAATGCTCAAATGTGAGGTTTATAATAGTTTAAAACATTTAATTAGCCAGAACTTTGTTTGTGTGGCTATTTTCTTATTCACTTTGGGCTACTTAATGTAAATGTAGATTTTCCCTTAGTATAGATTTCTGTTTTTAAAAGTACTGTATCTGGGTCCATACACATGAGAAGCCCATTTTCTAGATCACAAATACACATTATGATCTATTGACAGCAGATCACTGTAGCTCAGCCGTTCCCAATTGTGTATTCTGGGATCAACCCAGAGACCCACCGATATTTATAATTTAAAAGGAGGTACATTACATATTTATTCTTCTTTATTTTATAAAAGCTGTTTTTATTTGTCTTGTCAACATATCAACAAATTTACCAAAAAAACGTAATGCCAAACAAAACCAGTCATTGCAAGCCCAAAACTGGACTTAAATGTTTTCGTATCATTCACTGCAACACCCAAGTGATTTTCCACAACCCTCTTTATCCCCAGTGTGTTGAAACAAGACAAACAAGAAAACAATCACATTTTGTTTTTAGATGCAAAAAGCCTATTTTACAGGAAGCATATTTGAATATACACTTAACAAAAATCTTTAAAAAAAACATATTCAGCCAAATTGCATTCACAAATCTCTATTCACTTGGTATAGAAAGAAATATTCTGATAATCTCAACCATTAGTTATTCAAGCCGTTCACAAAGTTCATTCAGCATGAACTCCTTCAAAACACGCACACACAAACATTTACTTTACTGTCTTTCCTTATTCCAGATCAGATTTTTATTGTATGTAGTTCCTGGCAATTGGTACATATCTTATGTTATCACAAGTGTTTCCTGTTACCAGCAGGGCGATTGTTTCATTCAGGGTGAACTTTGGAACAAACTTAGATAAATGAAGCGATGCTACTTGGATGAGTGTTGACAAAATGTGTGTCTATAGTATAAATATATTATATTATGCTGATATTTATAATATAAATATATTTATATTTTTTACCCAGACCTTTAGAGAAATTCATTCCAAGCAAGAAAGCAAAATGAACAATCGGTTCAAGGAACAGGATGAAATGAACTGAACAGACACATCATAACATCTGAGAAATTTACTAGCCAAGAAATGCTCAAGTTTTTCAGATTTTTCCATTGAATTCATTTTAAGATATCAAACATCAGACATCCTTGAAAATTGTGCAGGTTTATCAAACATGTCATAAAACAATTAAACAACAAAAGACAAGAAAGAATTGCAGGATCAATAATCTTCACCAAAAGGGGCACCTGCAAAGAAACAGAGAAAATGACACATCTCAACTGGTGTATAGATATATTTGGCCTTGTTTATTTCTCTCAGTCCTCTAGAGGGTAGTGTTGCTGTTCGTCTCATGTTTATTTCCTTTTTTAAACTATCAATTATTCTTCTGTTCACCAGTTTCATTTAGTGAACACAGTTTTGGCCATTAATTAATTTTTGGTATAACAATCTTGACATATCTGATCTTTTTAGTAGGAAATAAATAGTTGTCATCATATATTTGTGTTTTTTCACGTACCATCCGATATAACACTGGCACAGGTTTTCATGTGAAGTAGCTTGTTTGATTAACAGCTCCACTTGAGTTGGGACGTCTAGAGTCTCGTCGTGGGAAAAGTCACGTCCTAAACGGAGTAAATAAAACATACACACATTTACATCCACATATATTTGCACACTTATACCCATCAGGTGATGTTAATAATGATGGTAGTGCAAAAACGTTTTTTAATGTATGTTTATTTCTCTGTGGTGTTAGACCGAGTTCTACTTACCAGTTAGTTTGTCCCGTACCCTGTTGATAATCTGGATGGCTTTCTTGTTTAAAGCTTCAGGTTGTACGATTCCATCTCCAACTAAAGAAACAAAACATTTTTACATTTTTAAAAGGGTTTACATTTCTTGAACATGCATTTGTATGTGGTTCAGACTTTATCAGGCAGAGACTCACTGAATGAGTGGATGGATTCAGGCACAGTGGTCCCAGGCTTCTTGTGAGTGGTCTCTCCCAGGTCAATTCCCTCCATGACTTCTAGATAAAACATAACAAAAACCTTTGTATCAGATAGTTCACCTGATGCAATGATCATGCATCTGTATACACACATTTTTGCTCTGTGGCAAATACAGTAGTGTTTAGTAAATCATGACTGTGATGTAAACTAAACTGAACTGTTAAAACAGGAATACGCGTTGGCGTAACGCAAACTAAAATACCAGCACAGACTGTGCAGTGTTTCATGCGTGAGAGTGCACTCGCAACAGGTTTTTATTAAATGTTTGACTCACTATGTTGTGTTATAATAAGTAAATGCAATTTTTGTTCATACACAGGCCTATATAAAAAGTTAATAACGGTTAAGGATAAATGCCACAAAATTGCACTCAGTATTATCATTTTATATGGCAATAGCCATTAAATCTGCTCTATGTACATTGCTGTTTTTAAAAGCTTCCCAGTGTGAATGAACGTCTCATTTATTCAAAATCCACATGGAAAATGTAACAACTATTCTTTGTTAGGCTTTAACATTATTGTCGTTAAACATGTGTAAAATATGATCTATGAATGAGACTTACAGCTGTGGACGTCTGCAGGGTGCATACAACGCCTTTATTATTCTGGAGTTGAGTACGTTATAGGTTAGGTATATTAAATCAATTTAGAGGAACTTCAGCTAATATAAAATCTGTCACAAAAAGAATACAGCTAGTGCACAATGTACGCAAAAAATCCTTTGACCGTTCAGACTGTATAAAAAGTTCCTTCTCCTGGCATTTTTCATCTTTCACAATGTCCTTTTAAAGCGCGCGCTGGCATTCAATGCTGAGAATGGCAAGTTCAGAAAGTGTCTCTGGCTCATTGCACATCTCAGACAAGTTAACATTCGTTTTAATTTAGAAAACGACATTTCGATCGCCACTTGCATGGGGAGAGTGATTGTTAAAAAACTTCAGTTCATGGCCACATCTGTGACACTCGGACACCGTTTTGGAGATATTGTATCTTACTTATTTAGCAAAGAATGCTTAGATTATTAAGTTTCAGGACATTTGTAGCTATTCTCCATCACAATTGGATAACAACAGCGACGACAAAGAATACTGTGATCACCAAACAGCGTTAGGCATAAATTAACACCAAAATAAAAGTCCTATTTATTCACGAAAAAAATAAGATTTATTTTATGGCCCCCGCAGTTCGGCCCGTCCGTTACGCCACTGGGGAGAAGCCTTTGAGTTTCAATAGTAAACAGAAGAGACTGTCAACTGTCAAAGTCTTTGCACTGGACGTTACAATGGGGACAAAATAAAACTTACCAACTGACTGTCCTGCTGTGTAGGAGTCTGTTCTGGTCCGGGAACGCTTGGTTCCTTTAGTGTTTGCTGTGGAAAAGAAACATCAAGTTTTTGATGATTAATAGTATAAAACTAAAACAATTTAAACTATATTATCTATATAAACTTATAAACACTATATAAAACTACAACTATACATAGGACTAATTATTATTAAAAATACAAATTTAGGAATTGGTTGGAAATGATGCTTTAGCAAGCAACTGAGGTTGAGTCACTAAAATCACAGATTTTTTTTACAAAATAAAATACAATAAATAAAAAATATGAAATACATAATATAACAACAAAACCACAAAATAAATATAAAAATATAAATAACAGCATGTAAAAGCTCATTCAAAATATTAAAAGAACGACAACAAACCTGGATTAAAAAAATAGAAAAAACTTTTGTTAGCTATGAATACAATTGCATTGAAGGATATAAATGTCACGTTCTTACTGTCCATGAGTCTCCAGTTGAGTAATGGGTCATAGACGAAGGCTTCCAACACAGCCATCACACTGTCTCTGTGTTCCCTCAGCACCTCCATCACTGTGTGACATGTGATCCGGTAGTTACCGTCCAATCCCGTCACCTCAAAAACAAAGTGAGAGGAAACAATAAAGCACACAGGAGAGCCAAAATAAAGAACGCCATTTTCATCTCAAATAAAAGGGTCGACGGAGAGTCTTACTTCCATAGCGTTGGTTAACATGCGGGTTAATCTGAACGGGATCTTCTCTGGGAATTTTTCTCTGGTCATCGCAACCTCAAAAATAAAACAACATTGTTGTCATGAAAGACCTCTAGATCTCAAAGCAGCTGCATTTGTCACTTTGCATTTGTAAGTAAGAATTACCTCAAAACAGTCCCCGAAATCAATATGGAGGATCTTTCCACTGAGTCTGTCCAACATGAGATTAGAAGGATGTCTGTGGTACAAAGGACGATGACAAGGCGGTTTATAAGCTTCTAGAGAATAAGTGCAGATATTAAGAAATGATTTGACTGTTCCTGATCGGTTCACACCTGTCGCCGAGTCCTAAAATATAGCCAACCATTGACATGACAGCTAATGAGCGCGTGTAGTTCGTCCTCCTGTCAAACCAAACCTGTAAAGAGAAAAAGCTGAGTAAGAACAGCATTCTTTCACTTCTCATTTCTCAATATTACGAACAATTTTCCTCCAGGTTATATTTCACCTCAACATTAAAAGACACACTCCTAAAATAGGCTTTACTTCCTTTTTTATGTTATATATTATTAATCGTGGTCATAGATAATTTTTTTTAATCTAGATTAATCTTGGAATTAATCTAGATTAAAATGGCTCATTTGAATTCTGCCAAAGGCATTCAGAATATGTGTGCTACCCAAATAATGACTAAAAGTAAGTCTTTGAGAACGGGTTTCTCAAGCCAGGTGGCGCATTAGACCAGGGGCTCATCTCCTGTTTCCAAAATGCATCACAAACTGCTTGAGAAAGCTGTTCTACTATGATAATTGGTGATGAAAATAAATTATGTTCAATAAGATGAATTTGTGTTTACTTCCGCATTAGCTAAGGGATGATTTGCGTTTAGGTGGTACTTGAGACTGGAAGAGCTCCTACAGTACATTTACATTTAGTCATTTAGCAGACGCTTTTATCCAAAGCAACTTACAAAGAGTGAGGAAGCAACAAGCAATATGTCATACAGGAGCCATAATACATTAGATCTCAATACAAAGTTACTGGTTTCAACTAAAGCTAGACCAGTACCTGTTGAGAGAAAGTGTTTTTTTTAAACCAATTCCGCATTGCACAAGGTGCAAACAACCTTAGTCTTGCGATGTTTCTATTGGGAAGCTTCTTAAAAATTAATATTCCCTGAAGCAAACCCGGCGGCTTCATAGCTGCATCCATGTTAGCACGTCACGTTTGATGCGGTAATTTCACAGTAACGTTATGTTGTGTTCAGACCAAACGCGAATGGCGTGTCAAGCGCGAGTGATTTACATGTTAAGTCAATGCAAAGACACGATAGACCTACTTGCGGCGCGAATGAAGCCCTGGTCATGAGATGATGAGGCGGCGTGAATGACGCGAATTGCGCGAATCACGCGAGTTGAAAAATCTCGTTCTCGCCCCGTACAGTGCAGTTAAGCTGGTATACATCCGCGCTAAAATATCAAGGTGAAAGTCATCATAGCTTGCGTAGTATAGACCCAGCTCCCAAACCAACTTTGAGAATAGATTAACGGCGACATTTTTTTTATCGCGCGATAATAGTCTCACGTTAACGCAGCACGTTAACGCCGTTAACGGCCCACCACTATTTATTATATAATAATAATTCATATTACAGAATATTAAATCATATCATTTTGATTTATTAGCGTGTGTGATGTGAGACTGAACACCTCTGAACTGGGACTCTTAAGCCAGAGCAGTTTGGCCAGGTCATCTCCTGCTGTGTTATTCACCGCATGCTCGAACACCTCCACCTTCTCCATCAGAGTCAAGTGATCGTAGTCAGGAGCCATCTAACACAGAGGAGGGAACACCTTCAGTCAGCGACTCATTTTACACAACCAAGACTAAAGGTCATTGTACATTGAGTCCGAAATTTGCGTCCCAATTAAAAAAAAAAAAATGTTAAAAAATAAATATGATCACATTTACACTCTGCCTCCGATAATTTCATTCGTCATAAAAAATCGAGTTTTGATTTTCTGCCTTTTTCACATCTGCAGGAAACATTTTCAGAGGCATTTTGACAATTCAGAGACACCGTACAAACGAGCGCCAAATACGAAAAAACACAGACGGAAATTTCGGACTGTATGTGCAAACACCTTTAACCAAACGACCCCTGTTAATGAGATAGCTACCCAACAATCATCAGTTATTCACCCTCATGTTGTTTCAAACCTTTTTACATTTTATCATCCCACGGAACACAAGAGAAGATATTTGCAAGAATGTTTATAACCGAACAGTTCTGGGGCACCATTGACTTCCAAACAAAATCACTTTGATGGTCAATGGTGCCCCAGAGCGGTTTGTGTTCCTCCACTCTTCTAAATATCTTCTTTTGTGATCAACAGAACAAAGACACTTATAGAGACTTGAAACATCATGAGGGAGTAAATGATGACAGAATTTTCGAGCAGTTTCAGTTCTGACGTGATGCTGATTTCGTGAGGTACCCTGAGCATGATGCGATGTTCAATGTTGAGCAGGATCTTCTTCTTCTCTCTGTAATCTCGAATGAGAGCGTGCAGCGTGTCACAGTGAGGAACCCAGCCGATCAGACCAGAGTTAGTGGAGAGGGGGATCACGGCGTATCGCTGAATACTGTCAACAACAACATCACAAACCATCAGCCACACAAACACTCAAATATGCTTTTATATGCTTGTCCATCGAACATCCATGTCATCAAAACCGCAATTTGAATGCTTTTTTCTGACCACCAAGTCCTGATTATGGGATGCTTTACTTGTGACTATGATCTAAACTTTCTAGCCCAAATAGTGTTTGTAGTTTGAATGACTTATTTCAAATGAAAAGTTTTTGTGAAGGACAAAGTGTTTAAAAGTGTGAATATAAAGGTCTTGCCTCAGATTCTTGCGTAAGGAGGCCGGGTCATTGGCCAGCAGGGTGTTTACCAAGCCGAAAAGCTGCATGACCCTCTCGTCCTGCCGTAGATCCTCATGACCCTTCAGGAGGAACATGAACTCGTGACCATTGCTGCCTGCAGAGGGCAGAAGAGAACAAAAAACAATGTAGCGTGTGCTGCCCATTTCAGAAGAAATACATCAGCATGTGTATTCATCAAGCCTTCTGAGAAAAAATAAGCAGCAGTAAAAACTCATCTTATATTTCTCCTCAACAGCATTTAAACTTCCTTGTCAGGAAAACGTGTGAGCTGGGTGTTGCTATGCGGTTGCTATGGTGCTACAGGGCAATGCTACGTGGTTGGCCTCTATTTCTTTTATTAAAGAACGATTTTGTTTAATTGTCCATCATACAAAAAACTGTAAGCACCAGTGCAACTGGTAAAAAAAATTAATCAGAGTTGATGGATACACAACACAAACTCACATCGAGTCATTCTTAGGTGAAGAGTCACGTGAAGTTCTGTAAATAATTATGAAAACACGCTCTGATGATTTACACAAAACTGTTTCATGAATCAGGTCCAGGACGAGTTACGTGCCAGAGTCTAATGCTTTGTTTGCTGGAAACGTCACGTAAGAGCGATAGTTACAGCGGTGGTTGTCTTACCAGAAAAGTCAGAAGCCAGACAGCTTTACTGCAGATTATATTAAATGTTCAAATTAAAAGCATCAGGTAGAGTTCACTGTGAAACATATAAAAACGTCTGCCGTAAAAACAGCCACCCCAAGAGTTTACAGAGAAAATATTCATGACATTGGGCTACTGTAAAGTATATGAACTCTATAAAGGCACAGACGCGGCTTGTCATTATTAGCTGTGTGCCTCTGTGTATGGAGGCACAATGAGTCTGTTCACAAGCACTGCTGAGTGTTCTAACAGCACTGTGATGTCATGGAGACCAACAGACGGAGAAAGCCATGAAAGAAGAGAACGTATGATGAGGTTAACAGACTGACATATGCTCGAATCATGCTATAAATCACATGAACAACTGTGTTTGTGTGCCATTCCCCTACACTCTTTATTAACACACTCCATTCTGAAGCACTCGAAAACACTGGCGTGTGTGAGCAGGAACATACAGTAGTTTAAAATAGCATCAAACTCATCTCTGTTTTCTTGTTGATCGTTTGGGTTTTGATAGAAAGATGATTTTACTTTTAAATAAACCCTGTGAGGAACAAGAATGAAATGAGAATGGACCTCACACTGACACAGGCGGCACACCCACAAATGCTTCTCACAGGAACCTTTAAAAAGTCTCAAAAGTGTCATGAACTGCGATCATGTTATATGTTGGTCTGATGTCACGTCCTGTCTAAATGATGGCAGTTCTTGGCTTGAAGAAGCAGCTATGTGGACCTATGTATATGGCGCTCAGTGGAATTCAAAAGGGTCATATTTATTGTAAGGAGTTGGCAGACGCTTATATCCAAAAAAATAGAAATGCCTGTAAGTGCAAGCCTTTTTGATTATTTTTTATAATATCTAGGAAATATTTACATGTATTTATTTATATTTACCAATCGTATCAATTATATATATAAATGTTTATTCATTATTAATTTGATCATTTGAATATTTTATTTCTCTCAAATATATGCATGTACTGTATGTTTATGTTTTGATTATTTTTATAAGCCTTCATGACCACCATGCATATTATCTTCTATCAATTATGTGCACAAATCAAACCAGACCAGAAAAAAAATTCTGCATTTATACAAAAAAATATGAATTCCTTATGGATGTAACAACTTGTGACGCGTGGCTGACCTGGGATCAGCGTCACCTGGGCAACAGCCCGTCATCTAGCGCTGATTGCGCTACACCTGCGCTGGATTAGCTGCCGGGCATAAAGGCCGCGTGAAAGGAACACTCAGGGTTCCTGGGTCGAGAGACAACACCGCTGTAACCATTGGCCCCAGAGTGGAAGATGGATGGACAGCGAGGGAAGCAGAGACGAGGACCTTCGATCACGAGCACGGACTGGCGTATTATTATTTAAGAGCACCCTGAAGTTCACCTTTTGGAACTATATATTTTATGTTGTTATTAAAATCCCCACTGGGGTTGCTTTTACCGTTGCTCTGTGTCTGCCGTGTCTCTTACCCCGTCACACAACTTTGTAGAATTTCAGTGAATTAAAATGCACAAACCTGAAGCAATTATACCCAACAAATAGAGAAGGAATGCCTCTTCACAGAATATAAAATTGTTACTTTATTTTCATGTGCTTATTTACTAGGAATATGAACTGTTATGGATGTGACAATCCTGAAAATGGCTCTTACGAAGTTCAGCTGTGTTTGTTTGTTCACTGCATTTCGGTGAGGAATGAATCGTTTGAAACTGATAGATGGAGCAGTCCCAGCACTAAAAGCGTGAACCACATGCGGAATGTAAAGAGTAATATGTCTCAATTTTGTTTGCAATCGGTGTGTACGTGCATAAGTTAAACAACAAGAACTTATAGTGAATCAACAGTTATGCAGGGACAACGCGCTGATGTATTGTGTGCTCGTGCCATAGTTCCGCCCCCTGCACGTCTCCAGGGGCTCGCCTGCGTTAGGAAATAATCGTACAGCTGTTTCAGTCTTTTATAAATGTCATCAAACTAAAAACTTTTCGAAGATACAAAGTATGCAATACTACTCTATAGGTACACAAGATTAATATGAGATCAGCAGAAACTGTGAATGTCATATCCGCTTTAATATCTGTGCTTTTTTAATGGTAAGGTCGACATTTTCACGTAATTGACCAAATGCTGTATTACTTCAAAAGATATATAACAGTGCCCCCTACTGTATAACAGTATTTCAAACACATGCACAAACACATACCCTCCAGTGACATGGATTCGTTGCCGTTCCCATTTCTTTTTAAGTGCTTTAAATAAAGAGTGGCTGTTAAATCAACTAAATCTTTCAGCAACCTTCCCAAACACTGTGTGCATAATTCTGATCTTACCCATGATGGTGAGCTTGCGTGGCCGCTGTTTGGAGGTGATGACCTGCAGCGAGGCAGCGATGGATTGGATGCGTATGATTGGCTGGTTAGGGTCGTACGTGCCGGGCACAGCGAGCTCCAGGTCACGACACATGAGCAGTTTAGGTGATACATACTGAAGTTCCAATGAAGTGAGCTGTGGACGGACGAACACAAGTGTGAAGGCTTGTAGACTGGTCAGGTACATGCAAGAGCTGTCGTTGAAATTCAAGTGAAATCCAAATAATTGTCAAAACTGAAAGTGTTTTAAAAGGTTTCATTCCCTTTAAGCAAAATTTACTTAAATTAGAACGCACAATGACCTGGATCAAATCCTTAAGAGTCTACCAAACAGAGCAGTGTAGAGAGACAAACTGCCTTAAAATGAGATATTTAAGGGATAAACTGGAAGTGTTCATACACGCCAAGCAAAAGTGTGGCCATACCTTCCCATGAGCATGGGATGGTGACAACAATAATAATAGTGAACAATAATAATCGTTAAAAATGAATTATTGTCATTTTATGAATTCATGCCCTTCCAAACTGGTGGTTTATATGTCAATTCAGTAAAACTGATCCTTGAGAACCAGTCTAAAGAATAACAGTCCTCGTCTACAGCTGCAAGCCCATGAAGGAGAAACGCTATTTATAATGAAAACAACGTTAACATTTACGCCATGATTTATAACGTTGGATTTGGCTGCTGTATATGGTCCAATATGAGCATTAAAGTAAAGGGTTGCTGGCGGACCTGCGGCAGCTGTTTGGAGATCCTGCGAAACACGTGGTAGTACAGATCCCAGGCCTGCGTCAGGTCCTTCACGTTGCCCGATCGCATGTATTTCCTGCACCAGTCCTGAGCCTCCATCAGATCTCGACCGTAAGCCTGCCACCACAGAGAAACACAATGAAGGCTTTCCCAAGACAAAATCCCATGTGAAGTGTCACGTGTAAAAATAACCTCGTAGCCATGAGAGCAGCTTCTCGTGTACCTGATTGAAGGAGGTTTCTTTCAGAGTTTGCGGCCCTCTCTCCATCATGGCGTGAAGGGGCTCCAGGACGGCAAACATCCCTTTGACGTTCCTCTCGCCGAAGTACAGCCGCGACGCCTCCTCCAGCCCCTCGTGCCACATTTCGTGCCACAGAATGGCCACCCGGATGAGCTCCTCGCTCACCTGATCACACATCACAAAAACTGCTTCCAACATCTCATACTTCGACGCTTTATGACATGTTGAGTTGTGTATTCTCCTACCATAATGGCCTGCTGGACCAGCGCGTTGCAGTGCTCACACATGTTCTTCAGGATCTTGTTGGCTGCGTTGTGGCGTGCGGTGGTTGTGGATTTGGAGGCCACGGTTAGAGGATAAATCAAAGCCTGTGAGAGATGACACAGAGCCCATGAGAACCACAGCAAACTGACCAGTGACCTGATTTAATACACTGCTGGTCAAAACCAATGTTGTAGATATTTTTAAGTATTATGGTAAAAAACACAACAAGCAATGAGGCACCAGGCAGTTCATGCATCCCAATTCATTTAATTTACATCTTTACTCTTTATTTAAATATTTTATTTTGTTTGCATG
Organism: Triplophysa dalaica; assembly: GCF_015846415.1. NCBI lineage: Eukaryota > Metazoa > Chordata > Actinopteri > Cypriniformes > Nemacheilidae > Triplophysa > Triplophysa dalaica. Next base: position 20,566,600 of record NC_079559.1, read on the forward strand.
TTGAATAGTTGTGCTTTTTGTGATTTAAGTCTTACTCTTGGAAATGCATGAGCAAAGCTTATTTTGACATATTTCCAAATAAGTCAATTTCTGCTTTATTTTTTACATGCATTTTTTTTATATTTGAAATAAAACCCATATTATCTCATATGATGTAGTTTTCCTTTTCAGCAAAATAAATCCAATAAATAATCAATATATATTAACAGTACTACAACTATTATTAATAATTTATTTATATTTTCACATATATATTTAACTTATTTGCCGCTAGCCTTTTAAAAAAGCCGTCAATCTACGCCACCGTTTTTTAACATTTTCACCCAACTTTAATGGCTCACAGTACATTTTCTGTAAAGAACATATGGACAAACAATATGTTAAAAGAAAGAACAGAGTCTCAGCTTTTAAACAAAAGAAACCGTATTCTTCTATCTTCATTTGTTCGTTTTTTATCACTCCGTAGATGTGAGTAGGTTTCTTAAAAAATACATCACTTTGATTAAACAGCTGAGATAATTAATGTTTTTTATCAAAGATTCCGCCCAGATTCCACTCAGAACAATCATTAAAAACCGCTAAAACACATACGTTCCAGGTTCTGGGATTCTGTACTTTCCCAAAGGTGTGTAATAGCGCAACCTGCTGTACAGCAGTGCAAACACTGATTGCCGTAAAAACTCGTCTTTGACGGAGAAGCGTTTTTATTTAATTGACGAGATAACTCGTCAATGGCGGCGAAAGAGTTTATTATGTAATAAATAAGGCTGTCAAACGATTAAAAGTTTGTGTGTGTACTGTGCATATTCAGTTTGTATTTATAAACACATAAACATACATGTACACATATCTAGGAAATATTTACATGTATTTATTTATTTTTACCAATCATATCAAGCATATATTTAAATGTTTATTCATTACTAATTTGATCATTTGAATATTTTATTTTTCTCAAATATATGCATGTACTGCATGTGCATGTTTTTATAAATGCAAAATTGATATGCACAATACATTAACATATTATATAAACACAAACTTATTCTGGATGCGATTAACCGCCATTGATTATTAGACAGCTATAATAAAAATAATATGACTATAAGAATAATTTAGTAATCACTTTTGGCTACTTTTGTGGTTATCAAAAGAAGAGTGAACACGTTAATAAACAATTGACTTGTTGTTTTTGTAAATTGTCAAATAAATCAAATATCTAATCATAACATTGACGTGACATTTAATATCAGAGTCAGTTTCCGCCGCATTTCATTGTCTCAGGTCGTGAGTGTAGCTGGTCGGTTTTCTTACTTTTTCATTTTTTCCCACCTCGACTCAACATTGGAACATGAAAAGGAATCTTGATACAATCACATGCTGAGTTTGACGTGACATTGTGTAACACTCATGTTACCTGGGGATGGTATCGGCCGATGTCTGTGAGCAGCTGGTGAATAAGACGTCCCACAAGTGCCCGTGGGGTATCGATCCGAGCTATCAGTTGAGGAATTACCTGATTTACAAGACAAACATTATTGATCCTCCAACACATTTAATTTAGTCTATACCAAAACCCTGTGAAATTAACACAGACATGATTTTAAGACAATCACAGGTGTGCTGCAAGCTTGATAGGTTTCAGAACAGAGCGTATGTTATGTGTGCTTATATGAGAATTTGACAGAAATGCTCTCACCTGTAACCAGGTGTCTATCTGGATAGTTTTAATGCCCTCAACTAGACCTTCATTCACCTCAGGCCAGTGGCCGTAGTCAAACCATAAAGTCAGGACTCTGAAGGGAAAGACCAAAGTGATTCTTCATTGTTAAATACACAAATACAAGCATAAAACAAGAAAACGATGCATTTCAAGAAAACGGCAAATCTATTTTATTTGGCCCACACAAGCTCTGAAAGTAAACCACAGTATAAACACTAAATGTAGAAACACAAGGGGGCAGCGTGAGTCTCTATAAAGACTCACAAACATACACATGTCAATGTTATTGTTGTCTAGACTATTGAGCACCCACTTACCTCAGTGTGTCTTGCAAGTTATTTCCACGGGAGAGGGAGATGGATCGGAAAAATCCCTGTACGGCAGGAACCGTGTAGAGAAGGAGAGTCTTGGACAAATCCTGTGAAACAGAAAACCACTGAAGTGAAGGCCAAACATTACACGGCCGTGTCAACATAAATATTATCAATTTCACGTCAAAACACTGTAAATACAAGAGAGTCATTTCCTTCGCCTGCACTTTGTGTGTTAAAGTTAAACTTGAAAATGTTGGTGATGAATATGTACCCAAATCGCCGAAGGCCTGCAGAACGGACTGCAGTTCTATTCATACGGCTGTGATAAACACACTCACGGATAAAATATGCCAGTGCCGGTTAACCGTCGGTCCATTTTAGACTTGTTTACTTGTTTTGGGCTTGTTTACTTGTTTGAGATAATTGTTTTGAGGTTGTTTGGAAATTGGGTAATGGCAAACCCTGGTGAAAGCCCCACACACAAGATTCTAATAAGGCTAGGGACGTCTGGCTTTGGTTTGTTATGTACCTCATTGACTTTCTTCTGTCCGGGTGAAGGTACGGGACTGTGCTCTGTGCTGTCTGCCTCGCTGTCGCTGTTACTGGCCTCGCTGTTAGCGCTGGCGCCGCTGGCGTGCCGTAGCTTCTTCTTCTCATCGCGGGCCTGATTCTGGTGCTTGTAGTGAAGCACAGCCTCAAAGTTCATGACTGCCCAAGCGTGCCACGCCTGCAGAGAAATGTCCATTACATTCAGTTATTAGACAAAACCAGCGCAGTCACCTGCAAGAAAACATTTACGTGGTGACACCAAAGACAGCCAGAGCTCTGATGGATCAACGTGTGATCGTGACTAACACAAACATTTGTCAATAAGCCCTCCGGTTGAATGCATCAGACCCCAGAGAACAGAACGATTCCCGCAAAACGATACTGAATAACAGTCTTGACATTCAAGACTATACAACGCCCCACAGTCAAATAATCATAATGCAAAATAATTAGGGCTGTCATATGATTAATCACGATTAATCGCATCCAGAACAAAGGTTTGTGTTTACATAATATATCTATGTGCAATGTGCATATTCATTTTCTATTCATATAAACATACATATTTAAGAAAAAGATCAAATATAAAAATGAATTAATGCTTGTATTTATTTAAATTTACCAATAATTCAAATTATCTAAACATTTTCTAAATATATATGCATGTATGTGTATGTTTTTGTGTTTATTAATACAAAATGAATATGCCCAGTACACATAGATATATTATGTAAACACAAACTTTTATTCTGGATGGAATTAATCACGTTTAATCATTTGAAAGCCCTAAAAATAATTCAAATCACAAATAAAGATTGTTTTTATGGAAGCATTAAAAAAATGCTACAGTGGTCATATTTACTCACATTAACTGAAACAAAAACAATATTATAACTTTCATATAATGACTATTAACTCTTTCACTCTTTCACTGACATTGACGAGATATCTCGTCATTTAAAAAAAACGGCAATCAGTGTTTCTACTGTTGTACAGCAGGTGGGGCTGTTACACACCTTTGGGAAAAAGTACAGAATCCAAGAACTTAGAACGCATGTTTCTTATCAGTTTGTAATGATTGTTCTGAGTGTAATCTGGGCGGAATCTTTGACAAAAAATGTTAATTATATCAGATGTTTAATCAAAGTGATGCTTTTTTGAAGAAACCTACCCACATCTAAAGAGTGAAAAAAACGAAGAAAGGAAGATAGAAGAATACGGTTTCTTTTGTTTAAAAGCTGAGACTCCGTTCTTTCATTTGACATATTGTTTGTCCATATATTCTGTACAGAACATTTACTGTGAGCCATTAAACTTTGGTGAAAATGTTAAAAAACGCTGGCGTAGGCTGGCGGGGAATGAGTTAATATCAAACTGGTGATTTTTTTTATCATTTTCTAAAGAGCACAAATTCGTTGCATTTTCCTGTCAACTTTTGTTTGCCAAAAAACAGCTTTTATTGATCCATACTGATGATTTGCCGATAAATCTGTGCATCTCAAGTAATAAGTACTATTTTAAATTGGCATTTTAAGTAATGGGAGTGCATAATTGTGAATAAGTAAGCAAACTATAAAATCCTTTTAGTCAGGGTGTATGATGGCACATATGTTGTAAATGACAGAAATAAGCAATAGAAAAGCTTGTTTGATGGTTTAAGACTTGATCCTGCTGTAGATTTGTCGTTTGAAGTGTCGTGATGTACCTTGTACCAGTTGCGGTCATGCTCTGTTGAGTGGCTGTAATACTGGAGCACTTTGGGGATGGTACTCTCGTTGATACCCTGAAGACTGAGCTGCCATTCTCCCAGCTTCAGAAAACACCTGCACACAGGACAAACACCTCTTATCATACCGTCTTACACCAGTCAGTCTCGCCTAAACAACCTAGACAACAAGCACAGCCAGTGACTCCGCTCAAGTCTCTGGCTTTCTCATGACACATTTATTCATCTATATGTGAGCCATCATTCAAACCCTGGCCGTTCTTTGACCTGATCATACTGGACAGACCAGAGGTCCCGAACGCCAGAAAACAAACTGGCTGTTTGCTCAGACCATGTGTCGTTTTTCACTGCGATGAGCTCCAAAGGTCTCAGTTTATCTTGCATTTCCATATCCAGGCTGAAAACCATGAGGTACGGTAAAGTAATGGGTATTTCAGATAGCTGAAAGTGCTCAGAAAGGCTAAAAAAACAGGATTCATTGCTGTAATTTGTCACGGTTAGAGTTCATTAGAGAAGCGGTGAAGTATAAACTCCTCCAGGTTCGGAGCAATATGCATCAGTGCTTTGACAACCGTTCTTGTGTTCAATCTTCCTCTGATATTTCACAGTCGCTTTGGGCCAGACGTTTGAGGAATAGCTCGTCTCGGAGGACCGAGAAGCAGCTGGACACAACAACCCCCCTGCTGTACACAGACCCGTTACATACGTTTCCGTGGAAACTACAGAACAACACAGAATAACATACGACTTCAGACACGGACTGGCAGGTCTTATCATGATTTCTCATGAACGACCCTCTGCTGGAAAGCGCTAAGAGAGGACAGCGGTGAATTCCCCAGAGGAAAACAGATGTGCGTCCTCCCCAACACTCATTACTGTCACCCTTCCTTCAATGTAAAGTATATGGGTGCACCTGGGGAGAGGGAGGGGCCAACACCAATTACTCTTCCTTAAATGCTGGAAAACACCTCAAGCCATGTCCGATCCGAGTGAGTATCGTTGAGCGAGCTACGCGAAAACTCAAAGCTTGTTGCTCTTATTGGAAAGACATGTTCAGTGTCTCCTCCAATCTCAGAGATGTCTTTAATCTCAATTGATCTCGTGGATCAGTTCAACATATCCCGCTTGGTTCCAGTGAGGGGCTTGGAAAAAGACCAGTAGAGAATGACCTCCAAGCCAAACACAATGCCTTGTGGAGCAAATGAAGACGTGATTTAGTGGGGCTGACGCTCTCTGAGGGGTCACAGAGGAGAGGAAAATGTCTCAAGTGACTTCATCGGAACAAGAGACCTGCTGAACAGCCCACGGGACATGCTCAGGTGTGGCGTACGTGCTACCAACACACATTGTGTCCTAGATGAGCACACGGCTCTGGCAGAATCAGTGAGCAAACACGTTTTACAAGGTTTTGGAAAACAAATGCGTTGGAAACCGGAGAACATGCGGTTTGAATAAGCGTGCATAAACACGAGGTAACTGGACGTGACTGAATGATCAGATCCCCCTTGCATCAACCCAGACAGATGAGAAAGTGATGATGATCAAAGATGAAAGAAAGGTCAAGTACAAATACAATGATGTTTCATTTATTTAACAATAGACAATCAATAACTGACACAGAACTAAGATGTTGTCAAGTTTACACTTCTTCGCTGAAGAAGATAATGTGTTCACGAAACACGCTCTGTACAGCAGCTTGTCTGTTTAGGAAACAACATAATGAATTCCCCACAGGGGACCTGCGATGTATGTAGAAAGAAATAGCTCATTCAAAGATTATAAAAACATCACGCTTCATTATGAATACATGCGCTGCATTCGAAATGGCATACTGTGAATCTACCTATTGGTCGTTAAAACAGTACGTGGGACTCCATTTTGGACATACTGCGTCCACCATGTTTTATGGTCACGTGACCCGTATGCTCTTTGACCCATGACGTATTAACAAATACAAACTATATGTGAGCGTTGATAAAAACATAATTTAGTCACAAGAAATTGTCCGCCTGAAGGTCTTCACACATACAGTCCGAAATTTTCGTTTGGGTTTTTTCGTATTCAGCGCTGGTTTGTACAGTGTCTCTGAATCGCCAAAACGCCTCTCAAAATCCTTGCAATGAATGCCAAAAATAGAAAACCCAGTTCGAATTTTAATATGATGGATGAAAAAATCGGAGACAGTGTGTAAATGTGATTGTCCCAATGTGAGGTCCTATTTATTTTTTAACGTGCGAAAATTTCGGACTCAATGTGCAATGGCCGTTTTTTTCCGCTATATTTATTCTATTTACTTTTGAAATTTGACCATTGCTCAGCTCCCGTGGCATCATGGGATAGATCCGATCACACTCACGAATCTCGGCGGAAGAAGTAGACCATCCGGGTATTTCTCACCTACTGTTTTGTGCATACTGAGGTTTCACACATTCTATTCATGACTCAAACCCATTATCGCCTACTCTATAGTATGGAAGTAGCCGATTTGGGACGTGCTGGATGTTATGTATATTATATTGAATTTCTGTCAATAGATCCTCCATAAAATGACACTTTGGTGTGTGTTTGTGCGATACTGACCGTGCCATGAGTTTGTGCAGCTCTTGTTTGTGTTGTTGGTCTTCAGCAGCGATGGCGTGCTGCGCTTGCTGTTGCATCCCCTGAACAAAGTGCTGCATGTGCTGGAATGCATCAATCTGGAAAGATGAAGAAAAAAAACGTATATTACACACAAACACAACATTAAAAATGTAGGATGTAGGGTGAGATTCATCTCAGTAATTGATTAGATGGTGAAGCTTTGTTTTTAATCCACTGCTATTATTGCCCGAACTTTTATGGACCTAAATAAGATTTATACAATCACAGTAACAAAGCTTACATATACAGTGTAACAGAATAAAACCCCACTAGACAAGTCTGAGCATTTTGAGTTGGGTCATCTGCGGTCAACAACCATTCACATTTGAGAACTGCGCAGGTGTGCAGGGCTAAGTAACTGTGAACAGAAGTCACATGGGAAAGCACACGTTACAAAAGTGACCACAGCACAAGACGTGTCAATAATTCCATGTATTGTATTATCATCTGTTTGAGGAATAAACCAGTGAAGCTGATGCCAGGAATGTCGCTGTGCTGTGGATCTTGGGTTTTGCTCTGGGATTTACAGCGCTTGACACTTACGTAATCTCTCGCAGAATAACACTTCTGTAATGAGCTGCTGACGGGATGTTACTGCCCTTTAAAAACGGCAAACACTTTTTCTTCTACATTTTTATTTGACTTAAATTCACACAACATATTGTTAAAGGTGATTGATATTCATTCTGTTCTGTGACATCCTAAGTTTCTAACATCTCAAGCAAACAGTGTGTTGCATGTAGTCAGACTAATCGATAATAAAATCCATGATATGCACCGATAACATTTTTTAAAGACAGAGTACGAGTACCAATATTGTTTTTCTGGTAATCGCCGATACCTATAACCGTCTGTATAATGTACAATGGTGTTAATAAACCAGTATCTTCCTGCTACATTCTTCTTTTGTTTTAAGGTCTACTTAAATTTAAGGAAAAAAATGTATTAAGTTCAATTTTTTTATAAGTAGCACAATTTTACTAGCACATTTACTTCAGTTTACCAAGGTAAACTATGTTCTCTGTGGTCAAATTATAAAAAAATCATGGGGGTTGGTAAAATGTGAGTGTATTATAACTTGTTTAGTCAACCAGACTTTTATTTTGACGGGACAGCTCAAAGAGCGTTTGTTTAAGTTCAGCGGACTTTTATTTTGACAGAACGGCACGGTGTTTGTTAATGTGTTTGTGTTGTTGTGCAGTGAAATGCTGGTGCTGAAAGCTCCACAAGCACATTGTGTTCAGTACACACAACCTCACCACTCTTTCACACACAATCATGCAAAACAAGCAGAATAAATTTTGCGTTAGCGGTTCAGCGCTAATTTTTTGTTAAGAAATAAAACATTTGCCAGATACAATGCCATTCCGTGTTGTACAGCAAATTCTGTTTTTCTACCTCGGTTCCCTCCACATTTTCCGCATTGCGTAAATCATAGGGCTCTAACGTATGTATGTCACGTGAGGTATCAGTCTCTGGTATCGGTGTGTCATTACGAGTACATGAGCTTGATGTCGGGCCGATACCGCATCCCTAATAAAAACATGTGTTTTAACCTCATGTTGACAAAATATATTTCCATTAGTACACTGTACATTTCATCTTGTTGACTACTATGTTCTGATTGGCTTGTTGGAGCGCTGCAGGTATTTCTTGCACGTTCTTCATATCAGCAAGATGTTGTCAGCATGAGCTTTGGTGTAATGTGTGTGAAATGTCAATCACAATTCACACAAAGCATCATGGGGCGCAGCAAAACGCTGGATATAACACATTTCTACTTGAAAAAAAATGAGCACGTGTCAGCTAGCCTTAAGCAACAGGTGACAGCGGTACACAGCACATGTGGAGAGAAACAAAGAGTGCCAGTGATGGGAAAAGGGAAAGCTAGATGTAAAGCAGAGGGATCTTTCCATCTTCGTTTGAAAAAAAGCAATGTTTCAAGTGTATTTGTTGAGGGAGTCTGTCTACTCTTGGGTTTGTTTGGGTCGGCACGTGGATCGATGCTGGCAGAGCGCAAGTTCTCCCAAAACTCGATACTGTTCTTTTCAATTGAGTCTCTTCTGACACACTAAACAGAGGATGTAAATCCCATGATTCTGCCTTAACCTCGGAAACACATATTATCTTTCAGAATAACACATTTGCTTACATAACATAACTGCGGTTTTAAAAAAAAATAAGATCCCTTAGTTCAAACAAACTAAAATCTAAACTTCTTGATGCTTTTCTATTTTTCTAATTATTTGTGAGTCACAACCGAGAGAATTGTGATGCATCATTCATCATTTGAGCTGGAAATGTCAAATGAGGGCTACGGGGTGGGTTTACCTTGCGTGTGCTCTTCCACATGTACTTCATATAAGCGTAGGTGACGTGTGGGTGAGCGGTGGGCAGAGGATGGTCCAGCTGTTTGGATGGATCCACACCCAGCAGAAGAACGAGAGTCTTATGAGCCAGAGCCTGAGGACCACACACACATTAAATAGCAGCATCATTTTGTGTAAGATTTCAGACCACATGTGCAATGTTTAAAGAACAATCTGAGATAGGAAACATTATGGCAGTAATGGTTATAAATGTGATCATATGATAATCATTGCGTTCTCAACTTTGCACAAAGAATCATTTCAAAATAGGAATTAATTTTTGTTCAGTTTTCTGTTAATGGATCATTGCCGCATGTGTGTGATATTTTGTCATTTAAATAGATTAAATCAAAATATTCTGGAAAAATTAAGTGAATGTTCAATTAGACTACTCAAAAGACAAAAAAAAGACAACAACATATTCATGTATCATAAAAATGAAGTGAATGAACTGATGTTCTCATCCTCCACAACATTTTTAAAGGATTTTTTCATACACACAGATGTTTACATTAAGCTTGATTTTATTTGAAGAAACAGATTTCTGCAGCACCTCCCAAATCTACCAGGTTTGCAGATTTCTTAGTAAAAAGTTGAATATTCTCTTGTCGTATTGCGCACATGACAATGTTGATTATCATTACTGAAACTGGTAGATTTCCACATTGAAATTTTCCACATTTATAGTTTTGTATTCAAATATACTTCATTAATGTCTAATTATGTCTAATTGTTCAAAAACGTTAAATTGGCAGTTTTGAAATTAATGTTTAAAAAAATTATGTCTAACATATTGGAAAGCAAGATTTCGTGAGAATCCCCAGGTCGCAAGCTGCTTGGAGATTGGGTCAACACACTGACTCCTAACCCTCGTCCCTGAGACCTGAAGCTCTCCGGGTCAAAAAGAGCCGTCTGTTAGAAATCTAGCACTTTGTAAATAAACATTTCAATTGCCAGTTATATAAGCCTCTCGAGGCAAGACAGTCCCAGTCCTGAGTTGTGAGGTCAAAGCCCATAGGAAGCCCACAGGAACACTGCTTTCCTTACACGTCTTTCATCCCATAATGCACCGCTTTCTTTCTGTGGCTTCCTGGGATCAGCACTGTAGGTCAAAGGTCATGACGTTACTTTACTAGCTCATGTATTTAAAGCAAGAGGTCAGCGTTTGACTACCTAAATGCTGGAAGTTATGGGGTCAAAAAGCCTCCAACAAAACATGTAGTATCTGCTTCAGCAGTGTCTGGTTTGTTCCTTGGGATTTATGGGGCTTTGACCTAACAGCTCAGGACTGGGCCTTGAGATGAAATCAACCAATCACACGAAAGGATGTTACATGACATACTTTTTCAAAACTGAGCACCTACGAGCAAAGATGTTTGGGATAATTGGGAATGCTAACAGTCTCTCCGGGTTTTACAGACTTCCTCAACTTGAGGCGTAAAACACAAGGCAAAGTGAATTTTGCAGAAACAAATCACGCCAAACGTGGTTCGTAGTAAACATGTAAACACCGGTCCTTTCACCTTCCAAACACTGTGTCCCATTCTGGAAGTGATTTACACCTTCCACTACAAAGATGTTCCTTACGGGTTCTCTGCTCTTGGTGGGGTGGCTACACAGGAGGTTGCGGATTATTTCGTGTTACATAACGATTTGAAAGTAAATCCCCGACTCTCCTCTGGAGTGAATCTTACCAGTCGTCCGCTCCTCCCGCAGAGGCTGGCATACTTCAGCCACGTCCTCATGTCTTCGTGTGGACTGATGACCAGAGAGCGCACCATCAGGATCCTCTGCCAGTCCTCCACGATCCGCTGGCAGCCCTGAAAACACAGAACAGAAAAGGGTGTTGACAACAAACATGTAAACATGTTCTGGCCAAGAACTGCAAACCTAAATCGGAAGGGGTCCGTGTAAGGTTACCAGTTCACCTCTCTTACTTCTGCAAGAGTGCATGTTGTCCTAGACTAATGAACCTCTCGCTAACATGTTTTCCATCAACAATACATCAGCACTGGTCTTCAGTCATTCTGCATCTCACTCCCACACCTTCATTTATGAATGGAAAAGTCTGCAGGTTGGGAGCATGAGTGCACACTATTAACGCTTCGATTTTTCCAAGCAACATTAAAGACACGTGAGCCGACGCGGTGCATCAAAGCATCCCGCTGAGATGATGTCAAGGCAAGCAGAAAGTGTTTTCACACATGACGTCAGTCAGGACAGGACAAGATGTTGTTGCAGGAAGACACCAGTGAGGACACCCAGCAGATGGAAGGTCAGACATCTCGCTGAACACAACTCCAGCATTTTTCACTTGTATTATTTCCTCACACTGGTTTCACATATTTAAAGATATTTGGGTTAAAACCCTAGTTTGACTGAACAAGTCTTACGATTGTATTCTCCGTAACAGTAAAAACACTGTGCTGACGTCTGTCTGAGTTATTACGGAAAGCAATGTTTCACAGGCAGGTGAGATGGAAAACTGGAAGCAGATATTGAACTGTCAGCTGCCGTCATCCTTGTTTTCTAACACTTATGTTTTGTTATTTGTTCCATATTTCACATTTCAACAGAGTAAGATGTGTCAATACTCTAGGATGAAAAGAGCCAATCAGATTGAGAGAAGGGTAAAGTGTTTCAATAATAGACAAAAAAATCACACACTAGGCCAAATGAGTTCTGCTGTATGTCACATAAAGTAATATTATGCATATTTGTGAATTAAAATAATGCGTAAAACCACTTATAAATCATTGGGCCATACAGTTGTGTTCAAAATTATTCAACCCCCACTGAAATTGATTGTTTTGGTCGGTTTGACATTGATTATGATCATTCAGTCATCCTGCTTACAATTAAATCAAAGAGGCACGTGTAGGTCAGACAAATATAACATAACATTTATAATGAAATAACCACAAATGTCTTTTCTGAGCTCACATCATTATCAGTTTTATTCAACCCCCAAGTGACATTCAATCTTAGTACTTAGTACAACATCCTTTTACAGTTATAACAGCTTTTAAACGTGAAGCATAGCTTGACACAAGTGTCTTGCAGCGACCTACGGGCATCTTCGCCCATTCATCATGGGCAAAAGCCTCCAGTTCAGTCACATTCTTAGGCTTGCACACTGCAACTGCTTTCTTTAAGTCCCACCAGAGGTTCTCAATCGGATTTAAGTCTGGTGACTGCGATGGCCACTTCAAAATGTTCCAGCCTTTAATCTGCAACCATGCTCTAGTGGACTTGGAGGTATGCTTGGGATCATTGTCCTGTTGAAAGGTCCAACGTCTTCCAAGCCTCAGGTTTGTGACGGACTGCATCACATTGTCATCCAATATCTCCTGGTACTGAAGAGAATTCATGGTACCTTGCACACGCTGAAGCTTCCCAGTACCTGCAGAAGCAAAACAGCCCCAAAGCATGATTGACCCCCCGCCATGCTTCACGGTAGGCAAGGTGTTCTTTTCTTCATAGGCCTTGTTCTTCCTCCTCCAAACATAGCGTTGATCCATGGGCCCACAGTTCTAATTTTGTTTCATCAGTCCACAGAACACTATCCCAAAACTTCTGTGGTTTGTCCACATGACTTTTGGCATACTGCAGTCGACTCTTCTTATTCTTTGGGGACAGCAAGGGGGTGCGCCTGGGAGTTCTGGCATGGAGGCCTTCATTAAGCAGGGTGCGCCGTATTGTCTGAGCAGAAACTTCAGTACCCACATCTGACAAATCTTTTCTCAGTTCCTCAGCAGTCACACAGGGACTTTTCTCCACTCTACGCTTCAGGTAGCGCACAGCAGTCGAAGTCAGCATCTTCTTTCTGCCACGACCAGGTAGCGTTTCAACAGTGCCCTTTGCCTTGAATTTGCGAATGATGCTTCCTATGGTGTCTCTTGGTATGTTTAACATCTTTGCAATCTTCTTATAGCCATTGCCCTTCCTGTGAAGAGTAATCACCTGTTCTCTTGTCTTCCTGGACCATTCTCTTGACCTCACCATGTTTGTAACCACACCAGTAAATGTCTAGAAGGAGCTGAGTATCACAGTCATTTTAAAGCTGCCTAATTGGTGCTTATTAGGCTTTATTGCTGCTCCCTGATATCCACAGGTGTTTTCAATACCTGATTGAAAACACTTCATTGAACCTCTGTTCTTCAGAGTGGTAGTCTTTAAGGGGTTGAATAATTATGTCAATGAAGAATTCACAAAAGAAACATTTACTACTGTATTACAAAACTAATTTATATAATTTTAGTTGCATATGGTTCTTTAAGAAGTCATTGTAGGATTTCATTCTGAATACAATTACAAATGTACACTAAATTCCCTAAAACCATTTACAGCATTGGGGGATGAATAATTTTGAACACAACTGTAAAGTCAGAAATAAAGCAAAAGTATGTTTTTGTTCCACATATAAAGTGTATTTATAAGCACATTCTGCTTTTCATTGTGTTCACGTGCGTAGCATATAAAGGGACATTAAACACTCAGATATGGTTCTTTACCCGTTTTTTAAGCGGTTTTACTTTTCAAAGCTATTCTGCGCCTCACAGTCTGAATAATGATGAGTTTTGAATCATCAAATTGAAGTACTATTATGATCTCTGATCTCTGTTAGGAGATGTTCACCACAAGTACATTCACACACACTTGAAAACTTCAGCTGGACTAAGACAACATTACACAATATTTTAATATGTGAGCTCGAATATCGAATGTCTCTTTCACGAGAGTTTTATCACCATCAAATTTTGTTCAATGGATTTATATTTGTTTTGGCGATGGCTGTTTACCTGTAACCTCTCCCACCATGTTTCCCTGATGATGTCCCGGCGCTCGGGAACCAGTTTATACTGGATCACTTCCTCTAGCTCAGACAGCATCTGACTCGACACCATGGCCTGACAGATAAAAAGAAAACACAAAGAGCATGTGACTCGAAATCTATAGACAAAGTTTTATTCACATGTGCATATGAATCACATTGTGTTAAACTGACGTGCAGTGCGTTATTAAAAAATAAAACCGACATCATGTTCCATATTCCGCGACGTCAGAGGATGTGTTTAAGTCTATTACATCTCTATCATCTATGTTTGTGAACTGATCACAGGTGAAATGAAAATTGTAAAAAGCGCTATATAAATAATGTTGAGTGAAATACCACTTCAGTGTGTTCTTACCCCGTACGCTCTGCTGTAACTCTCTCCAGCCATGGCGGTGAGTTCAGCGTCCAGCAGATCTCTGGCCTTATCGATGCACTGAACATAAACACAAACACACACATTAGGAAAAGTTTCTTCGCTGGGACCATACAGCCATGTTCTGACTGCTCTTAGCAGGTTTCTATGAAGTTGCAAGGCTGTCTGGATGGTTGCTAGGGCGCTGTTGGGTGGCTCACCCTTTCAGTATTCTTTTCTAGGTGCAGTGTTGGGTGTAACTAGTTACTAAGTAATTAGTTACTGTAATTTAATTACTTTTCCCTTGAAAAAGTAAATAAAGGGATTACTCTTATTTTTTAAGTAATTTAATTACATTTAATTAATACTTTGTGTAATATGTGTGTGCAATAGTGGAGTTGACATCAAAATTCAAAGTCTAACTTTTAATTTAATGTGTAAATCTCACATTTTTTATACTTTGGTCAGTTAATAAGAGTACTTTATGTAGTTTCATATGATTTATTAGAATGAATTTAATAAGCTGTGTCAAGTCCATCCTTGAATCACTTAACTCATCAAGGTTGATGTAGGATATAGAAAGTCATTAGCAATAAGTAATGAAATAGATTTTGAAATAAGTTTGTTCAAATGCATAACACTGAACCTCAGCAATAGAAAAGACTGAAGCTTGCCCTAGCCAACACACTAAAGTGTAAGTTATAGTCGTGCATAGGACCTACGCCGGAGCCTCTATGCCGAAGGTTACGTGTCGGTTTTCATTTACACTTCTGTGTCGTTGTCCGCATCGACAGGCAATGACCACTAGGTGTCAGTGACCATGCAGGTTGCTTGTGCAACCAAGACAAGAGCTGAAGAAGAAGCAGCTCGCTTGAGAAGCATTAGCAGTGATAGCGGAAAGTAAACAGTCACTTATGTTGCAGATTTGAGATGTAAAATACAGAAGCACAATTTTTTTACTTAGATAACTCATTTTGAAATGCGTTTGAGTAAACATGACTCGACTATGACCTGAGGGAGGGGTACAAACAGACCAATCCCAGCTCTTTCGTAGGGTCTGCATTGAGTTGACGTGTTGTTACACTTTAGGAGAGGTGCGTGTCAGGGTATGCCGTAGGGTACGCGGCTCTGAGTAAGTAGGTTACGGTGTAGGTCCTACGCACGACTATAACTGACGCTTAACTAAGCTGTTCATTGTTCACCCCCCCGCACACACACGCCACAAGAAGCCAGCCAGTTTTAACACCTTCTGCTACCGTGAGGGCTAAATTAACACTTTGCTTATATACGACACACACAGTGGGTGTCTTATGAACAAACACAGACAAACATTACATAACCACAAAAGAATCCATTCAATTTACGTAATGCTAAACAGATTTAACGGTAGACAATAACAGTGTGTTAGCACAGTCAAACTGGGAAGTTCCCAAATTTACGAGCGAGGGTAACTATTACTTGCTGTATGGATGGCAGCAGTGTGTCAGAAGAAGGGCTGTATTGTGTGAGCTTCTGGAGACAGGTTAATGATAACTCCTACTGACATGTTACCTGCTATAAAAACACCAGACAGATGACCCTCACATAACAAATATCAAACTTTTCCACATTCGCTTTTGCTCAGAAACGTTTTGTATGTTTTTACGCAAAAATATCTAGCAAACATCAAAACTGGCAGGGTCTGTTGGACTCCATCTGGTGTCAGGATACGGAAGACAGGGCGGTCATAAAGCCAGAAAAAACGTCTCCACGCAGGGCCTGTAAACCTGCTGCTTTTTTCATAACAACGGCTTGGCTAAACTTATCTGTCAATCCAAACCAGATCTCATTAAAACAACAAAGACAATGGAAATATTTGCTACTACGATCTTACTACAATATCTACGTTTGTGTGTAGTAAAACCAGTAACACAAACAGTAATCGATCTGCAAATACACAGCAATGATAACCGTCTCAGCACACAACGCTAAGCAGACGGTGAATCGTGAGTGAATGTGAGCAAGTTTCATCAGAAGACACGTTTTTAACAAACACTTCAGAATGATTCCATCTGGATCCCATTCTGTGAAAACCCATTCTTTTCTTTCCAGCGCAGGACTGAAGGGATGGCGGGACGTGTTAAATTTAAGTCGATACAAATAGATCCGGCTCATGTGGGATGTTACGGTAAATGACAGACCTGTATCGAGTATCATGAGGAGTGCGACCAGTGTTCTCTCCACGTGTACTCTCACACACACACACACACACACACACAGGGAAAGAACATCAACATTTTTCCAAGTAATTGTGCGTGCAAACAGCGGGTTAGCCTAGAAGCCATATTACGTAACACCTGTGAGACAATGCAGCACGTCAACCGTTGTGTTCATCATCTCTGACTGAAGCGTTTTTTCCTCATACATCTCTGTTCAGGCTTGACAGTCTCATTCCATGTTTTGTACATTTTTAGATGTTGAATAACTAGATTATCCAGCTCATTTAATAATGCCTATTCGTTGTGTCATACCTGTTGAGCCAATGAGAAGAGGTCCTGGTGTAGAGCCAGCACAGCTCTGTAGAACGCTCCGTCGTGAGTGTCACGTGGGATCATGCAGGTGTATTCCTCCATACTGTCCCAGTGTCCTGACAAACACACACAGAAACACAATAACATGACATTTGTTCATGATTATGATATTTCTTAATGTTATTATTTTAGTGGTTTTGAGTAAAGATTCTGCACAATGCCTTGCAAACGCAAAAAAACTGAAGATTTTCTGTTTTGGTTCTTTCAAGGGTTTAAACAACAACGTGTTTCTTCTTGGTTGAATTATCCCTTTAAGGTAAAACATATGGATAGAATAGTGTTCTTTAAAAGAAACATAAACATTTGGAGTGACAGGTCAAGAGCTTTTAAGAAGGTGGGACATGAAGAACAAAAAACGTCTATTATTCTTATTGATAACAGAAGTGTCATTCAGCATATTTTCATAATCCCTTTAAAATCAGAAGTATCCAGAAGAACCTATAGAACAAGCACTTTAATGTGATCATCTGATTATGTTTAAATAAACATTAGTTACACAAAGGCTGAAATTTCAGCAGTGTAGCGGACTGCCAAAACAAACACTAAACCAAAATTCAGTCGGTTGGAATAAAAACCACCAGATAAACTTACTTTGTGAATTCCTCAACTTTGACCGACTTCATCTACGTCCCTAACACGTTTCTTTCCCTGTATTATAAGAACTTTAGCATTTTTATTTTGGCCTCACCCAGTCCCCATGCGGCAGCCGCTGCCATGCGTGCCATCTTGGCTTTAGTCTCCTCACTGACCAGAGTCCACTCCTCACAACACTGCTGGTGCAGCTGACCCCTGACACACAGACACACAAAAACAAAAGATTTCTTATTCTGGCTAAAAATATATTTTCATTTACACATGCAGGGACCGCAGATAGGTGAAAAGAAATTGACCATTTTAACAACATTATTAATTAAACCACAATTACTTCAGATCTACAGATCTGATTGGACGAAAGTGAATATCAAGAATGTTGATGTAGTATGTGATCAGAAGAGCTTGACTTTTTCGTAAAATTACACAGTAATACTGCATTTTCCAATTAGTGTTTTGTTTTTTATATTTTGAATAAGTTGCAAAAATTTTGCTTGATATTTAGCTATTTTCTTTTGTGCTTTTGTCTTTTTAATATGATTTGATTATTTTTCATGGTGCTGTATAAGATTAATTTATTGTTTAGTTTTAGTTTAACTAACATTTTGTTTTCAGTTATTCCTTGTAGTGCCTCAAATTCAACTTGTTTTAGTTTTTTCCTGAGGAAACATTTCCCATATTCTTTATATAATATATTTTTTTTTGTTAAATTTTTTGGTCAATTGTGTTTGTTATTTATTTTTCAATACACTTAAATGCTTTAATAGTTTAAGTTAACTATAATAACCGTGACTCTTACAAATCAGTTCTTTATGTTTTCAGAGTCCAAAATGAAGTAATTCATATAAAAACTCATTGTAAAAAAACATTTAAGTTCATTAACAGTTCACCTTCAAAATGAAAATTCTGTCATCATTTACTCATCCCTGTTGTCATTTTAAATATTTTTCTTTCTTTTGCAAAAGAAGATATTTTGGAAAATGTTGGTAACCAAAATTCAATGGCGACAAATGGTTATCAGTTAACAACATTTTTCTAAATATCTTCTTTTGTGTTAAAAGAAATCTTACAGGTTTGAAATGACAGGAGACAGGAGATTTTGTTCCAAGGTTACGGCAGGATGCAGTTCATGCCCAGACCTGATGGCAGAGCTGAGAATGGGAAGCGGTGACCTGACAAGTGCTAAGAGGATAGAGCTGGATAAAGGACGCGACAACTTTGTTTTTCCTACAACATTTCAAATGCTATTAGATTGTTAATGATAATCTTTAATCCTTAATTTTTATATTTTTACTAAGCCTTGTTGTGCAAGCACTGTTGAGCTTGTGCAGAGGCAGCAGCTTTTGCAAGAGGGGAACTGGAATCCCCTGGTTGGGCCTGGGTTCCCCTGAGGTTTTTTTTCTCGATGGGAGTTTTGGGTTCCTCACCACCGTTTGCGTATTGTTTTGCACTATCTGCCTGGCCGGGGGGGCTGCTTTAGAATTCATACTTGTATTAAATGTGTCTCATGTACAGCTGCTTTGTAACAATGAAAATTGTAAAAAGCGCTATATAAATAAAGTTGAGTTGAGTTGAGTTGAGGAGAGAGTGTGTAAGTAATGACAGTATTTTCAATTTGAAGGTGAACTGCCTTGAATTCTGTGTGTCGTTAAATTCATAAAAATAAACTAACATCATTCTCCCTGTGTGTATTGAGTGAGAAAGAAATGTAAAAAGAACAGTATTCATCACTGGTGTCCCTGTGCTATCCTCCAGAATGATATCTTGGTCCTAAACGATTATTTCTGGGAAAGCATCCGCGTTCCATTTCACACTCCATAAAGAGAAAGAGCGATGAAGGAAAGTGAAAGGTCAGTTACTCCTGAGTGAGCTTCTGTCCGTAACCAGGAACTATTCACGATAAAATCACCTCTGCCTGTGATAAACTGCAAAGAGCCATGACATCATATCACATGTAGTAACGTCCCGCCATTAAAACAAACAGGCCCTCAGAGACTATCAGTGCACACAGACAAGCTGAGCGTTTCATTGCTGGGGGTTGTGACGAAAGAGGCCCCAAGATGAACCTGGCGAGACGCTGCAGATGGTTTAAAGAGGACGTGGGGGGAGTACTATACCAGCCGTCTGGAGAAAACATTACTTATGGGGCCTTGCAAAATACAAGGTTTCAGTTCTCAGATGGGCCCGTAACACAAAGACGCACATTAACAGCGAGACAGGAAAAAGGTATCCACTACCTTAACACGGGAACACTCTATCTCTCACTGCAATGGAATGTCTTGTGGATATTTCACCCCCCCAAACAAAAACATTAGAGAAGTTGGATGAGGTAGGCCGGTGTGCTGTGTCAACACTTTGGGGTAATAATACTTGAGTTATGCACACGTATACATTGATTCTACATACATACATCATCACATGTTCATTTATGGGACAGTATGTAATGCATATTGGGATTATTTGGAATCTAATAGCAGCAACATGAGCGTCTTAAGGCACCTCTCGCCTGCTTAATATACAAACACAGTAAAGTGCATCTGGGTTTAATAAGTGTTTGAGCTCAAATCATCAATAAATTTGGTCATTTTACCAAAAGTAATCGAATAAATTACTAATGCATTTGTTTTACTTACACTTTATTTTGTGTCAAATTTAGATGTCGTTTACACGAGACTGTTTTCAAATGAACATTTGTGCGTTTTGGCTGTCCATTTACACAGAAACAGCGTTTTAGGGAACTGAAGACGCAAAGTTTTGTTTTTCGTTTCTATGTAAACTGCAAGACGCAACTTTCTGAAAACGATGACGTCTCGCGCATTCGTTTTTCTGGATCCGTGTAAATGCAGACCGTTTTGATAACACTGTCATGTGTACATGAAACTTTTCAAAAACGTTTCAGTTTTTCATTGTGTAAACGTGGCCTTAGTCACCTGTGGTTACAGGTTTACCATATCAGCAACAGCATGATGTGTCTACTGTGATTGTTGGGGTTATTTAGGGGGATTAATACATCTTTCCGAATCGTGTCTTCTCTGAGAGCTATACTGCTTAATATTTAAGATAACTCCCATAAACCCTCAAGACCTGCCGAACACAGCGAATTGAGTTTGGGAATGTTTTAACCAGTAGGAATTCTCTGGGTAAGGCTAAAAGTGGATGTAGTAGAGTAGGCGGGGCGAGACCGTGGTTCGAGTCCGGTGAGTAATTGTGAATTAGCGCCAGCTGTGCACACACCGGGCTCGAATCACGTAGGAGATGGGAGCATATAAAAGTAACGAGCGACCGGACCATCGAAGAGAGAGGACCGGGCCCGAACTTGTGTTATGTTTGTATTTATATTATGTCTTGTTCGCCGGCGGTCGTCCGTGAGGGGCCGTCGGCTGTTATATTACTTTATTAAATGTTTCAATGTTTGCCGGTTCCCGCCTCCTTCCTTCCCTTTTATGGAGATTTGTTACAGTGGATAAGACAGAGTCAAAAATACTGGGCGTAGCTTTCTTCCTTTTATGCAATTGGATGTATAAAACATTTTGAAATGGAACTGGCAGCAGACTGACAGATTAAGGGGAGGAGTTAACGGATGCTCCGCTCACATTGTTTTACATACGTCATTTTAGATGGATTGTCATTACAGGAAGGAAGTGCATTTTCAGATTTAAATTAAAAATTATGAGGGTACACAAATTTTAAAAAGAAAATGACACACGATGAAAAAAAAATCATGAATAAATAGGCATTGTCATTTTTTATTTCATAATAATAAATGCTGACAAACTATGTTTACTTAAATGCAAACTTCCTGTCAAGTGAAACCAATAGTAAACAGCAGTTCCCATTCTCCAAATACTTTGTCCCATGGAATACATACCGGGAAGATTGCAATACTTTCTGTCACAACAAATAAAACAGGGTGTCTGCTCTGCTTGAATATTTTTCATTACCCATTTAAAGAGCAGCCTTAAAGCTTGCACTGATACTGTATGTTGCTGAGATACAGTTTATATTTCCTCTTTCAACAAAATGATTTTCCCTCTAACCCTTTACCACATCTGGCAGAAGCTTTAAACTTAAAGTGAAGTTACGGGATATGTTTGTTTTGTAAGTACATTCCCTGTAAATCTCATTGGCACTGCTGGTGCCATGTTCTACCAGTCAAGCAAACCTAAACAAACACACCTGAAGCAGCTTATAAAGGGCGTCGCGCTTATATTTTTATTTTTAAAGTATAGAAACTGAACTCTGAAAGCTTAATAGACATTTCGAATATTTCTCACAGAACAGAGAAAAGGAAAAATAAGTCCTGCATTTAATACACAAAAACATACAGTACAAGGGTAAAGTGAATTTTGTTTTTGATATTTTTTGGAATAATAAACATTTTTATGCTTAGTCTACAATCCAGTTACTTTAGTACGGTACTATTAAAGTTTTATTCATATTTTGAATTTGTTTTTACATATGAAGAGTTTGTTTCAAATTTTTTTAAATTATGTTATGTTTTATTGTGATTTTTGATATTTTTTTAGTTATTAGGGCTTAAATCAACAAACGGACTTCAGTTTGATTGATATTAATTGGAATGCACAAGAAAAAAAAAGAAAAATCTCCTTTTGTCATGTGCTTTTGTCATTTGATTAAATTTTAATATCATTACAAAGGGTTCAATTATTTTTACAGTTTACATTTTCTTAATTTCCAGTACATAATTCAAGTGTTTTGAGTAAGACAACATTCCTAGTGAGACATGGTTTTAGGACGAGAGATTCTGTGAACAGCTGAAGTTTGAGTCTGTTGCTCATGTCATTTCCCGAACCCTCTTCTCTATCATTTCCTGTGTTATAGTCCTTGTCTATTAGTGGTTTTGGAATCACTGCAACCCATGAACTACTCAGGCCAGTTAGTCTTCCACACACACTCTCTCTCTTCCCAAAAACGAAGGAAAAAGCAGGATTTTCCTTTCAGTGGGCAGCAGGAACGCTGTCAGAATCCATCATGGCACGTCGGCAGGGGCGGAGCCAATCGACCCTTTAGTCATGCGATCGAACGCTCACCTTGCTGTGCGATTCATATCGAGAGGAACGATAATTCACCGCTGGAATATTCCGCAGGAAAACGCTTGATGTGATAAGAGGTTTTGACAGGGAAACCGTCTTTCTGTGGTGTAATACTGTGCAGTCTGTTTCCCTTTGAACCTTTCACAGCTTGTGTTTGGCATGTATTTTTTCTATCAAAAAAATATGTTTTTTTGGAACTATTACCAAGAAGCTGTCACTGTTTGAAAAGATGCAAGGTCACACATCTCGTGTTTGGCACGAGCAGAAAACTGAATGGGTAAATGATGACATGTGGCAAACTGACGTTAGGTAACAGTTGGCGGCACCTCAAACTGCCTGCTTATAAACACAGAGCTGTCTATTCTGTCCGGTGACTTAAGACCACCACCTGTCACAGATGCCAGATAAATAACACACGGGGAGAGTTCATAATGTTGTGTGTCTATGTGTGAGTGTATGTACCATTCGCCTAGCGCCTCCAGACATCTCATGCGACCCAGGATAAGCTCGGGATCTTCTTTGTTCATATCGATTTTTTTGTCGTAGGCGACCAGAGCGTCTTCCCACTCGTGGAGCTTCTCGTACCAGGTGGCTTGAATCTCCTGTAGTTACAAAAAACAAAAACTCATTTAAAACTGCAATTAAACTGCATCAGAGAGCACATGGTACTGAAACGCAAAGAAAACAGAGATCAAAAGAAGATTTCTCTTGGGGGAAAGAGAAGCATTTGCTTGAAAACCCAAATTCAGTAAACCACATATCCATCAAATATCAAGTATCATGAAACCAAACAATGAGGAATTCCAATCTTTCACACTGGCAACCCTTGGGAATGCGGACAGCACGGTACGTATGGTCTCAACTGCTCTTCCAACATTTGATATAAGAGAACCCAGAGAGTTTCTTTTAAAGTTGGCCGTGAGCCCATGTGAGATGTAGCGCATCTACCAGACACAAAAGAAATGGGGAGTTTGAAATTCACACTTGACTAAAGTCATATTTTATATATGGAGGACATGAGTTCTGATGTATGAGCGTGTGCATATTTTCATTCATTTTTCATACAGTGTAAGACACATCTGTGTGTCATTTGGGCCCAATGAGGTTCAAAAGGCTATAACAGAGAATGAGAAAGCGAATCTTTGGGAAGACAGATTTGAAAAAGTTTCATAAAAACAAAGAATTACATCCCCTTAACATAACTAGCGTGTCCATGTTTACAAACACTTTCTCGTTAGTTTAAATTAGTCACGATCCTTTGACAAATATGACGCTTTAAAAAATACACAGACATGAAGGGATAATCAGAAAGCCACAATTACATCTTGGAACAATTAGAAATCTCAGAGAGACGCAATCACGTCTTAACAAAGAAGCCTGTCTGCGGAGTTATGCAATAAACGTGGAAAAATGAAGGCACGTCTTCCAATGTTATTTCATTCCTGGACTGTGTCCGCCTGGACAGCAGAAGCTCACGAAGAACTACGCCTCATACATAAAAAGATGCATCAAAACACGTCAACGCGTACTTAAACAAAATGTTCCTTACACAGATAAATGAAGCCATTTGTAAACTTTTCTTGATTGCAACGTGATCCATCAGATGGAAAGACAGATAGCACAGACCAAAGACAGATGTGGCAGAGCACTAGCTGCACCTCCTCTGGCATTAATGTACCTCACCTCACATCTCAGACGAATTCTCTTATTCTAACTGTGCACATGCATCGCTTTGTGCATGCGATGTAAAAGGTCAGTTCTGGTCCTTGATCCTGTTTGGTTGTGTCGTGATCTGAACCGTTGTTAAAATCCCACAAACATACAGCTGACCGCATTACAGAAGTATCACTGCACCCCCTGATGTTGCCTACGTCTGTGCTGCTTGGCAACCGCTTTGTTATTTCCATTTCTGAGGAACTTTACTGTTTGGTGAAGCAATAATTTTTTAATTAATATCTTTACATTTCATTTGCTGTGTTTACATTTATTTAACCTTGCTACGTATATAGAATAACCTTTTTTTTTTAAAACAACAAACACAGTGAAGCCTTGATTTACTGTTGATTTCATTCAAGGGGGTCGTAGGCATAAATATACATAACTAGATGCCTCATTCGAGTTCTGCAGGCATGTAGACGCAGGGCTGAGAGATAAACATTCGCAATTCACGCTAATTATACATGTCTGAATCGATTGTGAAATCGATTCTGTGTCTTATACACAGCTCTTCCGTGAACTACAGCTCTATGATCAGTAGGAAGCACTGCTCGATCTAAAATCACTTTTTGAGTCGTTTTGAGATTGAGTCGTTTATAACGTGCATTTGAAAAAGCAACACTCTTCTATCATCGTAACAATAAATCAACTTTATTGCCATGAAAATACCTAAAAAAATTAAAGAATAGCGAAGAATATGACCACTGGCATTTCCTGGAACTAATCGTTCTTCTTCTGTAACCCATAATCGGAGTTTCTGTGCTAGAGCGCCCCCTGGCTTCCGGAAGTGGCAGCATTTTACCAAATATACGATATATCTTCAGTTCAGTAGAAGAAAGAATGGCATTAAGTTTTCATTTTTGGGTGAACTATCACTTTAAGTGTGACAACATGCACCAGTGCTTCCGGATCAGATGCCACAGTCCAACTACAATCAATGCTCATGGCATGCTGTTGAACTACCAATAAAAAACATCCTCCTAACCTTTATCTCTAAACAAAATCCCAAATGTCCAGAAAGCAATATTTTTTTTTACGAATAATTATATGATTGATGTTGGAGAGTCCTTGACCCTGGAGATTGTAGTGCACACAATGAGTTTTAAAAAGTTTAGCTTATAAGCATAGCTCATAAGACATTTCAATTGAAATGAGTGGAATCAATATTTACTATGCCACGACAACCAGGGTTAAAGTGATCTTTAATCTTAAATCAAAGCATGAAGGACTAGAGGCAGATTGTTGGAGGGTTTAAAGCTCTTACCAGTTCACCGAAATGCTTCATGGCATATTCCAGAACTCCTGATGCCGCCTCCGGCTGCTGGAGCTTATTGTTGATGCTGGAAAGAAAGAAGGCAACGTTTTAGTCCAGAAACACTCAATCCATTCTAAACCATTCTAATCCATTATCGTTTAGGTTAACCAAATGTATAAATGAGCCGAAAATAGTTCAGCCCCTTGCCTATTTACAGTTGACCACATCAAGTGTTTCTTCTGTTCACATTGGCCTCATAAATGTGACCATGGACAACACAACCAGTCTTATGGGTCAATTTTTCGAAATTGAGATATCACATAATCTGAAATCAGAATAAAAAGCTTTCTTTTGATGTATGAGTTGTTAGAACAGGACAATATCTGTCTGAGATAAAAACCGTTTAAAACTAAGGAATCTGAGAGTGCCAAAAAATCGAAATATTGAGAAAATGGCCCTTGAAGTTTTTATTCAGGGCCACTGTGGCAGGCCATCCACTCACAAAAATAAAGATTATATTTATATTTAAGGTAGGATATTTACAAA
The DNA here is from genome assembly GCF_015846415.1 of Triplophysa dalaica. Classification (NCBI taxonomy): domain Eukaryota; kingdom Metazoa; phylum Chordata; class Actinopteri; order Cypriniformes; family Nemacheilidae; genus Triplophysa; species Triplophysa dalaica. Next base: position 20,592,842 of record NC_079559.1, read on the forward strand.
ATATCTTCATGGAACATGATCTTTACTTCATATCCTAATGATTTTTGGCATAAAAGAAAAACAATCATTTTGACCCATACAATGTATTTTTGTCTTTTACTAAAACTGTTCCTGGTTTTGTGATCCAGGGTCACAAATGTGATACAGGGAGCACAACAGATTTAAATTTGATCCTCGGTTTCCGTGCAAATTCACTGGCTGATTTCCAAAGAACAATGACCAAAAAACTTCGCTTAAACAATTGAAAGCAGAAATTATTATTCACAGTTGTCAGTTTTTTTGTATAGTTTTCCTTATGTGTCAAAGTCATTGAACGTCAAACTGAGAGGAGACCCACAGTTCACATTCTAAATCATTATTAGCACACAAAGGAGGAAATTAAAAAACACTGATTTTTTAAAACACTGAGATGCTAAATGATAGATTGTTGTTCATTGTCAACTAAAACTTGCAAAATGCAAGTAAAGCTTCCAGCAAACATGAAGAGAGATCCCAGTATCACTAATGTTCAGAGAGGCCGAGATGGAAAACTTTGAGCTTACGACTACAGTTAGAGTAAAGAACCACATTTGCTTTACTCTTGTAAACATGATTGATAAAAGGATTACTGCCATAAACCGTAGAATTGATATGATAACGGACTAATTTTCCCCGTCTGTCTAACAAAAGAGCAGCAATTAGACAGGACGTTTGCACAATAAATGATCTGTCGACTATTTTACTGCTACATTTATGATCCTTCTGATGGCCGATTGAAAACTTCCCATCTGGAAGCACTCATGAGTAATGCAAGTTTTCCTTGACTGCAGCTGTCAAGCCAATACATCTGCTTTAACAGGAGCAGGAAAACCCTGACGAGAGCAAACATTGACTTTTATTTTCGTTCTGCTATACTGCTTCCTAAAATTAATTAGTGTCTAATTAGTAAAACCATTACATTTGTCATAAAAAAAAAACATTTGTGTTACGAGCAACCGGTATAAGGGCAAAATAAAAATGATCATAGTATTATTTTTGTTGCAAAAGTAACTAATCAGATGGTGGTAATCTTATAATGTCTGGAAAAAACTACTTTTCAGCATCTATTAACGCAAACAATCTTTTTAAGGGGTCATATGACACAGCTAAAACGAATATTATGGTTTGTTTAAGATGTAATGTGATGTGTAAACACGATTTAGGTTCCAAAATGCTGTATTTTCAACAAACCGTGCATGTTTGTGTCTCCTCTTTGCTCCGCCTCTCTGATACCTGCATATTTTTAACAAAGCTCATAGCTCTTAAAAGCGAGGTGTGCTATGATTGGCCAGTTAACCAGTGCGTAGTGATTGGTCGAATATTGCAAGCGTGTGATGGAAATGTAACGCCTCTTACCATATTTGGAACATCAGGTTCCTCTTCAATTGTACTGACAGTTAAACCACCTTACTTGCGTATACATTTGGGCGGTCTTAGTCACATCAGACCACCAACTGACGTAGATTTGTGGGGGTGTGGTTACACGAGGTGTTTCAGACAGGTCTGGGTGAGCATTCGCTTTTAAATAGAAAGCATCTTTTGTTCCCACACTTTAATTTTTGCACTTTCACAATTTTTTGAGATTGTCACAAACTTACAAAGCACAAATTACAGTCAGTTCTATCACGTGAGTTATCAGTCTTTGATTTTGGTATATCTATATGAGTGCGAGTACATGAGCTTGGTATCAGGCCAGAAACCGATCGATAGTGGTATTTTAGAACAATAGTGTTTTAAAGGGATACTTCACCCAAAAAAGAAAATTCTCTCATCATTTACTGACCTTCGAGTTGTTCCAAATCTGTATAAATATTATAAAAGCTTATAACCAGACTCTTTCTATGTGTTCATAAGAACAAAGATATTTATACAGATTTGGAACAACTCAAAGGTGAGTAGATGATGACAGAACTTTTGTGTGATGTATCTCCTTAGTTCCCGCTGTTATTGGTCATATCATAAAGCAATGGTGTTCTTCCTTTCCCATGCACATCAGATGCCAGGTTCTTCACCTTTACCGCTGACTTCGTGTGACTGTTGCTATGGTCACTGGCATCAACATTGTGAACAAACATCATATTTCTTTCAAAGAGCAGCTGACCTGTGCAATGATCTGCAGACAGTCAGGCATGGGTCAAGCGCACCTCTGCCCTCTTTCCAGTCGTTTAAAAGCCCATGGGGCAGCATACTTACAAGCTGAGCTCAACCAATGCTTCAGAGATTTGGCAGGGAAGGTGCAGGGGAAGTTCTGCTCATTGCATCAGATGATACCTCTCGGAGACAGCAGGTTAACATATCATTACAGAGAACAAGAACGGGTTCCTGTTGCTCTCCAGTAATAGTTTGGAAAGCGGGTGCCATATGTCACCATAAACTGTAATGTCGTTCTCTATATACATTTTGCTGTTTTGGTGGAAATATCGGCACTTAGTGATAAAGACGCTTTTCAACAAAAATAAGGCTTTCGATGTGAACAAAGCTTTCAAAAAGAAACGCTGCTTTATATTTTTCTAGTGATGTTTCTTGTTTAAAGACCGTCAAGATGAATCAAATATCGAGTATTTACTCTATGCCCAAAGAAAAACTTATTTTTTCATCTCTACCTTTAAACATCTTGACGGAATTTTGGAGTAGGTGTTGAAATGCTGCACACTGCCATTTGCTACTTGTGTTCAGTCCTACACGACCTCATCCTCTATGAAGTCCAGCCTGTGATCTGAGAGGTACATGCTGTATAAGGTGAAGCACCCATATAACACAAACCTCCTATAACAGATTGAACCGTTCAAGGATTGAAGGACGACTGAAAAGTGATATTAGGACGATTAATGATGCCTGAGAAAACCTGGGAGATGCAACGAACCTCCTGCCTCCAACCATCTGGATTATAGTTTTGGACAAAAGACGCAACTAAAACTCCAACAAATCAAATCAAATCAGTCAGGCTATATAAAAGAGAAGTGTATGTGCTTTTTACAGTGAACTTACAAACTTTAAGAGTGTTTCGATTCTGTAAGAGTATACAGACTAGACAAGTCTGAAATACTCAAAGCAAGTCAGACACATGATGTACATTTGGGATCAAATATTTCCTGAATTCCTGTTTCAGTAAACCAAATCACCTGTTTAACAGCAGAGCACAGTAGCTTATGAAGAGGTCAAATCAGCCTCTTTGGAGTCATCATCACATCTACATGTGACATCAATATTACTGCTGCTCTGCACAAGAGCCAGAGAAGTTAGTTATCTGAAGGATATTAGTGCTTCAAAGTGCCTACTACCACATGACATTACTCGTTTTATTTTGCAGACGCCAAACTGCATCATTAGAGAATTCAACCCCTGGCAACACCAAGTCTCTCAAATCCAATGCATACGGAGGCTTGGATAAGAATACAAAGTCTAGGGAGTTCCACACAAATCCAGTCTGCCTGAACAAAGATAACTTTCAAATGTCAACATCATTATAGACATGGAGCTTGATCCTTTCAAACGATAACACTCCTTATGTTAACTAAAAACACCAAGGTTTGCAGGAGCATTCTGCTCAAGAACCCACACAGTACTTGGAGATGTCGTCATACTACATAGCCTTCTGCTGAGACATTTGCATCCATCTTCCTGTTGACTAATGTTCTCGTAAAAGAGAAAGTCTTTCCAAGACACGAGACTTTCCTCTCGAATCAAATCTTCCAAAACTGGCCATCACATAGACTCAACTGCAGGGTTTGGGAGGAGTCTGGAGATGAAAACACTGAAAAGCCATCAGTGAAACGTTTACACGTTCTTCATTTTTTGTGGAACATTTTTGGAGAAAATGATTCTGTTGTATTTATCCTCTCTGTACACGGAGCACGTTTGTGCATCTTACCTTTTTGACTCTTGCATAATAACGTATGGAATTCTGCAGTCATTTAAAGTGCTTTGACTCTGAGGAAATGCTGGGAATGGCCAGAAAGAGGCCCTTTTTGAAAAACTCCAACAAACCACTTGAGCTGAGGAAACCCTTACTAATAATGTGCCTTAACAATTATTTCTAAGCGTTTTCTTGCCATGAGAGGTTTATTGCAGAACTTCAAAGATTTTCAGTGTGTTACAATGCTCAAGCGGCGTGACGTGCTTTTGCTTTACTGCTCAGTATTATGCTCCAACGTAAATGCTCTGGAGATGCTTAGAGTTGCAGGAAACAGGAAGACAACTACCATCAAAAGCACTTTCAACCGTGGCTTACTATCATTGTCAACAGTTAACATCGGCGCACAAATCGCTTGTCAATCTGTTAACCATGGGAGGGATGAGTGGACTGAGGCTACAAGACAATCTCTCCTGGTTCTGTTTAGTATTTCATTCACAGAAACACAATGCAGGGTTCCTCAGTCACCCATCAGAGATAAAGAATATTTAACATGCCTCCATTTACTAACAATGGCAACAGAAGTCTATTACATGAGTGCACAGTTCACACAGAAATGTAATTCTATCATAATTGACAAAGAAAGAGAGTCTGAAGAACTTTGGTACCCGAACAACGTTGGACGCCATTGACTTTCAATGTATGGACACAAAACTACTTGAGACATTTCTCAAAATATCTTCTTTTGTGTTCCACAAAGAGTCATATACAGCTTAACCAATTTGAGGGTGAATCAATTATAACAAAATATTTATTTTGAATAATAAATGAAGCTTATTCTCAGGGAAAGCACACTCACTGCTTGACACGTGCGCATGTTGTATTTGGTTCAACCCAGCACAGGTCTGTACAAGTAACTTTCGAAGGTTGTTATGATTGATGATGCTTTTCAAAAATGATATATCAAGATTTCTTAGACTTCGCTGAACAACCCTTCACTTTCATTCATACGCATGCAAACACTGGATAAACACTGGACAAGCATATGCATACAAGATTTGTGTTTCACAATATTATGTTCAGATTGACTAAAGCATGAGCTGACTGTATAGTTAAGAGATGTTTGACCAATAAAAGATCAAAGCTTCACAGACTAACCTTAGTAAAATACAAAGTATACAAATTAAAAGTAACAGTGTTACAGGAAAGGGAGGTAAATGTTGTCTGAAATCCTATTTCATGCTTTAGTGTCCCAGTGAAATGAAACTGTTTTCTGACAAACAGTGTGCACATTAAACGAAGCAACAATGGACAAAAAAATCGACCTATGCTGTTTAGAAATGTTTCGAAATGACTGGGGTGTGTTAAACATGAGAAATATGAAAAGGAATTTCATCTTAACCTCAGGTCCAGCTCCAGTAAATAAACACAAAACTGATTTGAACAGACAGTTAGAACGAGACAGGACACAGTTAGTGTTTGTACAAGCTTTCATCAGTCTCTTCAAAGCTACTGGACTCAAAGAACTTATAACACGTGACTCAAGAAAACAACAGGGCCTGAACATCACATAATTAACTACTGCAGTGAAAATTCAATGAAATGATTTGTTGTTTTTATTACTTTGTATAAATGTTTTGCTGCCATTTTATTTAATTGGATTTTATCAGACAGAAAATGATAAGAAAAGAGGAAACGTGATCAGGAATGACCAAACTGACCAAAATGTGACCAAAATCAGTGGATGGAAGGTTTATTAACACTTTGTTGAAAAATTGAAACCAGTCTTGTAGCAAAAGCCATCAAAACACTTTATGGGTTTTGCCAAAAATCATTAGGATATTAAGTTAAGTACCCTGAACATATTTTGTACATTTCATACCATAAATACATAAAACGTTATTTTTGTGAGTGGATGCAGCAAAATCTTGAACCAAAATGGCCGAAAAACTTTGCTCGGTGCTCCCGCTCTTTGAGAATTACCCACTCAACTTTGGTATCTGTGTAAATCTTAGAGTTTCTGCTTTCAGGTTCATCTACTCTCCACAACATCATTACGAGCGATAAGCCAATAGAGCGTTAAAACAAACCTGTTTTTCTTAGCAATGACCTGCTACTGCGCTTCTGACTAACAGCTTCAAAGGCGATTTTCTCAATATTTAGATTTTTTGCTCCCTCAGATCTCGGATTTTCTTGTCCAGGGTCACAATTATGTTGAATCAGGTTTTTCCAAGCTCGCAGCCATTTCTTCTGCAGATGCTTCTGCAAAAAGCATAAACCTTAAACCTAAACAGACGTGGCATCATTACAGCTTCACAGTAATAATGTCTGTAACTAATGCACACTCAAGTCACTTGCACTATTGTATAGTCTATATTGTTATCTGTTCATAACCTCCTGTACATTAATGTTCACAGTATATAGCCTTCTGTATATATTGTTCATAGTACATACCGATTGTCATATTTTCATAGTACATGCCCATCGTAAATTATTTTCCTAATATTGTATTCTGTATTTATTCACACTGTATATCTGCACTTGCTAATTGCACTTCTGGTTAGACCTAAACTACATTTCGTTACACTGTACTTGTATATGTGTAATGACAATAAAGTTGAATCTAATCTAATCTAATCTAATAGTCTTCATTACCAACAATTGATCACTTGCTTGTTCCTTTATCTACAAGTCTGATTAAAGTTCTGCAAATATAACCGTCTTTACACTGAAAGCTCTTAGGACGTCTTCACTGACAGATGGTTTTAAAAAACAGGACTCTTATAGTTGAATACAGTAGTGTCACTGTGACCTCTTCCAAGACTTTCAGAGGTTAGTAGAGAAAACATTCACATGAATGGATTCCATATATCTCATCACCCAAACAAAAGGCAACTTGTCAAGAGAAGACGTAAACACAAACATTTGAGGAGTTCCAGGCACACTTTAAAAAAAATGCTACATACTCCAAAAACTTGACACATTTTAAGAGAAACGTTTAAGTGAAAATCTAAATTCTTCCACTAATCACATGGAACAGTTTTGTAATTCATTAAAAGCATTGAAAAGTTTACCGACGTTTCAACTGAAGGCATTGGAAGAAACGAATGTTCACAAAGAAACACTTATTAAACAAAAAATCTCAGAGACGAATCAGAGAAATGTTTTTTTCACAAAGCAAACAAACGTTCATTCCTTTCACCTTTTGTATAATTGCATTGTGGAAAAACAAGGAGTTACACAGATTCAAGTGGATTGTCTAATATTTTAGGAATATAAATAGTAGTGTGTCCATTGTGCCCACGCATCATTAAAAAACTGGGTGATTTACTTGGCAGGTGTGCCATATACAAACAACAGCAGTTAATCCAGCCGTTCAGAATATACAACCTATAAAAATGTTGCTTTCTTCCAGCAACTGAAACCAAAACTGTGACTTGCCAGTATTTAGGATGCAGGATAGGGTCATCTCACCTCTGGATGTAAGGATAATAGGTAGATCAAGATTAAAACAAACTTTAGATAACAAACGTTTTATAGTGTGCTCGGACAACACATCTCTCAGTTAGGTCTCAACTACAGGTCATAACACAGGCCTTCCACGTGTTTCCGTATAAACACAGTTACTACTTAGACTAACAGTTCCACGTTGAAAGACAATCTCTTTAAAGCGGACCACACGGCCATATTTCAGGTCTATGTCTAGAGCCGTCTCCGAGCAGGAGGATAATTCCTGATAAGTAGCTGTCCATCATATGAACTGCATTATCCGTAGCCCAACCAACATTAGTGGTCACAGTGTGTCAAAACCCAACTGTAATGCGGCACTGCTGTGGAAACGGGTGTTCTCTGTGAACTTTGCCTCCGGCGTGATGGATTTGTCTGGTTATGATGAAGTTTCCCGGAGGCTTCAGAAGCAGAGAAAGTGAGAATGCCGCTTAGGTGCAAAGAATGAAAACAATCCAGATGTTGGATTCCTTCCTGTCTCACCTCACTGATAATAAACCAAGTTTGTTTTTTAAGTTGACCCTCAGGCAACACGGTAGGGCGAATAAGGATTATATCATTGAAGCAGGGTGGACCCAGAAGTTCTTGCCAATAGCTTTACTCCTTTAATTATATTCATGAAAACTAGTAGCCTGGCGCACTAGTTTCCATTCCATCCTGTGTAGTCCGCTGGTGTTTTGCTTGACGCCATCTGGCCAGTGCAATTCATGCCACTTGTCTTGATCTTCTGTCCGACCGCAAACACTACTAAAAGTAGCTAAGTTACGCAACGGGGTAATAACAATCATTTTATTCCCTCAAGAGCAGCACTCCCTTGATTAGCTATAAAGAATGATGGATTAAAAGGATCTTCTGGTGGTCTGGAAGAAAACATTGCACCAAAGGCGGCTCCAGCTACCACAAACAACATGGCACGACTGACTCCAGACGAACGGCGGTAGACTCCAAAGCCATGCACGAGACGACTAAGAGGCAGTTTTATCATCCTTCCTCAGGGCAAAGCTCAGACATCATGAGTCCTCTAAACGTGGTCCTGCCCGTAGCTCAGGAAATCATCTAAACTACACGAGCAGCTCTCTGGATAGAAGCACAAGTTCAGAAACGTGGCTGGCGCTGATAGTACAATAAGTTCCTTTCATGAATTGCGGGTAACAAACCAAACACCATTAAATGTGACTCGATCAGGGAAGAAAGAAGGAAGGCTCAGCATGAAGAAGTCACGGGTGAGAACGTTTGACGAGTCCTAAGAATAAACACGATAAACTTTGAACAATGAACAACAGAAAGTCAGGGTGTTCTATAAGTGCCTAGGTATTAATTTCCTAAATGATGATTTTATTGGATTCCTTTTGTCAAAGAAAAAAGGGGCATAAGAAACCCAGAAGAACCATAACCTCAATAATGTTCGGGCTATACTTTTATTTTGGATTCAACCCTTACCCCTGGGTCAGTATACAAACATGCGCGTTGGTGAAATGCTGAGGGTCAGCCAGCCCATGCCTGCCTGTAGATAATAATCTTGATTCATTTCGAGGTAAAACACTACCAGATGTGACGACTCTGAAATTGAATCGATACATGATGTGCGGAAATAACTTCAGTCAAACCGACAGGGGATCAGAATCTCTAGTGCCATCTAAAAACATAAATATTAAGATGTTTGGCTGTAACATGTTTGTGTTTTCTTCAACCTGATCTCACAGGATTTCGTACGAATTCACGAGGTGGCTAATTCAAAAACTATCAATAAAAGAAAAAGAAAGAGTGAAGCCACACCTCTATACAAACCATACAAATTCACCTCTTCAAATAGTGTTGCTTCAGTCTGTCCAGAAATACTTCTCATCTGCATTCATTAGCAGACGCATTCTCAGTTTAGAGAAACATCTGGATGTCTGGCACATCACTTCTGACAATCAGACAACATCCACTTCAGCTGTGCCAATAATAGCTTTCAGAGTTTTAATAATCATACAGTCCTAATTATAATGCTGATTTCTCCAGTGTCATTTCACAGGAATGCTCAAAAACAGACTAGTAAAAGAAGTATGCGAGTCATACATCACTACATAGAACCTCATTTTTCAGAGGTATCTTAAAAAAACTGAATGCGCATAAAATCGGTAAGAGCCAAGCAAACAAGTGAAGTGTAAAAGATAAATCACCATTCTTGGAAACAAGAACTCTGCCTGGGCTGCTTTGCCATTTGGCATTTTTCCATTCTTTCCCCAGACAGAATGACATCGTAAACACTTTCCTAACACCTTTTTAAGAGTATCATTACGGAGACCGTCTTGTCTATAAGTGTTTTTGGAACCAGCTCCATGACATCTGTTTTCTTCTGTTGTCTGAACAAGAAACTGTTGGAGAACATAAACCTGCGATGTGAGAAACCTGCTCATCAGCCACTCAAAGGCTGAAATCAACACAAGCCACTGATGAAACACACGTGTGCTCAAGGTGTCGCAAAAACCCCCTTTATTTGCCTTTTTATATTTAGCACCAACTGTTTCAGAGAACTTTTGTGTGTACTACAAAAAGAGCATCCAAAGTACTGTGGTGTGCATGGCACACGTGCTGACGGGTGAGACCAATCAGGAGGTGGAGGAGAATATTATTTGCGGGAAGGGGGGTGTGCAGGAGAGAGAGGCGGGTAGGGCCAAACGGTGGTAGGAGGTGGGGGGTCGATGTCTGTGGGCCTGAGCAAAAGAGGAGGGGCACAGCACACATGAAAATATATTTAAGCCGCATTCACGGCAGGCCCTGGAAGCAGACAGCTGATTGCGAAGAGCAGACGAGAGAAAGACTTCACCAGCCGGGAAACTATCATACCGTTCTACCCTTTGTTCCAGAAAGTGCTGCCTCAGTTTGAATCTCACCGCCGCAGAGATCCAACTCAACAACGCAAGAGCACGCTAACTTCTTTCTGGCAGAACAATGATGGCTACTACTTCGCTAGCTCTTTTGCTGCTGGTCTTGGGCCACTCACTAGCTCAGAGCAGCCTGAAAAGGAACCAAGGGGCAGCCAAACCGCCCAAGCAAGTGCAATGCTGCGACGAGGTCCGTTCCCTGAAGGTCCAGGTGGCCAATCTGAGCAGCATGTTGGAGCAGATGAACAAGAACCAGGAGTCGGATGTGATGAAGGTCGTGCGGCAGATGATGGAGTTGGAAAAGCTGAACCAGCGGCAGGAGGCCCGCGTCACAGAGGCTGAGAGCAAGTACTCCGAAATCTATAATCGGATCGAGATCATGCAGCTGCAGGCTGCCCAGTCCGCCCCACAGCAGAGCACCTCAGGTGAGTCACTGTACACAGAGTCACACTGACGAATTCAACTGCGGAAGCATTTTTAATCCACGTGCCATGTGTTACGGTGTTTTGCATGCTCAGCGGGGTCACATATGTTGGCTGTTGATGTACGTCAGAGTGTCAGGGATAGTTCTCTTCAGTCACAGTAGTGAGAGATCAGAAAACAAAAAGGTATCGGACACAAAGACATGAAAATACTGATATCCGCGTAACTTGAGAGTTATTCATGACATAGAAAAACAAATCGGTTCGATTCTCTGTTAAATGAAAACTAACCCTCTTGAATCCCACGACTCAAGTTGAACTAAAAAAATGAAGGTGTATTTTCCAACCCCCCGATGGAAAAGTGAGACTAAAGCACAAGGCAAGAAATCGCGCATGAATTGTACAGTAGAGGAACGTCAGGCAACGAATGTTTATCTAATACACATGAAACTCCTCAAACACATGCTTCGATTTACAGAAAACCATTAGCATAGTTGTTAGCCAGGAGCTCTTAAGAGTCTGGCCAGTAACCGGCGGTAATAATACAGGTTACCGGCTGCAGGAATGTCTGGCTGCCAAGTCACAGCACGTGAGCTCTCGAGAACCACGGGCCACTGTTCTTTCTTCCAAAAGCAGTTCATCTTTCAGAACAGAGGAAGACGCTAAATGAAGCATGTTGCTTTTATACCCAATTAGTCAGTCGTCACTGGGTTTCCTTCTGCCTACTGGCGACATGAACACAGTAAAGTTTTGTTACAAAAGTTTGAAGCTTTGCAGATGAAATGATCTTTTATACCCCAGATCCTAAACCTTAATCTTCTCTTCCCCTAGATGCAATCTATGACTGCGCATCTCTATACAATAAAAACTACAAAATCTCTGGAGAGTACAAACTACCAAAAGATGACTTTCTGGGGACGCCCGAATTAAGCGTAAGTATGATTCATAAACGCTGCTCAAGCGGGCTGTGTGAAGATTTAACTTGAATCACTGAACGTTTTTTCTTTGCTACAGATATTTTGTGACATGGAAAACAATGGCGGTGGCTGGACAGTCATTCAAAGACGCAAGATCGGTCTGACCAGCTTCAACCGAGACTGGAAGCAGTACAAGAACGGCTTCGGTGCGATCCGCGGCGACTTCTGGCTCGGCAACGAACACATCTTTCGTATGACCAGACAGCCCACGGTGCTGAGAATAGACATGGAGGTAAGAGCGTCTTTCAGAATCCATCAAACATTTGCTGCGCCACAAGCAAACATGATAAACGTTCTGCATATTTTTTTAAGGATTGGGAGGGTCAGACCCGTTACGCAGAGTACAACTTCTTCACATTGAGCAACGAGATGAACAGCTACAGGCTCTTAATCGCCAACTTTACCGGGACAGCCGGCGACTCGCTGCGCTACCACAACAACACCAACTTCAGCACCAAGAACAAAGACAACGACAAGTGCGTGGACAACTGCGCCCAACTCCGCCAAGGTATAAGACTACAAATCGCTCCAATTAAAACTGTGTTGTTGAAAATGCACTCAAATTAAACCTTTTTGCTTTCTTTTCTTGGCAGGTGGATACTGGTACAACTGTTGCACTGACTCTAATCTGAACGGCGTGTTTCACCGATATGGCTCACATGCCAAAAACACTGACGGTATCTCTTGGTACGCATGGCACGGACCGAACTACTCGCTGAAACGGGTGGAGATGAAGATCCGGCCCCAGAACTTTGTACCTTAAAGACTTTCTGAATTCAAACTTTTACGCCTTCTCCTCACCACTAAATCTTGGCATCAATGGATCAACATAATCTGCAGCTTGAACTGGGCAAACATTTCAGGGGAATGCATTTGTAGAACAGTATTTTAGTACTGAATATGTGACGATGCTTGATTGTAAATTGCATTTTATATATGGTATTTATCTCTTAAATATTTTATTTTCTTTAGCCTTTTCTAGAAGATTTTTATGCACCAGAGGGGGAATCAAGACTCTTGTCTTTGAAAAATTCACATCAAATGTTTGGCTTTGAAAACGATTTGACAGTTCAGACACATTGTGGAGAATTAACTGATAAATTAAAAAAGGATTGTGTTAAGATGTTGGGTGATTAATAAAGTATTTTTAAAAAATCTTTTTGCTTTGTTGCAACAATGCCATCCACTTCATGGAAAAAAACAAACCCGAACACAATAGCAAAGATACCAACAATGAGAATTGGACGTTCTTGTCCTTTGTTCAAGGATAGACACCCCAGTTCACTTCTACGTTTTTCCTAAAGCAGTTATTGCCCTGCCTGTTCTTTCGACTGAATTAACACATTTTCTTTGTGCGCTTTAAGTCACAATAAGTCTAGCAGGCAAACATTAAGCGCACAGAAGTAAAGTCCCATTCTGACATTCAAATAAAAAAAAAAAAAATCGCATGACCCGTTAAAACAGACCATTACAGAAAAGTGAACCATACATCCATTGATTCCCTGTACAAACACTGCAGACGTGGATAAACAGCAGCACATGGCACACACTCATTGCAGTTTTCAGGTCTCTGAGCAGTGTGGGAGGTCTGTGTGTATGGCCTTACTTGACCTTTCAGTTCATCTGAGGACTTCATGAGCCTGAAGTTTGTTCCACAAAGCTGTTCTTCAAGTCATTTAACACACGGCACGAAACCTTCGGGTAACCTCAAGCATTAATTGAGCTCTCAGAAAAACACTGATCTAAACCCTGCCTGTAATTTAGTATAAACCAGGTTTTACAGCTGAGGGATTAAGCGCTCATTTAAGAGCCCTTTGTACTTTGCTTGTGAATGTACAAATATCGTGCGTGATTGAGAGAGAGACGTTAATGCGGAACTGCCGATCATCGTCATGGTCCATCCCAGTATATTAAACAACACCAGGACTAACCTCAGATGAGTCGATGGCACGCAAGTCTAAAAGAACCGCTGGCTGTTCGTTCGATGATGTCCACCGGTGTGGAAGAAACATCTTCAACGCTGCTCAAAACAGGCACTTTCCTTCACCCAACCACTATAGTGTGCAAAATGTATTTTACATCCGAGTTCAATGGAACTATGCTGTTTAAGTGTTAAATGTTAATTACTTCTTAATTTGCATAAATGCAAGGTTATTTTAGTTTACTCAAAGAAAACTATTCAGAAATAAACTGAAACAAGTTTAAAGCACTTAAATAATAATAATAAACTAAAATAAATAGGATTTAACTCACAGTATATAGCAACATAAAAAATAAACAATTGAAATGACAAAAGCATAAAACAGAATTGCTCGAAATTGAACTAAAATGAACTTAAAATCTCAATCAAAATTAAAGCTAATTTAAAATATTGACAAAAATAAAAACTATTATAACTGCGAAGTCTCAAATAAATGTAAGCTCTCATGTGTTTGCTCCATTCCTTTGTTTTCCCAGGAAAAGCCAGCTCATCTCTGTGTATCTTTAAATATTGCTTTAATAAAGTCAAGCTGTGCTTTGCCCGACACACCGATGCACTGACAGATAACACTGATGGATGGTAAAATGTGATCACATGTTTAATTATTAAGCAATATATCCCAGAAAAACAATAGCCTACTTAATTCATCTAGAAATGACACAGTCATCATCGGACACGCACACCGAGTCATGGAAAGCAAGCGAAGTGGACAGGAAGAAGTGTCTTTGTTTTTTGCCACACAACAGAATTTTACAAAGACAAAACACAAACAAGGCAAAACAATAGCAAAGAACCAAGAAATTGGACTGGATCAACAACAAGCCTGTCTTCTCTTACTTAAAGAAGTTTGTTTGAAATTCCCTGAGAAAATGCCTTGCAAACAATACAGAGATTGATGCATTAATTTGACAAAGGTGGACCACACTTGTTGACAAATCAGAAGGCACGAAGTTAACAAATCAAACCACATACTCCTCTGACAACACAACCAAGCGTCTCTCTGTGACCTCCTTTCATCTCTCCTGTCTGCAGTGATCATACACTATATCTATGTGCTGATGTACTCCTACAACACAGGACCTCACATACGGAGGTAAAATGAATTCTTGCTGACTGAAGTATTGAAGGAAGTTTAAGGCGGTCACACACTGCAAGATAATCGGGCAGAATTTCCTTCATCTTAATCAATGCTTTTCTGCGCCTCAGAGGTTAGAGCATGGCGCTAGCAACACCAAGGTCACTGGTTCCAACCCAGGGAATGCACATACTTAGAAACAAATGTAAGATATTGTGAAATGTAAGTCGCTTTGGATAAAAGCTTCTGTCAAATGCAAAATTCCAAATCCTAATGGTTCTACAGATGATTTTATTGGATTGTGCCTTTGTGTGAGGTGTGTTAAGAGTGACTAAAGAATCAAATGTTGTAAGAATTGAACGTGTTGAATGAAAATGAGTGCACAGGTAACGGAGGCCTCTGAAGGGTGCTCATGGGAAATCCTGAAGAGGTGAAAGGCAGCTGGAATGTATTGAAATCATATCATTGTAAGCTCACCAGGTCTTCAGAAATTGAAAACAGCTCCATAGGAAGGTCGAGCCAGATACAGAATGGATGAAGGGCAAGCGTCCAATGAAAGGCCTGGAAAACACACTCTGACTGTATGGCTGCTCTGTCAAATAAATGTGTGAGGGTGGATGGAAACTTTCAGAGATCAGCAGGATACCAGGTCGAGTTCACGATCAGGTGTAAACAAAAGAAACATCTGGTGCCAGGTCTGGGATGCCTTTTGGCCAAATATTCAGAACTCTTCTCTGTAAAATGATTTGGCTTGAAAAACATCTTTAGAGGGGATGTGCGACGGTGTTCATGCATTCTCATTTCTTAACAATGTTAAAGGTGCTGTCTTCTCATGCTAGACATGTCAACTTGTCAAAAAACGCAGAATTTTTGTGCTCAATTCACTCCGTGGATTCCCATTTCGTAACAAGGGTTCTTGGTCCCTTATTGGACAAAGCACGTCCATCCCCGCATCATCCAACAAGTGAAAGAGCAAGCGCACGCGTCATCCAGTTAACGTGAGAAAGAACAAGCCCATCAATGTCGTTTCACTCGCCTGACAGAAGTTCAGCTGTATTTGAAGAGTTTGGTTCCAAAATGAGATAACTCTGTTAAATGTTTTTATTGTGTTTATGGTGTTAGTTAGCTGTATTTTTTTAGTTATTATGTCTTAAATCAAAACAAACCAACTGCAATTTGATTGATATTAATTGGAATGCACAAGAAAAAAACATAATTTGAAAAAAAAAAAAAAAAACTCTTCATTTGTTTGTTCACTGCATTTCGGTGAGGAATATTATATTAACAGTGGATAAAACGCTGGATTTGGAGATCTGATTGATGGTCCCCGAAGGTCCCAGCGCAAAAAGATGCCGGACATGAACCGCACGCTGTAAGTCAAACTTTTGTTGGCAATCGCTGTGTATGTGCATAATGTAAACAACATGAACTTAGTGAATCAATGCGATGATGTCATGTGTGCTCATGCTGTAGCTCCGCCCCACTGCACGCCTCCAGGCGCTCGTATTTTTCTGGAAATAATCGTACAGCTGTATCTGTCTTTTATAAATTTAAATTTGAACCAAATACTGTTTGAAGATACAAAGTATGCAATACTACTCTATAGGTACTCAATATGAATATGAGATTGGCAGAAACTGTGTGTGTTACCTCATCTTTAAGTACTCCCATATGCCATAAAAAACGTGGGTGTGAAAATATCACAATCATTATGTTTTTGTGCCCCTAAACCTCAGTTTATATAAATGCAAGGCTAAAACACCTCATAAAATATTTTCTATTTTTAACGAAAGGGGTGTTTATATTTAATCCTGCAGGGTCCTACCTGATCAGAGACTCTAAGATAAGGGGTGAAGCGCCCTTCTGGAACTCAAGCTCCTTGTAATGTAAGGCCTTGGCATAGGCTCGACATTTAGCAGCTCTCTCTCCCAGCAGAACAATGCCATTGTCATCTCTCAAGGGAAGTGGCCCCTAAAAGACAAATATACATATATATTAAAACAAACATGAAACAGGCCTGAATACAGAAGAAATGGAGTCACGCTTATATAACAAACCCCCTCTGAGCAAACTCTTCACTTCACAGCTCTCACACATTACTGGCCATCTGCTATGTCATCACTGAAGGGTGTGAGCCGTGTGTGTTGTGCCGGAATAAATCCGAACAAATGCACCATTCATTTCCACTCATTGCGGATGATCTCATTGTGTTGAGGAATATGGAAAGAAATCTGATCGTCCCCAAGTGCAGGACAAGAACTCACTTCACAGGCTTCATCGCACAGTGAAGTAGCAATTATGTTTATTAAGGCAAATGAATGACCTCGCTGGACGAGACACAGCGATACACCTGCACGTGATTCAGGAGCATCTCACCTGAAGCTTGGGTTTTACAGTGATATTTAACAAACCAAGACCAATAAAAACAGCACCTTCGTTTTCCAACCAAGTGCCTTCCAATAAAAGAGGGAGTGAAATATGCTCTTTTGTCAAGAACAGAAGTGTTCAAACTTGAAATGCACATCACATAATAAAGGCCTTGACTTCTAAGAGACTAAGAACTTGATGTGGCTCTTTTAAAAAACGTGTTTCATCCTTATTTACTTAAGTAAGTTCATGTGAAAGCTTGAGATCATCGAAATGAATGGTTGAAATCAAACCTCGACGCTCATTAGATTAGATTATGGGACTTCAGCCTGGTGTTCACAAACATCATGGAAATGACCGATCAGACTGTATTCTGGGACTGCAGACGCCCGACTGACCTTGTCACTGTGTTCCATGAACTCTGCGAGGTTGAGCAGCGTCTGCGTGACCTCGGCGATATCCTGAGAGGTGAGAGCGAGCTCAATACTGCGGATCAGTTCATCCTGCTGATCTTCACTGAGCTCTGACCAGCACGATAGGAACGCTGCATTAAAGAGATCCCTGTGAAGCAGACACGACAGAATGGACATTATCAAGTTATACAAGTCTTGAACATCCATCAGCTTTTGAGATCAAAGTAAAAACATCTGCTGTTTATTTGCAAAATAAGTTTATTTTTACAATACACATGGTTTCGAAGCAAATACACTGAAAATAATACTGTTACGTCTGTAAAATCAGAATGTTGACAGCAAACAAACTTTGGCAAACAACAACCATTTAGTTTGGCAAAAGCAACACAACGCAACGTCTAGTTGCTTTGTAATAAACACAGGATGTGGCTATGTTCATGTTTAGCAGGAAATCATTTATTTTGTTAAGCATAAGCAAAGTGAATTTCATGTGTATTTGTGGGCTGGTTATGTCAGTGGTTGTCAGACTGGGGGCAATGGCTCTCCGGGGGGCCCAGGATGGATCTGGTTTTTGTCTCATTTTATGAAATCCAAAATTTATCATCAATTTTGTCCAATCAAACACCAGAAAAACAAGACCACCGATCAAGAGTATTGATTTTCTATCATTGTAGAATTGTATGTTTTGGTTGAATTCATGTTAATGGGGGAACACAAAGCAATGCAGCGTACACAATTTCAAGGTTGACTTCAAAAAAGAACCGTCACTATTTGGGTTTATTTATATTGGCCATTTTTTGTGGCAGTTGATGTGTTTACATGGACCATTGTGTTTCGATTGTAATAGGTTTAAAAGTCCAATCCAAATGAAAATGCTCCATGTAAACACCTTAATCGAAATCAAAATTGCTCGGACGATCAACATTTAACCAGGATTGTAAGAGGTGGTTTATACTTGTTTTAATCTGTTTGACGGGACATTTGAACACATGATCGGATTGAAAACTGAAACCGCATGTGCAATGAGGTAATCGCACAATGAGTTGTTGTTAAAGGGGTCACGGTTAAAACAAATATTATCGCTTGTTTAGATGATATGAAATGTGTATACACGATTAATGGTTCCAAAACGGTTTTAAACCGATTTAACACGATTTATGGTCATGTCATTTTAAAATTCTCATTTCACTTATAACTTGTTAAGTTTCCGTTCTGATTTAATCAAATGTGTCTAGGTAGATGTAGTTATCGAAAATACATAACAAATGTGTTAAATTACAGCCATCTTGATAGAATCTACAAATCTCCCTTAGACAACAACTGTGTGCTAATCTCAAAAGTGTACAGTGTTTCCCACAGGGTTTTGACAGACTTGTGGCGCTGATGACATCACAAACTAATTAGCATATCTGTGACATCATGAGCACTTGATATCTGTTTTTCTACACTGTATTTCATAACTGACTGCCACCAGCAGTCACTTTAACTGCTGCTTAATCCTGATTTATAAACGCATCGGACAAAATAACAATACAGTACATCAACATTGAGACATATGCTGTTTGCCCTTTCTCCACAATGTGTTGCTTTATTATGAACGCTTCTTTGATATTAAATGCAAGTGACAGTTAATTACACTACATGGAGCTAACTTATGGTCGAGAGGCCGAGGGCTCGCACACACATGGAGCTCATCGGAAGAGAGTGCGTGCGAACAGGGAAGAGGAAGACGTGCACGCCGCCACTCACAGCATAACAAGTCAGGAACGAGAGAAGACGCGGAATTGCTGCGTATCCACTAGTTAATCGATCACAGATACAGTCATTATCACGGATGAATAAAACATTACTAAATTTGACGCCACATATACTTGGGCGGCCATTAATACACCTTGGCGAACACCCCAAGAAAATGCATTGTGTGGGAAACGCTGTTAAAACGTGTTGAGCTCTATCGGTTTATTGGCAGCTGAACAGGTGGCTTTGAAACAGTCTCTTGGAGGGAGATTCAGACTTGAAGATCCACACCGCTTTTTCCAGTTATTTCTTTTTTTGATGTAAATAGAAGATAGTAACGCAATTCATCTCGTTGGTTTCAACAACTTTACAGAAGAACGCTTTGAAAATGGAAATGAACGGGAAAAATACTTTTCCAACCAGCTCTGCTGACTGTTCCAAACTGTTGCATTTCACTGACACTTTTGAAGAAAGAGGAAAGTAAAGTTCACCTTGCGAGTGGTATATACGTCTGCGCCAGAGACCAGCAGGAACGCAGCGCGGGTGAGGACGACTCTTTCAGCAAGACCACGCTGAGACGTCTCAACCACTCCAGCCAGTCATCTTTGGACACCTTCCTGGCTGCACCCCACGCCTGCACAAAGTACAAATCGGCCCGATCAGTCCATTCCATTTATATGTATTCATTTAACACATGCTGTTATTCAAACTGACTCAGAAATAATGAAACATCACCGGCAATTAGTCACAAGACCCAACAATGGAAGATCAGATGACTGAGAGATCTATGGTCTGTTCCAAAAGCAGTTAATAAAAACAACCACAGACACAATAAACTGCCACCTACTGCCTACATAAGCAGTCAACTTCTTAGGTAGCATCTCATCCGCCTTGGAGTCTTGTGAGGGTTTTGGGACATGCGCTAAGCTCCTGTCCACCATCTTGTTCTGTGTTTTCCCCACGGCATTGAATTCTTTCGTCTTAAAACGCTCTTTGTGTTGGAACAGAGCCATTGATTTCCCAGCCATCTGTGATTAAAGCTGATCTGAACATAAAATCAACATCCGTGTGAGGCTGTCGAGCAGAAAACATTCCTCCTTGGTTGAACGTTTAATATCTGGGCGAGGGAAGAATGAAATAATGACAGTGGATAGATCTGACAGGCAGCACCTGCTCATCATCATCATGTGTTTAATGAACGAGAAGAGATAACCTGCAGGACACATGATCATCATCGCTGTTTCAGCATAATCATCCAATGTGACAGCAATGCCTATGTTTATGAACAGGTTTTTTAGGTAAACTTTCAACATTTGTAAACCTAAATAACAACTTCCCAGTCAACTGGTGTAGCTCCATCACCTCCTTCAGTTTGTTAGTGTCTCAATAATGCCAGAGCGCGCTTTGCATGAACAACAGGACCGTGCTTGCATAACAATGGCCACATTTCACGTCTGAATATTTTCGTGCAAGAGTGTTACGGGCCTTAACGCCATTTCAAGAAGCATTTTCTGCACGCCACTTGACTGAGCACCTCGAAGGCAGGTTTGATTAAACTTCATCATTTAAAGACGCAATGAATGACAGCTCATTCACCCTCACACGATACCAACCAAAGAAAATATCTGTGCTTGATGATAACATAAACTAGATGTTCTAATCAGATTTCCACTGACGGTGCCAAAGCCGCTTTATTTTCATTTCGACGTCTGGTATTAATAGAAACATCGCATTGCGGGCGCTTCGTTAAAAACCAGCCGTTAGTGGCAACCCACAAAAACAGAGACAAGCGCTCCATTACGGGAGGGGACACGTCATCATACGGACCTTCTGAAGTGCTGTTGTGCTGACGTGCAGTTTCTTCATGGGTCCCGACTCCACAGGCCCGCTGACCAGAGTATCGCTCTGATTACTGCGCAACTGTCTGTGCTGAAAGATTAGAGGGTCTTCCTCCTCTTCAGCCAGAGTATTGCCCTGAGAACAAGACAGCAGTACACATAATAAACAACAAAAATACACTCACATTTACTCCTTTAGTGCTTTACAGTACATGGGGCTTCTAAGAGCTTTACAGAAACTTGTACTGTAGTGTTGTTTAAGGGATAATGTATAGGCAGCCGGTTGTTATTGGAGAAATAGGCCCAGACAAAGGGGCTTATTTCGCGATAACAGCCGGCTGTTTGTGTGTTATCCCGCTTATTGCTTGGCTAATTTCCACATGAGAAAAAACTGGACATGAATTTGAAATATTTGATTAGCTCATTTTAACCGGATGGTGACCTTCTGCGAGAAAAGCTGTTTACTTTCGGTTTTAAGGTAAGAAACGAAGTTCAAGTCACGAACAGGCAATTTGCTTGAATCATTTGTAAATATGTCATATACAGTATGTTATTAAAGGTCCGAGAGGCACGGGTTGTAGCCCGGCCCTGTCCAGCAGCTTATCAACATATTTGTCCGACCCGAAGCCCGTCTTTTTTTTCGCTGCACCAACACAGCTCATACTACTGTTACACTCATTAATATAGCTTCGATTTTGTTTTTAACGGAAAAATTATTATATTTCGTTTTATTTTGTTTGTAAAGTTAATTTATAACAATGTTTGGAGTGATTTTATGTTTGTTAAATGTAGTTTTTTCAAGTGTAGATTTTTAAGCCCGGCCCTAGGGGCATAAAAAGTCGGACACCGATGGGCTCGGGCTGAAATGCAGGGCTCTAATCCGGGAATAACATACCTGCAAATGGCCAATCACGCATTCCAACGAGCTGAGTAATAATAATGTCTATAGGTGAAACAGATCAATAAATGATCAATAAATACCCGAAGGGCTAATCACTTCCACTTAGGTAAAGTTTGAGTTCCATTGGCAAAAATGAACCGAAAAAAATCGATAAAAAATAAAATCCAACTGAAAAAGCTCAAGCAGGACACTGTTCTGTTGAGCAGCATTATGTGCTGGTAGGGAATATCATGCGTGACAAGGAGACAGGCAAATAGTTTTTGGGTGGCAAGGGGCCACCGGCTGAAACAGGAAGTCTGGGTTCACTAGCAAAGAAGGATTGGTGATTCACACAGGGGGCTGACTTCAGGAAATGGAAGCAAGCTTCTCCAGAAGAATACAAGAGGGGTTTTGTTTCAACCCTCTGACAAGAATGAACAGTCGACAGGGACCTACTTTATGCCTAAAAAATGTGCTTTTTTACATTACGTGCGTGGGCTTGTGGAGGGCGGGACACTGACCTTTACGATCCGACAGATGAGCACATCATAGCGCTGGTGGTTGATGCGATGTCTCAACATGACTTTGTTCACCATGGGGATGAAGATCTGATACTGTGGAGGATAAAAAGGCAGATGGCACAAATGTTTCAAACTTACTTTAATACCACAGCACAAACGAATGCTACTGAACGTACTACTTTTTTCGCATTATGCACATACAAATGTGTCCTAAAGGTCCATGTGACTAAAGGCCTTTTGGTGGCCAGTACACAAATAACAATGTGTAGTTCCTCCAACTCAGGAAACTGAGGACTGTGGGTTCCAGTGATCAAAAGCAGCGGTGCTCACGACGGCCACATGTTGCCTGGTAATTTTAAGAGCGGGAACGGGTAAAGCAATGACCTCAGCCCGTCTCTGATCGAAAGCCTCATAGCACACTTAGCGAGACACTAGGAAATCATTAGACGGTCGCTTTACAACAAAGTTTCGTTCAAGGAGTAATATTATGGGCATTCTAGCATAAAATAGCTTTTTCCACAAGATGACGGCATAATGGCAACTTTACAGACCTTACAAAATGTCAGAAGTTAACCCAAGGGCACATGGAAACTTAGAGACAGTCATCCACGACTCGTACCTTTTTGCCGAGCTGAAAGACCAGCGAGGACAGCGTGTCCATGGAGGTGTTCCTCAGCTCTGGAGTGACGTCGAGAGTGCGCACGATAGGGTGAATAATTCTGGAGGCATAATCTGTGAAGTCCAGAGACTCTGTCAATCGGTCTAAAGTCTCTAAGGCCACCCTGAGGAGCAGAAAGAAAACAAACACAAGCTTAGGTTACTTAGTGAGATAAAAAAAAGGGTTACGTTTTATGCAAAATAGTGCTTTCAGTGTTGCTATGGTGGTGTAGGTGGTTGCCGGGGTTTAACCTGTTGTTTTGGGGTTGTTATGGTGCCTGTTAACACCAACGATATAAAGATTTCTATATAAGCGTCCTGACCAACAGATGTCCAAGCTTGCATGCTGCAGTTTCACATTGTAAATAAGCAAGAGCTTTAATAAATCCAAGTTTCGACTGTTTTATCATTTATCTGCTGAAAAATAAGTTGTGAAAGTGATCTCAAGCATCTGTATCTTTTTGTTATATTAGTGTAGATGCAATTTTTCTCTTAAATGTTGTTAGAAGTAAAGTTGTTGGTGTTTATGACATTTTAGATGCGCCTCAGGTAACTCCTTAAGTGGAAGTTTTTTAGATTTTTGTCTGATGTTAAAATCTTATAAAAGCTCTTCTTCCCAAGAAAAAAGGAACATCTGTACCACTATACTGCCAACAAAATCAAGCACTTTAATAAAATACAATCCGTGTCTGACTTTCCCTTCAAAATTCTCTTTTAAACTCTTCTCAGCAGTCTGTCAGTAAAACAGCAGGGATCAAATACAGATTCATGTCTGTAAAAACCGTTTCGCGGAGAATAATAAAGCAAAAGCTGGCCAAAAGCGCTGGGCTTCATGTGATCCGGGGTCACCTGACTCACTTCTGTCCTCAATACAAATGCACAACCTATTTCACCACCTCCAGTGCCTTGTGCTCATTCTTAAAGTCAATTCACTCCCTACACATCACTGTATTGTAGGGATGCTATGATAGCATTTTTTAAAGATCAAGTGCACAATGCACGATGCATTTTTCATGCATACTGATACCAATACCGATGCCTGTACCTGTATTTATTTTGGCGAGGTGAGCAAACAGGAGAGTGTACTTTGTGCTGTAGTCTTCATTAAAGGAATAGTTCAGCCCAAAAATGTAATTTGATCTATAGTTACGCACAGGGCCGGCCCGTGGCAAAGGTGGTGCCAGACTAGAGCGCAAAAAAAAACGTGACATGTGAACAGCTTCTTTCATCGTGACATGATCACAATTAATCAGTGTTCATTATGCATGTGTAATGTAAACTAGCTCTAAAGTCTAAAATATAAAACAATCCAATAAACTTTTATTTGTGTCCCTACAGCATTTGCACAGAATGTTTAAAAACCTTTCTTGTTAACCTTTATCTAAATAACAATAATAATAATGAAACATTTGTTTTTGTATTTGTATTACAAGCATTGTTTTCAAACAATGAGCAGATCATTTGAAACATTCTTATTATAATATTTTTAGTTGTTATTTATTTACTAATTGTTAATCACAATTCAAGTTCATTTTTCTGATATTTTATTAATGTATTCATTTATTTTGTGAAGGGGCGCAGGGCACCAACAGAGGCTGGGCTAGCCCTGGTTACACATTATATACTCATCCTCATGACATCCAATATGAAAGTCATTTACAACTAAGATATCATGAGAGTGAGTAAATAATGCATTTTATTTTGTTAAGATAAAGAGTTATTCAGATCAGTGCATGTATACTGACTTGCGGGCCTGCAGTGGGACATCAGGGGCGTCAAACAGTTTAACTATG
The DNA here is from genome assembly GCF_015846415.1 of Triplophysa dalaica. Taxonomy (NCBI): domain Eukaryota; kingdom Metazoa; phylum Chordata; class Actinopteri; order Cypriniformes; family Nemacheilidae; genus Triplophysa; species Triplophysa dalaica. The sequence goes on from NC_079559.1 coordinate 20,617,751, forward strand.
GGCGGCAGCAGCAGGTGGAGGTAGTCGTCCAGGTTTGCTCCAAACAGCTGTATCGCCATTAACAGCTAGAAAACAAGAGGATGTCTGAATTCTGACACTTGCACATCAATACAAAATAATATTACATTGTGACATGACAAAAAATAAATGTTTTATTGTAGAGCTGTGTGGCCACAAATCTGTCTTACTTAACACATCTCTGTGTTGCTTTTAACACAACTTGTGTTGTCCCTTTTCATTTATTTTACACCAAACAACACAAAATGTGTTAAAGTAACACATCGAGTTTTAAACAGCATAACACAAACAAAGTGTTAGAGTGTAGGGTTTAGCATTCTTAATTCCTTTTTAAAGTGAACTTCAATTGTACTTTTTCAGTGAAAGACTTTCATTCATTTTATTATTATTTACATACTGAAGATATTTATATTTTGTTAAAAATATTATGACACTATCGAAATGTAGTGGTGTGCAATGTTACACACTTCACTCATGGTATGTGTGCACTGTGAGACTGCCTGTCATCATTACATCATTTTATTGCAGTGTTGACTTTTAACAACATTAAACCTTAAAGTCCCCATGAACCGGAAGTTGCGAACATTTTTACTTTCGTATTCTGACACATTTCCGAGTGAAAAGGAATTTCAAAGGAGAAAATTAGTGGGCGTGACTTGCATTTTTCCCGGGGAATTGATTGGATGTGTACAAACAGTTGAAGGGGGGGAGTTAACGGAAGCTCCGCCCAAGCCGTCTAGTTTACGTCATTTGAGATGGATTGTCATTTCAGGGCGGAAGTCCATTTTCAGATTTGAAGATTATAAGGGCAATGCATTTTAAAAGAAAATGACCCACATTGATAAGCTATTTACTATGCAATATTTCATGAAAAAATAAGAATAGTCTTTTTTTATTTCACTGGGACTTTAATAAAAAATCAAAAGGGAAATCCCAAATAAAATGTATAAAGCTGACAGCGTCATGATAGGAGAGAACCTGGCAAACCTTGCTCTAGACCTGGCAAACACAAGGTCAAAACTTCTACACTTGAGCTTTTGTTCTCGTTCTCTCCTATAAGAACTGTCAGGTGGTTCACGGCTCCTTCAGGTCGACCTCAATGCTCTCACAGAGACGGTGGGTTCTCTCTGGACTCTGAGCGGCGTGAGAGAGATAGCAGACCCAGACTGTGGATGTGGGGCTGAATAACAGCAGAAGGACGTGTGGCTTTGGCCTGTAGCCACACACGTCTGTCAGGGGAGACTTTCTCCAGACGTCTGATGATTGAAGAGCTCTGGGAAGCTCTCATATTCTTAACTTCCTTTTGAAGCGTGTGGGGGGACAGGGGGTTCACAAGCCACAGTTTGGCCAGGATCACGTATTTATCTATAAACTCTGCGGCACATGACCTTGATCTATTACAGCGCTCTCCGGAACACTTAATTGTGATTGGTCCATGCGGCATTAAGCCTAGAACTATTTCTGTCTAATGGCCAGTACATTTTCAGACCACATTTTATTTCAATCTAATATAAATTCTTTCTTCCTTTCTAATAATTACACACATCACCTAATGAATGAACCAACCACCCAATAAAAGATTAAGAATAAATAAATATAAATCTATAAACATATCGCAAACACACCCTAAACTGTCCCAAAATTATTGTTCTCATATGACCTAAATAAAGACACGGAGGAGCAGTAAATCCAGTGAGGGTATTTTGGTCATGAGATCACATGAGAAGGCTTTATAGGACATGACATCATCTGTACCTGAACGTGAACCCGTCTGATATTTACATGATTTAAAACAGTGTGTTCAGACATGAGCGCAGACGTCCAGCGGCTCACAGAGACAGTTTGGTATATCAGTGAACTAAAGCAACTTCTTTGCATCTATCGTTTTAGTTCTTCAACACAGATTTGACATGATTAGAAAGGACCTAACTGACTCACAGTGACACTTCATGTTAGTTTGTTTTATCTAACGGTAACAAATACGTTTCAAGGTATAAATGCCACTGGCTGTTTATGTGTCATGCACGTTCCGTTTGAATGAGCCGATAATAATCTTTCTTAATAGACTTAATCGACAACATCAGTGCTGCGCTTACCTTGATGGTGACGCTGCGTCCAGGGCTGCTGTCGTGCATGAAGACTCGCAGCATGTGCGGGATCAGCTGGGGCAGGTAAAGTTTAAACTCTCCACCGAGAGCCACCACGATCTGCTCGATCAGCAGAATGATGGTGTTCTGCATTGGGTTGTTTGGAGTCCAGTATTCCTACAAAAAGAAAACCACCATATCCCAGTGTCTCAGATAATACGCACACTAGACATTTGGACATGCTGACCTGTTGTTAAGTATAATCAGAAATATTCAAGATGACCGATTCCGTCCGTAATTGACTCAATGACTTTTGTCCCAATAAAAAGGTTAAGAAATGCAAAATGTGCCACTAGGGTGTGACATCGATATCACCAGGTGCTCTACGCGTCAGGAACACAGGGTTATATTAAAAATAGGCGTTATTTTACCTTGGCTAACAAAGTTTAAAAACTTACTGCGACACGTTGATCAGGGAAATCATCACCCTTGGTTAAAATCTGATTTCATGCCATTTGGTAATGTTACTTAACGCATTAGGTCTCATGAACGACAAATATGTGGCATTTATAAATTAGGTTAACAATTATTTATACATTAAGTATAATATTGATATACTATTGTTAATGTTAGCTCAATTGGTATGTTATTGTGTTTGACCCCCAGAGTTCTCTACTAAATACATAAATGATAAAGGAACAGTTCACCTTCATAATAAATATTCTAGCTCAACTAAAGCAAACACAATGACAATAATGCTGGTTTGTTGAAATGTATAAAAATTGAGAATTTCAAACATTTCAAACAAGTCATAAATATAATTTAATTCTTGCAACAAGTTGAAGTAATTTTTTTTAAGTTGTACAAAGTTTACTTTTTTCAGTGTAGTGTTGATTTAAACAAAATGAAAGTGTTATTAGTAGAAATCAACATCACACAGGATTGAATTATAATTCCATTTTACCTGCATTTCCCCTTTTAATTCTTAAAGGGAAACTTCACCCAAAAACTAAAATTCTGTCATCATTTCCTCACCTTCTAGCTGTGTAAAAACTGTATAAATAAATTTGATGAACACAGAGAAAGATCTTTGAAAGAATGCTTTTAACCAAACAGTTCTTGGACTACCATAGTAGGAACTTACTTTATCATTTTTTTGTTCTCTTGAAGAATGTAGGACTGCAAACACTTTTGATACCATGGTCATTTTCCTACTATGGAAGTCAATTTGTTCCAAGATCTGGTTTCAGGCATACATCCAAATATCTTTATCTTTCTCAATGAGAGAGTGAGAAATAATGACAGAATTTTCATTTTTGGGTGAACTATCCCTTTAAGTAATCTAAATGTATACAACTTTACTGTCAACAGTTTTAGCTTATAGTTTGGTGTCGTGCGGTTTGAATCCGTGGCGATGCTTCTGAACAGTGGCGTGAAAAACATGTGATATTCTACGTGTTGCTATGCCTGAAAAGTTTTGGAGTGATGTGGTGTGATGATGTGAGTGGAAAGAATGATCGGGCACTTCATTAAACTGTCAATAATCCACTGATGACTAAAAGAGAAAGACACACAAAGTGTCACAGACGCTCTGACCTGCCAACGCTTTTATATGAGAGCTTTAAATGCCTCTTGCTGGCTCATATCAGGCTGCAGCATAACAGCAGGGGTTCACTTAAAAGAAAGCGCCCTCTCGATGCGACTAACATGCGCTGACATTTACCACCGACTGCTGTAAATCACAGCAGAGCAGCCGCTCAAATGCTAAAAACAAAACACTTCTCAATGGCGTCTGTGAGACCGGTGCGCATTTCAGCCTTTCCTGTGTTCCTGTGTAAAGAGCAGGCAGATGTGTGTGACTCTCACCCGAATGAGCGTGAAAATATCGTCCATGTATGGCCGGATGTGGATCTTGACGAAGCACACAACCATTCCCATCTGCTGGAAGAGGAACTGAGGGCGAAAAACACAAGTAGGAGACAAACGTCAGGTGCAACTAAAACCTCAACAATGAATCCTCCCTGTTTCAGAAAAAAGTTGGCGATACACAATCAAATGAAATCAGAACAATACATCTGTTATAGAAAGGGATCATTTGCCGGCATGGGTTTGAGGACTGGTACATGAATCTTTCGCAGACAACACCATCTCATTAGCAAGACTTAACATCAGCGTACCTCTCTGATGCTGCCGTCGCACACCCTGATGACGTTGAGGAAAGTGGGCATGACCTGCGGCAAGAACTGCACGCATTTCAGGCCGAGCGATTTGAAGATGAAGGTGACGGCCTGCACCACCATGGTGTGATGATTGGACAGCGATGGGTCGCGGAGGATACGCATCAGCGTCACTATGGCGACCGCTGGGTAGAACTCATCTAGTGGCAGGTTGCCCATGTTGACCAGCATCTCACTGGTACTGTAGTCAGCTGTAGAGTACAAACACAGACACTTGTTTCTAAGATCACAAACACTTAAAGATTAGATTCAATTCAAAGAGGTTTTAAATAGTACCAGTAAGTACAAATAGTTTAAAAGTTACACCAACGTTCTTGTTAGCATGAGTATTGGATGGTACATTGAAAAAGCAAGTAGTGTTTATTAGCAATGGGCAATTCTAGCTTTATGTGACAAAAATTTGAAATATAAATTCTCAGAGAATGTATTTTTTATGATCTTTATCTTGTTTGATTTGAACTATTAAACAAAATACCTATTATGTTTTCATGATTAGACTTATTCTATTAAATAAAAAATGTATGTGAGGTAAAATAAGTTTAAATCAAGAATGTTTTGAAATTCACAACATTTCAACACAACTTTTATTTAAATGAAAGGGTGCTATTGGGTTGTTTAAGGTAAACATCATATTATGCAACAACGCATTGCTTTACGTTCTACTTTACGACCAAATGTTAGTTTAGAGTTAGTTACAAACTATCGAGTAGTTACTAAGGCTCTAGTGTGGACTTTATGCTCACATTTAAGAAAGAACTTACGAATGGCTTGTGCAGCCCTACCCAGACATCAGAAAATGTTTTAATTTTCATGTGTATGTTTATGAGGAATATGAACGGTTACGGATGTGACAATAGCTTACCATGACTATAGAAAATATTTTTATCAAACATATAAAAGATTTCACATGAGTGTTTAAAGAGTACATAACATGAGATCGTGAAATTGGCATTTCATGCAGTGGGTAATGTTGCCGTGTGTGAATGTAAAATGTCTGCCAAGTTATTAATCCGAAAGTGAATGAATAAAGTTTTTGGCCTGGAGAAAAGGGAGTCGACTCTGAATCACGCAAACGAGTCGTCCCTGTTGCGATTCGCACACCACCGCAGATTTACGTCACTACATATAGTCCCCGCCCTCATTTTGCTAGGACTGGACATGAAAACTTCACTCTCCTCCCCAAACACTGTCGCTCCTGATCCTCATTCACTTTAGACCAATAACAGCAGACTAGACCATCTGACCAATCGCAGCAGACTAGACCATCTGACCAATCGCAGCAGACTAGACCATCTGACCAATCGCAGCAGACTAGGCTAGCGCAAAGGAGGAGATTAGACTGATGAATTACAGAACAAATCATTTGAGAGTCAGTAAAGAAGTAAGGTAAGAATAACTGCCTGTTATAACAAAATAATAGTGTTTTTACACCTTCTATGTACATAAACTTGTTGTTGGACCTCAATAAGCCAAAGTAGGACCTTAAGAATCCTTAGTTTTGTACTCTTTCTTTGGCAATAAAAAGGTAAAAAAATAAATTAAGTATTTTTAGTAAAATTACTTTAAGGCTTAAAATTTGCTTAATTATTCGCTCAGTGGTGGAAGATCAGTGAGTCAAATAATGGTGAAATCATGCCACTCTCAACTGACTGTGTCTTATTGAAAATATCCAGCTAACTTAACTCTCCTCAGGGCTGTAAATAGCGAGACCAATTTGAGGTTTCACAAATATGTGACACAGGAGGCACCGCGGTCTGCTGCCAACCACTTCCTATAGTCATAAACCTCTAGCACACATGTACCTTAGTAAACAAACCCGCTGTATGTGTGCGAGGGTCTAAATGATGTCATGCAGTCATCTGTTTCTCATCCACACCAACCCGTGCCCTGAAATCTGTGTGCTGTTTGATGTGGGCTCAACAGGCAGTGTGTGATCCGCTCAACCTTCTCACATCCACAGCTTTCATTTGTTTTAAAGCGCCAGACGCAGGAAGGAACACAGGGATCGGGAGGCTGATGGCCTACAGCAGAAGCAATGATCTTAAACACTGTAAAGTTCATTTGCGGTCACCAGAAAACATTTCCCGTGTTCGCTTTCATTTAATCACACGAGCTGTAAAACTGACATGACTTCAGATGTCAGAACAATCCTGGATTTTGCCATTTTAACTCCTAAATTCTTGTTATGGACAAGGAACATGTCAAACTATACGATCCTTTCAGATCACAGCATGTCATCTTTAACAATGTATGTGATGTCAATGAGGAGGCTGAACTAGTGTGTTTTTTACAGGCATTCGTTTACAAAAAAATAGGGATGCACGATAAATTATCGTATATATATACCCATATTGATATCTGTCGATAAATGGTCATTTTTTATGTTATCCATAAATCATATTGTCTGGTTAAACTTCTTCAGCTACATGCTGCTCACAGTTAAAATTCAGCACATTACTGTCTTTCTGTCGTGATCGTTCACTTACTGCTATTAGCAAAACATTGTTGATGTGGGTACAGTATTTATGAATGTGTAAATTATAGGAACAAAAGCATATTGTTTGAATCAGACTGACGAATGGTTTCTGTCTCGAGCCCTGTTAGACATGTGGCTATATTTTCTGGGTTGCTCTGGAAGAACATCACTAATTTGTTTATTAAATAAAAAAATACCAGAAAAGTATGAAGGTAAAAGAATCGTAAAGTAGGCTTGCTACATGGTTTTAAGGGGAAAGAATGGAACTTATGGTTACCTTGTTTTCTGTAGTGAATGCTTTTAATATTTACATACTGTATATCGGCCAATATATGGGTTATCAGCTTTCAATGTTAAAGAAGTATCGGTTATCACTATCGCCCAAAATGTACATATCCGTTCATATCATCCCTACAAAAAACCCAAGAAAACCTGACAGACGCTGCATGGGCTGTCGTTGCTATGTCCACTGAGATAAACAATCCATTTTTAGGTCCCGAAGCCCATTGTCATTTCCGAATCATCCCAACACCCTATGTCACCTTATCTTATCATATTGTGCAGTCGGAACCTATTATTAGAATAAAGAAACTTTTGTAAATACAAAGAAGCGAAAACGACATCTTTATTCTGTATCAGCCACCGTAGAGCTTCAGAAGCAATACGCAACCTCACTGCTAGATGCCACTAAATTTCATACACTGGACCTTTAAAATAAGTTGAGGACTTTAAAACTTTAAAACAGTCAATTGTAAAGACATTTTGAGTGCACATTAAATTTAAGGGAGTAAAAAGTTATTGTACAGTGTTCTGAATATTGCCAGAATGTTGTTTTGCGGTTGCTTGGATAACACTAGCTCAGGTCAAGAAATACTAAAGAGAAGAAAGATTCAGACATAAAGTCAAAACATCCTCCACCGTCACATCCATCACTGAGCTTTTTCTCTTTCTTTTAACCTGAACGTGGCATTGCCTGGTTATTAAAATAAAGGTGTTTGTTCTCCGCAGCGAGATATTTATCTTAACGTGGGACTGTCTGTATAGACAAAGCTGCACCAGACAGACACTTTGACTGTAACCCAATGCCTCAGTGGGGAGATATCCACAGTACTTTATGAGCTCCGCTGGTAAAACCATTAAGAGTCTCTCTCTGTCGCACGACACGAGATCTGATCTGAGGTCTGAGCTGGAAGAGTTTGATACTCTGTAGAACGGCCAAAGAGGTCAATGAGCTGCTTCTAATAAACCAACCGCGTTAAAAAAAACATTTATTGAGTTTAGAACTATCACTCTTCTAAAGCTGAACTTCTACAATAACTCTGTATGCAACGATAGTATTTATTAAACTAGCAATTCATTTTGTGGACTAACACACAATAGTTCAAGACAACTTGTACAACAACATTAAAACTCACAATAATTTGGAGCTTTAGAGATTAAACAAATGCAGTTACAGTAACTTACAATGAAAGTGAGTTTGACTCATACACTGTCATCACGAGATTAAGTGTTTTGTGCGAGTAAATTAGTCAATGCAAAGTCAATGCAAAAACGTGTATTGATGCGAACTCGAGGCAGGCGATGCGAAAGATGCAAATCGGTTGGTGCGATTGACGCGAATGCGCATCATTCTCATTTTCCACACAGGTTGTATAAGAAATATTTGTCAGATCGCAAGACTCACGGGAAAATAACAAACTTTTCCCATGAGTAATAAAGAGCGTGGAACACGATTGCTTGCGTTTGTTGTGAACTAGGGGTGATAATTTGATGCTTAGATAGGAGGTAAATAAAGTCACTTTATTGGTAGTTCATTGGTATTGAACGTGCTGTATTCCCGTTTGTAAAAAAGAATGAATTATTATCGAGTAGTTTTAAAAATAGTTTTGAGGTGAGATCTGGTCTAGTAAGCGGCACAGCATTGTTACGTGATGTTTAATGAAAATGTTCATTCATTTTACTATTTGTGGCTTCCCCTGCATTACAGACATTTTGACTAAACACATTTATTTTGCACATTGTTAATTGAATCTGGCTTATTAAGTTTATTCGTTATAAAGTACATTCTGTTCTAAACAAATTTTGTGAATGAATGTTTGCATCAATTTTGCGCTGTAAATTCTGTCATGAATTACAACCACACAAGTTGTTCCAAACCTGTATACATTTGCTTTCCTAAATTCTTCAAAATATCTCGAATATAAAACTTTTTCGTACTATGGTAGTCAATGATGTCCCAGAAATGTCAGTTGCTTACATTTTTCCAAATATCTCTCTTGGTGTTCAGCAGAACAAAGACATTTATACAAGTTTGGAACAACTTGAGGTTGAGTAAATGATGAGAGCATTTTCATTTTTGGAGGGGTGGGGTATACCCTTTAAACACAAAAAAATACAATCTGCAATGCTATGACCTCCACTGTAAATCAAGTAAATTATTTTCTGTGGTGTTTTACATTGATAAAATCTCTTTTTTTGGAATCCGAGTTCTGGATCTGGTAAACCATGTTGTACTTGGTCATTGGTCAACCTTTTTAGGGAGAGGAAATATCTTTATCTGATACAGAACTGTGTGTTCAGACTTTCAGGCACGTGCATATGAAATGAGGGAGACGTTGGGATGGGCAGAAAGTGAGAGGAACTATTATGAGATGGCATTTTAATTTGATCTAGGACGCACGTGGGATTACAGCCTTGCAAAAATGTTTCCGAAGTGAAGATCAACAAAACAGAGAAACAAAGTGCGTACGAAGCTTTGCGAAAGGCCAAAGGATGCGAGCCAACATGTGTGAGTATGCTACCCTGGAGTTCTGGCCGAGTTTCTGGAAAGGGAAGTTTGTGTCTATTTAGATGTGCTCTGTTTGCACCGGAGAATGCATCTTTTAGATGCTCAGCATCTTCTCTGCATCTGTGATTCATTGTGTTGATGGGAACGGACAACTAGCGTGTTTTGAGCGCGTCTGGATTTGCTTTAGAGAACAAGTGTACGGGTGCTCACCTGAATCTTGGCTGGACTTTGACTCCGAGAGGCTGACGGCTGAGGCATCGCGAGATTGGTCGATCATACCGATGTTCACCTTGTGTTTGTAGGGGTCCAAAGCTCCGAGCAGGCCCAGGACACGAATAGCCTTAAGAGTGTGAAAGAATCACAACGTCAATGCATTATCTGGAACATTCCATGAAAAACATTTTATGTTTTATGGAGAGAAATATAAAATGTTAAAAGCAGTAAACCCCCCGCCCCACCTTGAGGGGTTAAACAGAGAATCAAACAACAGTATGAAATAATTCCTTATTTCTCCAAAATAATATTACAGTAGATGCTTTAACAAAGAGGTGTGATTTGGGGCTTCACCTAAATTTAAAAATACATAATTGCAATATTTTTTTTAACTGTTTAAAGTTACCATTATATGTAGTTTCTACCATTTATCTATCTTTTTTCCCATTTTGTCTTTGTTTTATTTATCCGTTGTAGCCAACCTTTTTTTCTTTATTATTTCTATATTAACTAATGATTTTAATTGTATCTGTAATCGTTCCATTTGACAGAAAGCTTAGTGGGGACAGACACTTTTTCTTTAATTATAAATCCAGTTCTTTGCTCTCACAGCTTTCAAAACCTCTTGAGAAATAATTTGTACTTAGACTACAGAATTCCACAGATAAACATAATTTGTTGAAGAAACAGCAGTATGTTTTTTTTATGAGGATAGATGTCAAAATGTACAAATAAATAATGTTAGATTTGATCTAATGAAATTGACGTGTGAGGTTCCACAAGGCCGTGTGACCGTGTTAATTTTATACAAACAATATCTGTACAGTTTCGAATGTACTAAAAATGGTCCTTCTTGCTGACAATACAGTTTTTTGCTTCTGACTGCAGTGGAAAATGAATTGATAGTCTTTAAAAACGGTTTGACGATAACAGACATTTGTTAATTTTGTTTGTTTATAATATTTAGTAATGAGTAAACTAATTAAGAAGTCGAAATTAAAATGAATAATGTTGAATTGGATACAGTGTATGAAAATAATATAATTGATCATAATTTATGTTGGAAAACATACCGTAATGTACTATAATATACAATCTAAAATGTCCAAATCTATACAGCGAATCTTATTGAATAAAAAGACACATTTCATTTTTATTTTAACTCATAATATATATTATACTGCTCACTCAAATTATCATACATTACTAGCAGGTTGGTGAAATAAGCCAATGCTTCTTCAGCCCATACCTTCTTCAGTTAGAATAAACTATGAATATTATTGTGAAAGAAATGATTTATGATTACTGAAAACAAATTGAAATGGAACTCTAAAAGTTTAGACACCAACTATTAATGCTCTTGAAATGACATCCAGAAGCATCAATACCTCTCTCCTGATGCCCTGGTTCTGCTCTGTCTTCAGGAAGTTGAGGAGCACCTCCAGTAATGATGGGTACTTCCTGTATGGCTCCACCACATAACCAGTACTGGCTACTTGCTGACCCAGAGTCCAAAGTGCCACCTGGTGGAAAAGAAAATGATTATTTCTGTGTATCAACCTTCCCTTTAATTAATGCCTCATTTTTCATGTGTTTCCATAGAGAATCGTGTGAAAGCATGTTTTGACTGTTTTAAACTGGCTCTATTGTCTTGTAATGACAGTTTCTCCACTTTAGTGCTTTTAACATTGATCCAGAACACCAAATCAACCAACACTTCATCTCAGTCACACTTAAAGGTAAAAAATTCAGTTGTGTGAGTTGCTGTGAACCTCTGGAACATAAAACTGACCTGAAATCACTCAAAAGTCCATAACACGTCTGATTGTTAAAGCAGAATATGACAACAGAACACAGAAACTGACTCCAACTGTTACTGAAATACATTTGTGCCTGTAAAGCAAGATTTTCCACTGCAATTATAGAGAAAGGAAAACAAAGTGTCCTTAATTTCCCATAATGCCTTGCAAGGGATTACAAAGGCTTTAAGGGGGAAATAAGTGTGTGGGTCTGTGTGATTGCTTGTGAACTGGTTTGACCTTCATTATGAGAACTCAGTGTCTTCAAAACGTATTCTACCCCATCTGCATTATAAGCACATCCCATAATTCATAAAGCTACTGTACATACACATACTAAACTTTTCTTATCAAGTTTTCTGATGTCTTTATAATGACTGCTGGCCAACAGACGCAGTGCAACTATCCACTTATCTAATGGATCTGCTTTGACATGTGTCAGAGTAAAAACAATAATTGAGGGCATCTGTTGGCACAACTTAATTAAATAAATCAAAAATCTAAATTATTGGTATAATTAAAACGTTTAAGTGTCAAACTCTATTTTGATGAGTTGTGCTGACTTAATAATGTTGATCATTACTTGAGCTTAATCTTGAGTGTAATTTTAACCATTAAAATCTGTCTTTGTGTTTTACAACAATATTTAAATTGCAGTAACTCTTAACTTAATTTTTTAATACCAATTGAGTTCCGGTTTCCAAGGCTCTCCCTAACCATGTAACAAACAGGTGTTTGAAAAGTATAAAATAAATGTGTTCATGTTCAATCATTTAACTTAATCTATTACAGTTAAGGGTACATGACTGATGCCTGTTGTATTAAGCTATAGCATTGCTGAGGATCTCCATTTCCCATCATGCTTTGCAATGGTACTGGATAATGAGAGTTAATGTAGAAATACAGAGGTATTTTATGGATTTTAATCAAGATGAGTAAAGCACAAGACTTAATAATGTTATAATAATAAATCTTGTAAAGGTGATGCTACAGGCATTAATCAGCTCTTGTTTTAATTGCTATTGAGAATTTTGTAAATTAAGATATAAAATAAAAAGAGTATTTGTGTCTGATTAAATCAGTTTAAAAAAAAAGTTGGAACAAAAAATTGTTGTTCATCATTGAAATTATTAAGTTGATGATACTTAAAAATATCTGTAATCTAAGAAATAAAAAAGGAATCTGTCTGAGCCAATGTAGTTTGTTGAACTTGTTAGAAGTTGTCACAACTCAAAAATATGATGCAAACTGTAGCGTAAACTTTTTATTGTTGAGTCTACACAATATTTTAAGAGGGTAATTGTGGCAACATATCAACAGTTGCAGCCTTTAAAACACATGGAATCTAAATGTCCTCGGGAGTTTGGACTGGGAGTTTGTCTCAACCCCTGATGTTACTGAAATGGTCAAATCACAACACAGAACAGGGCACAAAATAGAAAGCGTATGATGAGACCCTTGACAGAATACACATGAGCAAACCTGTCGTTTAGCCAATGAGGAGGAGTCCTGCAGCATGTCCATGATGATGGGGAAGAGCTCGTCCATCCATTTCCTCATCTCCAGTCCGCTCACCTGTGATACAAATATAGAAAAAAACAGACACACGTTACACCATTTCAAATGATCAAATGACACATCCTAAATGAGCATCGTTTCGAGTAAGTGTAAAATCTGAAAACCCAAATGATTTTTTACATTATTGTGGGCTTCACACATTTGTTTCACCAATTCACTAAATGCCAGACAGTTCATCCCGAAAATCTGGAAGCAATAATGTTTGTCCCGCAACATCCATCCAGGTGGCTACAGTCCATCCGTTCAATACCGACCATCTTAGTCATGTCTAACACCACAATTCATCCTCTTCAGAAGCTATTCGCTCTTAACGCCTAAATTCCACTTTTCCATCCTCTCTTTGCTCCGCCTTCTCTCTCAGTGTCCTGGTACATTTAGTTTCTCTGCTTGCGTCTCCCTAACTTCCTGTTTTCCGTGGATCTACCCTGACCGTAATTTTGACCTGTTCCTCCAGATCATGCACCTTTGAGAAAAACACCTGAGCAGGAAGGCATACTGGATCTCAGACAGGTAGAAAGCGTCACAAGGTCAAGTCAGAAAAGTGTCCGTTACCTGGGCGAGTTCACCAATGGTTGCTAAAACGCTGATGATGACTCCAGGGTTGGGGTCTGGATCTTTCAGCTTCAAGATGAGGGCCTGTTTGAAGAACAGAATGTTAAAAATGAATTTGCATCCAGAAATACGACAAATTACTTGACAAGGGAATTAAAAAGGAACTGAATTCCCCCAATAGATGACAAAACAATAATGTTATTTTATGACCCAACTATAGTCTAAATAGAAAACTTTATTAATCTTTGTATTGTGTAATGTAAATGTTTCTTTTAAAGCACCCGTCTATTCATTTAAACCAGCCTACAGATCACTTGGACTATTTGAGTACAGTCAACCTCGAGTACCTTGAGAATGGGCTCCATGTATGGGCGGATGAGTCTTGGGGCGTTAGACACCAGGTGACCCAGCATTCGGGCACTTTGCTCTTTGTTTCGGCCCACACCGCTGTGTTCAAGCTCGGTCAGAATCTGCAGAAGGTTTAAGATCTATCAACATCGTAAAGTTTTACAAGTTTGACATTTTTCAATTCTGTGCATTCATAACAGATGTGCCACAACTGAACGTTGGATCAAAACACAGGCTGTAAGATATTACTGTAATTGCTTAGTAGCAAAGTGGTTCCTAAGCAAAGGAATAGCTATCTAATGTCAATCTGCTTTAATAAGATCAAGTGAAGTTTAAAAAAATCTGACATTCAAAACAAGTTTGAGTTTATTTCACATATGCCAGGGAAAGTTAGGCAGAGATGTTCTGATATTACAGAGACCTGCCACCTGCTGGACAAAGCAACCAAGAACAGATATGTTCACAACAGAAGGTATGAACAGAAAACGGAATCCCACAATGCAATGCACTTAACCTGACCTTCAATTAAAAAAGATATATTATGAAAACAGTATGTTAGTATGTTCCCACATGGAATACTAGTGTACTGCTCAGTGCACGCTGCAATATGTCAACATGAAAATAAGGATGAATAACAGTATGTGAGGTGTACCTGAATGAGCATCTTGCGCAGGAAGGGCATGACAAACGCAGGGTTCATGCTGCTGAGACGGCCGATGGTGCAGATGGCCAGTTCACGGATCTCAAACACTTCATCGTTCAGAGCCACAAACAGAGCCTGAAGGTTCTCTGCCTGTGCCAGGTGGGCATCGAACCGTTCGTCCAGAGAGGCCAGCACGCAGTAACGAATATCAGGATCTGTAACCACACATATCACAAATACAAATCACATTTTGAAACTAGTATACGTCAATTAGTATAAGTCAAAATCATCTGTCTCACCTGGATCAGTGATGCCCACCACCAGCAGCTTGCTGAGGACGTCAGCCACCACCTGTACAGCCGTTTGACTGACCACATGTCCGTGGCCATTGATCAGGTGGATGGAGGGTGTGAGTAAGCGTGAGCAGGTGCGTGCCGCCTCCATCCGGATCTCCTTGTGCTCGCTGTTCAGGAAGTGGTCGGCACAGTGGCGCACGAACTGAGTCAATGAGTGACCTGAAGATGAATCGAGTAAGAACCTCATAAATCTTTTACCTTCACTGCTGATATTGATCACACGGACTCGTCCAGGTTTACTAAACCACTGCATGGATAACCTTAATATATCAATAACTGTATCAAAAACAACAATCTTAAATACTATTTTTACAATAAAAAAAAGATGGACTACTTTACGAAGCCATCTGGTCAAATTAGGCTAGGTGAATTTATCTGATTGATTATATTCGGTTATGCTATTTAGGTAAAAAAATGTAAACGCTTAATCTCCATACTAAACAAACTTTCATCTACTGTGTCTCATACCCTCAAACTCAAAGCTGCCGAGAGTACGCAGCGCCAGAGTGATGCTGCCCACATCGCTGGCTTCCGGGATGTTGGTGAGGCTCGGTGATGATAGCTGATACGCCAGGCCCTTGGGCATGCCCGGGTGCCGCAGGGGCTTGTGCATGAGCACCAGAGATAGCATCTTTAGCAGCCCGTCCTGGATATCTTTCTTCAGCAGAGGGATCTGACGGCTCAGGTCGTACAACACTGCGGTCAGAGCAGGACTGAGGTGAAGAATGAGAGAACAATCAGAACACAGAATAATTTCTGAATACAATCTATCATCCTCTGGCACTTATGAGTAAAATAATTTGTATATTTCTAATGTTTTATATTAGTCTGATATAGGTCAATCATACAACATGAGTTGTATTCAATAACGCTGGAGTTACACCGCTCGTAAATGCCACTTTGTTTCATCAACTGAAGAGCTTTGAACTTAAAATCACAATATTTCTGACTTCACTTGAAACAAGCAGTTCCTGAAGGTGAGTAAATAGAGATCAAATGTTTATAAAGGGTTTTATGTTACAGCGCATGCGCTCTTTGTGACCCCCACTGAACTTCCGGTACACGTTCACAAACAATAGAGTGTCTGTAGATTATTTCTGATAAAAATCGAAAGAAACCGAAAACAGACGATTTTTGGCTAAACTTGTCTCCAATATTTTGAATTTAGACTCTGATACCAAACTCAACCGCTATATGTCATTGTACAATGTGCTTTGTTTAAATGCGTCAAAACTACAGGACCCATTCAACAAAAATAATAATACAAATGAAAACCCGAACTTAACTATAGTGGTCAGGAGTGGACACATCAGACTATAGCACCATTATTTGGTGAAGTGTTTATAGCACAGGTTTGGACTAAAAGAACTCCATCATCTGCTAAAGTGACATCTTTGGTTTAAAACAGTAAGGCCTACATGACAGCATCAAGCGGTTTGTCTGCCACTGTACCTCAGGCCTACAGCTAACATGGGCTCCAGGAGCTCCTTGACATCCTGCTGGATGCTGGGACCCATGGCTCTGGATAACATACTGATACACGTGAACACTGTGGCATCCACCTGCATGGTCTTCTGCCTCCTAAAACATCACAAAAACAGAGAATGATGTAACAAACCAATGCTTTTCATTACATTTGAATAAGTGTCAAGGGTGTGACGCCCATTTATTTTGTGTCCCTGTGGTTTAATTACATTTTATAGGGCTAAAGGACCGAGACTAAATTCGGGTTTGAATTCATTTTCAGAGAGTATTTAGGGAATGATTGCAGAAATGTCTATGTGGTGTAACCGTAAAAACTTTATACGAAAAATGTAGCTTGTTTAAAAACGATGGAATTCTCAATAAGAGACCATATAAGAAAGCTTGGCTTAATATTACAATAATCCTTTTTAATAGTAAATAAGAGTAAATGGAACTCCATTGTTCTAAATATTATAATTCATTTGGGGTATCGTGTGAGTCAAGTCAAATTCATTAAGTGTCAAGGAGCAATTTTGTTAATATTTCGCAATAAGACTTGATGAAATCACAGAGAAGAACCCCTGATGTCACTAACTTCTGCATGTAAAGGCTAGAATCTCTTTTTAAAAAGTGAGATGATTTGACATTTTAAGGGTATGGTACTTAAGTAAGCATGTCAAATGGTATGACCCCAGGAACACATAGATATTTCATCATTATAAAAATGTAAAGGCATAAGGTCTTTGTATATTTGTTAATTGTCATCATTGTTGTTGTGTAATTCGTTTTGTAAAAAGATAATGTGACAGAGGAGAGTTTATGGATGGGAGTTTAATGTGCAATGTTATTTTTGTATTTTGTCTAAGATAGTTCTTCTTACAGTGATTTCTGAAGTGTAAACAGACATTTCCACAGTGTTTTATGTGCAATAAAGCTTCAGTAAAGTTTTGGCCATCATGTGGACGTGGTCCGCATTTGAAATATATAGTCTTTTTTTAGTAAAAAAATAAAAGAGCTTTTCTTTCCAATTTACAAGGACAAAAAGCCCATATTTGATGACATTGATGCACGCTTTAACCATGATCTAATCACTGCGAGCACAGGTTCCAGATGCAGGTTTGGAGTCTTACTTGTGTGCAAAGTCTTTAGGTGGCAGTGCGGCTTTGATGATCTCCAGGATTTTGGTGAGGTAGGGCTGAATCTCGGTCCTCACGGCCACCACCAGCAGCCCCAGAGCCTGAAACGCTGCCGTGCGCTCCTTCTCTTTCTTCAGACAGCCCAGCAGGTGGCCCATAGTGTCCTGTAAATACTGGTCTGTGGATGAGACAAGAGTTCAAAACAAACCAGTAACATCTACAATCTTCACTGGATTCCTCATCACGTGTGAATTCGAGCTTCAGACTGTGCAATAAGGTCTGGAAAGATGCGTTTACCGGTGAACGTGTTCGGCTTGAAGGCAGCGAGTCGAGGCAGCAGGCTGAGAATGGTCATCTGAATCAGCGGATTCTTACTGGTCCTGTATTTCAGTACCCAACGACACACCTGAACAACAGCAAAGCCATGGGTTAGGTTTCCATCCAACAAAGTGTCTCAACGCATTTCAACACCCAAGGATGCGTATAAAGAAGCGTGTGAATAGCAGATGTATCAGGGCACATCTTATTTTTTTTAAACATCCAAACATAAAGAGTGACAACGATCTGTGCACTCGCCTGGGTGATGGGTGGTCTGTATAGTTTACAATCCCAAATATTCGGCCAACGGACGAACAAAAACGCCCAAATATCTGACACTCATTCAGCACAACATTGATCACCTGGTCGAAACGCTCCTCCATCAGGTCTCTGCAATAGCGGCTCTCCACCAGCGTGCTTTTGGAGGGAACAGGCGTAGCGCCGAAGTTCAGGAAGCCCTGAGGTGTGCTGTATCCCAGCAGGCCCAGCAGAGCGTTGGACTGCGGCGGCTGCACCGACTGAAAGCTGGTGAAGGGCGTGATGTGACGCGGCTTAGTGCCGAAACCCATCATCTCCTTACAGTACTTATCATGAACCATCTGCTGCTGTGTGATCTCCTCCATCTCCTCTCTCATCCGCTGATGAAGACAGAGAATTCAAGATTATGAATGAAAACATTAAGGAAAGGCAAGAAAGACTGATGTATGTACAGTGTGTATGGATGGGTGTCTGTCTGTAGCGTGGACTTTCAAACCTCTCCCTCCATGCTGCTTATGCGAACCAGTTCAT
Source organism: Triplophysa dalaica (assembly GCF_015846415.1). NCBI lineage: Eukaryota > Metazoa > Chordata > Actinopteri > Cypriniformes > Nemacheilidae > Triplophysa > Triplophysa dalaica. The sequence continues at coordinate 20,636,553 of NC_079559.1, forward strand.
TGAGAATCAGCAGGGCTCCGTGCACGCGGTCGTCTTTGTTCATGCCCTTCTCTTTAGCCAGAGTTTCATCAAAGCCTTTCTCAGCTTCCTCAAACGTTTGCTATTCATGCCACAGCAACATTGTGTTAACCATTAAAAGTGTGCACGCATACAGTATGTCGACAGCAATGTGTTGATTCTGACCTTGTACCACTGAGGTTTCTGCATCTCTTTGGTCTCTCTCTGGGTGGTGAGGATCAGGCAGGCTCTGAGGGCAGATACAGCGCCCTCGCGGATCGCCTGTTTGGAGTCCCACACCGCATAGAAGATGTTGTCGAAGAACGGCTGCACCTGCTGGAAAAAGAAGGTGGGCGCACTGACGGCGAGCTCCCGCAGCACCAGCACCTGCAACACAAAGACGAGAGAATTCAGGTGACATCAGCCTGAAGAGTACAAGAACACTTGCCGACACGTTCGTTCAATCAAGGGCATGAAAATGGGAAAGAGAACTGGGGCGGTCCTAACATCCATGATGCATTTTGTCATGCTATACCTCAACGTGCAATTCCCCATGATCATTTAGATTAGGCCTGTACGATTTGGCCTAAAATCTAAATCTCGATTATGAATTTTTTCATATTTTTTACTGTAGTTCACTAACCTCGTTTGTACAGTAACTATATATTTTTCTAATCATTTTTTTCTTATCTCGTATTGTTTCAAAATAATCAAAGGAAATACAAAGTACAGTATTTTTGGTTATTTATTGATCATTTAGAACAGTTCACATCTTTGTGGCGGCTGAAATCGATCGTAATTTACATATCACACCCTTAAAAATTCAGGGTGTAGACGCCTCACCCCTAGATTTTGTGTAATCCGGCCAAAAAGAGGAACTGTTATGATTAAGGCCCCTCAAACCGGCCTGGAGCCTGCAAGCTTTGACCCAGTGCGCGTCTTCCAACCCTAGCGAACATCCCACAAATAAAAAAAATGAATGATGTGTTTTGTCTGTTTTTATTAGAATGCATATTTGTCAAACAAAGAAGCTATCGTCTTGCAAATAGGTAAACTAACCCATTGCATATAAATATATTGATTAGGTCTATTGTAGTTTTTTATGTTTAACGTTTAACTGTGCATCTTCCATTCCATTCCATTTTCTACCGCTTATCCGAACTACCTCGGGTCACGGGGTGCCTGCGCCTATCTCAGGAGTCATCGGGCATCAAGGCAGGATAAACCCTGGATGGAGTGCCACTGTGCATTTTAATCGTCATTGTAGTAGAGTAGGCGGGGCGAGACCGTGGTTCGAGTCCGGTGAGTAATTGTGAATGAGCGCCAGCTGTGCGCACACCGGCCTCGAATCACGTAGGAGATGGGAGCATATAAAAGGAACGAGCGACCGGACCGTCGAAGAGAGAGGACCGGGCCCGAACTTGTTTTACGTTTGTATTTATATTTATATTTGTTGTTTATGTTATTTCGCCGGCGGTCGTCCGTGAGGGGCCGCCGGCTGTTATTATTTATATTAAAATTTTGTGTTTAATGTCTGCCGGTTCCCGCCTCCTTCCTTCCATTGTATTGAGCTTTGTTACAGTCATAAATTATTTAAGTAGCCTAAAATTTCATTTAAGTTTTGTACACAAAAGCACCCGCTAACGTTGTAATTTCAAGCATTTAAATAACCATATAATTGGGCAAGAAAATAAAATACTTTATAAATGTAAATGAAAATAAGAAATCACATTGGAATCTATTTTTACATTGTCAAAATAAACGAAAAAATGTAATCTATCTTTCTATAAGTCATTATTCCGCTATCAAGAGGGTAAAGCATAGACTCAAAACTTGCGTACACTAGCTGTGATCTGTCGTGAGATTTGATCCTAGCAACTGCTCACATCCATTTTGATAAATGCGTGGAAACGACCGTACGCCCAGTTTTTATATAAATATAAAGCAGTATTTCAAGTCTCTTTTGCTCTGATAAGAAAAAAGTGAGGAAGCGGCGTCTGTCGACATGTTAAAGGGAAAGTAATGGAAATAACCAACATGGTAACATTACGTCGATTAGGGGTCTTGAACGTCACACAGCCCTAATTTCAATTTTTTACAAAACGTACCGCTGCATGCCGTCTGCCTTCGTTCCTGTCTGCTCCCAGCCACTCCAGAGCTCTCTTCACCTCAAACTCCACATACTCGGCAGTGAAGGTGTCTCCGGCCATAGAGAGATGACCCATGGCTTTCGAGGCCATCTCCATGACCACCGAATCACTGGAGGGCAGCAGGTTGCGCAGGTAGTTGGCAAAGCGGCTTATCCTGGTGGCATTTCCCCCCTCCACGCCGATCAAACTCACTGGAAAGATGACAATTACACAATGACCAATTAAGCCGAAGCATCTGATCTACAGCGGATATTCTTCAGATTCAGACTCACCTATGGCAAGAATACCGCCTTTCTTCTCATTCACATCAGAGCTGGACACCAGCTCAAATATATGGTGGTTCAGCTCATCATAGAAAGTTGTAGCTTCATCTTGGCTCAGCTTTAGACAAAAGCACAAACATCAGCACAATTGTTCAATCATTTCTAGTTGTTCCTGCTTCATTTAAGCTGTGTTCACAAAACCTGCCCAGTGTGAACACAACCCTCAAACACACTTTGGAGTAACTAGACATGAAGATTAACAACCAGAAACAATTCTCTTTCGACTGCAACACCTTTACCTCTCTCAGTTCAGTGGTGACGTAGTGTTGGAGGTCTTTGGCGGATTTGGCACGCGTGTCTTCATTACGACTCTTCAGGCCGCTCACGAACTGTTGCAGCACAGAGGCAGTGCCAGACATGCTGGCGGCTCAGACGGACCTACCAGCAGCTCTACCTGCAATTCACACAACAGACACCACTATAAACAGAGCTAACGTTTATGTCTAAACAACAATGTCGTGAGGTCTCAGTGGTTCCTAGAGATCAAACCCTTGATCTAGATGTTGCTAATGCAATGCTCTACCAATTGATCTACAGGCAAAAAACACTTAAAGTTTATAAAACAAACATCTTCTACATAACTTCAATTGGGTAAGATTATTGGGTAGGATCAACAACAGAGCAGCATTTAAGAATATTTGATCAAACCATAGAGCATACAGACGAAAAAGGGTTTAAGCAACAATAAAACAATAAGTTAAGTAACTGCTTAAAATTTGTGCTGTATATCTGTGGCTACTTTTTTCTTATTTGCCACTATCCTAGGTTTTCCCATAAGGAATGTTTAACATTTAAAGCACAATATAATGTAATATGCTCCCTTATTCTTTTATATATTTTAATATGTACAAGTCAGAATAAGCATGTTGTTTAATTTGTACATTAATATTATGTTACACTGACTGACAATCCAACATTATTTAGACCGAATTTTGTCATTTTATCTCCAAAAACTAAGTTGAAAAAAAAATGAAGTAGACATATTACCAACATTAAATGTGCTTTCTATGGATATAAAATTATGGGGACATCTTAAGTCTTTGACCCTTATTTATTAAGCCTGTAGTAGAAGAATAACATTTTTATGTCATAAATTGGCTTGATTAAAAGATACAGAAAATGTAGTTAACAGTAAGGTGAACAGTAAAGTCTGCCGTATTTCTTAGATGAGGGTGCCTAGACTAGACTCAAACACTATCATCTAAAATGCCTAATGCTTTAATTATTTGTATTATAAAACACTTTGACAATTACAGTGATATTAATAACCATGATTATTGATATAACGTGAAAACACTACACATATGATATGGTAAATAAATCAAACAACAGCACATGTGTGCAGTGGTGAGTCAATGTATTCCGTGCAGAATGCAGTTCGTCATACAACACAATTAACAACAATAATACACATTATGCACAAATATGGGTGCATCCCTATCAGATACAAAGAGCAAATTGATTTCAGACATTTTGGTCTGTCTTGTGTTCACAAATGTTATGTTTTATAAATAAACCCTTGAAATAACATCTTTCCGATTGCAGTCTTTAAACAAGATCTTTAATTCAAAACGTCTGATAACAGTTAGTTTAGATTCATCCCCCCGAATGACTCACGAAGAAATGATCCAACATATTTTGCCCAGATCTTCATTCACTTTGCAACACCAACCCAAAGCACAACACAAAGCTCTACACAACACACATTTAACATGACAATAGTTTAACACATCCGTGTCACACATGTAAGTTAGCGGATAAATGGTTGACTTAGCCAAATGTGCTGCTAACTTGCCGCTGTCATCGGCTTATTGAAACACAAATGCCTTTACAGAGTGTTTACATTTATGAAACTATGATACAGCATTACATGTTATTCATAAACTTCAATATAGAAACGAGAAATGTCTTACTTGCAATAAAGCTTCGCTTGTACATTCGTTTAACTGGTGAAACTGCAAACACATAGGGTGGGCTCACAACATCTGAGTGACGACGAGTCCACCAATAGACAGTCGTGTGGCAATGACAGACAGGCCAAATCAACCAATCAAACAAAATCGACACAAGACGTAAAGACACCGCGGACCCCTTTCACATACTCCTACTACGTAATAAAAATGCGCACAACGCTTGAATAAACAGTTATATACTGGCTTCCTTTGAATGTAACATCTATTAAGATTGGCATATTCTTGAAAGACAAGAACCTGGAATTAATGTTAAATATAATAATTGTATTAGCTAAACGTTATATTTATGAATGCAAATACATCAAAGTTTGACTACACATCAATGGCTGGTTCACTGATCTTAGGTTACAAGTAAATTCTCTCAGGTTATGAAAAGTACAAGTGCCTGTAATTTTATTTCTATTTTGGAAATGCTCAATGCTTTGTCAGATTTAGACCATCTCATTTACAATTGCTTGTTTAAATGTTCTTTCAGTTATTTATTTGACTTTATGTTCCTTTTTTAAAGGCTGTATCAACACTAACTCATTTGCGTAATGGTTGTAGTGTGCTGTGGCACACATGTTTGTACTGAGATTTGTACAATAAAAAAAGTTATAAACTGTCTTAAAATGACAAGTATTGGAATCTTTTTAATGGATTTATTTTTGCCCACATGTACAGATTTATCTTTCTCTGTACAGAGAAAAAAAGGCTCGGATTTATTGCTGGATTTCCTTTTCAGCTTTTGATATGACAATTTACTACGATGCATGTGAAATTTAGTAGCAATAAAAATCTAATTACGTGCAATAACCATTAAAAATTGTGCGTGCAAGCAAGGACAATCCTCCCACAAAAAAGGTCTTATTTTTGTGTGAATGTAATTGACATATTTAAGCAATAAGATGTAAAGTGTTTTGGTATTAGTTGCATACAATCACAAGCGGATAGTTGGTGATTTCTAATCAGGCACCGCAAAGAATACCTAACGACAGTCGTGTGTCCATACAGTGGGTGCTTAATGTTTTCGGCTGTGTTGTTTAGCTGCTAAAATGATACTGGTAAAGTGTCCACACTGTATCGGAGAGGAAAGGGCATCAGAAAACACAGATCACGTGGAGGTTTGTATTTAATTCTATCAACAGCTGCTTTATCACCATTAAAGCGTTTGAGACATGAGATAATGCGAGTTAGCACATTAACGTTAGCAATGCGAAAACGATCCCTGCGTAATGTTTGTCATTAACATGCTCACTTTACAGTAATCTAATATAATCAGCTGGACTTTTAATATATAACTCACCGATGTACACTTTTATGCACATTTAGTTATTGTAGAGTAACAGTCTTATAGAAGCATTACATTATCCAGTAACGTTACAAGTAGGGATGTAACAATATTATCGATATCGTGTTATCGCAATGGCAAAATTGTCTCAACATGATCGTGTCGCGTGACTGTATGAAACGATAGGTCTTCCAGGCCTGACATAGAGAATGTTGGAAAAAATAATATATGTTGTCTTTGTCAAGATCCATCTTATGCGATTCTTTTATTTTATTTTTAGTTCATTTGACCCATCTCACACTATACCTCATATACGTCTAATCAACAGTTATGATTAGAGGATACAGAAGAGAAGATGCTTGATATGGCACGTTTCCAAGTCATCATTTTAAATAGCGCAATAAATTGTATACCGAGGTATTATCTCACAGTGAGATTAAAAAATTTTACTTCCCTAGTTACAAGCATGTCTCACTGATTCCAATGTTGATAAAAGAAACTGACATTCAATAACAAATGTGTAAACAATTAGTCAAGTCAGTGTTATTTAGCTACAGTAAAACATATTTGAGATAACCGATGTCAACACTTTGGATGGCAGAAACTCTTGCCTCCGATGTACAGCCATCTGTTGTGTCAACACGAGCTACTGGAAACGTCACTTGATGCCGAAAACTTCCGAGTGGGTCTAAGATTGCAGCTGAGTACAGAGGAGCAGGTCCTGAAGTGGTTAGATGACTTCCAGAAATCTTCTGCGTTAACGTGGAGAAAGTCCAGAACATACCCCGACTCTGGACGCTACAACAAATACAGAGTAAGAATAGCATCTCATTCCCCTGTGAAGATGTAAAAACATAGGAAGGTCCCGTTTGTTCTCAAGCACGTAATAATAATAATGCACAGATTCTGATCATCTGTGTATATCCCGCAGGTAGATTTAAGATGCCATCACAAAACCTACACTTCATCCAGACCACCCAAAACAACACCCAAAATAGTCAAGGCAAGCAAAAATACCAACTGCCCTGCGACCATGTTTATAATCCTCAAAAGACTCATGGTAGAGAGAAAGTCCAGGTGAGATGAGTCAAAGTACATTCATTCTCCAGTCAACAGTCATATGGATTTGGCTAAGTTTTTGTTTATGTGTACTCCTACATAAAAAAAAAACATATTCTATACAAACAGATCTGGAGACCCTCACATAGAAGACGGCTACTTTCTCCATGTGAACCTGAGGAACGAGCACAACCACAAACTCGCCAGTCCTGAGGTCATGAGGTGGAGGGACGTCTCGAGTGAAACTATTGAAAAACTTCATGAGCTCTTCAAAAGTGGACACTCGCCCTCATCTGCACTCAAGATCATCAAATACAATCTGCAGGAGGAAGAAGGCGAGAATTACATTTACGCCATAGCGGATCGCTCCATTTGTCCAGACCTTCAGTTCTGCTACAGGTCGGTAGAAAGCACACATGGTGACGGTGTGTATACTCTTTACTTCTTCTCTTATAAGCCTATCACAGGTATGACAGATATGAAGAAATTAGTTTGGTTACGATTGTGAACGTATTAATTATTCTTTCATTTCCTAACAGGTTATACCACAAGCTTTATCAGAATTCACTAGCTGCCCCTGCTGCTGAGGAGGTTACTACAGGTGAGGAGCTAAATGTCGCACTGTATGCAAGACTTTATTCTCTTCACGGAAACAAGTCAAGACTTTTCACTTATGTACCTTCGAATTTGTGTAAATTTAGTCTCAGACGGTGCAACAGTTATGAATTCCATGCAGGACTAAAGGCACGTACAGATTGTTCATCCAGTCATTTTTGTGACATTCATTTAATGAAACAGTTGGCTGTTGAAGGGTCCATTTTGACTTGATACCAAATCATGAAGATCCTATATAGTTTTGGTATAGCTGATGATATAACTAATAACCTTAGACGTGTTAAGGACTGTGGGGTGGTTTCACACACAGGGATTAGAATAAACCGGTGGTAAATCTGACTGAGCGTTCACACCAGACGCGTCATCATTGTCTGACCTCCTCACTCACTTTCTCCCAAGCAAGATCCTTTTTATTCCTGTTTCAATAAAAAATAAGATTTATCGAACAGCTCCATGTATCCACATCAAGCGACCATGATTACTCCTTCATTGTTGTTTCTGATTTCTGCCATCGCTCGCTACATCATAATCACGTCACTACTAGAGCAAGCTCCTGATTGGTTAACGCGGCACAAATATTTGCCAAAGTTTACATTTTTCAGCTCGTGCGAATCACGCGTTATGCACGTCAAACGCCTGAAATGCTCAATTCACGCCGCAGCATTGACTTAGCATGTACATCACTTACACTTAACACTTCATTCGCGTCTGGTGGGAACACAGCATTAGTTCAATTTGGATGTTTACGTAGCTTTTATAAATGTGTCTTTCGAAAAAAAAAAAACAATGGTGTGCATCTAAAGACAAAACTGTGGTATGTCAGTGCAAGTTGTTTTGAGTTAAGACGGATCTAACATCCAGTGTAGTCCAGGACTAGGCTTAAGCTTGGCCTGTGAAATCCAGCCTGTGTTAGAATGTCAAGGCATCACGTTTGAATGTACGCTCCTAGTGTTTTCAAGTTTCACTGTTTTATAACCATTCGTACACTTTTAACATTATGACTGTCATTGTGACTAGCTGTTGATAATATTTGTGTGTTTCTGGATGCCTGTTCAGAGAAGGATATTTCAGAGCAGCTTTTTAAGCCCTTGGAGTTGGGGAGTCAGTTGGAGACTCAGTCATGGGAAACTACAACAATGATAAGTAAGGTTTTCTAATGTGTTGAGGGCACATGAATATATGGCTGTGAGTACATCAGTATAAACATCATCTCATTTTCTCCAAAATGATTAGTTGAACCCACCGGATGCATTGAAGATAGAGTGACTGTGACCGTACCACTGATCACTGCAGGTAAAGCAGCTCACATTCATCATCGTCAGTCATTTTACTCTCTTTCGAAACCGCTCACATCAATAGAAAACAGGAACACTTCACCACTTGAAGTTTTGGTTCCTTTTTTAAAACCACTGTAAGCAAACGTCATCAATCCTGCTCCTGGAGATCAACTGTCCAGATAGTTCAGCTCCTGACGCACCTCAATAAACTAATGAAGATCTTCACGGTCTCTTGAAAATGACAGAGGAGGTGTTAAACTCTACAGGACAAGCGATCTCCAGGAATAGGGTTGACAATGTACGATATTCCCGGGATTTATTTAGAAATTTATTTATTTAAAAAAAAGAAATATAATAAAAATACATTTTGTTATGTCATAATCTTACATGCATGCAAAATACAGATTACTATTATTTTTAACATTTTTGTCTTATTTAATTAAGTAGAACTCTTTATTTTGTTGTGGTAAACATATTTTAGTGGTAATGAATATTTTACAATTTATGCAAATGAATAGACATAGGCTTGATGAATAAATACTCCTCAATCAGGTTAATGCTTGCTAAAACAAACTATCACCTAGTATACTATATACACCACTGGTCAAAAGTTTGGACAAAAGTGATCATTATTCAAGCCTGCATTTTCTTGTTCAAAAATAAACAGTAATAACTAATATGCTTTATTATTCAAAGAAAAAATGATCACACATTAAAAAAAATATTAAGCAGAACAAAATTGATGTGATGTAAATAGATGTTTCTATGCTTTTCTTGTTCAGAAGGAGATTACCTGGAAGAAGTCTGTGAGCCAGGGCCAAGTATGTTCACTTTTCATACATTCTTCAGTCGCCTGTTTCCATTTCACCCTGTTAACAATCAACACTGTCGTTTGACAGTATCTGTCTGTGAAGGTGCTGGCGAAGAGGTTGTTGGCTCTTTGGATGGACAGCTGGAGGAGATTTTTGGGAAGCTGAAAAAAAAACTGAGCGAGGACGCAACTTTCACACCCCCTATACGAGCTTTTGTTTCTAATTTCTTTCAAATGAAAACGGACAGTGTGCTGCAGTCTGCGCTCTTTTCCTTTGGTAAAACCACAGAGACAACAACAACAACCAATCAAATGACTCTTCAACCACCTGCAGGTCCACGGAGGAAAGTAATTTTAGGAGCGCGTCGATCTGTCAGTAGACCCCCAAAGAACTTAAGAAGAGAGCACCCGTACTGCAACAGCAGATCTGTAGACACTACCCAAACCCTCACGTTTTGCTTGCAACAAAGTAGCACCCTTGAAAAGACCGACGAGGTGCTCATCCCCTGCAGCCCACCACAGTAAAATACATGAAACTTAATTTTTTTAACACATTCCTGGTCCTTTCGGCAGATGATTCATTAGTTATTCCAAAAAGAAACGTTTTTTTGTGGTTTTAGTTTGATGTTATAACTTACTCTGCATCTGAAAGGACCGTGGCCGTGTTAAAGGGATACTTCACCCAAAAATGACAATTCTGCCATCATTTACTCGCCTTCGAGTTGTTCCAATTCTGTATAAATGTCTTTGTTCAGATGAACACAGAGAAAGATATTTGTAAGAATGCTTATAACAGATAGATTCTGCCCCCCATTGACTCCCGTAGTTAGGAAAAAATACAATGGTAGTCAAAAGTGCCCCAGAAAGGTTTTCTGTGCTAAATTCCTTAAAATGTCTTCATTTTTGTTCAGCATAAGAAAAAATATGATATAGTCATTTTGGTTAAAAGCATTCTTCCAAATAACTGTCTCTGTGTTCATCAGAACAAAGATCTTAGAACAGATTTTGAACAACTCGAATGTGAGTAAATGATGATGGAATATTCATTTTTGGGTGAAGTATCCCTTTAATGTTAACAGAATACCAAATAGGTAATTTTACTTGGTTTTAATGTAAATAATGCTGCCTTAAAGAAATCCTGACAATTTTAACTTCGGAATAGAATGCTGGTTTATGGTAATGAGATTCACGTCCCTTTTTTCTTTAATGAATTGCAGATAGATGCAAAAACATTATTTACTAACATTTATTCATTCATTTTTCTTCAAGTGAGAATTACGTTGACACTAAAAATACAATTAAGTTGTGACTTAAAGTAAACACAGTGTTTCAAACCCAGGTAAGGTGACTGTTACGGTTTTAATTTGCCATTTATTAGCAAGATGTGACTGAAATAAAAACAATCCTCCATCACTGTCTCATTTTTATGTCTGTCTGTTTCTGCATACATGATTGAGAAGCCTGGAACAAGGACGTTATCTTATCATTTTATTGTAAATTATGATTTATCGAGTTTTATGTCTGCTATATACAAAGAGCATATACAAACATTTTTGACGTTAGCCTTGACCATGACACGTTCAACAAATGACAGATTTTACAATCATGGCAATGGATCCTGTAATCAAAAAGTGTACAAAAAAGTTTGGGGATCTATCCCCAGTAAACACACATACTGATCAAATGTGTAGCTTAATGTCCTGAAAGACACTTTAGATATAAATATACACAGGAGACTTTAGGTTTACTTAAATATTTTATTTTATATTTCATTGGCAGAACTCAGCGGCGTGTAAAGACTTATAAAACAGTTGAACACTGGTGAAAAAGGCTTCATATAGTATTTGGATGATTTCCCTGGTTAGGAAATCTCACACAACTTTCTGCTTTTGGCTGTTTTCTGGCAGTCATATCTTTCCTGGATCCTCCTTGAGTGTAACAGTCCGGTTAAACACCAGCTGGGGGAAGAATTGATAAAGATGCACATTAAAAAAACAGCTTTTTTCAACTGTATGTCTCATTTTGTGAACGTACCTTTTCTGGCGTGCTATCAGGATCAACAGAGAAATAACCCAGTCTCTCAAACTGAAACTTATCAAACACTTTGGCTGTGCTCACAGACCGGTCCACTAAGGCACTTTCAACCACATCCAAAGAATCCTAATAACAAGAGAAAAAGTAATGGATCAAAAAACTAAATACTAATACTAAATGAAAAATGTTAAAGGGGTGATGTGACACGGCTAAAACAAATATAATGGTTTGTTTTAGATGTAATGCAATATGCATACACTATTTAAGGTTCAAACAAACCGTGCATGTTTGTGTCTCCTCTTTGCTCCGCCTCTCTGAAACACGCAGATTTTCTACAAAGCTCATGGCTCTGAAAAGTGAGGTGTGCTATGATTGGCCAGTTAACCAGTGCATAGTGATTGGTCGAATACTGCAAGCGTGTGACGGAAATGTCCATATTTGGAATATCATATTCATGCTCAAAAGCAATAGTACTAACAAGTACTCCCACATTACTTGTGTATACACTTATCATACCACCAACTGACGTAGATTTGTTAGAGTGTGTTTACACAAGGCGATTCTGGCAGGTCTGGGTGAGCATTTGCTTTTGGATAGAATGCATCGTTTGTTCTGACAGTTTCATTTAAGCAATTTTACGTTTCTAATATATCAACGGACAACTTATAACACAGAAAAACATGTATTAGCGCCATATGACCCCTTTAATAATTCAATAATCACATAAACTGTATGGTTGCATATGCTTTGAATTTTGTAGCAGTGAAGCCTACATTATTTATAATATATTGAGTGTTCTTGTGTATTGCCTTACAGGGTTAATGTCACAAAGGAATCCTGCAGGGACCTCTGCTGGGTCCTCTGGGTTTTTATGGAGGAAGCTGTAGAGAGAAAATTTGATCACGAAACGGTTGTGATAAACCATAGATCAGGGGTGCCCAAAGTGTCCTGCAGAGTTTAGCTTCAACTTGGCTCAACACACCTGTCTGGACATCTCCAGTCTGCTTTGTGAGACGTTGATTAGCTATTCAGGTGTGTTGGGTTCAAGCTTAACCCTCCAGGACTGGCTTTGGACACCCCTGCCATAGATAGACAGTCAAAAGGTACAATGTAAACAAAGTAATTATGATTTCAAAATAAAACAGAATCCATGCAGAAAGACAACAGATGTTTTAAAACACTAAATCCTTAAGTTTAGAGAAAAAAGAGACAACATTATTATCTGTTATTTTACAACTACTCGAATCTGCCTGAATGTGGGATATCAACACTATGCTGCCTCAGATAAACTACCGACAAAACACTTAGGAGTTAATGATAGAAACTTACAGGCGTTCATAAAGGCGCACTTCACATTGCAGAGGCTCGCTCACCCAGTGAATAAATGCTTTGGGTTTGTCCACAGAGTCTGAACTGGCACACGTCACCTCCAACTCAGACACTTTGCCACTGCCATCCTAAAACAGAGAGTCAGATCTTTTGTTTCTCAATGACGTACCAGGTTTAGTACAATCCAAATCCACAATGTAATAACAAGGTATCACTAAACGGCTTCTTTTGACAAACACGTTAAATTATTGTCCCAAAGATGCGTAAATTTAACGAGACAATATTTGAATCTTTCCAAACATTCAAAAAACGATAGAAGAAACCCTGTAAACTGTTCAATTTTTGCCTTTTTTTTTTTTAAATAAAAGTATATTCTTGCAAGCCCAAGGGAAGTGGGTGACCGTTTTCAGTGGGTAAAGTCTGGATGCACACCTTGATGACACGCTGCACAGAAATGACGTATCCTGCATGTCTCAGGCCCACCGGCTGATCTGGAGTCAGACGCTTATAGCCCTTCTCCATCACCTACAGCAAACACATGCCAAACGTCAGAAATGACTTCAACTCCTCACGTGGACTGATGGAACACTTCAACCTCCCTTCATACCTCCCTGAAGTCATTCTGCTCAATAAAGAGAGTCTTTGAGAAAGGAACCACATGACTGCCCTTGGACTCACTTGCAGGGAAGTCTGGGACCTGAATCTCTTTCTGTAGAGGAAGCAAAGTTGCCATCTTTTAGATCTACTGCAGTATCATCCATCCTCAATAAATCCATGAATCAAAAACACGTACCTTTGCATTGGCAGGCAGATTGGTGATGGTGACTTTAAGGGGCTCAAGCACAGCCATAACGCGGGGAGCGGTGTCATTAAGCACATCCCTGACGCACGCCTCAAGCAAGTGTGGCTCCATGGTGGTCTGTGAAACTGTCACGCCCACCTGAAACACCAGAATTGATATCAATGGCTGAACAGTCATGCACTGTTTTCTTTCTGGTCTTTATTTATGCGGTGTTGGTTCCTTGTCTCACCCGGGCACAGAAATTGTTGATGGCTTGTGGAGGGAAGCCACGCCTCCGGAGAGCTGTGAGGGTGAACAGACGTGGATCGTCCCAATCCCTGCACAACACACATGACATGACATAGTGACACGTTTAAGCCAAATGGCTAACAAAGTTTAACTGCTACCGGTGTGATAATTAGGATTGTGTTACCTTACAACTCCAGTTTCAACCAGTTTGATGATCTTTCTTTTGGAGACGACAGTGTAAGTGAGGTTGAGTCGGCCGTATTCCCACTGCACAGGGCAGTACACATCAAGAGCGTTGCACAGCCAGAAATACGACGACCGCCTGAGACGTACAAGCGTGAAACATGAATGCAGGACATATCCTGTTCACACCAAGACGCCTTTGGTTGTAATAATAGTAAAGGCATCACACAATAGAGCTCAATATCAGTCCGTTATCAAAGATGTACAAATGCATCCAAATTTAATTTCCCCGTTCAGTACGATAGTCAGAACTCAAGGAGTGTGAAATGTCTTTGTTTTTCGTGCTGTACCTGGCCTGGAACTCTTTGGTGCAGAGAGAGTGTGTAATGTCTTCAATGGAGTCACACAAACAGTGTGTGTAGTCATACGTGGGGTATATGCACCTGTAGACACAAAACAAGATAAGAGTGGCACGACATCAAGGCTAGACAAAACTACCGTGTGTGAATTCTAAGATCTCACCAGGTATCTCCCGTCCTGTGATGTGGCGTGTATTTGATCCGATAGGCCACCGGGTCCATTTTTCCATCTTCCATGACCAGTTTCATCCTGAGAGTGACCTCTCCCTCCGCAAACATGCCCTTCTTCATCCTTTCAAACAGGATTAGAGACTCCTCCACAGGCCGATCTCTCCAGGGTGAGGGAGGGACATTGTGACCCTTCAGCTCCTCACCACGCTGGTGGCACACGTACGCATGACCCCTGGCAAGTCCGAGAAACCACAGGTTTTATCTTTTCAACATCGTCAGGAATGGCATATTTGGCTTTAAATGCGGACGTTTGTCCATAAGCTCACCTGCGAATGAGATCGACAGCAAGATCGTAGAGACGCTGGAAATTATCTGACGCGTGCGTGATGTCATATGGTTGGTACCCTGAACAATGACAGACATAAACGTGAACTACTGGAGACAGAAATCTGTTGGGAATGGAATCTTTTGCTTTGGGGTTGGAGATGATCTGGAACAAATTATCTTGAGGATTTTTTCAAATGACTATATTACAATATTTCTGGTGTAATAAAGGTTAGGTTAACGTTAGCTACCAATCCTCACCAAGCCACTCCACCATGTCTTTGATGGCGGTAAAGTATTTCTCCTCCTCTTTCTCTGGGTTTGTGTCGTCATAACGCAGGAAGCAAATGCCGTTGTTGGCCTTCACAGAGACAAATGAAGTCAGATATCACCATTGTCTAGCTGTCTATGTGTGTGAGTGTGTGTATGTATATGTGTACCTTGGCATAACCAAAGTTGAAGTTAATAGCTTTGGCATGACCAATGTGCAGAATGCCATTGGGCTCAGGAGGAAAACGCGTGCGGACCTACAGTGACATGAAGAATAGCAAATGATCTAACAGCAAACAGAGATATGTGAACAACACAAATCTAGCATTGATCTTCTTTTCTTAAGACATGTAATGATGTACCTGTCCACGAGTGGTTTCCAAGTGCTTCTTCAGTAATGTCATGGTGTTGGGGGTCAAAATATAACCCTCCGTCTTGTAATTCTCTCCTAAAGAAAATCAAATCAGATCATTTAAATCACTTTGGTAATTCACCACTGTTCACCCTAAAGCCAGTGCTTATTTTTACCGCATACAATTATTTTCCCCTTGTTTTCCAAATCTATCTACACATTTACAAATATCTAAGAAGTCTGCCAAATTGTAAATTTGAAGGTGAATGAATAAAGTTATTGGCTTGGAGAAAAGGGAGTCGACTCTGAATCACGCAAACGAGTCGTCCTTGTTGAGATTCGACAACTGCCGCAGATTTACATCACTACATATAGTCCCCGCCTTCATTTTGCTAGGACTGGACATGAAAACTTCACTCTCTTCATCAAACACTGTAGCTCATGAAACTCATTCATGGTAGACCAATCACAACAGACTAGACCATCTGACCAATCAGATCAGAGTACTATGGAAGTTAAATAGTGACAAATGTTTTTGAAGCAAAGAGACGTGCTGAATAGCACTAACTGAAAAAAAATGCATTGTATTAACAGTTCTTGCATTTTCAGGTTCTGCAAGAATATTTTTTAAGCTGTGACTATTTCAAATTGAAGCATTTCACACTCGGTATCACAGTCTAAAAATTAAAAAAATCAAAATTCACCTTTTAAATTTCGTTAAAAAATTCAACTTGTTTTTGATTTCAACCTTTAATATTCGACAGATAATTTTCAGTCCATATTATTTCGATTAAAAAATTTGCTTCCACAAATTCAGGGGTTCAAATTCGGCTTGAAATTCAAAGTTTCACATCCGGGAATCCCAGGAAAAGTAATAGAGCGCCGATTCTACAAATGCATGATCTCTTCCTGCTGCCTGACCGTTTCACCAGCAGGTGGTGTAAGTCGGTTCTGACGAAGATCAAATCAAGAAATGCAGAAACTCTTTATATGTTTGCCACACAGTCCACTCATCTGCTCGATTAAGTGAATTTAGTTGTTCTCACATATAGCTTCTTATGTATCATCAACATTTTCAGAAATGTTTACTGACGCTTGCACTGCCAGTAGTCTGCACAGACACTCTTTAGGCCTGTTATGCTCAGACTTTGACTGCCGTCCTTCTCTGGCTTGAAGGAATTAGGTTATGTTTTACTTCAACACATCATGTTCACATAAATATTATGCATCATCAGCATTTACAGGACATTTATTGTGTTTAAAGCGGTCAAATACTGAGATCTCAACCAGCATCTCATTGATAACTGCTCCGATTTTAACACGTAGGCAACACTCCCAGTATGTACTTCTGTTTATATGACAAAGCAGCAATCTCTACAGACTTTCTTTTTATTTTCCTTACATTACCTTGTTTTAATTTGCGACACTCAGAAAATGATGGATGTTGTGGAATTGTGGAAACGTTCGTTGTTTTTATTTTGTTAAAAAAAAATAGAAAAAACAATCTTTTAGCCAAGCGAACTTCTTTAGCAGGCCAGATAAAATTGACCAGATACAAATAGACTTCACTTTCTTTAGAACCAGACTAGACCCGAAATGTCTTGTGCAGCCTGCTGCCAAGAAAGAGACCTCACGGCGTTATGTATCTAACTGCTGAAAGAAGGTGTTCCCCAAAATGTGCGACAAACTGCTTGAGTTGATGTCTGTTAATAAAATGCAAAAATGTCAATTACGGTATATACCTAATTATGAATTGAAAATTTTGGTGTAACAAATATTAAATATATTTAATTTTTGTCTTTCAAGTCGATTCGGTAAAAGCAAATTCATTTTAAATTACTAGAGACGCAATGCCATATCGGACACGATCTTTTGTCAACGTTTTAGATCCGAAGCCGCCGGGATCCATAAGGATCTCTAACAGACCTGTACACCTCATCGCAAAGTGTCTATAATGTACGTGTACAGTTCAGTTAAACGATCAAGTTTCCGTCTTTAAACTTATGATGACTGAATGAGATGCGTAGGTAGGTGTCATTATTATTGCAGTATTTCAGTTTTTTTTTTTATTCATTGGTTCATTTAGCCTAATAGACTATACTTGACTATATTTTTTGTTCTGACCTCAGAGATTTCAGATGAAAAGTAGGCATCATTATTTCCAGAGATATGTCTCTTTTAAGTGGTTATTAGTTTGTTTAAGTTTAAGCATTTATATCCTACATTTTCAAAATATTTTACAATTACGTTTTTAAAAAATACTTTACTTTTAATTGGTTATTTATATTGTAGATTATTTGACGTTGTGATAAAATAGTTCAGGGCCTTGTTCGTATATCTGTTTGCACTACTTTTTCATTTCCTACACTGTGGTCAGTTTTAAATGGATATTTATTGCTTTTATTCTTATTTAGTTTTATACCAAAATAATACCATGGCATGTGTCATTAAAATAGCTTCATGAAATTAATTTATTTTATTTTAAAAACTCAATACACAGTATGGTTTAGTAAAGCACTGTTATATATCTATTTTTTCTCATCCCCGAAACTCAAACCATTATTTGATGACTTAAGATGGTGCTTATCAATAGCACGATTTTATGTTTGTATGTGGCAAGCTACAGAAATTTGCGTGCATTTGATACGCAGGTGTAATTTACACACACTATCTTAACCAATATTGTTTTGCTCCTGTATGACATATCGGCATATTGCTCCCTGAACTCTTTTTACGTTAATTTGAATAAAAATGCTAAATGCTGCTAAATTACTTAATGTTAATGTATCATATGCCCGTAAAAAGTAATGAATACGTATAAATAACAGCCAAATACAAACATAAACTCGTACTCTAGATAGACAGTACAAGGAGATCCGGTAGAATATTAAAATAATTAAATTAATATTATAAATGTATGACTCCATTGATTCCAGGCCACCTAGAATTGTGCCCGTGCTCCATGTCCTTTCCAGGGCTGACAGTGGTGAGCTAAGCTGCCATTACAAACCTCAATATTTTTTTTCTTGATGGTGTATAAGAAGCTATCTATGAGAACAACTAAATGTACTTAATCGAGCAGATGAGTAGACACCGTGTCAAAGAGTATCTGCATTTCTTGATTTGATCTTCGTCAGAACCGACTTACACCACCTGCTGGTGAAGCGGTCAGGCAGCAGGAAGAGATCATGCATTTGTAGAATCGGCGCTCTATTGCTTTTCCTGGGATTCCCGGATATAAACTTTGAATTTCAAGCCGAATTTGAACCCCTGAATTTGTGGAAGCAAATTTTTTAAATCGAAACAATATAGACTGAAAATTATCTGTCGAATATTAAAAGTTGAATTTAAAAACAAGTTGAATTTTTTTAACGAAATTTAAAAGGTGAATTTTGATTTTTTCATTTTTAGACGGTGATACCGAGTGTGAAATGTTTCAATTTGAAATAGTCACAGCTTAAATGTACAACCATATTGAATTGCAGAACCTTAAAATGCAAGAACTGTTAATACAATGCATTTTTTTTCAGTCAGTGCTATTCAGCACGTCTCTTTGCTTCAAACACATTTGTCACTATTTTACTTCCATAGAGTACGCTGGCGGAAAGGACGGGGTAAGACGAATTATTTGCCAAACTAATCATTTGAGAGATATAAATCCCTTCGACTCCCAGACTCAAGAAGTAAGCTAAGAAAACTGCCTATAATAACAAAATAATATTGTTATTACCCCTTGAACGTAAACTTGTTGTTAGACACTACATAAACAAAATAGCACCATAAACATCAAGGAATATTTACTCTTTAAGACGTAATATATAAAGTCAAGTGTCAAATTAGTTATGTAAACTTAATTCCAGTTTATTTTTCATATTCCGTTGACTTTTATACTTTTTTAAGAAAACAAGACTTCACAGACAAGGCTTAGGGCTAGTCGCAGACTAAAATGAATGTTTTAGGACACTTAACTGAAAATAACACCTTAAAACATATCAACATGTATTTTACCATGGCAATTTACAAAAGTAATTTAAATATCCTAATTTAACTAAGGGTCTGTGAAACATACCTTGGAAAAAAAAATCTAGTGTAAATGTATCTTTGCCTTTTTTATTCCACAAGACAACGAGACAAAACGTTACAAATTCATTCCTCTGCAGTTATTTAAGAATGAGTGATTTGTCATTTTTAAGGTGATTTTTTCCTGAGGATTAATGTGGATTTAAAGGAGCGATACGTTGCAAAATTATTGCTGCTGAATTTATACTTTGCTAAACTTGATTTTTTTCTCTCAGTACTTTACTTTTCCTTTGCAGATTCTTAAGTTTTACTTGCGAAGATGCAATTTTTTTCTTGATAGCCTATTTTAATTTGCAAAACTTAAGTTTTGTTTGGAAATATTTTTTTTCTGTTGCAAATATATATGACCCTATTTTTGCTCCATAGTGTAGTGTTTCTGGGAAAGTGTAAATGAGCAGATACAGTGAGGTAAAGACTCACCTGGCTTGTGGAACTTGAGAGCTTCACCTCTCAGCTGCTCCATCAAAGATTTCCCCTCCGTGTTCCCGTCACCTATAGAGGAAGAGACAGATTTCAATACCATCTTTTCAGCATTTCATTTTGTTTCAGTTTAAATAAAAAGTAACTGCATTCATGATCAATGAGAATAATCTGGAAATCATTTAAATGAAGAACTAAACATGATGTATGCACAAGCATTCTTATAGCAGAGTCAATAAATGATGGTGTTTAAATTATACTTCATACCTATATTTCGTATTTCTGACCTTAAGTGTGTTTTGTGTAGCTGTTTTGCAACCATGCACTAAAATGTGCTGTAGAAATACATTTGACACTTCTGTGAGATGTGGCTTCATCACTGACACCACTTATCTTACCGTTTACAGCAGAATCCTGTTTCGGGTTCAGGTCTTTCTCAACCGCTTTGGGTTTGGCTGCCTGTGAGGAGAGAATCAAAAAATGTAGAGCATTTCAGAGCTAAATTTGAAAAGAGTTGCCAATATCAGAGTTCCCTGTGTGGAAGCTTACCTTGGGCTTTTTCTCCAGGTCTGCTTCGGTTTTTGGACCCAGAAGATGCAACACCTGAAAAGCAGCACCCTCTTACAATGACCAAACTAATAAAATGACTTCAAATTATAAATATCTATAAATATATATTATATATATCCATTTTTTTATAAACACAAACCTGCATATCCACTTCATTCTTTAAAATCTTGCCATCAGCCCATTTGAGAGCAGCTCTGGCCTCTCCTGAAAGGCACAAACTGAAGATATTACTCATCTGCACAATACATCACTGTACATATAGAAGAATAAACACAGGGTTCCTCGCCACCGTTTGCATACTGCTTTGCACTGTACGATGACCGGAGGCTGCTGACATCAGCTTTACAATGTGAAGTATTCCTATTTATTAAGTAAGGGATAACGTACAGGCAGCACCGAAGGGGCTTATTTGGCGATAACAGCCAGTTGCTTGTACATTACATGGCTACTTGAAACTTGAGAAAAAACTGGACATAAAATATGAATTTTAAACATTTTATAAGCTAATATTTACTGAAAGCAGACCTTCTGTGAAGAAAAGCTGTTTAGTTTCGGTTGTAAAGTAAGAAACGACGCTCAAACATCACAAACCAGAAACTGGTTTTATCTTTTGTAAATATAATGTCATATATGTTATTAAAAGACATATTTATGATTCATTTTTGTGTAATATTGAACTGACCCTCTAAAATGATTTTCAGCATCCGAGTTACAGGGTGTGATTAGTTTTGAGCGGTTGCTATTTGAAAAGAACAACCCAATGTTGCATACTGGCCAATCAGAAGCAAGCATTCAAATGAGGTATGTAATAATATTTAAAACTTTAAAATGTAACATTCTACTTAATTAATTTAATATTACATTATATTATTGCTATTTATAGACCGTATAATATTGCTTCTCTGAGATAATCAGAGTGTGTGTGTGTCTGTATTTGTTCACCTTACTTTAATGTTTGTCTTATAGTCGATACGTTTCATGTACAGCTACTTTGTAACAATAACATTTTTTAAAAGCTTTAAATAAATAAAGTTGACTTGACAAAAGGATGTCTCACCCATGAGTAAGCCCATGTTGAAGCGATATCTTTCTACCAACAGCTGACCCTTGTACTTCCTGATGATAGACTCCACCTGTAGAAGAATCAGAGACATTTCACCAGCTGACAGCTATAACAATGACATTAAATCATTTTTACAAGAAGTTGCTTGCTTGAGATTCGGTGGAAACATTGGAAACTCTGTTGTAAAATGAAGGATGGCAATACTAGAAAGTAGCCTCAGAACCCAAAAGGCTTTTCAGAGTTGACATTTGTGTCAAAAGATTGCTGAAAGTGCGGCCCTACCGCATCCTCGATCTGCTCAGGTGTGACCACCACACCAACTCCACAGAACGTCTCAAACGCTTTCCAGTCCACAGGGTCCTGAGGATGACTCTTCATAAAGTCCAACGCAGCTGAAGAAAAAGAGACGGTGGGTTAAAATATCTTGGTAGCAACCGTCACACAGTCTGTTATGAAATCCCCTAGGAACAATCAGCGAATTAACATAAGACACATTTTCATTTTTCAAATATCTGAAAGTCAGCGCACATGCTTCGTGGTTCAGTGTCTGAGCATCTATGCGAGCTACAATTCGTTTATAGTATACAAAGTTTATTCAATTTGGAAATTCTGGCCTGTTTATAATTCGCCGAATATCAAATCCTCAAAAGGCTCTGGTGGTTGGTCCCTACACTCGCTAAAGATCAACTGTCAGACTGCGTTTATCTGGCCAGAAGCTCATCTCCACACTTTACAGAAGGAGGATGTGGCATGCGTCATGTGACACATCAAACAACATAACAGGGGCTTTTTTCTGTGCTTGGTAAGCATCTATAAACATTACTTATCCTGTTAACCTTCATCATCGCAGTTGAGTTGACCTGACAGACGATGCAGCGCCTTCCCAGTTGAGCATGTTTCTTGCAAGAAGAGTTTTATGTTTACTTCTACATTAGAGTTTGGTTCTTTGCCACTTTCACTTTTGCTTAGCGGGGGACTGCTGACATATATAATGACACACATCCTTCATTATAGTTACTGTAAATACAATGTGTCCTTTGCGATCCTATAGACACTTCAGTGGTTTGTATAGCTCGTAAAGTAAAATCAACATCCTGAGAAGCATTCTGTATCATTCTCCTATTTCTATAACATATTGCACATATTTGCACTTATTGTATAAGCATTTCAACATCATGTCAGTTTCACTTTGCTCTTTACAAATGTCCTCACATTCAATATGAATAATTGTAATGTTTGTGTATTTACAAATATGAATGCAAGTTACTAGATGTGACGACAGAAGTTACCTGACAGCTGCAGATCGGTGGTTATTTTTTGTTTGATGATGTATTCTGTGAGGACGGACAGTCGATTCGGATCTTTGAGTCGACTCACCATACTGTACAGTAGAGTGCCTGCAGTCTTATCAATGCTGGCGGACCCCAGCAGCCCTACAGCCTGCACAACAACAATAATCACACCTGTCATTCACAGGAGCATGAAACTCCTCCAAAAACTTCTCATTGATGATGTCATGTGAAGAGATCTGCCTGCTCGCTGCAGTGCATCACAGTATGTTACACATTATGTTTACGGTGGTCGTACCTGTTCAATAGCTTTCTTGAGATTCGAAGAGAGGGTCTCATTCTTTTGAGTTTCCTTCGCTTTCTGTTCACTAAGACCAATTGACATGAAGAGAGACACCACGTCCGCCATTTCTGCTGCCAGGCGCACGCACACTACTGCGCTTCCTACAACTCTACGGGACTCATTCACCGATCCTCTTTCTCCAATCATATTTAGAGTCGCGGATCCGTCGTCCAATCAGATTCATCCTCGGTGTGCTGCTCTTGACGATAAGTTGCATCAGACGTGCATTTCCATGTGAAATATGAATTTGTCAACAAGTGTCATATTTTAATACATACATAAAAGGCATACAGCCATATAGAATACATATAAATGATGATATACGCCTACAGGCGTAGACCATAGTTTAAATAAAAAGACTTTTGCTTTGAAGTCACTCCGGGAACGTTTTCATATGTCCAGCTAAACTCGGTGAAAGTTATTCAAATACTCTTTTGAATGGATTTTACAAACACGGTAAGATTTGTTAATAACCTACATGTATTTAGTTATGTATGTTATTTTCCGCTGATCGGCACATATTTGTTATTAAGTAGTTAAAGTGATATCGCCAGGATGATGGGTTTAATTTTGTGGTAAGGTCACATGTCTTGAAATTAATATAAATAACTTTATACCAACCTATACTAACATTTTATACCAATAATAACGTGAATTAAATGTGTCCAAAGGGGGGGAAACATGAGATTTAAATATTACGTATTCGACGCGCCCCCTGGAGGACAACTGTTCCAGGTATTAGCTAATAGCTAGCAACACTTCGAGCTAAATGGATTATTGAGTGCACTCTTATTCTAGGTAACACTAATAATTACATCTATACGGACACGTGCTTGTTTTAAATAATTGTACAATATTCGTGATTTTGGTTAACTTGCGTTGATGGTACTAACAGTATTTATAAGGTGTTTCACTTTTGATTTGTGCAAACAATCGATATTTCCTCATATGTTCTCATAGCATCTTTAAATCCAAAAAACACATTTCTTTGGTTATTCTGTTATTAGCTGACGTCATCTCTCCTCATGGTGTAAGAGTGGTATTATGTCCACGCATGTCGTGCTCTCTGCTGGATGTAAAGCATGGAGGTCTCTCTCGTGCCGTCGGGCAGAACTCTGGCTGGATCTCACACTGGGATGCGGTCAGACTTTTCGGTACAATCTGAATCATAAATCAACACCTTTTTTGTATTTGATGAACTGCTACTTCGTTAATGTTTCTTATTATTGTTTATTTCTATAGCACAGGTTTGCACTGTTGAAAAGCAGCTTCACATAATGTGATATTCAATGACAATGAGGGAAATGTAGGGCAGGTCTGAACTTTATCTACAGACAGGTGTTAAAGGGGTCATATGGGGGAATATGTGTTTTTCTGTGTCTTTGGTGTGTTACACGTTACCCATGCCAAGTTTTTCTCTTTTGGATATTCATCATTCTAACAACATGTACTGGTATATCAGGCACTATAAGGAATATGTAAACGGGATACATTGTGACATTTATTTAGTTGATTATGTGTCTTGGTATTTCTCAGGTGGCGTGAGACTGCAGATGGACACTGGACTGGTGTAATGCGGGGGAAAGTGTGGACACTGACCCAAACAGAGAACACATTATGGTACTATGTGTATGGGCATCAGATGAATCCAGGAGCAGAAAGCGGACAGAAGTGTAAGGTCAAGGAGGAGAGAAGGTCAGGAGGAATGATGGATATAAAAGAGGAAGAGGGGAAAACGTGTACTGTGATGTCAGATCTTGACCACAAAGATGAGGATCTCCTAAGGGACTATTTCCAATTGGATGTTAAGTTAGAGGACCACTACAGACACTGGAGCGCAGTGGACCTGCACTTTAAACAAATAGCTAATGTCTTTACAGGTACATGTTCAATTCAATTTTATTATAGTGCTTTTATCATTGACATTGATCAAAGCAGCTGTACAAGAAAACCAAAACCAAGAAAAACAACAAACGTTGTTAAGTAAGATACATCTTAAAAGTGAAATAGAGAAGGGAATAAAGCACACACAGACACATATAAACACGCATACATAGACATTGTATACAATGTACAACTCGCATGCTATTACTGCAAGTCCTACAGATGAGCTAAACATACTTTAGATATGTTATCAACAGGTCAAAGGATTCCTGGAAAAACAGATATATGTCTTTTTATTCGATTTGTCTGATATTTCTGACTAAATGTTCACCTTTCATTATTTGAAATGCTACTCAATTTGCATAAACACTGGAATGGATTATCCAACAAAAGAAATCATTTGTTATCATTAGTAAATGCAGTTAAAACTAACATGACGTGACAATGAGCAATATACTTTTGAATGTTATAGTTACAACCTTTGATTATAACAATGTAATAGTAAATAGTAAAATCATCATGAACTAAAATTAATACATTTTGTTTTTAAACATTTTCAGAAAATCGTGTTTATTAGTGTGCATTCCAATTAATGTCAATCAAACTGCAAGTGGGATGTTTTGATTAAGTTATAATGAACATCTTAATAACATAATAAATAGCATGATTTTCCAAAAAAGTTTTTGCAAATAATCTCTTCTGTTCATAGTTAGTACATATTAGCTACTGCAATAACTAATTGTACAACCTGTTTGTAAAGTGTTAAACGAAAAACTCATTTTTGTTTTTGGATGAATCTGGTACATTACTGAGGATTTCTCATATAATGTTTTGTTAGGAGTTAAATTCCCTCCCCATTCATAATGATGGCAGTGGCACATTTTATTAATATCTGTTGTCTTGGTGTACCTCAAATTGTCCTGTTCAACCTATAACAATGATCTTCTGGCATGAACCTAAAACAAATTAAATCACAAATGTCATTTCAAAGCCCAACATTTTAACTTATGTCTGGAAAAAACATTGATTTCGGCGCAACCTTCTGCTTTTCCTACTCTATATGGGTCAATCAGAAGAACATGCAAAATATATATTGAAAATATAACTTATTTTCTGTTTGTGTTTTTCAGGAGTGCGTATGTTGCGTCAGGACCCCAGCGAGTGTCTTTTCTCATTCATTTGTAGCTCTAATAACCACATCTCACGGATTCAGGGGATGATTGACAGACTGTGTCAGACACTCGGGACACCCCTCTGCACGCTGGATGATGTGGCCTATCATGATTTTCCCTCTCTGCCAGTTCTTTCAGGTATACCAGCACTAATTGTATTTTTGCGCATAAAGTACCACAGCTTTCAATGACAGTCTGACTGTACACTGATCCCACTTGTTGTGCATCTGCTTAACACATTTACAAAAGTAGGAACAAATGAGAGAAAACATTGTATTAATAAGAAAATAGAGAGCAGGGGTATGATAAACATGAAATTTGTATAACGGTCAATAATACACTTTAATATACAGTACAAACACATGATGGAATTCTGGAATTGCTCAAATAGACACCGATGTGTCATATGTACAAATACGTTACTCAATATCATCCACACCATATGAAAAATGATGAAAGTGCTTCAAAGGTCCATTTTTCTTTGTCTGTCTGACAGATGCTAGCGTGGAGATGCGTCTGCGTGATTTAGGTTTTGGCTACCGTGCACGCTTCCTGCAACAGAGCGCTCAACTCATCGTGAACTCTCACGGCCCGGACTGGCTCAAGTCACTTCGCAGCGTTGCCTACCTGCAGGCCAGAGATGCGCTCCGAGCACTTCCTGGAGTAGGTCTCAAAGTAAGTGTACATTTAGTCAGCACAGTTGTTTGTGCAGATGGGCAAACTATGATTAGAAAGACATTTGAGATGTTGAAGAAGCATATTTACATACAACAAACTTACATCTAAATAGTGACTCATCAGGTCTGTGAGGTATAAATATCACCCAGTTGAATGCTGAGGTTTGTTAATGCCACACACAACAGAATCTGTCTTACCTCCTTGAGATGTATTTTTGCCTGGTGTTCAGGTGGCCGACTGTGTGTGTCTGATGTCACTGGACAAGGCTGAGGCTGTTCCTGTGGACACACACGTGTGGCAGATCTCCAAACGGGACTACAACTGCGCCGCCGGTATCAGCCAAAAGACCCTGACCGATAAAGTCTACAAAGACATTGGTCAGTGCATAAACCATGAACAAATGTCAGCTAGTTTATGCTATTTGTTTAATAATAAAACAAATCAATCAAGTCACTTTTATATAAGATAACTTGAATAACGGTGTCATGTTTGTTTCTCTGTTTGCAGGTGATTTCTTTAGAAACCTCTGGGGTTCTTATGCTGGCTGGGCTCACTCGGTGAGTTATATTGCACTACATTCATCAGTTAATACAGTTACCGTACATTTGGTTGACCTCATTTATCGCCTTCTGTGCGTTAGGTACTTTTTTGTGCTGATCTTAAAAGATTTCAGAAGCTAAAGGAAGACATTCCTGTCCTGAAGGATGAGAATGAGCCAAAAAAGATCAAAGAAAAAAGAGATGATGGAGATGAAGAAAAACAGAAAAAGAGGAAAATCAGCAAAAAGCGTCAGAGTACATGACTTGTGAAACTGCAGATCATGTCATCTGATCCATCGAAACTTTAAAGGGACAGTTCGATAAAAAATGAAAACTTTCATAATTTCCTCTCATGTAATCTCATATCTGTATAAATTACTTTGTTCTGTTGAGAAGATATTTGAAGAATGTTCGCAATTTTCAGTTCTGGGACATCTTTGACTACCATAGTAGTAAAAATTCAAATGGTTGTGAAAGGTGCCCTAGAACTGTTTATTTTCCATAATTCTCCAAAATAAATGTATACACATTTGACCGTATTTGATGACAGAATTTTAATTTCTGGATGACCTTCAAAGAAGAAGTTCACTTCAAAATGTGACCCAGTCATTTTTATTCCTACTAAGTCAATGGGGGCAAATTTTGAAGTGAACCAATCCCTTAATACAATGTGATTTAGTAAATAATTAGTGTAGTGAATGAATGTATTGCATTTGTCTGGATTACAAACTGATTGATTTTATTTGTGATTTTAAAGAAGAGGATTTTTTTTTTATGCGCACCTGTACGCTTTCAGACGTGCTGCGTAAATCTGCATTTCAACACACACAACAGTTTGTTGTTCCATCAGGCTTTGTGAACCGGTCAGTATAAAACTTGTTATAAAATTAAGAGTTGGCTCTACAATCTACATTTAAGTGCAACCATCGTGGACACATTTCATTTTGTCATCAACTAACCAAGAGGTGTGAAACTTCTGAAGAGCCACAGAAGCCAAGTTTGTAACCCCAACTGAACACTGCAGAACAAGATAATATGGATTACCTGAAAATTACAGGCAACTGGTTTGAGTGAAAACTTTTATTGACTAACCCTTCACATCCAGCTATGTTCCTTGCGCAAGCGCAGTGAGGGACCACTAGATGGCCCTATAGCTGAACTCCTTGAGTCTGGTTTTAAAGACTGTTCCCTGCAGTCCATTATAAAGGCCTTATCCTATGAACCCTAAACATTTTCAGACCGAAACCTTGCGGATGTTGGACAATATAATGTTTTAACAAACCTAGACAGCATCTGACACTTTATTTACGGTGCACCTTTAAGTGTGCAATTTATTGTGCTCTCTCAGGCATTTGTTTCTTTCTCGTCAAACTTGTCTCCCAAAGTTCCTGGTATAGTAGTAGGAATACTTTAGTGATTTAAATATTGAAATAAACGTTTTTATTTCGTAAAAGTAATACATTGTGTTTTTTTTCTAAAGTGTATAAACATGCATGTAAGCAGTATGCATTTCATCTTTTGCAGTTTGCTGTATCTTTGTCGCTTTTTTTCCTGGTGGGTAGAACTCCTTTTAATCCCACAAACGAATCCTAACACTACCCAATCACTCTTTGGGTCAGTTTGTCAAAGGAAGGTTATGAAATAAAAACATGTTTTCTAGTGTCTTCTAAACCTTTGCCTCTTTTCTGTGTTTGCTATGTGTGCAGTCGGATCAGCAACTCATCTTTATTGTGGTTAGTTCTGACAGGCGTCTACATCTGACATGTAAACGCAACTCCACTCCATATGATGAAACAAGAGGAACCTTTTAGAACCTTGTCAACAGTCTCATTGAATAAGCTCAAGAACCTAAACATTCATACCATGTCATCTAGCCAAAGAAACTAAGAGGGACAATGAAAAAAAGGAGAGATTGGATTGAGCAAGTATCTTATGTAAGGATGACCCATGCAATGCCACGCTGCAATGTTCTTTCACTCAGAGACTTGCCAAAGGCACGATAACTCACACAGCAGAAATGTTTCACCAGGGTACCAAAGACTTTTCACGAGTCATGTGGCAGTCCAGTTACTCTGCTCCCGTTCTCAAGCAAATATGTTATGTTGTCTGTACATTTCTGTATGGTCAAAGACCACCTTATTCAGACAAGCACACTGGAAGTAGAAACTGGTGCACAAAGATTCAAATGTCAAGGAAAGTCTCTGTTGTTGTGTTCCCAACTGTAACTTTCTGTGTAACCCATACTCATAAACAATTATAAATATGGTGAAATTTCATATTTCAAATATTACTGTTCTATAAAAAATAGATAACTCAAAAATCATGTTTTTTTTCTGTTAGTTGCTTTATTTTTGAACTATTGTTACTTTATCAATCAACACGACCCAACTTTAGTTTGATTGATATTGATTGGAAATCTGTTTGAGATCTGTTTTTGCAAATAAACTCTTCAGATATATACGGAGTAGACATACCAAGAGTTATATGCAGTACATATATACAGTGATACAGGGATACAACTAGTTAAATGAGAGCCACCCACACATAAGGACTTATATTACATTACATTATACACAACAATCACGACCATGTGTGACAGAAAACAGCGATATGGCCCAGCATATAGTGCAGATGATGTTAAGTGTGTGATGTCATTACCTCTGACTGGGCAGCCATAGGGAATCATGCACAAACACGTGAGGAACAGGAAACTTGTGCTGCCTGAAGGCACTAGGCAAAAAATGCATTTGTTTTTGTTAAAGCTGTCTGTCTGTTTACATTTTAAAGCAGCAGATGTAAGTTTGTCTATTTGTTTCCATTTAATGTGTATTTCTATTTCTGCTTGTCTGTGTCTCGCCTCATATGGACAGTTGATAAGAAGTGAGGTGATTCATGTGGTCAGTGCTGGAAATACCTGAGGTTTTTATTTTGTATAACATAAATGCATAAATTGCCACTTTATGAAATTAACAGTGTTTGGGGGCAAATGGAAGCTCTCAATATTTTGGGCCCCCCGTTTCCAGAGCTGCATGTGGTTTTAATAGCCTTGGTAAATGACCAGATTACTGTAATCCTGTTAACCGGCAGATAACCCGTAGGTAATATTTGAAAGACAGTGACACACGTATCTAACAGTAATCACTCATGGTTGGAGCGTATTGTGCAAATTTAGCAGCGATGATCACACAAGAGATGAAACAATCATCTTCAATTAAATTTTTAAACAAACAGACATAGTTGCAACATATTGAATGTGTTTACCAATAGGACCGCACACATACACACACAGGTGATGCAATGACATGATAAATGATGCATGTGTTTTGTTCTCGCTGAATATCCTCAGCATTGATTCTCTCTTCTATGAGCAACACATAATTCTGTTGTGTCCAATCTCTTGTGGTCTCCTACTGTGCTCATTACAGTGTTTTAATGGCGATGCCTAAACAGGTTTTTATAAATAAGACTTAATCAATTAAAGGATTACAGAATATGTTGTGTGTGTGTGTGTGTGTTATGACTGCTTCTGTCTATGGTAACACGAAAGTGTAATGAATGTCATTTGCTATAATCCAGTCTAGATGAACAGGATAGGTGACAACTCTCTGGGATTATCCAGCCCTCCACAGACATTCAGAACAGGACGCACTTCATTAAATGCTTACAAATATATAAAATAAAAGATTGGTATTATCAAATGTGCTTCACAGTATAGTGGTTCTCTTTTTAAAAGAGTAAGCATGAAAAGGCACAAGTAATGTGTAAAAAACATTGGGCCTACTGATGACATACGAAATACATGTTGAATAAAACATACGAAATGGAACAAAGAAAACTGAATAGGTCATAGGTCATTTTCAGCCTTTGATGAACTCAGGTGAGAATATCAGGCTGCGCTGCGCGTTCATGCTTATACACATGTGAGGAGTGAGAGAGAGAGAGAGAGAGAGAGAGGAGAGAGAGAGGAGAGAGATAGAGAGGCAGAGAGAGAGAGAGGAGAGAGAGAGAGAGGCAGAGAGAGAGAGAGAGAGAGGAGAGGGAGAGAGGCAGAGAGAGAGAGAGAGAGAGAGAGAGAGGAGAGGGAGAGAGAGAGAGAGAGAGAGAGAGAGAGGAGAGGGAGAGAGAGGCAGAGAGAGGCAGAGAGAGAGAGAGAGAGAGAGAGAGAGGAGAGGGAGAGAGAGAGAGAGAGAGAGAGAGAGAGGCAGAGAGAGAGAGAGAGAGAGAGGAGAGGGAGAGAGGCAGAGAGAGAGAGAGAGAGAGAGAGGAGAGGGAGAGAGAGAGAGAGAGAGAGAGAGAGGAGAGGGAGAGAGAGGCAGAGAGAGAGAGAGAGAGAGAGAGAGAGAGAGAGAGAGAGAGCATGGGCTGTGTTTTGTGTCGCAATGTCTCTCCAGCAGAACTGAAGGAGGTAAGGTGATATAGCGCCTGCAGGAACTGTCGTGGATGAGTATCTGGTTTGCGCTGGAAATACAAATGAATGCGAAACCAACGACGTGAAGACAGCAAAGGAGAAAACGAAGCGTAAGAAACATTTACTCTTTAAATTACCAGGTTATAAATGAATCGTGTCGAATACACGCGTGTTCTTGTGTGTGGGTAATGGATTCGCTCGTGACAGCTAAACGTTACCTGCAGTCAACAGATCTCTCTCAGGTAGCGTCAATGTCACGACCAAACTGTTACATTACAGATACACATGATGCTTTATTGATGTCTTCGTGTAGCAACAGAACGTGTTCGTAATTATATCGACAGAGTACGCGACCGCAAAGTGCAGTTTGTCACACTCCGTTTGCGCATATGATGGGCAATGTTGCTGACTCAGAACGCGCCACAAATGCGCCTAATTTGAAATGCGCAATAAGGGTGCGCATCGACTCATCTACACACTTACGTTGTGACGACGTACTTGGAACGGACGATGCCACGACGTAACTTTGAGATTCTCATAATGGTTGTGACGACGTACATTTGAAGTTGCTGCGACGTGGTGATTACCTTCTTAAGACATAGCTGGAACGTACCATATTCGTTGCAGTGACGTACCAAAATTACTTTTCTAATACGTGATGAGCACGTCATAAACGTTGTTAAAATCGTTTTTTATTCAAACATTTATCATCCCTCACATGGAGGATTAAATTGATTTAATGTGTGCGTTATATATTAAATGGTATGCATAACTGGAGTAGTTTTCTATTCATATATGTATAAAGCACAACGATGAATAAAACTGAACACAGCATTGTACATCACAATCAGATATTTAATTTATACTGTAGTACACAGGGGTGCCGCTAGGGTTTCTGGGCCCTCTGGCTAATTTGTACTCCGGCCCCCAAAGAGATATTGCGTATTGCTTACTATAAGAGACAAAAAATAAATAAATTTGAACGGTTTATTAGTTAACTAATTGAAAAATGAGTCTGTAAATCTTAGTCTATAAATAAAACAACTAAACCAAATATTAATTACATTACCAAGTTACAAATATTTTTGCACACATACAGTTTACTTGAGCTGTTCCACACACCAATACAATTGTAACATTTAAACATGACAAACAACAACAAAACATCTTTTCTAGAAGTTTACTTTCTCTCTTAAATAAGACTAAATCACGAAATGCTTGACCAAAGCTTGTGTATCTTCTATTATTATGATCATCATCATATTCATAACAGGTTTCAAACAAGCAAAAATAACGATAGATTATTAAAACAGTGAACTCGAGAAAACCGCTATAACCTTAAATGATTTTTAGGACTGTTTCTTATCAAAATGATTCTACAATGACTTAAATGAAACGATCCAGGATAACTATAGCAGATTACACGATACATTTTGATAGATTCTTAAAGCTGTCCTCATCCTCCCCCCGTTACAGCGCCCCTGGTGGTAAATGACATAAATAATCAATGACTTCAACAGAATATTTAAAGCAGATATTTATTGACCGAGATGAATTAACATAATTTTTAAGATTAACATTATATTCTTGTCTTAACACATAAGTTTAGCAGGTTGTCTGTTTTTAGAAACAACAATCAAATGCTTCTTTGGTCACACTCACAAACATCAGGGTCCGTTCATTTAAACGCGCCAAATCGATCAAAAATCACTAAAATATGTGTCTCACATCTGTAAGGTATAAAGTAAAGAAAGAATTTGAATGAACTGCTTAAGTATCCTAATATATCAGGCAGTGAGGTAAAATAAATGACCGCTAACGTTTAAACGATGCGAGCGCGCGGCTCTTTGCAGAAAAGAGAAGGCGCACATATCAGACACATGCACTAAATAAATAGAAACGCAGTTTTAATGGTGCTGTCATATAAAGCCGAGGTCACATTTGAATTTTCCCTCCAATGACTTCCATTCATACGCATGCGAATGCGACCGACCAGAAACGCAAGCCTGTGCGGAAATATTTTGCATTTCGCTGTGTACCAAAGTTCAAGTTTGGTAAACTTTGCCTGCGAATTTGTATCACGTGAGTGCGTGAGAACAATAGAAGATCAAAACGTCATTGTGTGACCTCTCGTTTAAGTAGCAGTGACGCAACATCCCGTTTTGTACAACATCCCGATTTCTACAAATAGAAATGACCAGATTCATTAATCAAATGACCAGTGTCCAGGAAATTCTGAAGACCAGTACATCATGTTGCTTCAATGTTCTCCATGGGATTAAATCATCATGTTATTTGAGAATGTGGCTCTGATGTTTCTGGAACGCAAGAAAAATTCTAAGAATTGAAACGTTGCCAAGACGTCCTCAGAATGTGGTCATACACTAATGTCACGATGACCAAAGGAAGAAGAACTGTCGACGTCGTCAGAGCGTACTTTGTTTGCTTGGGAGGCGGGTCATGGGATCGAGCCCCTCCTTCAATAAACAAGCCTAGTGTTATCTATTTCTGTAAAGACTGAATGTGTAGAGGAACTGCTGAAGTTATTAACTGAGATTTCCCTCTCTGCACAACAGCTGTCAAATCAAACGTATGTGTGATTTTCAATCTTTCTTTGCTGCAGTGAGTCATTACTTCCCATGACGTTTAACCAGCTAGGTTAACCCTGTTACAAGGCGGTTGGATACAGACTCGGTTTCAGAAAGGGAAAATTGCTTATCTAATACACTCTCATATAGTGATGTTTTTGTGTTCATTTATGGTTAAACAGTGTGATTGCAACAGTTTTTCCTCATACAAATTATTTTCGGTTGCACCATCTGGCTTGAATCAACTTGTTTCGAATCAGTCCTTGTAGAAAGAGGGTTTCCTGTCATTTAAAACTGAAACCCAGACACAGGACTCCCAAACCACTGAATCACCTCCACCCCTTCAGCTCCATTCAGAAGGAACTTAATACTCACATGGTCATTTCATCACAATAGAGGCCTACTATACATGTAGCCAGTTATGCTTTGATAGTCTCCTTTTTTCCTCAGATGGAGAGCTTAACTATATCTTAACTTATGAGTAGATTGTCAGTTTACAGGTTTAGAGAATTTTTTTCAAGTTGCCATAACTCAGATTCTGCATATAATCTTGAGTCTCAACAGAATAGTACCGCACCTTTCAAATATTCATAGAGTTTGATCACATTGATAAAAGACACATACAGCTGTGCGATCATTTCCCGAAACATATGACCTGCACCCGAACCCACTGCAAACAAAACACAGACATATATGACTCCGTTTCAATTGACGCGTGCGGTTCATGTCCGCCGTCTTTTACCTGCTCCATCAATCACTTTCAAACCATCTCCAAATCCAGCGTTATATGCACCGTTTATATGACATTCATCATCGAAATGCAGTGAATAAACAAACACAGCTGAACTTTGTGAACTCAGTGCTCTCTCTCTCTTTCTCCAGCTTGTTGACGTGTGCACATGCTCTTTCTTCTCGCTCTAATGGGTTGAAGCGTGGGCGTGCTTTTCCGGCAGAATTGTCCAATAAGGGACTAAGAAAAGTCGTAACGAAACAGATTTTCATGTTCGAAAAAAACTTTCCGAAACCTATACAAATGCTCGAGTGTTTCGAGCACAGAAATACATACATCCAACACGTTTTTTGACAAGTTAGGGTCAAGCATGAGAAGACAACACGTTTAACATTGGTAAGAAGTCAGAATGAATGAAACACCGTTGCACACCTTTAAACTGAAATGTTTTCAGAGACTGTCAGTCAGTGACAGAAATTATGTGAGAGAACAGCATGTCCATTTTCCACAATGTCTTCTTCTATAATAACGTGTTTAATAACTTGGTGAACTGGTAGAACATGAACTAAAACCTTGAACAGTGATTTCCTCTTTTTTACCGTCTATTCTGGCAAAGATGTTGTCCAGATGTTGGAATACAGAGAGAAAAATCACGCATTGCAACTGTAAAACTAATATTATCAATGAGATCAATCAGAGTTGTGACTGAATGGGACATTGAATCTAATGTAAAGCAGCTGCTGGTGTATTGTGGTATACGCACTATTTGAAGTTCACATTCATATACATTGTGAATTTGTATATTTTAGCGTGAAATGCTCCATGAAGTCATACCACCCAGCTGTGTGCCCTATGAAAACAAGTTTGTCTTCAGCCAGGTGTACCGGAGAAGCATTTGGCTTACATGGGCGAGCACATGAGCGGGTTGATATCATCTGTGTAGTATAAGTGGTTTTAAGGCTGCTCAGGAATTAAAGAGAGACGTTCCTTTGAGGCTTGAATTGTTTATGTAAAACTGCTGCGGGGCTGTACGTACAGTTCTTTTACTCATAGCACCAGTGCTGCTACAGAGGTTTAGAGTTCTGCAGAGTTCTGCTTTAATCATCTCAGAATTCATCACATAAATAGAAAAGAAACTGACAAAGGACAGAAAAGTTACTGTAGTGTTTTTAAACCTTACTAAATTGTATAATTAATGTACTAAATCAATACTATATCTAACCTCAGTAAATACTACTCTCTCACGCACAATTCAAACTGTATCGCACGTGTGCTACAGTTGTATATTTATTCATCGCACAAACACTAAACCCAACACAAGTAATCCATACGCTTGTGTTTCTACACTGTCAGGAATGCTGTAATTCTCTGGCTGGTTAGTTCTGACACACACACGGTTACACACAGCCCTGATCTCATTCACTACAAATGGGCCTCTGTTTAATGTCTATGCCTGGAAACATTCACGGAAATGTACGGAAACGTTTGACTGTATGGAATCTGAGTGTGCATGAGAGACCAGCTGCTGTAACAGACGTCTCTTTCAATCCATGCGGTGGCCACCATCTAACAATTTCTCTAGGTTTTCTTCTCCTGGTTTAGACTTTTATTAGCATTCAGTCTTTATTTCTTATTTCAAGACAAAAAATTGAATGTGTTTTGCTCTGTGTTTAGGGTGTTCAAGACGTTCTTGACAGGCACAGGCAGGCCTGTCACGGTATCATCATAAAATATAAAAATGACCTTGTTGTGACTTTTGGGGGTGCAATAAATGTGTTTTAAGCATCTGATGAGAAGATGTTACTCGAGAAGTTATCTAGTGTTTTCCCGATACAAGCCCCCAGTTCGGAAGAATAAATCCATATAGACTTAAGTGTGTCCTCTTAGTTTAGAAACGGTGGCAAACGATAAGAAGCCAACTAAAACATAACCATCCCACTCATGAACTGTAAACAAAAGCTGCAAACAGTGTTCTTCTGGGCTAATAGGTTTTATAAAGATGTAAAGTGCTCTCGGGTAACTTGGTACATATTATAGCAATAACTAAGCCATGAAAGGACATTTTTAATGACTATTTATGGATGTTTTATTTATTTAAAAAAATCCTTCCAACCTCAATGTCTAATTAATCTCGTAATCTCTGTTATTGGAAAAGTTGAACTTCCATCATTACAGCCGCGGAAATAATAGAAAGACCATTTCAGAGCCCCTTTTTCTGATTTTAAAATCAACTATTTCTAAGTATGTGTTTCGGTAAAATTATCATTTTTGTTTTATTCTGTGAACTACTACTAACAATATTTCTATCAAATTTCAAATAAAAACATTGTTCCTACCTGGATATTGCATTTATTTGCAAGAAATGAAAACAGGTCAAAATAACAGAAGAGATGCTCTGTATTCTTTTAGATGACAATGAACAATTTAGTTTTTCAGTATTTACTCCTCCGTGTTAATGTTAGTTCATGTCAGCTGTTCGTGTTAATTCGTTTTGCATTAACTAATGTTAACAGTGACAACGTTTGATTTAAATAATATATTAGTAAATACTGAAATTAACATGGACTAACATTAATAAATGTTGTATTAGTATTAGTTGTCCGTTGTTAGTTCAACTAAATTTTAACAAATAGCACCTTGTGGTAAAGAGTAACCAAATTTTTTTATACCTTGATTTTTATCACAGTTTTCATGCGTCTTTTACATTTGCTGTTGGATGACTTAATGTCAGTCCCGAGGTTTGATTTTGTTGAATTCAACAGACACTGGACCAGAATGGCCACAATACATCTAGAAATGTTGATTTGAAATGAATATTTGGAGTGGTCTCTTATTTTTTTATGCAACTGATTAAAAACAGCTGTAGAAAAAAATAAGTTCATCACACGTTATTGTGACAGGCCCACTGATGCCCAGCTAGAAAGATCTGTGGAAGGTTTTGATCAATTTGTTGAAATGACTTTGTTTGATCAGAGGTATCATTCATGCCCATTCAACAGTTTACTATGAGTTGCCCCGAGTGTTAAAGTGTGTTTGTGTTTCTCTTAAGCATATGCAGCAGGAGTGACGCGTGACTTGTCACCTACACAGATTACATCTTTTCAAAAACAAAGATTGTAGGAAAAGATCAACAGAGGGAGTGACTTTCAGTTTGTAATAGGTTGAAGGCTCCTGTTAGAACTTGTCATAAACGTTTTTATTCACAAAACAAATACTGATATACTTCTTCCTGATAACACAAGGACTAAACATGTCAGAACACATTGGCTCAAGCTGAACAAACACAAACTGCATAAAAAGAGTAAAACATTGGAGATGGACCACACCTGTCTGTTTCCTTCTTGGACTGTTCTGTTTTCTTATTATCTTTTCATCTTTATGGTCTTCACTGTTCCCATTGTAAGTCATAAGATATGCTTTAACAGCTTATAAAAAGACAGCAGATAAAGGGGCAATGAGTTATAGAGAAAAAAAAAGAGTAGAGATGAAATTATATATTGAAATGAAAAGCTAGTGAAAGATTCCATACAATGAAAAATTGTCTTGTGTGTTTTTTAAGCTTGAGTGCCAAATGACACTTTGTAAAGCCCGCCCCATTTTGTAATGTCCGACACCAGCTTATGGTCTCCCATTGCACTAAACAATATTATCGTGAAATAATCATTTCTGTAAAAAAAAATACAACTATTTGGTAAGAATAAGTCTGCAATATGCATTTGAAGAACGTATTCAGGATGTGAAAGTAACTCGTATTAAAGTCGATAAAATAAAGATTGAAGCTGTGCTTGCTGTAACGACACAATGTGTTTATAGCGTCATTTGTTCTGACATGTTTAGGCAATGGGTAAAGCTGTGATTATTATCATAAAGAAAGATCAAATTCTGGCAGTGTTGATGAGATGCACTCCTTCAGCGCGGATCATATGACTGTCAGTCTATGATGTGATTGGTCCGGTCGCCTGTCAATCAAATTCCACACGAAGGGTCTTTTCACTCGGAACAGCCCATCTCGCCTATTAAATGTGGAAATCAATTATCATAAGTATTAAAACAATAAGAAATGAAACTGAGCAGACATCCATAGTTAGTTAACACTGAAGCTAGACCTATTGCAAAATATTGACTTTCTCAATAATGGATGCATCTGGGGTCAAAGGGAATGGCGTATATATCTCTATACGCACCGTCAATCAGTCTTTGAGACTTCAAGGTACAGCTGTTTCAACAGAGTGCACACTTACAGGGGACATCAGATGAAATTGTTACTTTGTCAACTTTACTTTGTATTTAGTTTCAGGTTTGTAATGGGCTGTCGGAGTCTGAAACTGTCATCCAGTGAATATCTTTAGAATGATTGACATTAACAGAGAATGTGACTCTTATGCTGTATTGCTCAACAATGGGAATTTCTATTCTAGTATTTGGAAGTTTAACTGGCAGTTTCTGTGTTTGTCTCTGTAGGAGGAGAAATGAGAAGAAAGAGGTGAACATATGATTCCAACTACCAACCACAGGCATAGGTGGCTTCACCACAGAGAAGAGAGTCACCATGGTGCCTCTACTCACACTCTTTCTCTTATTGCATCTCATTCAGCCAATCAGAAATGAAAACTCTCTTTCTCCTCCGTCCAATCACCCAAAACACCACCTGGTTTTCTATCATGCGAAGAGCCAGACGGAAGCGTCTAACAAAAGAAAGGACCACGGACATGCTGGAAATGTTGCATTAGAAATTGTCAGACCATTACAAAGTCATTCCAATGGGAAAAGATCCGTTAAATCATCAAATGAACGAACCGAACGCAAAAATATTGCAGATATATTGTCAGCAAAACCTTCACATAATGGTTTTCTCCATTATTTCTCACCCAAAAGTCGAGTCAGAAGAAGACCTACCCACACTGACAAACTACCACAAGATTCTGTTGATACTGGAACACCCCGGAGCCATTCAACTGAACCTCCATTCACCGATCAGAGCGACAACGTTATACTCAAGACTGGGCTTGAATTCAAGAATGCTGACTGGTTAACGACTGGGTCAGGAGATGTGTACATACCTGAAGAGTTTGATTTGATGCGGTCACCAACAAACGCTCATGCCCAGTACAGACCACACATCCAGACAGCTTTTAGTGTCCCGGCAATCGGAGCCCAAACCCATAAAGATCCAACAGTCAACCCTTCATTCCAAACCAGCCCTTCCGCAAGTACAGCAGCCAATATAAATGATGATGTCCAGACTTCTTCCAGTAGGATGGGCCAATGGGACATTAACAGGACTCGATTGGAAACAGGTAGGTAATG
The DNA here is from genome assembly GCF_015846415.1 of Triplophysa dalaica. NCBI lineage: Eukaryota > Metazoa > Chordata > Actinopteri > Cypriniformes > Nemacheilidae > Triplophysa > Triplophysa dalaica. The sequence goes on from NC_079559.1 coordinate 20,677,151, forward strand.
TATGCAATAATGCTGAAATGAGCGCAATAATGAATTGAATTAATTGTCAAGTGAGCGAGATGACAAAAACATAAATCTTTATAAATGTCGAGAAACTAATTATGGTCATTTCTTTGAAACAAAACTTTTGCTTTTATGTTTGTATATGATTTCACACATTTAATTTGTCATTTATCAGGCAGAACCCCTCCAGCTGTACTTCAGCCCAAAAGACAGTTAACAACTCTACAATCTCACAGTGGAACCAACACAAGCACAGACGATCTACAAATACAGCCACCGTTATCAGAAGTGGACCCCTTTAGTTCCAACTACTCGCAACCAACAATCACTGCAACATTAGCAACAATATCTAAGGACCTTTTAAAGGGGACAGGAAACAAAGGAGTAGACAACATCACTGAAGATACACCGACAGCATCTACAAATCTGACATTGTCAAGCAATACCCATCAAAAGAGCACTACAGGTAAGATTGACGTTATCTATTCAACAGGGTTAGCTGTGCTTTTGACAAATAGTTCTGTATAACACAGCTGGTCACATTCACACAGAAAAGCTTAACAAACGTGTGCCTGTAAAGAGAGGACAGGAGAAGAAAGGAGGTGGAGAATCTAGGTATGTTTAGAAAGGAGAGACAGAAGCTGGAGTTAAAGACAACCAGAAGTGAAAAGCAGAACGTAGACTGAGTAAATGTTTATACGAGACAAAGGCATACTGAAACGCATCCATTGAGAAGTGGTATAATATCTGAGTTCTGTTGTTCTGGAGCAAGATGGAGATCTGAGAGCTGCAGCCGAGGGAGAGATGACATAGTTTTTAGCCTTTTTTAGGATTAACACGGTCACTATAATAGAGAAAGGCCCTTCGTAAGACACGTTGGCATAGTTGGTTTAGCCTATGTTTTTAAGTTGTATCTAAAACATTAAGATACTTTAAAATAATAAGATATCTGAGAGTTGTTTTTATAAAATACATGTAAAACATTGGTATTGTGTTATTTAAACACAAATATGAACTTGTTTCCTTTGTTCAAACAAAAAAAATCGAAGTTTGTAGATCTCAAATATGATATTTTTTAGAAATTTGTCAGAAGCATTCACTAGTTTATAGAATTAAACAAAAATGCGTATTTTTCTTTTAAATGTTTTATTTCCGTTTTGTACGTTAAAACAAATGATCCAACATTCCAACTCATTAGAAGCACCAACTCAACACATCCATCCATCATGAAAGCCATGATAAAAGTCTTCTTAATAACTCCAGCGTGTTAACATGTCTTCTGAAGATGTTGTGTGTGGGGGCGAGCTTATTTGACAAAAAAACAAAACTATAAGAACAATAAATTCAAATATGGTGACGACGATAACTAGTTTTCAATAAGGATAACACCTTTTAGGTGATGAAACATTACATTGTTAGTCAAGAGTGGAAACAATAGAAACAATGAGATTAAAGTGAAAGTTCACCCAGAAATGAATATTTTCTTTAGTGTTCTGCAGAGTAAGTTTACCTGATAAAAAATTGCGTTTTCAAAACCGTCTGCATTTACATGGATCTGGGAAAACGAATAAAAACTCTGTATTATGCATGCCAGGCCAGTGCTTGGAGGTGTTGCGCTATAAAGAAATCCGCATATACTGTTTTCAATCTAAGAGTGCTTTTAATACGCCTGTCGGCATGTATGTGTGTTTATATCGCAGACAGTATTAATACTATAACTCCGCTGGTCGTAGTGGCGCTGTAAATCTACGTTTTGCTAGAGAAATGATAATAAGTATGTCACATGGCAAAAACATGCAGCATGGAGGCCGCCATTCGCGCATGCCTACAGACTGAACGTGTAGAACGCATGCGTATGACATCATATTTTTTAGAAAACGCCGCCTTCAGAGTTTACAAGGAAACAATAATACCTTCATTTTCAAAAACTTGCACTTTGAAACCCGTTCTCAAAAGTTTGCCTTTTCAGTCCCCCAAAATGCTGTAAATGAACAGCCAAAACGCATAAAATGTTTTCAGTTTTTAGCTGAAATAGTCTTATGGAAACGGCCTCTTAAAATATTGTTTTCGCACACACATATCGATTCACTTCAAAAGATATTTATTAACACACTGGAACTGTTTGGATTGCTGATACTTTTATGTTTTTACATGTTTTTAGGATCAGTTCAAAATTGAAAATAAGATTTTTTGCACAACTTTCATGTGTTCACATTTCTGAGGTTTGTTTCTGTTGGAATTCAACAAACACTGGACTGGAATGTCCTTAATACATGCAGAAATGCTGATGAAGGCAAAACTAGACTGGTCTCTTTAATTTGTTCTGTGTCTGTATTGTGCAGCCCAATGTTTAAGTGTTATTTCATCCGCAAACTACATATTGAGCAGAATGTTGATTACTTGAGTGGTACCTGCATGAACCAAACTATTCTCTGTCTTGTGTCAACGTTCCTCTAACACGCACAGGCGCACTCTTCAAAAACGGCACTTTAATTCTTTTGACAATGTAAAAGATGTAAAAATGTCATTTACATACATTTAGAATGAAGGATATATATATAATGACTGCATATTGCTGGCTAATGTTGCTGTACATAAATAAGTTCAGTGCATTCAGATGCACTGCACAGCTGCTGCTTGCGCATTGTTAGTTGCTTGGTAACAGACCTGAGAGTAGATTATAAAACCTTATGGAGCGCTTTGGATTCCCTGATAAGAGACTCCTCAAATGAAATTGTGAAAAATCACTATTTAAATGTATCATATCTTATGTTAATACCTAAGATAAGAATTAATGTGCCTATATAAAGGTTTTTATATAACATATCTTTTTTCGAAATGATTATAAAGAGATGTTGTGTTAATGTGGTCATGTTTTTAAACAGTTAAGGTCTTTGCACATACAGTCCGAAATTTCCTTTTGCGTCTTTTCGTATTTGGCGCTGGTTTGTAAGGTGTCTCTGAATCGTCAATACACCTTTAAAAATCCTTGTTACGGATGTGAAAGTCGCAGAAAAATCAAACCCAGTTCGAATGTATTTATGACGGACGAACATATTGGAGGCAGTGTGTAAATGTGGTTGACACAATGTGAGGTCCTATTTATTTTTTAACGCAAATTTCGGATTCTGTGCAATGGGCTTTATCAATGTTCATGCAATAATAATGTATTTTCCTCTTTTCTTTCCACAGATGTGACTTCTTTTCTTAAGACTACCTCTCCACAGCCGAGAGGACGTGGTCATTTCGTATTCTCCGCAAAAAATGACAGATATCCAGCAGAGGACCCGTCTGTCTCGCCATCTGTGAAATCGAGCCCTACCTCCCCCAGTCTTGTCATACCCAAGGGACCCTGTTCAAATGTTGTAGGCCCCTGCCATTTTTCCAAAGATGGAAATGAAGATCTTAATGAACTCGGTTCTACCAATGGGAGCAAATTAGTATGGGCAGATCTGCATAGCACGTTGTCATTTGCATGGGAGCTGCATGTATTCGGTTCTGCTACTCTCTTCCTTCTACTGACCGCTGGTGCCGCCTTTGGTCTAGCGCTAACTCCCAGCATGCCCTGCCTTCAGCGTGGCGAACTGGTGCTCACAAATAGTCTCTTGCTGGTTGCAGGAGCAGTGAGGGCGGGCCACTTCTTTCTCGACCCATATGGGACACGAGTCCTCTTACCACCCCCTGTCGTAATAGCTTTATACACGCTATCGTTGCCACTGTTTATTTTGGCGCAGGCTGCATTGGTGATGCTGGTATTAAACTTGGCAGGAGTACCTTTGCTCCCTCCAGCCTTTCAGCGCCCCCCTCTGTTGGGAATTTTAGCTGTTCTACAGTGCACTCTCTTACTTGCTGCAGACCTGCTTTCACCTGCACTCTCACCCTTCGTTCCAGTCGTCCTACAGAGCCTCACGCTGACTGGAGGCCTGGCAATATGTTTATGCTACCTCTTCCTGGCACTGCCGCAGCTTTCACACAAACACACAGCTCGGGCTGAAAATAAGAGCACGGGTGGACAGAAGGTGCAGGTTTTGGCACGGGTATTGGCAGTGTGTGCTCTTCTTGGGGCACTGTGCTGTCTATTGCATATTTACTCTTGTATGTGGCTGTACGGGCTACTAGGAGATTGGAGGCTTTTTCGTTGGGGGTGGTGGCTCTGCCAGTTCTGGGCACGTCTGTTGGAGCTTGCCTGGGCCTTCTTTCTGCTTCTAGTGTCCTCATGGGTCTTCTGGAGACCAAGCGGAGGCCAAATATGTAGAGCACCAAGACAAGAAGGAGCTGCCACAGAAAACCTGCCTTCTCCCGGTCAATCATCTAACTCTAACAGCAGGCACACGTGTTGGGCAAAGATTGTTCAAAGCCTGAAAGTAAGGCAACAAAGAAAATCTGAAAGCAGTGGGAACGGAGGATCCAGCAGCAGTGGAGTGGCCGGAGAATTGCCCAATAACTGGGCAGGACAGGAGAGGTCAGGGGTGGACATTAGCAAGAGCCTGATACGGAATCGTGACCCACTAAAAGACAGCAATCACGGCCGGAATTCGAAAAGCTTTGCAGGGGGCTCAGCGGGTTCATTGATACGGCTTCAGGCACTTTCTCAGCCCGCTCAGCATTCTTTAAATAGCAGTTTAGCAGATGGGGACAAGGAATCGGCCACCTCGCTTTTTGACTTTGATCTGCGTCCTCCGACCCCAATCGACCTGAGCCGCAGCATTGATGAGGCACTTCACCGCGAGCATCTACTGACAGGGCCGAGCCTGTTCCATCCGCTCCACTTTCCATCGCCTCCTCCATCTCCGAGACTGTGGATGCGACGGAACAGTGACCCCCAAATCACGCTTTCAATGAGTAGTGATGAGCACACATTGTATTCAGATTCCTCGGCAGGTCTGGGCCGCTGTATTCCTAGCGCTGTGCCCAGTCGCCAAGTCACAGCCCCTCCAACACCCACCCATCAGGGCTTCCGTTGGGTCTCGGAGGTACCAGTGCCTTCTTCTCTGTCCTGCCCAGTTTCGCTACACCCGTCCCCTAGCACCCTGATGACCAGTGCAGAAAGCACCAGGCCGTTTCTGACCCCTGATAATGAAAGTTCACAATCGAACAACAGGGGGGATCACACTTACCTAAAAGTCGATCGACATGATGACTCTGTCAGCGTCAGCAGTGACATCGTTGACCTTTGAACTTATTTTTGGTGTACTTAGGAGCTCCTGGCAGTCCACATTATCTAAAAAGCTTAAATGTGTGTATTCAGAGCCTAAACCATGGGGCCGGTTGCATAAACTGCTTAGACTAGTCTTACAAGTTGGTCATCTCATTTTTTTCTACGAGAATGGACAGAACTTCTTTAAGTCAGTTACATATAAAGGTGGATCAGTCTAATTGACATCTAAAAAGTAAGAATGATTAGTCGTGACTAACTGTGAGACTCATTGTTAAGACACAGTCTAAACTTTGCAGCTATGTTTATGCAACTGGCCCAAGAGACTAAAGCACTTAATAAGTTAATCAGCAGTTGACTCAGAAATACAGAACAATATATTTTCACACATACGTTTTCCTGTCAAACAGTACAGGAGTGTTTAGAATGGAAGCTCTTTTGACAGCAATCATTAATACAGACAATACATTTCCCTTATGACGAGAGGCATTCCTGAAGGTTTAAGAGCATCATTTTAGAGAATTCTTTCATTAAACGTGTTTGTTATTTGAGCTGTGATGTTATTGTCCCTTTAGCTGTAGGTGTTCTGTGCATTAATAAAATTGTGTTCCCAATGTCATTCTAGTAGGATTTTGCTTTACATAAACTGTGCTTTAGATAGGAATGTCTTATCTCTTATGGTATTACTGCATGTATCATAGAGCTTTAGGACCTTATTTTATTTTACAAACTGAGGTAAGAGTGTTTTTGGTGGCAGTCAGCATTATGCTATCATGTTGTCTGTTCATTAGCTTTTTTAAGCATTTTGTCTTTTTAGTTTTTAAGCATTATACCTGGAATACAACGTCTGGGACCAAGATCCAGAAAGCAATGTCTGGATAAAGTATTGCACTTTACTTGAATAGAAAATATACGTGCCAAAACATTTCACTTAATGTGTTTACCAGAAAATTTTGTATTCTTAGTTTATTCCCACAACTATTTCCGTTTTCCTGGTGTCCTATGTGGTCAACTAATATTTACTTATATTTAGTTTCCTCTAATAGCAAAACAATAATAAATACAATTCGGTCAATTACTTACTCAAAACAACTTAATTCCAAAGAGGTATAATTACGGCTCACTTTTAGTATAACTGAAACCGTCAACACTATATTTTTTTGTTTGTAAATAAGGATGTTTTCCGATAACCTTCAATGCATTTACTGTGAATGACAATCTTATCTCAAGAATATACTGGTTCAGATAGAATATGGATGAAAGCTCTTGTATTTTCTTTCTAATGCAATAAAAGTGTGGAACAAAAGGGAGATTTCTAATGCTCTGTTTCTCATTGTTTAGCTTAACAGTTTCTCATCTTACTTTTTTAAATGACGGTTCATGAAAAATATCTTCTGTCATTGACTGACAAAGCAAAGGGATTAAATATGAACATCCCCTTTGTAAATGAAACAGTTTCAAGTGCTAATCTAATAACTATTTGTCAACACTTTACAATAAGGCTATTTGTTAACAATTAGTTAATGCATTAGCTACCATGAAGTAAAAATGAACAATGTACTTCTACAGCATTTATTTATATTAATTCATGTTCATTTCAGCATTTACTAATACAGTATCAAAAGTCAAACGTTGTCACTCTTAACATTATAATGCACCATGAACTAACATGAATAAGTGTATTGACATGAACTCGCACTAACAAGGATTAATAAATGCTGAAAAACTCAATTGTTCATTGTTAACTAATGTTAACTAGCCCTTTATTGTAAAGTGTTAGCAAGGATTTAATTTAGAGTCATGTGATTGTTTGGATGTTTAATCACCCAGTAAAAGTACTTTTCCTGACCGGAAGTGTTTTTGAAAATAATGCAAATCAGTTAAATTTGACTTAAGTATATCAGGTAGCAAATTAAACTATATGGAAAATTACCGAATTAAAATCGACTGAATTCAGTTGAGCTTAGAAATTCACAACTGAAAAACTACCTCATAAGCAGACTTTCATTTGCTACAGCAAATATGGTTTTAGTATTTAGTTAAACATCCGATGTAGACTGACTGATTTAGTAAAACATCTCAACAGTCAGAGATAAACATGCATTGATATGTAAGAGTTAAGAGCTCAACTAAAGTGAACACTGATCACAATAATAGTGACATCACATTAATACTGTATTGATTGTCAAAAAGGGGTTTTGTAGACATTTGTTATTTGATCAATAAAAGTTTCTGAACATTTTTAGATAAATTCAAGCTTCTCTAAATAAGTCAGATTTATTGTTTAATTATTCTGTTTTTATTATACATAAGTAGATGAACTGTTGTCGGTTATATAAACTAAATTGTTTTACAATTTTTTTATAAGTATATGATATTGAGAAATTTATGGTAGACTTTATCGAACTTTTTTTAGTGTGTCATGACTCAATCTAATTGAGTGCAAAGTTACCGCAATTTTATTGTGTAGATTCAATAAGTTTGCATATAGTTTACTTTGCTACTTACTATATTTAAGTAAAATGTAACTGATTTGCATGGATAGTATTTACTAACCCTCGAGAATCAATTTTGAAATCGTAGTTATGAACGTTTTTTATTTGTACTGAAAATAAAAAAAACGTTTACTTTAATAAATCCTGCATTTGGCTCATTTTCCGCCTATAACATCGTTTCCTTTTATATTATAAATGTTAACAACTTTTTTATGTGTTGCCTCTTGTCATGTCATAAGGAATTCATCATTGTGCATTTTACTGTTTCACTGTACTTGCGGGCTGTGTCCGAATTATCCCCCTAAACACTAATATAGTGCACTATTTGAGGGGACATCCATTTTTAGTTTTGTCCGAATTTATATTGGAAGGATGCGTCTCAATCAGCTCCCTTCTTAGTAGACCGGGCATTAATCAGCGAGACGGGGATTTTAAGGGCCGTCTCATTCTCAAAATCCTTCCAGTGCACTTTTTACTTCGTTCCCTAAAAATTCCCACAATCCAATGCAAAAGTCGGGGGGAAAAAATGCGGAATTGACTAGAAGGGATACAGCTACCTCCAATGGGCCTGCGCACTTCAATACCACATAATTTCTATTAAATATTATAAATGCAGTTGAGGTGCATCCCAATGTGAAGGCTGTGCCTTTAAAAGGCATTTAAAGCAGTGGTTTTTAACAGGGGCTCGTGGTCCACATGGGGATCCGCCTGACTATCAAGGGTGCCAAAAGACGATTCATATTTCAAATTCGACGAAATAAGCTTTTAAAAACATAAAAACAAGATATTATTTTAATGCCATTATTATAATGAACAAATGCTTTTTTAATTAATGTCGAGCAATAAAATATATTATTGAGTTTATATGAGTGGGAGGGGGCCCTTTGAATATTGTAAAAAAAATCCGCAAAAAAACGTAAGAACATGATCATTTATTCCTCAAAAAATGTAATCACTGTATAACGGTTCTGTCTGTGTTTACATTCATTTATAAATATTGTCCAATTTAACCGATCCGCTGGTTATCAATCTTGTGTCAAAAGCATATATAAGGTCATACACTGCTTTCAATCGTTTAACTGCATTCATAAAATAGATTGTATATTTTCCTTAGGCACCCTGTTGAAGTCTCCCGTGAATTAATTCAACACATGTCTGAACAGTTGAATTCAATAAGCTCCTGACTTCTGCAAAGACCACAAGAATCGGAAGTGCATTGCTTGTACCGGCTTGAAAGTTCTTGTTCTCCACTGTTTGGCTGCAGTTGTGTCGCTGTCAGATATCAGTGTAAACGTTGCAGAGCGTTCTCAAACAATGATTGTGGTAGAAGAGCAACTGCACTTTCTTCTGGAACAACATTTAAAGTGCACGATATTGTGAGGATGTGGGGTTTGTCACTCAGCCATTAGGAGGTGGAAGAAGAGATATAAACTTTCTGTTCGACAGATATATTTCCAACATATATATCTGTATACATATTCCAACATATTCCCCGCCCCTAAACCTAATGTCACCAGAATAAACTCAAAACATAGCAATGAGATCGTAGGAAACAGGAATTCACAAGAATAAGCCACTTTATAAAATAGGTATGAATTGTCATCAGATTCCGTGGATATATATTTATACATTACATTGAAAGTCGTGCTGCTGAGACGAAAAAAGGGGGATATTCGTGTCAGTTTACACAAATTAAAAGATTACATATAATAATGTCACGAATTCCATTGAGATCGTGTTGTTTATTTTGGATCCCCGACTGAAAGACACAATAGCCCAGAACTTTGCTTATTAAACTGGGATATGAGAAGTTGTTTTATAATCATTAAAATTATTAAAATCCAAAATAATCTGTAAATGAAAACAATTATTAATTTGCCTCCTATTAAACCCTCAGTGAGTAAATATGTCTAGCGTTGTCCAGAACACAAGCTTTACAGTTCAGTCCGAAACTTGACAGTGGTGTTCTTCATCTTTTGTTTGTAGACTTCATCAAACTGTTCATTTTGTGCCACAGTGAAGTGATTTTTCCAGTCTCCAACTTTACCTTTTAGAACACAAATAAAAGCAGAAAATCAGGTGAAAGACTTGAGTGTTGTTATTAGGATGAGTTTAGATGAGAGGATCCCACTAACCTTTCCTCATGAAGGGTGAGATCTTGAAGTCCATAACAGGGAGAGTGGAATAATTGGTCATCTTGTTGTTTTTCATGGCATCAAAATGAACTCCTTTTGTTATTTTCTCTCTCTCCTCGGGTGAAGTCGATAATCCCAAGAAGGAGCACAAGCGTTCCACCTCACGTCCGGTGTCCTGACAGAGTCGTGCACACAACACACATTTAACACATTGTACTGTATCTGAAAAAACAATGTTACTTCATTAATATATCTTACTTCAACCAAATCCTCATAGAACAAGTACTGTAAGTTAGAATATGTCTGTTTCTTCTCCCACCATCCGCTGACATGGTCAAACCACGGACCAAACAAAACTGTGGAGTGAAATGATGATATTTAATTTCAGTCCAAAATATTGGAAAATACCTACTGGAACATAAAAGTTGAGCAACTTGATTAAATTGTATTTTTTATCTGATTAACTTACTCTTTCCTTCCATAAACTTCTGTATAAAGGTGTTCCAGTCTCCCGGTTCGGGTTCTGCCATGTTCATGCGGTCAAAATTAAAGTAGGATACCGCATTGTCTTTTGCATTACGGGCTACATACACCACCTGGAATGAATGAACAAGAAAATGATGAGGACTTCAGACAATCATTTTATATACAAACAGTATGTAGCCTTTACATGTAATTATGTTCTGCAGATGAACGCCCTGTCACCCAGACACGAACGGCACGACGGGATACAACAAATGCCTTGTTCTTATAATGGGTTTGTTGTGTTGTGTTGTGTTGCGTTGCGCTGCATCCTGTGAGAACAAAATTAATAATGATAATGGGCTCTTTTGTCTTTAGTTGCGTAGCACCATGTTGCATCCGGTGTAGAGACAGTGTTACACTGTTGTAGTTTAGTTGCAGTTAGGTTAGCTTTTGCAACTTAAAAAAACATTATACACTTGGATTTCCAAATATTCTCAGTACTTTTAAAGTACTTTTTACAAGAATAAATTAAAATTTCAGGATAGCTTTCTAGTTTAGTATCATTGAAACACCAATATAACATAAACCAAACAGCAATGATGTTTATGAAAATGATATTCTCAATAAAACGGTAGTGTAAAATTGATGTTTTAAAACATTTTACAAAGCAAGCTTATAAAGAGTTTTAAATGTCATACATAAATGAATTGTATGGAGTTATAACAAAAGAAACAGTCAAATGCTTAGTTAGGAAGAGGAACTTTCTGAGACAAGGCACATCACTATAGTCATGATCACCAGATGGAGAGCTCTTTGATGTCCAGCAGAGGGCGGTCCCCTCTTGATCAATTTATTTTTGGGACAACATATCCCATAAACCACTGTCTGGACTCATCATGCCAAACTTACTTTAAGGCTTTGTCATCAGCCTTGTTTAATTTTCTACTTAAACCTTGTGCGGTCTCTTAGCCGTTGGGTTTCTGAGCATTGGCCGTTGTTGATGTGGTTATATCCAGGTTGCCTGTGTTTTGACTTTATGCCTACCTGCAGATTATGACTTAAATTCTCAACCCATGTGTCTTTTCAAGCAGTTTGATACGCCTATATAGTAATGGCTCAAAATAGTGATCTTTTCAGTCGAATAGGCTTCTCAAATTTAATCTGTGCAATCCCAAAATATATTTGAGAGTTTTTGTGGGAGTGCAAATAATTATTGTGGGGCACCTGTTTTCATTTCTCTACAAAACATTTGCTAACTACTTCACAGTATGTTTCTGCTGTGAGCTGATACAGTTACCAGTTCAACATTCTATCCTACTTTACATAAACAATTCAACCTAATTGCAGACTTCAGTTTGGTTATTATAAGGTATTAATTCCTCTGTTGTCACATGATGGAGCTGTCTAGCTTGCAGAAAGAGCTGAAGAGAGAAAATGAAAAGAATGCAAACAAATGATGCTTTTCATGCGTTCCAGACGGCATTTATAAGAGTCTGTTTTCCTTTAAAACCATCAACTCTTGCTACTGTTACGCCTGGCGTTTACACTGCTACGGAGTATTTGACCCCAGAAAAACAGAGACTTTTGGAAACACTGCGGACCCCATTTTAGTTTCAAAACTCTGGGGTTGCGTTTCTGTTTAAATGGACAAAAAGAGACTTTAAAGTACACATGCATGGTTGGCCACATAGGCTTATTGATTGGGTCGTCTGATTCATTGCGTTTGCTTCCCTGATTCGTTATGCTTGGGTCATATGAGCCGTTACGCTACCTGAAGGCAACAATGATCAGCCTCGCAAGGACCATGCAAACAACAGGCTTGTTTATATTCAAGCTGCACTGCATACACAGATCGACAGGCTTTATAGATCAATTACGTTCCTCGCATGTTGTTATGGAAACGACAGGTCTCTGTCATTGGTAAGCTGGGGGAAAAGGAGCTTGACATAGGTTGTTGTTTTCAGAAAAGTTGAACTTTTTTCAACCTCAGAATACGCTTTGAGCTGCAGAAAGAGACGCCCTAAAAAAGCACTTGAGTTGAAACCACAGAGCGGGTTTCAGCCACTAGGACACTGCTCAGGTAGCAGCTACAGTAGAATTCGTCCAGTTCAGAGTTGTTCTACCAGTGAAATCATTTTAGAGACATCATTTTAAGGTTGAAAAATTACATAATGTTGCTTTAAAGTGGGCCCCATATAATTACAAGCCAATGACCACTTTAAGTGCTATAAAGCACCTTTTTTTGGAGTGATACAGTACAATCAAACTTGAAAATGTGCTATCATTTGTGATTGAAGCATGCATTGTAGATACAGCATACAATATAAAACACAATGTAACATTTTACAAAGAGAAAGATCATTCTACAGTACCCTTGAGTTCTGCTCCCAAAAGGACTTCGGCACCAACTGAACAGGTAAATGAGTTTTGATGAGGCGAGGAGAAGTCTTCAGATTATCAATCAGTTCGGTCCCTGAGAGCGATTTCAAAAAATACATTTACATTTAAAATAAAATGACATAAATTACATCTCTCATTTTAGCAGACTGGTTTAAACAAAGTTACGAAAATGGGAAAGCATCCAACATTTAACATTAAAGTACAGCAAAAAACAGTAGCTACAGTGAATTAGCTATGAACTTTGCGATTCAATGAGCAATACTTTTAAGAGTGATAAAACTTAGGGAACATCGAAAAAATAAATTCACTTGAACCAGTGCATCTCGATTAAATCACATATTTTATTGGAGTTTCATGCCCCAAATGGGGTCAATTGAAACAGCTTGATGATGATGGACAAACTTGTATTTTTTAACTTAAAATGAATGATTCCGTTATCGCTGACCTGATGGAATAACTTGAAAGCAGGACTCCAGGAATGGCACCCTCATGTAGATAGGCTGAGAAGTCTGGCGCTCTGGAGCCACATTACCAAAATACAACAGGTCCAGTATATAAGAAACCCAGGTGGTACCTATGGAATGATGGAGGTAAAGTGGCTAGAGAAACGGCCTGTCATGGCTACTATAAAACATTCTAACAAACATGAAGAAACTTTGAAGGCTGAAAGGGTTTTATTATGTCACACCTGTGAGCTGAATGGTTTATTTCGGCAAAATTATCTCATGCTCACTAACACAGATTGAGACAGATTTGTGAACAATAGTTGAGAGAAATAGGCCTTTTGTGTACATCGAAAAAGTCTTTGAGTTCAGCTCATGAAAAATGGGGCCAAAAACAAAAGTGTTGCGTTTATTATTTTGGTCAGTGTAGATTAGTTAATAACAAGAAAAAACTACAAAGGCTATGATCAGTAAAATACTTTTACATTTGCTTGTCAAAATCAGAGGGTGTGTCTCTGATGTGTTCTCCATCACAAGCACATAATGATGACCACATGATGACACACTTTCTCTCATAATCTCCAAAATGTGAGTTTGCTGTTGTAAGTTACATCTTTTCTTTATAGGTCAGAATAGATAATGAAGGACCCTGCATGAGTTCATTACTTAGAGAATGTTTTCTCTACATGTCCCTGCAGATATGTATATGTTAGATATAAGTCCCTATTTGTATATCTGTATATTATATATATTGAATCTGTATTTATCTGTATTTAACATTCTACTGTTAGTGTTAATGTTATCTGTAGTTATCTGAAGTCAGTTTTTGAAAAAGCAGTAACGAAAAAACGTCTTGATCATGAAAGAGGAAAGATGTGAATTAACATCAGTTCAGTTTTTACACAATGGAGAAAGCTCTGGCAGACAAAGGGTCTGAAAGACGATCCCATGGTTGCTCTCTTTCTATTGGACAGGTATGTACATGCTTCCAGAAGAATTTAATGGATTTAGTTTGAAATGTGATAAGTGTACGGCGAATCGCATAGAGGGTGGGATTTTAATTTAAGTGCTAAAATGCTAACTCTGTTTCGGGTTTTGCATACAAAAATATGTAATCTCTGTGATACTCTATTTGCATTTGTCAGAAGTGTAGCCAGATTTATTTAACCTGCGTTATACTATAGTACTTCATTCAGCATACTTACCTGCTTTGGGGTAAGTGGCGATCAGAATGTCATCTGGTCTTGCCTGGAAGTTCTTCACATTTTCCCAGTTGTCAGTGAAGTAGTGAATCATAGAAATGCCTTCAAAGTCAATCAGCTCGGGCCTAGACAGTTTAAGCTGTAATTTTGAAAAAAAAAAAGATCAGTTTCATGCTTTTAATTGTGCTGATCATTGCAGAATCATCATTGACAAAAACTAGGCATGTAAAAGTGCATTATTGAATTGTGATCTAACAATAAATGTGGGGCTCTACTTTATTACTGCTTAATGGACTGCCTGTTTTCATAAAAAGTATATTTACAGACAACCTTATAAAAGCTTAGTATTGATAATGACCAGTAGTGTTATTTGTACCTGGCGTGTACACAGGTCATTTACATTTAAAAGGTTCTACTGTAGTATTGTTATTCTCACACTCGAAATCAGAAGTTTGAAGAGATTTTATATTCCTAACGAACTGAAAAAAAACAGGAGAGAACTTTCATATTATTGACATCAATATATTGCAACCTGTGAATGATCTTAGTAGTTTCTAGATATCTAATTTGAGGAAGACAAGTTAAAAATAATGATAATACTTCGCTGTGACTGTTCTACTTTTAATCAGAAAAAATGATGTCTCTCTCATGTTACTTATGTACATCGTTTTTTATTTTTGATAAATTTGCAAAGACTTTAAACAAACTTCTTTCACGTTGTCATTATGGGGTATTGTTTGTAGAATTTAAAGTAAAATAATGAATTGAATCCATTTTGGAATAAGGCTGTTACTTAAGAAAATGTGGAAAAAGTGCAGCGCTGTGAATACTTTCCGGATGCACTGTAGATAATGTGACTCGTTTGTTAGGAGTCTGTTCGCTTATAAACATACTTGTCGACGCTCCCGTTTTTCACACCCATCCGTGTTGTTATTTAACATGTGAAACCCTGAGTCGTGATCACGGGTCTCACATCTGAAAGCTGTCATGTCTGGACCAACGGGGACAGGAGGGCCTTCGCGAATGGCCCCGGGGGAAACAGGTATACTCATAGACGACAATGTATTTTGTGTTCAAAGACGAGACACAGCAATTCTTATTCACTTTATGTTTCTTTTTTTGTCGTTGGAAGCACAGGCTCACAGCCCTGGCTGCGTTTTCTGCTGAAAGGAGGCGGAGACTAGCAGCTCATTTGCACTTAAAGAGACACACACCAAAACAGCGAGTTTATCCTCACATGCAAAACTGGGCATCTAGAGCATAGTATAATAAAATGTCTGTGTTGTATTTTGAGCTGAAACTTCACAGAAACATTCTATAGACCCCTATGATTTATATTACATTTGTGTTAAAGTAGAAAAAAATCTTTCCTATAAATTGTGATTTGTCATTTTAAAAATATATATTTATATAAATTAAATTGAGACAAAAACTTTCCTGGATTAACATATTTTGTTTGTCTTAGTATATCAGTCTTTTCAAAGAAGTAAGACTTGCTCTCATGATTCATTGCTGTTGTTGTGAAGTTTTCAATTCCATGATAAACCCCCAACTATTCTCATATATTTGAAAAATATTTATTTACTCACTAAGGACATGTCAGGGATTTCCATTATGCTGAAGTTTTCTCTGTTCTCAGAAATGTTTCTCGCTGATCTTCCGTGTTAACAACATCCAGTGATTACATGCAGCCAAAGTCTCCAGTCACAGTTTATCTTATCCTCTCTCTCTCTCTCTCTCCTTCTCCCTCTCCCTCTCTCTCTCTCTGTACTTTGCACGCAAATTAAAATATGTTATGCAAGTTCAAACCCTCCCTCTATTCAGTTCTACACAATAATTCTCTCCACAATAAAGCTTCTCAAGTTGAGCACTGAACCAAAATGAACTATACAGTACAACCATTACGTAATTATTCATTTATAATATAACAACATGGAAATAAAGTGAAGAAGCACAATAGCCCTGTTTGCTCCCCGGGTGCAGCAGGGATAGCAGCCCACTGCTCCGGGTGTATGTGTATTCACGACTTGCAGTGCTTGTTTTCACTAGGGATTCTACAATACAATTCTCAATATAATATTAAACCATTCAGTACCACCTCCACGATTCAATACGCGTAAGTGAGTTTAGATTTTCCAGTTGAATTATTTCTGTGCGCTTAATTACTTTCTGAACTGGCTCTGTCCTTGTTTGTCTGTATGTCTGTGCACTGAGATAGATAAACTCATCCCCATGAGTATATAGTTAATGGTGAGTGGTGGTCGGGCAGTGAGGCTGCCTGCAATAAGAGAAGCAATGTGCTGTTGAGTATAATGCTGACGAACAGACTGGCCATCGGAAGCACCAGAACCTACCGGCTTTACTGTATGCCCGTTGTACCAAAGTGATAATGTCAGAATTTGGCACATAAAGAATGTATACAGAAGCACGTTGTTGCTTTCGTTTGGGTTGTTCTAACCCAGTAGCACACTCAAAGAGAGCTTATACAGTGCCATCTCAAGGTGCTTTTAACGAAAGTCATGGCATTCGGCGACCTTTCGTTCAGCTGTTTACGTCATAGCAAGAGCGTTTCCGGGCAGCATATTTAGAGTTGCATTTCTTCTAATTTACTGAAATTGAGGTGAGGCACCTTGTACATCATTACCTTTGGGATTTCCCATTGAGCGCTTTGTTTGCAGTATTAGGGGCGATACACATTTTGCGCCTTTAACACGCACAAGTTAGTTATTTTAAATGTAGACACGCGGCATGCATGTGTAAATAGGGAGCGACTCGGACGCGATGCACTTATGATGCAGCCCGCATGTTTTTCGAGAAGTAAACAGTTAAACAGTAAACAGTTAAACAGCGAACACAACGTGGGTCGTTTTCCACACGGTTTTAAACACGACATCTGAATCGTCCCTTAAACATTCGCCAAACGTTTCTCTGTTTACTTCCATTACAGCAATGCAATTTTGCATTACGTTATTTTAAATACTCTCATGCGCAAAGCGTTTTTATGTTTTTAATATTTTGCACATGGGAAAAGAAAAAGACGTGTATATTCCACATCACAATAGACCCTCTGCGCAGCCCCCAACACACACATACCACAGTACAGTAAGGTATTTTACCTTACTGTGCTTACCTATAGAAGTGCGCTTACTTCATTTCACCACACTTAACACATGAATCATTTACAATGCTACTCCAGACTTGAAACGCAACAAGCCGAAGATCACAGCAAGACCAAAAATAACACTCAATATAATACAAATCATTATTACACATACCACTTATCTGATCAAATTTCACTGTTTTGCTATTTACAGCAAAAATGCACAATTTGTTACATTTAAGACTGACCACAGTCAAAATTACTCTTCTCAAAACCATAAACAACTGTGCACATCAGAATGAATTGAGGCACGGCGGCCTAATAAACCTTAACTTACAATTCTATGATCAAATGACTTGGTAACAAAGTCTTCCTCCTGTTGTTTTGATTGAACAAGATTTTCTCTCTTTTCCGAGATTTGATAACAAAGTTGATCCACATGCTGTTTTGAATAGGGATGCACCGAATATTCGGCAATAGAAAATTTTCGGCCGAAAATGGCCCAAAAGTGCACTTTTATCACCGAAACAATACGGCCGAAATGTTGTGATGACACAAACAGATACCGCTCCTTTGATGCATCTGTAGCGGACGTTATTCCTTTAATGGCAGCACTAAAGCGTCTCCTAAACTGCATTCACCCTCAGGGCTCTAGAGTGCGACCAATATTCCTTTACGTGTGTGAACCAGAGGTCGCGTGATCCCAAAAATTCTATGTCATTGACAGATTTTTTTTACCGTCATTCTGGCAGATTACAATGAGGGCAATTTGTAAACACCCGTTTCCCTTCAGCGGGATATGCTCGTGAAGCGATCTGCGTGTCGTTGTCATTTGTACTGACTAGACATGTGATGCGTTTTGGCAAAACCCGTCGGGTGTAGCGCTGGGACGCGGGAAAGACAGTTCACCTATCAAAGTAAACCACATAACATGAAGAATGAAGAAGTATTAATGCACATTTCCCGCCAGTCCTGTGTAAACTATGGCATGCAAAGTTTTTTATACAATGTTTTCGCGAGATGGCAGAGCTCTCAGTCTACGGCACCAGGAGTTATGCCCGCTCCACTGCTCACGCGAGCCGGACCGCGATCGCAAAATATACAAGAGATGATCAAAAGTCCAGACACTATGCGCATGATAAACAACTTAAAACTTGCTTCACTGCTTATTAGTTGTTGTCCGTAATGTTTCCTTGTGTAGTGATAATGTCAGAGCTCTCGTTCTTTAAATGTGCGCTGCACCATCTTCATTACTTTCGTTTTATTCCAACGGTTTTGTACAGTATTTTTATAGACTTCAACACTAGGAAATGTTTTTTTTACTAAATTGTTATTAGAGTAAGTCTCTTACCACTGTAAAGTGATTTTTACTTGTGATATTGGACTGTTGGGCTTTTATTTTCATAACTTAACTTTAAACACGTTTTTCTCCAAATTCCGTTCCTGAACATCATAGCGCTTCAGACGACAGAATAAGTAGGTTATTCTATTCTTACGCTACTTATTATCAACTTTAGACATCTGCGATTCTTGGTGCATTTGTTGTTGTTAAAGTTCTACAGTTAACATATGGGTTATGGGAGTCTTTGTTTGGATACACTATTATGATGTTGAAGGCCTACAGAGAAAATATTGTTGTATCTTAAGCAGTTGCACTTGTTCTGAATAGACTTTCTTGTAGTAGTCCTACAGAGAAAAATGTAAAATGCACTTGACCTAAATGCACTTGGTTTTCATGAGAGAACATTTAATTGTACAACTTTTCAGCAGGCCAGTAGACCTGTACATTATTATTTAATATACACATGAGTGGGGTCAAGTTAAACATCTTAGTTGAATTTTATTTTATACTGTGCATTGTTGCAATGTGCTAAATAAACATTTCCATTTTTGTAATTGATTTATTCTTTGAAACTTTAATTATGCAATTGCAATGCCTTGATTTTAGTAAAGTTAGTACACAGTAATAGCCATAAATGCAAGGGTACTAATAATTGGCCAAATTTCTTTCGGTGTTTCGGCTTTCGGCCTTGGTTTCCTCTTTTTCGGTTTTCGGCCAAGAATTTTCCTTTCGGTGCATCCCTAGTTTTGAATTATGGCGTTTCTTCTTCTTCTTTTGAAGATTTATGGCGGTTGGCAAACCAACATCTGGTGCTTCTTCTGCTTTACGAGACTGCTGGTGAGCAACTCCCCAGATTGAGGAAACTTAGTAAAAAACAGCGCTTCCGTTTAGATGATTTATGATAGAAGATGATTTACATTTACATTTAGTCATTTAGCAGATGCTTTTATCCAAAGCGACTTACAAAGAGTTTAGGAGCAATACGTGATAGTTCATACAGGAGCCATAATACATTAGGTGCCAATAAAAAGTTACTGGTTTCAACAAAAGCTAGACCACTACCTGTTGAGAGAAAGGGCTAGTGTATTTTTTTTTCTCATTTGTTGGTCAGGTATTCACAGAAGAGATGGGTTTGAAGTAGTTATTTAAATGTTGTGAGAGATGTGGTTGATTGGACAGAGTTAGGAAGAATGTTCCACCAGAAAGGAGTTGTGAATGAGAAAGAGCGGGAGAGCGATTTACTGCCCTAATGGGAAGGCAATAAAAGACGCCGCTGGTTTGCTGAATGCAGGGATCTTGATGGGATGTAGGAGTGCAGGAGAGTGTGGAAGTAAGCCGGTGCAAACCAGTGATAGTCCTGTAGGCAAGCATTAGTGACTTGAATCTGATACGGGCTGCAACCGGTTTACAATGCTGATGATATGCGTAATGCATGTATTTATATCCTCTCATCTCAACTATTGCAATTAAACCAGAATGCTTACTGGCAGCCGTAAATATGAGCACATTACCTGTCTTACTCTCTATGCATAGGTTGCCTGTTTTTTTTAGAATAGAGTTAAAGATTCTACTCTTTGTCTTTAAGGTTTTATATGGGTTGGCTCCTTCCTATTTATCTGAACTTGTGACAGTTAACAGTTCTGCAAGATGTTTAATGTCTTCTAGCCAGAAACTGTGAAAGGGAAGTAGATGGCGGTTGTAAAGAAGGGAGAATGAGCTTTTGCCATAGCTGGTCCCGAATTGTGGAATAGCCTTCACCTTTCTTTTAGAGTAATTTCTACAGAATCTCTTTTTAAAGCAAACTTAAAACCCACATTTAAGAAAAGGCTTATATATGTCACTGTTTTATGTGTTTTTATTTATTTTTATTTGACCTTTCAATTTGTTGTTTATTGTGCTTCTATAATAAACTAAACTTAACTTTAAAAAAAATGAATTTGAGCAATAGAATATTTTAATTTATTTAGTTAAACACATTTTAACTTAACAATCATTTAAGTACCAACCAATTTCTCATAACACCATGTATGAACTATATACTACACGTCATGTTAACATTACAAAAGCAAACAAAAGTCATAGGACAGAAGGCACACAATTAACAATAACAATCTAACCGAAGTAAATAAATAACCTAAAATAAATAAACATTCTTAAAACACGCGATTAATCCTGAGGAATGTTTTATCAAGACACTCAAGTGAAATGTTTATATCACCCTTAAAATAAATAAGTGTCATCATGCGTCTCTGCCTGTGAAAACTGCAGAAGGTCTTATTCTGGTCTCCGTTATTCAGCGTCAGATAATCCAACAAATATCGATTAACTGCACAAAGACAACTTTTTACCGTTTTATCTTTCTCCGCCATGATGTTCGTTTACTTTTCACAACTTTCCCCACTTCCGGCATTAAACTGCTGCCTCGTGACCACTGTGACGTAATGTTCTACGGTCGGTCACTGTTGTGATTATCCGGTGTGAGCTCTTCTATTTCCTTAAGTCCTGCTTTCTTCCTCCTGATTCATCTGCTTGTTTTATTATCCGTTACGAATCTGAACTAACGCTACAATTATTATTGTTTATGTAACCGCACTGTGACCCGAATTTGACATTAGATGTGCAGCAGCGGTGCATTCTGGATACTCAAGTTGTCCGACCTTCATCGGCGCCTTCAAAATCGGCTTCAAGAGCCTTGAGGGACGACACACTTTATTCCCGTTGGCCAAAATATTCACATGTATATATGACATGTGATGCGTATTCTTTCTGTCACACTCGGTTACGATAATACTCACACAAATGTGTTGAATTCGTTGCATTTTATGTTTATTGTGCTGATTTTAATGCTAATATATAGGTATTCATATCGTATTCGCAGGGCTCTCAAGTCTCATGCGTTCACGGTTCACACGCTCACACGACATCTTGTATTTCTCACGCTGAGATACAAAAATAAGGGATAACTCGACTCTTCAATCAATTAATGGACGTGGCAAATGAAATGAAATGTGCAGATGAACAAAACGTGTCCGTTACAGCATAATGTTTACGTCAGATCACGGTGCTTTGAGGATTTTGTTACGTGTTCACAGCGCTGAGCATCACAACCAATCATAGACAGCGCATGAACATAATGACCAATCAGAGATGAGTCACCGGCGCAGAAGAGGTTTGTTGCGGCTCGCTCGATCAGTCAGACCCATTGTATTAACGGGAGTTCCATGAAGTCCGTGTTATCCTTTATAACGCGAGATTATAATTTATAGCTCACGTTCTGTTTATTATTCCCAAATTTCATTCTGAGACAATGTGATAATTAACTAATGCAAAAACTGCAATAAAATCACTTATGACATGCAAAAACGATTTTAATGTATAATCATAATAACAATATCCATAAGCATCAATATATATATTTTTTTGTTTAAATAGATTATGCAATATTGGTGTGAATGTCGAACATCTGAGCAGAATTAAGTGTTTAATGTGGGATGGCTGCTTATACGTGATCCCGCTTATTAAACAGCTACTTACCACATGAGGAAAAAAACTTGACATGAATTGTAAATTAGAAAAATAATTTAGTTAATTTTTACCGAAAACAGACCTTCCGCAAGGAAAACTTATTTACTTTAAATCTTTAGCTTTTCGGCAAAATGTTGAATGTACATCTGTTTTGTAACAATGAAAATTGTAAAAAGCGCTTTTTAAATAAAGTTGAGTTGAGGTGGATTCTTAATCAGGCCTAAGACGAGTAAAGGCTAATGATTCAGCAACACAATCATGAGGTGTGCCTTCACACTCTAGATGTAGCCTAGTTAGCTGGATTTACTATGGCACAATGTGTAATTGTCACAGCCTGTGTCAAAACAAATCTGAGTTGTTCTAACAGTTCAACAACTTTGTGATGTCTTTACATTTTCAAAAGCATAATATATAGCTGCAAGTCGTTGATGACAGGGAGGATAACCTTGTGCTACATTATCCAAATTTGTACTGTAAAAGGCAATTGGTAACTTCCCCTGCCCTTACATGTTACATTAACACATCAGATGCAAACCCTTCTTCTCTGTTAGCATACAAGTTTTATGGTTTTGTTTAGTCTGGGCTAGCTAATGCAGGGACACTCTGCAGTTATCACCTGTAAGTACACTTGCTTAGGAACCTGATGTTCCGAATATGGTAAGAGGCGTTACATTTCTGTCACACGCTTGCAGTATTCGACCAATCACTACACACTGGTTAACTGGCCAATCATAGCACACCTCTCTTTTGATAGCTATGAGCTTTGTTAAAAATCTGTGCGTTTCAGAGAGGCGGGATAAAGAGAAGAATACATACATGCACGGTTTGTGGAAAATTCTGTGTTTTTTTTACCGTAAATAGTGTAAACCAGGGGTATTCAATTAAAGTTCCAAGAGGTGAGGTCTTCATATTTTCTTTCTTCATCTTTTCTATTCGAAGCGGAGTTCCAATATGTTTTTTGAAAATAAAAATGTAATCAATTTATATATCATTTATATATTTCATATCCACAGTATGTATGTAGACTGTGTGGCTTAATTAATATAATATAAGTATATGTAGAGATTTGTGTTCATTTGTTTAAATGTGCAGAAAGAGTTAGCCCCCCAAATATATTTTTTTGCAATGTTTGTTACATTTTGATTGCTAATGTTTGAATATTTACCACAAGCACACATTCAATGTTGTAATGAATGGCCACTAGGTGGCAACAGCGGTATAGAAACTCCCTGTGTGAACAAAAAGAAGGAGAGTTAGCAGACGAGTGGATAGAGAGGACATGAGTCTATGGTTGTGAAGTAAAAATCTGTAACGAGATCTATGGAGTGTTGGACTTTAAAAAATGTCCTGCATGTCCAAAAATATCTCGCGTTGTTCCGTGTGATTTGGACAATTACAGGTTCTGCCCATTACAAGTTCCGCCCATTACCAGTTACGCCTCTGTCTTGCACTCCGCAATCAGACACTATTGCATCAACAGGCATATAGCTGTTTCACATCTATGACAGTATAAAATCTTATTTAAACTAACAACTCTTTGTTATAAAAGCATAATAATAAAACCATTTAATAAAATGATAATCAAAACACTGTAATAAATGTCATGATATAAAAACATATTCCCACAGGAGTGATCGTGAATGTGCGGGCTGAATAAAAGAACCCACCTGAAACACACGCTTGTTGTAGTCTTCTTCAAGTGTGTTACAAAAATTGGCGATGAGGATGGGATCGGCGGTGCCGTATTGAGTGTGTCACGATGCTGAGCATGGACCTAGAGCAGCTCCAGGATCGGCTAAGCGAGGTGCTGCTCCGCCTGCAGCTGGATCAACTGCAAAAGTGTCTGCAGAGGGACAGAGTAAACGGCACTCGCTGATCAGATTAATCAGTGAAGCAGTTGACGGTGTTATAGAGACAGATGATAATGACGCCCGTCTATATGTTAAAGACTTGTTAGAGTTTGCTAGCGGGAAGACGCAAAGCAGAGACCACGCGATTCAAGATGGCGGCGGCGACACAGACAGGAGTTCTGCGGAGCTCGCGGATTTAAAGAGGCAGTACACAGAATTGCATGATCATTTTGAATCGTCCACAAATATGCTGAAAAATGAAATCCAACGCTTGAGTTTGAAAGTTCCTGATGTGTCTAGTCCCCCTGTGCTTTCCCAGCAGCAGCAAGCGATTTCTGAAGTCACCATTCGACGTGATTTTAAGATTAATGGTCAAATAGGAGAACGGGGACAGAAAGATAAGCTGTCATACAACAACTTGATGCACCAGATTGATGCTGGAATAAATAAAGGACACCGAGAGTCAGAGATTGTGGATGCTGTGATCAGAGCGGTCAGTCCAGGTATGAGTCTGCGAGATATGCTGGAGATTAAAACGGATCTAACCCTCGCCCAGCTGCGTACAATTCTATAAGGCCATTACAAGGAAGAAAGCTCAACAGACCTGTATCATAGACTGATAAACATAACTCAGGAGAGCCGTGAGTCACCACAAAATTTCCTTTTCCGGGCTATAGAGTTGAAAGAAAGGCTGCTGGCTGCTGCCAGAGAGCCTGATGGAGAAGAATCATACAGTGCAGATCTCATACAAAGAAGGTTCCTACGTGCACTGGGGACGGGATTGTCCAACGACCACATCAAATATCAGCTTAAAGCCTGCCTTGATGATTCGAGAGTCACAGATGAAATTCTCATCACGGAGATGAACAAAGCTGCAAGCCTTGAGTGGGAACGACAACAAAAGTTCAAGAAAAATGCACACGTGAGAGAGACAAAAGTTCATGAGGTTCAAGCAGAACTACATACGAGTCAAGAGAAAATGATCCATTCTCTCGCAGGTAAAGAACAGTCTACACACACACAAGTGAAAGCTTTGAAAACACCACAAGTCATGGATAAGCGAGACTCTGAGCTTTATGAGGTAGTCAAGCAATTGAGAGAGGAGATTGGCGAGATGAAGAAAATCATGAGTACGTACCGTGGCGCACCGCCCCGAGAAAGGAAACGAGGGTGTCGTGGATGTCAAGACCTGGGTCGTGGTGAGCAGTGTGACCATTGTTTTAAATGCGGGCAAAGTGGGCATCTTTCCAGAGGATGTAGAGGACCACCTGCAGGCAGAACAGAAAGAGGACACTCAGTTGACAACATGTCTGTGACAGCTCACACCATAGTATCACAAAGTCTGCAACATCAAAGGGAAATCCTCTGTGATAACATTAAGCAGTTAGAAGCCTGTGAAGCAGCAAAGCATAAAGAGAACTACCTACAGCTTATCAGATCTGTCAGTACCAATCAGCTGTCTGCCAAACGCAATGCCCAATTACTGAATCTAATCGGAAAGAAATGTATGGTGAAATGTTTTTTCAATGGTGTGGAAACTACAGCATTGTGGGATACCGGCTCACAAGTTTGCCTCATTAATGAAAAGTGGAGACAAGAACATCTTCCACACACCAAACTACACACCCTCGATGAGATCCTTGGACCTGGAAGCCTCACTGGTCGAGCAGTCAATCAAACAATCATTCCATTTGAAAGCTGGGTTGAAGTGACGTTCAAGTTGGGAACAGTATATGAAAACTTGCTCCGAAGAAGTGCAACCTGATGTCATAGTCAGTATAACTCAGTCTGTAATGGTGCAAAGTCTAGAGAGAGGCCCCTGGTTGTGTCCGCTTACCATTGTATCTGTGATGGCAGCAGAACAGGTGGAGGATCGGGTCATGTCAGTTGCAGAGATCCCCAAGGAAGTTCTGAGAAAAGCCCAAGAAGAAGAGCCTGAAATCAGAGAGGTCTTGATGAGTCTCCGAAATAAATCGTGGCCAGTGAAGAGCAAAGAAGATCGGGGACTGATGAGGGAACGAGCTAAATTATACTTGGATGAGCAGGGACTATTGTTCCGAAAAACAGTCACCCGTAATCAGCTGATCCTGCCAAGGAAATACCATGAGCTTGTTTTCAAGGAGCTACACCAGCATATGGGCCACCTAGGGGCAGAACGAGTGCTGAACCTGATCCGGGATCGATTTTATTGGCCCCGCATGCAGAAGCAGGTGGAACATTATGTCACATGTGTCTGCAGCTGCTTGAAAAGTAAGCGTCCGAACAAGGTGACTCGAGCTCCTCTGAAGAACATCACCACCACATATCCTTTTGAGTTGGTCTCAATTGATTTTCTACATCTGGAGTCGTGTAAAGGAGGTTACGAATACATCTTAGTTGTTGTGGATCACTTTAAACGGTTTGCTCAAGCGTATGCCTGCAGAAACAAGAGTGCCAAAACAGCTGCGGAGAAAATATTTAGAGACTTTGTTTTGAAGTTTGGATTTCCCAGGAGATTGCATCACGACCAAGGCCGTGAGTTCGACAACAAGTTGTTTTCCAAATTGCAAGAGTACAGTGGGCTGCAGGGCTCTCATACAACATCGTATCACCCGCAGGGAAACGGGCAAACTGAGTGATTTAACCAAACTTTGCTCGCAATGCTGAGAACCTTACCTGAGACGGCCAAAGCCGACTGGAAGACATCACTTGCAAAGGTTGTGAATGCGTACAATTGTACAAGAAACGAGGCGACAGGGTTTGCACCCTATTTTCTCCTTTTCGGTCGTACACCCAGATTGCCCATTGACATAATGTTTGGTGTGCCATTGAAAGACCAAAGCTCTTCTTACCAAGCCTACGCTGAGGACTGGAGGAAAAGAATGAGGGAAGCTTATGAGGTAGCCTCACAAGTGTCACACAAAGGGAAGGAAAGAGGAAAAGCTTTGTATGACAAGAAAGTCCATGGAGCTGAATTGCTCCCCGGTAATAGAGTACTGGTTCGGAACTTTAAAGAGAGAGGTGGACCTGGAAAGCTCAGAGCCTTCTGGGAAGAACAAGTTTATGTTGTCACCTCAAGGAAGTACAAGGATAGTCCAGTATATGAAATCCGTCCTGAGACTGGGAAAGGAAAAACAAGAATACTACACCGGAATCTGTTACTACCATGTGACTACTTACCTGTTGAGAAGGAAAACCTACCTGGAAGACCTGACAAAGAGAAAAGGAAAAAGGTTTGGAGAACAACACACCAGAAAGATCAAACCCACGGTGAAAGTTCAGATAGTGAAGAAGAGAAAGAGTGGAGTTGTTTGGTTGGAGTGCCAGCCCATGGAAAGAGTCAAAATGACAGGAGAGCGGTGCAGTCAAAATCTCCAGGACATCATCCAGAGGACTCAGGGACACTGAACAATGCCCACCCAGTCGAGGAAGAAGAGCATGGAGCTGCACGGGAGGAAGAGGATATGTCATCATCAGGAAGGGAGGTCGGAGAAACAGATGATGCTGAAGAGAGTGAGACAGAAAATCCCTCACAACCTGATTGCAAAAGAGTGTATCCTTTAAGGCACAGAAAAACAAAACAAATGTTTACTTACCATACCCTAGGTCAGCCTAGTTTTGTAGATGGGTAAACAAAGGAGTTAAAATAGATGATTGAGTTTCAGTTAAAATGGTAATTAAGTGCAAGTTCCAGCAAAATAATTTAATCAGTTTAAAATGGTTAAGTAGTATAGTAGTGTTCAGTTTAGTTATACTGTAGTAGCCAGTCCAAAAATAAATACTTACACAGTAGATTTGTTTCAACGGTAAAAGGTTAGATCCTTTCAGTGATAGTACACATTCCTGTTGATGAACAGAGATGGCGGTGGAAGATCATGGTGCACAATGATGTCTGCTGCAAACACACTGCATAAAAAAAGGAGATAAATGTTGTGTGTCGTGCAAAAGAATAGCATGAGTACTAGGACTGTTGCATCACTGACTCCTACCAAAGAAACAAATCTCGAAATGGATAACCAGTAATGTTTCTGAGAATGTCGGGACTACATTCTATTTTGTAGGGGAGATTGTAGAGATTTGTGTTAATTTGTTTAAATGTGCAGAAAGAGTTAGCCCCCCAAATATTTATTTTTGCAATGTTTGTTACATTTTGATTGCTAATGTTTGAATATTTACCACAAGCACACATTCAATGTTGTAATGAATGGCCACTAGGTGGCAACAGCGGTATAGAAACTCCCTGTGTGAACAAAAAGAAGGAGAGTTAGCAGACGAGTGGATAGAGTGGATAGAGAGGACACGAGTCTATGGTTGTGAAGTAAAAATCTGTAACGAGATCTATGGAGTGATCGTGAATGTGCTGGCTGAATAAAAGAACCCAACTGAATCACACACTTGTTGTAGTCTTCTTCAAGTGTGTTACATATAGTCTTATATTAATTGATAATTAAGATTTTCTAAATGAAAAAAACTACTGACAACATACTAACAGCAAACATAATGTAAAGATTAAACAGAAAACAAAGTTACTTAATTAAGGCTAAATAAGCATCTTCAATAATTTCCCTATTACAACGTTCTAACAAAATGTGACCCTGCTTGTGAAAACCCAGCACAAGTCTTTACAATTTTCTACATAAAATCATTCTAAGGAATATTCTGTGAGAATATAATAACAATATCTTCAATATTGACTGAATAATCCCCTTTAAAAGATTGAAATGAATGCTTGAAAATAATCTTTAATGCTTTTTATCTAATAATTAATTAGATAATGAGTGTTAAGCCTGCGTTTTCACAGGGTCACAAATGTTTACAAGTGATAAATAATACTAAAGCTAAATGTATATAGAAACTTTATGGTTCATAAAATATCACAAATATTGTCGAAAGGTTGGAGACCTATAACAAACGGTAAACAGACTGACAGGTACAAATACTGTAATATTGCTGCATTTAGTTTACTGTTGTGTGTCCTTTTACCTGCTCTGAGTGTCTGCACTACTGTTGTTAAAGTAAGCACGTGTTTGCTGCTCTTTATGCGACGTGTATTTGGCGGGAGAGATGCAGCACGCGCGGAGTGGAAAGGGATTTATTAAAACGAAGCGTGTTTGGCGGAAGATAACGATATTTGAAGATATAGCGGCAAAAGATCAATTACATAAATGTTTCTGAGATCGCGTATGATGTGATTCTCGTATACCAACACGTTCTCACTCCCAACTCATATTGAAGCTTGGTCAGGGTCCCTTTGGCGTCATGTTTTAAGTTACTGGTTACCCCTTTGGCGTCATGTTTTAAGTCACTGGTTACCCCTTTGGCGTCATGTTTTAAGTCACTGGTTACCCCTTTGGCGTCATGTTTTAAGTCACTGGTTACCCCTTTGGCGTCATGTTTTAAGTCACTGGTTACCCCTTTGGCGTCATGTTTTAAGTCACTGGTTACCCCTTTGGCGTCATGTTTTAAGTCACTGGTTACCCCTTTGGCGTCATGTTTTAAGTCACTGGTTACCCCTTTGGCGTGGCGTCATGTTTTAAGTCACTGGTTACCCCTTTGGCGTCATGTTTTAAGTCACTGGTTACCCCTTTGGCGTGGCGTCATGTTTTAAGTCACTGGTTACCCCTTTGGCGTCATGTTTTAAGTCACTGGTTACCCCTTTGGCGTCATGTTTTAAGTCACTGGTTACCCCTTTGGCGTCATGTTTTAAGTCACTGGTTACCCCTTTGGCGTGGCGTCATGTTTTAAGTCACTGGTTACCCCTTTGGCGTCATGTTTTAAGTCACTGGTTACCCCTTTGGCGTGGCGTCATGTTTTAAGTCACTGGTTACCCCTTTGGCGTCATGTTTTAAGTCACTGGTTACCCCTTTGGCGTCATGTTTTAAGTCACTGGTTACCCCTTTGGCGTCATGTTTTAAGTCACTGGTTACCCCTTTGGCGTGGCGTCATGTTTTAAGTCACTGGTTACCCCTTTGGCATCATGTTTTAAGTCACTGGTTACCCCTTTGGCGTCATGTTATAAGTCACTGGTTACCCCTTTGGCGTAACCAATAGTTACCCCTTTGGCGTCATGTTTTAAGTCACTGGTTACCCCTTTGGCGTCATGTTTTAAGTCACTGGTTACCCCTTTGGCGTCATGTTTTAAGTCACTGGTTACCCCTTTGGCGTGGCGTCATGTTTTAAGTCACTGGTTACCCCTTTGGCGTCATGTTTTAAGTCACTGGTTACCCCTTTGGCGTGGCGTCATGTTTTAAGTCACTGGTTACCCCTTTGGCGTCATGTTTTAAGTCACTGGTTACCCCTTTGGCGTCATGTTTTAAGTCACTGGTTACCCCTTTGGCGTCATGATTTAAGTCACTGGTTACCCCTTTGGCGTCATGTTTTAAGTCACTGGTTACCCCTTTGGCGTCATGTTTTAAGTCACTGGTTACCCCTTTGGCGTAACCAATAGTTACCCCTTTGGCGTCATGTTTTAAGTCACTGGTTACCCCTTTGGCGTCATGTTTTAAGTCACTGGTTACCCCTTTGGCGTCATGTTTTAAGTCACTGGTTACCCCTTTGGCGTGGCGTCATGTTTTAAGTCACTGGTTACCCCTTTGGCGTCATGTTTTAAGTCACTGGTTACCCCTTTGGCGTCATGTTATAAGTCACTGGTTACCCCTTTGGCGTAACCAATAGTTACCCCTTTGGCGTCATGTTTTAAGTCACTGGTTACCCCTTTGGCGTCATGTTTTAAGTCACTGGTTACCCCTTTGGCGTCATGATTTAAGTCACTAGTTACCCCTTTGGCGTCATGTATTTTTTTCGGAGGCTTGTTGATGATGATAAACGTATTTAATGTGCTGTGGTTACGTTTAGTTAATCCGTGATTAATAAGCACAATGCGATGCAATCAACCTTTTATTTATTTATTTGTGCATTTGTTTGTTTATTGATTGATTGATTGATTGATTATTTACGTATCTATTATTTTCATTTATTTATTAATAAATCATTAAATCAGTGGTTCTGACGTCAAGGCGCGACCCCAAGGTCCACTGTGATTTTGCATTCGGTAAGCAGAACAGCTAACGTTAATTAATACAGATGGGAACCATCATTAAAATTGACGGAACGAAAACTGTTTAATCAGTACAAGAAGTTCTGTTGAGAACCTTTAGAATTGCAAGGTATCAATTTCGTGACGCTTAGGCTGGCGAAGTTACGATAGCTAATTAAATTCAAGCTTGTTACTTTTTCCACATAATAATCATGATCATGCCAGGTAATATCATAGGAGATTGTATGATTTGTAATTATGATGTGTGTTCAGTTACCCATATTGCAGAAAGCTAGCTTGATCACAACACTTTAGCCATTTATAAACGTTCAGATGAAGAACAGTGTTGCCAGATTGGTGTGTTTTATATTAATTTATCAAAATCAACAAAAAAATTATATTGTAAACACACAAATCCTACCAATAATAAACTATTCAAATTAAGTAATAACAACAACAATATTGAGGCTCATCATATAAAACAATAAAGCAAATTAAGTGTTCTCTAAAGAAGGCTACGTTGTAAATCATTTTCCATGTCTGTCATTTGCCTTAAAGAAATAAAAGCGTACAACAGAAATATCAAAATGCCAACTGTCCAAGCCCATTTTATTCCACCAACTACAACTCAAAACTACCCGATCTGCCAACACTGAGGAAAAATGTAAAGGGTTAATGTTCTCTCTCTCTCTCTCTCTCTCTCTCTCTCTGCCTCTCTCTCTCTCTCTCTGCCTCTCTCGCTCTCTCTCTCTCTCTCTGTCTCTCTTATCAGGCCTTCAAATTTGCCAGCTCCCAACATTCTCCTTTATTTAAGCTTCATCCACAAACACACACACCCCCATAAACAAAAGGAATTTTTAAGAGCCACGTCCGTCTTGTTAACCTGTACTTGTGTAGCTCGCTGTCTCTTATTTGAAGTGTAAATGAAATCCCATATATTTGTCATATAGTGAATATCATAGACTATTAGTATGATGTCGCCTTCATAATCTTAATCTTATTTCATTCAAAGAAGACTCTTTATCTTTAAATTGTGCTAAACATTAAGTTGTGTTCTCTGTCAAATAATGAGTCAGTCATGTTGTCATTAGTAGATACTGATCTGAAATTGAACTTTGATCGTATAAAAAACAAGATAACATTTATACCTTAAAATACAATTGCTTTATACAGTACTAGTGTATCTAATAATTCAGTGGGTTTAATGTGTAGGAATTGCTTTTTGTTCATTTCAGGTGCGGAAACTTGAGGCAGTGGGTTACAAGCCCATTTTATTTATTGGAAACAAAATAAAAAGGCTTCAAATAAGTGGGTTGAAGACATAATTACGAATTTTCTGCACCCCACTCCTGTCACAAGATTTTTTTTTGAGACGATGCAAAGGGCTACCGGAGAGACTCGCCAAGGAACAGTCGAAGAATCTCACAAAGGAGTCCGAGACTATACTTAACCTGGTTTCTCTCTCTCCTCCCTCCTCTACTACATTTACTGCTGTTCTTCCTCCACAGTCTTCTCACCTCAGGTGCTATGCTCTAAGTCTTTGCGAAAAAGGAAGAAAAGGACAAAAACCTCAATTATTTCACCAGCACCTTCTGCCACCTCTGTCCCTCAATCTCTTATCCCCACAGATCTCCTCCTCCCACAGTCTTGTCCTCCACCCGCTGCCTCTTCCATCTCCGAGCCCTTGAGTCAGGAGGGGCCAAAAGTGAAGAAGAAAAGAAAGGGTAAGTTTTGTTTTGCTGTGGTTTACCTTAATACACAATATGAATACATTTGCTATCAGACAAAGTTAGCTTTCGGCAAATTAGATTTATTCGGGTCATCAGGTCATTGGTAGTCATTAGCCAAAATGCAGTATTTTGTTCTTTAGTTATTTAACTGTGTTTAAATAAACCGTGTCCAAGGGTTGTGGTTAATGTCAATCACTGACTTAAAGTTGCAGTAGGAGTTCTTGGAAAATGCTAACTTTAACCTGATAGCACTGAAAGTGAACGCACCACCCTCCCTGCAAATCGCCGTAGAATATATTAAATAAATATACAACACATTTAGAACCATTTACTGAATGATTGCTGGAACTGGATGTGAAGAGATTCTCAACCAGCGTAACAAAATGTTTTTCTGATGACAGTCACCTATTGCACCTTTAAGCTAGGAAGGCATTTGGAGACCCAGCCCAGTACATTCTGCTTGATCCACAAAAATCAGAGACAAATTCACTGAGACACAAGTGGACAGGACCACAGATCACCTTACAATGAAATGACAACTATGAACTGGGGATTCAACTACAAATGATGACATTCATTGCTTTATAAACTTTCCCTCTTTTTTGATCATCAAGGTTCCTGAAAAAGTAGAAGGCAGAAGATCTTCCTATTTGATCAAATAACTGGACAAAGAATAAAGGAGGAAAAATGTATTTTATTATGCTGCTTGCTTGTCTCGGTGACTAATTCGATCTTTTAAAGATAAAAAAACAATACGTTATGCCCTATCAGCACAACAACTCAAATAATAATTACTTTGTGTGTGTGTGTGTGTTTGTAGGGAAAAGCAGAATTGAAAGACCATTGTTTGCCTTGCACTGTGTGGTAAGTCGTGTTTTATTAACTCTTTCATTCTATTAAAATGCCAAGTGGTCTATTCCATGACCAATATGTTTTGTGCTAATATTAAATGGTGTCTTGAAAGCATTATAGAAGTTGCTGTAATTGATGCCTGTGGCATGAGAAAGGGCAAAGGTCAGTAGTCTGGACAGAACTCTGAAAGTGTGACTGAATTTCAGATTCTTGAAAGAATATACCATTATTGTTGATAGAAAAGGAGAATGATCTACCTCCTTGTGTGGATTTAGATATAAAGTTATTTGTTAGAGCCCAACATTTTGTGATTGAAGTTTACACAACGGATTGTGGGACCTGGACAATTCTGTCCTTTCTAAGATATTAATACAATTTTAAAAAGGTTGACAGGCAGCCAGTGTATTGACAATAAAATGTGGCTGATGTGACCCTATTTTTGGTTTGAATTAAGGACTCTTAATTCTGCTACATACACAACTAGCTGAAGCTTATTTATTGAGCAGGACATTGACAGAGGACATTTACCCTCTAATACACTCTTATACATTAGTACCACAAATCTATACTTTAGTACAGTCCAGTACATAGCCTTACAATGATGTACTGAATGCCCACCGCTGACCGCTTGTGGTGGCATGCATGCATTCATTTTTGTGTAGGTGGAAAAAGACAGACACTACACTTTGGTATAATTTATAAGGTGATCAACAGCCAATTTTATTACATGCTTTAGATTCATGGTTAAGGTCAAGTTCACTGTCAAGAAAAAAAGAGGTTGATGAAAATAAGAAAATAAAGACAGTACTTTAATTTTGCTTTTGAGGCCTTATACCCTCCTTGAGCCAGTTTAGTCAAGACTTTAATAGAATCTTTGTGACATTGTTTAAGTGTAGGGGCACAGATTAACAGATCATCCACATACTCAAGGACTGCGCAGCTGCCCATCATCAAGTCTTCCAATTAAGGTTTTTAACAATTGATTGAAATATCTGCCTATGGAATACTTAAATAGGCAGAACAAAGATCAATTACTGTAAAGTGTTTAACATCTGGAGGAACATTTGTGAGCAGAGTTTGAGCGACCTCTATATCCTTAGGAATTCCATTAATAATAGTGGCACACGATACAATCTTCATAACTGTCTTTCTGCTGAAATGGAATCTCTCTTGCTGTTTTCATCATTGGAACTAAATCCTTTAATTTACTAAACCCATTCCTAAATAAAGTGTGACATGGGGGACAAAATCTGAGATCTGGAACCATTCTTTAATAAAATCACAATCATCAGCTTGTAATGCTGCTCCTTGCGGTTCTATAATAATGTGTTGTGAAATTAGGAAACTTCCTTGCCTTTTGTTTCTTGCAACCCTATGTTTTCAATCTCTGTCAACTGGCTCAAGTACCAGTTTTCTCTTACCATTGGGAATGTTTGCTTTATTCCTTCTGCATCAATATACAATCATTCATTCCAGAAATGGTCATTCATTTCCTTGGTTTCAGACGAAACTTGACCAATGGTTTGTATTTTTTGGCCTGCCTCACCTTCAGCCATGAATTAAAGTTTAAAAAAATAATAGATATGAAAATAAAAAACAAGAAGACCACTGATTGAAGAAAAGGACAAATAAAAAGAGTCTCGATACACAAAACTTAGAGTTTATCTATGATCATAATTAATCAGTTATTTAATCAGTCATAAGAATAAGTAAAATCAGAGAGATAAAAAGCTTATCATCTGTGGTCGTCCCCAAGAATTTTTAAATGGTCACAACATATCAACAT
This sequence comes from Triplophysa dalaica, assembly GCF_015846415.1. NCBI lineage: Eukaryota > Metazoa > Chordata > Actinopteri > Cypriniformes > Nemacheilidae > Triplophysa > Triplophysa dalaica. The sequence continues at coordinate 20,712,649 of NC_079559.1, forward strand.
GCAGTATTAGTTGTCAAAAATAATTCACAAAAGCACATTTTCCCCTCAATCAGAAATAGGAAAAACTTTTTTTTTGTTTACTTCACGAATTTACAATATTAAGCTCTTCAGGTATCTTACTCATTCCTCTCCCCTGCTCCTTCACGAATGGCCACATACACACTTTTTTCAGCTGATTTCATATCCTTCTGTGATCACATCCAACAACCCCTCCTTTCCCTACTCTCATACTTTCACTTTCTCCTTTCTTTCTCTTTTTGAGTTTTCACATATGCCTTCCTCTTAATATCACAAACAGAGCGCAACATCAAACAAGACAACAAGACTCTTGGCATCTCTTACATATTTTCTTCTCAAGACAGTTGTCTTTAAGAATCAGCTAGAAACACAACTCTTCAGCATCATCAACATTTGACCCATTAGTACAGTCTTCTACTTTTCTACTTTCCTATTCTTATCCTCTTTTTCTCAGGCTCCATAGAGGTTGCTGCAGTCCACAAACCTGAATCAAGTCAAGCCCAATAATCCGTTCCTGAGCCAAGTCAAGTCCAAGACTCCGTTTCTGAGTCAAGTCATGTCCAAGAATGCGTTCCTGAATCAAGTCATGTCCAAGAGTCTGTACCTGTGCCAAGTTCATTCAACAAGTTTTTTCCCAAGTCTGTTCAAGTCCAAGAGCCTGTACTGCCGAAGCCACCAGGGACTCCTGACTAGTCAGTCAACTTCAACTACTCCGCCTCTGCTCCTTGGCCCGGGTCCGCCTCTGCTCCACGGTCCATGCCAAGGTCCTGTTACCCTTCACTTCACTCCACCACCCTCCTGGACTGTTTTAGAGCACACGGAAGCCCTTCTTTAAGGGGGGAGCTATGTCACAGTTACCAGCTGCAGTTTACCCTCAAGTCCCCTCATCACACGGTCTGCCAACACACACTACATTCCCCATAACCCTTTGCACAGACTAATCAGCCATTGTTGTAACCTGTGTCTTGTTAACTGTGTCTATTTATACCTGGTCCATTCTATCATTCAGTGCGAAGTCTTGTTAAGTGTTACAACTGCATTTCTGCATTTACTTTTATGTTTTTATTAGGTAACAGCCGACCATCGCCTGTGACCTAGTTTATGATTGTTTGCTGCCTGCCCTGACCTACTGCCTGTTTATCTCAATAAAGCTGCATTTAGATCCTCAAACCCTTTGTGTCTCAGAGCATTTCGTAATACTGGTCCTCTGGGGGGAAAGTAAACTTCCTGAAGTCTTCAACAAAAACACACTGCTTATACAATATAAGCCTAACGTCTTAACAACTCAAAGATGGGCCACACTAAACCTGGACACTGTATTGTGTGCTGCTTTAATCTTGTTTCCATAACATAACAGGCTAAACTACTTAATATAATCTGTAATTACTGTTTTAGTTCATTTTAGATCAGTGCTCTGAAAAATCATGGTAGGATTATAAAATGATTTCACTGTGGCTATGGAGCATTTAGTAATATGTATGATTTTATGTGTATAAGAGGGTTACAAAAGTCTGAGATCAAAGAAAAAGATAAGGAAACATAACATCTGTTTATATGTTTGTAATTCAGTAGAACTGAAAGTAGGTAGGGCTGTTTGAACTGACAAAGTTCAGAGAGAGAGAGGGCGGATAAAATAAACTGACTTCAGAGTTCCATGCCAGAATGAAATCTAGTTCAACAACGGTGAAGAACTGACCGAAACATTTGACAAGAACAGAGTCAAGCAACAACAATTCATCATAATGGAAACTCTTGACATGTCCTCAGTGAGTAAAAACATCTTTAAAAAAACGTGTTAGTTAGAAATACATAATACTTTAATAAGATATAATACTTAACTAACTTGGATGCCCCAAATATTAAATATGTTAAATGAATGACATGGAAACTAAATATTAATTATTTGTATAAAATATTGCACACTAATCTAATTATTAGTTATTAGTATTACATTTTAATGTTGCTGTGGGTCAATGTGAGAGACAACTATTACATTTAACATGTTACACAGTTTTATTATTGTAAATATAATTATTACTATACTGGAACAATAAACTCAATAGAATAGTTTAAAACTTTACTGTTTATTGCACGGATCACAACTTGTCGAAAATAAGTCTATAAATTATGCTTTTAAAGACATGTACCAACTTCACAACTGCTGGACATACTGTACCACTTAGCCTGTTTTTTTTACAAAAGTAAAAAGTTTAATAACAAGGAGTGCTCTTAATGTTTTGACTACTTTTCAGTATGATAGCGGAATGTACGTTCGTGCAAACTTGAGATTGCATTTTAGTAAATGGAATGTTGAATTACTTGCCGTTATTGTTTGACAGGGGGTATGGTTTCACTTTTGCTTTGGAAACGATATAGTTTAGCACTACACGTATCGGCATTCCTGCCTCATTCCATTCTTTTAAACAAAGTCTCTGTGCTTTGCTTTACATTGTTGTGACAAAGGCAGAAAGTCAACAAACACCCACACAGGCAGTAGCGTCTTGTTTTACTGCACATACAGGATTTATACGTTTTCAGCTCATTTCAGTTTGGATAGGCAGCATTTGGAAAACACTTGAAAACGCTGGTGTGGTCAAAGACCGTTTTAAAACGAAAACTCTGTTTTCAAAGGGAAACGTATGGGCAAGGTCTCCGCTAATAATTTTGTAGAGGCATGTGACAATGTGGGGTGCTTCTTGAGATTAGAATTACTTGCCACCTGCGTGAAGCCTTTTTCTTCCTGGGCATAAATTGCACTTTATGTGACCGTATGACGATCATTAACTTACACTGGTAAAGCCCGTACTCAGACCCTAGCTTCTGAGCCTCCCCATTACAGACTTTCAACTAAATGAAAAGGACGAGCAGAGACAAAACCACAGACTACAAATTTATTTAGCAAAGTTACTAAAAATTCTTAGAGCCCAACATAAATGAACAAATTTAATCAATATGAATGAATCATCCCAATGGGATTCGTTAGACGGTTCCTGCCACACATACACTGGCCAAACACACACAAAACGAACAAAATATACAAAGGGACAATTCACAACAAAATAAATTAAAGTTGGTTTCTGGCTTCTTTGCTTAAACATTTCACCGATCAATTCAGAAAATAAATACAAAATCAAACAACTTCAAACCAATCAAACCCAAGAAAAATATAATTTAAACCCACTCAACACCCATCAAATAAACCAAGGTCAAAAGAACAACAGAGCAGATAAACCATCAGTAATAGAGCAGCATTAATGTAAAGCAAGACACCAAAGAATATAACCAACCCAAATAACGAAATAAACAAAATAAATAAATTGGTTAATCAAGAATACCTAATAAGAATAAGAATAAAATAAACAAAATACAATAAAGCAATCCAAAAAAATACAATTTCAATTCTACTCCATTACACACACATTTAAACAAAACACACAGACAACGAATAAACACAAATCCATGAGTTTACGCCAGCGAACCCAGTGGCGCCAGAGTCAATGCCCGCGGGGTTAAGAGCGCATCCAACGTGAGCGTTGATCAGACATTAAAGGCAATCGCGAACATCCCACGCAATCAGGATCGTGCAATGCAATCACGAGCGTTCCATGCGACAAGAGAATCCCGCGTCCCAAACTGGAAGCGATATTTTAACCACAGCAAAACAGCAGCTGGCAACTTCTGAAAAACAAAAGACATTTTCGTTTGCTCCCTCCCCACTCCTCTCAGATTTATAGTCACACAAACCGGGTAAGGGAAACATAATATTATCTTTCACGTGCAAGACACTCACTCACACATGCTCACTAGTAATGTCTGGACACACCCGGCTAATCTACAATTAAATCAAGCTAGCACATTAAGCAAACATGTGAATTGAGTTAAATTCCCCCGAACACCCATATTCTAGATTTATATTTCCCTCCCGTCTATGAGCCACCGATTTAACAGAACATACCTTTCTCGAGGAGTGAAAGAGATATAAGACCTACACTAACAGGTCACATCGATACAATGTCATGAAGCACTTAACTCACCCGAGTCTATATAGGCACGTGATTACCTGACGTACCCACCCACTTAATGCTCCGCTATTTTTAAAGGGGCCACGCAAACTACTCTTAAAGGGGTAATCCCACTACATTTATAATTCCCGTTTTCGAAAACTACATTTGTTCTTGTTTCTCTTGCTGTCGCTCTCTGACTCCTGGGGTGTAAACCAGAAAGCTGGTTATGTGACATACCTGGGTAAGTTTAAGGGTTAGTTAGTTTTTAATTTTAACTTTTTAAAATGAAATGTTCTTTAAATAAGATGTTATTGTTAAACTTTATGTATTTATATTAAATATTGTATATACTTTAAATTAGGTTTATTAAAACATCTCTAAATATCACCGGATAAATATACACATCTTTCAATTTCCAAAAGTTAAAGGATGTTAATAGTGAAGTATTTTAACTCCCAAGAAATGCATATCATTACTCTTTACCACTTATTATGCAATATTTGATGCATTGGGTCAAAGATAGTTGTGGTCTAATGCTCAGAGAGCCGGATTTAAAACTCAAAGGTTGCGATTTCCAAAGTCAACAAAGTCAAAAGAAACAAACAAAAAAACAAAATGTATGTGTATTTGAAAGGGATATATAAAGGCTACAGAGAAGAAACAAAAAGAGGGTAAGACTGCCTTCAAAATTAGATACATATACACAACCCAATTTGGGTAAAATACCATGGTAAACATGTTAAAATAACAGTTGCAAACATTTCAACAAATGTAACAAAGATATCCGTGAAAAAAATAATAAAAAAATAAATTAATGTGTATAATATTTAAAATATTTATATATTTAATTAAACAATTACATTTTAATTTTTAAAAATAACATTTATAGTTTTATAAACACACACAAAAAAATTAAATTTCATAATTTTTACCCCAGCACTTTATACACTGATGCAGATTTACGTCTTTTGTGCAAAAAACTCTAATTTATAACGTTGTTTTACAGTCATTAACTTTAAGATTCCCTGTCGTTTCCATGTTGACTCCTGAAATCTTTGATCCTTTGACAACGTCTTCATGTTGTTTCTGTGAGCGCACGTTAACTCTGGGTATCTTTCGGGAGGTTGATTAAACTTACTCTTCTCAGGTGTTTTGGAACTGACATAACCCGAGTAAGCAAGGTTTGGGTTAATCAACCGAGAGTTCAGGGTTTAGCTGACGATAAATTAACCAAGCTTTGTGGAATACACCCCTGGGCATTTGTGTACTCTGTAAGACTGTGTGTGAAAACCCGCTCTACTCTGCCTCTGATTGGCAAAAGATCTACCAGTCACCATCTGCATGCGGTTACCTCCCACCCCACTCACACACACATCAATCAATATCAGTTATGTGTCTCGCTTCCCAACAACAACAAAAAACTTTGCAGGTCCTTTGGATGAGAGAGAAAAAAATCCCAAAAGCTACAAATTTTGGGGGAGTGTATCGAGAAAAGAAATATTAAGTAAAACAGTTGTACAGCAATAAAGTTGACCATGTCAAGGATGAGAAGACATTCCGTTTAACATTGTAAATAAGTCAGAATGCATGAAACACCTGTGCCTTTAAATTTGAAACGGACAGATTAAGAGATACAATAGTGTTTTTCCCTCTAGAGTTAACACATCACTTTACTTTTCAAAGGGAGTAGGGCAAAGGGATGATCACTTCTGAATGGAACAAAGGCCATGTCTCTTACTTATAGCTCTCAAGGGCAGCATGCACAGTGTGAAAAGCAGCTTTCCTCGGCCCTATGGCTCTTCACACTGAATTTATTATCAGTATGACTATGACACTTTCATTTACAGCTATGAACCTGTCAGTTAAATATGATGAGAACTGTGCCAGAACAATGCCAGTAATGCCAGTAACTATTTAGAAAAATATAGTGGTCAATAGGGTAACAGAGAGCATTAAGGTTGAATAACACTTATAGAAAGGTGCAGCCATGATCAGATGACATCAGCAAATCGTTTGTGAATCTAAAGAGAGCAGTCTCTGTGCTATGATATTGTTTAAATCCTGACTGGAATTCCTCACAATTCCCATGTCTAAACTGCCTTTTCAAGTGATTTCAAAAGTACATTATATGTTAGTTTATTTTGTGTACAATTTTCAATTCTGCAGCCAAAACTGTCTAGGCCCGAGCTGATAGACTTTGAGGGCATTTCTATGATCCACTACTTCACTGACAACTGGGAAAATGTGAAGAACTTCCAGGCAAGACCAGATGACATTCTGATCGCCACTTACCCCAAAGCAGGTGAGTGCTGAATAAAGTGCTGATATTTTATGTTGACTCTGGTCAGCATATGGCTACATTAGGCACTTAATACTTAAATAAAGCAAAGACATTTTAATCCCTATTATAGCCTTGTCACAAATATCTTTGGGCAACTGCCAACCTCACAGTTAACCTAGAGTCTGTGCATGTGGTCCACGTGTTGCAGCACTTCGGGCAACCCGAGATTAAGTCCCGGCTCGTTGTCCTTTCTCAGCTCCTATTGCTCCCACTCATCCTATAACTTTCGGTCTCTCTCTCCACTGTCCTATCAAATAGAAAATCTATTAAGGCCAAAAAATATGTCAATGTCATGAACATAGGCAGTCGTGGCCTGATGGTTAGCGAGTCGGAATCGTGACCAGAAGTTAGCCGGCGGTCAGCGACTGAGGTGCCCTTAAGCAAGGCACCTTACCCCTGCTTGCTCCTCGGGCACTGCAGTGATAGCGGCGTATTGCTCCGGGCGTATGTGTGTTCACCACTTGCTGTGCGTGTGTTCACTACTCTCTGGATGGGGTTAATGCAAAGGTCACATTTCGGGTATGGGTCACCATAACTGACAAATAGGTTACCTTCAACATTGTCATGAACCTCATTACTATCATGCTTCAAAATATTCTGAGAGTTGTCATTTACTGTGTTTGGCTTCAGACACTGACACTTGTTTTCCATCAAAGAATCTTTCGAAAAAGCACCAGTCAAGTCTAATTTAGTCTACTAATTTCCTGTCCTTTAAAAACATGCTTTATTGACAGAATAACAAAGCAATCCACACTGAAGTGTTACAGTAGTTTGTCAGCATGTTTCATATGTTTGGCAGTCATCGTCTAACATGAATGACCGTCAGATTCTCTCTCTCTCCCCATTGTCCAACTAGGTACCACTTGGGTTTCTTATATATTGGACCTTCTGTATTTTGGTAAAGATGCTCCAGAACGGCAGACTTCACAGCCTATCTACATGAGGGTGCCATTCCTGGAGTCCTGCTTTCAAATTATGCCATCAGGTCAGAGATAATAGTACTCTTTAAAATTCTGGGTTGTTTTTCAACCCATGGTTGGGTACCATATGAACATGAGTTTGGTTATAAATTAATCCATGTCGTGTAGTTAACCCATAGTAGTAAGATTAGGTGGTTGGATTAGAATAAAGGGATAGTCCACCCCAAAATTAAAATTCTGTCATCATTCACTCACCCTCAAATTGTTCCAAACCTGTATAAATGTATCTCAAATAAAGATATTTGGATGAATTCTAGCATCTTAGATTTCTGAGGCACCACTGACTACCCCTAAACTGTGTTGGGATTCCCATGAGATTTATTCCAATTGTAAATTAACAAGTATAACTGTCTTGATTCATTCCAAATCTTATATTTTATAAATATATGGGGCATTGCTTTTTGAATTTTTTAACGTGCAGATCTGTATTTATTTATATTTCATCATAGTGCATCTTTTGAGTATATATTGAACTACTTGTTTTTCATTGGATAACATTCCACTTTCTTAATTTCTAGAAAATAAAGGTCTATTATAGGCATTTTTATTACTTGTAGGCTAATGATGATGAACGCACATTTAAACGTACTTTAAAAAGACAAACAACAAATGACAAAAGCACAAGAAAGAACGGTGGTGAAGGTGACCAGGGTAGAGTTGGTAGTATCAAAGGGCTGAGGTGGTGACTTGTTCTGTAATAATGATACACTACAGCTGGATCTAAACACAAAATAAAAGGTAAATTAAATACAAGAAACACAGGGTGGCAGGAACTGTGTAACTGGGCAGGACCAGTGGGGAAGATGGAGCCAGCAGAGAGTCCAGATCCTATGGGGTGGGCTGGACACAGTGTGGGAGAGGACTGACTATGAAACAAATAATAGCAGATTAAAAGTGAAAGAGTCCAAGGTTGGGACTGGTTCAGTGTCCCAGTCAATAACCAGGCAAAAGCTCAGAGGCTCGCACTCTGGGGTAGGATGCTTCTCCATCTCGTAATTATTGGCGGGCGCTACCAAAAGCTCTGTTTCTGTGGTGGGCTTGGGGGTCAATGTAAATTCCCCATCTGCCTTTGCAGATGGTAAATGGAGAACCGGAGTGGACAAAGACCCAATCAACAAACTTCCTCAAGGACCATAAACATGCCTTAGACTGCTTATTCAGACTGTAGTGGTAAAACACACTACAAACTAAAAGGAAAACTAAAGGAAACCTTCCTCATGCTCAAAGAAGACATTGTGGTCCTGTGAGGCATGACAATTTGATCAAATTCTATCTCCATATGGCAGGATTGAAATATGCATGTCAAGGTACACTAGTTTAAATAAATCTCATAAAAAACGCAAGATAATATTTATTCCACTTCGGTGACACTGCTCCGTGATGGCAAATCCATGGCCTTCCTATACTTTTTTAGGGTGCTTGGAGTTTTAGAGGGGGCAGGTCACGCTTTACTGCCATGTCACGCTGCAGTGGGCATTTATTATAAAACTTAAAATACTCAGTCCAAAAAGGTGACACCTGGGGTGCTCGTGAAATGCCATCTGCCGTTCTGTGCTGTTGAAATCTGGTCCTTCGTGTTTCCCTTGCTGGCCTCGCTCGCCCTCGGGGATAGGAAAGACACAGCGTAAGCGTTGTCAGCGTCAGGACCCAGAGTGCGGGCAGCTTTTATGCCCGGGCCGTTTCCCAGGCGACGCTGATCCTGAGACTGCGCCACGACACATTCCCCCCCCTAAGCGTCGACCTGGTACCCGGAAAGCTCGGGAAGATGATAGGGGTGGTAGGGGTCTAATGTCGCCTGCCATTCTGACCCATACTGACTGGATGACGGACTGACAGGCTGGAAGACGGACGGGATCGCTGGCTAATCCATGATGGGGACTCCCTTCTAGGCCAAGCTCTCGGACGGCTGGGCAGCGTCCTCTGTCGGCTGGGCAGCATTCTCCGGCGGCTGAGCCAAACTCTCTGGTATCTAGGCCACGCTCTCTGGCGTCTGGGCTGTGCACTCGGGTGGCTATGTAGGACTCTCCGGCAGCTGGATAGCTCGGTCGGGCGGCTGGGCAGCTGTCTCTGGCGGCGGGGATCGTCCCTGATTTCGGCGACGCTGATCCTGAGACTGCGCCTCGCCACAGCAGTCTATCCATAGCTGAAATGTTTTCTTTTTACCGTACATGTTGAAATCTTCAATTGCATATCATGATTGTCAAGTGTTTTACTCACAAAATGGTGCCACATGGTATTTTTTGTTGGAGTGGTTCTAAACATACAAGTTGTATCGGTCAAGATGACCATGTGTTATTAGTTTTGATCAGTTCTTATGAGGGAATAACAGACCTTGGAATGTCGCAACTGGCCAATCAGAATCAAGCATTCAAGAAAAACCTTATAATAAAGAAATTTTGCTGGATAACTTAGCTTGCTTAGCTGTTTGAAAGACCTGCTGAATTTCTGGTAAGCTTTTTTTAGATGTTGGTGTCTTAATTAGTTAAACTGACAAAACAACCAGTTTAATTAGAAAACAATGCTCTTAATAAGTTTTTTAAAAGTTAATTCACAAACTGGATTGGCAATAACCAATTGAACCAACATTGACAATTGCATGGAGGCTATTATGTAACTATCTTGTAACCTATGTAGAAAGATAAACACTTTTAACGTAGAACAACATTTCTCACTTTCAGGGACAGACAAGGCTGATAATCTGAAGACTTCTCCCCGCCTCATCAAAACTCATTTACCTGTTCAGTTTGTGCCTAAGTCCTTCTGGGAGCAAAACTCAAGGGTAAATATACTTACAGTTGCATTCATACATTTGCCCTGCAGTAAATTCAGTGGTGTGGTATGCCATCCTGAATATACTGTACCTAAGAATAACTTTGCTCTTTTGGCAATATTATCCCCCCAAAAAAATACCACAAAACCAGGATTTTTATTCTTATAACCACTGTATTTTTTACTAGGTTTTGGAGTGCATAGTATTCCTATACCAAGCTAATGGTTAACCAAAGCATGCTTTGCTTTTGCAACATGATTTAAATTGAGGTGAAACTAATGATTCCATTTTGTCTTAAGTTCTTTTAACATCTGAAATGAAAATAAAGCATGTGAAGAGAAGGCAAGAGCTTAATAAATGCATTTGTGATAGTGCACTTCTGTAACACATTTTTTCATTTATTCAGGTGGTGTATGTAGCCCGTAATGCAAAAGACAATGCAGTTTCTTATTTTCATTTTGATCGAATGAACATGGTACAGCCTGAACCGGGAGACTGGAACAGCTTTTTAGGGAAATTTATGGAAGGCAAAAGTAAGTAACACAGTTGTGAAAGTGAACGATATCTCAATAAGACATCCACCTGAAACTATTAAAAAAATGTTCTGTAATTTCTTGGACGTACTGTATTGTCTTGATTTGTGGTGAACTTTTCTTAACATTCAACTTCACATGGTTCTGCACAGACCGATTGGCGATGGACTTGTAGCAGTCATTCCGGTTAGAAAACTTGAACAGGCGGCAAAAACACGTCACTGTGACGTATGCCATTAAATAGTGCAAGAGTTTATTCCAATGCAGGGGCAATTCTAGGATATTTTTCACTGGGGGGCACAAGTTGTGTATTTACAGTATCGTTCAAAATAATAGCAGTACAATGTGACTAACCAGAATAATCAAGGTTTTTAGTATATTTTTTATTGCTACGTGGCAAACAAGTTACCAGTAGGTTCAGTAGATTCTCAGAAAACAAATGAGACCCAGCATTCATGATATGCACGCGCTTAAGGCTGTGCAATTGGGCAATTAGTTGAATTAGTTGAAAGGGGTGTGTTCAAAAAAATAGCAGTGTGGCATTCAATCACTGAGGTCATCAATTTTGTGAAGAAACAGGTGTGAATCAGGTGGCCCCTATTTAAGGATGAAGCCAACACTTGTTGAACATGCATTTGAAAGCAGAGGAAAATGGGTCGTTCAAGACATTGTTCAGAAGAACAGCGTACTTTGATTAAAAAGTTGATTGGAGATGGGAAAACCTATAAAGAGGTGCAAAAAATGATAGGCTGTTCAGCTAAAATGATCTCCAATGCCTTAAAATGGAGAGCAAAACCAGAGAGACGTGGAAGAAAACGGAAGACAACCATCAAAATGGATAGAAGAATAACCAGAATGGCAAAGGCTCAGCCAATGATCACCTCCAGGATGATCAAAGACAGTCTGGAGTTACCTGTAAGTACTGTGACAGTTAGAAGACGTCTGTGTGAAGCTAATCTATTTTCAAGAATCCCCCGCAAAGTCCCTCTGTTAAAAAAAAGGCATGTGCAGAAGAGGTTACAATTTGCCAAAGAACACATCAACTGGCCTAAAGAGAAATGGAGGAACATTTTGTGGACTGATGAGAGTAAAATTGTTCTTTTTGGGTCCAAGGGCCACAGGCAGTTTTTGAGACGACCCCCAAACTCTGAATTCAAGCCACAGTACACAGTGAAGACAGTGAAGCATGGAGGTGCAAGCATCATGATATGGGCATGTTTCTCCTACTATGGTGTTGGGCCTATTTATCACATACCAGGGATCATGGATCAGTTTGCATATGTTAAAATACTTGAAGAGGTCATGTTGCCCTATGCTGAAGAGGACATGCCCTTGAAATGGTTGTTTCAACAAGACAATGACCCAAAACACACTAGTAAACGGGCAAAGTCTTGGTTCCAAACCAACAAAATTAATGTTATGGAGTGGCCAGCCCAATCTCCAGACCTTAATCCAATTGAGAACTTGTGGGGTGATATCAAAAATGCTGTTTCTGAAGCAAAACCAAGAAATGTGAATGAATTGTGGAATGTTGTTAAAGAATCATGGAGTGGAATAACAGCTGAGAGGTGCCACAAGTTGGTTGACTCCATGCCACACAGATGTCAAGCAGTTTTAAAAAACTGTGGTCATACAACTAAATATTAGTTAAGTGATTCACAGGATTGCTAAATCCCAGAAGAAAAAAAATGTTTGTACAAAATAGTTTTGAGTTTGTACAGTCAAAGGTAGACACTGCTATTTTTTTGAACACACCCCTTTCAACTAATTGCCCAATTGCACAGCCTTAAGAGCATGCATATCATGAATGCTGGGTCTTGTTTGTTTTCTGAGAATCTACTGAACCTACTGGTAACTTGTTTGCCACGTAGCAATAAAAAATATACTAAAAACCTTGATTATTCTGGTTAGTCACATTGTACTGCTATTATTTTGAACAATACTGTATATGATTTACATATCATAAATTCAGTAAGCTTGAAAATAAGCAATAAACAGTGATACATTTTGAACTTTAAATGGCATTTATTTACTGTTGTAAATAGGAACAGTCACATGCAATTTGTATTAACCTTAAATAATTTTGCATGTTGGGCAATTCACAAAAATAGTACACAGAGCTTCAATTTATGTCAATTTTACAATACTTCAAAACTACTGCCAAAACATAAGACCAGTCTTACAGAAATAAAAAAAACAACTGAATATGAACTGTATTTGTATGGCTGAGTTGTCCCAGATGCAGAGCTGCGACTCTCGGCCGGTGTGTGACCAAACCAGTCCAGCACACCTCTGTTTGTAGCTCAGTGACGGGAATGTTCAAGTTATGCGCAGATGCTCTGCCAATAAAGAGTGTGTTGACTATTTGCAACAAATAAAATGTATGCAAATTACTTAAACCTGGGCCTTATTTATAAAATGTGTGTACACGTCAGGTTCTGAGCAGACGTACGCACTTTTGTTTGCACAAGTACTGCAGGTTTTTGAAAATATAAACCAAACTTACCGTTTGTAAAGGACTTGGACCTTGCCAGGTTAATTACATTAAGCAGACATCGTTTACAAGGAAACTGTTCAGCTACGTACAATTTTAAACACATATGCGATTTATAGATTTCACATCTAAATTAGAGCTGCATTCATGTTTTCTGTATTCATGTTTTAAGTACGACGGACACTATGGAAAGCAGCAGATGTCTTGTTTCAGCTACTGTGGCAAGTCTCTCCATTTGCTTTGCGTAGCGCAGCATGAAGTCAAGCTCACCAGTTGATTTTGTTTTGGTCAGTCATGTGGTTTCTCGGTGTGGTCAATATTTCCATGTGAATTTATATATTAAAATGGCTTCTGCATTATTGAGCATTATGTATTTTCTAGGCTACTAAGGAAGGTTAGATGTGACATTTTTTTGTTGCCAGTTTTCATAAAAATATGGTTGTATCTTGCAAATGATACATGTGGACCTTATTATTTATAATACAGTCCAAGTTTTAAATGTCAGGATTTAGGAAGTGTGTAATGGAGTACATAGGGATAGACATGTTCAGATCCATATGCACAGCTTTATTAAGAAACATAGTTAATGTACACACCAAGGTCAGGGAGCAGCAAATTGGTCAAGATAGAAAAAGTAAGAGAATGTCCAAAGGCAGGCTAAATCAGGCAACGGCAAACATATTCCTTGTCATCACTAGGAATCTCAGGCTCTACCCTCCCCTGGTTCAAATCCTACCTCTCCGACAGATCCTTCAGGGTGTCATGGAGGGGCTCGCTGTCCACTGCTCACCACATGATCAATGGGGTCCCTCAGGGGTCGGTGCTTGGACCGCTGCTTTTTTCCATCTACACGACATCACTGGGACCCATCATACAGGCACATGGCTTCTCATATCACTGTTATGCAGACGACACCCAGATCTACATCTCGTTTCACCCAGATGATGCCACTGTAGCAGCTCGGATTACAGCCTGCCTCGAGGACATCTCAGCTTGGATGAAAGGGCATCACCTCCAGCTGAACCCTGCCAAGACAGAACTACTCGTGTTTCCGGCACACCCTACGGTCCAACACGATTTCAACATCCATCTTGGCAATACCACAATCTCTTCACTGGCTACCGGTTTCAGCCCGTATCAGATTCAAGTCACTAATGCTTGCCTACAGGACTATCACTGGATCTACACCGGCTTACTTCCACACTCTCCTGCACTCCTACACCCCATCAAGATCCCTGCGTTCAGCAAACCAGCGGCGTCTTGTATTGCCTTCCCATAAGGGCAGTAACTCCTTTCTGGTGGAACATTCTTCCTAACTCTGTCCGTTCAACCACATCTCTCACAACATTTAAATAACTACTTCAAACCCATCTCTTCTGTGAATACTTGTCAAACAAATGAAAAAAAAAAAAAAAACACTAACCCTTTCTCTCTACAGGTAGTGGTCTAGCTTTTGTTGAAACCAGTAACTTTGTATCGGCACCTAATGTATTATGGCTCCTGTATGAACTATCACTTATTGCTCCTAAACTCTTTGTAAGTCGCTTTGGATAAAAGTGTCTGCTAAATGTCTAAATTCAAATATAAATGTAATCCAGAGGGTCAAGATGATAGGGTTATCCAGTAAAACAGGCAATAGTCTAGGGCAAACAGAGAGCAGGCAAGACGGGGAATCCAAGGCACGACAAGATAAACCAGACTAGTAAAGATGCTATCACTAACTACTGTGATAAATGCATACAAGATTAGGGGTGCTTCTCAATATGCCTCCTCATTTCCTCGCTCCTCCGTCCTCCATCCTATGACTCGGAAACCGATCGAGCACAGTCATCTTTAAGTCTCAATTCTCTTATTGGACTGGGAGGAGGCGAGGAGAGAGGAGGACTTCTGAGGACTCCTGAGCGAGGATACACATGTTTCGTTTGCGGAAGTGTTTTATCCACTAAACCTGACGCAAATATTATTCTCCTCCCCTGCACATCGTCACATCTTAAGATCATATTCAAACATGTATAAATTTGATAACTATACTGCTTTTCTCAATGTATACCTATTTCAGACAGAATAGTTAATATTCATATAGTTAATATTTATGTGCACCATATACTTGACCTACCTTATGGGGGATGCAGTCCAGGGTGTATTATGACAGTTTTTGTGGCACATGAGTCCAAGTGGTGTGCGGTGACCTCTGGTGGTGAGTGAGTGAACAAGTCCAAAGACAGGATTTGTGACAAAGAGACTATTAAGACTTGAGAAGAGTACATTTATAAAAAAAGGTGGGTGCTAAGTCAAAAGAAGACATAAATATTTCAGGTTATATGCTGATCATGAAGGAAACTTTCCTGTGGCTCCGTGGTTTGAGCATGGCACTAGCAATGTCAAGGGGTTGGGTTCGATCTCAGGGGATTGCACATAGTCGGAAACAAATGTATAATACAATGTAATGTAAGTCACTTTGAATTAAAGCATCTGCCAAATGCATAAATGTAAATTTAAGAATCTTAAAAAGTTTATTGTTTTAACATGATCCTTATACTCCAAAGATGTGTTTGGTCCGTGGTTTGACCATGTCAGCGGATGGTGGGAGAAGAAACAGACATATTCTAACTTACAGTACTTGTTCTATGAGGATTTGGTTGAAGTAAGATATATTAATGAAGTAACATTGTTTTTTCAGATACAGTACAATGTGTTAAATGTGTGTTGTGTGCACGACTCTGTCAGGACACCGGACGTGAGGTGGAACGCTTGTGCTCCTTCTTGGGATTATCGACTTCACCCGAGGAGAGAGAGAAAATAACAAAAGGAGTTCATTTTGATGCCATGAAAAACAACAAGATGACCAATTATTCCACTCTCCCTGTTATGGACTTCAAGATCTCACCCTTCATGAGGAAAGGTTAGTGGGATCCTCTCATCTAAACTCATCCTAATAACAACACTCAAGTCTTTCACCTGATTTTCTGCTTTTATTTGTGTTCTAAAAGGTAAAGTTGGAGACTGGAAAAATCACTTCACTGTGGCACAAAATGAACAGTTTGATGAAGTCTACAAACAAAAGATGAAGAACACCACTGTCAGGTTTCGGACTGAACTGTAAAGCTTGTGTTCTGAATGTTGCTCCATTTTAGTGACTAAATCATTCATCTGACAATAGGAATATTTTTAGAGTTTTCTTTTACAGAATATTTTATATAATAGTGATTATTTGTGATTTTAAATACTACTCCGTTTAATTCATATGGGTGGCCAGTAGGTCAATTGTGTATGTCTATTATCTTTAAAAAATAAAGGCAGATTGGAGAAAAGAAGCAATTTACTTTTCAGTTTTACTTGGTGACGGTAATGGCAGATTGAGAAAACACATTGTCTTTGTTTTAGTAACTTAAATAAATACTTTTATATTCTTCTCTTACCCATTTTCATTTAAGCAAGTTAACCAAAAGGCAGCAGAATTGAGTGCTAACAGTTTTGTTAGTGTCACGTGTAGCGACTACCCAATGCACATGACGAGGAGAACTATTCTGAATAGAGTTGTTTTAAAAATCCGCAAATAATAACAGAAGAATCAGGTAAAACAAACGTTAACATAAAACAATACCGGACAACCAAACAGGGCAAAACACAGGGCATAAATACACAATGGCAAACGTTATCAGGGAGAACAGAAACAGTTGTGAACTAATTAAAAACAATGGAAACAATTGAGGGAACACAGGCAAAACAGGACCACAGAATTAAACCTAGACAAAATATACTGTAACATGACTGTGACATAACTCCCCCCACCCGAAAAAGTTGTGCCCTCGCGCCAACAAAGTCCTACATGGGAGGGAGGGCAGAGGGGGGCTCTGAAAGTGGACGAGGGGCAGGCAGGCTAAAGGGAAAGGAAAAGTCCAAAGCAACATGATCCCATTCTTTTCAATGGAGAGCTGGCAACTTCTGGCAAAACGAGCGACAGGAGCTGTTGATGACTGGATGGGGCATGTCTAGCAATGTAACAAAGTTGAGAAAGATTTTAATTTATGCAACTGAAGAGCAACCTTGGGAAGCGACAGCAAATAGAAGAGAAGATGGGAGCTAGCGTGATTCTTCTTTACACAGCTCCTGCAGTGAGCATACCCAATAGTGGGAACACCCACTAGCAACCTAATCACCAGCCCCGGGCGACTTGCAGTGAAAAAGTTGCTTGTTATGTGAACCAACCACGGGCCCAGCCATCTGGTCCATCAAGAGTTACTCTCATTTCATCTTTTCATAACATTTTTGAAAAAATTTGTCTTCATGTACAGTCAGGTCTCATCGACACAATTCTAACATTTTTGGTTCTATACACCACCACAATGGATTTTAAATGAAACAAACAAGATGTGCTTTAACTGCAGACTGTCAGCTTTAATTTGAGGGTATTTACATCCAAATCAGGTGAATGGTGTAGGAATAACAACAGTTTGCATATGTGTCTCCCACTTGTTAAGGGACCAAAAGTAATGGGACAGAATAATAATCATAAATTAAACTTTCACTTTTTAATAGTTGGTTGCAAATCTTTTGCAGTCTGGAACGCAGAGACATCACCAGACGCTGGGTTTCATAGATGTATAGATGTGGTGTATAGAGCCCAAAATGTTAGAGTTGTGTCGATGTCCCAATATTTATGGACATGACTGTATGTCTTGGACCAATTATTATGCTTAAGTTTGTGATTTTTGAAGTGGGGTCATGTTATCGTGCTTTCTTTACCTTTACCAAATTCTCAGAGAACCTGGCATCTGGTACTTGGGAGACTCCAGGGAGGTTGCAGTTGTGGAAAACGATGGAGGCTTAAGGTTTCCTGGTGCCTTCAAACTCATGTTTATTGGAACCATGCTAACTTTCATTGATAAACTGCTTTATTGTCCGATTGCAGACTTTAACAATTTGGAAATTTTCAAAGTATCTTTTTGACTGAATGAGCTGAATGTGAAGAATTTTAAGCAGTTTCATACCCGCCTTTTATGAAACTAGATTCTGTGCCTGAGCAAGAAAAAATAAGAAATACTCAAAACATTTTCTAAACTGACGTTATAAAGAAAGGAAAATAAATATTTATTTACCTTTTTACCACTTGAAAACAATTTGAATGGCTGCAACAGTTTAAAGCAGCCCTTTTCAAAGTCCGGACTCCGGTCCAGATTCGGCCCAGGAGGGAATTCTTTCCGGACCTGCGAAGTGCCAAATAAACACGCATGAACGCACACTTTTAAACACACACAAGTGGCCACGAGCACAAAACAGTGTAGGGGACAATCACATAGAAAGTGTGGATTGCTGTTAGACGGGCCTTTTTTATTGTTTTCTGTTGGCAGAAGGATTTTGCAGTCTTTAGCAGTATTTACAGTCTTCTTCAGGTAAAGGGCATGGATTAAATGTCGCCGATATAGCCCGCGAGTGCAAGTCTTGCTTTGCCGACACAGCTTGTCTTTCTCTTGGTCTTGATCTGTGTAGCGCCCGTCAGAAAACAGTAGCACATTAAACTGACCCACCAAAACACCTTTGTCACTGTTACAGACTGCCTGGGCATATGAACATGAACGTAGTTTGTCTGTAAATATTCACATAGTGGACATTTGTGCTGCATGATTCTCTAAAAGTTACATTAAATACTATTTCATGAATCTAAAATATGTAAATGTGAATGGCTTTTTGCATTTTGTTGTATAAAAAAAGCAGCACTGTTTGTAACAGTTAAGACGGTAAACGCAAGTACGACTAGATGACGCAATGAATATGATGACCACGGGCGCCATATGGGGAGGAAAAGTTAGGACAATTCCAAGCGCGCATGACTGACAGTGGCCCCAAAATAGGTAAAAACTAATATAAATTATTAAACCGTCATCATTCAGTATATACATTTATATAATAATACAATTAATGATCTCTATGTTTTGGCAGTCAAATTTAAAAAACCCCATTGACCAAAAGTAAACATCCTTATTGACCGACCACCCCCCTGACCGACCGTATCTGCATAAAATGGTTTGGTCCTGCCTTAGTGCTCTCAGTGACGGTGTGTCGTTGCAGTCAGTACATGCGCCAGAACTGCAGTGCCCACAATGTTGTCAAGTAACATTAAATCAAATGTGTTTTTCGAAAAGGGAAAGAGAGAAAAGAGGGAGGAAAAACAAAGGAAAGGGTGTCAAACTTTAACCCAGTTTTTCACCCAAAAGCTGGATAGCCTATAGTCTGTGACTGGTATTAACCTGATGGCTTAATGTCCATAGTGAAATAACCTAGCTAGCAAAAGACTAGTGTTAGCCTACATTTAATCACCATTTAATCAGTGCAGGGATACGTTAAGCAAGATATTCATATTAATATACGTGCAGCAAGTAAAAAAATCTGCTGCTTTCATTGTTTTAAGAGGATAATGTTAATTTATTTTGATTGAAAAGTTAGTATATATTTAAATTTGTTAGTTTTTCTTTTTTTAAATCTTTCATTAATAATTTTAATAATAATTTTGTTAAGAGAATTTATTCATTTAGTCAAATTTTACAATAAAAATTCATTGAGACTGTAAAAGATAGCCTTCAGCACATTTTTTATGGTTACTTTTTATCTTGCATGAAGTAGTGAACTGGATACTAGACTTGCATGCATGTACAAATCACCATAAACAATATTTTGCTATTACTAGTATTGAACTACAAGAAGCAAGACAGTTGCAAGCCTTTAATTAGAGTTATGTAAAGCTTTTGATGGGACAGTTGGGACAGGGGGCCAATTAGATTTTTTTGTCATGGGGCCCAAAATTCCTAGCAGCGCCCCTGATGATGACTATTAAGAGTTGATTAGCAAAAAGATGTTTTTGATTATGCTGTCAAATTAATATCAATGAAACTGCAGTTGGGTTCTTTTGATTAATTAATAATATAAAAACAGCAAACTAACACAATAAAAAACAATTAACGGTCTGCGACATAATAAAATTGCAGACAGACAGACACATGACACATAGATTCCTGCCTTTTTTAGAGAGAAGAATATGTTCAGTCACCTCCCTCCTTCGAATATTCGGTGTTGACTACTACCGATGCTTCGAAGCTGGAAATGGTATTCGGACCAGTCTTACTAATATATGCATAAACAAAATGCAACACATCAAAGATAAAGGAAAATACAACATATCTTATGACCCCTGTAAATCAAATTCAACAAGAGCATCGTCAAGTTCTTCCATCAGTTTGAGGCACCAAAAAGAATACTAAAAGATCAAGGAAGAGAATTTGTGAATGTTGTATGTAATTTTTGGGGGTTTTTTCATGGTATAGATTTTTTTAATATAAAAACTCTTATAATGCACTTAGGCATATATTTAAAGTACGTATTGAAATGTTTTATTTAATTTTTAATTGATTAATAATCAATTTAATTAATTACCAATTGTACTATAATAAGTAAACTTTATACTTAGTGATACACAGGGATGTGTGTGTTATTTTGGGACTACAAAGGCACCTTATCATTTCCGAACCAATGGATTGGTGGAGAATATGAATTGGACGATACAGAGGTAATTGTTATTAGGTATAAAAAAAATGAGGTGCTGCCTATAACCCTACTTTTTCTATCTTACTTCCGCACTCTCCTTAGTGCCTGTGTTTATGCTGTCTGTGCTCTGGGGCATTTTCTCATGAAGCAAGCTCCTGGAATCCCGCTATTTTACAATAGAGATTATCGTCAGTATCATCAACTCATCCTTCCAAGACTGTTTATTGAACTTACACACCTACCACTGTCTCATTTAAATGTTGTGCAATAAACCTGCATGTTTGGTTCTTACTCTCCTTCGTGTTACATGTATATTATTATTTCTATTTTTTACTTTAAACGAGGGCCCTGGAGAAACTTCTGAACAGCAAACCAAACACATGGGACCAGTACACATTGGATGCAGTGAACTTTAGGCACAGAACAAAGAAGCAAATAACAACTTTCACAACTCTTCTTTTTTGTCTTATGTTTGGCAGAGAGGCCTGCTACTCCTCAGAAATCCCAGAGAAATATTGGGTTTGAGAAAGTAACCAAGCTTTTTTTTAATTGTTAATCTTTTGGTTATTTTGGTTATTAATCTTTTGGAAGTGGTTGCAGAAGAGGAGGTTGTACCTTTCCAGCATAAAACTGGAAAAAAATAAATATTCCAGGTTTTATGGAAACAAAATGTGGATGCAGCAGAGAATAGAATACAATCAAAGCAAAGGAAAAAAACCCAGTGCACATACAAGAGTGTAGAGACAAAATGTGAGATCACAGCAACGCAAAGGTGGAAACTTGGATCCTGACTTCTTTGGACCATTTAAAGTGAAAAGAGTTGAAGGTAAATCTGCAGACCTTGTGGATAGCTGTTGCAAGGTTCTCCTCAAGGTAAGCATAGACCATCTTAAACCATACACAGAGGAGATGCCTATAAGATAAAGGTAAACAGAAAAGGTCAGATCACCACTACTCCACCCTCTTCGCCTCTTTTTTTCATTTGTCTGTCAAGTATTCACCTCTTTGCCTCCACTACCACCAATCCCTCCATAACCTCATCTGCCTCAACTACCATCAATGCTTCCAATACCATGTATGCCTCCACTGCCTCCACTGCCTCCACTACCAACTCTGCCTCCACTAAGAGCATTGCGTTAACAACTCAAGGTTGTGGGTTCGATTCCAGGGGATTGCACATACCTATGTATAAAATGTATAGGATAATGCAATGTAAGTACAAGATCAAATATGGGGTTCCACAGGGATCAATTCTGAAGTCCATTCTGAGTCCATTGCTTTTTTAGTATGTATTATTTTCCTCTCAGTCATCTTGGTCTGAAGAATAATTTTTATGCAGATGGATCACTCTAAACCAGGTGATAACACAGCATTGGCCTTCCTTGAATATTACATTTCAGACATAAAAGCATAATTTCCTTTGCCTTAATAGCAAAAAGACAGAGGTTATGCTTATTGGATCAACTCACCTATCACGTAAAGCTGGTTCCTTTACACTTACTATAGGTGGCTCTGTGTTGGAGTTTCAAACAAAATTTTAGAACTTGGGTGTCATATTTGATGCTCATTAACAATTGACCCTCATGTACACAACACTGTCAATACGTCTTTCTTTCATATGTGAAGTATTGCAAGATTGCGTCCAATGCTATCCTTTACTGTGGCAGAAAAACTCATCGACACATTTTTTTTTCCCGTATCGATTATTGAAACACTTTATTCGCAGGGGTTTCAAAAAATACCATAAATAAATTTCAAAATGTTTGATATTCTGCGGCAAGAATCCTGATAAAGACACGAACTAGGGAGCACATCACCTATTTTGGAGTCCCTAAATTAGCTACCCTTCAGGTATGGCATAGATTTTAAAATACTTTTGCTTACATACAGTTGAAAGAAAAAGTATGTGAACCCTTTGGGCTTACTTGGATTTCTTCATAAATTGGTCATAAAATGTGTTCTGATCTTCATCTAAGTCACAACAATAGAGAAACACAGTCTGCTTAAACTAATACCGCACAAACATTATACGTTTTCATGTTTTTATTGAACACAACATGTAAACATTCATAGTGCAGGGTGGATAAAGTATGTGAAACCCTAGACTAATGACTTCTCCAAGAGCTAATTGGAGCCAGGAGTCAGCCAACCTGGGGTCCAATCAATGTGATGAGATTGGATGTGTTGATTAAAGCTGGCCTGTCCAATAAAAAACACACACCAGTTTTGAGTTTGCTGTTCTGAAGAAGCGTTGTCTGATGTGAACCATGCCTCGCACAAAAGAGCTCTCAGAAGACCTACGATCAAGAATTCTTCACTTACATAAAGCTGGAAAGGGAAAGCTGTTAAATTAAGTCAATGTTTAAATTCAACACACATGCACCCTTGTTCTTAAATGTGAATACATTTAACATGATTGTAGATTTCAATAGTACATTGTTTATATCAGTGGTTCTCAACTCTGGCCCGTGAGATCCATTTTCCAGCAGAGTTTAGCCCGAACTCTGATAAAACACCTGAAGAGGCTCATCAGTGACTTGATGTTGGGCTTCGCAGATTGTTTGTCATATCGCATGAAAGTACCGCGAGAGCGATTCAAATGAGAACCACTGGTTTATATGTCTCTTAAATGTTTCAATCTGATTTAAATGTAAAAACTAGCCCAAATCACATTGCATTACCCAAATATGAACATTTTTTTTTTTGCGAAAAAGGATTAATGCGAATAATGTGAGATGTACATTTTTTTACATTTTTAGGCATTTGGTAAACGCTTTTATCCAAAGCGACTTACATTGCTTTATCCTATACATTTTACATAGGTATTTGCAATCCCCTGGGATCGAACCCACAACCTTACGTTGCTCTTACCACTGAGCTACAGGAAAGCTAAATGTATTTGCTGAACAAATTCTTGCAAAACGTCATGTTACTGCACTGAGACGGCTTAACCCGACAAACAGAGTACTGAGTTTGTTACACAGCCTCTGAGATGTTGTCATGGTCATACTGAAATGCTTCAGCAAAGTCCTCCCAGATCTGTCACTACAGTGATTCCCAAACAGCAGGCATCCACAAGAAGCACTTCATTTATAGTGTTTCGTCTGCTTGCACAAGTCATTATTATATATGAAAATGTTTATATTCACTGGCTTCTTTACAGACTGATATTTAGTGGCAGTTTATTAGGAAGTGACGGTTGAAGCAAATGTTTTCGCATATTCTCAAATGTTCTATGCAATATTCCATTTTTGTGCATTGGCTAAATTATGGTAAGAAGAGTTCGTTTCGGTCACATGCTTGCAGTTTTCGACCAATCACTACGCACTGGTTAACTGGCCAATCATAGCACACCTCGCTTTTCAGAGAGAAGAGCTATGTAAAACATCTGTGTGTTTCAGAGAGGCAGAGCAAAGAGGAGATACAAACATGAACAGTATGAGGAAAATACAGTGTTTTTGACCCTTAAATCGTGTTTACACATAACATTACATCTAAAACAAACCATAATATTCATTTTAGCCGTGTCATATGACCCCTTTAAATCACCCTATAAAGCCAATAGTTACACACAGCGTTGCATTATGTTTGACAAACCTAATATGTGGAGCAGATCTGTCTGCGGTGACATTGTACACGTGCTTTGAGCTCATACTGCCCCCTTTCCAAACCGCACTCGATCCCAGCTCTTCCAGCCAGGCCAGGGCGTAAATTGTGTAATTTATTTATTGTGTAATTTATTTATCTACACAAATGAATTTATCTTACCTTGAGAATTACAGCAGTTGAACAAAATCCTTCAGTAAAGCTTGTTTTCCTTTAGTTTGAATGAACTATTTACAGATTTATTTTTTATTTAGTCTCCTTGTAAGAGTGCAAATGTCCTATTTGCATACATATACAATATGTTAAGTATATGAGCAACAATTATACAATTTATTATTATATTACTTAAGTTATTAAACTGGTCTTGTGTAAGCGGCACTAGACAATTTTACTATTCATTTTTAATTTGCAAAAGAATTTGAATTGATCCAGGAACAGGATTAAGTGAGTTTAAAACATGTAAAGTATTTGTGAACAAGGTCACATCAGAGTTGCCCTGTGTCATGTGATCGGCTGTGTGTACTTCATTTTGTGTCTGGTCCTCCATTGTGTTTTGTGGTTATATTGCCTTACTTCATTGTTTTGACCTGAAGTGTTTGTTTCATATGATTGTTGCCCTTATATACACCCCTGTTTTTTGTGTCTTGTCAGATGTCTAGTTAACATGGCTTCTTTTGTTTACTTTTCTCTTGTTTTCCTGTTTCAACAGCAGTGATGCTACTTTTTTCTAAACCGTTTTAGATCTACAAATTTATTAGAACATTTATTTTCTGATAAGTAATCAATTTTTTTTTATCCTCAAACATTGATAAAGCACCACAGAACTCACCTGAAGCCCGTCTGTGATGTTTTATATTTTTCTGTTTTATTCTTTTAATATTTGTACACTGAAGCTGTGTGGTTCACATTCTCTAGGAACTACTAACGTGTTCTACTAACTTATAACTTATATAATAATGGTGTTAATTATAAGTGCCTTTTGAGAATATTTTTTAAAAAGCATCTCAAACCTGTTCTTTCTTCTGCAAATTATTATTCAAACATACAGAGGAATTTAATATAAATAAAAGGTCAAAAATAATGAGTGTGAATATTATGAATGAAGTGTCAAAATATTATTCCATACTAGATTTCCAAGACCCAACTTTCATGATTTACGTAAACCTACCTTCGCTATAAAAATGCGAAGTTATTTTCAACCAAGAGTGTTTTGTTTCTGTTAGAATCTCTTTACCTTTAGTACCAATACAACTGAATGGTAAAAAACACACATGCACTCTTTTTCTTAAATGTGAATAGATTTAAAAGGATTGTAGATTGTATATGTCTCTTAAATGTTGCAATCTGATTAAAAATTAAAAACTAGCCCAGATCACTTTGCATCACCCAAATATTAACATATGATTTGTTTTCTTGCAAAAAAGGTTAATGCGAATAATCCGAGTTGTATTTGCCGAATATTTCCTTGCAAAAAGTCCTGATACTGCTAACAGAGTACTGAGTTTGTCAGCAACGTCCTCCCAGAACTGTCACTACAGTGATTCCCTAACAGCAGGCATCCGCAAGAAGCACTTCATTTATAGTGTTTCGTCTGCTTGCACAAGTCATTATTATATATGAAAAGTATTATATTCACTGGCTTCTTTTACGGACTGATATCTAGTGCAAGTTTATTAGGACGTGATGGTTGATGCACATGTATTATGCAATATTCCAATCTTGTCCATAAGCTAAATTCGGATGTAAACCCAGTTTATGTCTGTGGTTGGATGTAAAAAGTCAATGAATTCAATATTTTCAGATGTGGAAGTGAAACAAATTTCAGAAGAACACAACTTTCTCTCTTATCTGTATGTAATGTTTCAAAAAGACACACAAGCCCTGCAGAACATATATCGCATGTCCCTGTTCCCTTAAAATGACAGAGCATCACGCTGTGCAAGTGCAAAAAGTCTTTTTAAATCTGATTGAGAAAATACTCTATTCAAGCTTATTCATGATTCATTTTCTCCTTTTGATTGCGTATTGCTTTAAGTATACACCACCCCTTTCAGTCCGATCACAGATTTTATTAGGATCAACCTCAAGCGGATTAATTATTGAATTTACATAGAGGCTTTTCAATCCAATTGAGCCATCAATCTGATCACAAGTGGATAATTCTGTTGCAAGTTCAGATATTTGTTCTAAAAACCAAAGCATTTGGGTTAAAACAATCCTATGTCCTATATTGACTTACGTTGAGTTAAAAATAACCAAGCATTTTTTTGTGTGTAAAGTAATACAATTTTACATTTTAATTTTGCATCTTTTTTTGTGGTGTGGTGTAATGCTCTATTTAATAACTGATTGGCATATGCTTATTTGTTTTTGCTATGAAAATTGTGTCAGTAAATATAGTGGTTTATGCAAATTAAGTATGGTATATGAGTCTACCTTCTCTTCAATGTAGATCACAACGCAAACATTTTTCATGAGAAACATCACATCTGTAATCATGATTCTGAGTCGGGCTTATATTTTCCTTGTAAGCTTTACTAATTGTTTTTTTTTCAAAGTTTCTTGCGCTTCATCTGAGTTCAGCTTGGATGGCGATTACTTGTTGGGTGGCCTTTTTCCAGTACATGAAGTTGAATTGGCGCCATCCATGTTCTCCCCAGCGGCCATTGAATGTAAAGGGTAAGCAAGAAAGTTTTATTTCTTTTTTCATCAACTAAATGCTTTTCACATTCTTAGTCTTAGATCATCACAGGCAGTACTGAAAATTCTTCAGTATTTAACATTTTTAGTGATCCGAGGCAAAACTTCAACGTGAAATTAAATTTTGTTGGTTCTCTTGCTGGTGTTTCTAGGCACACTTTCACAAAATCTGGCTATCAGATGCTCCAAGTAATGAGGTTTGCTGTTGAGGAGATCAATAACTCTACCACCCTGCTGCCCAATGTTTCTCTGGGCTATGAGATTTTTGACCATTGTTCCGACACTAAGAACTTCCCATCAGTCTTCAGTTTTATCTCACAGAATGGATCGATAAAACCTCAAGAAAAACTCAACAGCCATCATCCTAAAGTGATTGCCTTGACAGGACCATATGGAAGCACAAGAACTATCACTATTGCACCACTGGTCACAATGGACCTTATACCATGGGTAAATTATGTTATACTTCATCAGTTATATTTTATGATCCTCATATAAATGAATAGTTTATTTTTGTATTTGTCTCCATTAAGAAAAATCTTATTAACCCATGGCTGTAGCTTTTGTCATATTTAAAAATGAAGCTCTGAATGAATAATCAGCAGTTTAAAACTCTTCTGCGTTACTCGTATATAATTCAGTTCACACAGTTTACAAATTGTTCATCCCAATTCATCTCAATCCCAATTGAAATTGTTTGTTTATTTTCTTCTTCTTCCCCAATGGGAGTCTATAGCAGTCCAGAACCATAAAGAGGAAAATCATGAAATTTGGCACACAAATTTTGGAGTCTCTATCTCACCAACATTTGGTCACTCTACTGTACCAGAACCAGTTCAAAATTTCACTTTTCAAATCATTATAACTTTTGAACCCTTTGGTCAACAAAAATTATACTTAGCAGATCTCATTCCTCTCATCAAGCCTTACATTAGGACTCCGACCATAACAGTAGCCGCGATTTTGAAAATTAGAGTATTCTGTTTCATTGCTACTCCTCATTTAAATCTGGTCCAATCTAAACAGATCATCTTCAGACCAAGCCACACAGAAGTGACTGAACAGAGTTTAACAAATATTGTCACAAACTTAACAACGTTGACCAAAAATGAATCAGAGGATGTATCTCAGCAATTTTTTGATCAATCGATACAAGGCATCTGTAATAAGATTCAAGTAGGGAAGGAAGGAGGTGGGAACCGGCAAACATTTAAACAAAGATTTAATACAAATAATAACAGCCGGCGGCCCCTCATGGACGACCGCCGGCAAACAAAACATAAACATAAATAAATACAAATACAAATACAAATACAAATACAAATACAAATACAAATACAAATACAAATACAAATACAAATACAAATACAACCATAACACATGTTCGGGCCCGGTCCTCTCTCTTCGACGGTCTGGTCGCTTGTTTCTTTTATATGCTCCCAATCTCCTACGTGATTCGAGCCCGGTGTGCGCACAGCTGGCGCTCATTCACAATTACTCACCGGACTCGAACCACAGTCTCGCCCCGCCTACTCTACTACAACATCATTGACACCTTGGCCTAGGGTCTATGCCAAATTTGGCAACAGTGCCAACTATGGGTCATGTGATTAAACTTTAAATTATGGTGGCCAAAAAGATCTAGTCTTTAAATCCAAATAAGTATAGTGACCTACAGTTTAATTTTTTTGTTATTTATTGACTCATTTACTTAAGGTTTTATTAAACAATAAAACACAAAACAAAGACCCACGATGGGGTAAAACAGGAAGAGACAATAATATAAAAGCACATAACGAAGACTGACTTAACACCAGACTAATAAACACTTGACATTAACTAAACTAACGACTGACTAGACATGACAGGATAACAGAGACAGGAACACGAGCACAAGTAACAGGTAATCCAAACGAACAAGGCGTAGAGGCAAGAAAACACACAGACAAATGTAACGCAATGACCGAACCAAAACAATGAAACCTGAGGACTATTTAAAGGGGAGAAAATCAACAGGGAACAGGTGTGAGGCATGAACTGATTAACAAGCAATAACGAGACACCACCAGGGGCCCCCTTGAGAACCAAATAGAAATCTTTAACTTGCGGATACACCTTTACAGGAATCATGTGGAAATTTCCTTTTTAATAATATATTTTTTAAATTACTTTACTCAGTCTTGGACATCATGTTGTGACATGCGGGTGATGTGTTGATGTGTCTTTACTTATGGGCATGGCTTTAAAACAGAGCAAACCGTCTGTAGCGGGGAAAAAACACCAGCATCGCGAAGCAAGAGAACATGTGTTTTTCACAGTCTTATTTAGTTTTGTCTAATTATTTTGTCCTTAGTATTAGGTGTTGATACATGAAGTACCATGACTTCAAAAGAATTGTATTTAAAATTAGACTTCCACTGGCATAAAGCTGGTTTGACATTGGGCGTTTGATTGTCTGAATTTAGGGACCATGTCCAAAGTTTCCTTTGCCCATGATAATATGTCATTTTTGTGTCATCACATTTAGAGAACTATCAATGTGTTTTCGTATGCTTAGCTTTCTCCAGTAAACTATATGGTTTTAATACCATATGAAAAGCTGGGTTCAAGCCCTTTACAAATCATTCATACCTCATATTTCGTTCATACCTTGTACTGATGTGGCAAAAGTTGATTTTGCGGTTCAAAAAAAATCTCTCAGACAAAGAAGGTCCAGGTGTCAAAGATGTTAACTTTATTTTTCGAATCAAACAAAGTGAGATGTTCCCCAGGGCATTTGAAAATCCAGCCTACTGTTATAGAAAAACTTCTGAGAGAAGTACTCCTCAAAAACCAATCAGGTAAATTCACGTTATCTCTTATTTTCGTTATCCAATGCTTTGATCTGCCAAGTTTATTTAATAGGCCACGAGGTACGTATCTTACCGTGGTTCATTTGTTATTGTCTTATTTTAAAAACAAATTTAGATTCAGTGGGCAAAATTTAAATAGGTATGAAGTCATCAAAAACTGCTGGATCATGCACAACGAACAGTGGAAAAGTACCCAAGCTTCCGAGAGAACAACATGTCACAAACTCTAGAACTTTCAGGCCTCTGGCCTTTAGGCCTCAGACACATCACTGGATTTTACCTTGTTACAGGCGCTCAAATGTGCTCTAAACATGCTTAAAATGACATAAAGTGCATTTATGTGAATAATCATTGAACAGATATACAGATTATGACATCAAATAATTAAATCATCATCACAAACTAATTTTAATGCAATTATTTTTAGATGTTTCCACTGATACACATATGTCAACTTACATTGCTACTGTTCCTATGAATACTTCTGAATACTTTTTAGGTATAAATGAATGAATAGAAAGAGATCTTTGTGAATTTTTATATAAATCCTCACTCAGCTCCTGCTCAGCACAAGGTTATCATGACCTGTTTGTAGATTGTAGTCATAGTAACGTGGTGGAATGTGCCCAAATGTTCCTCAGGTATGATTGGGGCCGGAACAAGTCTTCTTGATACTGTTTAGTTATTTCTTGTCCACCACAATTACATAATGGTCATCATGCTATTTGCAGATTGCTATTTTTCAGTATTAGCAAGTGAATTCCAGAGGTGATACACATGATATTATAGAATAATAATTTAATGAAAACCCAATTTTGAAAAAAAAGACTTTCAACTTTCGACATCCCTGAAAAAACAAGTATTTGCGCCATATGACCCCTTTAAAAGTGAATATGAAGTGAATATTATAAGTGAATTTTATCCCTATCAAAGGCTACACTCAATGCTGCGTTTCAAACGCTATGGGAGAACAGTCTTTGTTTCGACAGTTGTGAAGCATGTGTGTCAAACACGGCAAAAAATATTTTGGCATTAGATAACCTTGTCAGATGACGTGGCTAATTACACCCGCACCTGCCGGTTATAAATAGGCGTGAATGCGGACGCGTCATCAGGTTCTTTTGTCTAAAAGGACCGCTTTGTGTGTGCGTGTGTTGTGAGGGAGAAGTCTGCCTCTTTGTTGTTTTCAAAGTCTTTCAATATAAAAAAGATATTACCAAGATTCTTACACTAGTGACCAAGCACTTAGTGAGTTACTTAGCCTAGTGTAGAAATAAGGAAAAATAATTAAAACCATGGCTGACTCGGATCAGAGATGTGTTCCTCCCTGTGTTTTCAGACCTACGCTGCACCAGAGATTTGTCTCTCCACGCAACCAAGCAGACGGCCGTGCCATTGGCCGTTCTATGGCTGCTAGGGTTACTGTGGAGAGGCACCTGTGGTTGAACACACAGGGAGAGTTTGGCGAGTCGTGCCCCCGCTCGCAGAGGCAGGTTAGCGGCCCACCGTGCCCCTCAGGCCACCTTGGGAGGGCCGAACCTGAGGCGCTTTATCTCTTCCAAAAAGAAGAAAACCCGGGAAGGGGTGCCTAAAATTCAAAGAGAAACAAGAGGGTTCTCTTTGGTACCCTCAAAGGGCCGCTTTGAAATCCCCGCAGCTATCAGCGTTTCAGGGATTAGCGGTCTCAAAAATAATAAATATTCGGTCGTCTCCAGCCACACTGCAGGGCACTCGAATGTCTGGCATCCCCCCAACAGGACGAATTGTCGACATTGATACTCCTTTCAGAGAAGCTGGCAGCGGAAACTACTGCCAGGTATCTCTCCATGGGAAGAAAGGACTGTAACCAAAGGCTACAGAATTCAATTTGCAAATCGCCCTCCGTGTTTCAACGGCGTGGTCTCCACTTCTGTGCAACCGGAGCAAGTGCATCTGTTGACACAAGAATTACAAGCTCTGCTGGACAAAGGGGCCATAGAACATGTTCCTCTTTTAGACAGAGAGTCAGGCTATTACAGCCGGTATTTTCTAGTCCCTAAGAAGAGTGGGGTGTTGCGTCCAATTCTAGATCTTCGCGGATTGAACCGCTACTTGAAGACACTCATGTTCATAATGCTCAATCAAGAAGATTGTGTCTCAAATTCAGTGTCACGACTGGTTCGTGACGATCGATCTCAAAGACGCATACTTTCACAAAGAGATCTTGCCACAACACAGAAGATTCCTGAGGTTTGCTTACCAGTATAGGGTTCTTCCATTCGGCCAAGCCTTGTCACCCCGCACGTACACAAAATGCATTGATGCACCTCTGGCTCCTCTGCGACTCCGGGGCATCCGCATTTTGAATTCCATAGACGACTGGCTGATTTTAGCTCAGTCTCGAGAGCTAGCGCTTCGACATCGGGATGTCGACCTAGCTCATCTCAAAGCTCTAGGGTTGAGACTCAACATCAAAAAGAGCGTTCTTTCCCCTACGCAAAATACAGCGTATCTCGGGGTCACTTGGGACTCGATCGAAATGCAGGCACAACTGTCTCCTGCACGTGTCGAGTCCATCCAAAACACCCTGAGTAGCATCGGGTTAGGCCAGAAAGTGACAAATCATTACTTTTAGAGACTTCTAGGTCTCATAGCGGCGGCATCCACAGTGATACCTCTGGGCCTCCTGCATATGAGACCATTTCAGTTGTGGCTCAGAGCCAGGGGGTTTCATCCAAGGGCCAACCCCCAGAGGCATATAAGGGTGATGCGCCAGGGGCTTTGCACCCTTAGTATGTGGTTCAGACCTTGGTTTCTGACTTTAGATCCCACTCTCGGTCTGTTTTGAATTTGCAAGATGGGGTGCGGTCTTAGATGGCCATCCAGCCCAAGGGATCTGTAGAGTTCATCTTCTCTATTGGCACATCAATTGCCTCGAAATAATGGCTGTATTTCGGGCCCTTAAATACTTCCTCCGGCAGTTACAAGGCTATCATGTCCTAGTGCGGGTGGACAACACTTCAGTAGTCTCGTACATAAATCACCAGGGCGGACTGCGGTTGCGCTACCTAAACAAATTGGCCCAGCAGATTCTCCCTGGGCAGAGGGCAAATTCCTGTCCCTCAGAGAACTTCACATCCCGGAGCATATGAATGTGGGAGCAGACATGCTGTCCAGACAAGCTGTGACAAACGGGGAATGGAAACTCCACCCCGAAGTAGTCGAACAAATCTGGGAAAGATTTTACGAAGCCGAGGTGGACCTCTTTGCTACGCAGGATCAGAGGATGTCCCCTCTACTTCTCTCTGACTCATCCAGCTCCCCTGGGTCTGGACGCGATGGCTTATACGTTGCCCAGACTACGTCTTTACGCATTTCCTCCGACAGCTGTGCTCCCGGGAGTCCTGGCGAAGGTCCGTCAACAGGGGTCTCGCCTCTTATTGATAGAATCTGGTTCTCGGACCTAGTATCCCTCCTTGACGACTCTTCATGGGCAATCCCAGTCAGGAGAGATCTTTTATCCCAGGCACAGGGGACAGTGTTCATCCACGTCCCGAGCTATGGAACCTCCATGTCTGGCCCCTGAGGGGGACCAGCTGAGAGGCACTGGGTTCCCGCCTGACGTAGTAGAGACTATTCTAAGTGCTAGGGCTCCATCCACTAGAAGGTGCTACGCCCTTAAATTGAGCGTTTTAGACAGATGGTGCCTTGCACACCATGCAGACCCAATTCACTGCCAGATCGTTTCAGTATTGTAATTTCTGCAAGAGAAACTGTCCTCAGGGATTAGTCCCGGTACTCTCAGGGTTTACGTGGCCGCCCTTTCGGCCTACCACGCCTTGATTGATGGGGTTTCTGTGGGAAAACACCCTTTAGGCGCCCGCTTTATTCATGGAGCGAGGCGGCTGATGCCTACTTCTAGACAGACAGTCCTTCCATGGGACTTAGCGACTGTGCTCGACGGTCTAGTTAGCGCCCCCTTCGAACCTATGGAGTCAGCGCCTGTCAGGCTTCCAACCTTTAAAATGTTTTTCTAATGGCAATCTCCTCTCTTTAGAGAATCTGAGATTTGCAGGCGCTCTCGACCTCACCGTCCTGATTAAATTTTGACCCTGGGATGGGTCAAAGCCATTCTTCATCCTCACCCGAGTTATCTGCCTACAGTTCCGTTCTCCTCCGTCGTCCACAACATCAGAGCAGGAACGATTACACCTACTGTGTGCAGTACGTGCTCTTCAGACTTACGTCCACCGCATTAGCCAGTGGCGTAAATCAGAGCAACTTTTTATATGCTATGGGAGCCGCAACAAAGGGGCGGCTGCAACCAAGCAAACAATATCACATTAGGTTAGGGATGCTATTGCTCTGGCCTATGAGGCTCATTCCACAAGGGGGTTTCATCTTCTACGGCCTTAGCAAGCCGTGTCCCCTGGCCGCAAGTGTGTTATGCGGCGGGCTGGTCCTGTCCTGCACACATATGTCATATTTTATAGTCTGGATGTCCATGCCAATCTGGGCTCATGTGTCCTGGAGTCTACATCCCAGAGTCATATCTGAGGCCTCCTCTCGGATTGAGCACACAAGTCACACAACATTGGGGGATCCAGACACTTCCAGTGCGGTGGCG
Organism: Triplophysa dalaica; assembly: GCF_015846415.1. NCBI lineage: Eukaryota > Metazoa > Chordata > Actinopteri > Cypriniformes > Nemacheilidae > Triplophysa > Triplophysa dalaica. Next base: position 20,747,092 of record NC_079559.1, read on the forward strand.
TTGGTATTCTCGCTCCCATAGCGTTTGAAACGCAGCATCCAGTGATAGGGATCGTCTCGGGTTACTTGGCTGTAACCCTTTTCCCTGAAAAAGGGGGAACGAGATTTTACGCCTCAATTCCCGGACGTCCTTTGAGACAAAGTTGGAACCTGATGACGTGTCCGCATTCATGCATATTTATAACCGGCAGGTGCGGGTGTAATTAGCCACGTCACCTGTCGTGGTTATTTAAAGCCGAATTTTTTTTTGCTGTGTTTGACACACATGCTTTACAACCGGTCAAACAAAGACTGTTCTCACATAGGGTTTGAAACGCAGCATCTCATTCCCGCTTTCTCAGGGTACAGGGTTACAGCCAAGTAACCAGAGACGTTTTCTCTGCAGTATTTGAGGTCTGAAAAAATACAGATAATATTTTCTGTTATTTTAACCTGTTCATTGTATGCAAATAAAAGCAAAAAGAAATTGCAAGTTTATTTGTGTATTTTTCATTTTATCATGTTATAATATTAAGTAAAAAATATTACTAAAAGGGGCTTTCCTGTAGCTCAGTGGTAAGAGCACGGCGCTAGAAACACCAAGGTCATGGGTTTGATCAAATACACATAAATAATATATGTATGTGTAATTTGATAAAAGCGTCTGCAAATGTTTAAATGTGCAAAATTGTTTTCTTCCGTTTCAAAGGTGAACTACGGAGCTTCTAGTTATGCCTTGAGTAATAAACTTCAGTATCCATCTTATATAAGAGCAGTCCCTAGCAACAAAGACATGATAGAGATGATTATTCACATCATACAGTGGTATGGATGGAACTGGGTTGCCTTTCTTGGAGGTCCAGACAATTACAGTGAAGATGGTCTAAGACTGTTTTACAAGTATATAAGCAATACTGGCATTTGCTTGGCCTATCAAGAGACTCTTCAAATACGAGGAAACTACAATCAAACACTTAAAAATATCAATATGCTCAACATTAATGTCATTGTGGTGTTCGCTGTGCCAATATATGCAGAAAACATAGTGAGAGCTGCCATTGCAAACAACATCCGAGACAAAGTTTGGATTGCAAGTGAAACATGGTCCATGAGTCAGCAGCTTCCAAGAGAGCGTGGAGTTGAGAAAATTGGTACAGTTATTGGCATTACAGAGCGATTATTGTCATTGCCTGGATTTGATGAGTTTGTTTATAAATTCAAGGACACACCCAATGAAGATAATAATAGTAATGTTGAGAGTGAAGTCCAGAATGAGATATGCAATCAAGAATGTAAGGAAAATGCATTGTTGACTGCAGAGGACATTATCAATGAAAATCCTTCATTCTCCTTTGCCATCTACGCTGCCATGTATTCAGTAGCTCATGCTTTACATAAAGTTCTGCAGTGCAACCTGAACGAATGCTACAAAAACACAACAGTAAAGCCATACATGGTAAGTGAATTATCTTTATAAAGAAACATGAATACATCTGTTAGTTTATTGTAATCATATTATATTGTAATCAATATTAATTGCTGTGTTATGTCCTTAATGTGTCAAACAGATTATAAAAGAAATTAAAAACTTGGATTTTCCTCTCAATGGGCGTCAGGTGAAATATGATGTTAATGGTGACCCAACCATCAGTTATGCAGCTGTGCTGTGGCACACTGAAACCAATTCTCCACGGATTGAGATGGTGGGCACCTATGACACATATCCAGAAGTTGTCTTCACCCTTGACAACACTCTCATGCCCTGGCGTAACAACACATCTGTAAGTAGGTGGTTTTGTTGATCTTTACATTTTATTCTAGATACTTCCTTTTTAACAACAATTTCTGTTCTTTAAAGGTTCCTTTCTCAAACTGCTCTGTTGAGTGTAGGGATGGATATTCGAGGGAACATGAAGGATTTCATGCTTGCTGTTTTCGGTGTAAAAAATGCCCACAAAACACCTACGTGGATTATTCTCGTAAGTACCTTGGAAAATATTTTCTACATTAGCTATTGTTTCTTGACTATTAGTCTGGCTTTAGGAAATCATTTATCCTGTCATACTGTTATGTCCTTATGTGACCTTAATGACACGCAAAGACAATTGCTGCGTTTACTCAATTTCTATTTACTGGGGCACTCTTGTGTTTTCTTCAGCACATCACAACATACAAGGGCATGAACTACAGCGCCCTCTAGCACACTGAAAACATTTTGGATGCATCACATATTCCTTCCCATGGTGTAGTTCAGGGGGCTGGCAATGTTGGTCCTAAAGAGCTGCAGCTGCAACCCTGAAAAAACCCACCTGCCTGTAGCATTAGTAATCCTAAAGACAACGACTTGATGCGGTGTCACAAGAGCGAGAGCGTTTTAAAGGATTTCATCGAATATCTCTCTCGCTGAAATCCGATGTCATCTACCTGGTGGTTCTTGCGGCGCCGCATCAAGTCGAACATACCTATTGATTAACATGTCCAGTTGTGTTTGATTAGGGCTGGAGCTAATCAGGAAAGACGTATATTGCAATTACGTGTATTCAATTTAGCAGGTTTAGTGAAAAGAGTCAACAATGAGCATAGTTTAAAAGGCATAGTTTACATATGCGTATAAAATGTTCTTTATCATTATTGGTGAATGCTTACAGTGTGTTCTTCTTCTGTGCCATCCTGCAGGTCCGTCAGGCCGTAACATTTAATGATCTACACAAGAGTAGTACTGACAGGAGCTGTGTAAAACAGTCAACCCAGTCTCATCAATTGCGTATAAATAACACGCTGTTGCATTATCATGTAATATGCGCGGCAAGTTCGATTTTGTGTGCAAATGACAAAGCCAACATTTGCGTGCACCAGGGTGGAGAGCAGCCAAGCCATTTAAATATGATCATGAAGAGGAAACTGAAATAATTAAAATAATACTGTTAGATTTGGGTTTTGGGGACAGGTTACTGAGACAAATTGCTCTTTAATATGCACACACATGTAAAACATGTCATGGAATTTGAAGGTGAGTGTTTCAAAGGGTCATATGGTTGTATATTTGTGATATTTCTTACTATTTACATGATTGCTCACATACAGGGCATCAATATATCAGATGGAGTGCACAGCAAAATGGATTTGATACTGTATCTTCTCCAAACTTTGGTACACTGGCAAAAAACTTGCTATGTGTAATCACAAACATTTTCTCATGTCAGCCATTTTTAATTGTGTAGTAAAAGGCAGTATTTTATAGACACTGTCTAGTCTAGGTTAACAGTTTTTGACCAAAATAACCTGCAATGTAGGCGAGACTTTTTGTTATATTCTAAAAAAATCTGGCTAACCAACACTTGGCCAAATTTGATTTTATCTCCCTGAATTGCATTTTAACTGTCTCCTGTTGAGACATCACTTCCCATTTCTTCCAGTCATCCTCTATTCCATTTGAAAACAGTCTCACATAGAGACACAGCACTAATAACATCATATATACAGTTGAAAGAAAAAGTATGTGAACCCTTTGGGCTTACTTGGATTTCTTCATAAATTGGTCATAAAATGTGTTCTGATCTTCATCTAAGTCACAACAATAGAGAAACACAGTCTGCTTAAACTAATACCGCACAAACATTATACGTTTTCATGTTTTTATTGAACACAACATGTAAACATTCATAGTGCAGGGTGGATAAAGTATGTGAAACCCTAGGCTAATGACTTCTCCAAGAGCTCATTGGAGCCAGGAGTCAGCCAACCTGGGGTCCAATCAATGTGATGAGATTGGATGTGTTGATTAAAGCTGGCCTGTCCAATAAAAAACACACACCAGTTTTGAGTTTGCTGTTCTGAAGAAGCGTTGTCTGATGTGAACCATGCCTCGTACAAAAGAGCTCTCAGAAGACCTACGATCAAGAATTGTTGACTTACATAAAGCTGGAAAGGGCTGTAGGGCATAGAAGTAAATCAACAACAGAATGGCTTCAACAGAAGAAAATACGCCTTCTGGAGTGGCCCAGTTAGAGTCCTGACCTCAACCCGATTGAGATGCTGTGGCATGACCTCAAGAGAGCGATTCACACCAGACATCCCAAGAATATTGCTGAACTGAAACACTTTTGTAAAGAGGAATGGTCCAAAATTTCTCCTGACCGTTGTGCAGATCTGATCTGCAACTATAGGAAACGTTTGGTTGAGGTTATTGCTGCCAAAGGAGGGTCAACCAGTTATTAAACCCAAAGATTCACATACTTTTTCCACCCTGCACTATGAATGTTTACATGTTGTGTTCAATAAAAACATGAAAACGTATAATGTTTGTGCGGTATTAGTTTAAGCAGACTGTGTTTCTCTATTGTTGTGACTTAGATGAAGATCAGAACACATTTTATGACCAATTTATGAAGAAATCCAAGTAAGCCCAAAGGGTTCACATACTTTTTCTTTCAACTGTACAGCCAAACTTATGGGTGTTCCAAAGTATGTGAAATATATCCTTGTAAATTTACCCTTGGTACTTGTCACCCCAGAGTCAGGCGACTGTAAAAACGATTCTTATGATTATGATTAAAGAAGTATACTAAATATTCACTATTTTTTTCAGGTGACCCTTATACGTGTTATCCATGTGCAGAGAGCGAATGGTCTGATGAGGGCAGCACAGCATGTAAGATTCGTTCTGTCGTCTATCTTCAGTTCACAGAAATCACCTCCATTGTTGTCATCTTTTTCACTTCATGTCTGATAACTGTGCTCATTTTCATCTTCTGTCTTTTCGCCTTCAACTATAACACACCAGTGGTGAGGTCTGCTGGTGGCAACATGTGTTTCCTAATGTTGGCGAGTTTAACTATGTCTAGCATAAGTGTTTTCTTTTTCTTCGGACAACCCACATCTGTTGACTGCATTCTGAGAAATTTCATGTTTTCGTTTTTCTTCACCATCTGTCTCTCATGTTTGACTGTTCGTTCCTTTCAAATTGTTTGCGTCTTCAAAATGGCTGCCGAGTTCCCTAAATTACACAGCCTGTGGGTAAAGCACAATGGCCAGTGGCTCTTCATCTTGTTTTCTTCTTTTATTCATTTTATTTCTTGTGTTTTATGGGCAACTGTCTCACCTGACCATCCTGTCAGGGACTCAGTTACATTTAATGATCAAACTATGCTCATTTGTGAAAGGAGAAACACGGTTACCATCAGCATCGTTTTGTTCATAAGTTGGTTTCTTGGTTTTCTGTGCATCTCGTTTTCTTACATGGGAAGAGATCTGCCAAAAAGTTACAATGAGGCCAAACCAATTACCTTCAGTCTGCTTATGTACTATCTGAGCTGGATTTCATACTTCACCATATATCTCACTTTTCAAAGCAAATACGTCCTGCTTTTGAATGCATTGGCCCAAATAACCAGTATATATGGAATTCTCTTAAGCTACTTCATACCAAAATCTTACATCATGTTATTTCAGCCCAAGAAGAACACTGCTGCATACTTTCAAACATCTATTCAGAACTACACCCAAACCCTTAGTAGGAGTTAAACCACAACAATTCTGTTTAGATGCCGACAATGTTCTTTTCGTTGTAGGATATTTTTGTAATTTAAATGTACACCCAAACCATTAGTAGGAGTTAAACCACAATCATGGTATAAATAAGCAGACAAATCAGTTGCGTTTAATTGACACATGAAACTGGATACCAATTTCTCTGTTATTACTACAGTGGTCTCAAACTCAATTTCTGGAGGTCCACAGCTCTGCAGAGTTTAGCTCCAGACCACACCTGCTTAGAAGTTTCTAGTAATCCTGAAGACCTTGAATATCTGAACCAGGTGTGTTTGATAAGAGTTGGATCTAAACTGCGTAATACAATTTTAGAAAAACTCTGTAGCATACATTTCTTACATTAAAACAAGTTATTTTGTGTTCTGTTGATACTGGGGTTCAGTTCAGACAATACATTTGTTAATGTAATTCATGTACATGGGAATTTAAGTTTTTTTAGTTTATAGTGATGTCTCAAGAATTATTAACAGCTTGTAAGCTTTGAAATTATCGTTGTTATCTGCAATGTTAACTATGTTTAGGGAAAAGTAATTGATCTAGAAACTTACAACTGTTAAGATTTTAAATAAAGCTCCTTATATTTAAGTTATTTTGCTGTCCATGTTATTTCTCTTAACACATTTTCCTAAAGTCTTTTTATTGACCAACATCTTCGTCAAAGTCTTGACTGTTAAAAAGCTACAAAACATTGAAATTCTATGTTAAACATGATTACCAGCAAAAAGGTAAGTAATTTACAGTTACTAACAATTAACACATTCATTTTGACACCACTAATATATTGAACATTTAAAATATTTAAGTCGTTATTGTCAAAGAATGAAGCAAATGAAGCAGTAAAACATGAATGTATTTTTTTTGGACCTCTACATGTGCAGATTAGTGAATAAGAGTTGAGTATTGATTAAGATGATATTTAACTTGGTTAATGAACAGAATACTGATAATATCCTTTTTCCGTTTGCCAGAGCACACACATGCAGATGGGGATTCCACAGGATAGAGAAGAAAACAGGAACCCTGGAGGATGGTATGGAGAATGACATTGGTAAACACTTGGGATAGTCAGGAGTAATAGGTATGTCACTAGGATTACCAGATGTGTGACTTTAATAACAGGATTAGTTTAGATACCTGGACACACAGAATATATATTTGTTTTAAAATTCCACAAGAGTGAGTAGATGTTTGACCATTTTGTATATATTAATCTTTAATGCGCCGCCTAAAATTGCACTGTGCCAGACCTCCATGGCCGCACACAGCATAAAGGGATCCTAGTCTAGGATCTGTTTAGTCCTAAAGTAAAATAAAAGCTGAAAACAGCTTTCACTGACATATGTTAAAATATATCAGTGCCATTGTTTAATCTCAAAATGCACACAAATGGTGCACTTTTTTCACAAAAGGCATGTCTGTAAAACGAGTTAAATGTCACAATTTAACTACGTTGCAGTCCTGGCCTAATCTAATCCCTGTGCTTGAAACCACAAAAAAACATACTCTATCTTAATACTAAACCTACCTTATAACCAAGAACATCCACACTACATCCACTCACAAATATATATACTTTACCTGTAATCTGGGAGATGGAGAGGCCGGCTAGTGGCAGCCACTTGTAAATTCCAAAACACATCGCTCACACACACACACACAAAAGTCAAATACACAACCCCCAGTGTGAATATACCACTAAATAGCAGCAAAAACATACAGACTACCCCCTCCAAACCCTACAACTAAACAAGTCAAACAAAAAAATTCAACTGCACACAAATACGCATATTACATTAACAATAAAGGAAATGAAAATGGATACAAAAAGAATGGTCCTACCTCGCAATGCCACATAACATTAACAAGCTCACACAGCATGAAATCAAAACTTTAATGCATGGATCAACCAAAGATTTATGTCAATATCCATTTGGTTTAGGTTCTACTTCTTTTGTTTATGTAAATGAGCAAGTCAAAACTCTTGGGTCAAATCCGGTTTACCACAGGGATCAGTTCTGCCCACATCCTCTCGCTATACATGCTTCCTCTAGGAGACATTTTCACAGTTTCAGTTTTCATTTTAATACGCATGATACCCAGCTTTACATTACCTCACAACATAGTGATACTCAGCAGTTTTCAAGGGTGGCAGAATCAGTTTAAACAACAGTTCATGATCGATAGTTTTGTCAGAGTTTACAATGCAGAAGCAGTGTGGTCTCATTTGCCTGTCAAATAAAGTGATTTACAGCTTTAACAAATTTGAACAGAAGTTCAAAAAAATATGAGAATGCACTTTATTTGCACGCAACTCCATTCATGCGCACTCTGAACTTATCGGAAGGGAAACAGAGAACGCACTGATCCTATACTTGCAGTCTTGAAAGAAAGGCAAAGGTACTTATTTGATCTAGGCCCTACTGGTTTTTTATGATGCAGATGTGAGGTTTCTTCTATCGCTTCTGCTCCCTGAATGGATGTTTTTGTCCACACACCGGTTCAAATAGCAATGCGAGGGTGCTAAAATGAGACCACACGACCACGCACGTGCGCAGTTTAAAGAGAACATTGGTTTTAATAGTGCTGTACCCGTGCTTTACATTTCCAGACCCCCGGTTGAAGACCCCCCATGCTCTGAACAAACAAAACTATAAACATTTTTATTTCATCCTTCACTGCTAAGAACCTGGCTGTGATTTAAGAGACACATTTATTTCCTCTATATTTCAATATTTTTTAATAAATTAAAATGTATTCATGATCTAAGGCCTAGTCCTAACCTAATCAAACCCTGTCCGGGGAAACCCCCAAAATGAACAAGTAAACTAGTTCATTTAAGGTTAATACAGTTGAAATATCTTGTGTCACAGTTCAATTTAGTTATCTTTGTGTGCATCTCATCCACCAGTTTGTTTTCAACTTTTTTAAAACAAAAAATACAAATTACAGAATTCCAACCGCATTAATCATGATTTCATGTTGTCAATCAATTATATCCGAAGGCAAGCAATTGTTTGCTATATCTCCAAAAAAGGATAACATGCCAAGATATTAGCAATCTTCGTTATTCACAAGTGGCAAAATAAAGTGCTCAGTGCATGTTTAAATTTAAGAAACGTTTCAGTCACATATGACCTTCTTCAGTGTTTCACATCCTCTAGAAACTCTTCATATTTATATCACTCACATTTTAGCACACGTGTGTTCAATCAACTATTCAATTAGTGATTAATCTGTTACATCCATTAGCAATAGACAATTATTTCCTGTGGAGAAATGATCTATCAGACAATCAAAACAGTCAAATTTAATCAATCTTAATAAACTATCATATAAGAAAAAAAAAGAGCTTTTTATTTACCAACTGTTTTCAAACTAAAAACATAAAATTACACTGGAAAATAACTAGAATTCGCTTTTTAAAGACGCAGTTTGTAAAATCCGCCACTAGAGGGCACATTAAAAACAGAAATGTTCAAAACAACAACAACCGCGCAGCTTTATGGCGCTGTGAAGAAGTGAAATGATGGTAACTGTCGTCTTCAATTCCACCACTAATAATCAATCAGATATGTATAAGAAATCACGTTTATGGATGATGTAACAAACTTTTATAAATGTTGCGTTCGATGACATGAATTTATTTCATTACTGTGAATTAAATGTAATAGATACAATTACTTTCATTACCATTTATTCAGATGATCTAAAAACGATTACTGCTTTTTCAGTAAATATTTACATGACACTCGTGCTTAATTAAGATAAAGACATTCAAACAATAAGACTAACCTTGTTTGTCAATATAGTAATCATATCTTTTCTGTCCAGGCGTAACTGTCTATTTAAAATGTCTTTGTTGACAGAACCAGCTGAAAAAACAGTAAAGAATAATTCTGCTCCATAACGACTGTGCACAATAAGACAGTTGCTTGATAGACAAAGATAGATCACAAAATACTTGACCACAGTCGCTCCATAACCTTCCTTAGGATTCAGACATTAGTAATGTATGGTTGAAGTTTATTTTTAAAGACGTTCTAGCTCATGTGGGAAAAACATTGAGCGTTTGTTCGCTTCATTTTACCGCAGATTCCTTCGTGAACCAGGCAGAGGTCGACGCTGGATTTAAACTCTAAATTTAAAAAGCAGTGGTGTGCTGTCAATATTGGATTCGACAGGAATGTCGCAGAAATCTTATGCGAGTAAAAATATTTGTACCATGCGTCACTATTGCTTTATTTGAGATCGCTTGATATGTCCTGATTATGTGTAACCTAATGTTACATGTCCAACCAATTTCACAGAAGGCTCCAAGTAAGTTTACTACACAAACTGTTATCCCATCATAGCACTGAGTGTTATACCCAGTAAAATTTAGCGTTTTTCGTTTTGCTGGTCTCAAAACCCAGGCAGAAAATAACCTATTACTTATTGATTTTGATGTTTTTGAATGTAAATACCACAAGATCGTCATAAGTAGACCTCATACAACAGTATTAAACAATAAAAAAGACTACAACAAACTGTTCTTAGTGACTACAGCTTATCCCCAGGTTGGTAACATCAAGAACCCTAAAATATAAATACAGTAAACCCTTCCCCCGGGAACATGTAACAAAGGTGGCGATACCGTGTTGAGCTGGTATAGTGACGTGAATTGCCATTTACCACTAGAAGTGTTGCAAGTTAGTTTCTGACGCATTATATACAAACAATAAATTCATCCTCCAAAAAATGCTTTATCTGGTTTGTTCAGGTCATTTTTGCTGATATTTCTGCTGCACCATGCCTATGAAGTATAATTGGATGCCTCCAAACCAGTGGCGGCTGCTGATCTTTTAAAGAGGGGAAGTTCATTTTCAGCCTAAATCATTAACATTTACATTTAGTCATTTGGCAGACGCTTTTATCCAAAGCGACTTACAGTGCACTTATTACAGGGACAATCCCCCTGGAGCAACATGGAGAAAAGTGTCTTGCTCAAGGACACACTGGTGGTGGCTGCTGGGATCGAACCAGCAACCTTTGATTTACCAGTTCATTGGTTTAACCTACTAGACCACCATCTCTACATAAAAATCATAAAAATTGTCCATTTATTTAGGTAAATTCTGCCCTACGTTCCTTTTCAAGAAAATGCTCTGTAACCCTGTCGTACCAACTAGGCGTCTTTTCCAGTGACTTGACCAGTGTCCTCTCAATGGCCAGCAGAGCTAGGCTGCTTAAACGGCCTTGGCCCATTGTGTTACGGGTGTAGGACTTGAGCCGCTTTAAACAGGAGAAGCTCCTTTCTACACCTGCAGATGTAGCTCCAATTGTTACCACTAATGAGAACAGTTTGTAAAGCTGAGGCATTGCACTGTCCAACTCCATGTCTTTAAGGAACACCAAGTAATCACACACCTTCCCCTGTTATTCCTCTGGAAATGCTTGTCTCATGGCATTAGATTTCCCTGGATTGACTTATTCTAAGAAAAGCATACTTTCCAAATTTGAAAAACGTTGAGGAATCTGCAAGATGTTATCAAGGATGGCCATGTACAGATTTCTGTAGCGCTCTTGGGGATCCTGCAATTGGGTCAGACGGCGCTTTCTCATGGGCTCATCTCTTGGGTCTGATGTGAGATATGCTGCTTTGGCATAAACAACTTGGAAAGCCCCCTCTGACCTCTTCTCTTTGACAAATGCAAGAAGAGACTCAATTATTTTCTTGCAGTAAAGAACATCCATCGCTCTCTTCTGGACCATATCAAAGACCACATCAGTCTCAGAGAAGATTTGTTCATATGTGTACAACATGAACACAAACTCAAAATCCTCCAGTTTCCTCACGAAGCCTTTGGCACAATCCAGTGTATCATCATCCATTGTCGTATCTGCAATGATGTTATCAAATGTCTGCAGGAGGCCATCATAATTGTTTGCCACAGTGCTCACTATCCGTGATGTGAAATTCCATCGAATAGGAGCGTTTCTGGGTAACCTTGAGCAGCCTGCAGACTCCAGAAAAGTGGATTTTGAGAAAAATGTGGCAAACCCAGAGAGTGATGCAAAAAACATTCTGCACTCAGGCAAGCATTTGGCCCCCTGTGACAGCACCAGATTCAGTCTGTGTGCATAGCAATGCACAAACATCGCACAGGGGGCTATTGCTTTCACTTTGGCCTGCAGACCATTGAGAGCTGAAGCCATGACAGCAGCCCCATCATAGGTCTGTGCCACAAGCTTATCCTTAAAATTGTAGCCCTGCATGTTCTCATTTAAAACATCAAAAACGGACTGAGCATCTCGCCCCCCAGAAACATCAAAAAATCCAATGAAGCGCTCCTGAATTTTACCTGCACTATCCACATAGCGAACAATGACAGAGAGTTGGGCACGGCAGGATATATCAGTGGTTTCATCCACTTGCCATCCAAAAAAGGGAGCATCCTGAATTTCATCTCTGATCTCAGAAATGGTGGCTGCAAGAGCAGAGATCAAGTCATTTTGAATAGTGTGTGACATACCAGAAAACACAGTTGAGGACTTGAATTGTGTGGACAGGACAGAGTCATATTTAGCTAATGTTTCTGTGAAATCTCTGTAATTCCCCTTGTTGGATGATTCACTACTCTCATCATGTCCCCTAAATGACAGCTCCTGCCGGCCAAGCAAGGATGTCACATCAATAAGGCGGTTTAGGAAGGCCCTGTTTTGTTTAACAGTTTCATTATGTTTAGCCACTTGAATGCGAGCACCTTCATTGATTGCATGCTCAACCCTGATCTTGCCCATGCAACTTAATCTTGCACATGTGTAGCAGACTTCAAGTGGTACCCACAGGGCACCATGGAAACACAGCCACACAACGACTGAAGTGATGATACTCTGTTATTTATTCACCCTTAAACAGAGAAGTGAGGCACAATTAGGGACATTTGAAAAGGCCTAAAGTTACTCTCTAATTCCTCCGCTTCCCCGTCTGCATACACCATCCGCCTGAGCTCGAATGCTTTAACAAAGGCATTATATAGCATTTAACATGTAAACGATGTTGCTGAATTACCCCACATAACAGGACAGTACTCACAGGAAAAATAAATGGAAATTAAATAACAGAAAAAGTTAACATACATGTTATGAATTCACTTAAATGCACATATAAATGTACTTTAAACTGATTGCTGAACCACTGTGTGTATAATAAAGTTCCTATTTTACACAAACAGTCTCATTGTATGAAGATATACCACAAGGCATTTTAGTACGAAATTAATGAAATTAATATATACTGGAGGTACACAACTATCAAGTTAAACTCACACATTACATAGTAAACAGTCAAATAAATGATCACAAATTGAAAAAACATACCTTAAACAGAGAAGTGAGGCACAATTAGGGACATTCGAGAAGGCCTAATGTTACTCACTAATTCCTGCATTGAAAAACGCACGTGAAAATGAGGCTCTAACTTTAACACGGTTAAAAGAGCAACTTACAAAGAAAATAATCGAATCACACTGATAAGGAAGACTTTCTAATGGCTTTGCCAAAATCAGGTCGACAATATTAGCACTGTCTGCCATCGTGTGCAGTTTGCTAGCTGGCTAGTTCAGACTATATGAATTAATGAACAAACGATCTAATATATATATATATATTTAACTCAACGGGAGGAAATGAGGGAATTATGTTAAACTGAAACAATGAATGTGGTGTGAAATTGTGTGAAATATACGATGAAGGTTGCAGCAGTTTGTCTTTCGACTACACATGTAAAATCCACGATGGGACTGAGTTGGAAATGGAGACACAGAGTGATACTCGTCATAATCTGAAGACCACGCCCACGCCCACACCAACCGTCTCTTTGCATTGCGAGAAGCTGCCGCCTCCTTGTCATTTATGATTTATAACAAAAAAAAAACAATGTTTAAAAGCTGATATGTGACAATGACCGTCTTGTTTCTAAGCACTGAAAACAACTGTTTAAAGCAGCCCCATTGAAGTCAATGGACGCTGGGCTTCAACAGAGTAATGCACTGTACGCTACAGGAATGAATGAGAAGGAAATCGAGTCAGCCGACCTAAGTAGCTGATTCTGAACGAATTTTTTTCGTTCGAGATGAACGTGTTTAACGCATTTTTAGTCAATAAAATGTTAACATAATAGTACATATATTTGACCATTCACTTTTTGACAATTATAGGGTTGCAGTCTTAAAGAAATCGCGTCTGCTCCAAACATCTACCACCAGACACGGTCAGAAATGTTGTACTTCCCCTTGATTACATGCACCTGGTTCTCTTACTCTTTGCCTACCTTTATACTCATTAAGGCATACACTCCACCCAGTGGTAAAACACAGAATTACAATAGACATAATGGCTCTTACAGCTGGCATAGAGAGAAAGGCAGCTGAAATAATGTTTTGTTACCATGATAAACGCTTGTCTGAGCTGCATGCTTGCTCTTGTATAAATCTGTTAACTGCTGTTTACTGCATTTTAAAAGACAGCTTACAGTCAATTATCCCTTCCATGCCTAACATCCGCTGTTCTGTTTAATACCTTGATATAGCGTGTGTGTTCACATACCTCTCCACTTCTATTTCATTTTGAAGTCCTTCTTGCAAATGTCTTCTGGTACATCTGTTCGTTTTATTATTCAGTTTGAGTCTGAACTAAAAAGGTAGAACTGATGCATAACTGTTGCGACATGCATCGCAGCCTGTCATTTCAACCAAGATGGTAACAAGAATTGGATAAGTGGAACACCACGTCTAGCTCAACCAGGACCTGTGCAAGGAGGCTCACTGGGAGGAGGCGTACTTGTAGGTTGTCCGGTGGGCAGCTGTTTGCGAAGACATTTGTGCCGAGGGGGTTCTCGCTCAGTGAGAACCAAAGCAGGAAATGGGTGGTGTCCGAACCATGGCTAAATAAGCTTTATAACGTGCTGAAGCGGCCTCATGTGTATTAATCTTAGTGGAGTGACTCCTGTGGAAGAATGCCATTTGTTTTAGTAGCCTTCTGTCTGAAGCCTTGGTGCCGGGGAACGAGTTCCCTGTGCGTACATAACTGATCTTGCGAGTTCTCCAAGACGGTCTGCAAGATAGGGGAGCTAGGGCAGCCTCTGTGACCTTGGTAAAGATTCAAGTAAACTGGGAGAGGCTGAAGGGCTGGATCTTGTACTGATCTGCTCGGCCCTCGAAGGTTAACTGCAGGAACGGCCTGTGATGTGAGAGAATTGAGACATGAAAATAAGTGTCCCACAGGTCGATAGTCACAAACTAGTCCTGATGTTGAATAGATGTCAAGATGTGCTTCTGCATCACCATCCTGAACTGCATCCTGTGAAGGGCCAACCTCTCTTGGGGACACTGAAAAATGGGCTGTAGAAACTGGAAAACATCTCAGCTGGAGGGACAGGCTTAATTGCATCCTAGGCCCGAAAACATGGAGGCATTCTCGTCCTGAACAGGGGTAAACAGAATGCTTTGAAACTTGGGCGGGCATCTAGTGAACTGGATTGAGTAGACGAGACATGTCCTCCTCACAACACGGGCTGGGGAGCGCTATCCATGCCCTCAGGCTCTGCAACAGAGGAACTAGGGGACCGATCTGCTTCCCCTACCTCGAGGGGGTGGTACAATGACTGAGCTCTTAATCAGAGATAAATCGCTCAGCATGTAGCTTCGCAAGGTTCAAATAAACAAAAGATTAATGAATGGGTATTCCACCTTCCTTTTGTACCCGCATATACTAGGTGGAGACTGGCATGTGGAGGCCTTTTCCCAAGGTCATCTGGCCTTACGATCAGAGATTATAGGTTTTCAAGTTCAAACCCCATACTGTTGTCTCAACATAAATTTAAGAGACAGACAGAAAGGCAGCTGCTCTTCTAATTAGGCGTAGTCTAGGGCTGGGCGGTATGACCAAAAATGTATATATGCAAACATCCAAACGCATCCATTTAGTGCATTTGTATGGAAAAATGATAATAAAATATCGCTGCATCATACAAAGACACATTCTGTGTGAATAGCCGGTCACAGTGCAACAGTGAAAAGGGACCCCACTGAAACATTATCGAGCTGCGCCACGTTCTGTAATTTGTTTAAGCAACATACACCGGTAATGCAGTATATAAAAAATTCATATCATAACAAAATGATGCATGGTATTCGGTTTGACGCAGTATATCGCCCAGCCCTAGCGTAATCTTTCACTCATGCCTTTCAGGTAGAATAGCCAATTAAAGAAATAGGATCCCTGTTAGGAAGTCAGACTTATAAAAACTTTCAGAAGAAAAAAGACTTGTTGACCATGTTAAGCATGAGAAGCAAGCCCGTTTAACAGTGTCAAAATGCATGACATGAATCTGTTAACATGTGATGTGTTATAATAGGAACCAGGCAAGAAAGCGGATCTTAAGATTTATTTAACGTGAGACAAAGTAGGTCTACAACATAATAAACGAACAAAGAAACTAAGAACTAAAGAACTAAAGTAATCCATGAAACCATAAAACAACAGGGACATAAAAACAACTAATGACAAGTGAAACACAAGGGCTTGTATAAACAGAACTAAACAGGGTAACAAACTAAGGCAATTCAATAAATAAGACGCACGTAGGGAAGACAAATTAACAAGAAAAACTACAAAGGACTACAAAACATGACACAGGACAGGAAGTAACATAAAAGTCCACAATACACACAAGAAATGCAAAGTGGATCGTGACATAATGTTTATAAATAATATCTGTTACTTTAAAGGCAGGAGACATACAGTGGTGGAGTAGGCCACACATGTTAACACAATAAATATTTGAACTTTTAAAGAAATTCAATAAATTGTCTTGATGGTATCAGAAGAGCTTTATTGCCAAGTGTACTTGCACACACAAGAAATTTTCTTTGGTGTTGGAGGCTTCTAGTATGACATTCAACACAATGACAATACAATATTATAAGATTTACAGTCTAAAAGATTCTAAAATATGCATTTATAAAATAATGACTATTGTACAGAAAACGGGGGATAATAACATATAAGAGACATTTTACAGGCTAGTATATAGTAGAATATACATAATAACAGATTATATGTCAACTTGAGCAAATGGATAATGTTGTAAGTAGAGGTAGTGTTATATACATGTATAAATAAAATGTAAATATTATAAGGCACTGTAGTGCACACTATAGGAGTAATGAAAGTGGAATATTGCTCTTAAGGAACAGTTATCTGATTCTTCTGAAGATGCTGCTTCTGTGTCTGGAAGTCCTGGTGTTTAGTGCTCTAAAGCGCCAGCCAGAGGGCAACAGTTCAAAAAGTTTGTGTGCTGGGTGTGTTGCGTCAATGATGATTTTTCTTGCCCTGTTTTCCACTCTGGAATCATACAGGTCCTGAAGTGTTGATAGAGGAGCACCAATAATCTTCTCAGCACTACATACACTATCATGAGCTAAATTAAAATAATAAGTGTTAAAAACATAGACATAATTCTTGTTGGGCCTGAATTTAAAGTTTCAAATGCACAAAAATGAACGTTTCATATCAGCACCTAAATGTTATACATGTCTTCCATAAACAAAACGTATCGCTTACAGACATATTGTGTTCCTATACGAACAAAATTGCACATGCACACTTACCTATTTGTCTGATACATAATTTAGTCCATTTACAGTGTTTAAAGAACTATTAACTTTCCATTCGCATTCACATCAAATATAGAACCTGACAAACAATTATATCAGAACTGTTTAATGTCCAGATATTTTACAGCTCATTCTTGTGTAATTACCACCAGTGGTGTAATGTGATACTTGCATGATCATTTTAATTTTTAAGTCATTATGCAAAAGAATTTGTATTGAACCATGAACAGGATTAAGCAAATTTAAACATGTAAAGTACATATTTAAATATGTTTTCATAGCAGTGATGCGACACTGTAAAACTTTGTATTTTTGCAGCAGGTTTGCCAGTAACTCACCGTAGATTTAAGTACTACTTTAATTTGAACTGTTTTTAACTTTACATGAATCAAAATTAAAACCCTTCAAAACGAGCAAGAAGCGGCTGGTCTCATTACTGACATTAGCACAGTAACACTGCAAAAAATGACATTCATCCTAACCATTTTTGTTTTGTTTTCTAGTAGAAATATTTAAAACTTCTTAAATTATGATACATTTATATAACAAGAAAAGTGACCTAAGATATTTAGTCTTTTTCTGAAAGGAAGTATAAGAAGTGTAAGTTTAAGCGTAAAATTTAAATTAAATCTACAGTAAATTACTGGAAAACCAGAAACCAGAAACCAGATGCAAAATTACAGCACTGTTTTACGGTGTAGTATTTCCTAATTCATTAATAATTTATTAATTTATTTTTAAGTTATGTTTCTAAGGTCCTTTTAAGATGTTTTTTAATATTTAAATGATTCCTTGGTTTTGATAATTTAATTAAACAGGAACTATAATTTATTAAACCTGGTTAATCTATCTTTATCAATCTGGCCTCTTGGGAATATTTGAAACATTCATCGTTCACTCTTCGTCCTGTTTTTTCTCTTGTGAACACAAAAGAAAAAATTTGATGAATGTTATATGAAAAAATTAGGTCTAGAACTACCCAGAATAAAAAAGATCACAAAAAGGCCATTTAAACTAAGTCCCTACAGTTTGAAAGCTATCACATGGTTTACTTACTGTAACGCGGTTTAATAAAAGGAAGGAAGGAGGCGTGAACTGGCGAACATTTAACAAACCACTTTAATAAAAATAAACAAACATTAACACGGAAGTAAAAGACCGGGAGCCACCTCACGATCGACTGTTGGCCACAAGAACATAAATATAAACTTAACACATGTCCGGGCCCGGTCCTCTCTCGCCGGCAGTCTGTTGATTCGTCCTTTTATGCTCCTGAACTCCTCCGTGGGAGATGCGGGACCGGCGCACACAGCTGATTTCCACTGTCACTCACACCCCCGGCCACGCCCCACGGCTCCAGTCACCCCTTCCTCCCTACACTTACTTTATAAAGAAATTGAATATTTACAGTAATGTTACTTTTATGGTCCTTTTGTCTCTCTTTGAATCTTGATACTTTTAAAATATTTATTTAAATGTATAAATCCTTTAAAAGGGGTACATTTTTCCAGGAAGAGCTTACATTTTAACATAAGATACACAAGGTAACATGACATAAAGAGTCATAAAGTTATTTTCTTGTTTAAACTGGATCAGGATGAATTTCACAGTCTAGAACGAACACTGCGTCTTAAGGCCCAGTCCCAATTCTATTTTATACCCCTTCACTTACCCCTCACCCCTTGCAACACAGTGATAGGGGAAGGTCTAAAAACATTCCCCTAACAAATAGGACACCAGTACTACACTTACATAGGCCTACGTCATTATAATATGTCACTGACCGTACAGAGATGCGGCAATGTTTATCACAAACTTCCAAGATGCTGCAGTCAGCTTTGGTCATATCAGTTTCGTGGAATACAGCCTAAAAAGTGACCCTGATTATAGTCAACAGCAGCTCACTGTAAACCCTCGTAAGGCGGAGCTCGTTTTGATAAACCCAGTGTTTGAGATTGCATTCCGTGGACTTCTCCCTCTGTCCGGGCAGGGAATCTAAAAGTGAACACGTTCTGCTTCCCTCGGTTCGTGATTGTATTCCGGAGATGGCCATGATTACAAATACTGTTTTTGCGGTTATGAATGTTGCGGTATCAATCGTGCAATCATTAAAGAGTTACGTTAGTCAAATTTTGCGACTTTTAATAAACGTTTTAAGTACTCAAGACAAAAAACTGAACACAACATTCAATTCAACATAAACAAGATGATTATTAGCTGTTTAAATCCTTATAAAAGCCCAAATAAAGGCTTACATTATACTCGCGTAAGCAGCCATGTTGGGAAATTTCATAACCCTTCGTTTGAGGTGAGGTCCTGAAAATTCTTAGTTTGAAGGGCTATATGGACCTTCCCCCTACCCATCCAATCAAAAGAGAATAGAGATATCCTTACCTCTTCACGTGAACGCACTAAACAGAGGGGTAGGGGAAAGTGTAGTGGTAAGGGGTAGACATGGGATTGGGGCTTAGACTGCCCACTGGGATTATAATGTAATATTTGGCATGTTCTGTGGTGTAGTGTGGTGTCATGCTCTATTTAATAACTGATTGACATATGCTCAATGGATTAGGATATGAAAATTGGGACTTGCATCAGTGAATATAGTGGTTTAAGCAAATGAAGTATGGTATATGAATCTACCTTCTCTTCAATGATAGGGCCACTATCCATCTTTTCCTCATGAGCAACAGTTCACCTTAAATCATGATTCTAAGTCACATTTTTATTTTCCTTCTGGGCTTTACCCATTGTCTCTTTGTTAAAGTTTTTTGTTCTTTATCTGAGTTCAGCTTGGATGGCGATTACTTGTTGGGTGGCCTTTTTCCAGTACATGAAGTTGAACAGTCGACAATCATGTTCTCCCCAGAGGCCATTGAATGTAAAGGGTAAGCAAGTACCTTTTAATGATTTTTATAATGTTCAACAATCAACAAACCAATCATGATCTAGATGTTTAGATTGCATCACAGGCAGTATTGTAAACTGAAGCTATTGAATTTTGTTCTTTCTCTTTCCATTGTTTTCTAGGCACACTTTTACAAGATCTGGCTATCAGATGCTTCAAGTAATGAGGTTTGCTGTTGAGGAGATCAATAACTCTACCACCCTGCTGCCCAATGTTTCTCTGGGCTATGAGATTTTTGACCATTGTTCCGACACTAAGAACTTCCCTTCAGTCTTCAATTTAGTCTCACAGAATGGATCAATAAAACCTCAAGAAAAACTCAACAGCCATCATCCTAAAGTGATTGCCTTGACAGGACCATATGGAAGCACAAGAACTATCACTATTTCACCATTGGTCACAATGGACCTTGTACCACTGGTAAATTACATTTATTTCAAATGTGATATTTCATAAGGTTGACATAAAGAAATGTAACTTGTTTTTAGTAGACTATTTGAGGCAGGTTGAAAATGATTTGGCATTAAAGAATAAAAAAATACAGTAAAAACAAAAACAGGGTAGTTTTTTAGTATTACTGTTTTTGAATGTCTTTGATTGAACAAAATAAAATTATACTTTGAGAAAAATAATATTAGTAAAAAACGATACTTACTGTGCTGGACATTTGAACAATATTAGGTATATTTGTTTCCCTGATAAAGCACAATGTTAAGTGAAAGGTTTATGAAATCACATTTCTTTTTCAAAGGTGAACTACGGAGCTTCCAGTTCCACACTTAGTAATAAACTTCAGTATCCAACTTTCATAAGAACAATCCCTAGCAACAAAGACTTGATACAGATGATTATTCACATCATACAGTGGTTTGGATGGAACTGGGTTGCCTTTCTTGGAGGTCCAGACAATTACAGTGAAGATGGTCTAAGACTGTTTTACAAGTATATTAGCAATACTGGCATTTGCTTGGCCTATCAAGAGACTCTTCAAATACGAGGAAACTACAATCAAACACTTAAAAATATCAATATGCTCAACATTAATGTCATTGTGGTGTTCGCTGTGCCAATATATGCAGAAAACATAGTGAGAGCTGCCATTGCAAACAACATCCGAGACAAAGTTTGGATTGCAAGTGAAACATGGTCCATGAATCAACAGCTTCCAAGAGAGCGTGGAGTTGAGAAAATTGGTACAGTTATTGGCATTACAGAGCGATTATTGTCATTGCCTGGATTTGATGAGTTTGTTTATAAAATCAAAGCAACCAACAATAAAGATAATAATAGTAATGTTGAGAGTGAAGTCCAGAATGAGATATGCAATCAAGAATGTAAGGAAGGTGCATTACTGACTGCAGAGGACATTATCAATGAAAATCCCACTTTCTCCTTTGCCATCTACTCTGCTATGTATTCAATGGCTAATGCTTTACATAAAGTTCTGCAGTGCAACCTGAACGAATGCTACAAAAACACAACAGTTAAGCCATACATGGTAAGTGTCAGGTAAAATTTAGAATAAAACACAGTAAGAATAATAGATGTATAGTATGTGTGTTTCCGTGCGTGCCTGTGTTTATCTTTCTATTATATTTGGCACACATTTTAAAATAATTTTTCATTGTATTTTACAATAGATTCTGAGAGAAATTAAAAACTTGGATTTTTCACTCAATGGGCGTCAGGTGAAATATGATGTTAATGGTGATACAACCATCAGTTATGCAGCTGTGCTGTGGCACACTGAAACCAATTCTCCACGGATTGAGATGGTGGGCACTTATGACACGTATCCAGAAATTCTTTTTGCTATCAACAATTCTCTCATGCCCTGGCGTAACAATAAACCTGTAAGTTATTTCTTTGAGGCCCTGTTTCACAGACAAGGCTTAAGGGTAGTCCCAGAATAAAAGGAATGCGTGAAAACTCTTAACTGAAAATAACTTGCACAGAAATATCTTGAAATATTTCAATACCCTTATTTAGTCAAAAGATGCACACAAGTAATTCTTTTAAGGCATTTTTATAAAAGCGACAAACATATCTTAATTCAACTAAGGCATAGTCCTGATTTAAACTAAAATGTGTCTGTGAATCCGGGCCTAAATGTTCTTAATTTGGTCTGGATTCATTTTGCTTCAATTAGTATTTTTTCTTCTTTATAGGTTCCTTTCTCAAACTGCTCTGTTGAGTGTAGGGATGGATATTCGAGGGAACATGAAGGATTTCATGCTTGCTGTTTTCGGTGTAAAAAATGCCCACAAAACACCTATGTGGATTATTCTCGTAAGTATTTTTAAAACAAAACAATTTTAAACATCAAACAGGGTAACTATTATTATGCCTTTAGGCGACCTACATATAAACAGTAGATGTTGCTAGCAAAATTTGAACACATTAAGCCTGTTGCAAACATAATGCTTGCATGATTTAGCATCTGGCTAACATGAACATAATTAGCATGTTGCAAGCCTGATGTTTGTCTAAGACATCAATCCCACAGACCATTGGCTATCTGATGTATAAGACAAACTTTTTTGCAAATGCTTCAGCAAAGTCTAAGTGGTCCTCTGATTAGTTCAATTCCACAGGATTTCCGAAAGACGTGCATGTACTGTTCTTTAACGGTCCGCCTGGAAACAACACAAACCTGTCTGATCAAAAGTAAGCTGTCATGTTTACATGGGTTGCAATAAGAATTCATCACCATCCACTGCACGCTAAATTCTTAAAGGAGAGATGTTTAATGCTTTT
Organism: Triplophysa dalaica; assembly: GCF_015846415.1. NCBI lineage: Eukaryota > Metazoa > Chordata > Actinopteri > Cypriniformes > Nemacheilidae > Triplophysa > Triplophysa dalaica. The sequence goes on from NC_079559.1 coordinate 20,769,942, forward strand.
ACACAAATGTTATATAAATCATAGGGGTCTATAGAATGTTTCTGTGAAGTTTCAGCTCAAAATACACCACAGATATTTTATTATACCATGCTCTAGATGCCCAGTTTTGCATGTTATGAGAAACTCGCTGTTTTGGTGTGTGTCTCTTTAAGTGCAAATGGGGTGCTAGTCTCCACCTCCTTTCAGCAGAAAACAAAGCCAAGGCTCCCCTTAGATCCGGTCATGAACACTTTCGGGAGTGAGACCCGGGCTCGCGTCCTGGGGTTTCACAGGTGAAATATCTAAACGGGAGGGTGGCGGGAGGTGGGTGCAAAAAACGGGACATTCAGGTATGTCTATAAGCGAACTGACTCCTAAGAAACGCATCACGTTATCTTTATGCAAAAGTACCCATAATGACCGGTTGCATGTATACAAACCATGCACACTTCTTTCTTTAAGTGGAGGTACTCAAGAAAAACGTGTTGTCTTAAAGAAACAGTACAGAGGACAATACCATCGCGTGTTAACAAGCCATACACATAGATTTCTATGAGTGAACAGACTAACGTGTCAAGTTGACATTTTATCTACTTTTAAGTTGCCACAGTCGTGACCCGAGGTAGTTCGGATAAGCGGTAGAAAATGGATGGATGGAAGTTGCCACAGTTCCCTGAGGTCTTACTTAAAATATACCGATACTTGCAATGTCTTCATCTGCAGCTTTGCCTCGTTCTGTCTGGAGGATTTCCATTGAAAATAAGATCAATCCATTTCTCTCTTGTCTTCTGTGAGGCTGGGAATTGTATTCTGTGCTGATCTGTGCAGCCAACTAATTCACGTTTGTCGCATGCGAAAGCAAAAATGGCGGCAGCACCATGGGTGCACACGTCCGAAAATACTATAATAATATTATTATAAGAACGGCTGCCTATGTCAAAGGTGGAGCAAAATCTGATCGGCTAGTTTTCTCACAGGCTTACAGAGATAAGATCACATAAACAAAATTGGTGGGTTGTCATTTTTCACGTTTTCTAAGTTGGTAGATGCATCAGAGACCAGATTAAAGCACTTAAACGTGGAAAAGTCTGATTTTCATTAAATTACCCCTTTAAAAGTATGCAAGGTACATGGCATAAACTCAAAAAGGTCGTTGTAGTTAACTTTTGACACGTTTGTTTATGTACATCGCTCTGTTACTGTGGGGATATTGCCACGCCACTAAACATGACAGCACAAAACGACAAGGGATTGTTTGCTTTACCTGTCAGTCATATGGCCTCTTAGACGGGCTTTTGCCAATGAAAGCGACCAAAGTTCCCAACCTTTAGTTTGATGTTAACATGATTAACATGTTGTTACTATATTTTAGTTGGGACATGCGGACCACAGACTCGACCCGGGACCCCTACAGCTATGTGTCTAAATGTTAAAGGGTCTGCCAGTTTTGGGTCAGATTCAAAATCTATCACTTCAGGTCCCAGGTCTGTTTATAATTGTGTGTAATACCCGAGTTGATCAGAGCACAATGCTGTGATCAGTGTCATTCAGCACTGTGCCTATTTTTTGGGAAAAATAAGGATGAGAAATCCTTGCTTGGAGATTTGACTTGTCAAAGTTCATTGCTATGTTAACTCTATGGCATCATTTGTCTGATTTGGCCTAGTGTGCAAAACAAAATGTAGAAGCCAAAAGCTGTGATGATTGTTTAAGTTTAAAGAGTACGTAGCATGAGATCATGAAAATTACATTTCATCCAGTCTGTTATGTTGCCGTGTTTGAAAGTAAGCTGTCTGCCAAGTTGTAAGTCCGAAGGTGAATAAATAACAAAGTAATTTGCTTGTAAAAATGGGAGTCTGATAACGAGACGTGGAATAGTTCACCCGCGTATCTACGTCACTATACATAGTCCCCGCCTACGTTTTGCTGAGACTGCCGCGAAAACGTATCTCTCCTCCCCCAAACACTGTCGCTCGTTCGTGATGTGTGTGTATCATGTCTAGAGTCTGTGTTCTACGGTGTGACACTAAGTCGGTCTTATTTCAAGTTCGAAAGGAAGAACGTTTGAGGGAAAAATGGTTACAATTCGTTTTTCAAATGATACCAAAGGAGTATAACCCCAGGGTAGTACTGTGCGCACGTCATTTCACCGAAGATTGGTTTAATAATCTTGGCGCGTTCACTGCAGGGTATGTGAAACGACTATTCTTGAAAGAGGGGGAATACAAACTCTATTTGGACCTGTTAGCTCCACCGAATCCCAATCTGTAAGTGTGACTTTTGATTTCCGTCTTAACTTCAAGAAATATTTTCGTACCTTATGTCTGAGTTTAGCTTATGCATATAACGCCAACACTAGAATGTACCGTTATTTCTGGGGTGTTACAGTTTGTTTATCTGCCTATTAACTTTGCATTTTGACACATTTGCCGCACGTGCACCTATATAGATATATTTGGGTGAAACTACAATAATTTTTCATAACGTTGACTTTCTGAAATGCTCTATGTACCATGACAACGCACAGTTAAGACGAAATAATAGTATTACTAGCATATTAACAGTATTTTAAGAAAAAAAAAATTTTATTTCATTGATGAGCAAAAGCACAACATGCATGTTGTCACACTGGGAGTTTTTATGACAAGAGTTGTCACTTGCCACTGACAAACATCCAGTCGTGGTTTAGCGTATTCTTCCTCGTCAGACTCGGGCTCAAATTGGTACAGTAAAATCGCAGCCATCTCTAGGTACACATATAATAAACATGACATCCAACCACATGTAAACCCTAATCCTGTAATGATGGTAGGCATTCCATTTTCGACAAATGATGAACGAGCTTGACCAATCACAACAGACTACACCATCTGACCAATCACATGACACAAGGTTAGTGGGTAGGCCTAGACGGATGAATCGCGGAACGAATCATTTGAGAGTCAGACAAGAAGTAAGGTACGAATAACTGCCTATTATTACGACATTATAGTGTTTTTACACATATTTAGACTCCATAAATCAAAGTAGGACCTTAAAAATCAAATGCTACGTACTCTTTAAACAAAAGAAAAAAGACACCAAACATCCTCCTTTTATTGCCTTAACTGCAAGAAATGTCAGGTACATACATGGTATAAAACCTGTTTGTCAATAATGGCTTAAACTAAGACTCTGACAGGAAAATATCCCCTATAAGAATTATGAATGTGGCAATTATATCAACTGCCAATACACAAAAATGTAAAATGTTTCAAACCAATCTGTAAAAGTGATTGGTGAAAGTTTCATCATGCAATACAGAAAGAGTACATTTTTAAATAAGAGAAACAACTTAAGCTGTTTGCACACTGTACAATTTTGGAAAGCTGAGACAACTTTTTAGAATCTTAAAAGATTCCATTGATCCTAGGCTAAAATCCTATGTTATTGTGTCACGATTCTGACTCGTCAAGTCATGTCTTGATCTTGTGGCAGAATCATGGCAGGTTCCCTTGTTTAATGTGGAGAGACGCATGTTTGCCCATTTTGCATTCCACATGCTCTCTTCGGTCTCGTCTCTTTTCCCGCCCTATTGTCTCCTCAGTCTTGATTGTTTATTAGCTCATGCCCCGCACCAGTCCCCTCTTGATTCTCTCCCCTTTAAAATGCCCTTGTGTCTATTGTGCTGTGTTCGTGCGATTTGCTTGTTTGGATGTTTGACAGTTTGCCTGCTAGCTTGTGTCTTTGCTGTGTGAAACTTACCCTTTGGATTACCTTGCCCGTTGTTGGATGTTCATTGTTATCAGTCGTGTCTTAGTTTTTGTAAGTTGTTATATTATCCCTTCTATATTGTTTTCTATATTGTTGTTGCCCCATTGTGGGAAGTCTTTTTTTTTTTGTATCCAGTCTTAGTTTTGTATTCCCCATAGTGGTTGTTTTGTTTTATTAATAAAAAAATGTTGTGTTCCCCCTTACTTTGCTGCCTGCAAGTGGGTTCTCTCTCCACGTGATTCACAACATAATTGATCATCTGTTTGACATGTTTGCCAACAGTCAATTACTGACCATTACATTCAAATTGTTCTCCAATGAAGTTCTGGCTGTGCAAAAAAGATAAGACACAGTCTTGTGGTGTGGCTTCTCCTACGGCAGGGGTGTCTAAACTACAATTAATTTTAAAATGCCTGGTGCCAGTGATGTTACTACAAATTTGGGTATGGCCTAGCTGTTTTTGCAAGCAGCCATGGTGACCAGATGACTAGATTTATACAAATAAATATTAATAGTATCATTTTTAAGGATCTGGGTTCTAATCCACCCTTGTACAGTTTTTTCTCATTAAACCAAAGGTGTTCATCAGTGTTACTGACCGGCTCGTTCAGACACAACATAAAAATTGTCAAGACTGCCAGGTATTGTTGTTGACAACATTTATTGCAAACATCAGATGTCTAGGGGTTAAATGAAAACAACAACATCGACAAAGGCGGGAGAGAACCATAACCAAATGTAAGGGGAAAAATGTATAAAAATAAGTCCAAAAGAGGATAAAAATTAATCAATATCGCAGCATTGTGTGCGTGTCGTATCTATGCACGTTCCAGAAGGTATGCGCAGATCTTTATTCCCATTGCCACGCCCGATTCAGGTGATAACGGTTTACCACAGGCCACCTTCCTCCAATCGATATATGGCCAGTTCACAGACCGGAAGCAAGGCAGAGGGTCATCACAATCAATGATAATATATCAAGAGCAAAGACACGTTTGTGTGCATTTTGATTCTTGCTTTTACCAGAACAAAGCGCTTGATCGGAGAAACTGTGCATTTCTTTAGTTTCATACAGATTACATTGATGGAGAACACTTCTTTTAAATGTGAATTGTATTATTAAAAAGTAAACATTTCAAGCTTTCTTCAGACGTCTTACGGCATTGCCTCCTCCCTAAAACATAACTGGCCCACCACGCATGAATAACAAATAGGCTCTTGCATAATAAGGGTTCTGTAGCCGTCTGCCTGGACATTATCACTTACTTAACACATTTCAGGATTCCTTCATTAATAAAACGAACAAATGCTTATTACACAGCTATATTTGTGACATGCGAAAAAACTGGCCATGAAATATTGTCTTAGCTTATTTGATGTTTTTATCTCAAATATTAAATCTTCCACGAACAGAAATAGTTCCACGCAGTCATAAAGTGTTTTACTCACAAGGTGCCGCCAGATGGTAATTTTTGTTGAGGGAAGTGATATTAAATACATAAATTTTGAGGGGTTGTTATCAGGGATTATTACACAGCGCTCTGGAATAATTTATTCTGATTGGCCTGTTGGGACAACGCTTGAAACGAATAACACCCCGCAACCCAGATGCTACAAATAATTTTGACATGTGCAGTTTAATATTACACAAAATTAAATGTAAATATGTCCTTTAATTACATATATTACATTATATTTACAAATGATTAAACCAAATTGAATGTTTGTGACATTTGATTTGAACGTCGTTTCTTACCTTAAAACTGAAAGGGAAACCGCTTTGTTTTTTGTGAATTTATGGACAGTCTCTAAAGTTACATATACACATTAAAATACAAGTTTTAATTAAGCTTTTCTCACGGAAGATCTGCATTCAGTAAAAATGAGCTGGTAAAATATTTCAAATTCACAATTCATGTCCAGTTTTATCTCATGTGGCAAGTAGCCATGTAACATGGCGAATTCCAAGAAAGGGGACTCAGTGTATGTACATAAGGGTTGTCCAAAGTCTGGAGGGCCACTGTCCAGCAGAATTTAGCTCACTAGGTTTGTTGAGGCATGGACCGACTTTGGACATCCCAGATGTCGATAGAAATAGTTCATTCTAAGGTAATAAAAACATGATGCTTCATTATTTAAGGTCACCTCTGAATACTGTTATGTATAGTAAATTGCGTTGTGTCAATAGATACATTTGGCATGTTTGTGTGTGATAAGCAGATTGTACGCAAATTGAGCACCCACCTATAAGCGTATATAACTAACTTGCCTTTAAGATACAGTTGAAAGAAAAAGTATGTGAACCCTTTGGGTTCACTTCGATTTCTTCATAAATTGGTCATAAAATGTGTTCTGATCTTCGTCTAAGTCACAACAATAGAGAAACACAGTCTGCTTAAACTAATACCGCACAAACATTATACGTTTTCATGTTTTTATTGAACACAACATGTAAACATTCATAGTGCAGGGTGGACAAAGTATGTGAAACCCTAGGCTAATGACTTCTCCAGGAGCTAATTGGAGCCAGGAGTCAGCCAACCTGGGGTCCAATCAATGTGATGAGATTGGATGTGTTGATTAAAGCTGGCCTGTCCAATAAAAAACACACACCAGTTTTGAGTTTGCTGTTCTGAAGAAGCGTTGTCTGATGTGAACCATGCCTCGCACAAAAGAGCTCTCAGAAGACCTACGATCAAGAATTGTTGACTTACATGAAGCTGGAAAGGGCTAAAAAAGTATATCTAAAAGCCTTGATGTCCATGTGTCCACGGTAAGACAGATTGTCTACAAATGGAGAAAGTTCAGCACTGTTGCTACACTCCCTAGGCGTGGTCGTCCTGTAAAGATGACTGCAAGAGCACAGCGCAGAATGCTCAATGAGGTGAAGAAGAATCTTAGAGTGTCAGCTAAACACTTACAGAAATCTCTGGCACATGCTAACATTTTTGTTGACAAATCTACAATAAGGAAAACATTAAACAAGAATGGACTTGATGGGAGGACACCACGGAGGAAGCCACTGCTGTCCAAAAAAAACATTGCAGCACGTTTGAAGTTTGCAAAAGAGCACCTGGATGTTCCACAGCACTACTGGCAAAACATTCTGTGGACAGATGAAACCAAAATTGAGTTGTTTGGAAAGAACACACAACGCTATGTGTGGAGAACAAAAGGCACAGCACACACACTTTGCTGCCTCAGGCCCTGGACGGATTACTGTCATCGATGGAAAAACGAATTCCAAAGTTTATCAAGACATTTTGCAGGAAAACTTAAGACCATCTGTCCGCCAACTGAAGCTTAACAGAGGATGGACGATGCAACAGGACAACGACCCAAAGCATAGAAGTAAATCAACAACAGAATGGCTTCAACAGAAGAAAATACGCCTTCTGGAGTGGCCCAGTCAGAGTCGTGACCTCAACCGATTGAGATGCTGTGGCATGACCTCAAGAGAGCGATTCACACCAGACATCCCAAGAATATTGCTGAACTGAAACACTTTTGTAAAGAGGAATGGTCCAAAATTTCTCCTGACCGTTGTGCAGGTCTGATCTGCAACTATAGGAAACGTTTGGTTGAGGTTATTGCTGCCAAAGGAGGGTCAACCAGTAATTAAACCCAAAGATTCACATACTTTATCCACCATGCACTATGAATGTTTACATGTTGTGTTCAATAAAAACATGAAAGCGTATAATGTTTGTGCGGTATAAGTTTAAGCAGACTGTGTTTCTCTATTGTTGTGACTTAGATGAAGATCATAACACATTTTATGACCAATTTATGAAGAAATCCAGGTAAGCCCAAAGGGTTCACATACTTTTTCTTTCAACTGTAAATAAATTCTATATCATTGAATTTAGACCAGGTTTTAGTTGGTCAATACAAGGCGTAGTCTATTTCAGTTGCCTCAAAGTAGAAACTCGCAAACAATGCCCTGAACATTTCTCGTTTTCATAGCAGCATGCCCATGGGTGCACAAATGCTATTTAAACAACGTGCCTCATGACGTAAAAATGATAACTGTGTCAGGCTGAAACTATAAAAAAAAATCACTTGCCAAGAGAAAAGGTGAGACCCAAGGACATCGGGAAGAAGGTTGTGAGAGCCCATCAGTCTGGGGAATCATTTCTCGAAGATTCCAGCTCCATCCATCCACTGTAAACAACTCGTGTTAAAATGAAGGGCATTCAACATGACCACAAGTCTGCCGAAAAGTGGACATCCAGCAAAACTATCGTCAAGAAGCACAAGAAAATGATGTATGAGCTAAAGGACAACCTTCAATTCTAGAGAGTTCCATAACTCTCTGGCAGCATCTGGGATAATGTACATGTGTCTACAAAAGGAAATTGAACAGACATGACCATTATGGGGGGGTTCCTAGAATGAATCCTCTTCTCTCCAGATATTACCAGAAAGCATTTGAAGAAACCAAATGACTTTTGGAAATCAATTCTCTGGACATTTGAGTCGAAAATACATCAAAACCGCTGTGTTTGGAGAAAAGCCAACACTCAATTTCAAGAAAAGAACGTCCTCCCTACAGTGAATCATGCTGGTGGAAATTTGAAGGTCTGGGGCTGCTTTTCTACTGCTGGACCTGAATGACTCCATGTTATCCAGGGAAACTCGCAATCACCGACCTATCAACAAATTCTTAGTGAGAATCACCAGCCATCAGCCAGAAAGCTGAAAACGAGTGATGCAACCAGACAATGACCCAAAGCATTCAGGCAAAACCACCAAGGCATGACTGAAAAGAAAGAGGCCTAGTCTCGGTCCAGACCTCATTTCAATCTAAACATTGTGGATTGACTTAAAGGTAGAAGTATGTGCCGGATCTATCATATTTTTAGTGATATAAACCACTTTTGTTGACAAAAGCTGGGCCTCATTCATGGACCACGAGCAGTACAAATTTTTGTGTAAATTGTTCGCAAAGCCATTATGACGAAATAAACTCCGGGCCTAACCGGAACCCAAGGTCTTTTGCCAATTACGGCGGAGGAGGGGCAGGACAAACACTACATTGACCAACCATCATACTTGTACAACGTCAATGGAGAAGTTAGTATTGCTGGTTACTGCATTCTTAATTAAGAAATATTCTTCAAAATAAGATACAGGTAACATGTTACTGCCATGGATATTTTAAATCATAGCAACAAACACGTCCTTGGAGAAGTGCAGTGCCTCCCAAGCGCAGCCAGCTGGCCATTTTCAGAAGAGCACCAGGCATTATGTCAGCTGGTTATTAAAACAAATCTGATGTTTGCACATGTTTAGGCGTGTTATGTCCTAGATAAAGAGCCAGGGTACTTACCATTGCCTGAAACCCATGTAGGCAATGGACTGATTCACAACTTATGGAGCTGATTGAGACACAGCACTAAACCATACAAGTGTTACTGTCACAATCTGTCAATTGCAGCTTTGTCAAGGCCTATGCCTGTCGTCTAAAATTTTATCAGAGTTTTTTTTATGAGAAAAAAATAATTTCCTGTAAGAACATGATTAGATTTTGTCAATATTCCTAAATATTCACTATTTTTTTCAGGTGACCCTTATACGTGTTATCTATGTGCAGAGAGCGAATGGTCTGATGAGGGCAGCACAGCATGTAAGATTCGTTCTGTCGTCTATCTTCAGTTCACAGAAATCACCTCCATTGTTGTCATCTTTTTCACTTCATGTCTGATAACTGTGCTCATTTTCATCTTCTGTCTTTTCGCCTTCAACTATAACACACCAGTGGTGAGGTCTGCTGGTGGCAACATGTGTTTCCTAATGTTGGCGAGTTTAACTATGTCTAGCATAAGTGTTTTCTTTTTCTTCGGACAACCCACATCTGTTGACTGCATTCTGAGAAATTTCATGTTTTCGTTTTTCTTCACCATCTGTCTCTCATGTTTGACTGTTCGTTCCTTTCAAATTGTTTGCGTCTTCAAAATGGCTGCCGAGTTCCCTAAATTACACAGCCTGTGGGTAAAGCACAATGGCCAGTGGCTCTTCATCTTGTTTTCTTCTTTTATTCATTTTATTTCTTGTGTTTTATGGGCAACTGTCTCACCTGACCATCCTGTCAGGGACTCAGTTACATTTAATGATCAAACTATGCTCATTTGTGAAAGGAGAAACACGGTTACCATCAGCATCGTTTTGTTCATAAGTTGGTTTCTTGGTTTTCTGTGCATCTCGTTTTCTTACATGGGAAGAGATCTGCCAAAAAGTTACAATGAGGCCAAACCAATTACCTTCAGTCTGCTTATGTACTATCTGAGCTGGATTTCATACTTCACCATATATCTCACTTTTCAAAGCAAATACGTCCTGCTTTTGAATGCATTGGCCCAAATAACCAGTATATATGGAATTCTCTTAAGCTACTTCATACCAAAATCTTACATCATGTTATTTCAGCCCAAGAAGAACACTGCTGCATACTTTCAAACATCTATTCAGAACTACACCCAAACCCTTAGTAGGAGTTAAACCACAACAATTCTGTTTAGATGCCGACAATGTTCTTTTCGTTGCAGGATATTTTTGTAATTTAAATGTAGATGCTTGACACACAAATCAGTTATTTTATTCTCTTTTTGTAAACACTTTATCTAGTATATTTATTAGCGTATCTCAAGTAAACTTCACTACCAACGTATCACTACTATTTAAAATGGTGGTTTACTATTTATCTAATGTTGCTTTTTGAATAGCATCTATTATGTGTGTGTTTTGACCTGTTTTGAAGTTAATTCCTGGTGCAGTCGACTACCAAGGATTGAGAGGTTAAAGTTACTATATTCCTTAAGAGCAGAGGTCTTCAAACCTGCTCCTAGAAACTCACTGTCTTGTGAAATTTGCAAAGAGGCGCATGACAATTACTAATGCCCTATTCTACACCATTCTATAGTATACATAGTGTGAGTAGTGCGTTTACATTCAACAAGAAGTGCATTTAAAGTACCCACTTTACACACTCGACCTTAGATAAAATAAATGCATAGAGAACTGTATACTAGTATGATTTTTATTAATACTGCATTCTACAATTTTTGCTTTTACCATATCACATAAATGTTGTACCACTGTAACTGCTTAATTTACTCTTTGTAATTGTTTGTTTTTGTGTATATCTGAATGCTTTTATTGCTATAAGAATGTAGAAAGCAAATCGACTGCCAGTGTCTTGCTATATGATGTGTGTGAATAAGCAGTTTATTTTCATGTGAGATATTTTAATTAAGCTATTTGTATTAAATCTATAGTAAAACATTGCACAATGAATTCAAATAAAAATATAACAAAAACAGACACAATATTTTATAGAGACATTTTATAAAGACTGCAGTTTATTTTTTCCTTTGAAACTACTTTTTTTGTACAATATTTCCTCACTCTTTTGGTTGAGATAAGCCAGTCTCTACCTCCTACTGCAAATACTGGGCATTCTTGGGGAAAACACTTATTGTTCACCTATAATTATATAATTAGGCTGATATTAGAGAGCTCTGCAATCATCTATCACCTGCAAATGAGCGATGCCAACCCTATCAATTTAGGGTGGTTTTTAGATTTTTTTAGTTTGGTAGTGGATTCATCACAACACATTCACTCTCTGATCAAACGAGCTCCAGCTGTGGAATCCATCACAATCTTCAGAGAACATACATGTTCTGAATACCTGACTAACCCCTAACTAAGTGTTTACTTTCAAGCTGTTTTTCCCCGGCCTCAACTTTATTCCTAATTGTAAACATAAGTCAGTATTCTACAATAATTGTTAAGATCTTTGACAAAATGTAAAATGCTCTCTCAGTTGTTAGTCGTTTTGGATTAAAGCATTAGCTAAATAAATGAATGTACTGTAAATGTAGACTGAAATTATTATAATATTAATTTCAATCACAGGAGACATCTTTAAACGTTTTTTTTTGGAATGCTGTCGGACTGGATCTTTACATCAATGGAACAACGGCTCTTGTCTTTATGGAGTTGCTTATGGAAAGAAAAGTCATCTTAGATCAGGTTAAGTAAAGGAACCTACAGAAAAATGTCATGCAAATAGAAACAAACCCAATTAGAGGTCTTTAAAACTGCATGGAAAGAGAGTTCAAACTGTTATAAAAAGGTACTAAAAGCAGCAAAAGCGGAGCACCTCCGTGACCTTAAAGTAACTAACAAAAAAATCCAAGGTTTTTATTAAGAAGAATTGCTAAACTAACAAACAAACAGACTTCACCTGACCTGGCTATTCTGCCGCACCTTGGTAGCAATGAATTCATGACATTTTTTACAAAGAAAATCAAAAAAATATGAGACAACATCATTAAACCCAACATCCACTCAGTTGTGCACTTTCCTACAAGATAATGACATACTTACTGGCTACCCATTAAGTATCGTATTGATTTTAAAATTCTTTTTATGACTTTTAAAGCCTTAAACGGTTTAGCCCAATCTACTTAACAGACCTTCTATCACATTACAACCCATCACGCTCTTCAAGATCTCAAAACTCAGGACTTTTGATAACACCTAGAATAACTAAATCCACCAAAGGGGGTCGAGCTTTCTCATACGTAGCACCTAAACTCTGGACTAGCCTTCCTGATACTATTCGAGGGTCAGACACACTCTCCCAATTTAAATCTAGATTAAAGACACATCTTTTCAGTCAAGCTAATGCAAAGTTAATGAACAGCAGCTACGCTAATTATTCTTTTTCTGCCTCCGCCTCAGGATGCCGATCCCAAGGTAGGGAGAGATTCTGCCAGGCCCAGATGATCGACATATGCTCATCTCCAACTAGAGATTGCGCCAGCTACAACTGAAAATCCTGTGCCATCCTCCTGTGAGAGCCTGCGGACTGACTGACCTTCCCAGCTCCATGTCAGGCAATTCCATCACCACCCAAGAGAAATACGACCATCTGACCATCCAAGCTCAGACAATTCCATTCCAACCAAGAGCAAAGGGGTTGGGGTGATTTTTATTAGTTGGGGCTGTGTGGGTCTGGTTTTGTGGTTGATGTCCGACAACAGAGGAATAAAGTAACATTATTTCAATACTATTTTTCCCTGGTTGTTCCTCCGTTTTCTGGTGACGAGTGAGAAGTGGGACCGGGTTGGACCTGCATGGTTTAGGCGAGTGGGACTTCCTGGGTCGCGGGAATTGTACGTCCAAAATTACACTTCTTTTTGTGGTAGTTTTGTCTAGCAGGTAAACCGACTTATACAACCAGTGTCATTCAAATGAGGGAGTCAGTGTAAATATTTCACAAGCTCTCTTTTTACCCCTACTGGTGGAAAAGGGAATTGCACGCCCAAAATGTTACTTTTTGTAATAGCTTTGTCCAGCAGGTGGACGGACTTATACAACCAGGGTCATTCAATAGAGGGGAACTGTGGCCATCTTTCACAGCCTTTCTTTTTACCCCTACTGATGGAAAAGGGAATTATATGTCCAATATTAAACTTTTTTGTGATAGTTTTGTCACATGAAAACAGAAACATGAAACCAGGGTTGTTCATTTGGGCGGGAGAGTGTGCCATGAGGGTCAAGAGCCCAACTCAAGCAAATACTGAGCACCATGATGGTGACTTTTGCTATCTGGGAATGTTCTTAAAACATAAAAAACTGACACTGTTAATGTTTTAAAACATGTTCAAAAGCATGAAAAACCTCAAATAAACTTTCTTATAAGAAACTTTTGTTAGCTCGTTGGGGTCACACAGACCCCAGAACACAAGGAACTGTATCAGAAAATTAACACAATATGATGATTAAGAAAGTTCATCAGAGTCCCAGGATCCTTGTGGAAGTCTATCGCTGTACCATCGAGAACAAACTCGCAAACTGCATCTCAGTTGTACAGCAATTTCTCTTCATCGGGTCGTAAAGCACTCCAACAGGTGGGGAAAACTGCACACCGGATTATTCATTTAATTCATTCATTGATTCATTTGGCAGACGCTTTTATCCAAAGCGACTTACAAGTAGGTGAGCATATAACATTTTGCCAACACGCTTAACAGTACCGATAGTTTACAAGGCCATGTTACTATGAGGATTACAGCTGAAGTAGGCAAGGGAACAAATATACAATATGAAAGATTTTTTTTCACCAGTACATTATTTACTACCATCGAGAACATTAATACAAGCGCTGCCTGGGTAGAGCAAAGAACATCATCAATGATGGCACACACACTAATCATGGACTTTTTACCCTCCTCCCATCTGATAGGTGATTAAAAAAACTATGAAAATACAAATATTTATAATACATCATCCACTTATGCTTGGTCGTAAAACCTTCCGTTGCATCATTACAGGGCACAGCCTGAACGTGCCATGCGGAAAAAAATCCAGCTGCATTTAAGGTTTGATGCAGATTTTCGTGCACAGTAGGTTTTTACAATTTTATTACGATGATATTGATTTAGAAAGTGTTTCATGTTGACATGGGTACAGTGAAGAGAGGTAAAAAAATAGAAAACATGATTTATGGGGTAGATATGGAGGACTTGACCAACTGTTAAACAAGTTTCATGGTGTTAAAAAAAAAGGAAACGTATTGGAGTTCAGTGGTCTGATCTGAACTGGTCAGAACAAAGACCAACTCATACCTGTGGCGCTGACAGACAGTGATGGAAAGCGCAACATGACAGCAAATTCTGAGGAGCATCTCTCACCTGTGGCACTGACAGAAAGCCATATAAAGTGCAACGTGGCACCAATGTCTGCAGACCAAAAGCAACATCAAAAGAAGCCATACAGAAGCACAAAGCCATGGACCCAATTCTTTTACAATCTGTAAATCCACACGTAAATGGAAAAAGATAAGGCCTTTGCCGGGTAGCAGAAAATTGCAGAAGTCATGGAAACATGTCCATTATAAAAACATTTATGAAACAAAATCCTTTCTGCTCTCTGGTTTTTAAATACCAGCATTTAAGAGTCCCTCATAGTAGAAATGTTCAGTGTCCATACTTGACAGTTAAGGCATCATGTTTCTTCATAAGATGCAATGCACATTACATATTCCTGATTAGATAAAACCATTGAGAAGTGACCAACAAATTCCAATTCAGATGACAAGAATTGGTTAGATAACCCATTTGAAAGGGGAGGTAAAATCACACCCAGCAAGTTACCGGAAGAGTGGCAAGATTGCCAAAGAAGTGGTTCAAGAAGTAAGTAATGTGTATTACAAAAATCTCAGGAAAACACCAGTTCCAGAGTTGATGGCAGGAACTGCTCGCTGGCCCCCCATCCAGCGACGGCTCAGTTGGTTTTTCCCCTAACCCAGGCACCTGCCTCTGGTCTTTCTCCCTGGTCAACTCCAGTATTGCCGGGCCCTTCCTGTCCTGCACCTCCCATACCTCCCCGCTCCAAAAGGCGAGGCCGCAGCCCCTCCAAGATGCCTAGTGTCCCGGAGATTGGACTATTCATTCCCCCTCTACCGTTAATGCTATTTTTGTTGTGCCACCATAACCCCTATATTGCCTCCTCAATTTCCCCCTCGTTTGTTCTGTTGTTTGTCTTCGTGCATGTCGGTCTTGTCCCACTGAATTGTTTCTCCCTTTGAGAGGGGGTCCTGTCATGATCCTGTACCTGTCAGGAAATTTCTAGTTCTGTGGACAGGGTCGTGTCAGTTCCATGTCTTTTGTGCTTGTTGTGTTATAAGTGGAAGCACGTGACCTTTGTTGTCACTTTGCGCAAAGTGCTCTCCTGTCGCGTGTCTTGGCCCCGCCCCATTGTTTCACCGTAGTCTTGCCCTTAGCCTTTATACCCTTTACCTGCCCAGTGTCCTTATTCCCTCACTGTTCTGTGCTGGTTCATTGTGTGAAAACCTTGTGGAGTATTCCCCAACATTTTGTTTCCCTCTTCCCTGTCGTGTAAAGTGGACTTCTTATTCTTTTCGTTTGAACTTCCTTTGAGTTGCCCCCATGTGGAAGTATTTGTTTCAGTCCTGTTTTATTTACTGTTTGACCCCATCGTGGGTTGTTGTCACAATAAAGTATTTTAATTGAAGGCTTTTGTTGCCACCTGCTGTCTGCATCTGGGTTCTACCCTGTCAGATCCATGACATTTGTGAACCTGCTGGAAAACTATAATTTAGTCAAAGAAATCAACACAATGACAGACTTCAGGAGACTGACTGTTCTTCACCTATGCTCTGCCGATATAATTAAGGCAATCGAAGGAGCTATTGGCAGAAGAACAACAGACAAGGGATTGAAAGAGTTTGCCACTCACTGTGTGGCACAACTGATAAACACCACATGTTGGAAGAGGGCATTAAACATTTTCAAGTGCAAGTGCCATGTATTTTATTCCAAAGCAAACACATAATGTGTAAATCTGTGTCTTCAAAAACTTCTTTAACACATTTGTAGGATAAAAATTCCAGAAGACACACTGGATGAGAAGCAGGGAATGGTCAACTACATCCCTCCAGAGACCAACACAATAATGCCGAGGTCACAATTTACAAAATACTTTGCTAGTGTACTTTAGGCTGTCATGTCAATTAAAGATCCTGAGAAGGAAACTGAAATGGACAATAACAAATATCATTGTCCAAGGACACTGGAAATTCTGATGAAAGAGTCCATTCTGTTTTTCCCACTCTGGTCGGGAATAATCCTTGGAGATTTGAAAAGATACAGGTCAGCGATGACAATGACCTACAAAAAACACATGACACAATTTGTCATGCTGAAAACAGGTTTTTTATTGTCAAAGCCAAAATCCAATAGAAGAAACTGTACCATTGGCCAGCAACATTTATACAAAAAAATGTATGCATCATTACAATGAAGGTAAAGAGAACATATTATGCAACTTAACCTTCCAGGCAGAATGTTACAGATGCCATTCAAAACAAAGGACTTTGAAGAAAATGGTCCAAATAGAGCATGTGTGACCGAAAGGAGAAAAGAAGAAATTCCTTTCCTATCCCAGAAGTAAAGTCTTATCCTAAAGCGAGGAATACAACTATTGATAAGATGACCACACAAAGATGATGTAATATAAAAATGACTATTGGTTACTCTTTATTTAAAGTGTCCGTTTGCAAATGTGGGTGTCCCATATACGGGACTGTGACAATTGAAAGGACAAAAAAAATTTTTAAGCACGCTTAGACTTAGAGACTTAGACCTTTCCAACAACACAAGGTTTGTCACAATAAGATAAGAATCCACAAGGCAAATCTTCAAGTAAGTCAGCTGCCCCTTATACGAGACGTTGCCAGTTAAGTAAAGAGACCTCAAAAGGTTAAACCACTTTTTTTAAGATTAAATTGCATCCCCTACAAGATCCAACTCCTAATTGGAATCCACCGACGACATTTGAAGTATTGCTTGGGTCCCATCCAGCTCCAGGTCAGTTGTCTCCATACAGAAAACATTTGCCTGCTTTTTCTGGAGAGATCAACTGCTGGGGTCATTCTAATGTGCCATTCACAACATGGGGTCATTCTCAGCTCACCGAATCCCATCATGTCCTGGAAAATTGGAGTCTTCACATGGGTTGCTGATACTTGTTTTTTTTTATTTAAAACAGGCAACTGTCACATATCTGTTCCCTGCCACCAGAGGTCGCCACACACCACACTGACTGTTTCACCCTGAACTCCATTTCCCAAGATCCCCTCTGATTACATCTTCACCTGTTGCCTATCCCCCAATCACTATATGCCACACTCACTCCATTACACACTGTATTGTTCCTCCTACAGCATTACCTAGCGGTTTCCTTGTTCTATGTATACCAGTCTTTTGACCTGCGCCTCAACCTGTTTTAGGATTGTTTGCTGCCTACCTCAACCTTTTGCCTGTTTTATGGATGATGACTTGGAATACCCCTTTGAGTAAATCTGCTTTTGAATCCGACCCTGCCTTTCGTAACCCTGTTTGTTACAGTAACATTTAAAGAATAAAAATCAATTTAAAGAATGTCGTTCATTTTCTGTAAAAATGAACCCCACAAAGTGATCGCGGATATTGTACAGTTTATTATTATTTGCACTTTGGTGAGGGGTGTCACATGAGCCCTTTTGGGGAAACCCTTGTTGGCAAGCACAAAGTTATGTTTTGCGCAAATCAATTAATAACCTTTATATAAAGAAAAATTCCCAGATTTTTGGGGGCAGAGGGTGGCACTGAGGCAGGGGAAATGCCCTAAGGGCACTAAATCAAACAAAAACCCAAAAGAAGAAACTGACCGAAGCCTGGGCAAAAAATAAATAAATAAAGAAGGTCTCATCAACTGAGTGGCAGGGAATAAATGGGGTAAAAACTAACAGCACCAGGTGAGAATCCTAAGGCTAACGAGGGAATGATAGGTGCCAGCTGATGGGGCACATTAACACAGACTGTGGGCACATGGAACTCTCAAACAACTACCACATGCTCTGGACATTCACACTCACACAACAGAAGGAACAAAATAGACATGTGCTAAACCTGGGACCCAACATTTCTAGATGCCGTCCTGTGACAGATAGCACAAAAAACAGACCTATCTAAAATTAGAGGGGAAACATCTTGGCTGCAATAACAGTCCTTTAACATGATATAACTAATAGGATACTCTAAACATATACATGTGGATGATACTTGCAAACTGAACTAAAAAGAAATAGACATGGTCGCTCTCTCTCTCTCTCTCTTGCAGTACATGCGAGTATGCAAGATAGGCCCTCGTGCCTCCAAAAAAGCAAACTAAAGGTTCTAGAAACTGATGATTTGTTGTAGCAGTTGTTGAAATACTAATAAAAACTTTAAATGAAAATAATTCTTTACCACAGCTGTGAAAAAAATATATGTTTTCTTCTGCTATTTTGTAGTACTGCTCATCATGTTCCACCAGTTATACTACGATTAACAATACTGCAGTGCTAGAATAAATATGTATTTATTTTATTACTGCATATATACCTAGCAAAATGAGTAGGAAATGGAGCCAATATATTCATATTGTTCACATTACTACTCACACCAAAACATACTTTTGTGGTCCAGTGATTTCCACACTCCAAATAGGGACCAACAACCTCCTTTTTATTTTCAATCATGTTCCTCTGAGTCTGAACAGAAGAAAAAAATATGAATCTAAAGTAGAACGTATGTAGTAACTTTAATTTAGTATAAGCGAATGAGACAAGCTTAAAATGTTTTCATACACTACTGGTCAGAAGTTTAGGACCAATAGACAAAAAAATTCTCTTGATCTTAAAAATCTTTTTAATGTTTAAAATGACTTTTGTAGAGTCCAGAATACATGGAAATTCATTCAATACTGTTTAAAGAGCTTCCCAGGTTGAGACTTTAAGTAGCTGGATGATAAAAGAAATTGAACCGAGTATCTTGGTTTCTTTTAGTGAAAACATAATTCCTAGTTACAGTTATAGCTGCGGAAGCTGTCGTGGCCAAATCACTTTCACAGTCGTGTTATTCCATGGTTTTGATAGGTTTACTGTTTATTCTAAAACCAGGAAAAAATATAAATAAAGATTAAATTGAAAGTGTGTATTTCTCAATGTATGGTATAAACATATACTGTGTGTCAAAATGTGTAATGAATGACCCCCATGTCAAAGTTCCGTCAACCCGTCAATCAAATTAATTTCACGGTACGGTTGTTGGACATGCTCTGTCTCCTTTTCTACCCACACACCCCAAACTGTGCTTCCAGCCTGGCTGCCTTTCTACCTGCCACCATTATGTAAAAGACGGTTGACTTTGTAAATTAGAGAGAGATAAGTAAACGCTTTTGCGTTTGATGTTTCTTCCTGGATGTGAGTTGGTTCTACGATTATGTCTTTGATCAGCCAAATGAGGAGATTATCTTAACTGGGCTTCTTCTTTTGGGTGCTGCGTCCTTGTCAGTGTTTATGTATTTTGTTTTATATGACGTGGTAATAAGAGTTTAGCTTTGTTCTGATAATTAATGTTTTCGGGGGGGGGGGGGGGGTTATGACCTTATAACCTTTCCATCTACCCTCCACTTGTCTGTTAATAAAAATAAAGGGGGTCGTGATAATCTAGTTAATGGGTTGTTTGTTAAATGATACCGGACTATTTGATTAATCAATAAACAACATAAAGAAAAAGAAAATTTGAACAGAAAATTCACAGCATATCATCACCAAATATAGAAAATGACAGTAACTGTACCAGTGTCCACAGAGCAACATGAGAAGAGATTTAAGTTTCATAAGTGTTGCATGCTGTTGTGTTGAGATGACGGGTAGCCACAGCCATAGGAATGACAATACAAGTCCTGTACACCGTCTATATATTAGTGGAAGATTGACAATGAGGAACCCACTGAAGTAAATTTGTATTCCTACTTCCAGCTGTTATAGTGCATCACCATAATTCACAAGGTGTAGATTTCAAATAGTGTACTCATCTGAGATCAGGTACAATATCACGCGGGCATAGAACAATCATCATCATAAATAAAATCTCTTCTTGCTCTAGTTCTTCCTGTTTTATACAGCACTAGGTGACTTTAGATTTTCCCCTAGTGGTCTAGAAGAACATAACATACAATACACTGTTACAGACAGTGACTGTTACAACCTGTTGTTGTGTCCCATTCACTGCCTTTAAGACTTTATCTGTGTGTTTATCTGGGGTTTGTTCGAACAATAGTAGTCTTAAGACAATGAACCTAAAAAGGTTTGGCTTTCCATCCTGACTGATGCTCTGGAGATGTCTGTGTGTCTACTATCTTGTGTGAAGGAAAATCTGTAATGTTTTCTGATAATGACTCTTTCTGATCTTTTTGGCATTAAAAATCAAACATGTCCCTTTAGGGTTCAACTTTTAAAACTAGGAATAAAAAAACTAAAGTTAATATCTTCATCTTTAATTTGTTTATTTCTACACTGCTTTTTATAAATGTTTAGATTCAGATGATATCTCAAGATCTAAAAGAAGGATAGTGCTACCCCTTAGTTTAGTTCTAACCACAAGTTAAAATACATTTCTTTGGCATTCTTTTCAAATTCCAAGATCGATTGGAAATTCTTAAAAAAAATTGAATTAGTCAAAAAACTTCTTGGCATCCTATTGAATACAAGCTGTGTCACAACGGTGGGTTTTTAAATGTAGCTTCTGTTTAAGAGTTGTAGCTAAGGATGTGTTTATGTTAATAGGTTGAAGAGTCTTTGGGGGGCAAACATCCCCCTTTCATAGCTTAACTCATAAGACTGCAATAGACTGACGTGCGACTAACTGTTTCTCTTCATCACGATTATTTCATGTTGTACATCTGATCTAGCAAAGTGTTTCTGTTTAACATTATTTTAGGGACATTTAAGTGTTAAACAAATGGTTAGATGTTGTTTAACGGTTTGCTTTAGATCTAAACTTTACACACACAAAGTATAAGCTGAAACAACTGGGCATGTTTTATTTAATTGTCAGCCTTTACTTCTGATGCATTGCCTTTTACCCAAAACATCATACATACTTCCTGACACAAACCAAAAGTACGTATTCAAAATAATAGTAACGAAATCCACTCTGCAAGTTTTTTTAAGTACCACAGTATTTTTCTATATCTGTAAAATCTTTTTTATATATTTTTTCCAGACAGATCTGACAGATTGTGTGCTGGATTGTGCATTAGTTGCGTTAAGAATATATTTTACTAGACTTAATATTCAAACAAACGTACAATACACAAAAAATGGCTATAGCATGCAGGGAAATAGGCAATTTATGCAGACAATGTGTCTTGTGAAGGACTGTAATGGGGTTCTAACCAAAAAATATGTGTTATGGTTTCGATTTTTAAATCTGGTTTTATCTTATTTATACAAATGTTCTGGTCTTTTATCTTCTTTTCTTGATTGCTCTATAAGTACCGACAAAACATGCATATCAGTAGCATTTTAATTTACCTTTTTAATTTTGTGTCTTTCACTGGTGTAGACCTTTATCAACAAATGGTGAATCCCTGTGAATTACCCAATCCAAATCTTCCGTGTTACTAAAGGTAAGGATGGGATAGTCATATAGATAGTAGGGGCGTAACAGTTCTTGGTAAAAAATTGAACCGCACCGTTCTACCCCTACAGTTCAGCATGCGCTTGGACCACAGCTCATCTTACATTTACTGTACATTTAGTCATTTAGCAGACGCTTTTATCCAAATGGAAGTGTAGGGGGAATGTAGGGGGAAACAATAGAGGCAATTTGAGCAACAAAAGATCAATAATGCATATGTGCCGTAAAAACTGGTGGACCAAAGACCTCTTTTCAGATGAAAGAAAATTTTGCATTTTATTTGGAGATTAAGGTCCCAGAGTCTGGAGGAAGAATGGAGAGCCACAGAATCCATGTTGCTTGAAGTCCAGTGTGAAGTTTCCACAGTCAGTGATGATTTGGGCTGCCATGTAATCTGGTTGGTCTACTGTGTTTTCTGAAGTCCACAGTTAACACAGTAATCTTCCAGGACATTTTAGAGCACTTAATGATTCCTTCTGCTGACAAGCTTTTTGGAGCATTTTCCAGGAGGACTTCCCCACACTGCCAAAGGTACCAAAAGCTGGTTCAATGACAATGGTGGTACTTTGCTTGATTGGCCTGCAAACCTGCCTGACCTGTTGTCTAGAGGAGGATGAGAGACACCAGACCCAACAATGCAGACGACCTGAAGGGCGCTATCAAAGCAACCTAGGCTTCCATTACACCTGAGCAGTGCCAAAGGGTGATTGCCTCCATGCCACGCCACATTGATGAGCCCATCATATATTGGGTGCATAGAAATGAACATAATATTCAGAAGCCTGACATTTCTGTTTAAAATATCTTTTATTTAATATTCTAATTTTCTGTTTTCATTGACATATGCTGTAATAGGCCCTTTTCACAGGACGTCACCCATCTTCCGTTCTGTCGCGAAGCCGTGTAGCATTACTTCCGCTAGCACCTCAGAATGGACTTTACCAAGTCCCTTGCACAGTTGCCACAAATAAGGCTAGATGATGTACAACCTCTCGCAGACAAATTTGCGCTTACGAAAAGATCAAAGCCATATCAAGGATTCAAATTCTTCGTTGAAAAGTACCTGTTTGATTATGAAGGTACATGTTTTGTTTTCTTTTTGTGTTAGAGAAGGTGCTAGGATAAGTACTTGAATACGTGTTCCGTCAGTTTTTATTCACTGTTGTTAAATTCCAGCGCAACGTTAAAACGGAAGGTCTCCTTCTCCTTGTTTGTTGCAAGACAGATGTTATGATACACTGCTTTGCAAAAAGGCGGAAGTTAAGTTACGTCATTGTGTAAAGGGCGTATATGATGCTGTCATCACCCGTGTGTTGTGAGAGCGCGAGTGCAGGTGAGACCTGAACAGCACATGTTGCTGTTTAAACTAAACTCATTCTAGCCTTGCCTATTCAAACATTTCAGTGCAAGATGATGCACAAGAAAACTCGCTTGCGCGCTGTGAGAAGATCCAAAGTGTGAGAAGAGTCTCCGACATTGGACAAATATAGAGTTGTCTTTGAAGTCTTGCGCTTTAACGGAAAAATTCACATACGACAGAGGTCAACATGCCTCTCTTGTCGAGTATCTTCACAAACATAGCAAGTTATTTCTTAAGTGACGGACGAAACAGACGAAAAACAACTGTCTGGTAAAGTCAAGGGAATCACTCACTGCTTGTGATCCAATAGCTTCCGCAACTTCAGTTATGATTCATCTTTATATAATTTGTACACATGCAATGGTATGTTTTATTTGATTATTTTAATCCATTTCTATACTTTAAAAGATAAATATACTGTATTTTATTTTCTGCTTTACTCTGTTGTTTCAACATGCTACACTGCTGAATATAATTTGGTTACAAGAATTACATCTGCACAACTTGTGTTTGTGTGTGTCAACACAATACTAGTGTTGATTCACATTTTCCATAAAAGTCTGATTATTTATTGTTCCTTATGAGTAGTCTGTATAAGCAGTTTTTTTAAATAGCAATTATAACAGCAAATGAAGGAAATATATTTATTTCGTCTTGATGACAGAAAATATTCAAAGGTAACTCTTTTACAATGCAGTGTAAATTTTTCATGCCGCCGTCCAGATTCAAAAATTGTAACCGTGTAAATGAATTCCTGAAACAGATCTTATTATACCATGATATTGTCGTTTCAATAACCATGCAAAAAGTTTGATTTTTAAAGACCACATTGGTTCCACCTATCCAAAATCTTTAACTTTTTGCACAATCTCATCCAAATAAAAAAATGTAGAAAAGGGAAAAACTTACACATTAAACTATACTGTGCATAATGTCAATATAAGATGTCAATATAACAATCAAAACTAATATCAACTCAAATCATTAAACTCCTCCGGCATCACCATTTCTCTGAGTTGTGACTTTTTGCATCGAATGATAACATGTCACTTTATTGTAAACGCCCTCAATATCTTATTGTCTAATAATAATATTTGAGTGTACCTTTGAACAATCACCTACATATTGAACAGTGACACTGATGTGTGAAGAGTTAATGAATTACCTCTGTTGGCATCTGCCTTGTTAACAAAGGTATCCGTGGTGAAATGAAGCGAAAAAACCCTTAATGTTTTACATTTAAAAATAAACTTCAACCACGCATTTCTAAAGTCGGAATCCAAAGGAAGGTTATGCAGCAACTGTGTTCTTCCACAACCAGGCACTGCACAGTATTTTGTGATTCTTAATGGCATATGCTTGCTCGCTCTATCTTGTTCTGCCCAACTTGTTTTACGTCAGCACTGACATGCGCAAACCAGTGGACTATATTAATGAATTAATGTTGGGAATAGTGAATGAGGGTGATTTTGGAAACAGCCGTAGTTTTTTTTCAATGCTATCTGACTCTTACAGTCGAGTAAAATAGGTGGAGACTTTAACACAGTCATAAATCCCATAAATCCTACACTTGATCAGTCTAACGTCTCAAATCATGTGAAAACATGGCATTCTTTATCAACGCCAGTTAATACAAATGCAATTGTTGATTTATAGTAGTTCACTGTTCATTAACTAATGCTAACAGATAAACTTCGATATTAAATGCATTAATTAATGTTAAGATCAACATGTGCTGAGATTAATATATTCAGCAGAAGAATTGTTCTTTGTTAGTTGAAGCTAAATAAATGTTTTCAACTAATGTCAACAGATAGAACTTGATTGTAAAGTGTGACCACATGTTTGAACCTTTTTTACATTTGCCACCACAATGTGAATTAAGAGTGCATTAAGATGCATTATGAAAAATAGTTTGTGGTCAGTATGCAGTTTTGATATCTCTTAGAGCTTATTCTTTGTCAGTAAGTCAACTGGAACTGGGTTAAGCAAATTTATTTCAAATATAAAATATGCAAATAGTGTTCCTGGCTGAAGGTCATTGTGTTCCCATTTTAAATAGCAAAGAATTTTTTATTTCCATTTCTGTTCTTCTTACTCTTCTTAAGACAACATAAATTGTTTAAAAAAAGTTCCAGTTGGTTTAATCAACAAGTTGCTTTTTGTTTTCTTTATACTGGATTTATTTGGTTTCTTCTCAGATTTAGTTAAAATGAATAAAGTGTTCGATGCTGATGCTCGTGTGGTGAGAGCGTCTGCCAAATGAATAAATGTGGAGAGTCGATATATTGGTCTAGAGCACTCACGACGACCCGACTTCAATTCCCATCTCAAGATCTGATCCCACTCCCCTCTCTCTGCTCAATGTGTCCCTGCAGCTCTCTACTGCCCTGTGTCCCATTAAAGGAAGAAAATACTTTTCAATATAACTTATTATATTATAAACATTACTTAAGAGAAGCAGTATAGTATAGTAACTTAAAGATTCAGATAGATCAAACAGAACCTGATCTTTGGTAGATCTAATCATCCTCGATAAAAAATAATTTACTATGACAATTAAATCTTTAATCTGGGATTTAACCCTTTTAATTCTCTTTAAACAATTATTTTAATGCAACTACTCTGAAAACAAGACAGACATTTCAAATTTGTGACAGAATATACAAATTATTTATAAAATGTGTTATAAATAAAGCGTTGTCAATCAGAATAAACCTACTGTGAATTGGCTCCATAGAATTTTATTGAGAAGTAACACTCAGGTCAACACGAGATTATATTGAAGTAATGGATGAGTGAGATGCTAGTTAAAATAAATCCCCATTGCCTCAGTGTATTTAGTTAATATTTTGCATTATCTGTTGTTTGTGGTGTGGTGTAATGCTCTACTTAATAACTGATTAATGTATGCTTTATGAATTTAGATATGAAAATTGACATTTGTGTCAGTAAATATAGTGGTTTAAGCAAATGGAAGTATACTATATCAACAGCACACGTCCCTGTGTCATGACCAACAGTCCATCTAACACCATGCTTCAGAGTCGCATTTACACTTTCCTTGTGGGCTTTACTCATTTTGTACTTTTTAAAGTTTCTTGTTCATCATCTGAATTCAGATTAGATGGCGATTACTTGTTGGGTGGCCTTTTTCCAGTACATGAAGTTGTACAGTCGACAATCATGCTCTCCCCAGAGGCTATTGAATGTAAAAGGTAAGCAAGAAACTTTTAGTTGCTTTTGAAGTATGAGTCTAAGGATAACATCACAAGGCACTATTGCTATGTTTACCTGAATTAATTGAATTCAAACAGAGTATTTAATCTTAACAAATTGAAACAAATGATTGAATTGACTATATTTCTGATGTTTTCCAGGCACCCGTTCTCAAGATCTGGCTATCAGATGCTCCAAGTAATGAGGTTTGCTGTTGAGGAGATCAATAACTCCACCACCCTGCTGCCCAATGTTTCTCTGGGCTACGAGATTTTCGATCATTGTTCTGAAACTAAGAACTTCCCTTCAGTCTTCAATTTAGTCTCAGAAAAGGGATTGCTAAAACCTCAAGAAAAACTCAACAGCCATCAACCTAAAATAATTGCTTTTACCGGACCATATGGAAGCACAAGAACTCTTACCGTTGCACCTTTAGTCACAATGGACCTCATACCATGGGTAAATGATGTTTACTTCAACTTTGATATAGAACTTGAAGAAGAGAATAGATGGCACAGTTTGTATTCTTGGTTATGTGTCAAAATTTAGCACGCAAAGTATTGTGATTTTAACACTTAAGCAGCACAGTCATTTTCAATTGTGTTACTAATAGGACAGGTTTCTTGTCACAAGGACTTGTTTTAAGTAGACTGGAGTAAAATCTGTTAAAATTAGACTTTACCATCACAGATGATATATACATTACATTATGCTACATAAAACATTGTCCTACTGTCATTTGACTCATTCACATAAGTATGAAACCTTGATATTATATACTATAATTTCTTTTCTTTTAAAGGTTCAATATGGAGCTACCAGTTATCAGTTAAATGATAAACTTCAGTATCCAACTTTCATAAGAACAATCCCTAGCAACAAAGACTTGATACAGATGATTATTCGCATCATACAGTGGTTTGGATGGAACTGGGTTGCCTTTCTTGGAGGTCCAGACAATTACAGTGAAGATGGTCTAAGACTGTTTTACGAGTATACTGGCAATACTGGGATTTGCTTGGCCTATCAAGACATTATAAGAATAGGGGGAAATCACAATCAAACACTTAAAAATATCAATATGCTCAACATTAATGTCATTGTGATTTTTGCTTTACCAGTATATGCAGAAAACATGTTGAAAGCTGCCATTGCATACAACGTCCGAGACAAAGTTTGGATTGCAAGTCAAACATGGTCCATGAGTCAGCAGCTTCCAAGAGAGCCAGGAATTGAGAAAATTGGTACAGTTATTGGCATTACAGAGCGATTATTGTCATTGCCTGGATTTGATGAGTTTGTTTATAAAATCAAAGCAACAACTAATAAAGATAATAATAGTAATGCTTTAGTACAGGGGAATATTTGCAATCAAGAATGTAAGGAATGCCCATCGTTGACTGCAAAGGAAATTATAAATGAAAATCCCACATTCTCCTTTGCCATCTACGCTGCCATATATACCATAGCTCATGCATTACATAAAGTTCTGCAGTGTGACGCAAATGAATGCCGCAAAAATACAACCTTTAAACCATACATGGTGAGTGAGTTATTTTCTCAATAAAGAAATGAAAATATATATAGTAAAAATAAAGTCAATATACCATTAACTATACATACAGTGCATACTGCTGTCCAAATACATTATAGTATTTTTTGGGAAATGTTTTTTACTGCACAGCTTCTGGGCGAGATGAAGAAGTTGGATTTTCCTCTCAGTGGCCGCACAGTGAAATACGATGTTAATGGCAATCCAACCATCAGCTATGCAGTCGTGCTGTGGCACACTGAAACAAATCCTCCACGGACTGAGATGGTGGGCACTTATGACACGTATCCAGAAATTACTTTTTCAATCAACAACTCTCTCATGCCCTGGCGTAACAGTACTTTTGTAAGTCATTTATCTTGACGAGTATCATTTTTACTCTCTAATATATGGCTAATAAACCATCTTACATGAAGAATCTTTCCTGTTCTTTAAAGGTTCCTTTCTCAAACTGCTCTGTTGAGTGTAGGGATGGATATTCGAGGAAACAAGAAGGATTTCATGCTTGCTGTTTTCAGTGCAAAAAATGCCCACAAAACACCTACGTGGATTATTCTCGTACGTACAGTCTTGATATTTTTCCCTTTAAAATCCCAATTTACACTTTTTAGTTTGGATAGTTCAATACAACGAGAACATTTAACTTGTGTAATTGTGTCCGATTTTTTGGATTACAGATACTATTAGGACATTCTGGTAGTTATGATTTTTTATAATAACATTCGATGAACGGATAAAACGAAGAATTAACGGTTTATAATTAAAGGTACAGTTTGTAAGAATTTAAAAACCACGTGGCCAGTGTTATATATTTTGTTCTGCTGAGTACTTACAATATCTCAAATGATTCCAATTGCTTTTAAATCCTGAGAAAATCTCCATTCTAAACAGTGGACCGGGGCCGTTTAGTCACCTGTCAATGGCGTCATATCCGCGTTACCCTTTATAACCGCCTTTACTGACGTAGCAACCGTGTGACACTGTCGAAGACAGATGAAGAAGTAGTTTGTACTGTCGGTCCGTCTATCTTTATTGCAAATGAAGTGGGTACGCTCAAAATAACTTTTACTATGATTGATTTGAACACTTAAAACTGAGCGGTGTTATTACACCATCGAATTGCACAATTACTGTACATCTATGACTGTCATGATCAAAGAACGAGGTGAGACCCAAATGCGGTGAGGATACAAGCGTTTATTAAACAGGGCACACGCTAGTAGCCCAATAGAAGAGACCGCCAAGCGACCGCGTCAGCAGCCTAGGAGAGTGTCACACCCAGAGGACCCGGGATCTAGACGACGGCTGTGATGAGGCGCTCAAGGCGGGTCTCACAATAGGCAGGGTAACACACAGAGTCTTTAGCTGGCTTGGCTCGACTGGATCCCGTGAACAGATGGCGGAACTCCTTGGAGGAGGCATCACGGGGAAAACTGGAGCGCCGGCGGGGAACTATAGGTAGAAAAGTTCAACCAAAAATAACAGGACAGGAAACTAGATAATTGAATAAACTAGACTAGAAAAAGAATAACTAGAGTATTGAGCAGAGCAATATGCTAGGGAAGACGACAGGACTAGACAAGACAAGGAGTCAGCTCTAAGTCTGTGAGCAAACACGTTCAACGGACTGACAAAGAACAGCAAGACACGAGGGAATAAATAGGGAAACCTATCACAAGTAGAAATGAGCAGCAGCTGCGCAGCGCAACCCGCGGGCGTGAAGCGCTGGCGAAACTCGCTACAGGTGTCAGGGTGATCAGAGATGAGTGAGGGAAACCCAGTGAGGGAGACACGAGGGCGGGGCTAGTGACGCGGATACCGAACACGCGGCAAGCTGTCAGACAACTCCCCACGTGTTCGACACAAACACAAAACAATGCCACACAAGTACAAAAACGGACACACAAAACCCAGAGTCATGACATATGACTAACAATTTAGTTTTAAACCTTCAATTACTCGGGTCTGATTCATTATAATGAAACAAAATGATTTCATCAAACGCAACACTTATAAAACTATTACTTTACCTCTTCCGCTAACATTATTTCTCGTTCCCGTCTTATTGATGTATCAGCGGCGCCATCAGCGGTGGAGTTGAAGACGACATATCCCACTATTCAACGCTTCTACACAGCGTCATCCAGCTACGCTATTGTTGTTGTTTTGATCGTGCGCCATCTATTGGTGATTTTAACTAACTGTACCTTTAAGTGTTTAGATAAATGCTAATTTTTGTTTTAATTTGGGAACTAGTGACAACATTTCACCCATATTCCAAATGAAACTTTAAAATGGGAAGAATAAAAAAATACTATGTTTGCAGTTCTTGAATACTGAAAAGAAAACAAGTTCATATTCAAGTTTAGACAATACAATACTAATGTTTTTTAGTGTATTTTAGGATCAGGTCAAACATTTATAATGGAATAAGCAACATTTTTTTCATAACTTCCATTGCTGTTGGGGGACTTCATGTAATTCCTGAGCTTTGTTTGTTAAAGGTCTCATGAACTGGACGTTTTATACTGTTGTTTGATTTGTAGTTATGACGTTCGTGTGGTTTTTACGTTCAAAAACATCAAAATCAATAATTATTCTACTCGGGTTTTGAGGCCGGCTTGTCAAAATGCTCGGTGTTAATGGGCATGCCGCATTGAAGACTTGGAAGTTAACGCCCACTACTATGATTGGATACCAGTTTGCGTAGTAAACTTAGTTGGAGCCTTCTGTGAATTTGGTTAGGCACGTAACGTTAGGTTACACATTCGCCCTATACGCACAGCATTAGTATTATCTGGAGACCTTGTGGGATTTATTAATGACGTCCTCACATCTGTATTTCATGTGGTACATTCGCACAAGACAAGTGAAGCCTGTTATATTACTCAAATTAACTGACTTATTTCTCGGATGTGATGGCAAGGCTTTGCGTATTGCTTGTATAGCCTATAGTTGTATTGCGTTTTATGATATATGACCGTACCTGTCAGCATTTGAGACCCGTGATCGCGAACTGGACAAAAGATCACTGTGGTCTCAAATGTTATGAGAGTTTTCATGAGAAATAAACAAACGGGAAATTCCCGGCTTAAAACGACAGTGTTGGCAGATATGGTTATGACGATTCGCACAGGACTAATATTATCAAAGGATCTCGGTGTTCATCAAAATAGGGTAGGTAATTTGTGGGGGAATTTTTTCTTACAAATGACAGACAGGGCCGATTTGCACAGAATTAAGATGACAGACAACCTCTGCAATTACTACAAATGACTCAAGGTCCCCAGGTAATACTAATCACATGCGAATAGAGCTCTAACAAAACAATAGTGACGCATAGTACAAATATGTTTTACTCACATAAGATTGTGAAATCCAATATTGACGGCACAGCGCTGCTATTTAATTTTAATCTCTCCACAAATCCAGCGTCTACCTGTGCCTTGTTCACAAAGGAATCCACAGAGAAATGAGGCAAACAAACGCTCAATGTTTTACCAACGTGAGCTGGAACGTCTTTAAAAATAAACTTCAACCACGCATTACTAATGTCGGAATCCGAAGGAAGGTTATGCAGCGACTGTGTTCTCCCACAACCAGGCACTGCACAATATTGTGAGGTCTTTAACGAAATGTTTATTGCTTGCTCTCTCAATTTGTGTTACTTCTGTCATGCGCGAATCAGTGGGCGGGGCCAGAGAAGTAATCGTTGATATTTTTTACCGTGGATACGGTGTTCAACCTATCTAGACAGGTGCATTCCAGGACCTGGCGTTCGCTGAGTCTGGTGTCAATAACAGATGTAATCTCAGTAATAAGGGCGTTTTCAGTTCTGACACTTACAGGATGTTCGCTTGAATACCATTCCCTCTTACATAACAAAAGCTCGGGTTAAAATTGAAGTCTTAATTCATGACACCTTTAAAAGACACTCCAATAGTATTGCTAGATACATACAGAAATGCTGTATTAAAAGGTTCTTTTCATTTGTTCCATATGTGTATGTCCACATAATGTTATTGTGTTAAAGCAACAGTTAAGCTGAAGGATAATGTTTACTCACCTCATCTTAAAGCTAAGCCAAAGAGAAACAAACATTTTGCTGAAATAGACACAGAATTATCAAGCGGTTTATCTGTTGATCAGATGGACTTTGAAGTTCCATTCGTTACTGTATAATGTTTTCTTTCAGAAAAAATCTTCATACCCCAAAAGTCATCAATAACTTTAGTGATTCTGTTGCTTACTAATGGTTTTGCTTTTCTAATACTCTATTTGGATGGGATACATGGGGTGAAATAATTTTATCACAGGACGTATGTGTAATAATGTTCGTAGAATGTGGAAGAAAGGAGTCAGGGTCGGTGTGGCTGGGAAAACGATACGAGAATTTATTGTATAATGGTTCCGGGTTTCACACTTCCGGTCTTCAAAATAAAAGTCACAGTTGATCTCTCTGGATCGTAAGATTCTTTCTGCCAGATGTCCTCGGACACAACGTCACTCTCCTCTGGCGCGCTCGTCTTCCCAGCCGCGCTCTCTCACCTCCTCCCGATCTGCTTTGGGGTTTTAAAGCGTCTCCTCGCCAATTGCTAGAACGACAAGCAGGTGTTTTCACAAAAGCGTTGATCTGCCTACTCACCGTCTTTCTCCTGACGCTCTCCCTCCGCACAGACCGTGCTGAACCACGCCCCCCTTGCCACATACCCCCACCGCCCGACTCAGGCCGGGGCCCCATCCGGCCTGCAGCTCCCCCCCCCCCTCCTGGAGAGGAAGTCGGCCACAGCCATCTGCGTCCCCGGCCTGTGGATCACCTTAAATTTGAAGGGTTGTTATGAGAGATACCAACGAGTGATCCGCGCGTTGGTATCCTTCATGCGGTGGAGCCATTGGAGAGGCGCGTGGTCCGAACAGAGCGTAAACTCCCGCCCCAGGAGGTAATAGCGAAGGGTGAGGACCGCCCACCTGATCGCCAGGCATTCCTTCTCGATGGTGCTGTACTTCGTCTCCCTCTGTTAGAGCTTACGACTGATGTACAGCACCGGACGGTCCTCTCCTCCCACCTCCTGGGACAGAACCGCCCCCACGCCCCTGTCCGATGCATCGGTCTGCAGGAGAAAGGGAATAGAAAAGTCAGGAGAGTGCAATAACGGCCCGCCGCACAGAGCAGCCTTTACCTTGGTAAACCCCTGCTGGCACTGCTCCGTCCATTGGACGGTATCTGGTGCTCCCTTTTTAGTGAGGTCAGTCAGCGGGCTGGTGAGGTCCGAATAATTGGGTACAAACCGCCTATAATATCCCGCCAGCCCCAGCCTCCCACCTCCTTTTTGGTCTTGGGTCTCGGTGCGGTCGCAATCGCGGCTGTCTTATTAATTTGGGGACGCACCTCCCCGTGACCCAAGTGGAAACCCAGATACCTTACCTCTACCCGCCCAACTGCACACTTCTTCGGGTTAGCCGTTAGCCCCGCACCTCTCAACGAAGCCAGGACCGCTCTCAGGTGTTGCATATGCCGCTCCCAGTCATTACTATATATGATGATATCATCTAGATACGCGGCGGCATATGCAGAGTGTGGTCGGAGTATGCGGTCCATGAGGCGCTGGAAGGTCGCCGGGGCTCCGAATAACCCGAACGGATGTGTAGCAAATTGGTGTAAACCGAACGGCGTGGTAAAAGCCGTCTTTTCTTTGGATAATGGAGATAGAGGGATCTGCCAATATCCTTTCGTCAAATCCAATGTCGAATAAAAGCGAGCCGTACCTAGTCGGTCTAGTAATTCGTCAATCCGTGGCATTGGATATGCATCGAACTTCGATACAGCATTCACCTTCCGATAGTCCACACAGAACCGGACGGAGCCATCGGTTTTAGGCACTAAGACTATCGGGCTCGCCCAATCACTGCTGGACTCTTCTATT
Source organism: Triplophysa dalaica (assembly GCF_015846415.1). Classification (NCBI taxonomy): domain Eukaryota; kingdom Metazoa; phylum Chordata; class Actinopteri; order Cypriniformes; family Nemacheilidae; genus Triplophysa; species Triplophysa dalaica. The sequence goes on from NC_079559.1 coordinate 20,803,773, forward strand.
ACGCCCATGTCCAGCATCGCTTCTAATTCTCTCTGAACCACCATTTTTTTGTGTTCAGGTAGTCTATATGGTCGGCTGCGCACTATCGCACCCGGTTTGGTCTCAATGTGGTGCTCTATGAGGTTCGTGCGGCCGGGTAGGGGCGAAAAAACATCTGCAAATTCTGCTTGTAATCTTACCACATCCGTGACCTGGGAGGACGAGAGGTGATCTCCCCCTGGAGCAGAGCGAGGGATTGCACTTTGGTGTTCACTTCTGGTCCGAGATCATCTTCTCTGCTCACTGTCGTCGCCAGCATCACGGTGTTCGCCTCGCTCCACTTTTTGAGGAGATTGAGGTGATAAATCTGATGCGCTCCGCTCCTATCCGATCGAACTACCTCATAATTGAGATCTCCTACTCGTCGTGTGACCTCGAAGGGTCCTTGCCACTTGGCGAGTAACTTAGAACTGGACGTTGGGAGTAATACAAGCACCTTCTCTCCCGGTGTAAATTTACGTAGTCTGGTGCCCCTGTTATACTGCCAACTCTGCCTGTCCTGGGCCTGTAACAAATTCTCCATTGAGAGCCGCCCCAGTGTATGGAGTTTTGTTCGCAGGTCCAAGACATATTGGATTTGATTTTTGCTCGCGGAAGGTCCGTCCTCCCAAGCCTCTCTTAGGACGTCTAAAACCCCGCGAGGCTGACGACCATAGAGGAGCTCAAAGGGGGAAAACCCAGTGGAGGCTTGGGGGACCTCGCGGACCGCAAATAACAGGGGTTCCAGCCACCTATCCCAATTTTTGGCGTCTTCGTGAACGAACTTCCGGATCATGGTTTTCAATGTGCGATTAAAACGTTCGACCAGCCCATCGGTTTGTGGGTGGTAGACGCTGGTCCGAATCGTTTTAATCCCCAATAATCCGTAGAGTTCGCGGAGGGTCCGTGACATAAACGCCGTGCCTTGATCGGTGAGAACCTCTTTCGGGATTCCCACCCGGGAGATGACTCGAAACAGTGCGTCCGCAACACTGGTTGCTGAGATATTGCGTAACGCTACTGCCTCAGGGTAACGTGTTGCGTAATCCACGATGACTAACGCAAATCGATGCCCTCGTGCGGATCGCTCTAACGGCCCGATCAGGTCCATACCAATTCGTTCGAAGGGGACCTGCATAAGCGGAAGCGGGCATAACTGTGCCCGTGGAGTGGCCGGTGGGTTTACCAACTGGCATTCAAGACAAGACGCGCACCACCTGCGCACGTTCTCATGAATGCCCGGCCAAAAAAATCGGGTCGTTAGTCGATTTAAAGTGGCAGCCTGTCCTAGGTGCCCTGCCATTGGATTACAGTGAGCCGCCTGGAAAAGCATTTCCCAACGGCTCTTTGGTACGACCAATTGGGTTGTATCCTGTTTTGACTGAGTGTCTTGGGTCACTCGATACAACCGGTCTTTCAAAATAGCAAAATATGGGTAGGACAGCGGTTGTGCAGGGTGGAGAAGTTGTCCGTCGATGGAACGGACCTGATCAAATGCGTTTTTGAGTGAGTCATCCTGGGACTGCTCCAGAGGAAAATCATCACCCTGGGAGAGATTTATTTTCTCCACAGCGCTAATTCCCTCTGAGCCAGTCGTCAGTGGTCCCGGCTCAACCTCTCCCACCTGCGCGACCGCCCCTCCCCATCGCTCTTGATTGTGCCCAGAAACATCCGCGCATAATTGTCCCAGTAATACTGAAAATAATGGCCAATTCGTTCCCAGAATCAGCGGATGTCGGAGGTGCTCGTTAACAGCCACCTCCACTCTATGCTTTTGCCCCTTAAATTTGATGGTCAATGGCACCAAAGGGTAATTCTCCACATCCCCGTGTACACACCTTACCTTAACCATGCGGCCCGTATCCCTTGCCACGAATTGAATCAGGCTTTGATGAATCGAGGTTTGGTTACACCCTGAATCCACCAAAGCCTGATATGTACCCCCTCTTATACTCACCGGTATTTGGTACAGCCCGTCTTGACCGAGGGCAGCCTGTGGGTTGTCGGGAACCCGGATCATCATACCGACCTCCATCATGGGACAACGGTCGATAAAATGTCCGGGTCCCCAAAACGCCAACAGGCCGGCCCAGAAGTTCCCGCCGCCCTAGCGGCAGGAGGCAGACCCCCGAATTGGCGAGGAGAGGCTTGGGAGGTTGACGGGTGAGAGGAGAAATTGGGGCCTTGGCTTTGTGGGTTCCCTGCTCCCTCGAAAGTCCTGGCGGCTCCTGGGGGTCCCGTCTCCGAAAACATCCGGGTACGTGGGGCTGGCCGTGGAGAGAAAATCCCCCGGGTCCGAGGAAAGGGCACAGGTCTGGAAGGAGGGGACGGGGTGACAGGGAGAGAGAGAGATGACGATATCAGGGGTCCGCCGACCCCTGGGCACGCCACCAACTGGTCCTCCGCCAGCTGGATGGCCTGAGCCAGCGTCGACGGTCGGTGGCACTGGACCCACTGGGCGGTCTTCCTGGGTAGCCGTCCCACGAACTGCTCCAGTGTCACCTTATCGACGATGTCGTCGGTAGTGCTGGCGCCGGCCATCAGCCATCTGCGGCATGCGTCCCGGAGCTGGTGAGCGAAGGCGAAGGGTTGACCGCGATCCCCGAGTTCCAGAGACCGGAACCGATGCTGCTCCGGACTGAGCCCCACTCGCTCCAGGATAGCCTTCTTGAGGTCCGTGTACTGTAGCAAGTTAGCTACTGGCAGCTGCTGGGCGGCCAGCTGGGCTTCGCCTGACAACAGGGGAATCAGACGGGCCGCCCACGCATCTTGCTGCCACCCGGATAACTCCGCGGACCTCTCGAAGAGCTCCAGGAAGGCTTCTGGCTCGTCTTGGGCTCCCATCTTGTGCAGCGGGATGGTGGGGGATGCGGTCGACGTTCCGCTCGGACCTCTCTCCTGGCTCGCCCAGCTCCGGAACGCCTCGCGGTCCTCCTGTTGGGTCTGGACGAGGGCCTGGAACCTCCTCTCCTGATCTTCTCTCAGACCCAACAGGGCCTGGTGGTGTTGCTGATGGAGACCAGCGAGGGAGGCGATAACCTCCGCAAATGGCGATCCCTGCGGAGTCTGCATGGTTGGCGGCGGCTCACTCCATTCTCCCGGGTTTCGGCACCACTATAATAATGTTCTTAGAATGTGGAAGAAAGGAGTCAAGGTCAGCGTGGCTGGGAAAACGATACGAGAATTTATTGTATAATGGTTCCGGGTTTCACACTTCCGGTCTTCAAAATAAAAGTCACAGTTGATCTCTCTGGATCGTAAGATTCTTTCTGCCAGATGTCCTCGGACACAACGTCACTCTCCTCTGGCGCGCTCGTCTTCCCAGCCGCTCTCTCTCACCTCCTCCCGATCTGCTTTGGGGTTTTAAAGCGTCTCCTTGCCAATTACTAGAACGACAAGCAGGTGTTTTCACTAAAGCGTTGATCTGCCTACTCACCGTCTTTCTCCTGACGCTCTCCCTCCGCACAGACCGTGCTGAACCACGCCCCCCTTGCCACAGTATGTAATATAAATAGTCAATTGGCACAGGATTCAAATCTCAGGAAAAACTACCAGAAGTGGGAGGATTACTCAATTAACACACCACCATCAGCGTAACAAATGTTTTCTCCTACTGCATAGAAGGTAACAGAATGCTTTGTCAAGCGTCTCCATACTCCAACAACTGTGGCAAACTACATAAAAACACAAATTACATAATATTTCTATACATTTACATTTACATTTACATTTAGTCATTTGGCAGACGCTTTTATCCAAAGCGACTTACAGTGCACTTATTACAGGGACAATCCCCCTGGAGCAACAAGGAGTAAAGTGTCTTGCTCAAGGACACACTGGTGGTGGCTGCTGGGAACGAACCAGCAACCATTGATTTACCAGTCAGTGGTTTAACCAACTAGACCACCTATACATATCTACAGCTCGTCTATTTGAACCGGATTATTATTATTACCTGAGATAGTCGGAGCCAATATCCAAATTGGCAGTGCTCCGACATGTGTCCCCATGTGCAGAGGGCAACCGAAGTTTCATTTCTGGCTCGGTGTCCTCTGCTAATCCTGATTCCATCTCTCCACCCTATAGTTTTCTGTTCTCTTCTCATGTACTGTCATATTCGACAATGGTAAAAATGCCCCTAAAAGTATATTTGACAAACAATATCTGAGGTAACTATTCCAGACCTTTTCACAGAAGGTAAAACCCTCTGTAATTTTTACAAGAAATGTGATGTCCGAATAATACTTAAGACTTTTCCTAAGTCACAAGATTCTAACTGTATGACAAAACATTCAAAACATTCTGTTATTGTTTATTTTCAGGTGACCCTTATACGTGTTATCCATGTGCAGAGAGCGAATGGTCTGATGAGGGCAGCACAGCATGTAAGATTCGTTCTGTCGTCTATCTTCAGTTCACAGAAATCACCTCCATTGTTGTCATCTTTTTCACTTCATGTCTGATAACTGTGCTCATTTTCATCTTCTGTCTTTTCGCCTTCAACTATAACACACCAGTGGTGAGGTCTGCTGGTGGCAACATGTGTTTCCTTATGTTGGCGAGTTTAACTATGTCTAGCATAAGTGTTTTCTTTTTCTTTGGACAACCCACATCTGCAGACTGTATCCTGAGAGATTTCATGTTTTCGTTTTTCTTCACCATCTGTCTCTCATGTTTGACTGTTCGTTCCTTTCAAATTGTTTGCGTCTTCAAAATGGCTGCCGAGTTCCCTAAATTACACAGCCTGTGGGTAAAGCACAACGGCCAGTGGCTCTTCATCTTGTTTTCTTCTTTTATTCATTTTATTTCTTGTGTTTTATGGGCAACTGTCTCACCTGACCATCCTGTCAGGGACTCAGTTACTTTTAATGATCAAACTATGCTCATTTGTGAAAGGAGAAACACGGTTACCATCAGCATCGTTTTGTTCATAAGTTGGTTTCTTGGTTTTCTGTGCATCTCGTTTTCTTACATGGGAAGAGATCTGCCAAAAAGTTACAATGAGGCCAAACCAATTACCTTCAGTCTGCTTATGTACTATCTGAGCTGGATTTCATACTTCACCATATATCTCACTTTTCAAAGCAAATACGTCCTGCTTTTGAATGCATTGGCCCAAATAACCAGTATATATGGAATTCTCTTAAGCTACTTCATACCAAAATCTTACATCATGTTATTTCAGCCCAAGAAGAACACTGCTGCATACTTTCAAACATCTATTCAGAACTACACCCAAACCCTTAGTAGGAGTTAAACCACAACAATGTCAGATACAGTAGAGGGATATCATATCCTCCACAGAGAAATTTAGTTGCTTCCAGTTGCAGGATAGTTGTTTTAACACAGTCATAGACACTCGCTAAATAAATGCATTAGTGGACATTTTAGCAAGCACTTTATCTTTCTTTTTAATGATCTTGTTAGATAAACCCAGTAGCGTAATTTCCCAACTTTAAAAGTAGAGTTCTGTGTTTGAAGTCATCGCAGATTTATTCATTAATTATGATTTATTCATTTTAGCATTGTGTGTAGTAACAATATGTGTACATTGACCATTTCCTTTGTTACATTCATTTTTATCTAAATACCCAATATGCTTATCCCTGGGACAATCTATTCTCAAGTATTGGGAGTCCTCTCAAGATCACAAATATGTTTTCCCCCATGTTTTTTGAATGTCACATGCTTTATGATAACTAAAATGTTTATTAAAAATGAAGAAATACAAACAATTATTCAAATTGTTTTCTTGTCCTTGTGTTTTAAATGTCAGATAGCAGACCAACATTGATTCACCATCGAATCAATGTTGAAATTTAACATTGAGTTTTCAACAGGTTTGCACCCTTGAATGATGTTAATTCAATGATGAAAGATGGATCAAATTGGACAAGAAATCTATTTTTGTTCAACTGAAATCCAATCATTGAATCAACACTAAACCAATCTTGGTTTATTTACAGAAATATTCTATGTTAGGGGAATCCCATATGTATGATTTCAGCAGTGATTTTGTATACACACTCAAAAAGATGTAAAGCGTTAAATCACACAGTGTATTCCCACCATAACATGGTTTAAACCAAACAGTCAAATTCCAAGTAAATACAACATTTACAAGTTTTTATTTATGCATCCACATCATTTAAACATGCAATGCATTCAGTGAAGACAAGAGCTCAATACATTTCTTTATCTTACTAACGTACTGTATAAAGCTTAAAATTGTATATTTTTACATGGACTTTTAGTTTATCAAACTTCCAAAGGAAATATCTATAACGATAGCTATAACCAAATCAATTATACAAACTCCAACAAGGAGAGAAACCACAGAACAACAAACTGAAACAGGGTTCATTACACAGATAATCTTGATGAATTAATGGGTGTCACCACAAGGAATGCCTCCAAGCGCTCAGGTGCATAGTGGAGCCATTTCTGCAGTATCTTCCTGTCAGTATTAATAGATACTCTGAGTCCTCCTTTGTGTCGGCATTCATTTTTTTTGTTGAACCACACAATTCAAAATGAACCTGCACGGGACAGAAAACAAAGGGGCATTATAAAGGGATCAAATCAAGAGGGGAACAGGTGCAGGCCATGTAATAAGTAACAATCAATAATCAGGAAACGAGGGGCCGGGGACAAAGAAGAGACCGGAGAGAGTGTATGGAAGGCCATAATTGCTTCTCTCCACACAAACCACGAGGATCTGTCATGATCCTGCCACTAGATCAAGAGAATCATGAAATCATTGCTGCGTAAAGTTAGAGGTGATATAACCTCCTTCACCAAGTGGCTCACAAAGATGATGCCTGCTACGACCATGTTACAGCAGCAAACTTCCTTGATTATTATGGCGGAATGGGAGTATAGTTCCTAACCAAAACAGCCTAGAACTTATCATTTCCTGCCTGTCTTAGTATACAATAGAACTACAGAAGAGTCAACTTTTAAAAACGGAAAACATTGAAACTCTTTCATCATTTTTGTACGCGATGATACTGGTTTAATTGGATTCAATGATCTATGTTAAGCTATGCTTAACATATGCTATTGCCAGACCCGGAAATCGGCAGAATACATTCCATAACGGTAAAACTCAACTTATTAACTCTCAGGGAGTTGGAAAATGAGCATATTTCTAAAAAAAGTGGAGCGTTCCTTTAAGAGTAGAGGATAAATTACAACCTTTCCTCTTGAACATAAGTTCTGCTCCCATCCGACTCTCACTTTCAATTAACATTGGCGCCTGTGACATTTTACAGGTAAAAACCTGTGTCATTTTTATAAAAAAAATAATTAAGAGAAAGAAGAAGGGAGTAGTCTACGAAAATATCAGATGAAGCATCACTCCATTGGACACAAAGAAAGCAGCAAATGTGGAGGCGCTCAGGGGTTGGCCACGGTCCGAAGCAAGCTGGAAGATACACCCACACATACACATATAAAAATGTTGTAAACCATTGAGGCGGGGCAGAATCTCTGAAAGACATTGTGTCTGAGATTGTCCAGCGCTGATTTTCTAATTAATAAACTTCCATTTTTGTTCAACCGAATCCCTTAGTCCAATTTTTGGATACGCAAGACAGCTGATGTCCATCAGATGGTGACACCGACGTGATTGGCTAAAAAGGGACATTTCGGACGATTTTAGAAGAGTAGGAATTGACAAAAAGCGGAGAGGGAACATCTTGGGTTCAACACAACAGCCGGCTGAATGAAAAAGGTAAGCAGAGACCTGTTTCATCAAACATCTGCTAATTGACTACTCTAAATTCAATTGTGTTGAATTTCAAATATTCCTGATCACTTTAATAGATATACAAAATAAGCAAAATTTGAAGTCTGTTAATTTGAACAAAACACGGGAGGTTGGTCCCCCGTAGGGTAAGACGTAGGGTGAAAGTCCCTACGCAGGTATAAAACAACGGGTGGTTGGTCCCCCGCAGACTAAGACGTAGGGTGAGAGTCCCTACGCACATTTATTAAACACGGGTGGTTGGTCCCCCGCAGACTAAGACGTAGGGTGAGAGTCCCTACGCACATTTATTTAACACGGGTGGTTGGTCCCCCGCAGACTAAGACGTAGGGTGAGAGTCCCTACGCACATTTATTTAACACGGGTGGTTGGTCCCCCGCAGACTAAGACGTAGGGTGAGAGTCCCTACGCACATTTATTAAACACGGGTGGTTGGTCCCCCGCAGGCTAAGACGTAGGGTGAAAGTCCCTAAGCACATTTATTAAACACGGGTGGTTGGTCCCCCGCAGACTAAGACGTAGGGTGAGAGTCCCTACGCACATTTATTAAACACGGGTGGTTGGTCCCCCGCAGGCTAAGACGTAGGGTGAAAGTCCCTACGCACATTTATTAAACACGGGTGGTTGGTCCCCCGCAGGCTAAGACGTAGGGTGAAAGTCCCTACGCACATTTATTAAACACGGGTGGTTGGTCCCCCGCAGGCTAAGACGTAGGGTGAAAGTCCCTACGCACATTTATTAAACACGGGTGGTTGGTCCCCCGAACTGAAGGAATTTATGTGTTATTTACGTGTATGTAATTGCGTGTTGGAAATTACGGAAAATTGGAAATAATATTTTGTTTAGAATAATTGATAGAAAACAGATAATAATAAAATAATTGATAACTGTATAATTAAGAGAATTGAATAACTTAAAAAAATGGAGGGAGAATTTGATAGAGAATGTGATGAATATGAGTGTTTGCTAGTGGAAAGCCAATGGGGACATGTGGTAAATATGGTGTTAGCCCAGACCGAGGTTAAAAATCAGAAAAAGGAAAGGAAAATGTTAGAGGATAAATGGAGTCAGATATGTATTGAAAATGGGTGGGATAAACCAGTACACGTACCCCTGGCACCCAAGGTGAGAGAAATGGAAAAACGAGCACACATGCGCATAAAAGCACATGCTGAGGGGAAAGATAAAGTTAAGTTTTTTGGAAAAGGAAAGTATGATAGGTTAGACAGAGAATACCGTGAGGAGTTGAGGCTGTGGACAAAAATTGCTCTGACTGCCACAGCAATAGGTCCTCCTAAAAAGAAGCAAGCTGGAAGATACACCCACACATACACATATAAAAATGTTGTAAACCATTGAGGCGGGGCAGAATCTCTGAAAGACATTGTGTCTGAGATTGTCCAGCGCTGATTTTCTAATTAATAAACTTCAATTTTTGTTCAACCGAATCCCTTAGTCCAATATTTGGATACGCAGGACAGCTGATGTCCATCACTTCTGGTTTGCTCGGGTGATGATGGTCCTGATTACAGTTACATCATCAATGCATTTAGTGATGTAAGCGGTGACTGTCTCTGTATGTTCCTTAATGTAAGTGTCGTTGCTGTAGGTGGCTGCCTGTTTAGACAGGTCCCACTCTGTGGCGGCAAAGCAGTCTTGGAGTGCAGAGGGGGCAAAATTATGTCATCAATTATTCAATTCAACTCAAGTTGTTTCAAACCTGTATAAATTTTGTTGTTCTGCTGAACGCAAAGGAAGATATTTGCAAGAATGTTAGCAACTTAACAGATCTCATCCCCCATTTATTGCCATAGGAGGGAAAATAAATACAATGAGGGATGAGATCTGTTCAGCTTTTCACACTCTTGCAAAATTCTTCCTTTGCGTTCAAAATAAACCAGAAATAAATACAGATTTGAAATGACAGGGGGGTGAGTAAATGATGACAGAATTTTTTTTCGGGTGAACTGTCCATATGTGCAATATTCAAATTCAAGCAATCAAAATGGACAGCCTGGGTGAGAAGAGTAAACACAAGGCTCCAGATATACCCGAAAGAAAGATGATTTCTGAAGAGCCTCGAAAAGTGAATTCTCTGACTCCTATGAGTCTTTTGACTCATCCAGATCAGATTCTTCAAGGGACAGAAAGAAAAGAAAGGGAAAGCAAGAAAATTAAGAAAAGAGGGGGAAATAGAAGATTGTCAGGGTTTTGAAGCGGAAACACCCAATTGCAGCCAGACAGTGGTGAATTAACACGAAGACTTTATTACAAAATGAAAAAATAAAATGCCCACGATGGGGGAAAACTAAACTAAGGCAGGGTACAAAAAACAGAGACTTCCCACTAGGGAGCAAAACAATAGAGAACGGGTTATATGATAACTTACAAAACTAAGACACGAGAGAGAACAGAGAACATCCAAGTTAAGGAAATCCACAGAAAAGACAGGGCAAGGTAATCCAAAAGTTTAACATGAGCAAAACAGGACACAACTCGGCAACAGAGCATAGAAACAAAGCAAACAAGCTTTGAGACGAGGACAAGAGACATGAGGGCATTATAAAGGGAGACAGACAAAGGATAATTAACAAGGGTCAGGTGTTGGGGATGAAACACTCATGGGAAGGTAACGCAGAAACGAGATGGCAGGAACAAAGACATGGACCGGAGTGAGAGTATGGAAAGCGGACATGTTCACTATCTCTCCCTCCACACAAAACCTAAGGCTATGCCATGACTCCGCCGCAAGACCAAGAATTAAAATGACATGATGGCGGAATCAGGCAAATGTCAGTGATTCAGTCAGTTTGTATCAAGAAAATATTAAATCATACAAAATTCATATGATTAAAATGCCTCCCCAACAATCTAACCAACAAAAATATAAAATTACACTTTTTTAAATTTAAATAAGTTTATTTAAGGGTGGTTTACCGACAAGGAATTAGATTAAGCCATTACTAGGGCTTTGTTAAAGGGGAACTTTTTTGTAGTAAAATTATAATTCTGCCATGAATTACTCACCCTCAAGTCGATCGACAACCATAGGACACTCGTTCATCATCTCCAAGTTAGAGTCGGTGCCAGAGCAGATCTACTGGAGGGGCATTGGGTAATCGGCGGTGGGCACTACCGTTTGAGAAATATTTTGACGCAGTGGCGAAAGCGACTTTATAGTCCAACACAGTAGAAATGCTATAAAAAACAAAGTTTTTTTTATGATTATTATTTGCTGATCTTGTTTATTCTTGTTGTTGTTAATTAATATATCATGTCACTTAGTTGGGGCTATGTGGTAGCCCTATGCACACAGCAAGGGTGTCGCACCCGTGGGGGATGTGGATGTTTTAACACCCACACTTTTCCCGTTGAGAGGGTTCACCCGCACTTTTTCTGCAATTTTTCCGCAGTTTTGCACAAACGCCTTACAGCAGTCGCTCCTCCGTTTCTGGCCGCTCTGTGTCTGCGATCGTTTCGGCTGCCTCCTCTCCCCTCCCTCTCAAACATGTGACCGGCTGATGATTGGCTGATTGGGGCCTCAAGTCCCATTCTGCCTTTATCGGTCAGCTCGTGCTGAAGAGGGGGGAACTTATGGTTATGGTTATTTTCATATCCCTTTTCCAGGTACTTTGAATGAGTGTTTATGCTTTCGAGGTTTATAAATAAGCTTGAAATGTGTTTGGGAAGAAGTTCTGTTTATGTTTTGTTGACATGTCGAGTGATTTCTGTATTATTTTTCGTTTTGTAAACTAATGCTAATTGCTAATTGAGATAATGTTCAGCAGCTAGCTAAATTCGGTAATGTATGTGACATGCAATGTATAAAGTAACTTTGATGAAGAAGGCAGGGAATTGACGAGAAGATGGGGACATATTGTCATTGTTAAGCAGTGTATGTATGAGTTTATTGCCAGTGCAATTGATTTTGATATTTTGAGCATTGTTGGTTGATCAGCTGAATACTTTTGTGGATACTTACCTGTTGTGTTTGATTGTACCTACCTGTTGAGGAGAAAAAAGTGAGAAATTATGTCATTGTTTGCATACCTGTTGAATACTGTAACTATGAAAGAAAAGTGTATATTATTTTAATATTTAAACAGTAAATTGTTACATTATTTATACCACCAGAGAAAAAGCTTTGTGTGGGCGTATATACATTTTTTATATATCTCCCCTTTTCAAAGCGCAAGTAAGTTAAGTTTGCAGTCACAGTCCTGTCAGACCCATTCCACTATCACCTTTTTCAAGAGAAATCCTGTAAGTGAAGTTGAATGCTGAAAATTAAAAAATGTCGACATTAAACAACAGTAGCCTTTTACCATTAGATAGTGTTTGCATTTATTTCATGAAATTACTTCAATATTCAATGAGGTTTGCTAGTGCCACAGCTGTAACTGTTTGACCCTATTCCTTTACCACTGCAACCTTGTTTAGGAGACTCAGTGGTACCAGAAGTTTCCATGGCTCCATGTGAGTCCTGGTGTTGAGGGTGTATTGGGCTTTTACTGCTCCAAAGCCTCTAACTCCGAGATATCACCTCTTGCCAAGAATTCTGATTCAGCGTTCATTTCATCTGGGTTTAAAATTTTTGGGAAAAGCCCTTGATGGATTTACCGTGCATGAGAGATCTGAAAGTCATAAGACAGCCATGACAACGCACATCTATGAAGATCGATCAGTACAGGTTCAGCTATCTAGTGTGAGAATGAAACAGCAAGAGGAAGCAAGGGGGTGTCTTCTCAAAATCATTGGTGCTGTGCAGATGTTGGCTAGGCAGGGCTTACCTTTTATGGGCCATGAATGAGGTGAGGGAAATTTTGATCAGGTTCTGAAGTACAAATCAGAGGATGACCCCTCTCTAACCAAGTGGTTGACATGTGGTAGAAAGGATGTATATACTTCAGCTATGGTTCAAAATGAAATCCTGACTTTGTTCAGCAGCGTGATCATACGTGAAATAATCGAAAAATATCAGATCACTTCCACACCTGCAGTACTCTGTGATGATGGATGGGACACGAGACGTGTCTGGAAAAGAGCAAGAGGCAGTGTGTTTGAGATATATTGACAAGGATTTAGTCCCGTGTGAAGAATTTATTGGTCTGTATGACGTTTCTTTGACAACAGGAGAAAATCTAGCAAAAGTAGTCATGGATGTTTTGAAGCGCCTAAACTTACCTATCACTGGGTTGCGTGGCCAAGCATTCACTGGGCATGGATTCAAACAACAACTCGAAATGGATTCTGCACGCTGCAAATCAAATGTAACAAGTTTACTCAGCGACCAATAAGCATTGACCAATGATTACCAAGCCTAGTAACATGTCATGAACAACCAAAATTATGCATTTTCCCCGTTCATTTCATTTTATTTCATTTAAGTTACAGTTTGCACATTTAATATTAAAAGAATAACTCAAAGGGATAGGAGGGGCATCAATGACCGCAAGCGGGGGCACGGCCCATGAATGCCACACCATCATTATGCCGCATAGTACTGCATGGTACTGCTCACTTTTGGAAGGTTTTCCACTGTGTACAGTACCTAGTACCGCATATTTTTTTATTACCACCTCGGTTGAGGTTCCAAGTGTACTGTACCAATACCAAAATGTGACGTGTTTACACACAGATAACTGATTGGGCAGAGAGAATCGTTACCAGTGTCATTGGATTTGCAACACATAAATAGGTCTTTTAAAACGTTATATTGGCATTTAGTTTTATGTTTTGTGACAGTAAAATAGAGACGGAGACCCTTGACTCAACGCTAAATGCTACTTGAGCTTACCCTCGTGCGCCGTTGAGTGTACCAAATGATCATCGTCTGATCTTTTCTTTATGATTTCTCAAACTCTCTTGTATTTTAGAGTTATTTTGTTTTGCTGCCATCCGCTATCGATATGCTCCATAACTTCTGTGTTGTGCGTGTGTTTGTTGCGTTCACTTCGGCAGTAGAGGCGTCGCAACAATGACAATATATGAGGCGCCGTTTAGGGTGTAAATCAAACTGCGCTCATGAATACATATATAAAAGCGTGCATACACATATATACTTTGCTCGCATATACATGTATACTTTTGAATGTTCAAGCAAACACATATGAAAATCATACCAATACATCTTATGTTAATAATGCATGCATATACACTTTTTCGCACATACATATAAACTCTAGCGTGCAAACACATCTATAAAACACTCGCACATACATACAAACTCTGCGTGCATACACATCTATAAAACACTCGCGCATACATACAAACTCTGCGTGCATACACATCTATAACACTCGCACATACATACAAACTCTGCGTGCATACACATCTATAACACTCGCACATACATACAAACTCTGCGTGCATACACATCTATAAAACACTCGCACATACATACAAACTTTGCATGAGTAGTAATTTCATATGTGGATGTGCGTGAACTTTTCTGTGTAAACGGAAGGCATTTCTCTGTAACCGGAAGGCATTTCACTGTAACCGGAAGGCATTTCACTGTAAATGGAAATATTCTTCATTTAGATCAGCATGAATCTGAGAGTGACAATAGCCTTGACGTTTATTAGTAGGGCTATTTGCTTGTGCAACCCCGCTAACAATTTTTGGTATTTTTGATATTTCCCTAACGTTAGTTTTTTGTTCCCAGAACGTTATTTTCTAAGGCTCGTTTTTGGTTCTTCAGGAAAGTTTTATTTACGTTAATAGAACGTAAGTTTCTGGTTCCCATAACGTTCTGTTACGTTACTCTAACTTTATTTCCGTAGAGACAACCAAAAACAAAACTTTAATAAACTTTCTGGGAGAGAAACATTCCCAGAACGTTAACCTAAAATATTTTCTCTGGTCCGTTTGGCATAACTACACGTCTGTAATGAATCAATCCATGCTGTGTTTTTATCCATCGCTTGTCTAATCTAATTAAAATAAGTAAAATAAATCATCACACATAAAATGAAGGATCAAATCAATGCATTATATTATTCTTTCGCCTATTAATTCCCTTTTCATTACTGAAGTAGCTGATTTAAACAGTGCAGTATATAATTTATAATAAAACCACACTGTGTGTAGGCCAACCTCAACATACATTTTAGATATTTAAATAAACTAACCAATGACTTCAACAGAATATTTAAAGCAGATTTTTATTGAGAATAAAGAATAAACATTTAATTATCTTCGGGATAACAATATTCTTGTCTCACTAGAGAAGTATAGCGCGGCTCCGTCTTCAGATATAACTATCAAAAGCTCCGAGTTTCAACCTTATGTTACCCCTCGCCTCGTTCTTGCATGGGTAGAAAACCCTTGGGCTTTAAAGTATACACAAGGGGACAAGGTTTTCTAAAAAATAAGAATTTATTTTTTTACAGAGTTTATGAGAATAGCAGATAAATTCTTCCATCGAAGACAAAAACATGTAACAACTGTTTTCCTTCCCTCTCTCAACAGGTATAATTTATCTTTGGCCAGACCCAGGTACAATGGCAGCCTAAACACAGGACCACTCCAGACCCAAAGTAACTCATATGCCAAGTCCCCAAACTCAAAATACAATTCAAACAAAAACAAACATAAAACATGCCAAAAGCAACACCACACCAAACCACACACAAGAGAGTAGTCCACGTGCGGTAGGTGCCAATGTTGTCTGGAGCATGTCCTAATGGCCAGACAATGCAAGACTGGGAAGGGACATAAACAAACAAACAAAGAAAAAAAAGAAACCACCTCGCTGGTAAGTCCAATACACCACAATCGTAGCCCTCAGCTAGATTGGAAACGTACTCCACCCACGTACAGGGACAGACCAGCGAAGGGAAAACTGAACCAAAAACAAAAACAGGAGGAACAGCAAACAACTACATCTACTACAAAAAAACACAGAAATACACTTTATTATTCAAATAACAATACAACTATTTATTTTAATCATGTTACCTTTAAAAGCCTTTCAACCCTATATAAAAACAGTTTCAATTACCTGCAATACTGCCATCACCACTGACCCGATTTCCTCAAACCACCCAGCATTACCGTTGGTCTATGAGATTGTGACGCACGTATCTACATTTAAAAAAGATTCGTGACTTAACACAGGGCTGTGTGACCATGA
The DNA here is from genome assembly GCF_015846415.1 of Triplophysa dalaica. Taxonomy (NCBI): domain Eukaryota; kingdom Metazoa; phylum Chordata; class Actinopteri; order Cypriniformes; family Nemacheilidae; genus Triplophysa; species Triplophysa dalaica. The sequence goes on from NC_079559.1 coordinate 20,819,696, forward strand.
AAACAACATTCACTTAGCCTACCTGATCAGGGCACAAACGACAACTAGAGCACACCCACGCACTTGCGATCCAGACAAACGGACCGCACCTCATATTTTGGCGTCCTCTCCATTGCCCGCTTATAAACCCCCAACCATGTACTCGGCCACGCCCTACACAAAAAAGGAGCTAGCTCACCGGCTACACTTACATCAATTTTTTAAATAAATAATAAACCGCTAAACTAATGCGTTAGTGCGTGAGGTAAAACGAAATGACCACTAATTTTTAAATGACGGGAGTGCGCGGCAAAGCGGAGAATGCACGTGTTCAAGCACACATACAGACAACCACACTTAAGAAATACACAAGGATTTATATAATTGTATTTTCATTTAGCTTAACTAGTTTATTATTTTCAGCCATTAAAGGGCACATTTATTAATTTAATTTAATCAGTTTAACATGTGTTAATGTGGTCTTACATTTTCTGTATTGCACATGTCATTGACGTTAACCAACTTTGACTATTTTAACCATTAAAAAACAAAACAAAAAAAGAACCACCAGAGAACATTATTTGCTGGTTATATTCTGGTTGCAAAATAATAACCAAAAAAGAGCCATCAGAGAACGCTATTTTCTGGTTGGGTCCGGTGTGGACACCGGTGTGAGGCACTTTAAAACGCTATTAAAGAAATCGGCTATATCATGTTCATCGCAACTTGCACAAGCAAGCAAAGCATTAGTAAACGTTAAGGCAAATATCGCTCTCAGATGTTGATCTCAATGAAGAAGACTTCCGGTTACACTGAAATGCCTTCCGTTTACACTGAAAAGTTCACGCACATCAACATATGAAATTACTACGTATGCAAAGTTTGTATGTATGCGCGAGTGTTTTATAGATGTGTATGCACGCAGAGTTTGTATGTATGTGCGAGTGTTTTATAGATGTGTATGCACGCAGAGTTTGTATGTATGTGCGAGTGTTTTATAGATGTGTTTGCACGCAGAGTTTGTATGTATGTGCGAGTGTTTTATAGATGTGTTTGCACGCAGAGTTTGTATGTATGTGCGAGTGTTTTATAGATGTGTTTGCACGCAGAGTTTGTATGTATGTGCGAGTGTTTTATAGATGTGTTTGCACGCAGAGTTTGTATGTATGTGCGAGTGTTTTATAGATGTGTTTGCACGCAGAGTTTGTATGTATGTGCGAGTGTTTTATAGATGTGTATGCACGCAGAGTTTGTATGTATGTGCGAGTGTTTTATAGATGTGTTTGCACGCAGAGTTTGTATGTATGTGCGAGTGTTTTATAGATGTGTATGCACGCAGAGTTTGTATGTATGTGCGAGTGTTTTATAGATGTGTTTGCACGCAGAGTTTGTATGTATGTGCGAGTGTTTTATAGATGTGTATGCACGCAGAGTTTGTATGTATGTGCGAGTGTTTTATAGATGTGTTTGCACGCAGAGTTTGTATGTATGTGCGAGTGTTTTATAGATGTGTATGCACGCAGAGTTTGTATGTATGTGCGAGTGTTTTATAGATGTGTATGCACGCAGAGTTTGTATGTATGTGCGAGTGTTTTATAGATGTGTATGCACGCAGAGTTTGTATGTATGTGCGAGTGTTTTATAGATGTGTATGCACGCAGAGTTTGTATGTATGTGCGAGTGTTTTATAGATGTGTATCCACGCAGAGTTTGTATGTATGTGCGAGTGTTTTATAGATGTGTATCCACGCAGAGTTTGTATGTATGTGCGAGTGTTTTATAGATGTGTTTGCACGCAGAGTTTGTATGTATGTGCGAGTGTTTTATAGATGTGTTTGCACGCAGAGTTTGTATGTATGTGCGAGTGTTTTATAGATGTGTATGCACGCAGAGTTTGTATGTATGTGCGAGTGTTTTATAGATGTGTATGCACGCAGAGTTTGTATGTATGTGCGAGTGTTTTATAGATGTGAATGCACGCAGAGTTTGTATGTATGTGCGAGTGTTTTATAGATGTGTATGCACGCAGAGTTTGTATGTATGTGCGAGTGTTATAGATGTGTATGCACGCAGAGTTTGTATGTATGTGCGAGTGTTTTATAGATGTGTATGCACGCAGAGTTTGTATGTATGTGCGAGTGTTTTATAGATGTGTTTGCACGCAGAGTTTGTATGTATGTGCGAGTGTTTTATAGATGTGTATGCACGCAGAGTTTGTATGTATGTGCGAGTGTTTTATAGATGTGTATGCACGCAGAGTTTGTATGTATGTGCGAGTGTTTTATAGATGTGTATGCACGCAGAGTTTGTATGTATGTGCGAGTGTTTTATAGATGTGTATGCACGCAGAGTTTGTATGTATGTGCGAGTGTTTTATAGATGTGTATGCACGCAGAGTTTGTATGTATGTGCGAGTGTTTTATAGATGTGTATCCACGCAGAGTTTGTATGTATGTGCGAGTGTTTTATAGATGTGTTTGCACGCAGAGTTTGTATGTATGTGCGAGTGTTTTATAGATGTGTTTGCACGCAGAGTTTGTATGTATGTGCGAGTGTTTTATAGATGTGTATGCACGCAGAGTTTGTATGTATGTGCGAGTGTTTTATAGATGTGTTTGCACGCAGAGTTTGTATGTATGTGCGAGTGTTTTATAGATGTGTATGCACGCAGAGTTTGTATGTATGTGCGAGTGTTTTATAGATGTGTATGCACGCAGAGTTTGTATGTATGTGCGAGTGTTTTATAGATGTGTATGCACGCAGAGTTTGTATGTATGTGCGAGTGTTTTATAGATGTGTATGCACGCAGAGTTTGTATGTATGTGCGAGTGTTTTATAGATGTGTATCCACGCAGAGTTTGTATGTATGCGCGAGTGTTTTATAGATGTGTATGCACGCAGAGTTTGTATGTATGCGCGAGTGTTTTATAGATGTGTATGCACGCAGAGTTTGTATGTATGTGCGAGTGTTTTATAGATGTGTATGCACGCAGAGTTTGTATGTATGTGCGAGTGTTTTATAGATGTGTATGCACGCAGAGTTTGTATGTATGTGCGAGTGTTTTATAGATGTGTATCCACGCAGAGTTTGTATGTATGTGCGAGTGTTTTATAGATGTGTATGCACGCAGAGTTTGTATGTATGTGCGAGTGTTTTATAGATGTGTTTGCACGCAGAGTTTGTATGTATGTGCGAGTGTTTTATAGATGTGTTTGCACGCAGAGTTTGTATGTATGTGCGAGTGTTTTATAGATGTGTTTGCACGCAGAGTTTGTATGTATGTGCGAGTGTTTTATAGATGTGTTTGCACGCAGAGTTTGTATGTATGTGCGAGTGTTTTATAGATGTGTATGCACGCAGAGTTTGTATGTATGTGCGAGTGTTTTATAGATGTGTATGCACGCAGAGTTTGTATGTATGTGCGAGTGTTTTATAGATGTGAATGCACGCAGAGTTTGTATGTATGTGCGAGTGTTTTATAGATGTGTTTGCACGCAGAGTTTGTATGTATGTGCGAGTGTTTTATAGATGTGTTTGCACGCAGAGTTTGTATGTATGTGCGAGTGTTTTATAGATGTGTTTGCACGCAGAGTTTGTATGTATGCGCGAGTGTTATAGATGTGTTTGCACGCAGAGTTTGTATGTATGTGCGAGTGTTTTATTGATGTGTATGCACGCAGAGTTTGTATGTATGTGCGAGTGTTTTATAGATGTGTTTGCACGCAGAGTTTGTATGTATGCGCGAGTGTTATAGATGTGTTTGCACGCAGAGTTTGTATGTATGTGCGAGTGTTTTATTGATGTGTATGCACGCAGAGTTTGTATGTATGTGCGAGTGTTTTATAGATGTGTTTGCACGCAGAGTTTGTATGTATGTGCGAGTGTTATAGATGTGTATGCACGCAGAGTTTGTATGTATGTGCGAGTGTTTTATAGATGTGTGTGTACTCAGAGTTTGTGTGAATGTGCGAGTGTTTTATAGATGTGTTTGCACGCAGAGTTTGTATGTATGTGCGAGTGTTTTATAGATGTGTATGCACGCAGAGTTTGTATGTATGTGCGAGTGTTTTATAGATGTGTTTGCACGCAGAGTTTGTATGTATGTGCGAGTGTTTTATAGATGTGTATGCACGCAGAGTTTGTATGTATGTGCGAGTGTTTTATAGATGTGTTTGCACGCAGAGTTTGTATGTATGTGCGAGTGTTTTATAGATGTGTATGCACGCAGAGTTTGTATGTATGTGCGAGTGTTTTATAGATGTGTTTGCACGCAGAGTTTGTATGTATGTGCGAGTGTTTTATAGATGTGTTTGCACGCAGAGTTTGTATGTATGTGCGAGTGTTTTATAGATGTGAATGCACGCAGAGTTTGTATGTATGTGCGAGTGTTTTATAGATGTGAATGCACGCAGAGTTTGTATGTATGTGCGAGTGTTTTATAGATGTGTATGCACGCAGAGTTTGTATGTATGTGCGAGTGTTTTATAGATGTGTTTGCACGCAGAGTTTGTATGTATGTGCGAGTGTTTTATAGATGTGAATGCACGCAGAGTTTGTATGTATGTGCGAGTGTTTTATAGATGTGTTTGCACGCAGAGTTTGTATGTATGTGCGAGTGTTTTATAGATGTGTTTGCACGCAGAGTTTGTATGTATGTGCGAGTGTTTTATAGATGTGTATGCACGCAGAGTTTGTATGTATGTGCGAGTGTTTTATAGATGTGTTTGCACGCAGAGTTTGTATGTATGTGCGAGTGTTATAGATGTGTATGCACGCAGAGTTTGTATGTATGTGCGAGTGTTTTATAGATGTGAATGCACGCAGAGTTTGTATGTATGTGCGAGTGTTTTATAGATGTGTATGCACGCAGAGTTTGTATGTATGTGCGAGTGTTTTATAGATGTGTATGCACGCAGAGTTTGTATGTATGTGCGAGTGTTTTATAGATGTGTTTGCACGCAGAGTTTGTATGTATGTGCGAGTGTTTTATAGATGTGTTTGCACGCAGAGTTTGTATGTATGTGCGAGTGTTTAATAGATGTGTATGCACGCAGAGTTTGTATGTATGTGCGAGTGTTTTATAGATGTGTTTGCACGCAGAGTTTGTATGTATGTGCGAGTGTTTTATAGATGTGTTTGCACGCAGAGTTTGTATGTATGTGCGAGTGTTTAATAGATGTGTTTGCACGCAGAGTTTGTATGTATGTGCGAGTGTTATAGATGTGTATGCACGCAGAGTTTGTATGTATGTGCGAGTGTTTTATAGATGTGTTTGCACGCAGAGTTTGTATGTATGTGCGAGTGTTTATAGATGTGTATGCACGCAGAGTTTGTATGTATGTGCGAGTGTTTTATAGATGTGTATGCACGCAGAGTTTGTATGTATGTGCGAGTGTTTTATAGATGTGTATGCACGCAGAGTTTGTATGTATGTGCGAGTGTTTTATAGATGTGTATGCACGCAGAGTTTGTATGTATGTGCGAGTGTTTTATAGATGTGTATGCACGCAGAGTTTGTATGTATGTGCGAGTGTTTAATAGATGTGTTTGCACGCAGAGTTTGTATGTATGTGCGAGTGTTTATAGATGTGTATGCACGCAGAGTTTGTATGTATGTGCGAGTGTTTTATAGATGTGTATGCACGCAGAGTTTGTATGTATGTGCGAGTGTTTTATAGATGTGTATGCACGCAGAGTTTGTATGTATGTGCGAGTGTTTTATAGATGTGTATGCACGCAGAGTTTGTATGTATGTGCGAGTGTTTTATAGATGTGTTTGCACGCAGAGTTTGTATGTATGTGCGAGTGTTTATAGATGTGTATGCACGCAGAGTTTGTATGTATGTGCGAGTGTTTTATAGATGTGTATGCACGCAGAGTTTGTATGTATGTGCGAGTGTTTTATAGATGTGTTTGCACGCAGAGTTTGTATGTATGTGCGAGTGTTTTATAGATGTGTATGCACGCAGAGTTTGTATGTATGTGCGAGTGTTTTATAGATGTGTATGCACGCAGAGTTTGTATGTATGTGCGAGTGTTTTATAGATGTGTATGCACGCAGAGTTTGTATGTATGTGCGAGTGTTTTATAGATGTGTATGCACGCAGAGTTTGTATGTATGTGCGAGTGTTTTATAGATGTGTATGCACGCAGAGTTTGTATGTATGTGCGAGTGTTTTATAGATGTGTTTGCACGCAGAGTTTGTATGTATGTGCGAGTGTTTTATAGATGTGTATGCACGCAGAGTTTGTATGTATGTGCGAGTGTTTTATAGATGTGTATGCACGCAGAGTTTGTATGTATGTGCGAGTGTTATAGATGTGTATGCACGCAGAGTTTGTATGTATGTGCGAGTGTTTTATAGATGTGTATGCACGCAGAGTTTGTATGTATGTGCGAGTGTTTTATAGATGTGTATGCACGCAGAGTTTGTATGTATGTGCGAGTGTTTTATAGATGTGTATGCACGCAGAGTTTGTATGTATGTGCGAGTGTTTTATAGATGTGTTTGCACGCAGAGTTTGTATGTATGTGCGAGTGTTTTATAGATGTGTTTGCACGCAGAGTTTGTATGTATGTGCGAGTGTTTTATAGATGTGTATGCACGCAGAGTTTGTATGTATGTGCGAGTGTTTTATAGATGTGTATGCACGCAGAGTTTGTATGTATGTGCGAGTGTTTTATAGATGTGTTTGCACGCAGAGTTTGTATGTATGTGCGAGTGTTTTATAGATGTGTATGCACGCAGAGTTTGTATGTATGTGCGAGTGTTTTATAGATGTGTATGCACGCAGAGTTTGTATGTATGTGCGAGTGTTTTATAGATGTGTATGCACGCAGAGTTTGTATGTATGTGCGAGTGTTTTATAGATGTGTATGCACGCAGAGTTTGTATGTATGTGCGAGTGTTTTATAGATGTGTTTGCACGCAGAGTTTGTATGTATGTGCGAGTGTTTTATAGATGTGTATGCACGCAGAGTTTGTATGTATGTGCGAGTGTTTTATAGATGTGTATGCACGCAGAGTTTGTATGTATGTGCGAGTGTTTTATAGATGTGTATGCACGCAGAGTTTGTATGTATGTGCGAGTGTTTTATAGATGTGTATGCACGCAGAGTTTGTATGTATGTGCGAGTGTTTTATAGATGTGTATGCACGCAGAGTTTGTATGTATGTGCGAGTGTTTTATAGATGTGTTTGCACGCAGAGTTTGTATGTATGTGCGAGTGTTTTATAGATGTGTATGCACGCAGAGTTTGTATGTATGTGCGAGTGTTTTATAGATGTGTATGCACGCAGAGTTTGTATGTATGTGCGAGTGTTTTATAGATGTGTATGCACGCAGAGTTTGTATGTATGTGCGAGTGTTTTATAGATGTGTTTGCACGCAGAGTTTGTATGTATGTGCGAGTGTTTTATAGATGTGTATGCACGCAGAGTTTGTATGTATGTGCGAGTGTTTTATAGATGTGTATGCACGCAGAGTTTGTATGTATGTGCGAGTGTTTTATAGATGTGTATGCACGCAGAGTTTGTATGTATGTGCGAGTGTTTTATAGATGTGTATGCACGCAGAGTTTGTATGTATGTGCGAGTGTTTTATAGATGTGTTTGCACGCAGAGTTTGTATGTATGTGCGAGTGTTTTATAGATGTGTATGCACGCAGAGTTTGTATGTATGTGCGAGTGTTTTATAGATGTGTATGCACGCAGAGTTTGTATGTATGTGCGAGTGTTTTATAGATGTGTATGCACGCAGAGTTTGTATGTATGTGCGAGTGTTTTATAGATGTGTATGCACGCAGAGTTTGTATGTATGTGCGAGTGTTTTATAGATGTGTATGCACGCAGAGTTTGTATGTATGTGCGAGTGTTTTATAGATGTGTATCCACGCAGAGTTTGTATGTATGTGCGAGTGTTTTATAGATGTGTATGCACGCAGAGTTTGTATGTATGTGCGAGTGTTTTATAGATGTGTATGCACGCAGAGTTTGTATGTATGTGCGAGTGTTTTATTGATGTGTATCCACGCAGAGTTTGTATGTATGTGCGAGTGTTTTATAGATGTGTTTGCACGCAGAGTTTATATGTATGCGCGAAAAAGTGTATATGCATGCATTATTAACATAAGATGTATTGGTATGATTTTCATATGTGTTTGCTTGAACATTCAAAAGTATACATGTATATGCGAGCAAAGTATATATGTGTATGCACTATATGTATTCATGAGCGCAGTTTGATTTTTACCCTAAACCAATAGCATCTTGCTGCAGACGAGATGCACTGTCAGACACATGCACTCTCAGCCGCACATGCGCACTCGTCACATGCACTCTCAGCCGCGCATGCGCACTCGTCACATGCACGCGCTGACGTATTTCACGAGGTGAACTGTAATATTCTATTAATAAAATGTGAAGGTTACTGCTTTTTAAGAGTACCGTGAATACTGGTGGTTCGGGACAAGGCCTGGTATTTATTATAATTATAGCTGAAATACATTAATGAACATCTACACTAATAATGAAAATACATTACTAAATAAAACCTTTTCTTGTACACCTATTCTTCTGGCCTAAAATTATAAACAAACACACATATATACACAAATGGTTCATTCTACAATAAACAGGTGCTTGTTAATCAATGGTTTAATGAAACAGTTTTATTATATAGACATACATAAAGAGCAGGACAGGTCATATGTGGCATTGTGAAAAAATGTAACATAAAATCAACCCAAAACAAAAAATGGACAACCCTGTTCAATTTTGTACTCTACAAAAGACTCTAAGGTGCATTTTGTCCACCACATTTTCTAAAAATGTATGCATGTCCTGCATAAAAGTAAAAACAAACATCAGAGGCTCTACACTATCATGTTCTATGACATCTATAGTGAAGAACTGTTCCAAGGCCTCTGCAGCTTCATCATCCTCTAGCACATTATGAGTGGAAGCTGAACTGAGCCAAGGAGATCCCCAGAGTTCTCCAAGCACCACTGACTGGCAGTTTTAAGATCCGTCATGACACGCTCCTAAGAAACAACAATGCAGGAGATGATAAATAAAAATATGCTGAACAATAATGGCTACAACCTCTCTAACAAAACCTACTTTTCGTGGAGACTGAACCACCTGCTTCTCCGATGCAAACTCACAGTTGAATAGAATGGTTTCATCTACCTAAAAAGCAAATATACATTTTTGTTACCTTTACAACTACCTTTTTAAGGTTCCTGGTACTTTTCCTGAGGAGTTACCTGAGAAGTTACCTGTCCGTCAAAAGGCTCTTCCTGTTAGGGGAGAAAATACAGCACAAGTTTACCAAGTTAGTCATGACAACATGCCATTTTTAACCTTATGATTAGTATATGCTTTTACCTGAGAGATTTCTTCCACCTTCCTTTTTTGCAACCTATATATAGGCTGCTGATCACCTCTAAGGAAGGCTTTGGACTCCTCAGTATAGTGAGCAAACAATTTTCCATGCCTGGAAAATAGTGATTGAATTTTAAGATTAATTCTTTCTCATAAAAGCTTTAAATATTCAAAATACAAACAATTCCACACATTGTCTAAAAAATAACTATAAAGTGCAGGTCACCTACAAACTTTCCTGTGAGTTGTCAAGCAACGCTACAAAATTAATTTAGATAACGTTAGTTCTTCAATAAATTACTGTATGAAGAACAGGTATCGTTACCCAAGTATCATAGATGCGATATATCTACCATTAATTATAAGGATTAAGTTAGTTTTCGAAAACATTATCTTAGATGTAAAAGTATTGTTTTAATATATATCTAATACTGTATGAATGAAATCAATATACTTACAACATTCGTCTGATAATGTTAAAGAACGTTTTCGATTACATTTGTCAAATAATTCATAATAACACTTTTACTTCGACTTAATCTTGTTTGAGAATAAATAAATAGATAAATTGAATATTTAATAAATATACTTACAATTGGCCTGTAGGTGCATTTAATTCACACACGTGTCTGACAGTTTGATGTAATGCGCATGCGCGGCTGAGACTGCATGTGTCGGAGTGCGCATGCGCCGCTGACAGTGCATCTAGCCTGAGAGTGCATCTGGTCTGCAGCCAGACCCTTCTCCCCTAAACGGCGCCTCATAACAAAACGTTTATAATCCCCACCCACTTTGAAGCGCTGCTAGACTGCTGTGGAAAAGCAAATTGACCCGAAGTGAAATGAACTGAGCCAAGTCGTACTAAACCTGATGGTACCATCCAGTGGAAAAGCACCAATACATGGAGAGCAAGCCAGGAAGGAACACCTGGTAGGTTCCAGGGAGCTCTTTACATTTTGTTTTTCATTTCATGAAGATCTGGAATATTTTTTGTGTGAAACACATGACACTAACTAAGAGTTAATGCTTCTTTTCAAGAGTTTACATTTTCTAAGAAATTTCGTTCATATAAGAAATGCATGACTTCATTTTCAATTTTTGGACATTGAAAGTCTATACTTTGTGCCTGTTTGTTATAAAATGAACAGAGATTATGTAGATATTATGAACCTTAAGTAGATATTATATCTAGTAAAATAGAAAGCACTATGCAAATAATAACTAAATAAAACTGTAGGTTATGTATTTTCTAAGGTTTTCAGATATTGTACACAAGTCAACAAAATCTATGCGATAATAAGAACATAAGATACAAAAACTAGAGGTTGCACGATCTGCGCTAAACCACATATGGTTCCGGTCTGAGACTGGTTGTCTGGATTTTGTGTCCTGAAATGCGCGGTGATGCGCGCTGTTATATCCACAGTTTATATAACATTCATCACCCAAATGCAGTGAAGAAACAAACACCTGAACTTTTCACATGTATGCTCTCTATCTCTCTCCTGCACACAAGTGAAAGTGACGTCTGCGCATGCTCCTTCTCCTGCTCTCCTGTGGCCATGTCGTGTGCTTTTCCTGGAGAATTGTCCAATAAGGGACTAAGGAAAACTGTTACAAAACAGTTTTATATTAGAGGTGCACCGATTGATCGGCCAGAAACCGGAATCGGCCGGTTTTCGCATGATCGGTTGTGAACGGTAACCGGCCGGTCAGTCTCACGTCTTGCAGATTCGAAGCCGATCGTATGTTGCCAGCATCGCATACACACATGTAATGCACAGACAATTTTTGACTGTCCAGTAGTTCACCTTCGCTGCTCCGTCTACTTCGGGTATGTAGTTCATGCTAACTGTGATGCTAAACTCTGACACATGCTAAACTCATGTTGAAGTCGTTCACTATGTGTAAAACAAATGTTAATTCCATTCAACCCGATTAATTGTCTTACGTTAAAACTATGGTCATTTCACTGAGGGAAAATGACATTCAACACGACTTGAAAAAAAATCCTATATTTAAAAAATCCTTTTTATAAAAACTATAAAAAATGTATAAATCAATCAATATTTGTGATATGTATCTGATTGAGTTCTTTTCTAACACAAAAAAGGGCAAATACTGTACATATACATATTTAGAGTAGAATTCACTCACATGTTTTTTATATACTGTCAATTATAGTTTGTGGTTATAAAATTGGAATCGGCAAAAATCGGAATCGGCAGGTTTCTCTTATAATAAAATGCCAAAAAACGGAAATGCCAAAGAAAATTGCAATCGGTGCATCTCTATTATATATGTTCGAAAAAAACTTTCCAAAACCTGTACAGTCGCTGGGGGAGTTTATCGAGCACAGAAGTAGTACGTTATACACCCAACTCGTTTTTTGACAAGTTGACCTTGTTGAGAAGGTCAGAGAAGACAGCGTTTGAGAAGACAGCACGTTTAACATTGTAAAGAAGTCAGAATGCATGACACACCGTTGCAGCACCCCTTTAAGATCTTCAACACTTGACTCATAAGCATTAGCCAAAGCGACAATCTCTTCCTCCCTCAAAAATCTACAGCTTGTCGGATTTAGAGCCTGGATGCATTTCATGGTGTTGCAATTGGTCTCTGAAAAAACGCCTTCCCATTTCCCCAACCATGGTGTCCAAGACAGGGCAGAACACTTTGGCTCAAAAAAGATCCTTGCTGTCTGGTTCTACATGATGTCCAAGTGTTGGAGTGATTAATCCACTATACTTTGACCACTGTACTTCAAGCCATTTTTGATGGACATAAGATCAAGACCAGAACACAAAGTTTTTCCAACAAAGAAATTAAGTGCATGTGGAACATTTTTGGCGGAATCTACAATGCCCAGGTTGAGACAATGCACATAAAATGCATGCTTGGCCACAGTCTTTATTCTTGCTTGCACACCTGAAATGGCGCCAATCATTACATCTGCCCATTATACCCCTGACTTACCAGTTTTTTCTTGTACTCCAATCCATAGTTCGCCAATCAGCCAATTATTTTCTCAGTTAAGCCAGTAACATCAAGCTTTTCTGCCTCTTGAAATTCTAGAAAGGTCTCGTAAATCAGACCATTGTAATAGTATCTCAGAACAATTTACATAACTTTTTTTTCTGAACATCTTGTTTCAGCTACGATCACATAAAATTGTACACTCTCTTTAACTTTTTTTGCATGATTTCCTCTTTCACCATTTGGATGTCAATTGGATTCAGTCAAGAGAGGCTGAAGTGAAGTTCCTAGATTTGTTTTGTGTACGTGCAAGACTCTCAGTTTTGAATGCTTATATATTCTAAAAGCTATCTTGTCAGTGCATATCAGTTTATTAATGTTTTTAAGGCTAAACTATTTTTTATAAAAATAACTTTCATTTAGATTTCAGAGCATCTTTAAAGTCTTTAAAGACTCATTACTTTTTTTATTTAAAAGTGTCACAGGTAAACCACAGACGGGAGAATACACCAAACATGACACTTATTTGGAACACACTTTAACAGATAAGTAGACTTAACTTTTAATAAGGTAAATATAAAAACTGCCCTGATAAAGATAAAACTGGAAATAACTTCTTATGGCAAAATTTCAGAATCGCAAAAGAGTAATTCTGCTTTTGTTTTTACACAACTGTTTTATGTTTTTGAAATTAACGATGCAGTTTAGCCATTGGTGTTTGTCTTATAGTCAGACTCTTCTATGCGGCAGAGATTATGCTTTTGTAAAATGCCTTTTAGTGTAAGCTCAGAACACAAGACGGCTGGACGGAGGTTCGATTTCCGCAATCAAGAAAAGTGGCGTGATGCATCTCCTGAAGAATATAATCTGACAGAATTATTTCCAATCCGGATCTACGGATTTTCCCTTTAAGCTCATTCAGAAATAAAAGGGCAGGACCTGGCTGTATGGATGAGTTTCATCAGAGTGCTAGCTTGCTTCAGAGTCTGAAAATGGAGTCGACTGTAGCATCTGAAGTTTCTCTGCTCAATGCTTCAGTGAATGATGCCATTATGTCAAGGTTTGGCTACACCATTCTGGCCGTTATCATTGGTTTCTTCTCAGTGTGTGGCATCATATTGAACGTGACGGTGATCGTGGTGACTCTCCGGCACAGACAGCTTCGTCAGCCGCTCAACTTTGCTCTGGTCAACCTGGCTGTGGCCGATCTCGGCTGTGCAGTGTTTGGGGGGCTGCCAACAGTGGTGACCAATGGCATGGGCTACTTCAGTCTGGGCAGAGTGGGATGTGTTCTGGAGGGTTTCGCCGTTGCCTTTTTTGGTAAGTGTATCTTTTGAAATACGTTAGACATTTAAACGAAGTAAGTTCTTGAGATATGTCAATTTAGTGTTAGGAAAGCTTGGTGTCTTTACACTTGATGTATAAATCGATCTGACACACAGACTTTGATAAAAGAAGGCGAAGCATTTTCATATATCTAAAGGTCCATATTTAACGATCCTAAACAAATATCTCTTTCTGCCGCAGGTATTGCCGGTCTGTGTTCTGTTGCGATCATTGCGGTCGAGCGCTCTCTGGTGGTTTGCAGACCCGTGGGTTCGGTTATCTTTCAGACGAGGCATGCGGTGATGGGAGTGATTGTGGCCTGGCTCTGGTCATTCCTGTGGAACACTCCTCCACTGTTCGGGTGGGGTGGATTTGAGCTCGAGGGCGTGAGGACGTCTTGTGCTCCAGACTGGTACAGCAGAGACCCGGGAAACGTCTCCTACATCACCTGCTACTTTCTCCTCTGCTTTGCACTTCCGTTCTCCGTCATTATCGTCTCCTACATGCGTCTCTTATGGACCCTACGACAGGTAAAAACCTTCACGCCTTCAGAAAGATGTCATGACGCTCTGATATCACTTTATATATTACAATGGTCAGTTTTCACGTATGTCCAGATCAATCTGAAAACAGATTGCAGTTACAAATGCATTAACAATAATATTTTGTTTCGGTTTTGTTTTGTGCACAGCCAATAGACATGTGTTTTACAGGCATGTGATTCACCACACAGACACTATTATGATTGACAGTGAGCATTTTAAAATGATAATGCAGTAATATATCTGAACGAGATCTCGCACAAGTATACAAATGATTTCTTTGAATCACAGGTGAGTAAACTGAAGATGTCAGAGGGGGGAAGCACCGCTCGAGCAGAGATGCAGGTGGCCTGTATGGTGGTTGTCATGGTGATGGCCTTCCTGCTCACGTGGCTCCCCTATGCTGCTTTTGCTCTTTCTGTCATTTTTGACCCCACACTTTACATTGACCCCATCATCGCCACAGTTCCCATGTATCTGGCCAAGAGCAGCACTGTTTTTAACCCCATCATCTACATCTTTATGAACAGACAGGTGAGAGTCTACCTCATGCTTACATCACATCATTTATCTGTCTGGACTGATGTAATATTGCTCATTCATTCTAATATCCTGTATGAACATTTATATCGTCATTGTCATTTTGAAAACATACAGGTACAACTTCAGGAAATGGAAAATCCCTGTCCTTTTTCAGTGATGATACTGTGTTGTCAAAGTTGACAAGCACTTTTTAATGCTTTTTATTGTTTAGATATTTGTAAACTCAGTGACTAACATAAAAGGTAACTAAACAAATCGAAATCACGAATCACAATTGAATCACCCTCATGTCATTCTAATCCCCTTTGATTTAACTTCTCCTTTGAATCACAGCCGCCCTTAGGTTTAGGCACTCATATGTACATACACAATAGTACTTGTGTTATAGTACGCTATTATATATCAAATTAATCATGAAAATGACTTTTTTAGTGTAAGGATAGTTTTGGTTAAAGGTGTGCTAAATTGTCAATTATTAACACTCAGTTTTTTTACTGCAAATTATCACCCCAAACTATTAATTTAAATGTAGGCCTTTACATTGGTCAAAAGCATTTTACATCTCATCTTTATAATGTGTGAGTGTGATGCAGAACTCTATCTCTCTCTCGTTGTGTCATTGCATCAGTTCAGAGAGCATGCTGTGGCATTCCTTCTCTGTGGCAGAAGTGGGTGGTCTACTGAACCGGCGAGGTCAGAGGAAGACACCACCATCACCTCCATCACCAGGAGTAACAGAGTCACGCCTTCATAATCACATTGCTTCTTCACAAGTGCAGGACATAATGAACCTGGAGCAAGACTAGTGATGAGGAGTCGCCTCCTAATATGCCTGAGAAGTATTTGACTTTTTAAATTTGATGTTCCCATTGGCTCAGACCACATCCCTGGTACGGATGATTGGTAAAAACAAGCAAATTACATTTTAAGAACCAATAAAGACCACACAACAACTGAAACTGTGGTGCAATATAATGCACAAAGTATTAGTTTGCTTAAGTTACTCCAATGTCATTCTAGATGTACATGTCTTTCATTCTTTAGCCGAACACAAGTTGAGTCATTTTTATTAATATCCTGGCTCTTTCGAGGGAACTGGAGTCCCTGAAGTTCGAAAAAGTACATCCATCCATCATAAAAGTAACTCGTATGACTCCAGGGGATTAGAACATGATCCTGTTTCGATTGGAAGTAACCTAAGTCTAAGAGTCAAATCCATCAACTCCAGCAGTGGGAGGCGAGAGGCTGAGTTGACTCCAGAAAAACCAGGAATCGAGCACTGAACCTGTAACATCAGGGGTAACAATGTCACACCTCCACAGCATCTAAAGCCCGGAGTATAGTTCCCTTTCAACAAGTACGCGAGGGACAGCGTACAGTGGGAATTGCGCAAATTTCACTATCAGAATAATAGGCGTGAACTGTACGTGCAACACCAGAATTTTGTAGCTTCGTGTATATAGTAAGCGCAGGCTGGACATGCGCATCCCATTTCCTGTCCTGGGAGCATCAATTCAATGTAGTTGAAGAAAGCCTGACCCCTGTCGGCCCGGAGAGATATTGCAGGGCTCCAGACTCACTTTTTTACTAGTAGCACTCTAGCCCCTGACAAAAAATGTAGGGGTACACCTTAAATCAGTCAGCAATGCATTTATTCACATTTTCCCCAAAATAACTGTATAAGTGATACTGAAAATAATGTCTACAGAGCAGCTTCCTTATTGATTGCTGCTAAATAGAGAGACTCTGGATTCATTTGAACCAAATAAATTGTGCTTCTCCAAAAGGATGTTATTAAATTGTTTACAGTGTTACACATTAAAGCAAAATGGAAGGCTTTGTGTGGTGTTCTCACAGTGATTTTATTGTGTACTAAGTGACACTATTGTGACACTTTTCCTCACTCTCACAAAACGTAACGTCAAATATAACTTAACAAAACATTTGTCTGTCGTTTGTTCTTGCTGTGAACGGATTTGAAATGATGCAGCGATGTCTCTCAAGTAATCCACAGATAAATGACTTTAATTTAATCGTCTGCTATATCAAATCGTTCGTCCGCGGGCTCAAGAAATCAGTAACAGCAAACTGCAACACATAGTAATGCGCTCACATTGTGTATAAACTGATTGTGCATGTCCACTGCAGCTGCAACATCAGTGACATGTGAGTGACCCACACACTGATGCGCAGTTGACTATCACACAGCCTGCACTGATGGCGGGCTGCATTTCTTCTCGTCTTTCCACATTAAATAATTTGCAAGTCGCTCATGCGCGAGTACTTCTAAAAATGCTTGCGCTTTCTTGAAAACTGGTCACGAAATGCAACCCTTGAGTCGCCTTCTGGAGCCCTATATTAAAATATGTCGTAATGCGCATGCGTCAAAATCCATGCGTACACGTCAAAAGCAGTATACTTAGCAAGGCTGTGCGTTCGGGTGTACGCTTCCCCTACGGTACACGTAAAAAAACGAAGTATGCCACAGGCTTAAAGCTATTTAATTCCCAGCCGGTTTTATGGAAAAAATCTAATCTCTTGATGCTGTCAGTGGAAATTATATAATGATTAAATGACTAATGCTCTCCTGCTGTCTCTTTGATTTGATGAAGCATTGTAGAATAGCTTAAATTCCATGTAATCATATTATAGTTCATCTTCTCAGGCTCAAACCTTTCTTCCACCATATGTGAGAGTCTGTACATTAGATGATTAAACGAAGAGAAAGTAACACATCTTCCATGATTCTTCTTTGCAACTCTACAACTAGTTATTAATAACAAGTATTATAATTATAATAATACACAATTATTTCGTTAAACGCACTTAAGCGCGGTCCCGTACTGCAGGTGGCGTGAACGACTCGCTGGTTACAGTCCCCCCCCCCCAACGCAACGTCATCACTGCGCTGGACCGGAAGTCAAACTGGTTTCTGGTTAAACACCAGTGACGATGGTGTATGTGTCAAACGGTAAGTGTTAAAAACAAGTGTTGTTTACGTTTGTTCATTTTTCAGAACCGTGTCGCTTTCATTCTTTACACATTACCGAATACAGCAAACTGTGTGGATTAAATACCGTGACGTTTTGTGTTATGATGGCGTGTTTTTGTATGATAACTCGGTACGTTTATCAGCACAGTTTTGTGCGCTTCTCTTACATTAGGGTAAGAATGATGAACGATTGAGATGATGTGTGAGTTTAGGATAAACATTATACTTTGTAATATGATGAGTCCTGCTATGGTCACTCTAATGTGTTCGTGTTCATGAATGTTTAGGATGACGTTGCCTGGCGAGCATTAGCATACAGTTGTGCGATTTATAATTTCGCCACATTTGTTTCAATAACTTCTTATTGTTGTGTGTGTTATTCTTTGACGATAATCCGACAGTTTTACATGATGGAAACGAATACGTGTAAATGTTTTCGTTCTTCTTTCAGGTGAAGTCCTGGACAGCCGGACTCGGTCGCCATGGAGACTGTCGTTCTTTAGCGACCTCTTCTGGGGTGTAGTCGAGTTTGTTGGCTTGTTGTAAGCGTTGTTCGCTTTAAATCACGATGATTTTGCACAATGCTTTAAATGATGGATGTATGATCACCATCTTACTATTTGTATTTTCCATCAGCTTCCAGAGTATGGTTCAGCCCGATCTGTCTAAAGATGGAAACGCGGTCGCATCATCTCGCTTCAGTGACGGCAGAGGGTTTGTACACTTCATCTTCATCACGAGCACATGTTGTGTTGTGTGAATATTTCAATTGTAATTGTATCTCACAGACCTCCAGGGTTCCCTGGCCGCAGACGAATGGGCAGAATAAACCACGGTGCAGGACCCACCCCCCCTCCTATGGGCGGAGGAGGATGAGGACGGTAAGAAAGACTAAAGAAACTGACACTCATTCATGAGAACTGTGTGAAGAATAACAGGAGTTTCTATCTGTCGCACTCGCAGGTAAACGCCTGCGCACTGATGCAGGCGTAGGGGAGTGTGATGTGCTGCCCGCTGGATAGTCTTTCCAAATCACACAGTATGACACGCTCCTCTCCTCATGACTGCCACCGGTCTCATGGCCGTTTCTTGACGCTGCTCTGGGAATTCCTTCTCTAAGGGGCCAAAGTGGCTGATCACGGCAGTCAAACACACACACATACATACATACATACATACATACATACATACACACACACAGATGTTACTCGCTGGCTCTGATTTTCATTTCTTATAGATTTCACGTTTGTGTAGCAGTTTCTATATGAATGATTCGCTTGAATAAAGTAATTTATGTTGATCTTATATTTCATCTTTTTGCATTTTATGTCATGGTTAATAAAAACAAAATGTGTACAAAAAACAAAATGTGTTCATCATTGAAGCTGTGGTTTGTGAAGCGTCACCTACAGGTACAAGAAACGTTAATTTCATATAACATAATAGCTGTTAAACAATGCAGAAATTACAGAGTTGGCCTCATACATGCTTCCCCAACGATTATATCCCCAACGATGAATGGAACACTTATCAAGTAAAAGTATAAAAAAACAAAAATATTACTAATACATTTTTCCTTAATATTTTGAGTGAGAAGTCTCCCCCCAATTTGGAGGAACACTAATATTTAAACATCACTTGCAAAAGTCACAATAAAACCAGTGTATTTAAACCAGTCATAAACTTACAGCTGATTTTTTAGTATTTAAGTATGGAATCTCTTTTTCACACTGTAACCTGCACCGGAAGCGCTCATTCATTTCTAAATTCACTTCAATAGTGAAACCAATCAGAAG
This sequence comes from Triplophysa dalaica, assembly GCF_015846415.1. Taxonomy (NCBI): domain Eukaryota; kingdom Metazoa; phylum Chordata; class Actinopteri; order Cypriniformes; family Nemacheilidae; genus Triplophysa; species Triplophysa dalaica. Next base: position 20,839,237 of record NC_079559.1, read on the forward strand.
GCGCAGTGCAGGTGCAGTTGAGCTCGCGTCCGGCAGGTGCAGTTGAGCTCGCGTCCAGCAGGTGGCGGTGGTGACCCTAACACTTCCCCAATTCAACGCAACAGAAGAAGAGTGCGAGTGTGTTTATCCATCAACAGCTACATCCAGATTGATTTCTTCATCATGACACAGACAGACAGAGATGCTGAGAATGGTAAAGATCGAGAGAAAGAGGCTCGCGGAGTGAAGAGACCCATCGCGCCTGCGGCTGTACCCGAACACCTGCACGAGGTGAACGCACATCATCATCATCACCACTAAGTTTATCATGAACCCATAAACGTAATAAATGTCATGTGCTACTCCTGGAGAGTTCAGCTCCAGGATCAAACACACAATCATATGTTTTCTATAAAGGTGATCCTGAAGACCTAGATCAGCTTCTTCAGATGTGTTTGATGTGGGTCTCCAGGACCCCTGATGAAGAGGACATAATGAGTCAAAATAATCACTGTCACTTTCAGCAAATTCAGGGCAACTTCATCGTGGTGATTCATCCAGGATCAGAAACACTGCGGATTGGTCGAGCTCCAGACACACAGCCAATGAGTGTACCTCACGTGATCGCCCGCAGACACAAACAGGCGGGACAGAGCCCATATGAAGACCAGTGTCTCCTGAGAGATGGACTCAACGTATGTCTGCTGTCATTCACCCATTAACATATCATATCAGATCATAAACACACATGACAGATTGCTTGTCGCTGAAGAAGTGTGTGTTCTGTAGAGCGCAGACAGTAATGAACAGAGACAGAACGGCCTGAAGATGATCGATCAGGCAATCTGGTCCAAGAAAATGTCCAACGGAGTCAGAAGAGTCCCTGTGTCTGCACAGCAGGTGTGTGTGTGTGTGTGTGTGTGTGTGTATACAGTGGGAGTAAGTTTTAAGACTTTGTGTTTGTGTCTTTTCAGGCTAAATTGTACAATAAACAGATCCGTCCTGCGGTTTTGGATTCAAACTGTAAAGTGAAGTGGACACACACATCTCATCAGCCTGAATACCTCGTAGGAGAAGATGTGAGGAAACACACACACTACCTACACAACAACACGCTGCACAATCTACACAACATCCCTAATAGATCAAGTCAAAGGGGATAGTTCACCCAAAAAAATAAATTCTGTCATAATTTTCCAATCCTTGATTTGTTCCAAATCTTTGAATTTATTTGTTTTGATTGTTTTGATTGACTTTTCTTGTTGATGGAAGGTATTTTGAAGAATGTAGGACGGCAATCACTTCTGGGGCACTTTTGACTACCATTGTCAATTCCCTTCTGTGGGAGTCAATGGGGTCCAAGAACTGTTTGGTTACAAGCGTTCATCAAAATATCGTTCTCATGGTTCAACCAAACAAAGAAATGTATACAGACGTAGGGAGTCAGTAATTCATGACAGAATTCTTATTTTTGGGTAAGAAGATTTATTTTATATTAAAGTGTCCAGTTCATATCCAAGTTAATGTTTATTACTAGCAGCAGTTCTATTCAAATTTTTATTGATTAGTAAAAAGCAAATAAACAAAATGTTTATTAAAAGGCTTATTATTGTGTAATATTGAAAAAAATGTTCAGTCATTTAATATTTGTAACACGAGCATTTACAGGCATATTGAAAGATTGTGAGAATGAAGTCTGTTTTTGTATTTTTAATATAAATGTTTGATCAAAATGATGTTTAAAGAACTTTATTCTCAAAATCGAAATATTTTCTTGGGACAGTAAAACACTGAGTAAAAGTATTATGGACACACGTCATTATTAACACCACACTACATTATAACCCCTCGATACTCGAAAAGGATTTCCAATTCATATTTTTTTCCTAGTGCTTTTCACAACGTTGCAAGTAAAACATTATTGCAGATATGGTATTACAGCAAAAACTTTCGTGAGATGAAAATACATGACAATTATATCAATTTCCACAATTGTAAGAAACAAATGCACACATGAAAAATTCCAGTCATTTCATCTGAAGACTAATTCCTACCTCACGACTTTATGTGAATACAGTTTATCATACAGGTGTATCATTTCTTCAGGCTGTGAGACATTTAGTCAACATGATGTATATCATATTAACTGGGCATGCCATTCCGGCTGACATAAGCTGAAAAGGGGGAAAATGTTTAGTAACGCAAAAAAACGACAATATACATGAAGAATTTTGCAATAATGACAAAATATACACACGAGTTGTGTTTTTAATGGCAAAAGTGTAGTGACATCATTGATTCGATGGTAGTGTTTGCACTCGCCTGTGAGTGTCATTTCTTCATCTGTTGTGTGTGTGTTTCAGGCGTTAAATGTGAACCCCACAGACAGTTACAGCATTCACTGGCCAATCCGCAGGGGTCAGCTGAACATCCACAGCGGTCCGGGTGGATCTCTCACAGCCGTGCTCGCCGACCTTCAGACCATCTGGTCTCACGCTGTTCACAAGCTTCTAGAAATCCCGCTGAAGGATCTGAAGGTACACACACACACACACACACACACTATCTAACATTGTGTGTGTTAATTATGTGATCTTCCTTCAGCTGAACATGAAGAAAGACGTCTGTCTCACACAAAAATATTTTACGCTCATTTAATGGCAGTTTAGAAACTCCAGAGTGAAACTGAGCTCTTCACATGTTGCTATTTCTGTGTTGTTTCAGTATTACAGATGCATCTTTCTCATACCAGACATCTACATCAGACAGCATGTGAAGGAATTTGTAAATATGCTGCTGCTCAAAATTGGCTTCTCAGGTATGACATGTCTCATCGAGTTCTGTTCATTCTCAAGTGCTGAGTGATGAATTCACCAAGCAAAAGGACCTTTAGAAATCCACGATGTTGATGAGGATTCCGTTTCATTTACACACATTGCATAAACATTCGTCTTGACCTCACGTGTGTTGTGTGTAGCTGTGGTTGTGCATCAGGAGTCGGTGTGTGTGACGTTGGGCAGCGGTCTGAGCAGTGCATGTGTGGTGGACGTGGGCGATCAGAAGACCAGTGTTTGTTGTGTTGAAGATGGAGTCTCTCACCGCAGCTCCAGGTCATGCGCACACACACACACACACACACACACTGTTGCGGTTGTAGAGATGATTGTGTGTTACAGAACAGATCGGTGGCAGTCACTCCATCAGCTTATAATTTTTTTAAAGAAATTAAATATAAAAAACGAACTTCTCCAATCTGTTTTGTCGCTCATCTCAAGAATGAATGATATATTTGCCCTCGACAGAGTATCAAGCAGGTGATTTTCTGAGTAGTACCGTGTTGTTTGTGTTGAACACAGGTTGTGTCTTGCCTACGGAGGTTCAGATGTGACGCGCTGTTTCTTCTGGTTAATGCAGAGAGCCGGTTTTCCCTACCGCGAGTGTCGTCTCACTAACAGACTCGACTATGTGTTACTGCAACAGCTCAAAGAATCTTTCTGTCATCTGGACCAGGTCACCAAACACACTCTCAAATAACACTCGTATCATTCACCAACCTCTCCCCAATGTTTGAGCGTTCCTAGAAGATCCCACGAGAAGATTTCTGTAGTCTCTAGTGTGATTATAACATATGAACGAGTCATGCAGTCCACAGAGCTGGATAAACATAATATCTGTGCGGTTATAGAATACAACTCAACACCCGAGAGCGTCTAGTGCTGTGATCTAATAATCTCTTACTGATCCGTGCAGGACATCTCAGGACTTCAGGATCATGAGTTCCGCACACGTTTCCCAGATTCTCCGGTTCTCCTCTATCAGCTGCGGTTGGGAGATGAGAAACTTCAGGTAGTGTAGATCTAATGGGATGTCTTCAGTAGAGGTTCATGAGTTCATCTGATCGTGTTGTTTGTGATCAGGCTCCTATGGCTTTATTTTACCCCGCTGCGCTCGGTATTGTGGGCCAGAAGATGACATCACTGCAACATCGCTTACTAGGAGACGCTGAGGATCCGCACGATGAGCACTACCTGTTGAGCACACAGAGCAAACAAGACCAGGTTCAGCATCTTTCACTCTCTTTTGTTTGAGAACATTCTCTGAATCAAGTGATTGTTTGTGACGGTTCAGTAAAATTCATGACAGTGACAGTGTTTGTTTCACCAGCACAGAATCTCTAGTGTCACAGAGGTTTCAGCTCTTAGATTTATGATCTTACATCTGAGTGGATTGTGATGATATTTATAACGCAGCTCGTCTTTGATCATTTGTGAAAGAATGTCTGAAGTACAAGAGTAAACTCTAAAGGAAGTTTTCGAAAAAGCGATGAAGTCTTGCACATGCATATTACGTGTTCAGTCTGTAGACATCTGTGAGTATTTCCCAAACAATAATGGGGGCATTCATCAGTCCACTGCTTGGTTGTGCTGTGTGACACCCATTATCATTTCTCCAGCTAAAAGTATAATAACTACACCACTACACCCAGCGTGGAGGTGTAGTATTTAAATACACAAACTATGAATGCTCATACATGCCGAAAAAGTGTATTAAAAGTGCTTTTAGGTTAAAAAAGGGTACTTGTATGTGGGCAGGCACGTAGCGTTTCTTTATAGTGCAACAGTGCCACCCACTGGCTAGGCTTGCGTAATACAGCGCTTTCACTCCTTTTCCCAGAACCATGTAAATTCAGATCGTTTTGATAACGCTGTTGTGTGTACGTGAAACTTTTTCCAAAACGCACTGTGAGCTGGAACACTTTAAACCGCTTTAACACTTCTCCTGTGGACTGTTTGTCAAACAGAAATGAGATAATTTATTGACAAGAAACAGCATTAGGAATCACTGGTTGAGTGTAATTTCTCTTGTTCTCTCGCAGTCGTCTAAAGCCTTGTCAGAAAGGAAGTCTTTCCATAAGTCTGGTTTTGATGGAGACTCCGGAGAGCCGTCAGAGAGGGCGAATGTCTCTGTGGATGTGGAGTTGGGTCACAGTCAGACGGAATGTCTCGCCGCAGCTGGAGGAGATCCAGAAGACAGCAGCAGGAGCACAGCCGTCACTCAGTTTGAGGGGAAAGCACTCGGCATCGATAAAGCCATCTTACACAGCATAGACTCCTGCTGTAAATACTTCTTTACATTATCTTACACACGGCTGAAGCTCAGCAAACTATCAAAAACACACTGTACAGCACCATGATCCATTACATTTATTATAAAGCAGTCAGTTCTGGTCCTTGATTCTGATTGGTTGAGCCACGTTATAATCTGTTATAAAATACCTGATTTGTGACTGCTGACCGCCTTACATAGCCTAAGTATCACTGTGCCACTGTCCTGGACTTGGACTTGCTAGGCATATGGCATAACCGATTTATAAAAGCAATAACCCAGCTTACTATAATAGGTGATTGTTACGCAGCGCAATCTGAAGACTGACTTTTGTTGTGGCATAGTAACTAATTACATTGTGACAACTGGAAAAGTGAAATTACGTTACGTTGTTATGTGTCAGTAAGGGACCGTAACGCTGTGAATGACCAGACTTGAAGGAGATCCTAAGATATCTTACTTCTCACTGGCTGTTAACGTTTACATTAATGCATCAAAAATATTTCGCTTTAAATGTATTAAAATAATTAAGAAAATTGATTCAATTTAAGACGCATCAGCTTTGGGAATATATGAAGTGTTTGGTTCCAAAATGAGATTGAAATCGAACTGCAGTCTGTTTGTTTTGATTTAAGCCATATCATTTAAAACAACAAAACACGATAAAAAAAATGGAGTCATCTCATTTTGGAACCAAACTCTTCATATATTAAATGTAAATTCTGGAGCAAATAGTAATCACGTTATTGGGGCTCAATATCTTTAAAAAGCTGAGATTCAGCCGCTGATGTCAAAGCTGCACACAAAACACGTTTTTGAATGGTTTTCTACATGGCTGTGTTCTTCTGAACGTGTGTCATGTGTGTGTTTGACAGCGTCAGATGAAACCAAACGTAAGATGTACGGCTGTATTCTGCTGGTGGGAGGTGGACTTCTGTTTCACGGCGCCCAGGAGTTTCTGCAGCATCGCATCCTCAATAAAATGCCTCCGTCTTTCCGCTGCCTCGTGGAGAGTGTTGACGTCATCACACGACAAAAGGTGCGTCTGTGTCGGTCTGATACATTTCTTTCACGTGTGGATTCTTGTTCTGCTGGATGAGAGATTTGTGTTTGTATGAACTCTACACCTCAACATCAAGTGTTTTAGTGTGGTTTACTGTACGGTTTTGTGTCCTCTGACAGGACATGGATCCTCGGCTCATAGCGTGGAAGGGTGGAGCGGTGCTGGCGTGTTTGGACACCACACAGGAGTTGTGGATTCACCAGCGTGAGTGGCAGCGTTTCGGCGTCCGGATGCTCCGCGAGCGAGCCGCCTTTGTGTGGTGAACCAGAGATGTTTAAAGATGTGAATTCTGTCTGTATTCAAATCTTGTGTTGCTGTTAACAGTATGTAATGTGCCACAATGAACCTGATTTTTGTAAAGAAGTTAAAAGCTGAAACCTTTTAGAATAAAAGTTTGAAACCACTTCAGTTCTTCATTCCAAGCTCAGCACACGATATGAACGGGTGAAGCAAACAAACATTTATTTAGTGAGTGATTTGGAATTATTTCTCACACTTGAGCTTTTGCACACACGTGTCAGGAGTCTCAGTGCTCTTTAAGGTTGGATATCGAGACCCCAGTGTTGTTACACATAAGCAGGGCCATGTGAGAGAGAGAGAGAGAGAGCACAGACAGACTGATGGAGTGAGCACCGAGAGAGAGAGAGTGAGTACTCAGCACAGAGCGAGAGAGTGAGCATAGAGAGAGAGTGAGCACAGACAGAGAAAAGAGCAAAGAGAGAGAGAGAGTGAGCAGTCAGCACAGAGAGAGAGAGAGTGAGCACAGTCTCAGAGAGAGAGAGAGAGAGAGAGAGAGAGAGTGAGCAGTCAGCACAGAGAGAGAGAGAGTGAGCAGTCAGCACAGAGAGAGAGAGAGTGAGCACAGACTCAGAGAGAGAGAGAGAGAGAGAGAGAGAGAGAGTGAGCAGTCAGCACAGAGAGAGAGAGAGTGAGCAGTCAGCACAGAGAGAGAGAGAGTGAGCACAGACTCAGAGAGAGAGAGCACAGACAGACTGATGGAGTGAGCACCGAGAGAGAGAGAGAGAGTGAGTACTCAGCACAGAGCGAGAGAGTGAGCATAGAGAGAGAGTGAGCACAGACAGAGAAAAGAGCAAAGAGAGAGAGAGAGTGAGCAGTCAGCACAGAGAGAGAGAGAGTGAGCACAGACTCAGAGAGAGAGAGAGAGAGAGAGAGAGAGAGAGAGAGAGAGAGAGAGAGAGAGAGAGAGAGAGAGAGAGAGTGAGCAGTCAGCACAGAGAGAGAGAGAGTGAGCAGTCAGCACAGAGAGAGAGAGAGTGAGCACAGACTCAGAGAGAGAGAGTGAGCAGTCAGCACAGACTGAGAGAGAGAGAGAGAGAGAGTGAGCAGTCAGCACAGAGAGAGAGAGAGAGAGAGAGTGAGAGAGAGTGACCAGTCAGCACAGAGAAAACAGAGAGAGAGAAGTTGAGCACAGGAAGTGATCAACAGGCTGTGGGTGGTACGATCGCTCGCGTGGGCAGCAGGATTATCACTGATGTCTGACAGAAGATAAATCACGCACTCTTCAGTTCAACGGGATGTAAATGAGTCTTGACATTATGAGGAGACTGCTTGTGTTCATGCTCTTGATCCAACATACAACATGTAACAGTATTTCTCCTAAAGTAGTAAGTATCATGTCTCATGACAGGAATAATAATAAACATCTGTCTTCTTCTTCACAAATGTTTGATCAAATCTCCTTTCTTTAGGTTGCCATATGTAACCGGTCCAATGGCAAGTGTTGCAAACTTTGTTTTTTGTAACGTTAAGACAGATATTATGTCTGATATGTCATTTGTTGTTGTTTTTTACTTTAAACATGTGTCTGTGTTATTGAATGCTGTTTAGATCATTACCCTCATGAGATGTTTTCTCAACACCCGTCGAACCCGTCACCCTTAGACGATCTGAACGGGGAACTGAGTGATTGTCAAAGCTCATTCACCATCAACTGGTCTATTAATATCGACGGTGAGGATGTCTTATTTATTTTGGACATTCAGTGTTTGCTATCAGCGCCTACTAAAGATACTATATGGTTTTAGCTTCCATGTTTCAGCTGTGCCATTTTATTCAGCTTTTTCTTTGTTATTTAATAGCATTAAACACACATTATCAATTTTGGTTGAGGAATTGTCCTTCAAAAATCATTACTGCAATTACTAGAATGAAATAGAATCACATCACATCAAATTTGAGGCGACAGTGTAGGCTTATGATTAGTTTCATATATAATAATAATAATTTATCATATATATATATATAAAATATAATAATTTTCTTATTATTATTTTCACCTACATTTAGTCCTTTTATCACACATTTTATCCAAAGCGACTTACAAATGAGGTAAACGATAGAACAACAAAAGAACAACAAAAAGCAGAAGTGCAGTAAAAACTGGTCTCATATAGACCAGCACAATTTACAGAGCTAAGGATTTTTTTAAGTATAGAGAGGATCAGAATTATGGAAAATAAAAGTGTATTTTAGTTTACTATCATTGTGTTCAGTATGGATTACACCCAGAACGTGACCGCTTCATTTGATGGTAATTATAACATTCACGCAGGAGACTGATGTGTGTGGATTAGTTGTCAAAAGGTTTGGACGTAGACGTGTGGATTGTTTATTTGTTTGTCTTGTATTGCTGCAGGGAGCATCAGAAGTCTTACAGGCACATGGATAGCATTAAATATAGATTTGGATGATAATACGGAGTTTTATAGATGTGAATATCAGCCTCCATTTACCTCCAAGCAGAATAATCTCAGTGGAGTACAGCAGGTACATTCTTCAAACATCATAACAGCCTTTAGAAACTGAGTAATAACATCATATATTGTCAAACATCTCTCCTAATCAATCAGATTCAGACCCGCACAGCTGCCTGTCTAAAGCATGACACGCATTATTGAAAAAGCAGAAGGATCTCTACATTTTCATTCTTTAAAACTGTGTAAATGAGACACGTGACATACTGTGATATAACCTTCTTTTTTGAAGCTCCATTTCAGCTTCACTGTGTCAGTGGGTTCTGTTTCGGTTCGGCCCAAAACGATTTCTGTCAGTGGATATAACCTTCCTCCCCCAAACTATGAGCCAGAAGAATTACATTACACTTTCACAACACAAGGTTCATTCTCTTACTCTTTAAAGCCTCGTATGTCAAACTCAATGTTGTTTTTGTGATATTTGACTTGTTTTTCTGTCTTATTAGGATTTGACTATAATGTGACAACGAAGCCGTTGTGTGGTAAGCGTGTGTGTCACCCACCACCATGTTATTATATTACAGCTTTCACAAAAAACATTTATCTCAGGATTAATCTTATATAATAGTTATCTAAGAATAGTTATGAGTATGATGTTGAAGTAAGAAATATCAATGCTGTTGATCATTTATTCACCCTGATATATTGACATGTTATGAAGAAACCGAAGGTTATTTACAACATCGCTGTTTCTCTTCCTGAATCAGATCCTGTAATGTTCTTTCTGTCCTGACCTGTAGATCAGTGGGATGCCGACGTCTCTTCCGTCCTTTATGGTGAAAAGATAATACTGATGTTCATGACCAGTTCAATGTTTAATAGATACACTGTCACGCTAGCCAGAAAATCACAAGTACTGAATACCATTGAGATTAAAGAGGTCTGTATTTTGACAAAACCCTTTCACATATCCACTGGGTTTCTCTGTCTCAGTTCTTTCTGGTGGTCCTGCAGGTGAGTAAAGGAGAGAAGCATAGAGAGGAACTGACGTACACTGAAGACAGTGAAGACCTCACAATACTGGTGTGTATAAAGCTGTTAAAACAATGACAAATAAAAACATAGTTATAAATTCTGCCATATGATTTGTGAACTGACGAAACACGCTTTAATGTTTTCATTAGTAAATTGTATGGAAAATTATGGATTACAATTACATATATTTATTTAGAACCCTGTTGAAAAAACAGCATATGGTGGTTTGTGCTGGTTTAACCTGGTCATGTGCTGGTTCTTATCTGGTTTGGTATGTTTTGATGCTGGTTTAAGTTGGTTTGGTATCTTTTGATGCTGGGTTGTGCTGGCTTTAGCTGGTTTAAGGTGGTCATGTACTGGTCCTTAGCTGGTTTGGTATGTTTTGATGCTGGTTTGAGCTGGTTTAAGGTGGTCATGTACTGGTCCTTAGCTGGTTTGGTATGTTTTGATGCTGGTTTGAGCTGGTTTAAGGTGGTCATGTACTGGTCCTTAGCTGGTTTGGTATGTTTTGATGCTGGTTTGAGCTGGTTTAAGGTGGTCATGTACTGGTCCTTGGCTGGTTAGGTATGTTTTGATGCTGGTTTAAGCTGGTTTGGTATGTTTTGATGCTGGTTTGTGCTGGTCCTTAGCTGGTTTGGTATGTTTTGATGCTGGTTTGTGCTGGACCTTAGGTTTGGTATATTTTTATGCTTGTTTGTGAGGGTTTAAGATGGTCCTTAGCTGGTTTGGTATGTTTGTTCTTTTTTAAGATTTATTTTTGGCTTTATTTGACAGACAGTGATTTTTGGAGAGGACAGGAAGTGAAGTGCATGAGAGAGGGAAATGTTGGATGTGGGATGGGGAAAGGACCACGACCCGGGATTCGAACTCGGGTCGGCCGGGATGCATCTCCGCCATATGGTTTAAGCTGGTCATGTGCTGGTCTTTAGCTGTTTTAAAGCTGGTCAAACCAACATCAAAACATACATAGCCCAGTATATGCTGGTTTATTCAACAGGGAATCTCACCAAAATGGTAGCCCACATGAAAAATACTTTATTATACTATAAGATTTATTTACTATAGTAAACTGTAATCATAACAATAATACATTGATTAACTGTAGTATACTTTTATAAAGACACGATACTGTAGTATTTTTTACTGCACTAACTATAGCAAGTTCTACAGTTCTTTCTTGTGGGAGTGAACATTATTATCATAAATATCCTTAAACACTATTTTGGGGGACTTTTTCGTCTCTGAAGTTCGGAAAGCTCTGCTTTACATCATACAGCCTTAAAAATGCTACTAAAATTAAACTAAAATTTTAGTAACTAAAATTATCCATTGATAAAACTGCCGTAATGTTGGCAGCAGATATATTTACACTGACATGTTTTTACTTGATTTTACTGCTGTCCCTTTAGACTTCATTCAAGATATATTGTCTGTCATTAATCTTATCCCAATGTTCAACCTGATTTTGTAAACAGAATAATAAATGTGGTTTGATCTGGCAGATAACAGCAACGTCGTTTGAAAACAATGAATGTAAAGCAGCTCTTCATGAAGTCAACCATACTGCCAGTGAGTATATGTACAATAAATCCTCTTTAACTCATCTTAAATCATCTTTATGCTTCATCACAAATGATCTAACCAATCACATTATGTACACAATGTTTATTGCTGAGCGTTTGCTCTGGTCCATGTTTCATGTTAGTGTACACATACTGATGAATCTAAACACTGATGATGAGATGAAGGGACTAAAGTGTGATGTTGTCTTGTAGACAGATCAGGATTGACTGTCGCTGTTGGATTTGTGCTGGCCTTTCTTCTCATACTGATCTTCTGCTACATCATTCGTAAGATAGAAATAAATAAAACCTCCGTTTGTACACCTTACACAAAAGATAAAAGTGCACATAACTAAAATGAGACACTTTTGATTTACACGTTTATTTTATACATTTTCAATCAAGTTTTGACCTGATGCTTAGCAGACATCTTTATAAAAGAACAACCCATCCCCAGACCAAGCAAAAATGATTCTTCGTTTTTCATTTGGCTGTGACCCTTAGCCATTCATATTCACACGAAACGGCTCATTTCTGGTTTTGCGGTTGGTCTGCATCATTTCATTCATAGTCTATCCACGCTATATTTGAATCGGATCATGTACAAAATCTCAATACATATACAAACAAATACAAGTTTACCTGCTCTAGTATTTGAATTCATATGTTTTTTTATTTGAGAAATGTGCTGTGTAAAGTCATTATGTTCTGTCTAACTTTCGTCATGTTTCAGGTAAGATTCTGGGCTGGTGTAAGCGTGGCGGCAGGTCAGCGGACGCTGTGTGTTTGCACTTGTTGGTTGTGTATCCGGCAGCAGATTGTGCGTTCCAGCACGCCGTCACGGTTCTGGCCGAGTTTCTGCAGGACTGTGGTGATGTGAAAGTTGTGATTGACATGTGGGAGAGAGAACGTGTTGCAGAACAGGGTCTGATCCGCTGGATCCACACTCAGGCCGAGCTCGCTGACATCATTCTCCTCATCTTACCACTTAAACACACACAAGCTGGTATGAAAACCGTTCATCTACAGCACAGCACAAATACCTACCGCTCACTCTCTGGAAACCTTTCTGTTTAAGAATCATTCACCCGAAATGGTTACTGCGTAACTGCGTAAAAGAATTCATAATTGAAGTATGTGACCTCTCTTAAAAACAGTGTGCTATTAGTATACTTCTTTTGGAAATAAAAAAGAATACTCTTATGTACTTCTCAGAAGTATACTTGACAAAACAGAACAGTATACCAACAGAACGTACTAGAGCGGTAACTAGGTAAAGTGTACTTAAAGTATTTAAACTAAAAAACAGGCCAATTTAGTACTGGAGGAGTACTGAAATAGTAAACTAACAGGTATATGACTAGCACATTGATATAGTGAAGTAGTACATAAAGTATTTTAAAATATACTTGAACTTAATCTAAGTATACTTGAAGTGTACTGGTTTTTATAACCACTTCAACTTCTGGAACAGGAAGATGCATTCTCATACGTTTCTGTGAATATCTTTCTTTTTTTAGAGGACTTGAAAGTGGTCCCAGCACCTGTGGTGTCCCATCACACAGTTTCAGCCTCGGCCAGCCCTCTTTTCGCTCTGGCTCTTAACCTCGTCACCGGCTCCGCCCATGATCCACGGTGGCGGGAGAAGTTCTGGGTGGTTCAGCTGGACGCGAGGAAGGAGAAGAGGAGCGTTCCCGCTGAGGTGCGAGGCTGCAGGATGTTTGTTCTGCCGAGAGACCTGCAGAAGCTCCACCAGAAGATCTGCAGCCGATCAAACGTCCAGAGATCAGCGCTCAGGAGATGCTTCACATCCCCAATGTTCAAGGAAGCCTCATGGAAAGTGAAAGAAGCTTTTGAGCAGCTGGACATGTCGGACTGTGTTTCCCACACCGTCTGAATTCCCTCGTCATCCTATCCGCTTACACCATCAGTTTGGGCGTGAAAGATCCTCATTGTAGCGAGAGACATTTCACTCATTTATTGTCTGTTTCTTTCTTTCATCATGTTTTGTGTTTTCATGACGAGGGTTCAAAGCTGCTTCGCTTTTGTATCATAGAAAGAGTTACTGTGTGTAATCATTAACTTGACTGTTCATCTCTGATTTGATTGTTTGGACAAAAGACATTTGTTTGAAAGTTGTTGTTGTGTGAGATGTGTTTGTTGACTGAACTGTGCATGACGATTGGACATTTGACCATTGACTAAATAAAGATTCTTTCTGTATGAACTTTGAGTTACAGGCCTCTGATTTCTACACACAAACCTATTTGAAGTCTTGTAGGAAACAACCCTACCATTAGTACAGACCTTCATTTTTGCTCTCTTTTATTTGATATAGAAGATTTTCCCACATCTTAGATATTTATGAATCTTTTGTTATTGCAAAACTGATGTCATTGTCTTTAGAATTAGAACTTAAAGTTATAATTAATATTGCGTATAGAAATGTAAAGTCTGTTCACCTTGACCTGTGTTTCTCTCTCCGTTACCATAAATGTGTTTCTTCACTGTGTGAGTGTGCGTGTGGGTGCTTGTCTGTGTGTGTGTCTATGTCTGTGTGTGTGTGGAGCGTTTGTATGTGGGTATGTCTGTCTTCTGCGTTTCACCTTTTTCTTGTTTTTACAGGCATAATTTAATTTTTTTGCTTATATTCAATGTCTCTCATGTACAGCTGCTTTGTAACAATGAAAATTAAGTTGAGATAAGATGGTTGTTTTTGACATGTTGCGCACGCACTTCGTCCCCTGGAGCGGTCAGTGCTTCACTGAGACTCCGCCCACCGCATTGATTGTGACCGAGGCTCCGCCCACACCGCTGTGGGTTCACACATGTGAGACAGACGCCCGCTTGTAAACGGACACGGTAAGTTGATTTCTTTCTCATAAGTCGACTTGTAAACTATATGAACACGTGTTAAAGTGTATGTTGCAGGATCTGGTGGTGTTTTGTATCTTTCGAATCTGTTGTTTTGCAGTTACATAACAGTTAACATTAAACGTTTAACAGCGCAAACAAACACTAAACGACGACAATCCGCGAACAAAAAGCGAAAGACGTGGAAATAAAATAATGTAAAATAATGAGGTGTCATGTGACCGTGATGTGATGACCAGACGCTGAACTTTCCTGCTCACTGAACATTGATGTTTGATCATTGATGACATTTTAGTAGAAATCTTGTGTACAACATCATACACCAGTGGGCTCGTCATATAATCTCACACTTTATATTCTTTATTTATATTGTATATTCAAACAGGCGTGTTTATCGAACAATTCAAGTACATAAGAAGTGTTCAGAATCTTCAGTGCTGTAGTATTATTACAGTACGCTTCATCTGTGCTAAAAACAGCATCATCTGAAGAAAGAAACCTCAAATCTATGCAGTGGACATGCAGTAGCACTACAAGTGTTGTTTTGTTGGTAAATACAATGACTAGAAATAAAGCAACAAACACAACCTTTATCACTTCTGACATCAGTCAACACTGCGGTGTTTAAAGGGGTCATATGACACGACACGGCTACAACTAATAGGATTATTTGTTTTAGCTGTCATGTAATGTGTATACACAATTTAAAGGGGTCATACCGGGCGAAAATATGTTTTTCTGTGTCTTTGGTGTGTTATAAGTTGCCCATGCATGACAGGTAAAATTGCAAAGATTAAAGTGTGGGAACCAAAGAGTCATTCTTTCTAAAAGCGAACGCTCACCAAGACCCAGACTTGACTAAGACCACCCAAATGTATGCACAAGTAAGGTGGTTTACCTGTCAGTACTGTTGAAGAGGAACCTGATGTTCCTAATATGGTCAGAGGCATTACATTTCCGTCACACACTTGCGGTATTCCACCAATCACTACACACTGGTGAACTGGCCAATCACAGCACACCTAGCTTTCATGTCATGAGCTTTGTTAAAACTCTGTGTGTTTCAGAGAGGCGGAGCAAAGAGGAGATACAAACATGAACAGTTTGTTTAAAATACAGCGTTTTTGAACCATAAATCGTGTTTACACATTGCGCTACATCTAAAACAAACCATAATATTCTCTTATTGCCGTGTCATATGGTTCTAAGATGCTGTATTTTCCACATGGTGCATGTTTGTATCTCCTCTTTGCCCCGCCTCTCTGAAAACAGTGTTGCCAGATTGGGTGGACAATTTCAAGCCCAAAGATCAATAAAACCCGCCCACTCCGACATAAACAAGCCCAAATTTGAACTGCCAAAATAATGCGATAGAAATGTATTGCAATGTCAATCAACGATGACAATGATAATGACAAGATGAAAAAATATAATTAAACCAGCAACAATAATGCTGTTACCTTTGAGAGTTGCCTGAACATCTGATAGAGTGAAAGTACGTCTTTCGTGAAGTATATATTGCGGGACATATGATGCACAATCTAGCAAGTCTAGGACGAACAGAAGTAACGTTTGTAGAATCCCATATTCAGTTTGATTTTTATTAAATCATTTAACTGCTGTTGATTCAGTTAAAGTTTTATTTACAAAGTCTTCGAGTCGTCTGTCACCACGCGGGGTGAGATTTGAGTTCCTCTCCCTAACATGCAACATATATTTGGGCCACTTTGGTATTGTTATCTGTAGTGGAGTAGGCGGGGCGAGACTGTGGTTCGAGTCCGGTGAGTAATTGTTAATGAGCGCCAGCTGTGCACGCACCGGTCTCGAATCACGTAGGAGATCGGGAGTATATAAGAGAACGAGCGATGGACCGTCAATGAGAGAGGACCGGGCCCGAACATGTTTTATGGTTGTATGTATGGTTTTGTTTTGTGATTTGTTTTGTTCGCCGGCGGTCGGCCGTGAGGGGCCGCCCTCTGTTATTATTTATGTCAAAGCTTCGGTGGAACGGCGACCTTTGCTGCCGCGCCCCTGGGTCGAGGTGGGGTGGCAATTGTCAAAGCGGGAGCGGGGGAGTTGCCGCCGTCCGCCAGAGGCCAGAGCCTGTGTCCGTCCCCCGAGGGGGAGGAGCAGGGGACTGGGAACACGCCCTGACGCCCCGCTAAAAGAGGAGCCACCGCCGGCCGCCAGGGGGCGGACGGTCGAGCCGTCCACCAAGGGCCCAGGGCCGCCGCAAGGCACCGTGAAGGAAAGTGCCCAGGCTGGTTGAGGACTGGGCGGCAGCATGTCGGGGAACCGGACTATAATTTTTTTTCCCTCTCTTTCCGGTCCCTCCGAGGGCTCCCGTCTCCGTTGTCTCGTCTCGTCGCTGCATGCCCCCAGGGGAAAGGTACTCGTGGGAGGGGGGAGCAAGCACAGTCTGTAGTGTATGTAGTGAAGTAGGCGGGGCGAGACCGTGGTTCGAGACCGGTGAGTAATTGTTAATGAGCACCAGCTGTGTGCGCACCGGTCTCGAATCACATAGGAGATCGGGAGAATAAGAGAACGAGCGACCGGACCGTCGATGAGAGAGGACCGGGCCCGGTGGTCGGCCGTGAGGGGCCGCCGGCTGTTATTATTTATGTTGAAGAGGCGGGCTTAACGCACCTGTCAGATAAAAGAAAGACGTGGCCACGATCCAGGGAAATTATCCTCACGTTTTATGGGTTTCTGTGCGTCTTTGAATGATTGTAAGTTCACGTTTTATTCATGGCCAAACCCTTCATAGTTATAGAATTATGTTTTATATTTAATTTGGTGTTTTGCGCTGTTATGACGTTAGTGTATCCCGCAGTGCTAAGGCTATGCTAGCGCATTCGGTTCAGTTTGCAATTATGATAGATAATTTGTGTTGTCACCCGATGACAAGTTTATGCATGTGATTATGCTGATTTACCAACTGAATATTGTACGCTGGGTGTGAGTTTAATTACGTGTACAGACACTTTCAGTTTCGTTATTTGATTCCGTGCGCAAAGTCTGTTTACATAAATATATGACGGCGCTGATTTAAATTGCTTTATTACGAGTTGTTGTTCATGTGATATGCATGCTGTGAATATATCATATATATTTATACTTTATTTGGAAGCATACTGAGGCTGTGTAATTGAATTTACTTATTGTTTCTGTTTATTGTAGAACCACACACATCGTAAAACCCATACCAGAACTTAATAAACCCCTTTTTGGAACTTGACCCGTGATTACCTCTTGTGTTCTGACCAACATACCAAAAGGAAGGCTAGAGACATTAAAACCTCATTAGAACTACAATCCTTAATCAACTACTATTCAATAATTTATATTAAAACTTTATTTAAATGTCTGCCGGTTCCCGCCTCCTTCCTTCCCTACTTTGAATCTTTCTACACGATCGCTTCAATATACAATTCTGGTCCTTTATCGCGCCAAAACCCCATCACACACATGCTCTTCAGACAGTGAAGCCTTTGAATCCTGCTTCTGTCATCATTTACTTGCCTTTGAAATGCTCCAAACCTGTATGAACGTATTTGTTCTGCTAGACACAAATGAAGATATTTGCCGAGCAGATCTCATCCCCCATTGACTCCCATATTATTTATTTTCCCTACTATGACATGAGATTTGTTTGGTTACTGGCATTCCTACAAATATGTTCCTTCTTGTTTAGCAGAACAAACACATTTATACAGGTTTGAAACAATCTGAGGGTGAGTAAATGATGACAGAATTTGTATTTTAGCGTGAACTATTCCTTTAACAAAGTAGGAGCAATATTTCACATTTATACACCTGGTTTTATGACATCATAATGTGTGTTTTTTTATTTGCGATCCATGGATTCATTTGGTGTGGATCGACCTATTAAAAAGATTTTCCAAATTGAATGAAAGCAGGGGTGTCCAACACCTTTTTGGACCAATATCATCCTATTTTTAAAGAAGAGATTGTGAATATTTTTGAAAATTGCTTAACAACTGAGTGTGGACAAAACTGCAACCCTTGTCTTTTGTCAGGGTTGCTGCTGGTGAAACGCTTTCAAGATCTTCGGCAGAGAAAGTTTTCATCATGCTGAGGGTGAGTGCATCAGCGAGGCTAGCCGGAGTCCTGTGCAGACGCTTTCCACACGCGTCCGCATCCACGCAGCGAAACGGCGTCGTCCACAGCAGCACGGCAGCGTCTCACAGCTACGTGATCGTCGGAGCCGGCTCTGCAGGATGCGTTCTGGCCAACCGGCTTTCAGAGAACGCGTCGGAGTCTGTGCTGCTCCTGGAGGCGGGACCCAAAGACATGCAGCTGGGCAGCACCCATCTGTCCTGGAAGATTCACATGCCCGCCGCACTGACCTACAACCTGTGTGATGACAAGTACAACTGGTATTACCACACGTTACCTCAGGGGCTCATGGACAACAGGGTGATGTACTGGCCTCGCGGGCGCGTTTGGGGCGGCTCGTCCTCGCTCAACGCCATGGTGTACATCCGTGGGCACGCCGAGGACTACAATCGCTGGCAGAGAGAAGGTGCCGAGGGTTGGGACTATGAACACTGTCTTCCTTACTTCCGTAAGGCCCAGACGCACGAGCTGGGGGCGAACCGTTACCGAGGGGGCAGCGGCATGCTTCACGTCTCACGCGGGAAGACGGATCACCCGTTGCATGGCGCATTCATCGCGGCGGGCCAGCAGGCAGGAT
Organism: Triplophysa dalaica; assembly: GCF_015846415.1. Taxonomy (NCBI): domain Eukaryota; kingdom Metazoa; phylum Chordata; class Actinopteri; order Cypriniformes; family Nemacheilidae; genus Triplophysa; species Triplophysa dalaica. The sequence continues at coordinate 20,858,287 of NC_079559.1, forward strand.
ACCCCTTCACCGACGATATGAACGGATACCAGCAGGAGGGAGTCGGGTGGATGGACATGACCATCCACAAAGGTAAGTGTGACCTTTACTTTCACAAAAGTGGAGACGTCCCCATCACAGGGCCGATCAAAGTCCTCTATCCTCCTTACAGGTAAAAGATGGAGTACAGCAAGCGCTTACCTTCGCCCTGCGCTGTCCAGACCCAACCTGAGCGCTGAAGTCGGCTGCATGGTGACCCGGATCCTGTTTGATGGGACCCGGGCACGAGGGGTGGAGTTTCAGCAGAATGGACAGATGAAAAGGGTAAACAGGATTTCTATCACCTCTCCTGGGTCTCTTTTAAAGTAAACAACCACTCGAAGTGTGAATGTGACTCATTGTCATTGTGTACACTCCAGCGTTATAAAACATTATCACCGAAATGCAGTGAACAAACAAATGACTGAAGCGCATTGATGGGCGTGCTCTTTCTCTCACTGATTGAAGCCTGTTTGTGCTTTTCAAAGAGGATGATCCAATAATGAACAAAGAAACGTTGTTACGTAAGGGAATTTCTTGGGGGGGGCAGCTCGAGCCCAGAAATACTATGTGATACGTCCAAGTCGTTTCTTTAACAAGTTGACCATGATAAACATGATATGCAGCATGTTTAACATAAAGAAGACAGAATGCATGAAACACTGTTGCACATCCCCTTTAAACATTCTGTGCGAGAACTGAACTAAGATATGCTGTTGTTGAAATAGTAGCAGTTGTAACTAAAGAGTTTCGAGTTTCATTGTTTGAGTAGCAGTTTTAACCTGAGATGCAAAATTGCGTAACCAGTTGAGTGTGTTTGTTTATAAATCAACACAGCTTCTCAGAAATCACTTACAGTATTATCATGTTATATTGACTTGTAATGTTCGTCTATGTGCAGTTGTTTGTTCAACCATTGACAGATAATACCTCAGAATCACTGAACATTTTGTAAGACCTTTAAGAAACTGTTCTAGACTGATTTGATTTTTAACTCGCTGTCTGATCTTTCGATAACAAAATCAATTGTTCTGTGTGGGGTTTCTTTTAAAGAATAGCTTTAAGACGAGGAGCCAAGTAGCATAAACATAGCCACTAAGTTGAAGGAATAGTTCACCAATAAATTTATATTCTTAAATCATTTACACCGTGTTGATAGATCCAACTCTGGGATATGGCTTGCAGATCTTATAGATCTAAAATTTGAGTCCGGTTTCACTAGATCTCTCTCCGTCAGGAACTTATTAAACCTGAAATATCAACTCCATTCTGAGTCAATACTTTAACCCAACCAACAGGGAGATACAGAGCTAAAGGGAAGAACAGCAGGCAGGAGACAAAGTGATGTTTAATAAACTGAAAAATGATTTATTGAATAATCTCAGTTGTGCCTTAATGCTCAGTCAAGTTGTCAAACTTCGTATGACTAGAAACAGATTCAATATGTGTTTTTAACCATTCAAGATTACAGTATCAAAACATCGTCTCATGATGTTATTATGAACCTTGAAATGGAGAGCATTGGATACTCTAATATCAGTATAAGAGACGATTCAACTCCCAACGTGGTTAAAGGTTCTGTGTGTAAGTTTCAGAGGCCACTATTGGCGATGTAGGAAATTGCAACCTAAAGCTCCGCCACCCCCCTCTCCCTCCCATTAGAGAAGCTACAGTTGCTGTCACAGGACAAAAGGGTTCCGTAAATGATAGCGGCCATTATCGGTGGTGTTGATAATTGCAATCTACGTCTCACAGGCGAACAACAGACTGAAGTTACGGACACAGGACAGAGATGTCGTCGTCTGAGACAGCAGAGAGTAACCTTTGCAAATCAAGTGACGAGGTTTATTTATAAAGAAAATTAAATAAATTAAATTTACTCTAATCGTTATAGTGAATATTATTGTTACTTGTTTAACATTGTATCAGTGATTTATTCACTTATTTTGCATAGCATTTTTTTGGCACGGTAACTTGGTTCGTAATTTACAGCCTTTTGAAACCGCTTGCTAATGCTAAAGGCGTGTAATCTAACCACGAAAGTCTAAGCAGACGTTTTTCTCATCATCACAGAGTCAATCAGAGGACTAAACACAGGTAGTAAGAGGGAGAGGAAGAGGGCGGAGAGGTAGGGCGAGGAGAGGCAGAGGAGCTAACGTCCATAGACTCCCATAGTATTCATTTTCCCTACTATGGCAGCACATGGGGGATGAGATCTGTCTGGTTACTGACATTCTTCCTCTGCGTTTAGCCGGACAAAGAAATTTATACAGCTATTTTACAACCTGAGGGTGAGTAAATGACGACACAATTTACATTTTGGGTGAACTATCACTTTAAAGGGGTTATATGTAGTATTGTGCAAGTTACTTCCAAACTCTTATACAGTAAAGATGACTTGTTAATGTTATTTAAAAGTAATCCTTTACCTTGCAATATTACGGTCTCAGAATTGTAATACGTTACATGACTCCTGTATTACTTTTGAGTTACTCTCACTAAAATAAATACAGAAGTAGAACTTAACATTCTAAAAGGACAAAATGTCAATCAACCTCTTTATTTGACTGCTGATTTCTAGAATTAACTAGGCTATACAAAAAAATACTAAGATTAAATGAATTTAAATACAAAATCGTATTGCAAAATATAGTTTTTGTTTTTCACATGGATATATTTGAAACGCTGGCCATCCATGCAGTCTGATAAGTAGGTTAACTGGCAAAAAGTGTTTTAGTTTGAAAATACAAAAATACAAAAATAAGGGTTATACACTCACCTAAAGGATTATTAGGAACATCATACTAATACTGTGTTTGACCCCCTTTGGCCTTCAGAACTGCCTTAATTCTACGTGGCATTGATTCAACAAGGTGCTGAAAGCATTCTTTAGAAATGTTGGCCCATATTGATAGGAGAGCATCTTGCAGTTGATGGAGATTTGTGGGATGCACGAAGCTCCCGTTCCACCACATCCCAAAGATGCTCTATTGGGTTGAGATCTGGTGACTGTGGGGCCATTTTAGTACAGTGAACTCATTGTCATGTTCAAGAAACCAATTTGAAATGATTGGAGCTTTGTGACATGGTGCATTATCCTGCTGGAAGTAGCCATCAGAGGATGAGTACATGGTGGTCATAAAGGGATGGACATGGTCAGAAACAATGCTCAGGTAGGCCGTGGCATTTAAACGATGCCCAATTGGCACTAAGGGGCCTAAAGTGTGCCAAGAAAACATCCCCCACACCATAACACCACCACCATAAATGCATTAATGAGAAATTGAACAGGTGTTCCTAATAATCCTTTAGGTGAGTGTATATTTATTGCTATATTTTCTTATCTGAATGGTTTCCTAGGTATTGGTATATGTTTTGTTCTGTTGAACTCAAAAGATGTTTTGGGAGATTAAGGAGAGCAAACAATTCTGGGTCCACTTTGACTACCATTATATATAATCTTTTCTGCTATGGTGGTGAATGATGCCAAAGAATTTTCAGTTTCTAACGTTCTACCAAATATATTTGTGTTCAACCGAACAAAGACATTTATACAGGTTTGGAACAACAAGAGGGTTTCCGGTTACTCACGTAATCCACAACAGAACTTTCATTTTTGGGTGGAGTGCTTAAGAAATAATCATGGTTAAATTTATTGCATATGTATAATGTGTACAAGCACATCAATGATTTAGTTGTTCTAGACTGCGTACAGCGCTGCTCAAACGTGATATTTGGCAGCCGGAAGAATCAACTGTTGCGTGTGATTTCTTTCATTGTGCAACGTGACATTCACCTTAGTATGAAACATTGGTGAAAACATCATTTGGACGCATTGTCTCATACCAGCGCTATATTTTCCTCTTTGGTTGAGTTGAGCTCCCGCGTCCCTCCCTGTACTGTAGTCTGCCTGTCAGACGCTCGTTCCCCTCACTTTTAAAAACGGCTCCGGTTCTGGAGTTGCCAGGCGAAAAGATTGTTGTAACGCAAGCGTTTCTGAACATGTACCGAGTAAAATATTACTGCTTTACACTACTGTATTACAGCAAAAAGTAATATGTTACTGTAATACATTACTTTTGTAATTGTACAAATATAATGGTTTGTTTTAGATGTAATGCAATGTGTTTACACGATTAAAATAAAAAAAACGCTGTTTCTTCTACACACCACAGACACAGAAAAACACGTGTTCACGCCATATGACCCCTTTAAGAAATGAAACCGCACAGGTCTGCTCTGATGCTCTTGTACTGTTGTGTACCTCCAGAAGCAGCATTCCTTATCACATCATAGTGGTGTGAATGTGATTCAATCTGTGTGAAGAAAATGACTCTGTTTAGTTGTTGTTATCAGCGATTAGCAGCACTTCTCAGTCTATTGATGTCATTTCCTGCTCCTGATTCGATCTGCTTTCCGTCGCACTCATTTCCTCTGACCAGACTGCGTCCTCATTCACACGTTTGTACTCATCCTGTTTTTGAGACGTTGTGCAGTAAATGCTGATCTTTACAGATCTCACATCTTGTCGTGTCTCTTTTAGGTGTTTGCTGATAAAGAAGTGATTCTCTGCGGTGGAGCTATAAACTCTCCCCAGCTCCTCATGCTGTCTGGAGTGGGGAGCGCAGACGAACTGCACGCATTAGATATTCCTGTTACTCAACACCTGCCAGGTGAATCTATACCTGCACACACCTGGACAGAAATCACTTTGTAAAGAATTACGTCATCACAGGTTTTTAGTAGGAAACCGACAGTTTAAATGAAGTTTTTTAAATGACAGTTTTTTTATTTAGATTTGTTTTTCAGGACACACATTGTTTAGGCTGTTCATCATAAAGCGCAGTGTCATCATAAGTAGTGTATGACTAGGGCTAGGTATCGATTCTCCCGATTCGATGATTATAGATTTAATACAAAAACTATCTGTAAAGAGGGGCTGCAATCATGTGAACCGCTGCCTTTTTATTTTGATTTATTTTTTAACCACAAATTATAACAAACAATATTCACATCATTTAAATCATCAAATAACCAAAAAAAGAAATAAAAGAAAATGTAGAAAAGACACAAAAACAACATAGAAAACATATCTTAAAGGCATCCTATGACAGGAAACTAATTTCTTACATAACTTCCATTATCCCATTAAATATCTCTTCATTCTCATTTTAAATAAAATATATAAAGGGGTTATGAGGATCTTCAAAAGCTTCATATTTTCCTTTAATAATATACGTTATTTTCTATATTGACATATTTAGTAGCATACATACACCACCTCTGTATTCTCGGTGCCTCTAGCTTTTTCCAGTGAAATGCAATAAGTCGTTTAGCTTGTAAAATACACATAGAAAAAAAAACATATTCTAAATGATTAGGATATAAATGTAAAAAAAGTCTTCGGTGGAAAAACGAAAAGTGAGATCTGGTGGATAGTAGTTCCAACAACATTCACGTTAAAGAATGTTCAGTGCTTCTGGAAATAAGAAATAAATAAAATTAATTCACGGTTTTTGAGAATAAATATTAAATCGACAGCATTTTTAAAAGTGATGAATTGATTTACGACACACTCAATGTAGCTTCTATGAATTTAAACTGCGATACAGAGCTCGACTGCTAGGTGTCAAAGTACCATACCATTTCTTTAAATGCGACCAAATTTAATGCAATCATCAAATAATATAATATATTTCAATGTACATAAATAAAATAATATATACTGCAAATAGTTCTATTATTAGACACTAGCCAAACACAGTTAAGTTGACTGATGAAACAGTCTTTATAAAATAATAGGTGCTATATTGAGATGTGTGTGTCTGTATACTTTGTGTACACAGATGTGATGTATGAATGAGGTCAATAATGTGTTGTGTGTGTGCTGTGTCAGGTGTGGGCTGTAATCTTCAGGATCATCTGGAGTTATATATTCAACATGAGTGCACTCAGCCCATCACTCTGTATAAAGCACAGAAGCCCTTACACATGCTGAAGATCGGCCTGCAGTGGCTCCTCACGTTCACAGGTGACATCACAGCATTCCTCACAATGCACGGACACCACTCGACGTGTGTAAACATCTCTTAATGTTCTTACAGCGCAGTCAGCTTCAGAAGATATACACATGCGCAGTCAGATTCAAGCTTTATTCATGGCTTTTTATGTGTGCAGTGCATTTATAAGAGGTACAAAACAGAGAAAACTCAGAGAATTATGGTGCTAAAATACAAACAAATTGATCAATCAAGTGTCATGATGCTGTTAGTTTGTACTTTAGACTCATTTCTGCTCGTGATGTTTGTCTCCCGTTACACATCAATACCATTTCAAAGTTCAGATCTCTTTCATAAAAAGAGTCATGCGGACAGAGGTCTGGACTAGTTTTCTTTACAACACAAGTGCATTTGATGTTTATTGTACACTTTTGAACTGAATGACTACATGAATTCATTCTTTCTCATTTTGGCCTGTCATGTTTTCCTTCATCATCTCAATTTTATATAAAAATATCTTTTCTTTTTTCTTAATGCAAATTAGCATTTCATGTTTCTGCATTGTTGATTTTGTGGAAGAATGTCACTTAAACATTAATCTGTGATATCCGCTCGTGTGCGTTGACTGTAGGTTACGGTGCTACGGCTCATCTGGAGAGCGGAGGTTTCATTCGCAGCAGTCCTGGCGTTCCTCATCCTGATATTCAGTTTCATTTTCTGCCCTCTCAGGTCATTGATCACGGCCGTGTCAAATCTAAAATGGAGGCATTCCAGGTACCGATGATTCTTTATCGTGTGTTTATATGGCTGCCATCAACTACTTGTAACAGGTTTTATCTTAAGTTATTCAAGCATAAAGAATGAATTTTGACATTAATATATTTATAATCATTATATATCAGTTCCTCATTTTTCATCCATTTCCATGTAAGCTCAGAGGATATTTTTAGGTTATTATATCTGTCATTCTAATTGTAGAAGGGGCTGTTTCCTGTACAGGGATAAGTCAGGGGTTCTCAATGGGGGCTCCAGCTGACTTCTAAGGGGGCCTTAAGATGACCAATAATGAGCACTGAAATATGTCCAAAAAAAAATATATATTATTTATATGTCCTTTTATAGTATGAATTAGTGTTTATTCCCAGTTAATGGCAAGCTCTAAAAAGTTTTTTTTTGTAGAAATGATGAGTTTTTGTGAGAGGGGGCTATGACCATTATTGAGTACGGTGAGGGGCCGTGGAGTCAAAAGGCTTGAGAACCCCTGGATTAGATTTAGCAGGGACTAGGTTTTAGGACATTTAAAGTCCCAGTGAACCGGAAATTGCGATTGTTTTTACTTCCGTATTTTCATGCATTTCCGAGTGAAATGCAATTTTGAAAGACAAAAATAGTGGGTGTGGCTTTCGTCTTTCTCTGCAATTTGATTGGATGTATAAAAACAGCCGTTACATCTTGAAATAGAACTAGCGGAAGACTGACAGTTGAATGGGAGGAGTTAACGGATGCGCCGCCTGAGGCGGCGGACATACGTCATCTAAAATGTATAGTCATTACAGGACTGAAGTGCATTTTCAGATTTAACTGAGGATTATGAGGGTACACGAATTTTAAAAAGAGAATGACCCACAGTTATACACTTTTTACAATAAACATTGTCATTTTTTTATTTCACTGGGACTTTAAGTAGTCCTTTAAGTTTTTTTAAGTAAGTTTTATTTAGTTTCATGGATGTAAACATTTGCAATAATGCCATGTATCCTATATATTTCATTTTTTTCTGTTAAATTATTTGTTTTTTATATCTAAATATTGTTTTTCATATGTCTCCACCTATGTCTAAAATGTAATGCTGCTTTTCAACAATGCAAAATTGTTAAAAGTGCTAAATACACAATGTCATGGTTGTGGTGTTACTGAATGTTAAGCAGTGGAAGAGCCGTTTAATCCTGAGGTTAGGATTTTGTCTTTTGAGAGAATTCTGTAACACTAAAGATTTTCTGGGGATGTTTTTCTCATGTGTTCAGGTTCATGTTGGGCCTTTGAGGAGCACAAGTGTTGGCTGGCTCAAACTGAAGAGTAAAGACCCGAATGCCCATCCAGTCATCCAACCAAACTATCTCTCTAGCGGTACGTTTATTCTGATCAGACGTCTTGAGCAGAAGAGTGTTGTGTGAAATCTCCTACTTTCTAATCGTTGATCATTTTAAGCGACGTTCCTAATCAAGTATTTCATAATTCTACAATTTAAGCTCGTGGGTATAACGCTACTGACGCTTTCTGAACTCCTGTACCACCGTCCATTTGCTTACATGTTAAAATTGGAAGTTGATAGTCCGTTGGCTCACACCCTTTAACTCATACTTGCGTCATGGATTTTTCTCTTCTCTCATGATCTGTGTTTTGTGTCTCTTATACAGAAATGGACGTGTTGGAATTCAGAGCTTGCGTGAAGCTCTCGCGGGAAATATTCGCTCAGAAAGCCTTCGACCCATTCAGGGGTCCCGAGGTGCAGCCAGGTCCCGCCATCCAGTCGGACGCAGAGATCGATGCTTTCGTTAGGCGGAAGGCGGACAGCGCTTACCACCCGTCCTGCACGTGTAAGATGGGCAGCGCCTCGGACCGCATGGCAGTGGTGGATCCAGAGCTGCGCGTGTATGGTGTGGAGGGGCTGAGGGTGGTGGACGCCTCCGTCATGCCCAGTGTGGTGAGTGGTAACTTGAATGCCCCCACTATAATGATCGCAGAGAAGGCGGCGGATGCCATTAAAGGCCTTCCATCACTTCATGACCCCGGAGTCCCCGTCTACCAGCCTGCCAGTCTGGAAACACAGAGATGAGAGAACTACAGCCGGATCACACAAACGTCACGTGCTTCTCAAACATTTTGGATGACCAGACGCCTGAGAACGGCAAGATAAATTTATTCCAGAATGATTTTAATGTGTCTTAACTTCTCACTGTACAGTTCTTATTCACATAATGCACTATAATAGTGATGTGATAAAAACATAACGTCTAAATTATAAGAGTTTATAACATCAAGTCGATAAAGATGCTGACAAACTTCACACAGTAGCCTATTGAAAAAGCAAATCAAGATTTGTATTTTGTCACTGTGCTTTAACATGTATTTATGACCGTTCTAAAACATTAAGCTTGTATGTTAATGAGAGAAATGTTACACCATTTCAAGATTTATTTTATGCTTGTGCTTTGTTTTTATTACATTTGATTACAGAATGCTTTATTTACCCAAACACTAGTTATATATGTTTCCAGATGAAACCTGCACATAAAAGCAGATTGTTGTCACTGAAAATAAATAAAATATAATCCTCTGATAATAAAATCAATAAGAAATCGTGCTCGGAAAGTTATTTTTCTTGGACAAATGTGTTATTGCCTGAGACTGTATGACAGTAGTTCTTATTTAACTGACTAAGAGTATACAAAGATTATTGTCTAAAAAAACGTTTAAAAGATAACACGGCTTTATTTTAGCTTTAAACTCTTAACTTTCACCTCATTGTTGAATCGCTGTGCTGGCGTCTTATTAAAGGCACTGGTCATGTAGGATTTCTTTTTCATTATGAGAGAATAAAGGCAGTCGATATTTATTGAAAATCATTGAGTGACAACAGTATGTTGTCTTTAAATGAAACAGAAGTGAAGAGTCTGATCTCAGTGATTCTGCTTGTTGTGTCTCTCCGCTGCTTTTCTTGTAACAGTAGTTCAGCACGGAAAAGACTGAAGTTCTAAATGAACTCAGGTTGTCATGAGTCATGACAGTGTTAATGTCTGTTTTGTAGTATTTCTTCCCCCTTACAAAAGAACCTTTGTATACTGTGATGGGTTAGACCAGTTTTACTGCACTTATGCTTTTTGTTGTCCTTATGTTGTTGCAATTGCTTCCATTGTTTACCTCATTTGTGAGTCGCTTTGGAAAAAGCATCTAAATTCATGGGCGCCGTAAAGGGGTGGAAGGTTAGGACGATTCTAAGGGCCCAGGCTGATTTAGGGCTCAGAAGAGCAGACCCCTTTTTATTTTCCTATTTGTAGGGGGCCCAGAAATTTTGGTTTCCATAGGGCCCAGAATTTCTGGCAGCACCCCTGTCTAAATGTAATGTAAATGTTCTGTAAAAGTAGTTTCAAGTTAACATTGACGTCAGTAATGTGAATGTTGAAGTATATTAAAGTCTTGATGTACATTATGTATGAGTGTATGGTGTAACAAACATCAAGTATCGTGTGCTGAGAATATGAGCAGTGAGTTTCGTGTTTGTTTTGTGCGCTGGAGTTTTCTGTTAATCCTCATGTATTATCCATCACCTGCCAGACCGGTTTAAAGAGAAAGAAACATTCTTGCACTCTATAAAAGGTTTGGATGAACTTTATTTATTGATTTGATAGGAAGTGGGGGAAATTAAATATTTATGAATCATAGGAGTCGGTTTGTGGAGCTGAGCGCATTATGCTTTATTAAACATGTACAAACAGAGTACTGTAGCTGATTTAAAAACATTCATTCAACCTCAAGCCGTTCAACAATCCTCAAACAATCAAAAAAATCTCTGTATATCTTTAAATTCACAGAAAATAGAATCTACTGTAAAGTGTTGACCACAGGCTTCATAAAAGTGTCCAGTGTCTTCTAAAGTGAAACGACACGTGTATGAAAATAACATTTTCAGCTGGTTAAATCCAAACATAGATTGCAGCTCAAATATTTCAGTACATAATTCTTGTATGTTCGGTAAAGGTCCCATTTTATTTAGTCACAATATTTCACCTTCAATCTGTTCCACACAACGCTTAAGAATGTCTTCTGACAGCTTTTAATATAGTGGATGTTTTACTTTGCAGACCAGTGGCTTTCAAAATAAAAGCAAAGAATAAAGCTGTGTAATAATTTGTCAACGTTTCTCTTTGGTACAAAAACATACAGGAATGAAACAGAATGAAGGAAATGAATGACTGTTTTTACATTTGAAAAATTATTGAAAAAGGGAAGCCTTTTCTTTTATCTTTTGGTAACAGCTACAGTATAAAGGTGATAAATAACAAGAGTTTTTGTCAAATTGTCCTGAGTTGGTGTGAGGAATGATTCCACTATAATCTTCAGAAAGTCTTAAGGTCCCTCAAATAAATAAAATATTAGACAAAAGGGATATTGACTGTAATCTTGTTGTTGATAATAATCATTCAGGTAAATGCCCCTCAATGAAAGGAACCTGAGCCCTCATTTATAAAATGATTGTAACATCTAATTTAGGAAGATTTCTACGCAATATTTCTCAAAGTGTGTACCAGTGATTCATAGAACGAACGTATGCACAGAAAAGTGTGTATATCTCTTTCAGATGAAAATGATCGCAAATGATCGTGAACAGTTTAAGATCTCTGACTTTTAACAGTGTCTACTTAAAAAGTGATAGTTCACCCAAAAATTAAAACTCTGTCATCATTCACTGAACCTCATTTGATTTCATACCAGTATAAATGTCTTTGTTCTGATGAACACAGAGAAAGATATTTGTAAGAATGTTAGCATTTCCAGTTCTGAAGCACCATTGACTACCATTTAAATTTTTTCTACTTTGGTAGTCAATGGTGCTCCAGAAATGTTTGTTTCCCTAAATTCATCAAAATATATAATTATTTATTCAACAGAACAAGAAATAGAAAAGAAAAATTATACTACGGTAGTGGATGTTGTCCCAAAACTGGAAATTGCTAACTTTCTTCTAAATAACCTTATGTTCAACCGAACAAAGACATTTACACAGATTTGAAACTATCAAGAATTTTAATTTTTGGGTGAACTATACCTTTAATGTCATTAATATATGAATAAGCACCTGTCAACTTCCAAATCCTATACGAGCGGCAAGAATGGCTTCTATTTCCAACAAGCAAAAGTGTTTGTGTCTGCTCAGACCCCGGCGTGGCACTAAGTAGTTTTCCACTCCAAAGACCATTTTTATAAATCTGTGCTTTTCTGTGGATTTTTGAGTATGCACACTCTTTGATCCACTCCGTGCGTAAGCACGCTTGAAAAATGAGGCCCCTGCTCTTAAGTCCACCAAAGAACAGAAAAACACAAGCTGGTTCCGTTGTCACATTGAGCTCTTGATGTAAAGAGCTCCTCTCTCCATGACAATGCTGATAAAGGCACGATTCCATTCTTCACTTTTAGTTCTTCGCTATAAAGCGGAGATGTATATCATTTCGTCTGATAGATCCTCCTCGGGTTTGCTGCTCGGGTTTGTCTCCTCATCGCTGTAGTCACAGAGGCTGAGATCCTTGTTGCTAAAACACGAGTCCGCTTCATACGGCTCTGCTCCGTGGCCTATTGTGACATTCAGTAAGTTACTAGCAGCACTTTCCATTTCATCAACTGTCATTTCACAAGCATCAGCGATCTCATGTTTGGTGACAGTAACAAACTTCGGATCCTTTGCATATTTGCCCAGTCCTTCAGATATCAAAACCTGCAACAAACCGACAAGTTGCATGATCTCACTATGCATGTTAAAAATTCCTTTAAATAAATGTATTAATAAAGCACAATTTATTGTTATGGTTTATATCTTGTCTATTGTTTTATGAGACTTTTGAGCTGTATGTGCTCTTTGCATTCTTTTTTAAAGTATGAGCTGATTTTTTAACAGTTTGGAAATATATTCACTTGTAAAACTTTACAACAAAGCATCATGAAAGGGCACAGAATCAACAATAATGTAAGCTTCGGTATAAATAAATTAATACTAAAATAGTATTGTATAAAAATGTCTAGATATTGATAACCATATTGCAACTAATTGTTGTAAAAAATATCAAAAGGAACTGAATTCAAAATGTCTATTTAAAAGGAATGAATATAATTCAAGTTCAAAATTGCATATTTCATTACAAAGAATTTATTATATTTGAGAATAGAGCTCAGAATTTAGCAAAAGGGGTAATACTCATATTACAGTTTTTTTCAATTGCTAACATCCCTTTGACCAATCTTTCAACCGTTTTCAAATCTCTAAACACAATTAGCACAACATCCGTCTGTTGTGACCATACTATTAACACAACTCATGTTGTTTTCACACAATATGAGCTCAAATAACACGTTTCTAAAATTATACATTTTCTTTACAAACAAGCTTACCCCCAACCAAAATCATGGTTCCTTCTTATTTTTTTTACAAATGCTTAAACACAACATGACAAAAATGAAGCCCAAAGACTGGTTTCGCAGACAAGGCTTAGCTTAAGCCAGGACTATGCCTCGGTTAAATTAAGATATTTAGGTCACTTTTATAAAAATGCCTCAGAAAAAACATTTCTGGTGTGCATCTTGAGACAAAACACTGACTCAGACATATTTAAGATATGTCAGGGTAAGTTATTTTCAAGCTCAAACATTATTTTTAGTCTTGGTCTAGTCTTAACCCTTGTGTTCCAAATTTTAAATATCGTATAAGGCTCGACTTCTGCAAACAACAGTAGCTTAGAAGAGCTGACAATAATTATTTTCATTACATGACAATGCACAATAAAGTAAAAGGCACTCTCTGGATATAGAACAATACATGGAAGATGTCTGGATGAGGGACTAGTTAGACCAGGGAGAGGACTAGTTGGACGAGGTAGAGGACAAGATGGACCATCGAGAGGACTCGTTGTACGAGGAGAGGACTGGTTGGACCAACGAGAGGCCTGGTTGGACGAGGGAGAGGAGTTGGACGAGGGAGAGGACTGGTTGGACGAGGGAGAGGACTGGTTGGACCAGGGAGAGGACTGGTTGGACCAGGCAGAGGGCTGGTTGGACCAGGGAGAGGACTGGTTGGACCAGGGAGAGGGCTGGTTGGACCAGGGAGAGGGCTGGTTGGACCAGGGCGAGGACTGGTTGGACGAGGGAGAGGACTGGTTGGACGAGGGAGAGGACTGGTTGGATGAGGGAGAGGAACGGTTGGATGAGGGAGAGGACTGGTTGGACCAGGGCGAGGACTGGTTGGATCAGGGCGAGGACTGGTTGGACCAGGTGGAGGACTGGTTGGACCAGGGAGAGGACTGGTTGGACCAGGGAAAGGACTGGTTGGACCAGGGAAAGGACTGGTTGGACCAGGGCGAGGACTGGTTGGACCAGGGCGAGGACTGGTTGGACCAGGTGGAGGACTGGTTGGACCAGGTGGAGGACTGGTTGGACCAGGGATAGGACTGGTTGGACCAGAGCGAGGACTGGTTGGACGAGGGAGAGGACTGGTTGGACGAGGGAGAGGACTGGTTGGACCAGGGAGAGGGCTGGTTGGACCAGGGAGAGGGCTGGTTGGACCAGGGCGAGGACTGGTTGGACCAGGGAGAGGGCTGGTTGGACCAGGGAGAGGGCTGGTTGGACCAGGGCGAGGACTGGTTGGACGAGGGAGAGGACTGGTTGGACGAGGGAGAGGACTGGTTGGACGAGGGAGAGGACTGGTTGGACGAGGGAGAGGACTGGTTGGATGAGGGAGAGGACTGGTTGGACCAGGGAGAGGACTGGTTGTATCAGGGCGAGGACTGGTTGGACCAGGGAGAGGGCTGGTTGGACCAGGGCGAGGACTGGTTGGACGAGGGAGAGGACTGGTTGGACGAGGGAGAGGACTGGTTGGATGAGGGAGAGGAACGGTTGGATGAGGGAGAGGACTGGTTGGACCAGGGCGAGGACTGGTTGGATCAGGGCGAGGACTGGTTGGACCAGGTGGAGGACTGGTTGGACCAGGGAGAGGACTGGTTGGACCAGGGAAAGGACTGGTTGGACCAGGGAAAGGACTGGTTGGACCAGGGCGAGGACTGGTTGGACCAGGGCGAGGACTGGTTGGACCAGGTGGAGGACTGGTTGGACCAGGTGGAGGACTGGTTGGACCAGGGATAGGACTGGTTGGACCAGGGATAGGACTGGTTGGACCAGAGCGAGGACTGGTTGGACGAGGGAGAGGACTGGTTGGACGAGGGAGAGGACTGGTTGGACCAGGGAGAGGGCTGGTTGGACCAGGGCGAGGACTGGTTGGACCAGGGAGAGGGCTGGTTGGACCAGGGAGAGGGCTGGTTGGACCAGGGCGAGGACTGGTTGGACGAGGGAGAGGACTGGTTGGACGAGGGAGAGGACTGGTTGGACGAGGGAGAGGACTGGTTGGATGAGGGAGAGGACTGGTTGGACCAGGGAGAGGACTGGTTGTATCAGGGCGAGGACTGGTTGGACCAGGGAGAGGACTGGTTGGACCAGGGCGAGGACTGGTTGGACGAGGGAGAGGACTGGTTGGACGAGGGAGAGGACTGGTTGGACGAGGGAGAGGACTGGTTGGATGAGGGAAAGGAACGGTTGGATGAGGGAGAGGACTGGTTGGACCAGGGCGAGGACTGGTTGGATCAGGGCGAGGACTGGTTGGACCAGGTGGAGGACTGGTTGGACCAGGGAGAGGACTGGTTGGACCAGGGAAAGGACTGGTTGGACCAGGGAGAAGACTGGTTGGACCAGGGAGGGGACTGGACATTTGTAATTGTATGGTACAATGTAGCATTCCACCATTCACATGCAATCACAAATTGGTTTGCAGCAGATCCGAGAATGATTTCCCTCTTTCTTCCTCCATACTCCCCTTTCGCAATCCCATTGAGGATTTTTTGCATGGAGGTGGAAAGTCTATGATCATCAACCACATGATCAAATGTCCCTCCTGGATGCAAAGGAGGCTGGCTGCAGAGACATCTCAGCTGAAGAATGCCAGGGGTGGATAAGGCATTCTAAGCGTTTCTACCCAAGATGCATAGCAAGAGATAAAATAAGGTGTGATGTTGACAAGAACATGTGGCCAAATGTTGAAGATCGTATAGATAAGACTCTATGTTAATCTGTTCCTTATTTGTCTGTCATTTTATATTTGTTATATTGGTTATTATTTAACATAACCAAAGGACAAAAGTTTATGTTTTTGTTTGTTTGTTTGTTTTATTATCTCAGACAGCAATTTAATTTTGCCAATAAAGCAAGTGCAGCATTTCTGTCATTTCTGTACATTCTATAAAGTACTGATGATTCATTCACTATGTTGTACACATACTATCAAAAATGAATCCACACAGATTAATTGTGATACAGAAAAGAAGACTATTTTACAGCAAAATAGAAAAAATATACAGCTTACTGAATTATTTAAAAGACATGACTTTCATATTGTATATTCTATACAGGTCGAACTGAAACATGACAAAAAAATACAGTTTCTGTATTGTCATTATTTGTTAGCATTTTGACAGTCCAAGCATTATGATGTACTATATGTTCCTGTTGGATAAAAAACTAGTGCTATTTTTTGGACTGAATGAATGATTTTGAATCGAGTCTGCGGCATTTTGATAGAGTTAGTATATAAAGAAAAGGGCATTCAGCATTTTGCAATGTAGAGTTTGTATTTATTTAACAAAATGTGGTTTTGGCCAGAAAATGTACTATTTGGCCAGTTGTGTGATGTAGGTGTGTTCCGGTGTTAAGAGTTTAGAAAAATAACTAAATATTGGTTAACGCTTGTTAGCAATTGAAAAAAACTAAGATATAATAGTAAAAGTATTAAGCTGTGGAAAAAGGTGATACCACAGGAAACCTGATAAACAAACATACATTGAGAATAGAATCTTTCCACATCACTTGTTCAGGCTATAAAGGAACTTTCAGGGATATTTCTACAGTATGTGATAATTAACCACACTAACCGCTTCCACCAGACTGTGAGCGCTGCCCCGATGCTGCAGGTGTGAACCACACAAGCCAGACATAATCTGCAGGTGGGATGGAGACGGGGAGCGTGGCAACCAATCGGAGCCCTGCTGGAAATTCCAAAAGGTCCGCTGTGCCAATCCTGGAGTGCTACTGGCACTGGGCGGGGTCTGATGGAGAGGGGTGTAGGGTGGAGGCGTGGCTGGGGGTGTGACCCATGAGCGGATGGAGCGAGTTGGAGAGAATCGTGCTCGACTAGATTCATGTCCAGTCTCTGCCTTTACCTGCACAACAAGTTGAAGAAATGCCACTCAATACTTTATGTCACCAACAACCTGAAGAGTCTGGTAAAGACAGACAAAAGTGAGGCAATTTCATTCAAACTATTACTACTTGTCATAACTAACATCATGTGACATGTGTTCTGGTTTAGGAATCTGAGGGAAAAGATTTTGCCCATTTAACTCCATTGGATTGAAGCCACAAAATATTAAAGTATGTGGGTTTTAAAGAACAGTTGTGGAAGTGTTTTGTTAAAGGACATCACCTGTCGCTGTGATGGTAGATCTGTCGGTCGAGACATCTCATCTAAACTGCTCTGTTTACACAGACACTCAAAATGGAACGTTGGTCTGTGAGAGGCTGTAAGACAGAATGTGTGTACCTCAGTCACATCTTTATTACAATAACACTATGATCAATAGATTCATGGAGAAACAATTTTTTTCTTATTGATGTTTAGAACTTCAGTGTAAGTTAGTTACTTTACGTACTTGTCTTTCCATGTCTTTTAAAACTACTGACATGTAAAACAAATCCTCCCTGAGCTCACAAATTACACAGTAAATGATTTTTATAATCTTAAAACTGTGTATCAAAGTACAATAGGGAATGTGCTTGATAACTGATTTTGTTTCATTTGCTTTATTTTTGTTTATTTGTCTTCTCAAAACTGATCTGGATTGCATCTTTAAAAAAAAGTGTACAGAATGATCAGCTGTGTCAGTGTCTCACTTTGAGATGAGGATAAAAGGGGGCGTCTTGGAGACTGAGGGTATATGAGTCGACCACATTCACTTCCATTGTCCTCAGCGGCTCTGTATGAGCTGAAAGATGAAGAGAAGGTCATTAAAAATATGAGCAGGTGACTCATCTGAAACGTTCACCTCATATCTCCTCCTTTCCAACACAGAACAACCTCCTGAACAGCAATAAGTCAGGTTTCAAAAGTGGTCATTCAACGGAGACTACTCTGAAGCTCTGAGACTGGCAAGAGCAGCCTCCAAATCATAAGGACTCATTCTGCTGGATCTATCTGCTGATTTTGTCACCATTGATCACCACCTCCTATGGTCAACCCTCAGGATTATGGGTGTCTTTGGAACGGCGCTCAACCGGTTCAAGTGTTACCTGTCAGGTAGGTCATTCAGGGTGTGCTGCAGGGGTGAGGTCTCTGTGTCTCAACATCTTGCTACTGGGGTACCTCAGGTGTCAGTGCCTGGACCACTACTCTTCTCCATCTATAAGGTATCCCTAGGATCTATAATTTAGAAACATGGCTTCTCCTGTCACTGCTATGCTGATGACACTCAACTCAATAGCTCCGTCCAAAAACGCACACTTATGCACTATTCAACACCATTTTGAAGTATAAATAATGTGAGTAGTGGGTTCACATCGAAAATCTTCAAAAAAGAAAAGCACTGTAAGTACCCAGATGATGCACTTTTTCGACCGAAAATATGAAGTGTGGAACTGTGGAAACTTCACGCTCTTAACGGTCGTAGTTTTGCTTAGGTAGCGGAATGGAGGCGGGGCTATCAGATGCTGCTCAAGCAAAACTCTCCTGCAGAGTGAAAACGTAGTGCTGGGCAAAACAGATGAAAACTACATAAGATGAACAATGCACCAGTATATTTTTATTCACAACCATTGTAGCGTTCGATTGACGTCATTGGCGCTCGTCTGGAAAACAGATATACTTCCATTTAGTATAAAACCGTTTAGTATTCCATTTGGGACGATACTGCTCTTCTGAAATTGATATACTAGATGGTTGAGTGCATAGTGTATAGTATGTCTCTTTCTCATTTCAGCCAGATGATCTAAAAGTATCTGCTCACATCTCTGCATCCCGGAGTGATATTTCGTTCTGGATGAAGGACCAGTTGCGAATGACCCAAGGATTTAAAACGACCTCTTCATTCATCTAAACTCGTCAATCATAACTCTTTACAGGACAGCCAGGAACCTTGGAGTGGTAACTGACGATCAACTAAGCTTCACAAATCACTTTGCCAACACAGCCAGGGTTGATAGATTTGTCCTGTACAACATTAGGAAAATTAGAGCATTCCTATCCGAGCAGGCTACACAAGTCTAGTCCAAGCTTTAGCTCTATCCATAGTGGACTATTGAAATGCTGTTCCCTGCTGGTAGAATGATCTGTCCATCTCTGCAAAATTAGCTGAATCTTTTTTTTTATGCATTTGGTAAACGCTTTTATCCAAAGCGACTTCAATTGCTTTATTCTATACATTTTACATAGGTATGTGCAATACCCTGGGACCGAACCCACAACCTTGCGTTGTTAACGCAATGCTTTTACCACTGAGCTACAGGAAATCTTTAGTCTTTTTCAACAATCAGCTAAAGACACATCCATTTCAGCAATACCTGACCCAATAATACTGGAACTTATTTCTGTTTCGCTCTTTTTTTCACATTGTTGTGATCTGGTTAACTGAGACCAGCCTTGAAGCATGTATGCATTGTTGCCTTTTGTTGTACAGATTGCTTCCATTGTTTGCCTCATTAGTAAGACACTTTGGATAAAAGTGTCTGCTAAATGTCTATGCAGATGTATATACCTGTTTTCCTCATCACTGTGACATTCCCCTGAGCTCCGTGTGTCATCGCTGATGTCATCAGGGTTGGAGTTTTCTATGTGGATGCTCGGGTACCCAACAGCACAAGAGTCTGGCCTGAAAGCCAGTTGTGTTAATAATTATTTTTGTTCTTTACTTTTAGTACTGTACATTTATTGCATTAAACAGAACAGAAATGTCTTGGGTTGGAGTAATGTCTAACGGAGACTTTTAGGGATAGCTACTTAAAATTCTGTCATCAATTACTCATCCTCGCTCAATTCTCCAACCATAAGACCTTCGTTCATCTCCAGAAGACACATAGAATAGCTTTGATGGTTCAACCTTCATTTTGAAGTGACAAGAATACAAAGTGTGGTGCTGACGTAGAACACCGGCTCCTGAGTCAGCTCTAAACCGAGTGTGCCGAGTGCGCTCATAAACATGTGTAGGAGACTCCAGAAATTGTTGAATAAAGTTATAGTTTTGTTTCTCTGCCCACAAAAAGTATTTTCATTGCTTAACAAAATGAATGTTGAACCGTTGGAGTCACATGTACCTATGGATTTACTCACTTTCCGCACTTTGAGTAGACGTTACTTTGCTGTGTATGGGGGATCTCATCAAAACTCTTAATTTGTGTTCTTGTGGTCTTATGGTTGAATTTTTCACCCTTATTCTTTTGTGAACAATCGCTTTAAACCGTAGTTTATAGACTTGTTCCATTCTGTGGTCATGAATCACATGTACACTGTGTGTTTTTTTGTACCTGTGAGCTCGGCGGTGAAACTCTCCAGCACTCCTGAGGTTGAGGTATGAGCTGAGAGAAGACACGAGGCTGTTCTGAGATGGGTTGGCATTGTTGATGATGTTGTTGGGTGGTTTGGCGTCTGGGATTGACAGACAGTATTCCTGAGACACTGCGAGTGGAAGCTGGAGAGGACGCTGTGTGGCGCTGCTGTTGTGCGACTGCTCGCCGCTCACGTGATTTGCAAACACAAGTCCATTCCTCTGCACAAACACACAACTCAATGGAACACTATCTTTCTCATTATACAGGAATATCATTCACTTATTTCTACTTCTAACTAACAAGTATTATTATATAAAAGAAAAACGTTGGAGATGGAAACGCTGTACCCTATATATGTCTTCCTCCTCTTCAAGGTAGCCATCTACTAGACCTTCATCCTGTAGGTCACATGATATGACTCGACGGATCTCCGGGCCGAGGTCATGCAGCGTGCGCAGACCGGCCTGTGCAGACACGGTGTTAAAGTGAAACATGAAACATTACACACTGAACTTGCTGGTGATTCTGTGCTATGGTTGATTTTTTATTCCAAACTTTTGCATGTGATGTGTGTTGTGTCATCTTAATGTAAACTCCACACTGTTTACCTGTAGAGCCGTTGTGGTGTTGAAATGGGGTTGACATCCAACAAGTCCCTGCTCCTTGCGTTTCCTGAATTTCCTGAAGTAGTCTTGAATCAAGAAAGTGGCGTAAAACTTTCCCACAGTGACCTCATCATCTGAACAAACAAACACAGTTATTATACAAACTTCAACTGTCTGTGTACTGTTAACTACTACATAAAGCTCCAATAACTTCATCTCATAAATAAACATGAGAAGATGAGTGATTCACTAATACTGAGAGCGCAGAAACATTGACTAGTTATTGGAAATTCAGAAAGATTCTTGTCCCAGAGAGTCTGAATAATTTGTTTATCACAAGAGAATCATTTACTCGCTGTAAGAGATTCATTATGATTTACTCATCACGAGGGAGTCAAAATAATTCAATTGTCGCTTGACCCTATAAAACCATTAATTTGTTGTAAGAGAATCAGAATGATTTAATCTGACCTCCAGCAGGTGGCACCACTTGGTCCAGAAGTTTCATGCTGGTTCTCCTCCAGATCTTCTTGATAACAGATCGTAGCTCCTCATTGGCTTGTTCCAGATTGCCTGTAAGACACACAGCAGTCGTGACACACACATCGACTATAGATGTGTAATAAATAAATAAATAAATAAAGGTCGCACATGCTTTACCTTCATTCTTGATTTTCAGAGCAGTTCTCACCAGAGCAAACAGGGTGGCGTTGAACATCACCGTACCGTCACTATTTAACGGCATGTTCATAGCAACCAATCTCTGAAAAATCAATAATCCTAATATTATTGATCACTTAACAGCCTTGGATTCGTCTTGTCATCTTGCCACCTACTATGTTGAGGAATTATTCAAGAAAACCGATCAAACATCATCTGAGTCAACGTTTTTTTTTGTGCAAACCTTGCAGGCGACTCTATGAGGACACAGTTTGCCGAAGCCGAGCGGAGGCTGAATCCTGCGCAGTAACGTCACCACATCTAGGTGTTTGATACGTCCTCTGTGACACACAAACACAACACTGTGTATTCTCAATGTCAATAAAACACACATTTCTGCCCGTCTCTGAACGAATTGTTTTATCAATATATACTTGGCCTCAGGGTCATATTCTGACCAAATCCTCTTGAACTCATCTAGATGATGTGGTCCGAGAATGGACCAATCACGTGTCAGGTAGTCAAAATTGTCCATGATGACGGCAACAAACAAATTAATGATCTGAAAAAAATTCAAATTCAATATCATACATACATTCAAATGTATTTTGCTTTATTGTATCATGTATTGCATGTTTTTATTTTTAAGATAATGCTTTTATTTTGATGGTTGACGTATGCTGTAATGAATGTTCTGTGATATCAATTATTTTCTATGATCAGACTGTGTGTGGTTGAGGGGATGGAGATGCAGTAATAATGAATCCAGCATGTGAATGTACCAGAAAAGCACAGAGCATGTAAAAGCTGATAAAGAAGACGATGGAGAAGTTGCTTCCGCAGGTCTTCTCTTCTCCAGGGTTATATTCTGACTCAGAGTCGCACTGTTTACCCGGCAGACAAGCCAACATGATCTGCTGCCACGCTTCACCTGTCGCACATCTGACATCACAGAACCACCGTCAAACACTCATCCTTCTTTAGTATCAGACATCAGACTACATTCATCATTACTGAAATCTACTTTAGTCTGACACTGTTGTTATTTGACTTTGATGTCCATGATGTGCTGCATCTGTCATCATCATCAATAAGAGTGAAGAACACAGCTCAAAGAATCAATGAAGTAATGTTCTGTGTCTGTTAACATCTGTTTCTTTACACATCATCATTTATTCACTAAATCTGCTCTCATCTCATGAAATACTACGCGACACTTTTTGTTTGCACTTCATATGTGCTCATTTCTACATGAAATATTCCTCACAGAGACATGCGACACACCTGAACAACAGGAGCACGGCTTGAGGAAACGTCTGGAAATTATTGTTACGATTTATACTGGTGCCATCCACCATGGCAATCTTCCCAAACACCTCAAAGATCAAAGAGAATCCCGTTATTATGAAACCACAGAAGACATCAGTACATCATAGCAGTGGTTTTCCAACTTTGTGGACCCCCAAATAAAATGAACCTTTCGTGAGGGACCCCCTTTCTAAAATACACATCCATCTATAATATTTTGTGTGCATGAACTTAGATAAATAGTAAATGTGATATTATCGAGACAACATATTATTTCCAAATGTAAATAGTTGGCTACACGTGCTGGATGTATACTGTAAAACCCTGAACAGACATTTTCAATTCAAACATATTCATGTAATGTAGCAACTTTCACTTTGAGTGCTAAAAAAGGAACTATACTGAGGAAAGTCACTAGAAAGAACAGTAATGTTTTGTAGACAGATTTTGCTTGATGTTTTTCCCTTCAGCTTTTATGAGGACCCTTGTAGCCTTTTGGAGGCCCCCTGGCCCTTACAAAGATGAACCATAGTTTTCTTGTGGTACAAAGTGTAGTAACCATATTCTTTTGTTGCATTGATAACTCAGGGCAAAACCATTCTTTTACTACAGGAACCATTATTTTTTTGTTTTTAACTGTAGTAAATTCCTAGTAACTTGCACTGCACTCTTGTATTTCCTTGGTAATAATGGTGTGTTAATCTTCAAAACATATTCCTTGTACACAGTGATTCGCACTCAGAAATAAGTTTTATATTAATTATTTTTATTCCATGATGGGATGCAAGACAACACAGACGTTTCGGCTGTTGCCTTCTTCAGTGTGTTTAGCCCTTTAGTTACCACATTCATCCACTTTTAAAGTGATGTCATCATTGTTATCATTGTCCACACCTGTGTATCCTAATTGTTTAACAATATAATTCGATAACGACTTAAATTCGGATCTTCATTAATCTACATATCAGCAACACATAATCAACACCATTTCACATCTAAATTTAAACCCAAAAAAAACATATCTCAAAAATCAACAATAATGACAAAGAGTAAGAAAAAAGTTTTTACACGAAATAACTAAACTCTTCCACAACATGAGTATAAAGGAGTAATGAAAAACAAACAATTAGTTCCCAATTATTTAACCGTAGTAAAACAATGGTAAACTTTGGTAAGGGGGGTCCCAGGATCTCAGTTTGAAAACCTCTGCATGAGAGTACATCACACAGACAGCAGAAGAACATTTACCTGCATTCCAATGACGGCATAGATGAAGAAGAGCATCGCTATGAGAAGAGCCACGT
Organism: Triplophysa dalaica; assembly: GCF_015846415.1. Taxonomy (NCBI): domain Eukaryota; kingdom Metazoa; phylum Chordata; class Actinopteri; order Cypriniformes; family Nemacheilidae; genus Triplophysa; species Triplophysa dalaica. The sequence continues at coordinate 20,882,584 of NC_079559.1, forward strand.
ATGGAAGAGCCTGAGAGACAAAACACACCAGTGCTGAACATTCACTCAAATCAAACGATATATACATGTATACAATAACACACATGTCATCACCTGATTATTATTATTATGCAAGACACATAATGTCTTCTCTGGAACATTGTAAGCCACATGGTCAAATGTTTTTTCTATCGTTTCGTCCAGATTCATCATTTTAAAATGGAGCCACCGACCAATAGCAATGAATTATTTCAGATCATTGTGGAATAAAATCAGCGCACCTGAAAAGATTTGATGAAAGTCCATAAGAGCGTTCGAATGCCCTCGCCTCTGCTCAACAGCTTCACCAACCGCATGACACGAAACAAACGGAAGAATGTGATGGAGATTCTGGCGCTGTCCTCCGTGTTCTGATAAAACACACCAGAACATGTTAAGGAGACAGAAACACGACGTTCATGCTCTCTGTTCAATCATCATCACATGTTTCTTCACACATTCTCAAATGAACTTACAAACTACACAAGAGCAATTCCTCTAAGATGATCACATAACAAACAAGAAGCAATCAACAGTATTGAAAATAGCCGAGCTAACATTTGTATAGGACTTTGTATAACTTATACAATTATTGTTTTTATTGTGATGATCGGTCTTTAAATGAATCATTTTAAATATTAACCCTCACCCTAAACCAAACGCTCACACAAACCTTTGTGCACTGTTACATTTTCAGATAAACATCATTTAGTTTGTTTCAAGGTGTTTTTTAGCTTACTTAAATTGAAACTTTGACAGCGTTTTTGGTTTCTGAAATCTAATCAAATATTGGCCTAAAAAGCAACGAATTTTAACAAAAATGTAAATAAGCTTTATGACAATAAACAAAAATAATAAAGCTGTTAAATATTTAACTAAAATAAATCAAAATAAAACAAAATCAAAATTTTAATAAAGATTTATTGTCAATGGGTGTCTGCTGGCTGATACACAGTGTGCTTCAACTCGGGGTTTACCTCTCCTTTGTGGGGACGTTTAATCCCATAATAGAAAAAGAACATGTGTGGCTGTACTCACATTGATCTCTGTGATTGCGATGTCAACGATGCTACCAACAACAATCAGAGCGTCAAAGGTGTTCCACGCATCAGCGAAATAATGCTGCAGACAAACAAGAAACCACAGAGAAAAGAGATCAAAAGAGAAAGAGAAGAGCCACACACTGAGATCAAAGAAAAGACAGGAATTCTGGGGTTTTCTGGGAATGTCAGGCAAACATTTCTGTTGTCATAGTTTACCTGAAAAGCAAAGGAATGTTATTCCATGGCTTTCTAAAATACACCATATTCAGCAGTCCAAAATGAAATCTTATCTACACACTGTAATAAAACTGACCGCTCATTCAACACTGATGTGCTTCTAACACCAAAACCTTAAAGGAGCCAAAAATATTAAAATAAAGATTCATATGTAAAATAGATCACATGTTGGCAGATCAACAAATAGGATACAAAAGACATCACCATCATATGCTACATCTTGGGGTATCACCATCCATTGATATATCATCACACCCCTACACATCACCATTATTATAATGCAAACAATACCATTTGCATCATCAAATAATACATTCCACTTATTTTCACCATATATTTGTGCAAAAACATACTAGATATCAAAATACTAAAATCTTTTAACAGCCCATGCTTTAATGTGAAAAATAAGATCCACTATGCTTTATTTATCAGTGAACACTTAAAGTATATTTCTCAGTATAATCTCGTAGAGTCTACTCTTGGATACTTTAAAACACCGTCTGTCTCCTGGATCTCCCACCCGCTGACCCTCAGGTGAGTGACAGATGACATCAACTAGCCGAGGTGAGAAATGAAATGAAATCTGAAATGAGACAGGACTCTACATGACTCGGAGGATTGGCACTCCGGTCGGGACAGGGCCTACAAGCACTTCCCATCACAGCTGCCAAAGCATCAAACTAAGAGACACATACCCTCGGTTTAAAGGCGACCAGTTTGAGGATCATTTCCACTGCGAAGACTCCAGTGAACACCATGTTCAAAATGTCCATGGCGTAGTTGAACAGACGCGACTGGCCGTGATGCTGTGTATCATATCCACAAAAATGATTTGCTACAATTACATTAATACACAATTCATTGAATGACCATGTATACAGATATTTCTCCGACATACACATTTATCTATTGGACCGTTTTATTTCAATGATCTTTCATTTACTCAAACAGAGAGGTTGAAAAAGTAAAAATATTTTATACTCAAATAAAAGTACTACTACTTTGATGAAATTGTGCTTGAGTCAATGTACAGGTAAAGTTACCAGTCAGAAAATCTACTCATGTAAAAGTTAAAAATAGCATTTTCAAAATTTTCTCAAAGTAAAAGTAACTGCAACACTTCAGTATAGGGGGAAATTCTCACTATCAACTAGTTGTTATTAGCATGACTATTATTAGAATATTGGCTGTTTATTAGCACTCATAAAGCACATATTCTACATGACCATACTCTACATCCCTAATCTTACACAATAACTAAACCTAACGGCTATCTGTGGTGAGGAAGGGGTGACGGGAGCCGTGGGGCGTGGCCGGTGGCGTGAGTGATAGTGGAAATCAGCTGTGCGCGCCGGTCCCGCGTCTCCCACGGAGGAGTTCAGGAGCATAAAAGGACGAATCGACAGGACTGCCGGCGAGAGAGGACTGGGCCCGGACATGTGTTTTACGTTTGTATCTTATGTTATGGCCGGCAGTCCACCGTGAGGTGGCTGCCGGCATTTTACTTCCGTGTTTTTGTTTGTTTATTTTATTAAAACTTTATTTGAATGTTCACCGGTTTCCGCCTCCTTCCTTCCTTTTATTGAACAGTAATACACCATCATACTAATTATTAATAAGCAATTAAAAAGAGTTTATTAGGGTAAAAGTTGTAGTTAATGATTTATTATTAGCAAGAATTGCCACGCCTTGATGCCCGATGACTCCTGAGATAGGTGCAGGCTCCCCGTGACCCGAGGTAGTTCGGATAAGCGGTAGAAAATGGAATGGGAATGGAAAGAACGTCTTGGTTACGTATGTAACCTCAGTTCCCTGATGGAGGGAACGAGACGTTGTGTCGAGAACGACAGATGGGGTTCGCCCTTGAGAACCAATCAACTCTGACTACTATAGAAAAGGCCAATGAAATTTGGCGAATGCAATTTGCATGCCGGGCTCCGCCCCCGGAAATCCGGTATAAAAGGAGGCCGGCGTGCAGCATTCACTTACCTTTGTTCTGAAGAGCCTGAGACCTCTCAAACTGCAGCAGAATACGATACGTGTTCGTGGCATAAGGGACACAACGTCTCGTTCCCTCCATCAGGGAACTGAGGTTACATACGTAACCAAGACGTTCCCTTTCTGTCGGTCTCTCGACGTTGTGTCGAGAACGACAGATGGGGTTGCCTATGGAAAACGCCACAACGCTGTATCGCGTCACAATCTCTAGCGAAGCGACGGTAACAAGCCTGGGCGTGTCATCTCGAAGCTTTCGTGAGACTGTAACCTTCCAGTGTGGTGGTCGGGGGGTTCCAGAGCTTTCTTGGAGAAAGATGGGTACAGCCCTGACCGGTAACTTTCACGGACGGGGCCTTAGCTCTCTATAGGCGAGAGGCCGTCCAGATCAGTTTACACCGGGTAAGCGCGACTCTTAATCAGAGAAGCGCTACAGAGGCCACCTCCTACCCGTGGGGAGGAATATGGTGGATATAGGTATGGTCTCGTCCTTGGAGGAGAACGCATGGAACGTGCGGACTGAGTAGTTAACCGCGAGGTGGAGGCCCACCTGGGGAAGCTCATGGGTTACCAGGAGTGGGAACCATTCTCATGAGGATACATCAGACGGAACAGCCCACGGAGGGGGTGTTACAGACGTCCGGTAGCACTAGGTCCGGTTAGAGCTATCTGTGATAGCTCACATGGTATCCCGGCCTAAGGGGGAAGGCTGCTCTGCCCAGCCAGCCCCCAGGGGGTGCTTGTTTGGTGATGGATGGAATGCCTATTCCTAACCAGTGTCTGGGTAAGAAGGGAGGCTGGTGAGGTACCAGTTTCTTAGCGATGTGTTCGGGTAAGAAGAAAAGGTAAATAGCACACTGACCCAACCTGTTAGAGGGTGGAAAGGTGCTTTCGCAGGCATACGCCCCCCCGGATGCCAGTCCTACATGTCGCCACGCAGGACGTGGGCTGACACCGGGTTTACGCGAAGGTTGTTAACCCTTGCGAAGGTGTTTGGACATAGCCCAACCCGCAGCTCTACAGATGTCTGCTAGAGAGGCGCTTCTGCCAGTGTCCAGGAGGTGGCTAAACTCCGTGTGGAGTGAGCCCTCACTGCCAATGGGCATGGGAGATTCTGAGATCGGAATGCCGTCGTAACGGCGTCCACGACCCAGTGCGCCAGCCTCTGTTTGGAGACAGCCTTCCCCTTCTGCTGTCCTCCAACCGACACGGAGCTGGTCAGAGCTTCAGAGCTCTGCGTGCGGTCCAGTACGTACTGGACACAACACTAATCGGGTTGGGTCTTCCTCCCCTATGGGGAGCGCCTGCAAGTTCACCACTTGGCCCCGGAGGGAGTAGTGGGAACTTCTTGGGCACGCATCCGGGCCTGGGTCTCAAGATAACGTGAGAGTTTCCAGGGCCGAGTTTAAGGCAATCCAGGGACACGGAGGATGCTCGGTGGTCCCCTACCCTCTTGAAGGAAGTGAGCGCCGTCAGGAGGGCCGTCTTACTCTATGAGGAAGATCGGAACCTCCGAGGGGCTCTTTGGGGGGGCCCTGAGGCTCCCCAGGACCACTTAGGGTGCCAAGAGGGTATGGAGCGGAGATGAGGCGGATTCCGCCCTCTCGCTGCTTAGGAACCTGGTGACCAGGTTGTGTTGCCCTAGAAACTTTCCACCGACTGAGTCGTGATGAGTGGCAATAGCGACTACATACACTTTCAGTGTGGAAGGGAGATGTTAGTCTCCAGTCTCGTGAGAAGGGGAACACAATCCTGATCAAGCACCTCAGTGGGTCTTTCTCGTTGAGAAAGACACCAGGACGAGAAGAGGCACCGTCTAGAGGCGTGTAACCGCCTAGTAGATGGGGCCCTAGCCTGGGTGATGGTCTCAGCCGTATAGGGGGAGTAGCCATCTTAGGATCTTCTCGTCCCGTCTAGAGACCAGACATGGGTGTTCCAGAGGTCTGATCTGGGATGCCAGAACGTGTCCTTCCCCTGAGAGAGCAGGTCCTCTCTCAGGGGAATGGTTCAGGGGGAGTCGCTGTCCAGAGCATCGGCTCTGAGGCCAAGTGTGGTTAGACCGGTGTGGTGTAACCAATAACACTTGGTGCTCCTGCTCCCTGACCTTACACAGAGTCTGTACAAGAAGGCTCCTGGGGGGGGGAAGGTGTGCTTCCGCCCATCCCGCGGCCAGCTGTGCGCAAGGATATCCGTGCCGAGGGCAGGGACTATCAAGCGGGCAAATGGTGGTGTTACGGGAGGTGAACAGGTTTTACCTGGGCCTACCCGAACAGCCTCCAAATGAGCTGGACTGCACGGGGGTGGAGTCGCCACTCTCCACGAGGCATAAACTGGCGAGAAAGCACGTCGGCTGTCTAGTTCAGTTTGCCCGGGGTGTGTGGCCTGCAGGGAACGAGTCACCTGTTGACTCCACCGGAGGAGGCGTCGAGCAAGTTGTGTTTAGCTGCTGTGTGCGAACGCCACCCTGACGATCTGTATTCGCTACAGCTATAGTGCTGTCCTCGGAACAGCACGTGCATGTCTCGCACGAGAGGCCGCAGCCTGCTCAGTGCAAGTAGCATAGCCCACAACTCTTGGCAATTGATATGCCAGCGCAGGCGGGGGTTCGTCCAACACCCCACCTGCGTGCCCGTTGCACACTACACCGCACCCCTGCAGGGAGACTTCAGTCGTCACCACGACCTGCCTCATGACCTGCTCAGAGGGACCTGAGTCCGTCGAAAAAGTCATAAAGACTAGGGGTTATGGTGCGTCGGCAGCAGGGCGGCATCACCATGCGCCTGCTGCCGGTGTGCCACGCTCTCCTCGGAACTCGACTCTGAAACCAGTGTTGGAGCGGTGTCATGTGCATCAACTCGAGGGGTATTAACCCGCGAGGACGCCATGTGTCCCAGGAGCCTCTGAATTGTTTCAGGGGGACCGCTGTCTGCCTAAAATGTTCATTTCAGACAGTTCAACACTGGTTGGGCACAACTGCGGACAGGTGTGCCGACATGGTGACAGAGTTGAGTTCCATACCGAGAAAGAGGATGCTCTGCACTGGGGAGAGCTTGCCCCTCTCTTGGTTGACCTGGAGTCCCAATCGACCTAGGTGCCGGAGCACCAGGTCCCTTTGTGTACATAACAGATCTCGCGAGTGTGCCAAGATAGGCCAGTCGCTGAGATAGTTTAGTACCCGCTCGCCTTCCTCCTCTCAGGGAGAAAGGGCGGTCAGGGACAGACCGAAAGGGAGGACTCTGTACTGATATGCCCGCCTCTCGCACGCGAACCGTGGGAACGGCCGGTGTCGAGGAGGATCGAGACATGAAAGTAAGCGTCCTTCAGGTCGATTGCCACGAACCAATCCTGACACCTCATAGGTGTCAGGACGCGCCTCTGTGTGAGCACCCTGAATGGCAGCTTGTGAAGGTGCTCTGTTCAGGGTACGCAGCCTTTGGGGGCAACCCGCCGTCTTTCTTGGGAACGATGAAGTGCGGGTGGTGACCCACTGAACATCTTGGTTTTGAGGGACGAACTCGATGCCTGTTTTGCCAGAAGGGTGGTGACCTCTACCCGAAGTACGGAGGCGTCCCTGCCTCTGACAGAGGGAGAGATGATGCCCCGAAACTTGGGTGAGTTTCTGGCGAACTGGATCGAGTAACCAAGACGGACCGCCCTCATTAGCCAGCGAGACAGTGTGGGCAGCTCTCGAGCTCCCAGGGACTGTGACAGGGTGACCAAGGGGACGGTCTGCTTCATCATTCCCACGGGGGGTGGTTCGTCGGCTGGCGGAGCTAACCATGTCGCGGGGAGTCCCCGGAGGGAAGGTTTGCTCCGCCTACTTACCTGCCTGGCGGGACAACGGCACGCACTGTCGGTTTGAGAGTGGTGATGGCTGTCGTATGTGTACGACCTCACGCCTCGCCAGGGTGTGAGGTCGGTTCGCCGAGCACAGTCCAGTGGAGTGTGCGATCGGCTGCAAGTAAACCCGGGGAGAACAGAAAACTCAGTGAGTAAGTGGGAGCCAAGCCCTAACAAGGGCCCGGCTTTGGTGACGAGGCAGGAGTCGTCCCGTACCGACCGATCAGAGCCGTGGCTGTGAAGGTTCGGGCCCGATGTTGTTCTCCCTGGGGTCTTCCCGTCAGTGTCCCTTCTCGCGAGGAGGTTGCTGACGGGGTGGAGGTTTCCCCCTCGACCTCTGCTTCCGGGGTGCCGCCTGTGGGGGCACAGGAACCGGAGCCGATGTCGAAAGGGTCCTGGGTTGCAGGGAAGCAGACGTCACGTGAGATCTCGGAGGCCTGTAGGCGGCCGAGTCGCGGCGTGAAAAAAATGTGGTTAATTGCCACTGTCTGCTTCGCCGTCAAAAAACTGCTGAGCGCAGTCCTCGACGGTGTTACCAACAACCCACCCTGCGAGATGAGTGCATCAAGAAAGCGGACTTCCTTGCTGTCACTCTTCTGCACAAGGTATAGCCGGGGGTGTCTCTCCTGGACCACTACCGTGGACATCGTCCGACCCAGGGCCCATGCCGCCGCCTTAGTCGCCCGTAGAGCGCTGTCAGCGGTGGCACGGAGATCCTGCATTATACCCGGGTCGGCCTTACCCTCGTGGAGCCCTCTCAACGCCCTGGCCTGGCGGACCTGCAGGATGGCCAAGGCATAGAGAGAGGAGGCAGCCTGGCCCGCAACATCGCAAGCTTTCGACACCAGTGATGCCGAAGTCTTACGTGCTTTGGACGGTAGGAGTGGTCGATCCCCCCCCCAGGTGGTAGCCGTCCGCGGCACAGGTGCACCGCAGGCGGACGTTCCACCCGGGGGATCTCGACGCAGTCCTTGGCTGCCTCACCATCGAGGGAAGTAAGGGAGCCAGAGCTGGTTTCACTGGAACGGTCCGTGAGTGGAGCGTTCCAAGTTTTACACAGCTCCTCATGCACCTCCGGGAAAAACATGGCACCCGGGTGGGCGCGGTTTGCACCGCACACCGACCTCAGGAACCACGTATCCCCGGGTTAGCACGGATGACATCACTTCTGCTTCCTCCTGAACTCGACCGCTGGGGGTGGAGTTTGGATTCGGCAGAGTCGGATGCCAGTCTCCCTCCGATGCTGCGAGCGACATCTCATCTACGTCACACATCGTTTCCGAGTGTGTGCGTGAGGATCCGGACGGTATGCCATCGCCGGTTGGGGAACGTTCAGAAGAGCGAATCGGGGTGCGATCGGCCCGTGAGCACCTGGCTGGCGGGTTTACGTTCGCAGAGTTCCCCATATCACTAACGCTGCTAACGTGGGTGGTCATCGGGGCCGTAGCCACAGATGTCACAGCCCGGGTAGCAGACGAAATGGTGGCTGGTTCCCGTAGGAAGACAGCCACCCGTGACCGCAACTTCTGAATGACAATCTGCCCGCAGTGCAGGCAGATGTGTCAACGAACGCTGCTTCAGTGTGCTGGACGCCCAGACACCTAATGCATTGATCGTGTCCATCCCCCTCCTCGATGAGGGTGCCGCACCCAAGAGAACAGCGGGACATGCCGCGCTGGAGAATGCTCAGTCAGTCCTGAAAAGGACTTTTAGAAAAAATCTCTAACACCTCCGGAACCGCCGAGACGCCCAGGGGAAGGTCGCTGCAGGAAGGGACGATCCGCTGTAACACGTCGTAGCACCAGCGTGTAGTTGTAGAGGATTGAATCCTGAGTTGTACTCATGAGCGATGGCTCTGAAGAACAAAAGGTAAGTGAAAAGGCCTCCTTTTATACCGGATTTCCGGGGGCGGAGCCCGGCATGCAAATTGCATTCGCCAAATTTCATTGGCCTTTTCTATAGTAGTCAGAGTTGATTGGTTCTCAAGGGCGAACCCCATCTGTGGTTCTCGACACAACGTCGAGAGACCGACAGAAAGGGAATTGCCACTATACACTAGTGTTACTAAAATTAGCTTTTTTGTAAAACAAAAACAAAAGACATCATAATTCCTAATTTTATATACAGTTGAAAGAAAAAGTATGTGAACCCTTTGGGCTTACTTGGATTTCTTCATAAATTGGTCATAAAATGTGTTTTGATCTTCATCTAAGTCACAACAATAGAGAAACACAGTCTGCTTAAACTAATACCGCACAAACATTATACGTTTTCATGTTTTTATTAAACACAACATGTAAACATTCATAGTGCAGGGTGGACAAAGTATGTGAAACCCTAGACTAATGACTTCTCCAAGAGCTAATTGGAGCCAGGAGTCAGCCAACCTGGGGTCCAATCAATGTGATGAGATTGGATGTGTTGATTAAAGCTGGCGTGTCCAATAAAAAACACACACCAGTTTTGAGTTTGCTGTTCTGAAGAAGCGTTGTCTGATGTGAACCATGCCTCGCACAAAAGAGCTCTCAGAAGACCTACGATCAAGAATTGTTGACTTACATAAAGCTGGAAAGGGCTACAAAAGTATATCTAAAAGCCTTGATGTCCATGTGTCCACGGTAAGACAGATTGTCTACAAATGGAGAAAGTTCAGCACTGTTGCTACACTCCCTAGGCGTGGTCGTCCTGTAAAGATGACTGCAAGAGCACAGCGCAGAATGCTCAATGAGGTGAAGAAGAATCCTAGAGTGTCAGCTAAACACTTACAGAAATCTCTGGCACATGCTAACATTTTTGTTGACAAATCTACAATAAGGAAAACATTAAACAAGAATGGACTTCATGGGAGGACACCACGGAGGAAGCCACTGCTGTCCAAAAAAAACATTGCAGCACGTTTGAAGTTTGCAAAAGAGCACCTGGATGTTCCACAGCACTACTGGCAAAACATTCTGTGGACAGATGAAACCAAAATTGAGCTGTTTGGAAAGAACACACAACGCTATGTGTGGAGAACAAAAGGCACAGCACACCAACATCAAAACCTCATCCAAAGGTGGAGGGGGCATCATGGTTTGGGGCTGCTTTGCTGCCTCAGGCCCTGGACGGATTACTGTCATCGATGGAAAAATGAATTCCAAAGTTTATCAAGACATTTTGCAGGAAAACTTAAGACCATCTGTCCGCCAACTGAAGCTTAACAGAGGATGGACGATGCAACAGGACAACGACCCAAAGCATAGAAGTAAATCAACAACAGAATGGCTTCAACAGAAGAAAATACGCCTTCTGGAGTGGCCCAGTCAGAGTCCCGACCTCAACCCGATTGAGATGCTGTGGCATGACCTCAAGAGAGCGATTCACACCAGACATCCCAAGAATATTGCTGAACTGAAACACTTTTGTAAAGAGGAATGGTCCAAAATTTCTCCTGACCGTTGTGCAGGTCTGATCTGCAACTACAGGAAACGTTTGGTTGAGGTTATTGCTGCCAAAGGAGGGTCAACCAGTTATTAAACCCAAAGGTTCACATACTTTTTCCACCCTGAACTATGAATGTTTACATGTTGTGTTCAATAAAGACATGAAAACGTATAATGTTTGTGCGGTATTAGTTTAAGCAGACTGTGTTTCTCTATTGTTGTGACTTAGATGAAGATCAGAACACATTTTATGACAAATTTATGAAGAAATCCAAGTAAGCCCAAAGGGTTCACATACTTTTTCTTTCAACTGTATTAAAATGGGTTACAAGTGCACTAAAACAAATAAAGAGTCATTTGTCTTGTTTTGCATAAATATCACAGAATCATACAGCTAAAATATGAACTAAACGATTATTAAATCAAAATACATTTTCTTCAGAAGCAACATTAAGCCTTAGTTTCTTAACAAATGATCAATGGTACACACTGCTAAGTTTCAGTAGTGAACCCACCTATAAACTGTTCCACGCAGGGTTGCACATCTCTAGGGAATTAGAGTTCATGTTGTGATTGACAGTTGTTACCCAGTCAGGTCTGTGTATCTTTTGGTCGTTTGATTTTCACCAGACTCTCCTGACTCACACTGATAATAACACTCCTGTCCTTATTGCCTACACTAGTTGTCTAAGACTGTGGTTCTCAAACTGTTTTGTTGTAAGGCATGCCCCCTTTGTGTTGAGTGCATCGCCTTGCGCCCCCCCCAAATAAAAACTTGGAATCTTCAACTTAGAATTTTAATTTTTTATACGATGCTGGAACATCAATATCATGCATCTCTAGTAAAGTCACAGAAAGATGTTATCATGTGGTTTGTGTGATATATGATGTAGTATATACATTAGTAGTCCGATGTTTCCTCACCTGGACAGCCAGACAGACTGTATTAAGGACAATGAGCACAAACATGACGTACTCGAATCCGGTGGAGTTCACCACATACCAGAACTTGTACTGGTAGAGGTTTTTAGGGATGTATCTCCTCAACGGACGGGCTTTCAGAGCATACTCCACACACTGACGCTGTGGACACACGCACAGAACGTTCAGATGATCTGTCTAGAAGACGTTACAAGCAGAACCACATCTTCACATCGTTCACACCTGGTTCTTATCCAGCTCACAGTTATTGTACTCTTTCTCGCCCTGCTCCTGAAACGTCACAATGACAAAACCCACAAAGATGTTCATCATGAAGAAGGCAATGATGATGATGTAAATGATGAAGAAGATGGAGATCTCCACACGGTAGTTGTAAATGGGACCCATGTTCTCCCTGTGTGAGTCGATGGCTCTGTACAGCAAACTGCAGAAGACAGCGTGAACGTCATGAACCTTTTATTACTGAAGGCCGTTTTATTTCTACGGCTCACTCATCTGGTACACTCCTTTAGGAAGGCGAATGCAAACTTTTACTCCGTTCATGCATGTGCAGTTATTAATTCCAGTGAAGTTTAGTATGTCACTAAAAGAACATTCTTCAGTAAGAATCAGAAAGTACATTTACAGACATGCATTTATCTTTTTACCGTCATGCGACGCAATGTCGATGTATGTGAGCTATCAGTGCTGAGACTGACAGTGTTGTGTGTGTCTAACCTTGGCCAGCCCTCAAACGTGGAGACGGTGAAGAGCGCCATCATAGCCATCAGCACATTGTCAAAGTTAAAGTCGCTGTTGTACCACAGTCTCTCTCGCACCTGCGGCAGTGCCATCTCACCGATACTGTACACGATGAACATCCCTCTAGAAACACACAAACACAATGAAGCCTTCACACGCGGCTCTGCGTTCGCTCCACAACAAGCGCAGGCTTACCTGCAGTCCTCCGGGCTTGACTTGGCATCGTCTGTGCAGCCATAAAACTTGCCCTGCAGACAAAAGAGTTTCATAAGGGCCTGTCCTGCGCTCATGGACCGTGTTTGTGATGTGTTCAGGCTGATGTACCTTGAAGAGCTGAACGCCCATACAAGCGAACATGAACTGAAGGAGCGTGGTCACAATCATGATGTTACCGATCGTCCTGATGGCCACAAACACACACTGAACCACATGCTGCATGAACAGAGAGACAGAGAGAAAACTTGAAGGATCTAACCTTAAACACGGTTGTCCTTAAATAATACTCAAATACTGTCATCACGTCATATGAACGTTATTTTCAGAAATTGTTCTACTAAACTCCATGCATTAAAAGTGCATTTATGAAGTGAAGGTCTGACTTTGAGTCCTTTGGCTCTGTTGATGGCTCTGAGAGGTCGAAGCACACGCAGAATCCTCAATATTTTCACCACTGAAATGGCAGATGATCTGCAAACAACATTCATCTGTTGGGCACGGATAATTCACAAATATTTTACACTCATCTCAATGCAACTGTATGAAAATGAGCGTTATGACCGTACTGTATTCCGAAAGAAACAAGGGAGACTCCAACCACCAGCAGGTCCAATAAATTGAAGTAACTCCGGCAAAAAGCTCCTTTGTGCAGGAAAGCACCAAACGCCATCATCTATACAACATTAGAAAAATATCGAAGACATGAGAACAGATCTCAATAACAAAAAATCTGATTTCTAACAAACGAACAAAGTAGTAGCTATGCAAAATGGTTGTGTTTAACACCAATAAAGAACTCTGTGGTGCCTGACAGGATCCAGTCTTTACCTTCAGCAGGATCTCTACTGTAAATATAGCAGTGAAGGCGTAGTCAAAATAACCCAGAACCTGCAAAAAAACAACATCAGATTACACATTAAAGTGACGTAACTTTATCGTTTAATGGTCTGAAATATAGAATCCATACAGAAGGAAAAAATAAAAGTTCAGTAACACAATAAATGTTTTATCATGACTCTGTTAAAACACGTCCTTTAAAACCACAAACACAACCTGTCGACTCAGACCAGCATGGGTTGTAAAAGTCTGAGACTAACGGTACAGTTTGTGACCTATGTTAAAGTCCAAACGTCTAGCCAATATCTCCACACTTACGAAAATTAACCATGTTTTTTTTTGTGGTATAAATGTTGTAACCATGTTTTTTTTGGTGCATTGATTACTTGGGGCCCTGGATTACAGTAACCATCGTATACTATGGTTTTCAAAACCATGGTTATTTTGTGATTACCATTGTTTTACTATAGTAACTTTTAACTGTAGTAAAACCATGGTCAATTTTTGTAAGGGAATGAATAGAAACCTAACATTTGTATATGTGTGTGTTAACCATATTTCTGTGATAAATGTGTTCCCAGAAGTGATAAAACCTAATTTTCGGACTGTCATCATTTAAAAAATGTACAAAAGTACAGAAACAAATGCCGAAAGTGTTCTGTTGTGCTTAGGTAAAAGTGTTTCTTCCTGGGTGAATCACCTGACTTTGAGGAAACCTGCTGAATTTGATAAAGTCACGCAGTTTAACCAGAGGCGGCGTTTGCCATACCCTTGCATTCAGACAAATCAGTGGAAACAAAGTGTGCATATTAGTCCTCATTAAAGATCATCCAAAAAATGACACTCACTCATCAACAGCTTCAATGGGGTAGTGGGTAAGACATGTGACTAGTTATTTTTGACATTATCATGTTGCAGGTTCGAATCCACCTTCAGCTTGTCTACATTATCACATATTAGATCATACCGGCATTTATTTTCAACAAATTGAAGAATATATTTAAAAAATGGCAAACAGGTGTTTAATAAAAACAGCTTTCCTGTAGATCAAGGGTAAGAGCATGACGTTAATAACGGCGACATCATGGATACGACCCCAGGGATCGCACGTACTAGAAACAAGATTATAGTATAATGCAGTGCAAGTCACTTTGGATTAAAGCGTCTGCCAAATGCATAAATAAATAAAATAATGTAATAACAAAATATATGGTAAGGTCTTTATTTTCGACATTTGACAATAAATTGGCAATTTTTTTATTTTATTTTAACAGTCTCATCTGCCCGGGCCAGATGTATAAATATTGCAAGATGAAGAATATTTGTTTGCTGAGTTCAACTCTCCCCTCCATCCCCAACTCCACATTTATCTATTCATCCATTATCTGTGATTTGTCTTGTGATTTTTTTTGTTATAGCAGTTATTTGTTTATTTGCGTAATTATTGAAACTGTACTGTTACCCCTGGGATGTATAATAACTAGACGCATTATTATTTCATAAAAAATGGCATTTGGTGAAAGTTGACCTAACTGAACCGTAAACTCTTTGATGTGACTTTGGGCAATGTCAGGGGTTTCTTACGATGTTTCTGGCAGATGAGTTACGGATGGGATCCTCGGCTGCCAGCGAGACAGAGCTCAGCATGATGAAGATGAGGATGAGGTTGGTGAAGATCTGATGATTGATCAGTCTATGACACAGCACACGAATCCTGCGTTCCACACAGAGGTCAGAGGTCACTCAGAGGAAAGGCAAATCTACACTGATTGATAAATGCGGCTAAATGTTCGTGCGAGACGTACGGGTTGGATCTGCTGAAGATGAAGAAGGCACTGCCCTCAGGAATGGGTGGCGTCTTTTCTTTGAGACTGAGGTCTGAGAGTCTCTGAGGCCGCGGTCCTGAGGAGATCTCACGCTCGTCCTTTTCATCCTCACCTACAAACACACACATGCATCAGAGCACTGGAGCTCATGTGATCGGATGAGCATTGAGTAGAAGTTCACCTGTATAGTCGCTCATGTCCTCTGTATGACCTTCATCAGCATCCACATCTACAGACACCTGCAACAACACACGCATCTCACGATCCACATTTACAATCGCTCGTTATCATGAACTAAACCTCATCTGGGCAGTGTAGGGATTTATTATCTGTCCAAAGGATTTATTATCTAAATGTCAACATCACCAACCGTTGTGTTTGCGTCTTCTTCTTTCTTCATCATACTCTTCCTCCTCTTGTTGTTCTTCTCTTGCTCTCTCTGGGCTGAGTTCAGACTCTCAGCGTCTGCCAGGTTATCCACAGCGATGGCCAAGAAGACGTTCAGTAAGATATCTGATGAGCTGAGTCAAGATTTTAAACATGCACGTATGCAAGCATGCAGTTCTGTTTACATTTCTGTTCATTCTAATTCGATGAAACATTCTTTGAAAAACTAAACAGAAATACCTTGAAAAAATGAAATCAGTTGAGACACTAGAATTATGAACTAAAATACAATGAAAAAATTCTGTCAGGATGAGAATGACGAGTTGCTGTCACAGTCAGGAAAGATACAATTTCCACAGATGAAGAGGATGATGAAGTAGATGCTCACGAGCATGCCAGAGGAGGACGGACCCCCGTATGCCATGATCCCATCATACATCACTGCATTCCAGTCCTCAC
Organism: Triplophysa dalaica; assembly: GCF_015846415.1. Taxonomy (NCBI): domain Eukaryota; kingdom Metazoa; phylum Chordata; class Actinopteri; order Cypriniformes; family Nemacheilidae; genus Triplophysa; species Triplophysa dalaica. The sequence continues at coordinate 20,898,547 of NC_079559.1, forward strand.
CTGTCAAGATCTGCTTGAAAAAACACATCACACGGACATTTACACAGAACCACGTGTTAAAAAAATACAATCCAACAGAGTGAGAGGAGGAGGGGCGTGAAACACACACCTGAAACACAGTGAGCAGCGCTTGAGGGAAGTTATCAAAGGTGCTGCGTTTGGTTACAGTCTCGTCAAAGTTAAACTTGCCGCCGAAGAGCTGCATTCCCAGCAGACTGAAGATGATGATGAAGAGAAAGAGCAGCAGAAGCAGAGATGCGATGGACTTCATGGAGTTCAACAGAGATGCCACCAGGTTACTCAAAGATGCCCAGTGACTACAAACAGAGATGGTCACGTGAAACCACATTTCACAAACAAACTGTTAAGTTCTGCCATTATTTACTCGTCTCATGTGTCCTGTGGAGCTCAAAACTCAGGAATTGTTTAATGACCATTTTTACAGTTACACTGAGAATACTTAAAGAACACGTACAGTCTAGATTTAGACAAACACAAGTCCAGCCTGGAAGCTCAAATTTAACATTCATCAAAACCACTAGAAAATGGAAGTTTAATAGCTTTCACGGATAAAAAAGTATAGTTCAAAAAGGCGACGCAACAACTATAAGAATTCTGTGAAGAATTAAGAGAACCAAAGTTCAAAGAAACGAATTATAGTTTCTGTGCTTCTATAGCTTTACACAAATAATGACGAGACACCCGATGGACTGTTATTATTCTTTACTGAACTAAAGTGAAGAAAAAGTTACTCTCGGATTTTGTTAAAGAAGAGATGGGTGGCCAACCTAAACACTAAACACAGTAACTCTCTCTATGGTCATTATTAACAATTCCAGAGTTTCCTGAATACTCCATAAACTACAATAGTACATTAATAACTGTAGAAAAGTCTGTATTATACCTTAATATTTATTATGATACGGTTGAAACACTGTAGCATCTAGGACTTTTACTACAGTTTTCTATAATACAGTATAGCACCTTATTACTGTTAATATACACTATTACATGCTTTGATAGTTAAGCTTTTTTAGCTGAGCACTGGTGAATGGTTTGCTGCACCCACTCAAAGAAAATGTGCACAAGCCGCCACTGCTCAGAACGCTTTGTACTCACCGAGTGACTTTGAAGATTCTGAGGAGACGAACGCAGCGGAAAACAGAGATGCCAAGAGGAGACATAAACTCCAACTCCACGAGGATGGTCTCCACGATGCCTCCACAGACCACAAAACAGTCGAACCGGTTGAAGAGCGACACAAAGTAGGCCTGAAGTCCCAGACTGTACATCTTGATCAGCATCTCACATGTAAACAGGGCTAATAGAACCTTATTAGCCACATCTGCAGACAAACATCAACAAGCATTTACATTTATATTTATGTATTTGGCAGATGCTTTTATCCAAAGCGGCTTACATTTCATTATCCTATACATTTATACTTAGGCATATGCATCCCCTGGGATCGAACCCTCAACCTTGCGTTGTTAATGTAATGCTCTTACCACTGAGCTACAGGAAAGCTTAAAACAAATTCTCAGATGTAATGACGATTGTCACAGTGAAGATCTGTGACTAGACTCTCTTATTTAGGAGTAGACTCTTATTATGTCACTGATTGTGCATTGTTTCACAGTGTACTTGTCTTCACCATGCCCTTTTTGCATTTACTTAGTTATTAATTTCTCTTTGTTGATTTATGTTTTGTTAAGAACTCAGACAAGACCGGTAACCATGTTATATGTTTATTGATTTCAATTAACCACTTACATAATAATAAAATTGTCATACTTACGTACAGGAACATTTTACCTCACCAAACGGACAAAACCCGGTCACCGTAATTGCCACCATTTTGAATGCCTTTTTCCCGCCGACAGTAGGCACAGTTAATTGTTGTCATGTGTGAGGGGGAGATTGGACTTCTGTGTGATTCTTTGTTAAATTTTGTTCGACATTAATAATTAATAGTTGTTTTGTTGTCAATTTTTATATTATTCTAATTGTGTATCTCTTTGTTACTGTTAAATATATTTTGATTTTGTCTTTAGATTTCTTTATTATCTTTAATTAACAAATGGATTAATCCAAGTAGGAGGGGTTTAGCCTTTTTAAGAAGGCGCCTAAGTGTGGTAAAGGGGGGATAGGCTCTTAGAGTGAGTGGTTGGAGGTTATTGCTCTGATTTTGGGCCAATTTTTTGGTATAGCTAAATGATGTTAGCAGATAACCGTGAACAGTTTATGTTATTTGTTTGTTTAATTTTTACTTTCTTTTTTGGATCTTCATTGTAAATACCAGTTGCAGGTATTAGATTAAAGACTGAACTTTTGACCTCATCAGCACGTCACTTCATTTTTTTTCGCCTCCATCTGCCGGTACATTCAGAGCAGTGGTGCTGCTACTGTTGTGGCCTCATTGTGGCACCCCTGTCTCTGTTACAGTTGGTGTCAGAAGTTTTTGTACCGCTGAGGTGACGTGGTCATTCTTGTTTTTCGCAATGCCACCAAAGACAAGGAAACAGACTGATCAAAGCACAAGGCCAGATGGGGACCAGAGTGAAGTCGAGGAGGATCCAGATGAAGGAGGGCAGTCTACAATGATTTCTGGGGCTGGAGCTGATACGGCTGTTACTGCTCTGGCACAGATGTTCAAGTCCTTTATGGAATATCAAAAGGATCGAGACGAACGTCAAGAGAGAGAGACAGTCCGCCGAGAACAAAATGTTAAAGTACTCAGTCACCATGTCACGCAAATGCAACTTGACATGGAACATATCAGTCATGGGGCAGTTTCCGACAGACCAGCACCAAGGGTGAGAGACCGTGAGCCACGGCTTGCGAGACTGGAGGACTCTGATGATATTGAGCACTATTTGCTGACATTTGAGAGACTGGCAGAGGTGTACCAGTGGCCTAAAGAAGACTGGGCCATTCACCTTATACCGTTGCTAACTGGTAAGGCCAGATCTGCGTTTGTTGCAATGGACCCTTTACATACACAAGACTATGAGGTTGTTAAGGGAGCAATATTGAAAAAGTATGAAATCAATACAGAGACTTATAGGCTGAGGTTCCGTAACCTAAATACCCCTGCCGATGAGTCGCCACAGGAGCTGTACATCAGACTGAAGGACCTCTTTTGCAAGTGGGTGTGCTACTCCAGCAGCACTAAAGAGGATATTATGGAGGCCCTGGTTCTGGAGCAGTTCCTACGAGTCTTGTATCCAGACTTGAGGACTTGGGTCAAGGAGCGCGATCCAACGACTGCTGCTGAGGCTGCCAAACTCGCAGAGGCATATATCACAGCCCGGAAAGGAGCAGGAAACTTCCGCTATGCAGGAATCCTCCCTTTGGCCAGAGGTAAGTCTGAGGGATTTGGGGGCGGTTCAAACTCTCAAGATAGAATCCTAAGACTCACACAAAGTAAAACCACTACTCCGCAGGTAACTTTGCAGAATGTAGTTAAGGAGGATGTGGTCTGTTATCATTGTGGTCAACCAGGGCATACAAGACCTCTTTGCCCCTTGAAGAAACCCAAAAAGGCAAGCCTTTGTTATGTTCCTCACTCAGTTCAGTCATCCCCCATGAAATGCAACTCACAGCCGATTAGGTCTGTCTTGTTAAATGGTAGGCCAGTTTTAGCCTTGGTAGATACTGGTTGTACATATACACTAGTACAGAGCAGATATGTTCCCAGACAAGACTGGAGTGACACAGAGACTGTTACTGTTTGTTGTGTACATGGAGACAACACTCCACTGCCTACTGCGGAAGTGTATATTGAAGTATTGAATCAGTCTTATCTGATGAAGGTTGGAATTGCGGAGACTCTTCCCTATCCCATCCTACTTGGCACGGATATGCCAGTGTTGACTGAATTGTTGCAGGACACAGAATGGTGTGGGGTAGTGACAAGGGCTCAGTCAAAGCAGGCAGTGCAAACAACATTCAACCAAGACCCAAATGATCCCTTACAAACTTTGCCTTTTTGTTCAGCTGATATTGAGACTGAGTCAGGACCAACAGAAGACAACAGGTTGCAACAGCGTAGGGATTGGGTAACAGACTTGATGAACACCTCAGAACAGGCTAACGAAGATATTGCTGAACCTGAGTTATGTGAGTCAGACATTGTGATTCCGAATGGTTTAGCCCAGTTGCAGAGGGAAGACACAACCCTAGCCACATGTTTTGATCAGGTTAAGCAGAAGAAAAACTCTGATGTATTACTTGAAGATGCTTTTGTGTTGAAACATGAAATCCTGTATAAGCAGACTAAAGAGGGAGATCTTCGACTTGTTGTACCTAAAGCACAAAGAAGTGAGGTGTTACAGTTAGGTCATTCCATTCCATGGTCATGTCATTTGGGGTTCGCAAAGACAGGTTGGAGAATCTCTAAAAGATTTTATTGGCCCAGAATGTACACAGACATTAAAGAATATTGCCAAAAATGCCCTGAATGCCAACTCTCTACTGGTCGGACTCCAGCATATGCACCACTAATCCCTTTGCCTGTGATTGATGTACCTTTTGAAAGAATAGGAGTGGATGTTGTTGGACCAGTTGAGAGAAGCCAGGCAGGAAACCGGTTTATTCTAGTAATCTCAGATTATGCCACGAGATACCCTGAAGCATATCCCTTGAGAGAGGTTACTGCTAAGCAGATAGCTTCAGCCTTGTTGAAATTCTTTTCGCAAGTAGGCATACCAAAAGAGGTTCTGACAGACCAGGGCACTAACTTTATGAGTCATACATTACAACAAGTTTATCAGCTATTGGGCATTAGGAGAGTACGAACGACCCCATATCACCCTCAGACTGATGGTCTTGTTGAGAGATTCAATCAGACTCTAAAGAATATGTTAAAAAAGTTTGTTTCAGACTCTGGCAAAGACTGGGATAAATGGCTGCCGTACCTCCTTTTCGCCTACCGTGAAGTACCACAGGCTTCTACAGGCTTCTACAGGATTTACAGGATTGTAAATTTGAATTGCTATACGCCTACCAAGTAAGAGGTCCTCTAGATGTCCTGAAAGAGAGCTGGGAGGCGACAGACAATCCAAAGAGAACGAACATCCTCACCTACGTGATGAAAATGAGGGAGAAACTTCAACAGAGTACTGCCTTGGCACGAGAAAACCTGTTAAGGTCACAAGCACAGCAAAAACACTGGTATGACAAGACGGCAAGATCTCGAAGCTTTGAACCAGGGGACGAAGTCCTGTTGTTGCTTCCAACCTCTGACAATAAGCTGTTAGCAAAATGGCAAGGCCCATACCAGATAAAGAAGAAGGTAGGTCCAGTGACCTATCAGATCGAAATTCCCTCAAGAAACCAGCCTCTACAAACATTTCATGTGAACATGCTGAAAAAATGGCATACACATCAGACTCCAGGCCAAGCAGAAGAGAGCAATGACATTGCTATGCTGGTGAGAGCCATAGAGGGTGAAGAAGAAGTAGAAGAACAGTATATACCGACCTCTCGCAGTGACGGCAAATTGAATTTGCAGCACCTGAGTGAAGAGCAACGACATCAACTATGGGACTGTATACCTGAACAGCTGTTAATGGATACTCCTGGCAGAACAGACTTGGTTGAACATTCTATCATCCTCACGGACCCTAAACCTGTCCGTCAGTCGGTGTATCGTGTCCCAGAGAAACTACTATCTGTTATGAAAGAGGAATTACAGACCATGAAACAACTGGGGGTTATTGAGCCATCATCAAGTGAATGGAGCAGTCCCATAGTGCTGGTGCCGAAAAAAGATGGTACTCTGCGGTTCTGCTTAGACTTCAGGAAGCTGAACAGCGTTAGTAAATTTGATCCTTATCCAATGCCAAGGGTGGATGAACTGGTGGAGAGGCTGGGAAGGGGCGAAGTACCTGAGTACGCTGGATCTCTGCAAGGGATACTGGCAGGTACCGCTGAAACCAGCATGTAAGGAGCTTACTGCCTTCAGGACCCCCTTTGGCCACTTTCAGTTCCGAGTCCTTCCTTTCGGGCTCCATGGGGCCGCGGCAACATTTCAAAGGATGATGGATAAAATCCTCCATGGTACAGAGGACTATGCTGCAGCTTACCTTGACGACATCATAATATTCAGCCAAAGCTGGGAAGAACATCTGAAGCACCTTGAGGGGGTGTTGAAACGCATCAAGGCTGCAGGACTAACCATCCGCTCTGATAAATGTGCCCTTGCCAAACCAGAAACCCAATACCTTGGATTTGTACTGGGTCACGGGGTCATCCGACCTCAGGTGGGGAAGGTGGAGGCCGTTAAAGGAGCAGGACGGCCTGTGACAAAGAAACAGGTTAGAGCTTTTCTTGGACTTGTGGGCTGGTATAGGAAATTTATTCCAAATTTCTCAGCCAGGGCAATAACCCTAACAAACTTGACAAAAAAGAGCCAGCCCAACAATGTAGTATGGACTGAGGACTGCGAAAAGGCCTTTAAAGACTTAAAGGATGCACTATGCCAGGAACCAGTTCTTCAGAGTCCTAATTTTGGGAAACTGTTCACAGTACAGACTGATGCCTCACAACAGGGCATCGGTGCTGTACTTCTTCAAGAGGAACAAGGTCAACTCAAGCCAGTTGTATACATCAGTAGGAAACTCCTGCCAAGAGAGGTAAATTATTCCACTATTGAAAAGGAGTGCCTTGCTGTTAAGTGGGCTTTGGGCTCTTTAAAGTATTATTTGCTTGGACGTAAATTTCGGTTGGAAACTGACCACCGAGCTTTGGCCTGGTTAGGCCGCATGAGAGACACAAATGCTCGCATTACTAGGTGGTTTCTGGCCATGCAACCGTTTGACTTTGAAGTGCTGTACAGATCAGGGCCACAAAATTACACTGCAGACTTTCTTTCGAGGACACCATAGGCGGTGTCTGGAGAGGGAGGGGGAAATGTCACAGTGAAGATCTGTGACTAGACTCTCTTATTTAGGAGTAGACTCTTATTATGTCACTGATTGTGCATTGTTTCACAGTGTACTTGTCTTCACCATGCCCTTTTTGCATTTACTTAGTTATTAATTTCTCTTTGTTGATTTATGTTTTGTTAAGAACTCAGACAAGACCGGTAACCATGTTATATGTTTATTGATTTCAATTAACCACTTACATAATAATAAAATTGTCATACTTACGTACAGGAACATTTTACCTCACCAAACGGACAAAACCCGGTCACCGTAATTGCCACCATTTTGAATGCCTTTTTCCCGCCGACAGTAGGCACAGTTAATTGTTGTCATGTGTGAGGGGGAGATTGGACTTCTGTGTGATTCTTTGTTAAATTTTGTTCGACATTAATAATTAATAGTTGTTTTGTTGTCAATTTTTATATTATTCTAATTGTGTATCTCTTTGTTACTGTTAAATATATTTTGATTTTGTCTTTAGATTTCTTTAATATCTTTAATTAAAAAATGGATTAATCCAAGTAGGAGGGGTTTAGCCTTTTTAAGAAGGCGCCTAAGTGTGGTAAAGGGGGGATAGGCTCTTAGAGTGAGTGGTTGGAGGTTATTGCTCTGATTTTGGGGCAATTTTTTGGTATAGCTAAATGATGTTAGCAGATAACCGTGAACAGTTTATGTTATTTGTTTGTTTAGTTTTTACTTTCTTTTTTGGATCTTCATTGTAAATACCAGTTGCAGGTATTAGATTAAAGACTGAACTTTTGACCTCATCAGCACGTCACTTCATTTTTTTTCGCCTCCATCTGCCGGTACATTCAGAGCAGTGGTGCTGCTACTGTTGTGGCCTCATTGTGGCACCCCTGTCTCTGTTACAACGATACTACATCCAGCCACATACAGTGTCTAGATTATTGTGTATACTCACCGTGAAGCTAAAATAGCAACACTTTTATTGTTCTTTTCAAATTGATCAGAGTAAATGCTTAATTTTTTTTATTTCAAGTGAACAATGCTGCTGCAAACATCAGTGAATGATTTAACAATGACTAACGATGACGTGTGTGTGTGTGTGTGTGTGTGTGTGTGTGTGTGTGTGTGTGTGTGTGTGTATGCATTTCCTTGTATTTTTATGTGGAAAAAAATTGGTGGATCTTCACAATGAGTTTTTTAAATACGCTTTAAAAGTGTGTTCATAATAATGAATTAAGACATCTTATTAAGCCTTAAAGGAGGGATGAATTAAGACATCAATTTTAACCCAAGCTTTCTCTTATATGAAAGCGAATGGTATTCAAGCGAACATCCTGTAAATGTCCGAACTGAATACGCCCTTATTACTGAGATTACATCTGTTATTGACACCAGACTCAGCGAACGCCAGGTCCTGGAATGCACCTGTCATAGTTGAGCATTTGTTCGCTTCATTTAACCGTAGATTCCTTTGTGGAAGAGGCACAGGTCGTTGATGGATTGCGGAGAGACTAAAATGAAAAAGCAGTGCTGTGTAAATTGTCCGATCCGCCAATATTGGATCCGACAGGAATGGTGCAGCAATCTTATGTGCGAAAAACATATTTGTACTATGCGTCACTATTGCTTTGTTAGAGATCGCTTCATATGTCCAGATAATGTGTAACCTAATGTTATGTGTCTAACTAAGTTACTACACAAACTGTTATCCAATCGTAGCAATGGGCGTTTACTACCAAGTCTTCAATGCGGCACACTCAGTAAAACCGAGCGTTTGTCGAGCTGGCCTCAAACCTCAGGCAGAAAATAACCTATTACTTATTGATTTTGATGTTTTTTAATGTAAAAACCACGCAAACTTCATAAGTAGTCCTCATAAAACATTATACAACTGTAAAAAGTCCAATTCATGAAACCTTTATATTTACATTTGCATTTATGCATTTGGCAGACACTTTTATCCAAAGCGACTTACATTGCATTATCATATACATTTATACTAAGGAGTCTGCAATCCCCTGGGATACTCTTACCCAGGGATGGGCATAAATACATGTAAATGTATTTAAAATACAAATACAAAATACTGAGTGGAAAAGTGTATTTAAATACAAATACAAAATACTGTGTGGAAAAATGTATTTAAATACAAATACAGTATTTTGTATTTTGAAAATACTCAAAATACATGTGAAATTGGTGATTCAGTGCAGGTACCCCTATTAGGCTGAAATCTTTCTGGGCCTATTCTAAATGCCAAAAGCATGATGTGTTTAACTGCTAAGAAACTTTCGTTTTCATTTTATTTACCGCTTCCCTTCCCCTGCCCGGTAGGAAATGCGCATCTACAAAAAAAGACACTTTATAAATGTTTTTATTTTATTATGTTTTATCACCATCATAACTTCGAACTCAGTAACAAAAATAGAAATTTTGTCTAAAATAAAAAATAAATAAAATTAGAATTTGGCATTATTCACCCAAAGTTGTTTTTTTTCTACTAAAAGCTAAAGATTTTGTGTGATGTATCATTCATCAGTGTCATCACAGATGCACACAATCAATACACTAAACTGATGGAGATTATTTTGTTTAATACAATCGTTAATTAAAAGAAAATAATGCATTTAAAAATGTATAAGACAGTATTTTTCAATTTAGTGTTTAATGTTATCATATATTGATATGTTTTGTTATAATGTCACAATTTGAAGTTAACTGTGTTTTACTGAGGGTTTAAGAAGTGTACTCAAAACCTTTTTCACATACTGACCTAAAAATGACCCAAAATCTAATCAATTTATACGTGAAGAAATCCATTAATCACGAGAGGAGTGTTTCACAAATTATTCGGCAAACAAATGACTTCCTCTCATCGCTCCTTTTTGATGATTTGGAGAAGAATTTATCAGAGTCGCTGCCCGTCGTTTCACAGATTTATACAACGGAGAGCACGTCAAGAATAAAAGCCTCGTCGGTTTAATGAGGAGTGCGCGCAGTAAACAGTTTCGCGGAGTATTTATGTGAATTGTAAAGTATAAACAAGGCTTCAACTGCAGAAAACTACAAGACAAAGCGGCAACTGTGCGCTTATTCCAACGCTTACCGCGTCACACGTGACTCTCCGTCTCGGAGTGCACAAAAAGTGAGAATTAGAATTTCCTTTCCTTTTAATAACAAATCACAATTATTCATTCACACTTCTTTCTTTTTCCACTCTCATGTTCCAATTATTCCTGCCCACTAAAAGGTAAACATAAATATTTACTTACCCCAATAGCTCTATAAACTATTTAAAAAAAGTTAAATCAATTTATATAATCGCTACGAATCTACGACATGTTGATGTTGTCATGACATCACCCATACCTAACACGCAGTAACGTTAATATTTTAAACACAAATAAAATTGACCATGAAATCCTCACATTATTCTAGAAAAGTCGCAGATCCAATGCTGGGTTGTATCTACAGCTGAAGGTCACGTGCATGATTGCTGGGGAAGGGCGTGTCTGGCCTGAATTATGTTGGTTGATGCACGAAAACCCCCTAATAAAAAGGTTGACTGGCTCAAAGTATTTTGAGTATTTTGAAAATACAAAAATACTCATCTTAAATGTATTTAAATACAAATTACATTAGATTTTTCCAAAGGCTTTAAAATACAAAATACAAAATACTATTTTGTATTTCAAATACGTATTTTAAATACATGTATTTGAAATACTGCCCATCCCTGCTCTTACCACTGAGCTACAGGAAAGCTTTAATTGCCCAATTAAATACATTTTTGCACTCAATGCAAGTACACTCCAAAAATGTATTATTTATTTTGCCTACTATGTCGGTAAATGGGGGATGAGATCTGTGTGGTTACTGAAATTCTTTGACAGAATGTTCATTTTTGGGTTGAGTATCCCTTTAAATCACATCACTCAGTCATCTTTCCCTTCAGAAATATATAAGTCAGCAGGGATCTGTTTACAATTCAAAATATGACCATATATCACTTTCAAAAATTGCCATGGTTGGTTTTTGGTTTTGCAGGTTTCATTGCGGGTTTGAATCTCTAAGTTTCCCATTCAGTTTTAACAGTGTCTGGAACTGCAGAGAATAATTGAATGGAGGCGGGGCTAATTTGCATATTCATGTATCTGCATATGCTTCAGGAAGTTGTAGAGTTACATTCAAGCTATTTAAGGCAGGAACAGATATTTCCACATGAATAAACATTTAAATATGTAATTTTGAAGGACAAAGATCAGTCTTAAGGGATAAAGCTATCAACAACAGTGGGACTTTAAAAGCTAATTGTGTTGTCTTGGTTTAAACTCTTCATTAGAAGTCCTCACTAAAGGAGGTAATAATATATGGTTTCTTACCCTGGACCTCTGTGAGCCAGTCGGGTTGGTTGTAATGCTCAGATGATATGGTCAGTGTGTTCAGAAACACCAACACGATGACCAGCCAATAAAAGATGGTGGACTTGACCACAGCTCTGCATTTTCTGCGACAGAACCTGTTCCAGCACCGCCAGCGGCTGAGGAAACACATCACGAGCACATCTTATGCGTGTTTTCATACAGATACATAGGAGCGGATGTTTCTGTATGTCTGTGTATATTGTCATTAGATTACTTGTTATGTAATACAGACTAAATATAGAGTCTCATTTCTCCATGTTGACAGACATACAGTATCTGTTCGTATAGCAGCAGTTGTTGTAATGTGTGTTAGCGTGATTTGAACATGTGTATCTGGATGTGGATTACTGAGGATTCACAGAAGAGAATACAAAGAAAAAACTGAAAGCTCCAGAAAGCAGGTTACTTTTAGTCAGTTTGTGACTGTAAACGGTCGGCCCACTTTCCAACGAAGTCTGGCGCAGTTTAATTGAAATATGAACGCAACACCGTCCAAAGGCATCTAACCGAAAACAAGTGATAACAAGATACGACCAGAAAATCACATGATTTGGTAATATAAAAGGATTGTTTATTAGATCTGTGCTTGCTCAAGTAACGGATGAATTCCTGGTGTCGTTTTGACTGCTTTTAACACCGAGCATGTATAACCCAGCACAAGCACTCATTGTTTTGGATGTCCGGTATGTTCCGTATCAACAAATAAATGATAAAAGCTGTCCAATCACGTTACGGCGTTATACTTAGCTGTTAGGTTCAGTAGCTTTAGGTTCGCTGTTAAAATGCCAGTTTGAACACTAAGTGACTATAATTTCTTCGTTTTTTGGTGTGGACCAAACAGAACTACAAATATGAACGCACCCTAAACATCAGCACAGATGATTTAAAGGGCTAGTTCACCCCAAAAAAAATTGAACTCTGTCATCATTTACTCAGCCTTAGATTGTTCCAAACCTGTATACATTTCTTTGTTCTGCTAAACAAAAATGAAGATATTTGTAAGAATGTCAGTAACCAAACAAATCTCATCCCCCATTTAGTGCCACAGTAAGGAAATCAATACTATGGGAGTCAATGGAGGAGGAGATCTGCTCGGTTACTGACATTCTTACAAATATCTTCATTTGTGTTTAGCAGAGAAGAAATGTATGCAGCTTTGGAAAAATCTAAAGAGTTAATGATCACAAAACTATTTAAAGATTTTCTTTGCAATACAAAATCCATATTTACACAAGCTTCTCATTTGTAACTATCATTATACATTAAAAAAATTATAATATTTCTCTTCAGGTGTTTTTTTTCTATGTAATATCATTTCTATCCTCCCGCTCTGTTTGGTCTTTTTTCAAAATCAAATTCGTTTGAATCTGACATTTTGTTTATCATAATGTCAACTTTTGTATTTTACATCAATGTGTGTTTTTGTGAGTGTGGTGTTGTAATTTGTTTCGTCACATAGGCTTCGTATCTGAACTATTAAGTGATAAAACTATCAAAGGCAGTGAGACAGTGGGTTACTTCTAATAAGAAGATTCACATCACGTCATAACAATTAAAAGTTCCAACCTGAACGAGGAAGGACTTTTAAACCTTAAATCTGTGTGTGTGCATTGACTCTACAGAGGTTCAACACAAAAGATGTTCAGGAAAACAACGTAAAGTATCAAACACAACACACAAGCAGCATGAAGCCTCACAATGAATACATGAATACAAAAACACCCCACACAGCGACACTGTTTGTGAAACACGCCAATAACACAGAAACAGCATACTGAGCCACTGACCTGAACTTTGACTTTGTCATTTTTTGACTGAAAGAGTAAAAGATACGACATCACGACACAAGCTCGCAGTAAACACTGCTCATTTCTCATGAAGAAAGATTGAAGAGACAGGCTTACCAGACAGGTCCACAGCAGAAGATCTTCTCTTCCTCTCTTGGGTTTTCTGTGTTGACAGATTCTGTCTCGCTCGTGGGAATGTTTGCTGTAGACGCACAGTACAGTTCACACTCATGCCTGTACCGGATGTGCACGAGGCATATCATAGCACACCATTATTCCTTGTTTGACCTCTGCTCAATGTTTTGGGTTATTTTACTCTTTCTAGGTCATCAAATTGTATGTTCTTTACAGTATGTGACTTCACATCTTGTTTTTCATCTTGTTGAAATCACGTCTATTGCAAAATTTGAACCATATTGCCTGATAAAATTTCCCTAGGATACAGAATGCAGATCTGACTCAGTATATACAGATGGCTGAATACAAGTATGTGTGTGTGTGTGTGTGGGGACAAAATGTCATTTTTTGGTCCCCATGAGGAAACAAGCTTATAAATCATACAGAATTGACTTTTTTGAAAATCTAAAAGAGCAGAAAGTTTTGTGTGATTGTAAGGTTTAGGGAATATGATATACAGTTTGTACAGTATAAATACCATTGCGTCCATGGAATGTCCCCATAAAACATTGAAACCCAACATGTGTGTGTGTGTGTGTGTGTATGTACGGTTGTGTTTGGCCTCCTGATCCCCCTCCTCATCAATATCAGGGTCGATATCTTCAGCCTGTGTGATCCAGTCCAGATAGCCCTTCAGATCTTCCTCTAACTGCTGTTTCTCTCTCAGTTTTTGGAAATCTCCACGAGCCTTCGCTTTCTCGCGCTCTTTAGAAAACTCTCTATGTCACACACAAATTCATGGGAGATGAGTGGCGTAATAGTATCACAGATGTAGCATGTTTGAATGCTGACGGGTCACTCACCCGCTGAGAACACCCAGTACCAGATTGAGGACGAAGAACGAGCCAAAGATGACCAGACTGACAAAATAGACCCAGGGCAACTCTGAGCCCATAGCATCATTCATCTGAAACACACACAGCATCTCGCATAAGAGAGCAAATACAAGTTTTACTCAGAAATAAAAACACATATTCAGTCTTTCTGAAACCTCAGATGTCCAAAATCACAGTTTTTTTATTGTTTGGTCTTTTAAAAATACTTTTTTGGTTAGATATTTGCAACATCCAGAGACAAACGTACAGGCTGAATAATATGAATCATCTATGGCCAAAAAAAGGAATATGGAGATATGAGGTTTCAGAAGGATGGCAGTAAACGTCTATTGTTGTTGTTTTTGGGCTGGTGTGTGTATACGGACGACGGTCTGTTGTTCTGTGGTCTTTTCAGTCTTACATCATCAATCTCATTAACCTCTACTGAGCTGTGTGTGTGTGTGTCATGGAAAAGCACTTATCGTGGATGAGGAGAAAGAGCAAACGTTAACATCAGTGAAGTGGAATGTTTAACCTCAATCATTACTCGACATCTCACCCAATACAGCACATCTGTCCAGCCCTCCATAGTGATACTCTGGAACACTGTCAGCATGGCAAACAGGAAGTTGTCAAAGTTTGTGATGCCGTTGTTGGGCCCGTGCCAGCCGTCCCTGCACACAGTACCATTGAAAGGACAGTGGCGGCCGTGATCTGAAAGAGAACACGGGGTGGGATCCTCTTCTGCAAATGTTCCTGTGCACACGGAGAGAGAGAGAATACAGAGTAGTTATATAATGGGACAACACGCTTATTACGATACGATCGTGTATTCATGTGACACTTTAAAAGAAATGCATATGACAGTAGCATCTTATGATGTTCCTACAACTTTAGTACAGTATGCTGAGGTAGTGAGATGAGGTGATGGGACACTGACGTGTGCCATTAAGATAGCAGGTGGCATGCATCTTCCCAATGAAGAGCTCAAGGCCGATGACGGCGTAGATGATGATGACGAACAGAACGAGCAGAGCGATGTGTAGCAGCGGAACCATGGCTTTAATGATGGAGTTCAGCACCACCTGTAGACCTACACACAGGGGTTTTTATCAGCATTTTGACACTCCATTATTGTTGTAAATTATGACACTGCATCACATGCTTGTGTCTGTAAATAACGGGTGAAGGTGACGACACACTTGGCACTCCGGAGACGAGGCGGAGGGGCCGCAAAACCCTAAAGGCGCGTAAAGCCTTCACGTCAAATCCACCTGGCTTCCCTCCGGAAAGATCTCGATCTTTGGTTAGCAGCTCCAGCACCACGCTGAAAAGACTACACAAACACAACAGCGATATGATTATACATGATACAAACATACACATGTACATTTCAAAAGAGAGATGTTAGTTGTTGCTCAACTAATCCCGCTTGAACAAAACATTGAACTAGTGTGAAGTGAAGTGACACCCTTTAAACCTGAGACAGATGGATAAGCAAACAAAAAGTACCTGCAAAAAATGGGGAGCACCATTTATTAAAGTAAAAGTGTAGTAACAGTGGTCTAGGCAGGAGCGTACTTGTTTTGAAGTCAAATTGTAGTTTTATCCCTGTGCCCCTCGTCCAGATCGGATTTAGAACGATGACCATCACAAAGATAAGGCAAAAAATAGTTTTTGGATCTGTGAATGCTGTACCCTTTCAGAAGATGTATAACATTTCCCTCTACTGTTTAACAGTGTAAACATGGAAAGTGGGAAAAAACTGATGGGGAAAACTTGCAAATGGGGTAAGTAGAGTTAAAGTAAGCCCATTGCACATTGCACATACTTAAGCCCATTGCACATTGAGTCCGAAATTTGCGTCCAAAATTTCCGCACGTTAAAAAATAATTACGACCTCACTTGGTGTCAATCACATTTAAACAATGCCTCGGATATTTTCGTCCGTCATAAAAAAATTCGGACCGGGTTTGATTTTCTGCGTTTTTTTGCCTCCGTCCAGCATTTTGGGTGGCATTTTTAACAATTCAGAGACACCGTACAAACGAGGGCCAAATACGAAAAAACACATACGAAAATTTCGCACTGTATGTGAAAAGACCTTTACTGAGTCTAAAGAAATTGACAGTCATATCAAATCATGTATACGAGCGTCTGACGGTTTACTTACCCCACAATGACGATAACAAAATCCAACATGTTCCAGCCATTTCTCACATAGGAGTTCTGGTGCATGACCAGTCCATAAGCAATGATCTTGAGGAAGGTCTCAATCGTGAAAATGATCAGAAAGGCATATTCTACTGTTTCCTGTGAAACAGAGTGACAGAAAACAAATTTTAGTTGCATCTCTTTCAATTCCACATTCTTATATGTGTGTGTCATGCTACAACTGAGACATTTGCCAATGGGAGTCCAATATATATTGGTTTAATCGCATTTTGTAAAGGCTGTTGACTAAAGGCCGATTTTTAGTTCTGCCTAGGACCTACTCCCTAGCCTCTACGCCGTAGCCTACGTGGGTTTTCATTTATACTTCTACCTCGTTGTCCGCGTCGAAAGGCCATGACCACTAGGCGTCAGTGTCCACGCGCGTGTTGCTTTCAATAAAATAAAAGATAGTGCAGTGTGTTTTGGTACCCAACAGTAACATAACAACACATTAGTGTGAGTAACACAGCACCAATCGCAACATTTTCCGGACAACAACCTCCTAGCACTGCTAACATGTGCCATCTGGCTTCTGTAATTCACCTTGACTGTAAAGGGACCCTTTGTCAAAAAATGAAAATTCTGTAATGAATTTCTCACTCTTCAGGCACAAATTAAGACAGTACCGCTACCAAAATTCAAAGCAGAGAAAGTCATTGTTAAAATAGTCCATGTGACTCCAGTGGTTCCATCTAACTTTTATAAAGCAACAAGAAAATGTTTTGTGCAAAATATGACAAAAATAATGACTTTATTCGACAATTTCTTGACTTTCAAACCAACGAAACATGCGACACATGTGTGCACAGGAAAAAGGCATTCACAATGTCTATGTGTTGAGCAGACTCAGGACTCGTCATTCTAATGTTAAAATGCCGTTTAAATTTGCAGTTGGCAAATGTATGTAATGCATATTATGTGATAAACAACTTTCTGTAGCGTCTGAGCTGGACGTATGACATACTTTTTCTGTGCTCGATACACTTCCTAAAGGTTCATATTGGTTTCCGAAATCTTTTTCGAGGATGAAATTCCCTTACAACTTTTCTTAGTCCCTTATTGGACAAATCTGTGTCAGATAGTGGCCTGTACCAACCAGCTCGCTCTGCATATTTCATTTGTCATGACAACTGATCATTACACATGCTGCCCTACAACTCTTGATGTGCATTCGTCTTGTGCTTAAGCAGTCGGTTTCCTGTCAAAAGTTTATTTTAATATGCAACATTTTAATATGCAACCTTTGCATCTTTCTCACTCACCATCATAAAGCATTATGATGGCAGTGCTAATAACACAAGAATAAGGGGCTGTGTACACTACACCGCTTTCAACTGAAAACATTTGATGTTTTAGCTGTTCATTTACACAACAACAGTGTTTCTGGGGATAAAATGTAATCTATTAAAAATGTTTCTTTTAAATAACATCAAAATAACAAAAAATGTCTCCCTCACAAACATATAATTTCACTTCAGACGAAATTTACTAAAGGGGGGATTTAACGCTGTTTCATGCATCTGACTTATTTAAAATGTTAAAGAAATCTTAAGACTGACTTCTCATGCTTAACATGGTCAACTTGTCAAAAAATGAGTTGGACATATTACATAGTATTTCTGTGCTCGATACACTCCTGAAGGTTCGTGTAGGTTTTAGAAAGTTTTTTTCGAACATGAATAACTATTACGTAACTACTTTTCTTATTCCCTTATTGGGCAATTGTCCTAGAAAAGCCCGCCCACAGGTCCGATTCCACCCCCATATGTTACCGGCCCACCAGGAAAACTCACAGAATGCCAGATGGCCAGTCCGCCCCTGCCGCACGTGGTAAGTGAAACTAAGACATGTGTCTGTGTTTTGTTGGCAATCGCCGCATGTGTGCAGAATGTAAACAACACAAACTTATAGTGAATCAACAGTTACTAACATTTAGTCATTTAGCAGATGCTTTTATCCAAAGCGACTTACAAATGAGGTAAAAAATCTGAATTATGCATGGATAATGTGATGATGTATTGTGTGCTTGTGATTTAGTTCCTCCTCCCACACACCCCCAGGATGTTGTCTGTTTTTTGAAACAATTGTACAGCTGTACCTATCTTTTATAAATGTAATCAAGCTATATAATCTTGTAGGGCTGTCACGATAAACCGACGATAAATATCACGTGATCAATGCACAGCTTTTGAGTGAAGTACGGGAAAATACTGCTGCACCCGAAAGCCAGAGGGCGCTCTCGTGTGGAAACTCCAAATACACACTGCAGAAGAAGACCAGAACATGTTCTAGAATCTAGGAAATGTCTATGGACATGTTTTTATCACTGCTACTCAAGCCTCGTCAGGTATTTTAATGATAATAAAGTATATTTATAATGATCATGTTTGACGGGTGTTAGTTTTTCAAATGCACATTATAAGCTACTCAAACTCGCACTGCTTTTAGATCGAGCAGCATTTCCTACTGATCCCAGAGCCGTGCTTCATGGCCATGCTACGCATTCAAACAAATATCCACACATTTCATATCGCACCAGCTTGATTTTAATAGGATTTAGTGGTATCGCGATAAATTATCGTGCACACCTATATGCAATACTACTCTAGATTCATATGAGACTGGCAGAAATTGTGCTTCCAACCGGACCCTTTACATTTACATTTACATTTAGTCATTTGGCAGACGCTTTTATCCAAAGTAATCCACTTATTACAGGGACAATCCCCCTGGAGCAACATGGAGTAAAGTGTCTTGCTCAAGGACACACTGGTGGTGGGTGCTGGGATCGAACCAACAACCTTTGATTTACCAGTTCAGTGGTTTAACCCACTAGACCACCATCTCACCATCTCTCACCTTTAAAATGATAGTTTACCCAAAAATAAGAATTCTGTCATCATTTACTCACCCTGTTGTCATTTCAAATCTTTATGACTTTCTTTCTTCTGCAGGACGAAAAAGACGTTTTGAAGAATGTTGTTAACTGGCCAACATTGACTTACATTGGTGAATGTGGGCCAGTACTGTTCGGTCGCCAACTTTCTTCAAAATATCTTCTTTTGTGTTCTGCGTACACAGATTTTTTTTGGGTGAACTAGCCCTTTAACCCACTGTTTGGTTCACTCATTGATATCATGTGCTTTTGGAGCTGTATAGATGGAGCACTACTCAATGTCATGCTACATAATGAACATGTCAAAGCGCAGATAGGTTTATTACACTTTGTTTGTGATTGGGGGATAGAAACAATCATTTTCTCAGTATAAATCCAATAGAATGACCCAACAGAACATCTCCACCATAAAGAAACATGTGAATAAAGAAAGAGCTTGACCTGCGTTATCTTTCTTATTTCTATTTTATAAAACTGTTCTGGTGATATCGGCATCATCTTCTTAAAAGCTTCAAACACACACCACTGACAGACAGTCTCCCTGTTTCACTGAGCACTGCTGTAATACAGTTTGTGTGTCCAACAGCTAGAGATCATAATCATTTCCATGACAGACATAATGAGATTATAAAGAGGCTTAATGATAAACAGACACAGTAACAGCCCCATTAAAAGAGCCGTCACAGTGACTGTAGCTGACTCACAACATAAGCACCAACTCCAACAAAACACAACTTAGACCTTATAAAACATCACATATCACAGCCAGCTTAATATCTACCCGTGTTTTGATCAATGACTGAAATGAACCACGTCTTACTTAACCAACACTCTGTGTTACGTGGTTTCCAGGTTGAATCTGGTTTCTCTCTGGGCTTTTTCTCTTCACCTTCTCTCTTCATCCCGTCATTAAGAGCATGCTCACATCAGATTTACAAACCAAATAATAGAGAAATCGACAAATGCGAGAATGTACAAATATAAGAACATCACTAATGTACAACAGACATGAAGATATTTCAGGTCGTTCTTTTGTGCCTGTGTATATGGCAGCTACAGGATGCTGTTATTTATTTTTCATTGAAGGGGTAATATGGCGTTTTTTTGTGTCTTTGGAGTGTTATAAATTGCCCATGCATGTATTAGACACGTAAAATTGCTAAAATTGAAGTCACCAAATCTCAAAGCGAATGTTCACCCAGACCTGTCTGAAACACGTCGTGTAACCACACCCCCACAAATCTAATCAGTTGGTGGTCTGATGTGACTAAGACCGCCCAAATGTATACCCAAGTAAGGTGGTTTACCTGTCAGCACAATTGAAGAGGAACCTGATGTTCCAAATATGGTAAGAGGCGTTACATTTCCATCACACGCTTGCAATATTCCACCAATGGTGAACTGGCCAATCATTGCACACCTCGCTTTTCAGAGCTATGAGCTTTGTGAAAAATATGCAGGTTTCAGAGAGGCAGAGCAAAGAGGAGACACAAACATGCACCGTATATTGAAAATACAGCGTTTCTGAACCTTAAATCATGTTTAGACTAGTGGTGGGCATAGATTAATTTTTTTAATCTAGATTAATCTAGATTAAAATGGCTCATTTGAATTCTGCCGAAGGCATTCAGAATATGTGTGCTACCCAAATAATGACTAAAAGTAAGTCTTTGAGAACGGGTGTCTCAAGCCAGGTGGCGCATTAGACCAGGGGCTCATCTCCTGTTTCCAAAATGCATCACAAACTGCTTGAGAAAGCTGTTCTACTATGGTAATTGGTGATGAAAATTAAATTATGTTCAATAAGATGAACTTGCGTTTACTTCCGCATTAGCTAAGGGATGATTTCCGTTTAGGTGGTACTTGAGACTGGAAGAGCTCCTACAGTACATTTACATTTAGTCATTTAGCAGACGCTTTTATCCAAAGCGACTTACAAAGAGTGAGGGAGCAACAAGCGATATGTCATACAGGAGCCATAATACATTAGATCTCAATACAAAGTTACTGGTTTCAACTAAAGCTAGACCAGTACCTGTTGAGAGAAAGTGTTTTTTTTAAACCAATTCCGCATTGCACAAGGTGCAAACAACCTTAGTCTTGTCGATGTTTCTATTGGGAAGCTTTTTTAAAATGAATATTCCCTGAAGCAAACCCGGCGGCTTCATAGCTGCATCCATGTTAGCACGTCACGTTTGATGCGGTAATTTCACAGTAACGTTATGTTGTGTTCAGACCAAACGCGAATGGCGTGTCAAGCGCGAGTGATTTATATGTTAATGCAAAGAGCCAATAGACCTACTTGCTGCGCGAATCGCGCGAATGAAGCCCGGGTTATGAGATGATGAGGCGGCTTCTGCTTCCGCGAATGACGCGAATCACGCGAGTTGAAAAATCTCGTTCTCGCCCCGTACAGTGCAGTTAAGCTGGTATACATCCGCGCTAAAAGATCAAGGTGAAAGTCATCATAGCTTGCGTAGTATAGACCCAGCTCCCAACCCAACTTTGAGAATAGATTAACGGCGACAATTTTTTTAACGCGCGATAATAGTCTCACTGGCCCACCACTAGTTTAGACATTGCATTACATCTAAAATAAACCATAATATTCGTTTTAGCCGTGTCATATGACCCCTTTACATTATTCAGAGATTGCAAAACCTTTGTTTGCATTTTTCACCAAACTAGTCAAGTGCTTTTTCTCATTACAACGTGTAAAACAAAGGAATGAAGATCTAATGTATAAACCGAGCCAGTGTTTGCTTACCTACTGTACTCTCCCTATCATGCGGTCTAATGTCAATTAGCAGAAAGTAATCCTGAAGAAAGCCAATTATTAACGCAAAAGAGTCGATGTCACAGTACTCACCAAATCACTATTCGTTGAGTTGGAGTCGTCTTCAGGAAAGGGAATGTAAATAGCTAAGGCCACACAATTGGCAAAAATGGACAGCAGTATAAAGATATCAAAAGGTCTGGAGATGATGTGTTAAAGGAGAAATAATAGTGTGATTCTGCAGAAACAAATTTCAACAAATCAAACAGACTATAATGCGCTGTATGCCATCATTACAAAACCCCCTAAAAAGCAAACGCAAACGCAAAAGTCTGTTTCAAATTCGCTGTTGTTTTGCGATCAGAACTTATGTATGAGAATTGTAACCTATATTACAGTATGATGTCATTTCAAATGTTTTTTTTACTGCTGATGTAAAACTCACACACATTACTCGCATTAGCATCAGTAAATTACCAACATCTTTCCTGAATCTGTCTTCTATTAGCCGAGAATAAAAGTAGCCCACATTCATGCCGCCGTTGATCCAAAGACTGAAATGCCACAAAGTTACAGCAGTCTTCTTCCTTTGGCGTGTAGGATCTCTACAAGTTGTGCATCAACCCACCAAACATTTACATTTAGGTATTTGGCAGATGCTTTTATCCAAAGCGACTTACATTGCTTTATTCTATACATTTTACATATGTATGTACAATCCCCTGGGTTCAAACCCACAACCTTGCGTTGTTAGCACAATGCTCTTACCACTGAGCTACAGGAAAGCTACAAACACTACATTCAGTTGATTCTGCGTACGAGACAACATCTGAACGTCCAACACATGACACACAGCAACATTCAGATCTTTGTCTGTTATCTGAGAGATGTAAGGATACTTCCACTCCACCAGGTTAATGCACGCTCTGCGTACGGGGTTACTCAGGGTCAGGCAGAAAAGTGCTCTGGGTGGTCTGCTGTTGGTGGTGCTCCCCTGCTTCTTGCTTTTGGCGTACTGCTGCCGTTTCCTCTGGGCCAGCGAGCCGGCCGGAGCCGACGGGACGACCGATGTGCCCTGGGAATGTCTCGCCGCGTGAATCGCCGCTTGCCAGGAGAGCGCAGCGGACTGAGCCGGAGACTGATGGCTGATGAGAGGGGCATCTCTACAGGTGGCTGCTCTGGTGCCGCTGGCATACTTTGGCCCTGCAAAAAATATAGAAATATATAACGATAGACAAAACATAAGCAGGTGGATAAAGATGTTCTGTCATTTTTCCTTTCTATCGCCATCTCTGTTTGAAACATAAAAATGCAGGTTACTTTTTGTGCTTTTTATGGTTTATACCTAACCTTACATTATAGGTGTGTAACTTACCACTGTGAATTGGAGTAAGGATGCAGATTTCAGTATTGTGCTTTTTATGAACTTGCTCAAAAAGAGAAGTTGTAGGCAGCTGGTGTTCAAGGTGAGTTTTAATGGATGCACGGGTCACTTTTAAACAAAACAACACAGCTGTCAGCAATCACATAAACTATGAGCATGTTCAACTGATCACAATACTCAACTCTACTGCTTTATCATTTTTTTTATCAACGCATAAAGTGTGTTTGTGTTTTTTTCTTTATGGATTTGGATGTATTTAGGCTAGTTTAGGCACATCTGTGAGATGCACATCTAAACTCCATATCTGACTTTTTAACGCACAGCAAGAGATCAACAGTAAAGCTAAATGAGGTCTTTCTAAACGATTCAGACATCAAATCGATTTACCTTCATTCAGTTCTTCTGACTCCTTCATCTCCTCCTCCACATGGATAACTCCGTGTCGTGTGATGTTATGAAAACATCCCATCTGTCATGTTTAAAGTGCTGTGGATGAAGATGATGATGATGATGAAGGTTTACCACGAGCGCGTCTCCGCAACATCCGGGCGTCGAGGACGCGCTTCACTCCGCTGTGGAGATTATTGTAGTGACAGTAAATCCACAGATCGCCATTAGAGAAGATCCACAGGATTTCATCAACGGTGTTATTCCACACACAGACAGCTGATCAACCCCCCCCCCATCATCCCCTTCCTGCGTGTCCGTCAGTCTGTTTTAAATAAAGTCTCTGTTCACAGAATATTCAGTTACCTTTACAGGAACATCTAACACGCTTGACATTGAGTATTATAACAAAACAAACACACACTCACACGCGCACACACTTTCTCTGCTGTTGGACAATCTTCTGACATCTGTTGCTGGATTATGTTTAGTTTGTTAGATCAGAGGGTTAACAGACATGTTGAAATGACATGAAAGGACATTTGCGATCAAAATCTTACCTCGAGTTCTCTGTATGGACGCCATTCATTTCTCTCAACATAACACTTATTCATTCATTGAGTGACACATGATGACAACAGAGCACATCTGAGAGAGAGAGAGAGAGAGAGAGAGAGAGAGAGAGAGAGAGAGAGAGAGAGAGAGAGAGAGCTGCAGGATTACCTGTCTAATCCTCTATAATAATCCTCTGACTCAAACCTGCTGTGCTGCTGAAGCAAAACACAACATTAACTCATTCATTCACATAAACACTGTTCATCAAATTTTAAATACGATCATAATTTTAAATCGGCATTTGATTGAAAGATACAATTTGACACGTGTCTGTCACATACAATGTAAAACTTTGCTGTAGTTTTGCAGCAGGTTTGCAAGTAATCTACTGTAGATTTAATACTAATTACCTATTAGTAGTGTTTTCAGTTTGAGTTAAAAACTTTACTTTAATCAAAATTAAAACACCTTGACTTTTGAGATTCAAACTGAGCAAGAAGTGACTGGTCTCATCACCGCCATTTGTACAATAACTCTGAAAAGAAATGACATTCTTCCTAATCATTTTTGTCTTGTTTTCTAGTAAAACTTCTTAAATTACGATAGCTACATTGACATAACAAGAAAGTAGATGTTCTAGTCTTGTTTTGTGGAAGAAAATATAAGAATTAGGTCAGTTTGTTTAAAACAACATTGTAATTTAAATCTACAGTAAATTACTGGGACTCAACATTTTACAGTAATTTCACAACTATTTGATATATAAATGATTGGATCTTAGTTTTGTTCTGTACATAATTACGCAATGTAGAATAAACTACAGCTATAACTTTTTAAATCTGTATTTAGTTTTGTTTCTGTTGTGATTTACCCTCACTCAAAAATAACGTTTATTATAGTGATGCACCGATATGTACATTTTTACGATAACGATAACTGTTAATTATGTAGTATTTGAAACTGATAACCAATGTTTTGGTGGATATACAGTATCTTAATATTATTATAAAATAAAACAAACGAAACAAAAGGTGGACAACTGCCTTAAAAATCATATACCAAGCCTACTTTACTCTAGTTAAAGATTCTATCACTTTTAAACTTTTCAGGTATAATTTTTGTTTAATAAACAAATGATAGATGTTCTTTCAGAGCAACCCAGAAAAGATTTCTTAAAAGCCAGAAGTCTAACAGGTCTCCAGATAGAAAGCATTCAGATATCTGTCTGATTCAAACAATATGCTTTTGTTTCTATAATTTACACATTCAGAAATATCTGCATACTGGACCTACATCAACAGAGTTTTGCTAATAAGAGTAAGTGAGTCTTGCTGACAGAAGCAGCTAAAGTGGTTTAAACACAGGACATTATTTGACATTTACTTCCAAAATTAGAACTCCGTTTTTTTTAGCATGTTTTTTATTATGTAATCATGTTTTTATAGTGTTAGTTAGCAGTATTTTAGTTGGCTTAAATCAAAACAAAACAGCTGCACGATAAAAAAACATGATTTTTGACTAATTTCGTTATATCATGTTGGAACCAAACTCTTCACTTATAATTTATCACCTATATATTGGCCTAATTTTATTATAACATTAAAATTGACCATTCATCAGCCGATACCAATTTATCGTGCGTCCCTAGTTTGTCATGGATAGTTGCATTGTTATACTTGTAGTTGGCATATTGTAGATTTAATTATCTGTGTTTTCAATGTTACCAACCGAGCAGGAACGAAACTTCGACCATGTGTACATAGATGCAGCGTTCAACTATAGCTTTTAATGTTGTGTTAACAAATTTCGTTGTCTTTTTTTGTGTTAGTTTAACAAATTTTGATGTTTGGGTCTACACAAAAGCACATACCATTTGATATTCAATCAAGCGAAGAAATACAATGGGGGTTGCAGAGGCAGTCAACTTGCTCTCCAGTGTTTATTGACCGGTTTTGACTGTTCCAATATGGCGGATGAGCTGTGTGCTACGGCCCTATAGAAACAGCAGCTCTTGAGGCATCCACAGTGTGTATACATTATAATAATATCCACTCGCATCCCTGATTTGCTGTAACTGCAGCAAAATTGTGTTTCACTACTGTATGGGTTCAAACATAAAATATAACATTATATAAAGCCCAAGCTCTGATGAATCACTGGATTATTACAAGTAATGGCAAAAGGTACACACTACAGCAAAATATAAATAACTGGCTTAAAACATTTTGTGTGGGTAAAAACACTATGCCTAATGCTGTGTTAACACCAGACGCCAACAATTGTGTTCCACGCTCTTTATTACTCGTGTAAAAACATCACGCTACAGAGAGTGTCTTCACGCGCCCTTACCCGTCAAACAGTAAGTGTCAATGAGCTCAGAAAATGCCACAGAGGGTCCGCCAGACTGAAACTGACTCTTCCCGGCCTTCAATAAAGAAAGTGTCTCATCCTATTTAAACAGAGCAAATCAAATTGTCAGCCAAACGTGCAGATGCATCGAATCTCCATCTCTGTTCGTCCCACACAATGAAGGCTGTTTGTCAAGGATTTAAAAGCAAACTGATGAGTATTCTGTAAGAGAGTACGCCGCACACAGTTTATGGAGCGACATGTTACCTGGGGATGTGAACAGATTCTCTAAAGAGAATTCTCAATTTTGATCCAGCAGAAGCAGTGCTTCAACCAAATAAATCCAAAGACTAAGAAAACACCTGAGGATCATGTAGAGTCTCACAGTCCAGGTACAATCAATCTAAACACTATTGAGCTTAGAAGACCCACTGAAATTAAAAATGACATTTTGTATTATACATAGCTGATCAATGTGGGTCAATTTCTTTTAAGAAATCATGTACCCTCATAATCTTCAGAGAAATCTGAAATGCACTTCTGCCCTGAAAGGACTTTTCCTCTCAAATGACGTTAATTAAGTTGCATGGGCGGAGCATCCGTTAACTCCTCCCCTTCAACTGTCAGTCTGCTGCCATTTTCATTTCAAAGTGCAACAGCTATTTTTATACATCCAATCAATTGGCTGTGAAGAACGCAAGCCACGCCCACACATTTTCTCATTTGAAATTACCTTTCGCTCTAAATGCGTCAGGATACGGAAGATAAAACAATCGCAACTTCCGGTTCGCGGGGACTTTAAGTAATTGTTTTTTTTGTACGAGCCCGTACAATTGATCGTAGCGATATTTACATATGATTTGATGTTTTATTGCAATAAATATCAGAAATCTAAAGGGTTTGCATTATAGCCGACACTTTTCATTCTCTTTAAAAGCTATTGAAGTTCAGAAACCTGTTAACCTGATATATTAATGTTTGTAACTTTGGAGACGGTTCCTAAATGTAAGAGTACAACGTCCAGTCAAAGTTATAGCACTTTTGTTCATCACACTGGGTACTTGAGTACATGAGGGGTGAGGGAGGGGCTGTAGCGCGCACATACAAGAGTCAGTAACCGGAAGTGTCCGTCCTCTAATGTGTTCCGTGTAAAGATGGAGTGTGTGAATAAAGCGGGTCAGATGATGAGTCTCGCAGCTCTGCAGCAGTATGATCCCTATATAATGAAACTGCTGGATGTTACCGGACAGGTCGCGCTTTACACCTTCAACTCTAAAGCTAATGAATGGGTGAGATTGGAGCATTTTTCTCAATATTTTACACATGCGTCAGTTAGCCTCCAGTTGCTACTAGCAACGCCACCAGCTCAAAAGTGTCTTCTATCGATTCTTACATCATACATCAATTACACACAAACAAATAAATACGTAATAATTCAAAAAGAAAGCGTATTAATCATGTTGTGTATTAGCAGTCTTTGACTCGCTAAATAAAGCACATATGCGCATTTATCTCCGGGTTAAACGAGGCAAAGCAGAGTCTGCTTCTTATCATAAAACTACATGAAAGTAACGTAACATTACAATCAAAACAATCCGATATCCCATAATATGTGAAACTATCGGTGTCCACACGGCAGCAGACAGAGTTTTTCTTTCAGAACATGACAGTCATGCGTCTATTACACTTAAATGTTTTTGTAAACACAAACAATCTTTTTATTCAGTGTCAAACATCATTACACACTTACATAACTTAGGTATGCTAATGATAACAATACATGTGTGTGACTGTAAAATAGTGTTTTAAGATGAACAGAAAAGAGTAAAAACAAACACTTATGCTATACGGAAAGTTTTATTGTGACGTCACGTGTGAGAGTATAAGTTGACGTCACATGCCCGGAGAGAATATGAGTGACGTTCTGAAAAAATACTGTTTATGAGTCCTGTCAGCATCTGGTACTTTATTTACTCAGTCAGACATTTTTTTAATAGTAAGTTCAACCCAAGAAAAATCTCATATAACCTACAAGCCATAAATAATAACAATACTAAAGAGATCAAGTATCAAAAGTAAGTCTTATTAATTGTAATCGTTAAAGATACATAATGCTGTATTATATGCACATCGGCCTGGTTTAAGCTGTAAGAGACAGGCAGCATCAACGTTGTTTTTAGATGTAAACAACATTTCCAAAGGGTAAATAAAGGGGGATATTTGATCAAATAAACTATGATGGAAATGCATTACTAAATTCTTAATGTGTATCAGAAGTGTCACGTATGATATCGTGGGATGGCGACTGGCTGCTGTCAGTTCACCAGAAGAGTTTCTCTGAATATTTCTCTGTGTGTCAACAGGAGAAGACCGAGATTGAAGGCACCCTGTTTGTTTATGCCAGGTAAGAGTCACCCTGTTGGGATCATGGGATATTTGACTGTAGATCTTCATGATGATGATGGATTTGTTTCTCTCGGCAGGTCGGCATCCCCCCATCATGGCTTTACAATCATGAATCGGTTAAGTACTGAAAATTTAGTGGAGCCGATCAATAAAGACCTGGAATTTCAGCTCCAGGACCCGTTTCTGCTGTACCGCAATGGAAACTGTAAGTGAATGTGGCGACTGTAAAGAATGTGTGGCTAGCAAGCCATTGAAATACTTCTATTCGGCGAGAGGAAATGGTTAGAAAACGTCTCAAAGATGTTCCCGAACACGGCAAAAATAAACATGCCCAAATCGCACTTTTACTTGGTTGCATTACATCCTGAGCAGTTTTTCATAGTGGTGTCTTTCTCTCTGTCAGTGGGTATTTACAGTATCTGGTTTTATGATAAGACTGACTGTCAGCGCATCGCCCAGCTCATGCTGCAGTGAGTAACACAGCTCAACACACAGATGAAAGCACCGAGTGTGTCTGTCTAACGTGTGAATGGGTGTTCAAGTTTTCATTGGGTGTGTGCAGGATCGTGAAGAAGGAAGCGCTGCGAGCGCAGCAGCAGCAGCAGCAGGTGTCTCCGGACAACAGGACGAACGGTTGTGTACAGAGCAGACCTACAGATATACTGGAGCTGCTGAGCAAAGCCAAAGAAGAATATCAGAGGGTATCGCATCAAAGACACGCATCGTCAATAAATCATCCTTGCATTGTAACTATGAAGACATAAGTATTGAGCATATTGTTATAATAGTAATGGGGGGTTCACACTAAAGTTGAAATAAGCGATTTGCGTGAGTAAATTATATACAAAGTCAATGCAGAGACGCAAACTCGCGGCATGCGATGCAAATCAGGCGGCACTATTGCCGAGAGCACGAATCAATCTCGTCTTCCACACAAAAAGAAAATATTTATCTCGTTTGTTAACAAGTTGACCATGAAAACATGAGAAGGCAGCACATTAAACAGTGTAAAGAAATCAGAATGCCTGAAACGGCGTGAGATCCCCCCCTTTAATGTGGTTTCAGTGGCTGGTTTGCTTTGCATCTACATGTGGGCTGTGTACTGCTTTTCGTGATTGTGTGTGTCTGTGTGTGTGTATTTAGAGTCAGTGGATGGAAAGAGATGATGCTCAGAGTCAGGACAAGAGAGAGGACGTCACAGACCGTCAGGAGATGGTAGACCTCATCACATCTCTATCATGTCTCATTTCATAATATAACCTACCTTACCCCCTAAGTAACCAGGTGTCTCCTAAACAAGCCTCTTTCCTCTGTGTCTCCACAGTGTGGTCACTCCGTAGTGAAGCAGATCACAGTAGAGGAACTTTTTGGAAGTTCTTTACCCAAAGAAACCCTCTCTAATCCCACCCCGTCAGAAAGCACACACGCTCTGACGTTCACCCCTCGCCTCTCTGCTGACCCGGGAGGCACTGCGCTAGTCTCTCTGCTCCAGGGGGCGAGCATCAGGGACCCCCAACACCCCATCACCCCCAAAGCACCCGCATTGAACGCGGAGGGATCCTGTGGTCCGGTCATGCGTCCGCTCCCTCCTGCGCTGGTGAATCCGCTCACGGATCGGGACGAGATGCCCAGCTCATTAGTCACCCCTCAGTCTTTCATAGACTTGGGCTGCAAACTTCCACCGTCCTTCACAGGAAAGAGCACAGCTGCTGCGCAGGTGAGACTTCTTTCTGTCGGTCTCTCTGGATATTAAATGAGTATCGTCTCATGTCATTTGATTCATTCTTCTCTTCTGAAACAGAGTAAAGAGCTGAACACCCAAACTCTGGTGAAAGCCACTCCTGTAAGTATCACACCCCCAGTGTGTCCTCACAGCACCATGACCTCGAGTATTCTGTCAGAATCCGTTTGCACTTGGGGACAGAAGTGAATTTTAAAATGTGTTTTTGTTGCGATCAGATGAAGGCGGTGCCAGGCGTCCAGGGGGAGGAGTGTTCGCTGCTGCTGTCCCCTAGTATGTTCCAGCATGGCAAGACAACAGATCCACCCAGAATCCCTCCGTCCCCCCCGTCGCCCACCACCTCCTTAACTCTAGCAGATTTCCCCTCAGTACTGTGCAGTCGCACTCAGCTGCAGGAGACGCTCGTACATCTGATCAAGGTACAGCGCACAAAGCAGCAGTGTGGAGACGGCGTCACGTTGTGTTTACCTGATTTAACCTCTCTTCATTTTCAGAACGACGCTCGTTTCCTCGCTGCAATCCACGAGGCTTTGGTCCAAACCCTGACTAAAGGTGTCAACAACGGCAAGTTATAGCCCCAACCTCCCACTCGAGCCGCCTGTGAACTTTCGTCTCTGATGCTTGACCCTTTGTGCTCTCTATGAACATCAGCTTCTTCATGAGCTTCATTTCATCTCAAGAACCAATATTTTGTGCATTACAAAACCATTGTATTCATGGACTTTGGGATATGATCATATATGTCATAGATATTAATCCAGGTCTAAACATTTATAGTGTTATTTTTTTAGATTGTTTGTTTTCTTTTTTGACAAGATGAATTGGTGAAGAACTGTTATTTACTCTTTAATAGCACTGGTGTGTACAGTAATGCTTATTGTGAGCAAAATGAAGTGCTTTATTTAAAGAGATAGTGATTACCATATAAGCTACTGTAGGAGCTCATTATGCATTCTAACAGAATTCTAGTCAACGGTGTAAAAAAGTCATTTCATATATCTTGTGCAACAGTTTGGTTTGTCAGACACTTTAGTTCAATGCTACAACCGGAGATAAAATAGTTTTTTCTATGCTTCAAATACACAAGGCTAACGTACTTAATGTATGTGCACAAAAAAAGAAAAAACTTGCAAAATGAATTTAACTCATTTTTTGTATCAATTTGAAGAATATACGGCTCATCATCAGCAGGGTTTCAATGCTGCCTTATTTTCATTGCTGCTTCACTGTCAAGTCTTTGCAAGTGTTGGATTCCTATTGTGTTTGCTCATTATTATTTTTATTTTTCTGTCCTCAAAAGTGTTTTGCTGTCAGACCTGGTAGGATGGTCCTAACAGCACCCTGTTACTCAGACACACACACACATCTGTCAGACACCAGGAGGCGCTATAATTTCTGCCAATTCAATCCTTGTCATAGTTTTTGCACGTAGTGAGTGCAAATTTATTTGTAAATAGGTGTAAAATAAAAACAAAAGCTTCATTTTGAACAGAGATATGACTTGTAGTGATTGCACATGATTGCTGTTTGCAGCTTTATTTTCTTTTTAAGCTATATTTTATGCAATAAGAACACATGATGTTTCAGCTTTCCTATAGCTCAGTGGTAAGAGCATGGGGTTAACAATACCAAGGTTGTGTGTTTGATTCCATGTGACTGCACATTATTATATTTACATTTATGTATTTGGCAGACGCTTTTATCCAAAGCGACTTACATTACAATGTCCTATACATTTATACATTGGTATATGCAATCAGTTATTAATATGTTACACTGTCCAAACACAACTATATCACATCTTTAATAATAAATTAGGATCTGGAGGTAAGAAGTCATTTTTCTAAAGCCGGACTAGTTTGGCCACAGAATGGCTTTGGTGGTTTCGCCAAAGATGGGACTAGAATGGATTTTGTGTTGTGAAGAAAAGCAGACACCTGCAGGAGTGAGTTTGTCCTGACATGAGGAGTACAGGAGTGTGTAAGGAGAGTAAGAGGAGAACGGGGGACAGTGTGGAGGTGTAGAAAACCTTAACCAACCTGCCATGACTACCCTGGTGGAGTGAATCGAGCACAGAAATACTACATCATACGTTTAAAAGTTTTTTTGACAAGTTGACCATGTTAAGCTTCAGAAGCCAGCACGTTTAACAGTGTAAAGAAGTCAGAATGCACAAACTAGCATGTTACCTCCACTTTGAAAAAATAAAGCACAAAGAAATCGAGGTTGGTGTTTTGAAACCATCCAAATCTTGAAATGCGCAGCAATATATCACAGCAAGAACAGAGACGAAAAAAGAAAAGTTCATTGACTTTGTATTTATTGATCAGGTATCATGACTAACCTCTACACAGACACATCTTTACATTTCTGCCTCCATTCTCTTTTTCTAACTTGTTGTGACTTCACCTTTATTTTTACAGTTCTGTGTAAAAGTTCCATGACTGAGAAAGTAAAGCATGCATATGACATATAAATGCACATTATAAAGTTACTGCACGACGTCTGAAATAAATACAAATAAATGAATTCAAGTTATTTCATATAAAGGTATCAAACGTTCCTCATGGATCAATACTGGAACACGATAATAAAAGTTTGCGCAGCTAGTAGAAGAACAATGCTGCCATTTCCAGGAAACAGAAAACCTTATTTACCACACAACTTTTGTTCCATAAATTGCACTTAATTTGAGTTTTCCCTTGGTTGCCGACTGCATTTATAAATTTTGTGCCTCAACAAACAAGATGTGACGCTCAGAGCATCGTTCGCTTGTTGATGCAAAATGCTTTCCGTTTCCTGAAATTAGAATGCTTATATAACCATGTCAAAATGCTCAAGAATATATATATATATATATAAATATATATAAAACAAACAAACAAACAAACGATAAGACAGTAAGAAACACTTTCTGTCAAAAAACACTATCCATCTCACAGGACCTTCGGCTACCTCACCGTACAATACTAGAATAACACCAGTCTCTGACACAACACGTGGCTTTCGTGTCTTGGAACGTTTCGTTCATAATGATGTGATCAAGGATTAATGTTGCATTAAACAGTTTGACAAAAAAAAAATCACTTTTACTAAAAACCCTGAATTAGCTGTTAGGATCACTGACCTGAAGACTTCAGTACAATCGGTTGAATTTGTCTAATTGTTGCACAACAGAATGAATGTCTTCTGAACTTATTGCTGCTGCTGCTCAATTGAAAGCGAGACATCTTCATGCGTGGGGGCAAACAAACGACAAACATCTAAAAGCTTGTTTAACATTCTCTCTTGAAATCATAAAAGGCACTAATGGTCAGAATGACGATTATAACAAAAAAGCAAAAGAAGTGAAGGGCAAGCGAGCGAGGCCACGCCCTCTCCTGATCTCTGTAGCCCAAACAGTGTACGACACTTAATACACAATAAACAGAGAGAATTCACACATTCCAATTTGGAACGAATTGACGTACTCTTGTATGAATGCTAAAGGTCAGCGATCCGTCTTCAGCTGGAGTGAAGGTGCTTAAAGGAATCTTTTCAAAAGTTTGCTGGTTAGTTTTTAGCGAAGATTTCTCTTTCAGATTAAGCCACAATGTCAAGTTTCTAAGGTTCTCTTTAAAAAAAGCAGCAGCGGGACGTCTGGGGTTTTAGTTTCAAACATGGCAGTAACACAACATGATGTATGACTACAATTGATATCAATCACAGAGGATCACGATTATTAATCTTTGTCATCTGCAT
Organism: Triplophysa dalaica; assembly: GCF_015846415.1. Lineage (NCBI taxonomy): Eukaryota > Metazoa > Chordata > Actinopteri > Cypriniformes > Nemacheilidae > Triplophysa > Triplophysa dalaica. The sequence goes on from NC_079559.1 coordinate 20,933,098, forward strand.
ACTGAGTGTACATAAAGAAACTCGTGTCAAGTATATCAACCAAAACACCACAAACATGATTAATACAAAGAAGAAAAAGTATATATATATATATAACCCTATACCAGAGGAATGGTCATAAAAAACACAGAACCTACACAAATGTTATAAAGAAAAGAATACTAGTTTTTCTTTAACCCCATTGCAAATGTTGTAGTTTTCATGCTCTCAAATTTGCGGACTGCACAATTCTTATTAAAGTTTCTTCAGGTAAAACAAACGCAACATCATGACATGTCATCATCTCATCCAGTGTCTTTGTACTGAACATTGAATTTCCTTCTAAATACATCGGCAAGCAACCTGACCTCCATCCCAGACCTTCACATGAATAAATGAAATAAAACTGGGCTAACTGTCACATGTTGATGTCATATGACTTCACAAGCACTAAAAACATCAACTGAACAAACAGAAACAATGCGCTTTTCCCCTGTGCTCCTTATATAAAGAGGAATGAAGCTGACAGTCGATGGTTGAACGGTACAACACAGCCCCCGACCCGGTCCATTCACCTCCACAGACCAGCTGATACTAATACTTTCTCAGATTCTATATTAGACTGATTTCATCATATATTTAACACGTCTGGGAGTGATGAAGAAAAAAACTCATTTATAAAGCTTATCATTGGAGTAAAGCACCAAATCTCTGAGAAAGTCAATAGGTGTTACAGTTTTCAAATATTTGATCTAAATCTGTGCGATTTCATTTGATTGGTCTGTTCGGTCAACAACGTTTCCTCCTTGTGCGCTGAAGTCCAATGAAACACAACACGCATTCTCACCGTTTAAAGGATAAAGCTTCAGTTTGGGAAGGTTCATGGGAATGCAGTCAATTTGCTCTCAGCATCACCATTATTGCAGACGATGGTTTTATGGAGGATGGATGATGATTCACAGGATGATGACAAGCCACCTTGTTTGCACAAATATGACTTCAAATTTAGAGTAAGCCCATCAGAACCAGCAAACCACTAGATCATAGGGGAACAGACCAGACCTTCTCAACTGTTTACTGTCCTAAAATTATCGACATGTTTTAAGAAGGCTTTGTGCTTTGAAGGTCGCTGACATCTTTGTAGCAGTTGGAATGTGAGTTGCTTCTCATGTTCACACAGGGCAAAGCACATACAGCTATGATTCATGCTCAGAAAATCTGCTGCGATGCAGTCAAGCTCACCGTAACTCAGAGCACTTTCATTATTCCACGACTCACCTCGTCTGTTGCTTTTAGAGGAACAAACAAACACTGCGACTACTGCAGAGGATATAAACACAATTCTGTTTAACTTGAAGCGTCTTTAGTGTAAAAGCAGGATGATTTCTGTGACAACAGTGATGTGGCTTTATCCTCTCGTGATTCGAGCTGAAAGCACAGATAAGGCCAGATACTGTTATGACATCACATCACTATGAGCACATGTAAAGCCCTTCCCATGTGATCAAGTCTAAGATGAGTTAAAGCTCTTAGAAATGCATACAGTTATAGACAGCGGACGCTCCCGCCTGCCTGTCACTCTTCAGCTTAACCCGTAGAGAAAATTTCTTTCTTGAATCTGTTTAGCAAAAACATGGCACAATTCAATTTGCATATTACGTCTGTACTTAACGCCTGATTGGACGGGCTGCAGATTTCAGAGGCAGGAGAGAGACGTTTAACACTAAATATACAAAACTGCCAGAAGCACCACATTGACAAAGAAAGCCGAGCGGCACACCGGCCGAACTTAGAGCGAAGTGCATGAAAATCAGTGTCAAAACACTTTCTTATAGCTTCATAGTGAGCCTGTCCAGACCGACGCGACGGTTAAACCAACAGCTTTCACCAACTCACCAGACTGAACGTCCTGACTTGGCTACTAGAACGCTGGCAGGCCTAAATACACAAACACACGTTACGGGCGAGCACAGAGCAAGCATGAGCCGGCGCACGAGCAGGATTCTGTACATCAGGAACTGCATCAGTCGCAGTAGATCTTATACTTCTCACTGCAGAAGACCAGCGGCGCTCCCAGACGGCCGGCCGGCTCGCCACAGGCGGGGGGCTGACTCGCGTGGGACGGGGTGGAGTCGTGAGAGGATTTCCCCCGTGAGGAGGCGCTTTTGGTGCGGCCGGTGACTCCTCCCCGACGGGCCAGGTCGTGGTCAAACTCCAGGTCCTCCAGACGCTGGGTGAGAGCGAGTTTCTGCTGGATGGCCATGCGGAGGAGAGAGTTGAGAGTCTTCTTCTCGTCCTCGGCGGCGGCGAGCTGTCTCTGCATCTCGTCCAGCTGGATCACGTACTCGTCGCACCTGAAACACAAACGGAGCGAAAACGTCAACCCTATGGGAATAACTCTTCATTTGTGCTTGAAATGCATGTTTCTACTACGTATTTTCAAACTTAAAATCCCAAATCAGTGTCCTCACCAGATGAATTACTGTTCTTGTCATTTACCAAACGCAAAGATTGTAAAGGTCTTGTTAACAGTCAACACTTCATATAGTCTTAACAAGTCTTATCAAACTTATGATGAGACTTTTGCGTGTGTGTGTGACTCTTCCTAACGTTCCCCCTCATCCACATGAGGGCGCCAAAGTCCTGAATACTGACACAACTTTCACCTACTAGATAGAACATGCTCAGACTATAGGAGCAACTGAATCAAAGCGCTTATACATTTGTTGAATTGTTCTGTGTGTGTCTGTGTGTGTGTGTGTGTGTGTGTGTGTGTGTGGGGGTTGCTATTTGTCTATCCCGGTGGGAACCAAACGGCAGAACACTGCAAAAAATGACAGAAATTTGTCTTGTTTTTATCAAAATATCAAAACATTCTTAAATCAATATACAATTACTTGACAAGAATGAGACCCAAGATATATTGTCTTGTTTTATGAAAAATAATATAAGAATTAAGCAAGTTTATAATAAAAAGACTAAATTCAAGTTTATTTTTCTCAACCCCATTGGAAGATTCTTTACTTGTTTTTTACCATAAACTTAGTTGATTCTTATATATTTTCTTCACTTTTCTTGTCATGGAAGTGCATCTTGATTTAAGAATGTTTAGATATTTGTACTACAAAAAGAAGAAAAACAATTAGAAAGGTAGTTTAAACCCTGAGATGATCTTCATTGTGAAGAGCATCCAAAGGTGTTCATGAAGGTTACTGATTGTAAATCAAATTAAATGATGCTTGTTTGAAAATGTAAAAGTGCAGAAAGGTATATGTGAGGGTTACAGAATAAAAGCACAAAGCTGACTGTGAGGTACATCAAATCCTGCCATGACAAACAGACAACCAGCGAAACGAGCTGGATTCACAAAACATTCTTAGGAAGATTTGAATTTCAATTTAAGAAAAAAAGTTATGATTGTTTTATATTCCCAAAAAAACTTATTAAGACAGTTCTTATGCTTTGTTATCAATCTTAAGAAAAAAATTATGTCATTTTATTCTTATTTAAATGATGATGATGTTCATATGAACATATTTGAAAAGTTCTGTTTATCATTTACTCTCCTTTGTGTCGTTCTAAATGTGTATAAATGTTTTTGTTCTGATGAACACAGCGAAGGATATTTGGAAGAATGCTTATAAACAAACATATTTTGCCCCCCATTGACTCCCATAGTAGGCAAAAATACAATGGTAGTCAAATGTGCCCCAGAATATTCTTCAAAATGATTTCTATTGTGTTCAACAGAACAACATAATAAGATAAAGTCATTTTTCCTACTATGTTAAGATAAATTATAATAGGTTTCTCCTAATCTTATATTCTGTTTTAATACGTTTTATGAACCGGCCTCAGAAGCAGAACTGGGAAACAATTGATCTTATATTTCGTAAAGTTTCTAAGTATTGTTATTTTCTGATATTTAATAGATTCTCATATTACTCTCAAATATTTTTAGTTTGTTTCTAAGTTCTGGCAATGTAAAGACTCTTTTTATCCGGCCAAAGGAAGCTAATCCAATGTTGAATCTGAATGAGCAAATGTGTGTGCGTTGGGAGAATTACTGCGCTGGGATTGAGGTTTTGGACACAATAGAAATGAAGGAAGCTTCATTAGCAAAAGGCTCCTGGGAAACATCCACTAAATCATAAGGGGGGTGGAGGGGGTCCCACGAGGAGCCTGCGCGTGAGAACCAGCAAGCGTGTATAAAGGAGGCGTGTGGACCGTGAATCATAGGCTTTACTTCTATTGCTTTTTAGAAACTAAAGACAGGGAGAGAGGAGAGAATGCAGAGCAAGCCTCAATAAAACAAGAGTTTGTGACAGCTGCTCCATTTCACCACAAAACGTAACAACATTTCATCCAAACTGATGGGGGGAATGGGAAAGTAAATCTTCTTTGTTATTTGGGGGGATTTTGAGGGTTTTTAACCGTTACAGTCTCCAGTTTAGTGATGTTCAAATACAGACTCTGTGATCACAGTCTGGCTGTAGAGAAAGGCAGACACAGACAAACATGAAGTCTGTGCTCACTGTGACACTGGTGAGGTCGAGACAGAGACACACGTTTTCCTTCATTGTGATAAACTTAAAGATGTGAGAGAGAAACACGCTCATGCCAGAGTTTCATAGGTCTTCAGAAACAGAGCAAATTCAGATGTTTTACTTTATTCTATTCTCATGTTTCTGCTTTAAATTGTCCATTAGTGTATACAATATATCAATTCATTGCTTATATTTCAGTCCATTAGTTTATTTACAAACACTTTATTTTAAATTTCGCTCTATATTTTATCCTTTACTTATCACCTTATATTCATTTCAATTAAACAAAAGACATACAATGTTGTCAAAGCATTAAAACATTAACATTTATTGTAAGAACCATAATTAAGCAATAATTAACCTTTTTTTATTTATAATATATTATTTATTAGAATGATCTTGCTTGTTCTATAAACACCATGCACTGTGCTGTGTTTTACATTTCTGTCTTTTTTTCCTATTTGCTCCTGTAAAGCTGCTTTGGAACGATGCACATTGTGAACAGCGCTATATAAATAAACTTGAATTGAGTAATTAGGCCAAAAAGTACCTTGAAACCACATTTACAGAATGAACAACATTTAAAAAATGAAACATTTCACGTACACATGACAGGGTTTTCAAAACGCCATTGTTGTTTTGGCAATAATAAGCATGCGTATGACATCATCGTTTTTTACGCGGAGACGATAATGCCATCGAAACTAGCACTTTGTAGGGCTGTTTACAGGAGAAAGTTTTCAACTTAAAACAGAAACCTTTTTGTGCGTTTTGGCTGTTCATATACACATGCGTATTACACATTCAGTCTCGTTTTGAAAACGCTGTCGTGTGTACATGAAACTTTTCAAAAAACGCAAAGGAGAAACTTCTGATTTGTACTCCATCTTTGTCATATAAACGTAGCATGAGACTGGTTTTCAAAAGTAAGCATTTTCAGCCCACAAAAAAGCCATTGTGTAAATACCCACCCAAATGCATGAAGTGTCCTGTATTTGGATGAAAACGGTCTCAAGTAAAATTGGCTGTGGGAAACAGCATTCCCCCCATCAATCTGTTCTCATTAGAATAACAATACCCCCTTGCCACCCCCCTGATCAGGTCAAAGTCACAGGGCACAGAGCTCAGCTGCTCCTCACAAAATCTCATTTTCACTAACCAAAGGTTTGATCAGATCACAGTCAGGACACAAACACATATGTGGTCATGGCATACAGGAAAGAAAGGCTTCACTGACTCAACACTAAATGCATCAGTAACTCATTGGTCTGAACTTGATAAAAATGGTTGCTGGATAATAAAGTCTGATCCACATGTTAATCTGTTATGATGTGGACGATTTGAGGACAGTGATGACTAAAGCCTGATATTTCCTTCCGCGTTTGACTACGTGTCGGTTTTCTTTCATACTTCTGCGTCGTTTTCCAAGTCGACAGGCAATGACTACTAGGCGTCAGTGTCCACGCGCGTGTTGCTTGTATAACCAAGACAAGAGCCGAAGAAGAAGCAGCTCATTTGAGGATCATAAGCAGTGAAAGCAGCAAGTAATTTGCTTAAACGGATTTCCTGAGTAAACATGACTCTATCGCTGAGATTTTTGACCTGAGGGAGGAGTTCAAACAGACCAATCAGTGCTTGCGGTCCGCGCTGAGTTGACGCGTTCGTAAATTTTTGGAGAGGTGCGCATCAGGCTATGGCATAGGGTAAGCAGCTATGCGTAGGTCTGATGCAGAACCATAAATTGCGCCTAATGTGGTGTTTGTGGGCTCATGTCATCTTACCGTGTGGCGAACATGGCCCTGAGTGAAGAGAAGGTGGCAGCGTCCTCTTTCAGGGCTTTCAGCTCATTGCGAAGCTTCATCACGGTTTCAGTAACCATGGCCTTTTCATTCTCATATTTGCTCTTGAGGTTAGCCAGTGCCACCTCGGCAGTCTGAAACAGCACAGTAATCAGAAAATACATATTCAAACAACATAAAAGCTCAAAGATCACTGGGTTTTTGTGGATTTCTTATACGGCTAAACATTCGTCTAGCAATCTTTAGGAAATGTCACAAGCTCACCTGTTTGTTCGCCTTCAGGACGGTTCTCAGTGTGGCTATCTGCTCCCTCTTGGTGCTAAGGAGCGATTTGAGTTTGAGAATCTCCTCCACGCTGGCTTCCTGGTCTCGGTCCGCCCCGAGACCCAGTTCTAGAGAGGCCACGCGTTGGCGGGACAGCTCTGTCGTGCGGTCCACCGCCAGCTGCAGGTGTCTGATCTGGTCGCGGATGACGCCCACCAGGTTGTAGATGTTCATGGGCTCCTTGCGGGGATCTGCCAATGGAGACGGAACGGAGGAGACAGGAGATGAAGCTCCGTCGCTGTTGTCGGCAGCAGGGAACAGCCCGCGGGTCAACAGGATGGGCGAGCGCCGGCCACGGCCTTCGGTCTGTGGGCCGCCGACTCCTGTCTTACCTTCGCGGTAGTAGTCGAGCATGACGCGATTGGGCGTTTCGTTGTTGCACATGCACACGTGGTGGTACAGGTTGGCCAGCTCCTCGCTGAAGGTGGCCAGCTCATCTTGTGCTACGTTAAGGCTGCCCTGGGATTCACCTGCCACTTCGCTGGCCTGCCGAAGCTCTTTCTCGAGCCGCGCCAACTGCTCGCGGTCTGCTCGGCTGCTGCGTTCTAGGAACGTCATCTGAGTGCTCAGGGACACTACCTGGCTCTCCAGCTGGACCCGCTCCTCCTTGTACTGCGACTGACAAGCTGAATGCTCTGCCTTCAAAGTTTTGAGCTCCTCCTTCAGCTGGCTCGCCTCTGACACAGCAACCTGTACAGTCAACATAAGCTTTTCGTCATTAAGCAGATACGTGATCTAACATCATGCATCAATCACAACATTTGTCTTGCTGGGATGTCTGTATACTTTTCTTTCTCAGTCTAAACTGACTATAACCAAACTAGTAGAATCAGTACAATGATCCAGACGAAATGGACACATACGTTTACACCACGAGAAAGAAACTTTAGCTCTCTACCTTGTATTTGCACTCCAAGATCTCCGGGCCGTTGATGTCCACCTCATAATAGTCACTGTCCTCGTGGCTGTCGCGGTCTTTCTCGTTGTCTAGTTCAGACTGCCGCTCCTTGCTGGCCTGGAGCTTGCGGATGGCATTGAGGTTCTCCGTGAGACGGCTGACTTTCTCATGTTCCTCAGACAGGGCTCCGTGAGCCTGCTCGAGCTGCTTCTGAGAATCCTGCAGAGTGGACAGCAACGTCACCTTCTCTCGCTCCACCTGAAATGTAATATGGTCCAGAAAAATCTCAGATTACCACTCGTGCAGCTGAAAACTATCATTTGAAGTCCCATTAAAATTACAAGACTTTCTCCTTTCAGTTTGAATGTGCCATCTAGGGCTTCACAATAAATAGTTTAAAAAGATTTAATACAAAAACATTGCACAGTTCTTCAGTGAAGTCCACTTAACTCTTTCACCGCCATTGACGAGTTATCTCGTCATTTAAAAAAAAAAACGGTTCCCAGCCAAAGACGAGTTATTACGGCAATCAGTGTTTGTACTGCTGTACAGCAGGTGGCGCTATTACACACCTTTGGGAAAAAGTACAGAATCCCAGAACGTATGTGTTTTAGCGGTTTTTAAAGATTGTTCTGAGTGGAATCTGGGCGGAATCTATGACAAAAAACGTTAATTATCTCAGCTGTTTAATCAAAGTGATGCATTTTTTATGAAACCTACTCACATCTATGGAGTGATAAAAAACGCACAAATGAAGATAGAAGAATACGGTTTCTTTTGTTTAAAAGCTGAGACTCTGTTCTTTCATTGGACATATTGTTTATCCATATATTCTTTACAGAAAATGTGCTAGGCTGGCAACTTTTTTTAAAGAGGCTGAGGGAATGAGTTAAATGTTGCTGCGTCTGAAAGCCAGAAGCGCTCTCTTGTAGAAACCCCAAATAAGCACTACAGTAGAAGTACAACACCACGTGTAGTTTCAGGAAATGCTGCGTGTTTTTAAAGCCTTCTGAGGTATTTTCATGAGAAAAAGTAATTTTATACTGATGATGTTTCACGGGTGTTAATTTTTCAAATGCACATTATCTGCTTCTCAATCTCAGTGATTTCAGGCCGGCCAGCACCTCCTTACTGATCAAAGAGCTGTGCTTAACGGACAAGCTGCTCATGAACACAATCAAAACTGCCGCAATTTCATAATGGCACTAGATGGGTAGATATGCACAATATTTCGTGAAAAACGCAATTAATCGTGCAGCCCTAGTTTTTATGATTAAATATTAGTGGTGGGCCGTTAACGGCGCAGTGAGACTCTTATCGCGCGATAAAAAAAATGTCGCCGTTAATCTATTCTCAAAGTTGGGTTGGGAGCTCGGTCTATACTACGCAAGCTATGATGACTTTCACCTTGATATTTTAGCGCGGATGTATACCAGCTTAACTGCACTGTACGGGGCGAGAACGAGATTTTTCAACTCGCGTGATTCGCGTGATTCGCGGAAGCAGAAGCCGGCTCATCATCTCATAACCAGGGCTTCATTCGCGCGATTCGCGCAGCAAGTAGGTCTATTGGCTCTTTGCATTAACATATAAATCACTCGCGCTTGACATGCCATTCGCGTTTGGTCTGAACACAACATAACGTTACTGTGAAATTACCGCATCAAACGTGACGTGCTAACATGGATGCAGCTATGAAGCCGCCGGGTTTGCTTCAGGGAATATTAATTTTTAAGAAACTTCCCAATAGAAACATCGACAAGACTAAGGTTGTTTGCACCTTGTGCAATGCGGAATTGGTTTAAAAAAAACACTTTCTCTCAACAGGTAGTGGTGTAGCTGTAGTTGAAACCAGTAACTTCGTATTGAGATCTAATGTATTATGGCTCCTGTATGACATATCGCTTGTTGCTCCCTCACTCTTTGTAAGTTGCTTTGGATAAAAGCGTCTGCTAAATGACTAAATGTAAATGTACTGTAGGAGCTCTTCCAGTCTCAAGTACCACCTAAACGCAAATCATCCCTTAGCTAATGCGGAAGTAAACACAAGTTCATCTTATTGAACATAATTTAATTTTCATCACCAATTATCATAGTAGAACAGCTTTCTCAAGCAGTTTGTGATGCATTTTGGAAACAGGAGATGAGCCCCTGGTCTAATGCGCCACCTGGCTTGAGAAACCCGTTCTCAAAGACTTACTTTTAGTCATTATTTGGGTAGCACACATATTCTGAATGCCTTCGGCAGAATTCAAATGAGCCATTTTAATCTAGATTAAAAAAATTAATCTATGCCCACCACTATTAAATATATCTATAAACTGGTAAATTCCAAAACACTAAATTCACATTTAAAAGATTCAGCATTCAAAACTTGCAACATCTCACAAATCCTGCAGCGGCACCTGAATTCAACCACACGTTTACCCTTCTATATGAAATCTACATTGGCAAACTCTTAAGATTTCATTTTTATACAACTTCAAAACCCCCACAATCTCATTTGCAGTGTTCTCAGTTCTGTTTACATGTCTGGACATGACTCAAAATGTGAAAACATCTTACAGCCCCACCCGCACATGCCACATTGGTCATAATAGTAACAGCCATAAACATCAGTGAACACGAAACAAAACTAAATTTCATTTGAGGAGAAAACAAACATCACTTTGAACAAAACTAGCCAGTCTCATAAAAGATTGAGAAGAGAAAGATAGAAAAATGTCACAGAGCTCAACTCAAGTTGGTAACATGGCTATAGTGATAGTTGGCAATAAAATTAGCTTATGTTAGATTGGGTGGAAATGACCTAGGACATGGTTAATGAACCTTCCCAAACATGACATATCATTACTGCCAACTAAGGTTATAAGCACACAACTTTAAGTGATTCTGATTCAAAGACACGCAGCCAGACCTTTCAGAGATGGGTTAGCTGACATCTATACATTTAAGTGGCTAATGGAGCATTCAAGGTATTTTATAAGCACATGTGTTTTGACTGGAAATCAAACCTGTGACCTTTGTGCTGCTAACTCCAGCATGATGAGGTCAGGGTCTGAGCGAATGACACACACTCTTCTAAACCTCCCTACACGCCCTTAAAGGGATAGTTCACCCAAACAGACCTTATGCACCATAGCATTTATTTTCCCTCCTATGGCAGTAAATGGGGGACGAGATCTGTTTGGTTACTGACATACTTACAAATAGCAGAACAAATACATTTATACAGGTTTGAACAATCTGAGGGTGAGCAAATGATGACAGAATTTTTATTTTTGGGAGAAGTATCCCTTTAAACTCGCGTCCTGACAGATGGCCAAGCTGATTGGTCAATGCAGATCTAACATGATTTGAGCAGTCCAGCTGTGGGCCAATCAAACGAATGAACTCAATGCTCCTAATAGACTCACTTTGATATTTGTACTGTTGGGCCATGTTCAGACTTGACTTATTTTTTGTAGCTGCTTGGGTCTGTCTTACATTATAATCCTATGGAGTAAACTGTGTTTTCAGCAAACTTGTCCCGAACGCTTTTTTGAACGCCAGCTCCGGCGCCTATTTCTGCACCTCAGAGTGTCTTTTGAGGTTGAACATAGTTCAACTTCCGAAAAAATGCCCTACGTCAAGCTCCTTTTCCAAAGCTAACCTGTCGTTTCCATACATTCCAACATGTGAGGAACCTGATTGGTCAAGAAGCCTCAAGCTCGAAATTTTTTATTGCCGCTGAAACGCCGTTGGAGAATAGTTTTGTAAAATTGTTAGTTTACTTTTAAATTTCAACAACTTCTAAATGCATTTCTAGCGATAAATTTCTATTCAACATTTGACTGATCTGTTCTGACTCTATTTCTTCTCTACTCTTAAAAAAAAAAGTTATATATACTGTGTTAGGTTATATGTGACCAGTCTTCTTTTTTTGATTGCACTTATGCTTTTGTTGTTCTTTTGCTGTCCCAATTGCTTCCATTGCTTACCCCTCTTGTAAGTCGCTTTGGATAAAAGCGTCTGCTAAATGACTAAATGTAAATTAGTATTGCAGTTTTTAAATATGAGATTGGTCATAGCAAAATGCTCTATGGTTATAATTCAAATATGCTTCTGTTACGCTGCCTCTCTGGGCTGCCTTCGTGCACAGACGCTGCTTTCGAAGTCATGGCGTTTAGATGCTATTTGTAACAAAACACTGCCAGCGCCTTTGTCAAATAGTTTTTCTTGTCAGAAAAGAAGTCAAATCTGAACATTTGACAATTTAGTCTAGTTTCATGAGAAGTATGAGTATGAGATTTTTATTTTTATTTCATGTGATGTGTGAAAAGGCAACACCAATTTTTACATTATTTTATTGCCCACATTTTGAAGGCGGTTTGATTTAAATAAACTGACAGAATATGGTAAATTAAGGAATCAGCGTGAGGTGTCACCTGTATCAGTTGCTGTTTTACTTTCTGGATCTCAGAGATGTTCAGCTCATTCAGCAGATTGTCCACCAGGCTGGAGGATGGATGGATACGTTCTCCTTTTTTGGGCGTGGAAACACGCTTGTCATCGGCGTTGGTGATTTTCTCGAAAGCGTTCTGGTAAATGGGATCGTCGTTGTTGGGCACGATCGCAGTGTCGTCGCTGAACTTCAGCCCGTCGAGCGAGATGCTCAGAGGACTGTGGTACATCGAGTCTCCGATGGTCATGTATTGGGAGAGCTCCTTTCTCAAGGCCGCCTGAATCGAGAAAAACACATACAGCTCAACTAGCAGCTTTGGATTTGTAAACCAGCGTAAAGGCACACTACTAGGATTGGATTGGGCTTTATTGTTACCAGCCCGTCAAAATTCTAGATGGTAATACAAAAGGTATCTCTCGCCTTCTGCTCTCTCTCAGTCTTGATGGTTTCCAGGGCTTCTCCGAGCTGCCTCTCAGCGATCTCCTTCAGACGGATGGCGTCTTCCAGCTGGCTATTCAGAAACTGTGTGTCCTCCTCCAGGCGACGAATTTCATGCTTCAGCCCCTCAAACTCCACCTACAACGCACGCATCAGACTGACATCAGCTGCTTTCACCAATACAAGGGACATCGCCCCTGTCCAAGAGGCGGCTCGTGACAGTAGTTGATGATTTAATGAAGGTTACCTGGCCCTGTTTCAGGACAGACACGTGTTTCTGCAGGGCGATGTTCTCCTCCTCTAGCTCACTGTAGTCCTGAAGAAGACGACACTCCCTCAACTTAAACTCCTTGATGTCATCACGCAGACGTGACCTCTGCAGCTCCAGCATCTGACCGTTCTGTACAACACAACAAACTCCATGAGGCACACAACTTGGTATGACTTATTTCATTTAATCTCCCTCTCCACCCTTCCATATCCCATATGGATTAATTGTTCAGACACAAATTCACGTGCTTTTGTCTCTCAGACGTCTCACTCAAACACAGGTGCTCTGGAGAGCCGGAGGGTAGGGTGGAGGATGTACTTTCACGGCACCAAATTGAGGAGTCGCACCTATTCTCACACACTCATTCATACACCTTTTTTAAGAAGTTCAGACGAAATAGTAATGTCATAGATAATAACACAGCCTTGTGTATGTTACGGTGCATGTGTCATTTTCTGCACCAGCTGGACATACATCCGGTCATACCATCAGTCTGGATGTAAAATGTGCCTTACGTCCCATGTAGAATTTTTACATATTGCATCATTCTGGGCTGGGTGTTAACTGACGATTGGATTCATTAGGGTTCGGGTTTAGAATTACAACGGCTCAGAGGTCCGTAAACGCACTTCAACAATTCTGAACTGACCTCTCGCAGTTCATGATTGACGGTGGCCAGGCGCTCATTCTCTGATTGGCTGTTGGCCAGGCTGTTGCGCGTCTGCCGCAGTTCTGCCTGTAGCTCTTGCATGCGCTGCTCGTAATACGCCTCCTTACACGCAGACTCCTGGAGGAGCGTTTCCTCGCGACTCTCCCCATCAGCCGCCACCTTCTTATGGTTAGAGTGCGCCTGTCCGAAAGCCTGAAAACAGGGGAAGGTTTAGAGGTCAATTTTTAAAACTATACAAACTTAGTTACTTTGCAAGTGTTTGACCAACTGATGTTAATAGACACTTGCTTTTACAGCAGTGAGCTGAAGCCATCTGCTTGACCCTGACGCTGCAGAGATCCCCGGACAATGACATGCACATGAGTGTCAAAGATTTACAAACACCAGTCGTGAGCAGGCAGTTGTGAATGGATTCAGAAGCGGTCCGTGTCATAGCATCAGAGTTCATTTTGGAGAAGTGATGCTATCAAAACTACTGAAACACTTCAAGACTCAATGCTCTCCGTGACCTCATGTAGCCCACTGGAACTCTTCTTATTACTCTCTAGTCAGCTGCATAAACCCATTTAGATGTAAATGTGCAAAAGTTTATTATAAAAACGTTATAATTGTGCCCAAATCAGAATTCCTGCTGATATTTACATATATATATATATAAATTTATGTTCTTGTTACACATTCTCAAGTGTCATGACCAGGATGTCACGTTGCTCTTTATGTTTAAAACAATGATTTGAGTCGTTGTTAGGTCATGAGATAGCGTACCATATGTTACTGAGGCATTAAAACAAAGATGATTAAAAAGTCTAAAGAGACAGAACTTTGACGATGTTTATTTGTAGTCCATCGGATTGCTGCCTAAAATAACCACTGAAATGAGACCGTTAGATTTACTTCCCATTCGATTGTATCATTCTCTGCTGACCGGCACCAGACACATTAGCTACTATTCCTACTTGTCATTAAATCAATTCTAAAAACCTAATCCAGTTTTGCCACATTGGCTATTTTTTACAGGAATGTACAACTCAATTCTTTAGTCCCATTGTTCCATTTTGTTGTCTTATACAAAATTGTTTCTCATATGGTGAATAACTGACGTACTAAATAGGGATGCACCGAATATTCGGCCACCGAAAATTTTCGGCCGAAAATGGCCCAAAAGTGCATTTTCGGTTTTCGGCCGAAGGACTTTTATCACCGAAACAATACGGCCGAAATGTTGTGATGACACAAACAGATACAGCTCCTTTGATGCATCTGTAGCGGACGTTATTCCTTTAATGGCAGCACTAAAGCGTCTCCTAAACTGCATGCACCCTCAGGGCTCTAGAGTGCGACCAATATTCCTTTACGTGTGTGAACCAGAGGTCACGTGATCCCAAAAATTCTTTGTCATTGACAGATTTTTTTTACCGTCATTCTGGCAGATTACAATGAGGGCAATTTGTAAACACCCGTTTCCCTTCAGCGGGATATGCTCGTGAAGCGATCTACGTGTCGTTGTCATTTGTACTGACTAGACATGTGATGCGTTTTGGCAAAACCCGTCGGGTGTAGCGCTGGGACGCGGGAAAGACAGTTCACCTATCAAAGTAAACCACATAACATGAAGAATGAAGAAGTATTAATGCACATTTCCCGCCAGTCCTGTGTAAACTATGGCATGCAAAGTTTTTTATACAATGTTTTCGCGATGTGACAGAGCCCCCCATATACAGCACCAGGAGTTATACCCGCTCCACTGCTCACGCGAGCCGGACCGCGATCGCAAAATATACAAGAGATGATCAAAAGTCCAGACACTATGCACATGATAAACAACTTAAAACTTGCTTCACTGCTTATTAGTTGTTGTCCGTAATGTTTCCTCGTGTAGTGATAATGGCAGAGCTCTCGTTCTTTAAATGTGCGCTGCACCATCTTCATTACTTTCGTTTTATTCCAACGGTTTTGTACAGTATTTTTATAGACTTCAACACTAGGAAATGTTTTTTTTACTAAATTGTTATTAGAGTAAGTCTCTTACCACTGTAAAGTGATTTTTACTTGTGATATTGGACTGTTGTGCTTTTATTTTCATAACTTAACTATAAAAAAAATTCTCCAAATTCCGTTCCTGAACATCATAGCGCTTCAGATGACAGAATAAGTTGGTTATTCTATTCTTACGCTACTTATTATCAACTTTGCACATCTGCAATTCTTGGTGCATTTGTTGTTGTTAAAGTTCTACAGTTAACATATGGGTTATGGGAGTCTTTGTTTGGATACACTATTATGTTGAAGGCCTACAGAGAAAATATTGTTGTATCTTAAGCAGTTGCACTTGTTCTGAATAGACTTTCTTGTAGTAGTCCTACCGAGAAAAATGTAAAATGCACTTGACCTAAATGCACTTTGTTTTCATGAGAGAACATTTAATTGTACAACTTTTCAGCAGGCCAGTAGACCTGTACATTATTATTTAATATACACATGAGTGGGGTCAAGTTAAACATCTAAGTTGAATTTTATTTTATACTGTGCATTGTTGAAATGTGCTAAATAAATATTTGCATAATTTGTAATTGATTTATTCTTTGAAACTTTAATATTTATGCAATTGCAATGCCTTGATTTTAGTAAAGTTAGTACACAGTAATAGCCATAAATGCAAGGGTACTAATAATTGGCCAAATTTCTTTCTGTGTTTCGGTTTTCGGCCTTGGTTTGCTGTTTTTCGGTTTTCGGTTTCGGCCAAGAATTTTCCTTTCGGTGCATCCCTAGTATTAAGACATGTTGTCTCAGTCCTGGTTGTTTAACATGCAGGTCTACTGAAAGCAACTGACAGCTTGCACCAAGTTTGGGTAAAGACTTAAAAATGCGAGAAACACTTGAGTGTCCAAGTTCTCTGGTACTAGTGTTGTCCTGGGCTACATTACAAACATTTCATTCTCTCACGCTCTCTAAGATCTCAAAACTCTGACAACTGTAATAATTTAGCCGCTAGGCTCGTCACCACTTTTACGTACACGTGCCATAGACCATCGACATATATAATAACTAGACGCCTCATTAGTCACTGGATCGTACGTCAACACTGCCGCCATCTTGGTGAGGGGAACGGTTTCATAACTCTCATAGCTGGACTCAATAAAAATGCCTGTTTCGTGTGCTGCTGGGGCCTGTGCCCAATTGAAACACGGTCTCGAGGAATTACTTTTCACAGGTAAGATTGAAAAGTTGATTTTGTTTGTATTTGGTTATTAAAACCTTTTTGTTGATGTTAAATGGCCGTGGGAGTCAGACTTTTAATAGCTAGCGATATCGCTGTTTAGCTGTGACGTTTTTCTCTCGAGTATGTCAACCCACTCATTTCGGTTGAGCGACATACGGTTAGTCGGTTAGCTAATTTAGCTAACTTTCTCATAAGTTGAAGGTTTCCCAACAACAAAGATTTGAGGAGGCAGTTGGAAGAAGCTCTAAGAAGGGAAGGATTTTCCGCAACTGAGTTCTCCATGCTATGTTGTGAACACTCCCGGAGGACTTTCACAGGACCGGTCAAATTGTAAGGATTAGGGATGAAGCTACCCATCGGAATCATTGTTGTTGTGATTATTATTATATTATTTACTACTCACTATTTAACTTTTTAATGTCTATTTCATTTAGCAATTTATATTACATAGTATTTATCATTCTGTATTTAATATTTCCTTCTATTGTTTTATTATACAATTTGCTATTATCAATCTATAACTGTTGTGCTATTATATTATCGTACTATTCACTACACAATATTTGTTTTATTGTTATTGTCTGTGTTCTGCAATTGATTGATTCATGATTTTGACTGTTGGTTAGTCTCATACTTGGGTGTCATGAGGCAATGGGTTATGATCTTAAAACAGGAATACATGTCATGTCAGCTATCTCACATAAAGAAATTGTGTTTAATTTGGATGAAATTATTTTATTAAAAATGGTGAACAAGACTTCACAAACTAGTATTTAACAGTTACTGAGCTGAAGTACTGACTGCGGCTGACAGAAGTGTAGGCCATACTGGATATGAAGCAAAAAAATAAGTGACAGGGAATTTAGCTCCTAAACCATTAACAAAACTTTAGACTACAGACTGTAAATGATCTCAGTATCTTGATGAAATGTCAGAATGAGATTAGTGCTAAAGGGCACGATGTACCCACAGCAATCACTTCAAACATCTGATAAAGTCAATGTCCTCAAGAGACAGAACAGTCAACAGTCGAGTCTTCTAACAGTTCAGGAAAATCATCCGCATTCTCAGCATTCCTGTGTAAATTGTCACTTGTTTGACCGTTTAGGCGGAGACTGAAACTTCCCGCAAAAATTCAAAAGCAGTCCTGTCATATATAACCACCAAACATGACGAATACTTCTCTTTAGGGTGCGAACTTTAATGCACAATCTGAAATCTCCTCTAGATTCTTTTATCAGGATGACAATTAAAACCATCAGAAATCTGTCAAACATCCATCAGTGACATCAGTTTTAAACCACGTTAAACTCTAACAATATACACAAATATAACAATATAGACCCTAATAATACATCATGACGTAATTTAACACAACTACACAATGACGTTTCTTCAAATCATGGATCTACACAATTAGATACTTCACCACATCATCTACACTATAGTTATACATATTTATAATCTACACGATGCTGTCATTTTAACCAAAACAACCCCAAAATGACACTTCACTCCATCATCTCACCAACCGGTTCGAGTCTCTCACCTCCCGAAGCTGCTCGAGCTCTTGACGGACGGTCTCATATTCGGCCTCCAGCTCGTCGTACTGTTGTTTAAGCGTCTGTTTCTCCTCCAGCACCGCAAGGCCGTACTCCGCCGCCTGGATCTTCTCTCGCGTGGTGTCGCTGAGCTCCCGAGAGAGCCGCTCGACCTCCGCCCGCACCCATTCACGCTGCTGCTGCTGCTCCG
The DNA here is from genome assembly GCF_015846415.1 of Triplophysa dalaica. Lineage (NCBI taxonomy): Eukaryota > Metazoa > Chordata > Actinopteri > Cypriniformes > Nemacheilidae > Triplophysa > Triplophysa dalaica. Next base: position 20,951,440 of record NC_079559.1, read on the forward strand.
AGGACATCTTCACGCGCACTGCATCTCGCCTGGTGTCCTGTAATCCTGATCGGTGGCCGCTGGATTATTTGTATGATTTTAAAGGCCGGAGGAGTCTAATGAAGCTCCATGACCTCCTCTGCGCTCTGCGCTCCTCTCGCCGTCAACTACCGCAGAGAGGAGATCCTGCGATCTGTCGAAGTCTCGGACTGATCGGGCTATTCCCTGCGAAAAAGTCCAGACAGTTTGTGTGGGGTTTGTAGTTTCATTCAGATTCATCATAATAGCTTGAAGGGAGCAAAGAACTCATCTCCCGTGATTCCCTCCGGTTTGACGTAGGGATCCCGGAAGCTCGTGCCGGTTCCCTGCGCGTGACGTGGAGATCATCTGCACCGGGGGCTCGTTCTTCGTACGTCGCTGACAACAGCCAATATCAAACGAAACATCCGAGATGACCCGCTAATCGATCTGGATAATTCGGTTATATCGAACACACGATTATTTAGTACATTACGCTCGAACTGTTTGGAAAGGACCAGTGATAAACAGCGCTGCTATTGGCTGCTTGTTACGTCATTAGACGTAGTAACGTAGTAACGTCCATATATTTTACCGCTGCTTGACAAATTTGAAAACACTTTTAAAATGTGAGGAACACTTCAAACGATTCACACACAGATTACTTTCAGAGACATGAAACTGTTTAAAACTGAAGTTGTATTATTGATAAATTAACTTTTAGTTAATTTTTATATAAATTCTCTTTTTAATTGGTTAATAGCAATGAGATGGTGATTTCCCTCCACAAAATAGAGTGTTTATACCCATTAGTGTTTCATTTTCAATAACATTTCTTAAATTGGATCAACTCAGTAGCACTTGTCCACATCATCTGAGAGGCTTTTACATCTGCACAGAAAAGTGATAGAGACGAGAACAATATGATTTTGTTGTGCTAATCATTGCCTTTAATGTATTGCGAATTATTGATTTCTCTCCACATAAATCACATCCATGTAGTCACTTTTTAAAGTCTTTAAAGGTTGAATATATGCAAAAAAGGTCAAAACCTCAATACATTGACCTTTATCATATAGAAAAAACACCAACCTAAAACTGGAGATTTAGCTTTTAAAAGGTTGGAGATTTAGAAACAATTTTTAAATTGTTTACTGACCTAACATCTCTTATTGCAGGTAAAAGATGATACCTGCATATTATCCATGGAGATTAAAAATAAAATGCACGTGGGCCAAAGCATGTTTGTGTTGTTTTTATTTAAGAATAATAAAGAAATGGTATTCCAAAAGGTATATCTCAAGCTCAGTCTAAAGCGTAAGTTATAGTCGTGCGTAGGACCTACGCCGCAGCCTGACGCGCAGCTCTCCAAAACGCGTCAACTCAACGGGGACCCTAGTCCTGCCCCTCCTTCAGGTCAAAAAACTCTGCGATAGAGTCATGTTTACTCAAACGCATTTCTGAAAGATTTATCTAAGTCCATGATTTCTTCATCTGTATTTTACAACAAAAGTGACCGTTTTCTTGCCACTATCACTGATAATGCTTCTCAAACGACCTCATTCTTCTTCAGCTCTTGTCTGACGCCTCGTGGTCATTGGCTGTCGACGCGGACGACGACGCAAAGTGTAAATGAAAACCGATACGTAATCTACGGCATAGAGGCTACGGCGTAGGTCCTACACACGTTTGTAAGAATTTTGCAGTAAAATGTCCAAAAAACCACTGGGCTAGTGTTATATGTTTTGTTCAGTGCAGTACTTACAATATCTGAAATGTTTCCAACTACTTATAAATCGTGTGAAAATCGTCATTCTAAACAGTGACACAGGGCTGTGATGCGCCTGTCAATGGTGTCATATCCGTATTACCCTTTTGTTATCGCCTTTCATGAAATAGAAACAGCATGACAATAGTGTCGTGGACAAATGCGGAAGTAGAGTCTAGCGTCTACCAAGCCACTAGCTTTTTTCGATCAGTCCCTTATTTATGGACCGCAATAAATCGAAACATTTATTAAACTTTACCTCATCTGCTAACATTTCTTGATCCCGTCTGATTGATGGCCATCATTATGGAGTTGAAGGCAACAGATCCCATCATTCCACACTCCTTCACATCCAGCTACAGCATTGTTGTTGTTTTGATCTGTGCGCCCTTTAACAGCTGTTTCTACAAACTGTACCTTTAAGTTAGCGTTCTCAAAAACATTTGGGAACCATAGAGGAACGCTGCAGGTTAATTTTTTCTAACCAAAAGTTAACATTCCCAGAACGTTACCTGCAGGTTATTTTTTGGGGGCTAACAATAAAACCTAAAAATAATCTGCAGCGAATGTTTTGTACACTAATAGCATTAAAAATAGAATTAATTACCATTAAGACCTACTGTACCCTACATTAAAAAGTTTAATTTTAAAAGCACCATACAAACACAGATGAAAATACTATTTAAATCTTTAAATATCTAAATATAAATGACCAACAATGGGATCCTGACACAAGGCTGACAAAACATTAACATTATGTGGCAATATTGCGCATGCACAACATTTTTTCTCTTTCTTACCATTTTTCTTAGTCTGCATTCAGATCTTAAAGCAAATTACGAATAAGGTCAGTAAGATCAGGGAAAGAGTAGAACGTGAACCTCTTTTACTTCCAAACACAATAACAAGCACATTATCAATATCACAAACTTATAAATACTCATGTGTGGCATCACAGTTTCTTTATGTATTTATCAATACTTATTGACAGTTTTACAGTGCTGAATCATGGATTATTCAGTTATATTAAGACAGTACATAAAGTAAAGAATACTGCCCTGTCTCTGACAGACATAGGGGGACTAAACATGACACTGGTGGCAACATACAGTATAGAGGTAAACACGTCTCTACTCTGCTTGATGGAAAAAACAGACAGTCAGGCATAGATGTTTATAAGCTTTAAGTACCACGAGAACATTTTTAGTAAAAGACAAAACCTACGTTGCGTTTCAAACGTATTAAAATAACATAAGTAAATAAAAGCGAAGAAAAGAAGCTGCCAATGCGTTTTTCTCCGTTCTAACCCGAGCTAAAGAAGCCCAAATCTGGCAAAACTGTTTATCGGTGATTTGCATATATACGTGCATATCGCCACCTGCTGGGTGGATGTGTAACAGGTTATTGAAATACGGATTCAAAACACACATTTTTAAACAAAGAAAAGTAGATAACTTTATGTTGCTCAGTGACACTTGTGTCTCTAGGTTATACAACCAATGCTTCATTCATGTGCTCTCGGAAATTCGATATTTCAGACTTCAAACGGAAATAATTTATGGAACGGTGCTCTTTTAATGTGAGCTGACTATTGCAGTATTTTAACGCTGTCACTGAGGTAGTTACTTGTCTTCCTCTTATGTGTAAACCCAAATATTTAGATCTTATTACAACAACCCCCACGCAGTGTATTTTGACCAAAAAATTCACATTTCATTTTATTCAGGTGTATGTCAAGAAAGTGCACAATACATAGACTGAACATATTTATTTATGACATCATCAGTGCGCTATCTATAATGTTTATATCCTAAGGTGTTCCTGTAAACTCAACAGTAGAAAGGCTATGAGTTCCAGCACAGGGAACACGCAGTAAAATGTATACCTTGCACCTCAAGTTGCTTGGTTGAAATAGTCAAAAATGGTCAAAAGAACTTATGAATGTGGTGCTTAGGTGTTCATGAACTGTATGTTTAATGAATTATTGTGAAATGTGTAATGACCTATTTTAAATGAGTCCACTATGTTGGCTTTAGAAATAATTTCAAATCTAAGAGGCAGCGATACACAAGGCAGTGGAAATATGCATGAAGATCGTTGGATGGAAGGCCTGTGGAGGAGGAACAATTTGATCATCCACTAGCACCTCAAGAAGGACATGCTGAAAGAATGGACATTGATGAGGACATCTCAAGTTCTGTTAGTGGTGTAGATGTTGGTTTCAGTGGGGAGAGATGCAGTTCTGGACATGAGAGTGTGGAGAAAGTGAGGAAAGCCAGCAGTTAAAACAGCTATCCAACAGAGATTATTGAAAGAGTAAGTACATTGGAGCTATCATTTGATATTGATGGCCTGCACATTCTTAAAAGCAGCAGGTCACATCTTTGGCTCAGCCTCTGTGCTATTCACCTGAACACCATCAGTGTTTTTCCTGTAACACTGACACTTGGTCCCACCAAACCAACAAATCTAGATTTTGCTGTGGAAGACATAAATGACATCCAAGAGCTCCTCGACAATGGTTTGGATCGACTGAAGTTTCAAATCAGATGCACTGTGTGTGAAACACCAGCAACAGCAATGGTGAAGAAGATTAAGCAGTATTCTGGGTATCTTGGTTGTGACAAATGCACTCAGAAAGGCACATGGGTCTCTGGACGAGTCACCTATCCTAAGGTGGAAAATCTCACTCTGCGCACCAATGAAACATTTCATGCTGAAATGGCCAGATGCAGGAGAATGAGACAATGCCAGTGTCTCCCTTTTTGAGGCTCCCCTTGGATATGATACAACAATTTCCAATTGACTACATGCACCAACCCTGCCTGGGTGTTATGAAGAAACTCATTACTGAGTGGATTAGAGGAGACAGAAAAGTATCAATGTCTGCAGGGCAAATAAAGGAGGCTGCCGTCACTCAGGAAGGCCTTTCCAAACTGTTTTGCCCGAAAACCCAGTAATCTTGAGGACATCGATAGGTGGAAGGCAACTGAACTTCGTCAGTTTGCTGTACACACGGTTAAGATCATGCTGAAGGGGATTTTGAGTGACCAACTTTATATGCATTCTATGGCATTTAGTGTTGCTTTGAGTCTTCTGCTTTATCCAACACTGGCAGTGGATCACAAAAGCTTCAGCAAAAGAGCTAATGAAGAACTTCGTCTTATGGAGTTTTCTGGTGTACAACATCCATTCAATGGTACATCTGTCAGAAGAGGCAATGGCTTTTGGAAGCCTTGATGCATGCAGTGCATTCCCATTCGAGATTTATCTCGCAAAGATCCAAACCACTTTTCAGAGATCCATTAGACTGAAGAATACTCAGATGTTTCAAAGGACAATCAAGACATTCAGTCATGAAGCTCATACCAGAATGCTTGATTTTCTTGGCAGTCCTGCATGAGCACTGAACACATTTTAGTAGCTCATTTGTAATGAATGCAGAACTTCTGTGAGTAAAACCCACAGAAAAGGAAAGTTTTCTCGTGCAAATATGTTCTCTCGCATCATAATTAAATTACATTTTTGTCAAATATTAAACTGCACCTGTCAATACAGGACACAGATGACCATGTAATGTTAAATTTGAGTAGCTATTTGGGAACTGACAATCAGAATCCACTATTCCAGAGCACCATTTAATAGCCAAAATAATTCATTGATTGTATCAGTGGTTTCCAAACCAGGTCCTGTGGACCCACTGCTACCAAAACATAACAATAATGAATCCTCAAAAATATGTACATATACTTAACTTAATACCCAGATGATCAATCACAGTTTTTTATGTTTTTCATACTTGTTTAGCCCCTTGTTTGATCTAATCCATTAAACTGTGTAATGATCTTCAGAGAAATCCTCCAGGCAACTTTAATATAAATATTTTATTTAAACAATATGCAGTGGTGGAATTTGCAGATGACCACTCAGTTGAAGTGGTCCCAACCTCATGGTTGGAGCAAAGCAAAGAGGTATTTTTTTGTTTTCAAGTTCAAAGCCAAAGGTCTGCAGAGGTAGGCTCCAACCAGCTCCAACCTACACCTGCTTAGAAGATTCTAGTAATCCTGAAGACCTTAGAAAACTAATCAAACACACCTGATTCAGCTGTCACGGTTCTCAGAAGGACTCAGATGCAGGTGAGGATAATACAGTTTATTTGCTCAAAGTTACACAGCAACAAACAATAAATCGGCAGGGCACTCCTGAAACATAGGAAACACGGCCGGCTGTAACCTCCATGAGAGAGAATGTAGACAGGGCACACCAGACCGTAAAACTCCGCTAGTCGATACTCCGTGAGAGAATAATCCAAACGTAAATCCAAAAAGGAACACTAGAACCAAAAGAGAGCTGTAAGGGAAAAATAAGTCCAAACCAGCTCACGGGATGCCTCGTTCCTACGAAAGGATAGATCAAAAGTAACTACAAGCGCTACGAGCAAACAAATCTTTACATCGCCACCCATTCAGCAGGCAAAGCCAAGCTCAAATATAACGCAAAGGCGATTAGAAACAGGTGAGGGTACTGAACAAGGGAAAAAACAACGAGCGATAAATACAAACGGGAGGTGAGCGACAGGTGACAGAGATACAACATTAGTGGAAGACTTACGGAGGGGAAGTCCTGGGAGGAACAAGGCTAGGGACCGGCTGAGAGACTGGCTGGGCGGCCGGCTGAGAGACTGGCCGGGCGGCCGGCTGAGAGACTGGCCGGGCGGCCGGCTGAGAGACTGGCCGGGCGGCCGGCAGAGAGACTGGCCGGGCGGCCGGCAGAGAGACTGGCCGGGCGGCCGGCAGAGAATCCGGCTGGATAACTGGTTTAGGAACCGCAGGACTACGAATCGCCCTCCGTTGTCTCTTCCTCTTGGACCGGCTCCTGAGACGTGTGGCCGGCTCCAGAGAAGCTGTGAGGGATCCGACCAGTTCCGTGCCCGAGGTGTCGGACGGGGAGTCCCACGACATCCTCCTCCCCCGCTTGCCACAGAGGCCGATAGGAGGTGGAGATGCGGTGGAAGGTGAGGCAGATGGTGTAGCAGAGACCAAGACCCCGACTCGCAAGGTGCGACCCTCAGAGATGGTGTCAAGCGAAGAAGGGTAGCTGGGTTTGCTGGAGACCCTGGACCTTGTGTTACTAGAAACGTGCTGCCACACAACGTCGAAATCCAGCGGTCTCAGCTTCCTCATCTCCGCAGGTGATAGAGGGTCCCTGAAGCTGCGGTTGAAAAACACCGCCAGTTCCTCCTCACCAAAAACCCCATTCTCCGCGGCACTGAGGAAATCCACCAGATGAGCATTTCCCCGGGGTGACGAGTCTGGCGGGAACGTCTGGAGAACCTTCCTGCTGAGTCCATCTTTGGTGGCGATGTACTGTCACGGTTCTCAGAAGGACTCAGATGCAGGTGAGGATAATACAGTTTATTTGCTCAAAGTTACACAGCAACAAACAATAAATCGGCAGGACACTCCTGACAAGAAACATAGGAAACACGCCCGGCTGTAACCTCCGTGAGAGAGAATGCAGACAGGGCACACCAGACCGTAAAACTGGAAAACTCCACTAGTCGATACTCCGTGAAAGAATAATCCAAACGTAAATCCATAAAGGGACACGAGAACCAAAAGAGAGCTGTAAGGGAAAAATAAGTCCAAACCAGCTCACGGGATGCCTCGTTCCTACGAAAGGATAGATCAAAAGTAACTACAAGCACTACGAGCAAACATGGTACCATCAAATCTTTACATCGCCACCCATTCAGCAGGCAAAGCCAAGCTCAAATATAACGCAAAGGCAATTAGAAACAGGTGAGGGTACTGAACAAGGGAAACAACCAACGAGGGATAATTACAAATGGGAGGTGAGCGACAGGTGACAGAGATACAACATTAGTGGAAGACTTACGGAGAAACAAGGGGGCGGAGCTACACAGAAGACAGTAGGACACGCGGCGAACAAACAAAACATACCGCCACGTGTCTCCACATAAAACAAAACATACACACAAGACATGTTTCTGTCCTGACCTTGTCCAGAGAGTTAGAGAACTGCAAAACCAGGAAGGACAAGGTCCTGACAGTTTTCTAGGTAAACTGTAAAGAGCTTGTGGCCCTCTAGGAATTGAGTTTGAGCTCAGTGATTTCAGTATATGCATATATTTAAAGTAGTTAAACAATTGGAGGAGGTTACTGGTAATAATTGTTTTGGCTACAAACAGGTAATGTAATGCCATTGTAGGATATATAGCCTACAGTATCCAGTGCTGGAAATGGGGGAATGCAGAGAGAAGTCCAGGAACTGTATTAAGAGCTCTAACCTTTATGTACTTTTCATTAATATTGTACATAAAGCTGCATTTTCTGCATGTATAGGTTAAAAACATATACAAGTCCAAGCTAGTGTCACCCAGTGAATCCCAGCCATTTCCTGCATCTGGTATTTTATTACAGATTATTAAAACTAATCATCAAGAGCATTGCAATAAAAAAGCTATTTCACACCACCGCCAATTGTTTCAGACTCGTATAGCAAAGCTGTGCAAAAATGTCATTGTTTTTTCAGGACACCTGAAAAAAGACAAAGAGGGCACAGAAGAAGCCACAGAGGTTTCAGTCAGACACAGATTTCTCATCAGATGATAACAATTCAAATCACTCCACTAACCATTATTTCAACTATTAAACCGAAGCATTTCTTTAAACTATAAACACCTAAGTGTTGTCACACATTCAAGTTAATGCTATATAGCAGGGGTATTCAACTAAAATTTAAAGAGGTCTAGTTAGAGAAAATGTGTTAACCCAAAGGTCCAGAAAATCATATGTCTAACTAGTTAGTGTGATATATATTTAACTAGCCTAGTAGTTGTATCAATATCTGCATGTAATCAATACCTGACTGTCATGTCAAATGAATTTAGTACAATTCAAAAACTTTTTAACAATATTTACTTTATTTTCATGTAACATAGAACTGAACATATATGTATAATATTCTCTCATTAACTTAATAAAAACATTTAAAAAAATAAAAATGAATGAAATGTGAAAATTGTGTAAATTCAAATAAAGTGGTTAGCATTAGAAAAATTAAATAAAGGGAGGAAAAGCTTGAATTACCCTTTTCTGTTTCACATCTTGACTGAACGCTCTTAACTAATTTTACATATAATAAATCTCAATACATCTTAACAATTGAACGGTTTTAGAGTATCACTTTTCCTCCCCTCTTATTTCCCATTCCCTTACTTTTATGCTCAGTGAGAAAATTGAGCTCTAGCTTGACCTGCCAGGATTTTAAACCTGGGCTTGAATGGAGTCAGGGCAATTCTCATACACATGTGGAGGTGCTCATTGGTGAGCCTGGAACGATATTAAGTTTTGATTATGTTCATTGTGGAGAAAGCTGCCTCGCAGTTGTATGTGGAGCCAAACATGGTTAAGATGTTTAGGGCAACTTTCCTCGGACCTGAAAAGCTGTCTCAGGGACCATTTGGAGCCAGAAAGTGAAGGGGTCAGTTTTTACCAACTGCTCTTTCAGGTCCACATCTGCTTGGAGATCAATCAGTTGCATCTGGTGAGGTCCAGCATTTGTCCATTTAAAGTGCTGTGTGACTTCATTTGAGAACTCCCTGACATGTGTGATGAGAACTGGGTTCTTAATGAACATGGTGAGCTGCTGTCCAAACCTTAAGCTGTCAAAACGGTTGCTGAAGTTAACAATCGCCTTTTTAATGAAGTCAACAAAAGAAGACGCATTTCTCTGTCCCTGAACCTGTTCCTGCACTGCTGGGAAGTGTGCACAGTCTCCCTGCATGTCTTCCTTGAACACCTCAAGCTTCCTCTGAAAGGAGCTGTCATCAGTTCTCAAATTGAAATTTCCTTGCCCTGTAGGCAGCCTCAAATGCAGTTCATTCAAATGTGAAGTTATATCAACCAAAAAGGCCACATTATCCATCTGTTTCTCATTTTCTAAAAAGAAAACTGCGTTGCCTTCTGACTTTTTAGCTCTGCCAAAAAAGATGCTACTTCCCTCCTGATGGACCAAATGCGTGCCAACACCCTGCCTTTGCTGAGCCATCTCACATTGTTGTGCAGCAAAAGATCATCAGCATTTGCATCAACTTCTCTGAGGAATTCCCTAAGGATGCGATGCTGGTAGGAAGATAATGGTAATGCAATGGTTAGGTATTAGCTCATGATTGTCCTCTTTCAGCCTTGCTACAGCTCCTTTCTCTCTCCCTTTCATAGCAGGGGCTCCATCTGGGGTTATTGAAATCACTTGTTTTGGCTCTATTCCTCTCTTATGTAACATCTCCTTAATGGCCAGGTAGATGTCTTCTCCTCTTGTACTGGTCTGAAGGGGAGTGACACCTAACATATCTTCACAGAATGCTCTCTGGTCTTTATTGAAAAACCTGACATACACTAACAGCTGAGCATTGTCACAAATGTCAGTGGACTCATCCACAGCTAAGCCTACACATGTTGCCTTATGCACGGCTTCATCTAACTGGGTTAGCACATCCTGAGTTAACATCTCACTTTTCTTTGTGGCAGATGATGCTGACATGGGTATTAGCTTTATTTTATCACAAAGTTCTTGTTTTTGTTTCCCCTCAAGTAGTGTTCAGACATTGCACTCATGCATTCTTTGACAACCCCTCCATCAGTCAACGTTTTTTTGTGTTGTCCCAAAATCCAAGCAACTCTGAGGGAACACTCATTAGCCCGTTGTTGGGCAGTGAATGTGTGGCTAAGGATTCTGGTGGACTGGTCATATTGGGCTCTGAAACTACTTATTTTCTGTGATCATACTTCAGATTTGAGTGGGTATGTTTGTCAAAACCTTTATGTTTTGACTAGTGGTGGGCAGTGAGACTTTTATCGCGCGATAAAAAAAATGTCGCCGTTAATCTATTCTCAAAGTTGGGTTGCCAGCTGGGTCTATACTACGCAAGCTATGATGACTTTCACCTTGATATTTTAGCGCGGATGTATACCATCTTAACTGCACTGTACGGGGCGAGAACGAGATTTTTTAACTCGCGTGATTCGCGTCATTCGCGGAAGCAGAAGCCGCCTCATTATCTCATAACCAGGTCTTCATTCGCGCGATTCGCGCAGCAAGTAGGTCTATTAGCTCTTTGCATTAACATATAAATCACTCGCGCTCGACACGCCATTCGCGTTTGGTCTGAACACAACATAACGTTACTGTGAAATTACCGCATCAAACGTGACGTGCTTCAGGGAATATTAATTTTTGAGAAGCTTCCCAATAGAAACATCGACAAGACTAAGGTTGTTTGCACCTTGTGCAATGCGGAATTGGTTTAAAAAAAAATAAACTTTCTCTCAACAGGTAGTGGTCTAGCTTTAGTTGAAACCAGTAACTTTGTATTGAGATCTAATGTATTATGGCTCCTGTATGACATATCCCTTGTTGCTCCCTCACTCTTTGTAAGTCGCTTTGGATAAAAGCGTCTGCTAAATGACTAAATGTAAATGTACTGTAGGAGCTCTTCCAGTCTCAAGTACCACCTAAACACAAAGCATCCCTTAGCTAATGCGGAAGTAAACACAAGTTCATCTTATTGAACATAATTTATTTTCAACACCAATTACCATAGTAGAACAGCTTTCTCAAGCAGTTTGTGATGCATTTTGGAAACAGGAGATGAGCCCCTGGTCTAATGCGCCACCTGGCTTGAGAAACCCGTTCTCAAAGACTTACTTTTAGTCATTATTTGGGTAGCACACATATTCTGAATGCCTTCGGCAGAATTCAAATGAGCCATTTTAATCTAGATTAATCTAGATTAATTCCAAGATTAATCTAGATTAATTCCAAGATTAATCTAGATTAAAAAAATGAATCTATGCCCACCACTAGTTTTGTCTCATAATGGCATGTGACATCTCCGATTACAGCCTGCAAATTGAAAGCTGCACTGTTACTCCAACAAATACAGTTAAAGACCTAGGCGTTATATTAGACGGCAACCTGTCATTTAAAAATCACATCTCAAATATCACAAAAACAGCCTTCTTCCACCTTAGAAATGTTGCCAAATTACGAAATAGTTTATGTGTTGCAGACGCAGAAAAGCTTATTCATGCATTTGTGACCTCACGGCTTGACTATTGTAATGCTCTACTTAGTGGTTGTCCTGTATCATCGATAAACAAACTACAGTTAGTTCAGAATGCAGCTGCCAGAGTTCTTACTAGGTCAAGAAAATACGATCACATAACCCCAGTTTTATCATCACTTCACTGGCTACCCATTAAGTATCGCATTGATTTTAAAATTATTTTAATTACTTACAAAGCCCTGAACGGTTTAGCACCTACTTACTTAACCGAGCTTTTATCACGTTACAACCCATCACGCTCGCTGAGATCTCAAAACTTAGGACTTTTGACAATACCTAGAATAACAAAATCCACCAAAGGTGGACGAGCTTTCTCATACGTAGCACCTAAACTCTGGAATAGCCTTCCTGATACTATTCGAGGGTCAGACACACTCTCCCAATTTAAATCTAGATTAAAGACACATCTTTTCAGCCAAGCTTTCACTTAATGCATAGTTAATGAACAGCAGCTACGCTAATTATTCTCTTTATTCTCTTTCCGCCTCTGCCTCGGGATGCCCATCCCGAGGTAGGAAGAAGTTCCACCATGTCCAGACGACCGACAGATGCCCATCCCCAATTTGAGATTACACCAGATACAGCTGCAGACTGACAGACCATCCCAGCTCCATCTAAGGCAATTCCACCAGCTGCCAAGAGAAATATGACCATCGGACCATCCCAGCTCAGACCACTACATCCCCAACCAAGAGCAAAGACGGACTATTTGTCTTATTAATGCTGAAGTTATAATATTTGGTATTAAATGCTAAACTAAAATCACATGTCACCAGTCTGAGTGCAGCTATGACACGTCAGAGGGGATCTGGCCCTCCCGGTTGAGCCTGGTTTCTCCCGAGGTTTTTTTCTCCATTAATCAATCATTGGAGTTTGGGTTCCTCGCCACAGCAGGGCAGTGTTGGCCTGCTCACCGGGAGACTGCATTCATTCATGTATTTATTTAGAAATGAGATGTTATTTATTAGAATGAACTTACTCGTTGTATAAACACCATGCACTGTGCTGTGTTTTAACTTTTCTGTTTTTCCTGTTTGCCCCTGTAAAGCTGCTTTGAAACAATACACATTGTGAAAAGCGCTATATAAATAAACTTGAATTGAATTGAATTGACATTGGCACTTTTAATAAGTGCAAAGGTTTCTGAACATATGAGACACACTGGTTTAGTGCTTCCAGTAGGAAGTATGAACAGAAATGAGTCTGTCCATTCAGGATTAAAAGCTCTATTTTTCGCTGTCCACTTTTATTTTTTTGGAGAGTGCCATTTGTACCTTATTTTTCTCTCCCTTCCTCCGTCTCACTCATCTGTTTCTATCTCCTTCGCCGTCAGTATTGGCCTGTGTCTCTCTCCCTTCCTCCGTCTCACTCACCTGTTAGTCCCTTATTCTCCTTATTACTCGTCATTTTCGTCAACTAGCGCAGTCGTCTGTATCTCTTCCTTTGTTTTTTATGTGTAACTTGCCTCTTACCCTCTCATCTGTCAGCACTTTAGAGTCGCAATGTTCAAAGTAGGGATGCACTGATCTGATACTCTGCATCGGAATTGGGGGCGATACGGGACTTTTTTGCTGGATCGGGTATCGGATTGACGGGATCCCTTCAATCTGATCCGTTGCCATACCTGTGGATGTTACTCTAAAGCTTCAAAAAGTACTCACTATCAGAAAATGACCATTAAAGTTGTCATGCACTGTTTTCAATGTCATGTATTTCGATAGCTTTATGCAAGGCAAGGCAAGGCAAGTTTATTTATATAGCACATTTCATACACAAGTGCAATTCAAAGTGCTTTACATAAAATGATTGACAGAAAGAAATAAAATGTATCTTTTAAGTGCAAATTATTTAAAATCGCAAAAACTTTAGATTTTTAAGAAACAGTAAAACAGCAATTAAATTGATTAAAAAATGTTAAAAGAATAAGAGCAAATAAAAATAAATTAGAAATAGAAGTGCAGTTGATGTAAAGCAGCACAGTGCTCAGGTTGTGAATGCACAGCTACACAAGTGTGTTTTTAATCTGGATTTAAAAGTATCTACTGTTGGTGAATGTCTGATGTTTTCTGGTAGCAGATTCCAGCTACGGGTGGCGTAATGCCTTAACGCTGACTCGCCCTGTTTTGAGTGAACCCTTGTTATCTCTAACTGACTTGATCCTGATGATCTGAGAACTCTGTTTGGTTTATATTCAATGAGCATATCTGAGATGTATTTAGGTCCAAGACCATTGAGCGATTTATAGACAATTAATAATACTTTGAAGTTGATTCTAAAAGTAACTGGTAACCAGTGTAAGGACCTGAGGATTGGAGTGATATGCTCAGATTTTTTGGTTCTGGTCAGAATCCTGGCAGCAGCGTTCTGTATGAGCTGCAGCTGTCTGATGGTCTTTTTGGGAAGACCTGTAAGGAGTCCATTACAGTAATCCACCCTGCTGGTGATGAAAGCATGAACTAGTTTCTCTAAATCTTGGCTTAAGACAAAACATCTGAGGAATGCGAGGAATAAACCAATAAAGCATAATTAAAAAACTCTGACCTCCGCTGGTGCGGTCATCTGTCAATCTCCATCCAGCATCCGGGGACAGTCAGGACGTTACTCGTTTCAAAGTTTTCAATATTCTTCATAATCACTAGATAATAGACAGTGGCGGTTTTAGGCACGGGCGAACCGGGCAGCCGCCCGGGGCGCCAAATTTTCACGACACGTGGGGGGCGGCACAAGCACTTGAAAAAGAAAAATAATCCGCGCCGCAAAGCAGGTTTCTATTATGTATAATATAACTGTCTGTGTGGGGAATTGGTAAATCGCCGCCCCTGCTTGCTGAGAAGCGCAGAAGCTGTGTGAAAACTGTAAAGGGGAGGGGCTGATCCCCTGATGGACAGTTCACCTCTCCCAAATGGAGTGGACAAGAAGGGGGGCCCATTTAGTGGGCTAAAATCAGTCACACCTTGACTTTCTTCTAAATAACGCACATTTCATTCATAATTTTAAAGCACAGGCCTATTTTTCCACGTTTTTTTCTGCATTGTGTGTGAAATGGCTAATAAAAAAAGTTAATCCAAAACGATTATGTGGAGGTGAAGTGGTTTAGTCCTAATGTTAATGGGTGGTAACGTTAACTCTTACGTTTGTTAGCCTTCTTGCTATGATGCTTATACAACAATAATTCGGTCTTAACTCAACAAACACGAGATCTAATTTCACCATAAGATTGTGCTTTGCAACAAAACTGTTACAAGTAAAGTTATTATTTATTTCCATCATTGGGGTTAATGTTGGGCCCTGTAATTAGCCAACGAAATTAACATATGTCTGGATGTGTTCAAAGGCAAACATTTGCTATAACTCTGTTGCGTGACAAAGAATATAATTCGAGGCAGTAACCAAGGAGCTAATTGTTCCTCCCTTAGATTAGATTAATAAAGCGTCTAATGAGTCATGACAGACATTTGGCATGTAAGGGCATGTTTATTTAAATTTGCAATTCATAAGAGTTATACTGTAGCCTACTGTCTTTTGATGTCAATTTCAATTGCAAATTCATGGGCACTTCTAAAGTATTTTGGAGAATCCTCTGTCACTGGTCAGCCATCAAAAACCATCAGCCTCCTTGAATTTTATCACTTTTATGCATGATAAGGATCTATCAGAGATCTACCCCAACTTTTGGACTGCTCTCAGGATTACACTTACTCTGCCAGTCACTGTGGCTCAAGCAGAGAGGAGCTTTTCAAAAGTTGATCAAGTCATACCTGAGGTCACCATGTCTCAGGAACGGCTCACTGGCCTTCCTATCATCAGTATCAATAACTCAATAGGGGGCAGATTTCGTATGATGACATTATTGATGATTTTGCATTAAGGAAGGCCAGAAAGGTCAGGTTTTAGTTTGTGTTTTCTGTTCTTAGTGCAATAGTGTAATAATTAGATTTGCTTTTGTGTGATGAAGGATTTGTGCTATTTAGAATAATTTTTCTATATTTTATTTGTATATTATTCTTAATATTTTAATGTTGTTGTTCTCTGGTCGTGTTACATC
Organism: Triplophysa dalaica; assembly: GCF_015846415.1. Classification (NCBI taxonomy): domain Eukaryota; kingdom Metazoa; phylum Chordata; class Actinopteri; order Cypriniformes; family Nemacheilidae; genus Triplophysa; species Triplophysa dalaica. Next base: position 20,967,400 of record NC_079559.1, read on the forward strand.
ATGATACATATGTACATCATGTACATATGTTGCAACATTTATGTACATAGAGTATATTTAAGTTCTGATAACTTATACTGATTTGTGCAGAATTGTGTTTTTAAAATGTTCTGTTGAAGGATTTGTGCAATTGAAAAATATAAGGTTCGTCTTACACTTATATAGTTATGGTAAAACATGGCTTTTTTTCTCTCGGATGGGTGGGAGTAGATGGGGGGGCACCCAGAGCGGATCTCGCCCGGGGAGTGATTCAATGTAGAACCGCCACTGATAATAGACTTTGGTTTTGTTTAAAATGCATTTTACCGGAGACTGTACTCGCTGAGTGTAACGTTATTAGATTCAAGCACTGGAAGCGGTCTATGTTATGCGTCTTAATACACCATAACTCTTTTTTTTACCTTTAGAATTGATGCAATTTACTATGATTTAAACACATAACATATCTCCTATCTTTGTGTTTTAACTGTTTTGAACTTGGGAAGCAAAGATCCCCGTGACAACAGGATCATCACTATCTGGGATGCTCGTGATTGAAGCGGGTGCATTAAGCGCATCATTCTGCGTCCGATGCGCATGACTTTAAATAACGTACTAGTGAATGTATTAAGCGCATCATTTTGCGTCCAGGATGTGCATGAGCGAGAATTGTATACTGTGATAGTTTTGTGTAATAAACAGAGATTTATTTGTAAAACATTTTGTAAGTATCTGTGCTTTATGAGACCACATTTTTGTTTTGTATGTTTTTTATGTTTTATGTTTATGTACAGCACTTTATTACATTTATAAAATCATACTTTTCTACTTTTAAAATTGAAAATACTTAATTAAAGGAAAGTGGTAGACTTTAATATACTCATGGATTAAAAGTTTAAAAACAACATTTATTTATGGACTGTAGTGGAGTAAGTATGATGTGCTTCATACTCTATCATAGTACTTTGGACACAAAATTCTTCCCTAAAGTACAGATATTTTAAAATGTACTTGAAAGTAAACATGCTTAAGAACTATCCAACTCTGGCAATAAAAGTTAAAATATGCAACTCTACTTTGATCAAGAAAAACAGTGCTAGTATCGGATCAGGATCGGTAGGCCTATCGGCCAATACGCAGAATTCAGGTATCGGAATCGGATCGGCAAGGAAAACGTTGTATCGGTGCATCCCTAGTTCACAGCCTGGAATGCCCAGACTTGATTGGTTTTAGATATTAGGCGGAGTTCCTAAACTCGCATATAATTGGTCTGTCCATTTTCACTACCGCTACCATAAAGACAAAAGCGTGCCGGTTGAAACAGAAGCAACCCGTCTGGTTTAAAATTACAACTTTTTCTTTTGGCTGTAGGTCTGGGTACGTATGAGACGACTTCGGGGTCCGGTGTGGGTTTAGGTTTTATTTATAAAAATGTTGTCCTTAGGTTACCAAAATATGTTGTCCTGAGGACATCAGCCACTTGGCAAAATCAGGTTGAGCGTTTTGTAGTCTCTTGTGATTATTTCTGAAGCAGAAGTATCACTGTCAAATGTGTCAAACCACCTTCTAGGTTTTGCAAATTTTCATTGCATAATATTTTTGTATTTATCGACCATTTTATTAGTGTATCTTTATCGTTAAAGATACTCAATCTAATAAATCAATCTTTTAAAACTTTGACTTTTTTTATTTGCCACATAGCTCCTTTCAGAAGAGCCCCAGTCCTCTTCTTCTGAAGCAGCAACAAAGAGTATGTTTTTGATTTTTCAGATTAAAATAATTCATGTTCTAGGAATAATGTTCGATATTGCTTTACAGATTATAGCACTAAAGTCTTGCAAAAAAAATCCTTAGATGGGCCATGTAAAATGTTTAGAAAATATGTGTAAACTCACAGCGTTATCTAGCGGTGTGATGTTTAAGGCTGTTTGAATGTTTTTGTAAAATCTTTCAGAATAAATGTTTTCTATTGAAACTAAAGAATTCATGTACATGATAAAAACTTATAGCAGGTTTTTATATTCCTCATTTTATATTTAAGAAATTGTTACTATAAATAGTTACATTTATATATAATTTGTGATAAATAGTTCTTATATAAATATAAAAAAGTTTTTATTGTTGTTATTAATGTTTCTTCCTACGTGTTCTATCTGTACGTTTTTAAATTTACTTAGTTTAATAAATGTTGTTTTATTTAACACTGACTATTAGTTAAAGCCAGTTTTTATATTTATCATTTTATATTTAATAAATAGTTTTATATATGATATATGATAATATCGTCAACAATTATTTTTAAATAAAATATATAATGAATTATTGTTTGTTTCTATGCGTTCTATCTGTATGTTGTTGAAGGTTGTTTATGCAGTTTAATTGAATGTGGATTTATTTAACATACAAACAATATATAACACAAGATTTTAGACTTTTTTGCAATCATCATAACATAGAGGTTATGGGAACGTTAGTACAAAGGTGGGGGAACGTTCAATTCACGTCAAGAAAACTTTCCTGGAAAACTAGCCGGGAACGTTAGGATATACAGTTGAAAGAAAAAGTATGTGAACCCTTTGGGCTTACTTGGATTTCCACCCTGCACTATGAATGTTTACATGTTGTGTTCAATAAAAACATGAAAACGTATAATGTTTGTGCGGTATTAGTTTAAGCAGACTGTGTTTCTCTATTGTTGTGACTTAGATGAAGATCAGAACACATTTTATGACCAATTTATGAAGAAATCCAAGTAAGCCCAAAGGGTTCACATACTTTTTCTTTCAACTGTATGTACTGGGAACGAAGTGGTAAAGTTCCCAGAACGTTCTGAGCACCAAACATTGTTAGCTGGGTAAGCTCACCTGAGAAAGTTCTGTTAACACATTTCAAAAGCATGGAAGCTTTACTTTGATACATTCAAACTAAAGACTAACTGTTCTTTTAATAAACTAACACATTCAGTAGCAAATATATTTGTGCCAAGTGTATTTCGCTTTTGTGTATTTAGCAAGAACAAAAGCACAGATTCAGATATTAAATTAATACATAGCAGAATTATAAGTTAATCAAAAAGTAAGACCTAAATACATTCAGAGCCCTTTACTGCTAAAGTTTCCAAGGTTAAAACAACCAACATGACATTTAAAGTTTTCATTCTGACAAAAAAATTATAATTTCTTCTTTTTCTGTGTAGAAATATTGAATTAAGCCTCACGTCAAAGTCTGTTCATGGTCCTTATTGCTCAGAAGAGCCTCGGGAGATGTTGTTCTAGAAACTGTCGAAGTACCAGTTGGACCACTCTGTCAGTCACATTGGCACACCCATCAGCAGCCCGCTCATCAGCCAATGTGTAGATCTAAAGACATTGAAGGAGGAGTTGGAGGACAATGTCAGTCACCGATCCATTGGCACGTACATCAGCAAGCCCCTCATCAGCCAATACGTAGATCTGAGAACCTCGAATGAGGAGTTGGACGACGATGTCAGTCAGTGATTCGTTGGCACGTACATCAGCAACCAGCCCATCAGGCAACACGTAGATCTGAGAACTTCGAATGAGGTGTTGGACGACGATGTCAGTCAGTGATTCGTTGGCACGTACATCAGCAACCCGCCCGTCAGCCAATACGTAGATCTGAAAACCTCGAAAGAGGAGTTGGACGACGATGTCAGTCACCGATCCATTGTCACGTACATCAGCAACCCCCTCATCAGCCAATACGTAGATCTGAGAACCTCGAATGAGGAGTTGGACGACGATGTCAGTCAACGATCCATTGTCACGTACATCAGCAACCCCCTCATCAGCCAATACGTAGATCTGAGAACCTCGAATGAGGAGTTGGACGACGATGTCAGTCAGTGATCCATTGGCACGTACATCAGCAACCAGCCCATCAGCCAACACGTAGATCTGAAGACATCGAAGGAGGAGTTGGACGACGATGTCAGTCAACGATCCATTGGCACGTACATCAGCTACCCGCCCATCAGCCAACACGTAGATCTGAAGACATCGAAGGAGGAGTTGGACGACAATGTCAGGCAGTGATCCATTGGCACGTACATCAGCAACCAGCCCATCAGCCAACACGTAGATCTGAAAACATCGAAGGAGGAGTTGGACGACGATGTCAGTCACCGATCCATTGTCACGTTCATCAGCAACCCCCTCATCAGCCAATACGTAGATCTGAAGACATCGAAGGAGGAGTTGGACGACAATGTCAGTAAGTGATCCATTGTCACGTACATCAGCAACCCCCTCATCAGCCAATACGTAGATCTGAGAACCTCGAATGAGGAGTTGGACGACGATGTCAGTCAGTGATCCATTGGCACGTACATCAGCAACCAGCCCATCAGCCAACACGTAGATCTGAAAACATCGAAGGAGGAGTTGGACGACGATGTCAGTCACCGATCCATTGTCACGTACATCAGCAACCCCCTCATCAGCCAATACGTAGATCTGAAGACATCGAAGGAGGAGTTGGACGACAATGTCAGTAAGTGATCCATTGTCACGTACATCAGCAACCCCCTCATCAGCCAATACGTAGATCTGAGAACCTCGAATGAGGAGTTGGACGACGATGTCAGTCAACGACTCATTGGCACGTACATCAGTAGCCCGCTCATCATCCCGTGGGTAGTTCTGAAAACATCGAGGCAGGCGTTGTATCTGGAGAGACATATTGACATTAATCATAGTCATTTCTCTTCAGTAATGCAGACAGAATGTTTGGCTCTTCCAGCTTTAAGCTGTTTTTATAGCCGCAGAAGATTGTGCTGTGGCGGAGTTTAGTGACATACTTTAATACATTCCAACTAAAGAAGACTAATGTTAACTGGTTCTTTTGACACATTCAGTACGCGGATATATTTGTGCCACGTGTACCACGCTTTTGAGTATTTAGCAAGAAAAAAAAATTATATATTCAAACATAACATGAAGTGTGTAACCTTCGATGTTCGTTTTTTTTAGGGAGCGACGTGGATTTAGACCGGCTCTAAAGTTAAGTGTGACGTTTTTAACTTCAAAGGCATTTAAGTGAAATGTCTTCTGGTCGTACCCACCATTGACGTCCGGACCGCGGTATTTTTTCAAAGGTATAAAGTTAAATAAATTCATGTTGTGATGGTGAAAGGCACTTGTAATGAGCTCGTTTGTGTTCCCGCGGATCTGTCGGTAATTGTGTGTTCTTTCGGTCGACTCTCTCGCGGTGGTACTATGTTATTGTATCGTTTCATTCCTTACCTATGAGATGTATTTTCTGACAATTCGACACCTCATCAGGAGAATCGGGCACTCCCGTCTCCGTAAGTCCGTGCGGAGTTTTGAATGGATTGGATAGTGAATGCAGAACATCGGCGACGTCATGGGTTCCCAAATTGTGGATTGCTACCCTCAAGTTGGTAGCACAGGGGAATAAGGTGGGTCACTTGGCTGTTGCGGTGCATTACAGTTAAAACAATGAACACGGGCAGTATAAAACCCCTGCTTCAATTATGCTGTAAATGCGCTGGTGTCACACCCGTGAAAGCACAAGAAATATCTGTGTCTTTTAGTTATGAAATTATGTAAAATAGATAATTAAAATGAAATATTAAATTAAATTTCTCAAAAAATAACTTCTCAAACAATAACAATCAACGTGATTATAATTTTTTGGTAAAATACCCATTTTAACTATTATACAGCACGACGAAAACGCATAGACATTTCGTTGTCTAAACTGGATTAAACAAAAACAGGACAATGATGACCAAATATGATAAAAACTAAAAAGTGTATTCGTTGTGGGACTATAACTTACACTAATATAAAATATAGCTGACAAAATGAACACTACTCCACAAATTATTTGCAAAACCAAACGACACCCACAGGTCTTATATTTCTCATCATGCTCGCTTCCACTTACTTTTGGCCGTCTGTATATGACATGATTTAAAAAAATATATCGATAGTAGCAGTATCACTACCGATACACTATCAATAAAAGTATTGAGATAGTTTCATGTATCGATATCTTTGCACAGCCCTAGTACAAATGTGGGGGAACGTTCCTCTTATCTGTGGGGAGCGTTCTATTTAGGTCAAGAAAACTTTCCTGGAAAACCAGAATTATAAGTTGATAAAAAATTAAGATATAAATACCTTCAGAGACCTTTACTGCTCGAGTTTCCGAGTTTAAAACAACCAAAAATGACACTATATACATTTTTGTCAGAACAAAATATTTTCATTTTTTATTTTTTTGTGGAAATATTGAATCTGTACACATTTTTGACAAAATAAAAAATGTATTTTATTTTTATTTTAAAGTAAACTTTGCACAAGTATCCAAGTTCTTAAGCCTCGCGTCAAAGTTTGTTCATGATCCTTATTGCTCAGAAGAGCCTCAGGAGATGTCGTCCCAGAAACTGTAAAACACGTTGAAGTACCAGTTGGACGACCCTGTCAGTCACCAACTCAATGGCAGGCACATCAGCAGCCCGCCCTCCAGCCAATGGGTGGATCCGAAATCTTCGAAGCAGCCATTGGACAACTCTGTCAGTCACCAACTCAATGGCAGGCACACCAGCAGCCCGCCCATAAGCCAATGCGCAGATCTGTAGAACTCGACGCATCCATTGGACGACTCTGTCACTCCACGACTCATTGGCAGGCACACCAGCAGCCCGCCCATAAGCCAATGCGCAGATCTGTAGAACTCGACGCATCCATTGGACGACTCTGTCACTCCACGACTCATTGGCAGGCACACCAGCAGCCCGCCCATAAGCCAATGCGCAGATCTGTAGAACTCGAAGCATCCATTGGAGGACTCTGTCAGTCCACGACTCATTGGCACGCACATCAGCAGCCCGCCCATCAATCCGTGGGTAGATCTGGAGAGACAGGTTGACATTAATCATAGTCATTTCTCTTCAGTAATGCAGACAGAATGTTTGGCTCTTCCAGCTTTAAGCTGTTTTTAACAGCCGCAGAAGATTGTGCTGTGGCGGAGTTTAGTGACATACTTTCCATTCCTAATACATTCCTACTGAAGAAGACTAACGTTAACTGGTTATTTTAACACATACAGCACGATGCTATATTTGTACCACGTGTACCTCGCTTTGGAGTATTTAGCAAGAAAAAAAAAAACATTAAAACATAACATGAAGTGTGTAACCTATTATAGTAAAAGACTAAATTAAAGTTGTCTTACCGTTTGACGTTTGATTTTCGTGAATTTAGGGAGCGACGTGGATTTAGACCGTCTCTAAAGTTATGTGTGTACCATTGAAGTCCGGACCGAGGTATTTTCCCAAAGGTATAAAGTTAAATAAATTCATGTTGTGATGGTGAAAGGCACTTGTAATGAGCTCGTTTGTGTTCCCGCGGATCTGTCGGTAATTGTGTGTTCTTTCGGTCGACTCTCTCGCGGTGGTACTATGTTATTGTATCGTTTCATTCCTAACCTATGAGATGTATTTTCTGACAATTCGACACCTCATCAGGAGCAGCGGTTCACCCCCGTCCCCGTAAGTCCGTGCGGAGTTTTGAATGGATTTGATAGTGAATGCAGAACATCGGCGACGTCATGGAAGAAACGTCTTTAGGCGGCGACATTGCGACGGCGTATGTTAGTCGTTCATAAAAATAAACGTTTCTAATTACGTCTGTTCGTTTGGGCTCAAATGTATGACTCTGCAGCACACACTCGTCTCACTGAACGTCTCATTCCACGTCTTCACTTGCGCTATTTATTGCATACCAGAGGAGACGTTGACATGACGTGACATGTCGTTACGAAATCATGTGCGGCAGTGAAGCGTCCAGGCAGCCGCCAACGTCATTCGCGTGCAGCAGTGAAGTTATTTGTTTAAATTTTTGCTAACACGTATTTTAACACGATACTACACGGTTTAATGTAGTGTGTCGATCCTTTACCTTTGTTAACTTTGTTAAGCGGCTGTCCTGAGACAGCGGAACAACTGGGCGTTACGAAAGGTCTTTTCTATTGGACAAGAAAGCTGCCTGTTCAACATCAGTTTAAACGCCATTGGCCTAAATCTAAAGGCACTTTTCAGTAGGGAAGGGCGATACCAATTATTTTCTTTTCGATCCATTACAAAGTACTTGCAAGACAAGAATCGTCGATATCGATACCGATACCAATACTCCAACGTAATATTTTTATGTGAGTGATATTAATATTAAATAAACTGCAATGGACATGATTCTTTTTTACATTTATTAGGAACACTGAACATTATTAATTGGATAAACAAATATAACACTGTAGGCTATATATCAAAACATTTTACACTTCTCACAAACTTTTTTCTTCCCTTTATAGGTTTTTGAGAATAAACAAGTGAATGTTGACATTCTCCTCCTTATCCTTTTTTTTCATTGACTGATCAAAATCTCTTGCTTTTGAAAAAAATAAACAAAAAATACTGCAGCCATGCACTCTTTAACCTTGCGCTGCGCGTGCTTGTTGCCATCGACAGAGTGAGCGAGCGACACTGTCTAGCCAAGCGGAGATACGGCGGAAGTAGTAGTTCCCATTGCAGTTCCTATTTAAGGAAATATTTCAATTATATACGGCGAACTACTGTTAATAAAATATCACAAAATCACAAAAAAATACTGATAGGATCGATACTTCTATTTGAGAATCAATATTTTTGATACACTGCCAGTATCGATACTTTAGGATCGATCCGCCCATCCCTACTTTTCAGTGTGGTGTTTTTGTATCGATCGCCGGGCTGTTAGTGCAGCTAAGAACACCTTGATGGCAGCAAATACGCCTCAAATTGGCTCTAATATGCACATATTGGATTGGAACTATTTAGAAATAACTGATATTTAAGGAACAGCTGATAAGTGTCGCAATCAAATGTGAATTACAACTATCATTTAAAGGGTTGTAAAATGTCTCTAAAATAATAACACTTAAAACTGCACTAGCGTTTTATAAATTCAGAATATTTTTACTTTACTTGGTGTCATGATAGAATAGCAACATGTCATACTGTAAAAGGCATCTCTACCGATTTAGTACAACTATAATGTAGTATATGTAAACAAAAACATGCAGATAAAGGCTGAAATATTCATAAAACATAACGACAGCTGCTTCTAGATGAGTAAGAGCTATTGCCTACCTTCTGTTATTTATTATTAAGCAATTTAGCAAAAACACATACTTTTTTTTCATGTTTAAGGGCTTATGATCACAAATTCACAATTTGAAACCTTTGCATTACACACCTTATTACCATCAAACATTTATTTAGGCTACCTGTGTATTTACTTTGCAAGCTTTTACTAGTCAACTGGAACATGTCACATTATTGTATTTGTGTAAATTGTATTATTTGTATTAATTATAGTCCTATTAACTTATTTACAATGGTCATATCGTCCATTAGAGAGTCATGGAAATATTACGGTATGGTGAGTAAGTGACAGAAAAACAACATAACAGAGTTTTAATAAGCTCCACTAAGACCATTTGCTATTATAATAGTCAATCACAACGTCTGCACACATTGCATAAATATAGCCGCTAACTTAAGACTAATAACTAGTTTCACTGACTTAATAACTAGCTTCACTAGTTTCAAACTAGTTAGGACTTATCAGTCTTGAGTTTTCAATTAGACCAATCAATTTATGTGACTGACTTAAAGACATGTGCCCTATACATTGAACTGTTGTTACCATGTTGTATTTTTTAATGCTTGGTTTACATTGCTGAAAGAATGTAAACTTCTTATGTCCCCTTGTCTAACAATATTCTACGGTTGCAGAGTCTAGTCGACGGAACACACAGAGTTTCAGGCCTGGAGACAAAGTTTGACACAGACACAAGTGCTTGTTCAATCAGAGTCCAAATGTTTATTGTTTTCGGACTAATATTTGTATGTTTGAAAAGGAGGTGTCATATAAAACCACCAAAACAGTGGAAAATCACCAGACTTTCTGTTTAGTCTTTCCTCCTGAACAATCAGTTATGATTACATATTCATTATTACAATAACAGAACAATCGTCCATAGGCATCATTAGGAACCTTGATATGGAGAACAACAGATACTTATATCAACATAAGACAGCATGACATGATAGAACTTTCAACAAGGTTAAACAACAAGAATGAAAGGCACATCTAATATGAATAGAAGCTAATATGAATACGAATGAATACATATGATACATGAACTTACACTCCAATATACATGAACTACATGATCCAATATTTGTAGAGGACAGGACGAAATCCAGATTCTCACAATTACTGAACATGTTTTTGAAAAATAATTTTATATATATCATTTGTATCTTAAAAGTATGTTATACTGACATGAAATAAATTCCCTAGTAATTGCACGAGCTGCTTGTTTGTGTAAACATATAAATTAAATAATACAGATCTGTTGTTCTTAATAACTTATTCTTTGTTAAAGCCTGAAGGGTTTAATTTCAGAGTAAGTTAAAAAAAATACTTTGTTTTAGTTGATCACCTGAAATATTCATAGAGAGCAAGTATGCCTGTCCTAAAACTGAATGGTGAACAGAGAAATGTATCTGTATTGACAAATTCTAAGAGTAACTTGATTTCAGAAGGTTCTGTCATTATTACTTGGGCTAAAAAAACATGCAGTCGTTCATCATGCCATAAATGACAAACATGTAATGCATTCGTTTAGTCCCTGCTTAAGAACATCTAAAAATGAATTTTGCCCTGCTATTATGCCCTGCTTTTCAGATACTAAACAAATTTTTATCTCTTCCCAACAGCTGTCCACAAATGGCAACAATGCAGTGAACATTGAATAGTACATGCTGTATGTTTAATATGCTAAAACAATTAAAACCTTTCGATATCTTCCTACAGTAGGTAGTAAACCAGAATACTCTCTACCGCTGCGCTGAGTGCAGCACCTAAAAAACATTAACATGTGAAACTATTTCACGAAATTTCCGGCAGGAGATTTGACCACATGTACTGCGAAACAGTGAATGTGATAATCTGTGAAAAAAAAGTGGGGAAATTTCTGACTCGATGTGCAATGGGCTTTAATATTGTCCTTTTTTTTGTTTTTTTTTGTTGGTAAAGTGAAGATGGACTTGAATTCCTTTGTATATAGTTATAGCTGGTTTTTATATTCCTCATTTTACATGTAAGAAATTGTTACTATAAATAATTATATTTATATATAACATTTGGTGGGGGGCACGGTGGCTTAGTGGTTAGCACGTTCGCCTCACACCTCCAGAGTTGGGGGTTCGATTCCCGCCTCCGACTTGTGTGTGTGGAGTTTGCATGTTCTCCCCGTGCCTCGGGGGTTTCCTCCGGGTACTCCGGTTTCCTCCCCTCGTCCAAAGACATGCATGGTAGGTTGATTGGCATCTCTGGAAAAAATTGTCCGTAGGGTGTGAGTGAGTGAGTGAATGAGTGAGTGTGTGTGCCCTGCGATGGGTTGGCACTCCATCCAGGGTGTATCCTGCCTTGATGCCCGATGACTCCTGAGATAGGCGCAGGCTCCCCGTGACCCGAGGTAGTTCGGATAAAGCGGTAGAAGATGGATGGATGGATAACATTTGGTAAATAATTTACCAATATTGCATTATTTTAATGTTTTTTTATTTTTGTTATTAATGTTTTCTTTCTGTGTTTTATCTGTAAGTTGTTTAATTTAATTTGTATAGTTATATAAATGTTGTTTTATTTAACACTGGCTATTAGTTAAAGCCAGTTTTTATATTTCCATTCCATTTTCTACCGCTTATCCGAACTACCTCTGGTCACGGGGAGCCTGCGCCTATCTCAGGAGTCATCGGGCATCAAGGCAGGATACACCCTGGATGGAGTGCCAACCAATCGCAGGGCACACACACTCACGCACTCACGCACTCACGCACTCACACCCTACGGACAATTTTTTCCAGAGATGCCAATCAACCTACCATGCATGTCTTTGGACCAGGGGAGGAAACCGGAGTACCCGGAGGAAACCCCCGAGGCACGGGGAGAAAGTTTTTATATTTATCACTCTATATTCAATAAAGCCAACACAGACACCACCAGCTTCACCCACTGCATTCAACAGATCTCACTCTCCTGAGTATTGATCACACACCTGCCACCAATCACCAACCCCACACTATAAAGTCACACTCCCCCGGTTCACTCACTGTCTGGTCTCAAACTTACTATGAGATTCAACCATACCGCAGTATCTTCTGAAGATTCACCAAGGACTTCCTTTTTGTGTGTCTTCGACTCCTGGCTCTCCTGTTTCCCGTCTACTCCAGTGGGCCGAACAAACTACTCATAATCAGATAAGACTCATAGACTTTCCTAGCTCAAGCCCCTCGTCTCCACTGTATTTGCTTTACCCATATTCTGTCTTGCTTTACAATAAACTCCCTTGTCATAGTACTGACCTCCGTGTCCCGTGTCTGCCTGCTGACATGTTTATATAATATATGATTTATTTTAACATTTTAACATTTTTATTGTTTGTTTCTATGTTTTCTATCTGCATGTTGTTGAAGGTTGTTTAATGTAATAAATGTTGATTTATTTAACCCCAGTTCTTGTTCTCTGGGTTAAAAACAATGATTTTAGACTTTATCATAATATATAGGTTAACACAGAACGTTTAGAGAATGTCAGACTGAAATCTTCTTTGTGTACCCTCTTTGCACTTGCTTGTGTCTTCGGTTTCAACGTTTGATGTCTCTGCAAAAAGCCGTCATTTTTAGGTGTCTTTGGTATACAAATCTGAAAAAATAGATTGTTGTCAAAAACTTTCATTAAAGGTACAGTTTGTACAAATCGCCGCTACAGGGCGCACTATCGGAACAATGGTGTAGCTTGATGACGCTGTGTAGAAGCGTTGAATGATGGGATATGTTGTCATTAACTCCACCGCTGATGGCACCGCTGATACATCAGTCAGACGGGAACGAGAAATAATGTTAGCAGAAGAGGTAAAGTAATAGAGTTTTATAAATGTTGCGTTTCATGAAATCATTTTATATCATTATAATGAATTAAAACCTTAATTTAAGGTTTAAAACTAAATTGTTAGTCATAGATGTTACAATTATTGTCCAATTCGATGGTCTGATAACACTGCTCAGTTTTAAGTGTTCAAATCAATCATAGTAAAAGTTACTATGTGAAAAAAATACATAACACTGGCCCGTGGTTTTTGGATATTTTACTGCAAAATCCTTACAAACTGTACCTTTAAGTCATTTTGACAATAATCAGAAAAACTAATAGTTTTGCAAAACTCTAAGCACCTGGGAAACGGCATAAAAGCAGCGTGCTTCCAGCATTCTGGGTCCTGTGTATGGTCGCACCAACTGCTGTACCTTATTGACCCCCAGCGAGAGAGAGTTAGGGGACAGCGAGGGAGACATGGAGGAGATACAACTAACGAGCACGGACTGGCGGATTATACCACACGAGCACCCAGGGTATCACCGTTTGGACACGTTATTTTAAAGTTATCTAATAATTTCCCCACTGGGGTTGTTTGCACCGCCATTTTGTGTGTGTCGTGTCTCTTACCCAGTCACAAAACACAGTGCTTACCCTTAGGCCTGTCTAGATTGCAAATTTTTGTTTTGCGATAAATTGCATCAGAAATAATTGAGATTGAGATTGTCACTCATTAAGTCATGAAAATATAACCATGCAAGCAAATGAGAACATGGGGAAACATGTTAAGCGTGAGGCTTTGATATAATGTATCCAGTTCAAGTTGGGGTTTGGATCCCCCAATAAATAATCCTCCCCCCATTGGTGACAGGGGCTGGTTAGGTTGTCTATGAATCAAAACATATCAATTTAGAAAGGAAATATAATCACTTTTAGCTTCTCTAATTTCCATCCGTTGGTTTACTTATTCTTCTTACGCTGCTTCTTCCACCACAGCATCAATGACAGCCCCTATAACCGTACATAGGAAAGCTAATAAGTTTGGACACTGTTAGAGGACAGACTCATGTGTTACTGTAGCAAATGTGTAAATCTGTAACTGAAAATCTCTAGTGTCACATTTTGTTTTTTTACTTCTACATCTCCTGCATCTAAACTGTCTTCATACTTCATTCATTTTCTGGCTTTAATGAGCAAGTTCTTCATATACGTATGCAAGGAATGTCCTTTGTTGGTCATTTGATCACAAAATGTATCTGACTCTGAGAATCTTAGTGGCTAACTCCAACCTCAAATCCTCCATGTCAGTTAGGGCAGAAGGAAATATGATTTGACTCCTGCATACTAAAAATATATGATATTAGTTACTTCTAATACTTTGAATTGCAGCTCAGGCATTGTTATTTATTTTATTACCCTAGATTATGTAAATGTATGTTACTTAAATGTAATATACATACATTTAGTACAAAGACACCACATGAAGTACCATCTGGCTGGTTTGGATGAGGCAGTGTTCTACATGTCCAGTGTGAAACATTGATTCCTTTTGTTCTCATCAAGGGTCTAGGGGTCAGAATATATATTTTAGCTTGTAATGGATGAATGTGTTTTTAAGCTCAGACATTAATTTGCAAAGAAATTATACAGTGCTGTGAAAAAGTATTGGCCCCCTTCTGGATTTTTTGCATATTTGTCATTCTTAAATGATTCAGATCATCTAACAAATTTTTATATTACTCAAAGAAAACCAGAGGAATTAGAAAATTTAGTTTTTAAGTGATTGTTTCATTTATTAAGGGAAAAAAATCCAGACATTTCTGACCCTATGTGAAAAAGTAATTGCCCCCTTTGTAAATCATGAATTAACTGATGAATTTAATAGCAAAACTCAACCCTAGTTACTGCCAGACCTGTTGAATCAAGATGTCACTGAAGTAGAACCTGTCTGACAAACTCAAGTAGTCTAAAAGATCTCAAATAGCAACACATCATGCCGCAATCTAAAGAAATTCAAGAACAGACGAGAAACAAAGTCATTGAAATGTATCAGTCTAGAAAGGGTTACAAAGCCATTTCTAAAGCTTTGGGACCACAGTAAGAGCCATTATCCACAAATTGAGAAGCATGGAAAAGTGTTAACCGTCCCAGGAGTGGTCGGCCTATCAAACTTACTTTAAAATGAATCGAGAAGATCACTAAGATCAGATACAGCACCACAAATCTGCATTTAAAACCGAACCAGGTTCCAAGTAAGATCGTCTTTTTGTTGTTTTTTGTTTCCCCTTACTTGTAAAGACGTATTTGTGACTGTGCCACTTGAGCACAGAACTACTTTTGCAGATAGTTCTTATCAGCTTAGCTCAGACATTTGGCTAACGTTAGTCAGTTTTCTCCAGCCTCCAATTATTACAGTGAACACTTTGCTTGGTTAAAAAGGTACTACTTTGATATAAACTCGATTACCCTCCATCTATTTCTGAACCATGACGCAAATTTGAGAGACCAGATGCATACATGTAAATGTTATTTACTTAGTTACACCAAGCAATATAATCCACACATTTTTTTTTCATTTAATGGTGTATATAATTACTTGTATTTGATTGTGATTTACATGAAGGCCTATACGAAAGGCATATTGAAAAAGTAGAGGAGGTTGTTACTGGAACCGAGGCAGTGGCAGATATTTTTTGACTGTTTGGCTGACAGATGTTGATAGTCGACGGGTCATTCATTTTTTCTAGGCTTCTTTGTCGAATTCTTTGTTTGGTCAGCTATGATATAACCCGAAACAAGTTGTTTTATTCCTTAATCTCATACAGCAGGGGTTCTCAAAGTTTACATTCAAAGGTCCGAATCACAAAGGTCCAAAACAATTGTTATTACAAAACTTTTAAAAAACATAAAAAAATAATTCTAAATGAATTAAAGGATGGTGTCACTAGATGTTAAATAAGTCTCTGGTGTCCCCAGAGTGTGTTTGTGAAGTTTTAGCTAAAAAAAAACAAAAAAGATCTTTTAATATACCATGCGCTACATGCCCACTTTTGCATGTGAGGAGAAACGCTCTGTTTTGGTGTGTGTGTCTCTTTAAATGCAGGAGAGCTGCTAGTCTCTGCCCCCTTTTCAGTAGAAAACGTGCTGTGTGAGCCTGTGCTTCCAGCGACAAAACAATAAAGTATGGTCACATAAAGCGAATGAGAAACAAGGTCTCGTCTTTAAACACCAAACACATTGTTTTCGATAAGCTCATCTGTTTCCCCCCGGGCCATTCTCGAAGCCCCTCAGGTCCCTGTTGGGAGAGAGAACCACGTCACGTGTTTACAAACCAATCACACAGTTTTCTGAAGTGAAGATACTCAAGACAAACGCATCGCTATTTCTCTAAATCAAATTAACGTTACACAGAACAATCCTGTCGCATGTCTACAAGCCACACACATTGCTTTCTAAAAGTGAACGGACAAACGTGTCACAGTTACATTTTATCTACTTAAGGTGGCCGCAGGTCCCTGGGATTTTACTTAAAAAGTACATATACTTACAATGTCTTTATTTTTAGCTTTGCCTCGTTCAGTGTGGATGATTTCCATTAAAAACTAAATAAATCCATCACTCTCTTGTCTCCTGTGAGTCTGGGAACATTGTTCTGTGCAGCAGTGGCGGAGCTACACTTTAAAAACAGGGGTGGCAAAGGGGTGTCAAGGTAAAAATAAATTATTTTCCACAAAATGTATATAGATTAAATTAAAGTTGTTTATTTCCCAAAATGTACACAATTATATATGTATTAAGTATACAGCAAAAATAGAACAACAAGTATTCAAAGTGCTCCTTGGACTAATCAAGTCCAAGAGAAAAATCTGAGGTAAACTTGGACCTGTCAAAACAAGGCAGGACTAGGCAGTTGTACACATTCAAACATGTACTACAGGAATAATAGTAGAACAACAATACAAAAAAACATAGAGCTCTTTAACACTGACTCTAATGATAAACTTCAATAGTTGTACCAGGTATAACCTGCATTTACCCATGGTATGGCTCCACAAAGTTCACAAATACAAACATTCAGATTCAGAACAGCATAATTCTGCGGTTCTGGTGAGATGAGGCAAAATGTTTTACAAAGTCCTCCATATTAATGGAATATGCCCTCCTTGACTCAACACTGAGTATGCCCAAGTGACTTAATCTATCATCTGCCATTGTTGTCCTGAGGTGGCTTTTTATTAATTTAAGGGCAGAGAAACTTCTTTCGCAGGATGCAGGGCTAACTGGAATCACAACCGAAATTTTACTAAGCCTAAAAAGTTCATGGAAACCTCTTTGTAAGGTTCCAAAAACCCCACAAACTCAAGTAGGGAACAGGGACAGTATTAGTCAGTCAGTTTCACGACTAGTAATGCTCATGAAGTATTAATGCTAAGCACTAAAATGCAACGTCTCCCTTACTTCCCGTTAAAACACTACTTTGTTTAATTGAATACCAATAAAAGCCGTACATACCAGCAAAATGCTCTTCATCGATCCCGTGTGCTGTCGGCGTTGTTTTGGAGCCGTTTGGAGCACGTCACGAAGGTGCTGCGTGTCAGCTTAACCAATGAAAAGTGTAGCAGCAACAGCACGCTGCGGCTGCACGCTTGTGCTTGCTGCGTAAGGATGCATTCACGCCCGCTGGGAGATTTGGGAAATGTTCGTAAAAATCTAACAGTGTAATGTTTTCAGCGGGGTTGCAACAGGGGTGGCAAGGACTTCGTCTGGGGTGGCAATTGCCACCCCAACTAGCCCTCTGGCTCTGCCACTGCTGTGCAGCAAACAACACAACAGTTCGTAAGCTTTACTACTTTTGTCATGGTATTGAAACTTCACACATGTGAAAACATCAATGGCGGCAGCGCGATGGGTGGACACATTCAGAACAAGGGGCGATTTCTGAAGCACTCGTTTTCTCAAAAGCTTGCAGAGATAGACTCACATAAAAAAAGTTAATGATTTGTCTCTTTTCACGTTTTCTGAGTTGGTAGATGCACTAGAGACCCGATTTTAGCATTTTAACATGGAAAAAGTCTGTTTTTCATGAAATGTGCCTTTTAAAAACAAATCAACTCTATGTAAAGAAAAAATGTAAATAATGTTTTTATTGCTTTAGTTAACTGTATTTTATATTATTACTTAATCAAAAGAACCCAACTGCAGTTTCATTGATATTGATGTTTTTGAACATCTTGTGTACAAGTAATTTTCTGCAAGTCAATTCATATGCAAATCATCATGTCATCTAGTCGTATTTGCTTTTACCGTCTTAACTGTTACATACAGTGCTGGATTTTTATACAACAAAATGCAAAAAGCCGCTCTCACTTACATATTTTTACTTCAATGTAACTTTTAGTGAATCAATTGTCAATTGTCTGTCTGGGCGACAAACTATGCGAACAGACAAACTACATCCATTTCCATATGCCTAGGCATTCTGAATCAGCGATAGAGTTTTGGAAACGCTGTTTTGTTCTGTCGGTTGAATGTGCTTTTATTTTCTGCCGGTCGCTGCAAAGATAGACCAAGAGAAAGACAATGTCTTGATTCCGCCATCATGGGATGTCTATTCTTGGTCTTGGGGCGGAGTCATGGCATAGTCTTAGGTTGTGTGTGGAGGGACAGATAGTGATCCTATAGGCATGCTATATTCTCTCTCCAGTCTGTCTTTGTTCCCCCCATCCTGTTTCCTCGTTACCACCCCATTAGTGTTTTATCCCTGTCACCTGGTCCCTGTTTATTATCCTTTGTCTGTCTCCCCCATAAAACATCCTTGAGTGTATTGTCCTGTGCTCGTTCGTTGTATGTGTTTCCTATACTACAGTGATCCTGTTCCTGTTTATTACAAGTCAAGTCAAGTCTTAGTAAGTGTTAGTTTAGTTTTTGTCTATTTTTTGTGGTTTTGTACAGTATTAGTGAGTCTATGTCCTGTCTTCATTTCGTGTCATTCTGTGTTCTTGCCTCTTTACCCCAACGAGGGTGTTTTGTTTTGTTCTGTTATTTAGTATAATAAATCCTTTCATTAACCCCTGTTATCCCGTGTCGCTGCCTGCATTTGGGCTCTCCTTGAGCGTTCATGACAGAACGAACGAGCCAGAACAGAACCCAGCAACAGCCATGAACACTGGCCAGTCTAGCCTGGTCCGGCAGCCATGAACACTGGCCGAAAGGTAAGACCTGATTCACTGAAGCACCATTCCAGAGACACCCATAGCCTTGAGGGTCGACACGAGGATATGGTTGTTAACGGTGTCAAAGGCAGCAGATAGATCCAGTAGGATGAGTAATAAAAACATGTCTCACAAAGCCTACTACAGTGTACAGAGCCAAGTTTAGTTTATCTAAGGATGCTTTTTTTAGATATTGTAGAAAAGATATAGAAATCAGAAATGACCGGTCAGGTGCAGATGGCAGAGATGTGTTTTCAGTGGAACCGATCCAGAGAAGGTTCGTGAGAGCGATTTTGGATGGCACCACGAGACGTCGTTCATTTGCGGAGTGTAAGGATCTAGCGGGTACATAAGTCTGCATAAGTGAATGAAGATAAGGGGGTGCCAAACCAGTGGTGGTCTTGAAGGCCAGGAGCAGAGTCTTGAATTTGATGCGAGCGACTAAAGGGAGCTTAATGAAGAGTGGAGTTACGTGTGCTCTCTACAGTTCATTCAAGAAGACCACCCTTGCCGCTGCATTCTGGGTCATATGTAAAGATTTGGTTGTGCAAGCAGGAAGTCCAGCTAGTAGCACATTGCAATAGTCCAGTCTGGACGGAACAAGAGCCTGGACTAGGACCTGAGTAGCATGCTCGGATATGAAAGGTCTAATTTTCCTGATATTGTAGAGGATGAATCAACAGGACCAAGTGGTGATAGCAACCTGATTTGTGAAGTTTAGCTGATCATCGATCACCGATCCCAGGTTTCTGGCTGTTCTGGAAGAAGTGATAGTTGATTTGCACAGTTGAATGGAGAAGTTTTACTAGCAGTACTGTTTTTGCAAGGTTCAGCTGCAGGTGAGGATCCTTCATCCAGAGGGAAATGTCACTAAGGCATGCTGAAATGACAGGTGGAGTCGTGTATCATCCGCATAGCAATGGGAGGAAAAGCCATGTTTCTGAATGACGGAGCTAAGGTATGTCATGTATACAGAAAAGAGCAACGGCCCAAGCACTGAGCCATGAGGCACCCCTGTATCAAGATGTTGGGACTCTGATACCTCACCTCTCCAGGATACTCTAAATGACCTACCTGAAAGGTAAGACCTGATTCACTGAAGCACCATTCCAGAGACACCCATAGCCTTGAGGGTCGACAGGAGAATATGGCTATTAACGGTGTCGAAGGCAGCAGATAGATCCAGTAGGATGAGTACAAATGAGTTTGAAGCAGCTCTTGCCAGTCTCAGAGCTTCAATGACAGAGAGTAGCGCAGTCTCAGTGGAATGACCGCTCTTGAAACCTGATTGGTTATTGTCCAGCAAGTTGTTCTGCGTGAGAAAGGAGGATAGCTGGTTACATAAAACGCGCTCAAAAGATTTAACAATGAAGGGGAGGAGCGATACCGGTCTGTAGTCTAAAAGTGCAGGATTATGGTTATTAACTTGCTATTTGCACTTATGGTTACACCTAAACTACATTTCGTTACACTGTACTTGTATATGTGTAATGACAATACAGTTGAATCTAATCTAATCTAAAATTAAGAGTGGGTTTCTTCAGTAGTGGGGTGATACAGGCTTCTTTGAAGACTGCGAGAAATGTACCAGTGATGAGAGACGAGTGTTGTCGATCCCTGCATAGATTGCTGCTCCTGCTAATGCATAAGCGTTGCCGTACGGGGTCATGATGAAATCAGGTTGTGATACCCCAGATCCGAACAAACTGTTGTCACTAGTTGGCAAATCTTTGTCCATTGATGTTGCATTGTCGTCAGGCATTGCTGGAACTGTCCGGGGGTGCTCAGACTCTGGAATCGATCAAACATATTCACTGAGTTTTGTCTTGTTGTTAGATCTAAAAATATAAAAACAGTCATCCGGTAACTTTTTATTATGGTCCCCAACCACACGATACCTTGTTTCAGGAATAACACCGTCCCACTCCATGGTGTACAAAGGGTCGTCACCACATTCGTTTAAATCTCTCCAAACATAATAAAAAAATATAAATATAAACAAATCAGACAGGGGTCCTGTGATGTGAAATCATCTCCAAAATCGCCTGTGTAGAGCTTGACGTGGTGCAATTTCTTGTCAAATAGATACTTCCCCACACATAGAGAAAAAACGTTTCACAAATTCATAATCTCCATGGAGAAACTTTGCTAGACTTACTCTCTGTTTTTCTTAGGTGCAAGCCAGCGTTTTATCCATGTCCACAGATCCTCTAGTTGATGAAATACACATAACATTTCGGATGGTTTTAGGAGCCTTTGGAGCAGCCATTGTACCAGTGGAGTTGGGTTTTTAAAATATAGCTTTTCTAAACTTTTTTTAAATACCCAAGTATGATTGGGAACAACTAGGTCTTGAAAAAAAACATCAACATATACAACAATATTCAACACAATAACAATCAACATCAATGCTTCGAGTTTCTTTAACTCATCTTTTATTGCTTTCATTCACAGGAGACCAAGGACTAAGCATTCTCAAACCAAATCCTTATCTCTACTGCAAAGAAGGGGAGGTGTGAGGCAGCGAGGTCTGAACATTATAAAAAAATATTTCCGGAACAACAACAAGGTCATAAATGTACACCGCATTTACAGTCAAATGTGATGATTATAAACCTGGCATGGAGTTATAAATTATGGGTAATAAATCATGTTTTTGACACTCGCTGTATCATATTTATTACTTTTGTGAATTCCCCCAGATTCTTCGTGGGTTGATCCTGCCCAGCGTGCAGCACAGTTGAGCACTCTTAGTTTTGCATCACAAATTGCCTGCACATTAATACTGTGGTAGCATTTCCTGTTAACATACAACAGCTCATATGTTGAAGGTGCTTGAATGCTAATGTGTGTTCCATCAATGGCTCCTCCTACGTTTGAAAAATCAAGCAATGTTGCAAAAATCCATCTTCACTTTATTCAAGGTACAAACATCGGTTGGATAAAGAGGAAGTCTTCCTGACAGCGCGCCAAAAACTATGAATAATTCTTGATGCTGTGGACTTGTGTACCCCAATTATGTGTGTAGCTGCATTTACAAAACAGCCTGTTGCATAGAAGCGTAGTGCTAGACATACTTGTAGCAGTGGAGGGAAGCTAACGTTCATTGAAGTTTCAGGCCTTAAACGAATCCTCTAAATCAGTCGACAGTTCTTGTATTGGATGTCTTGGAAAGTTTCTCCAGCAATTGCTTTTCATTAAGTATTTCCAGAGGGTTTAAATCGGTTTTTACAAACTCTCTCTTCATAACCCATTAATAAAACAAAAGATTGAAGTTAGCCATTACAAAATGCACTGTAAGCCCTATTCGGACGTGATTAGTATTACCTGGGGACCTCTGGTCATTTGTAATAATTGCATAGATTTATCTGTGATCTAAATCCTGTGCAAATTGGCTGTGTCTGTAATTTGTCAAATAAAAGTAAACACTAATCTTAACCGAAAGATTTAAGAGTACTAACTTGTAAGACTAGTCTAAAACTGTTTTAAGCAACCAGCTCCAGGTTGTTGACCATTAACAAACATGGAATATAAGTGTCCAATTGTAATTTTGGAATGAACTAGTTTTCAGTACCGTCCTATACTCCAAATACAAAAACTTGAGTATCTATTTGCATGCACACAATTTCTACTTAAAACTGCTCATTCTCTTAACTTATAATAAGTTAAGGAGTTAATCATTGGTTTGATTGTTAGGTACAAGAGCTTTTAAATGTTTCCAGCTGCTGCTCATAATCAGAACTCGTGTGCTCTCGGTGGTGAATGAAGAACAAATGACATCACACATCAATTCTCTCATTAACGACTTATTAAACAGCAGCTGTGATTCAAACAGTGAAGCTTTATAAGTGCACCTGATACTGACTGACTGACTCTTAAGAAAGCATACTATTAAACCAAACACAATGCTTACAAATGATATAGAACTTCTCAAGAAACATTCATTATAGATACAACATGTGAAAGATATAGTGTGGAGTATAATTTATGAAAACATAGTACTTCCCACATAAGCCAACAATTCTTCCAGAAGATTTAACTTCACATTACTAATTCATAATCTAATTGAACTGATTTATGTTAACTCTAGGTGTACATTTAAATGTGGCTGTGTAGACTATACTTTCTTAATTCAGATACGATGTGAATGTTCTCTCACTGGTTAGATAAGAGTGCTTGCTTAGTGAGTATATTTAAATATCCCATATAAACAAAGATGCGTGAAAGGTTAAACAAAGCCCTTTTCAAGAACCGATTTTCATAAATATGAGAATGTGTGCTCTGACTTTAGATGCATGATGGTGTAATAGACAATGATGTGTTGATTTATATTAACGCAGCTTCTATCTTAAAATAATTGTAATCATTTTAAGACTTGATTATTTCACTGATGTGTTGAAAGACACGATACTTGTACACCAAAAGAGAATAAATTGAATGGTGCTGAAGACCAGAATACTTGTATATTTAGGAATGCAGCATTCTAATGAGCCTCTAATGAACAGAAATCTGAGCATACTGCTTTGACAGTGCGGTCATCAAATCTGACTTATACAACTACTAGTACTTTACATTTATACTGTACACCTTTTTTAAGGTGCAGTATTGTAACAATGTATAGATTCGGTTTATTCACTTATTTACTGTTGTGTGCACCGTATGAGTAGAAACAGGTTTATTTTAACCAAAAGAACACACTACAACTCAAATAATACAATTATTTGCTCTGTGGCAAAACAGGCCAACTTGACATCTTGTTGGAGAAAAGAGAACAAACTGTTCTACAGAATAAATAATGTCCTGTAATAAGAAAGTGGAGATGTGCATGGTCTTGGAGCTAAGAAGAAGGGTGAAACATATATGGTTGTAAATGAAAAATGAATGGTTGAGAAATGAAAAGGGGTAAACAAAGGAATGCAAAGAAAAGTGTTCCCTCTGCAGACTGATTATTGTCACATTGTTTTGATCCAAGCAATACTTAGAAAAAAAAGACAAATCTTGGTCTCATTTGTCAGAAACAGTAGTCAATTTATACCGCCAATGTTATTTATTGGTCTCTTCATTGACTCATGATATGCCTAAATGTACTCGTTTTGGAGTAGATGTCCAGAAGATGCTGTAACACAAACAAAAGGAGGCAAAAATCGTGTGTTCCACTTCTGAAACCTTAGGCCATGTTGAAACAAAGAAAAACTTTTGCAAAGTTTCACTTACACATGACAGCGTTATTAAAACTACTGTCTGCATTTACACAGATCCAGGAAAACTGATATAAACGGTGTAGTATGCATGCCAGGCCAGTGGATAGCGATGTTGCTGTGTAAAGAAACAGGATGTGTCTTGGCAAAAACAAATGCACAATTTTTAATACTGTTGGTCTACGTATATCTGTGTTTAAAGTCTGGTGAATGTAAATGGTGTGTCTCTGAGGGTCTTATTGTCGCAGCAAATCCACATTTCTGGGGAAACTTCAATACAAAATGCAGCAGCAAGAGTTCGCAGTGAGGGAAGCTGCCATATTGTTTTGACTATACTTGCGCAACGTCATTGTGCAAGTGCTGAGGCACTCAACGTGACACCATCTATGGTATCAATCACACTGAATCTGGCAGTAAAAATAGTATGTTACACTTATCTAGAAAGGTTTTTGAATGTTTATCTAATTTATTAAACCCATCGTTTATAGTTCATACTCTGTTTGAGGTCCATCCTTAATCCACACATTGTGCACTAATTTTATTTCACTCTGTAATAGTCTGAATATAGATACAATTGTACAGAAGAGAGGATACTTTGATAAAGATGAAAGGCAGGAATGGAGTGTAGGGTTGGTGAGTTCAAGGAATGCAGTAGAAGATTAAAAATGATGCCCAACTGATTGGAAACGTGCAGAGTACTAATGAAAATATTGTCCGTAAAACAACTGTTTGCATTGATGAGCTGATTACATGACTTGAGTACCTGTTGTGGGGACCTGTTGGAGAAAGAGGTTAGTAGAGAGTTGAAGCATATGGCTTGTCCAGGTGGATGTTGAAGTCCCTCAAGGACCACAAGTGGACTGGTGTCTTTAAGGAAAGATGCTGTTTAACACCGTTCTTAACACCAAATGTCCATAGGTGCCAGAGGTTTGAGCTGATCTTGCTGAATGATGTGCTCTATATCTTGCTTTCAAAGGTTTGTTTTCAAGAAGGTTCCTAGTCTGACCATTTATTTTGCTATGTATTATGGAATGCTTTACAATTTCGTTTTTTTTTTCTTTGCCGTTGTTGAAATTGACAAGGCCGGAAAAAACGTATGGGTTAACCTCTTTTGCCAAGTATGTCTCATATGCCACTTTATCCACTTTCATGATCTTCTGAAAATAAGTATAGAATGGTGAGCTGCCTATGATGATTGTTGTATGGCTTCTATCTTCACTTTCTCATATTTTCAGACTTGATAGAATCTTCCAGTGTATCCTCACTCAAGAGTATTCAAACTGTCTTTGACACTTTTTGTTTTTTGATGAGTGGTGAGCAGGGTTCATGATTCAGTCAGGGTGCTGCCAAGTCTTGCAAAAGCAAAAGTTGCAAAGTCTCTCAGTCCTTTATCTTCGGTCTACTTTGACATAGCCTGTTTTCAAAACATGCACGGAGCAAATGTGCAGGACAGTACATGACTATGTCCTCATGACGTTTTCCTCATGGACGTCATGCTCAGAGGTAGATAATGTTGTCTTTGTTGAAAGAAAGTATCACAATTTGTATTAAAACCAAGTTGTAATCCATCTTCACCTGGTGAATGGTCTCTCACATGCAATAAAAATTGCATAAACCAGATTTGGATTGTGGTGGTACTGTGATCATTGGATTGAATTGTGACTCAAATGGGAAGAGGTGACACATCTATACCATTTCTTGGAAGAAAAGAGCATAGTACAGTACATGCTTTGGCTGGTCTGGTATTTTTGACACCTCTCCCCCAGTGGCATCAAAATAGAGTGCTGGTGTAATCTGTTGTTTCCTCAGATGGGTTTCCCAATGGTCCCGACGGTCAGTCAGTACACACTTAGGAGGATCTTTTTTAAGGAGGATTTCCCAAGGTGGTCGAACATGGGGGCGGGATAATCTTTGGTTAGGAGGGGGCAGTGGAAGAATAATACTGTTCATTACTTTAAAGCAATAGATATGCATTGATAAAAAGATGTGCTTTTAATCTAGATTTAAAATGGGAGAGTGTCTCTGGCTCTTGAATAGAATCAGGAACGCTATTCAAGATTTTAGGTGCTACATATTAGAAACGCTACTCGCTTTGGTAGATTGAGTTGTTCAGGTACTATCTGATGTCTTGAGTTTTGTGATCGTAAGGAGGGCAATGGGTTGTAGCATGATAGAAGATCTGTTAGATAAGCGGGAGCTAAACCTTTTAATGCTTTATAAGAGAATAGAAGTACTATTTACTCTATATTGTACATAATAGAGATAATATCTGAAGTATCTATACTGGGTGCCAGTGTAAGAATGATACAACTGGGGTTATGTGATCATTTTCTATATAGACCTTGTAAGAAATCTAGCAGCTGCATTTTAACTAACTGTAATCTCTTTAATGATGATTATTGTAGTACACTTCTTGGTGGTTGTCCTGCATCAAGTCTTGAAGTCATAAATGGATGAACTACTTTTTCTGCATCAGAAATGCATATAAACACTGCCAAACTGCAGAATATTCTAAGATAGATGGATGTTTTTGTGTGGTTTTGAGATTGCTGTGTAGTAACTATATTGCTGTGTGCCTTTAACTATATTTTCCTGAGTTTACAGTGCATCCTCTTCTATTTGGAAGCTTTAATGTGTAATATTCTTCTTACAGGTATTTGGTCTGATAAGTAATATCTCTGTCTTATCAGAATTTGGCAGAAGAAAATTACTAATCCAATGTTTTAAATCCTGAAAGAACTCTTTAAGGTTAAGTTAACTTTAGGTTTCGTCTGGTATACATAAAATGTATAACCGAGTATCATCTGCATAGCTATGAATTCCATGTTTTCTAATAATGTTACCAAGGGGCAGCATGTCTATAGAGAATAGCAAGGGCCCTAAAACCGATCTTTGAGGTACTCCTTAGTCTACTGGCTTTGATTCGACGATTCCCCATTTAAATTAACAAACTGATATCTGTGGGATAAATATGATCTGAACCATAAGGCTTGTCCCTGAATACCGATCTAGAGGTAGGGCATGACCTATGGTACTAGGGTCATGCAAAACTAGAAGAGCAATGCACTCTTAGTCTGATGCTAGTAGTAGGTCATTTGTAATTTTAATATGTGTGGCTTCAAATATGATGTGGCATAAAGCCCGACAAAAATGTTTTGTATATGTCATTTTTGTAAAAGTGCACAATTGTCCAGTTACTACTCTTCATTAATTTAGTCAGATATGGAATATTTAATATCAATCTATAGTTTCCTAATTCATCAGGTTTCTTAATAGGAGGCTTAATAACTGCTAGCTTTAAGGGTTTTGTACATGACCTAGAGTGAGTGTGGAGTTGATTATATTAAGAAAGCACTCTCCTGGATCCTTTAATAAGTCTTTTAATAGTTTAGTGGGTATGGAGACTAATAAACAGTTTGTCGGTTTAGATGCTGTAATAAATGTAACTCTTCTTGGCCTATGGGTGAGAAACATGGCCATTGTTCTAGAATGGTAATAGCTGATGTTGATTCATAGGACAGACTTAAAGAATTAGCATTAAGTATCTTTCCTAAAATGTTTTCAATTTTCTGTGTGAACAATAGCATAAAGCAGAGCCGATCGTTCCTATACGCAAGCCATGCAAGTTGCATAGGGCCCGTGCACAATCAGGGGGACCCCTTGAGTACCGAATCAAAAACACTAATGTTAAAAAGGCAGTATTTATAACTTGCAGACCCAACTTTACAGGAATCATTTAGAGATGTATTTTTACTTAATTTTATTACCATTCCATTCTCGGACATGTAGTGCGTGGCAGGTTTTGACGTGCACATAATGTGCTAAAATCCCTCTCAAATGAGTCAAGGCTGCAAAATTGAGCTTTCTGTCTGTACTGGAAAAAAATTATTAGTTTTGCCAAATTCAAGTACAGATTTACAAATTCAATATTTGTCCACTGGCATACAGTTGGGTTGAGATTGGAAGTTCGATAGTCGTGAATTTAGGGACAGTCTCCAAAGTATATACATTTATATATCTTTTTTTTACTTCACACTAATTAGTAATCTAAGACATCATTACTTTGAGGTAGGATCTCTATATCGTTAATATTGATTCCGTGTGATATTAGTAGATCTAGTGAACGAATAGAGTGATGGGTGGGTTATTTTCCCCAAATGAGTTCAAAAAAATCTATGAATGCAATACCAAAAGCATTGTTTGAATTATCTACATGAATGCTAAAATCTCCAATAATTAGTGCTTTGTCAGCATGAACCTATAGTCTGATAAATTGTTGCAATAATGCCTCCCTGACCAACTGAACAGGGTTCATGTTATAACTGAAGGTGGGGGGGTAGACTTGTTTACACCGATGTAATCATTGTTCAAAAAGTAACTATTTAAAATGATATTGCATGCCGTTTGTAATGTTGCTGTGTATGAATGTAAGCAGTCTGCCAAGTTGTAAAGGCAAAAGTGAAAGAAGAACAAAGTTATTGGTTTGGGGAAAAAGGAGTCAACTCTGAATCACCGATTAGACGGATGGACCGGTGATAACTTTGTTCAATGTCATACTGTGTTGTTACGTACGCATATGTAAAAATTGGGCCATTAATTATTAAGATATCAGGGCTCTAGACTAACTTTTTGCACTGGTGCGCCTACCTTTTAGACCGCATCGCATTTAACACTTTTAACTGGTTTTACCAGTTCACTTTTTTTTAAATGTCCATATAGGCAAACATTACTTGTAAATGATTAACTAACAATCTGGTCAACATATATTTCTTCATTTGAAGCACAAATCTAGAAGAAAGGTAATTTACTGAAAAAGTGTTGATGCTTAAAGTGCTTCAGTGATCTTAAATTTAAACTTAAAAGATTTCAAGATAAATGGACCAGGGCTTGACATAACCTGGGAGGTTTATGGCTCTGTGTCACAGCATTACTTATGATTTTCGGTCGGATCAGGACTAAACTTAACATTATTCACGAAAAAGTTGTCAATTGTTCTTTTAATCTTCTCTCATCATCCGCAGATACATCCACTCTGTTTAACTGACGGCCCTAGGATACTCGCCTCTCTCAGTCATTTTGACTGACTGGCTGGTAAAAAATCTGTCAAAATCTATTATTACCCCAAACTATGGTTCAAGGTGGCGTTAGGTGGTAATTAGTATGTTCGTGACGTCATCACGCTGTACTGGCGTCTCGGAACTTGTTGTATTTTAATACAACCGATTGCCCAATAAACCCGTTGTTATTTAATTTTTATTTATATATTTAATCTTTTAATGTTTATGTTCATATGTGATTAGATCTGGGAAAACCCAACACATGGTGCAAATTTATATAGGCCTATTACAGTTTTTTAAATCAGTTGTTAATTTGCTCATATCTTATGTATGTAACTAAAGTTCTGTCTGAGGTCGACTGAAGCGCTATGATGTTCAGGAACGGAATTTAGAGAAAAAAGGGTTAAAGTTAAGCGATGACAACAAAAGCACAACAGTCCAGTATCACAAGTAAAAGTCACTTTACAGTGGTAAGAGACTTACTCTGATATCAATTAAATAAAAAAACATTTCCTAGTGTTGAAGTCTATAAAAATACTGTAGCCTACCAAACCATTTGAATTAAACCAATGTAAGGAAAATGGTGCAGCGCACACTTAAAGAACGGGAGCTCTGCCATAATCACTACACAAGGAAACTAACAAACATAACGGACAACAACTCATCAGCAGTGAATCAAGTTTTACGTTGTTTATCATGTGCATAGTGTCTGGACTTTCGATCATCACTTGTATGTTTTGCGATCGCGGTCCGGCTTGCATGAGCAATGGAGCGGTTATAACTCCTGCTGCTGCAGACTGAGAGCTCTGTCATCTCACGAAAACATGGTATTAAAAAACTTTGCATTCCATAGTTTACACAGGACTGGCGGGAAATGTGCATTGATACTCCTTCATTCCTCATGTTATGTGGTTTACTTTGATAGGTGAACTGACTTTCCCGCGTCCCAGCGCGACATCCAACGGGTTTCCCAGATCGCATCACATACAGTATGTTTAGTCAGTAACAATAACAGGTGAAAACACGCAGGTCGAATTCGCGAACATATCATGAAGGGAAACAGGGATTTACAAATTGCCACTGTTCTGCAAGAAAAATGGCTCAAAATTCCTCTGGCTACTATGCAGGACTTGTATCAGTCATTCATAAGACGAACTGGTGCTGTATTGGCCACAAAAGAAGGTCCTTCAGCATACTCAACTATTACAGTATATATAAATCACAATTTTGTTGTGTAGTGTAGACATGTCAGGTTGCCACCTCCCTCTTTCAGCTCCCCATCTGAAATCACCATTACAGACCTCGGAACAATGAGAACAGACAACAGTGCAGAATACAATTCTAGAACTGCATCAGTTGTTATAGGAAGTTTTCCTGGTTCCGGTTTATCTAAGTAATGTAGTCTAATACTCCCTTAGAGCAGTGGTTCTCTACCCTTTTTGGGCCTGCGCCCCCTAATCCCCCACAGCTCCCCGACCAAAAATAAATGGGATAAACATTTTTTCTTAATATTTATTTTAATATTTATATTAAGTACGGCCAAAATCTTAGATTTGATTTGAATGTCCGATGGAATAATAATATCACCATAGTTTTCCAGAGAGCAAAATTGCCATGTGTAGTAAAATATGTGCATTCATCAGATGTGTACATGTTTGTGACTGATAATTTGTATTCATATTTTGTGTTATGCTTTTGAAAGTACAGAAAATAAATATTTTGAAATATTAAATTGTCCTTTTCTCCATACAATCTTGACAGTTAAAAATGCCAACCCAGGTAATTACTTGAACGAAGTGAAAAATAAAACTGTTAAGCTTACTTAAAAATATGACATTTATGCTTCATAAACAGAATAGAAATTAGAGGACATGATTTATTGAAATATTTCTAAGGCTTTACAGATAAGTGGTTGATGGAAAATTCAGCTCATGCAAACTGTAGTGTGCAATGAAAAGTTAAGTAGCCTTCTGATTACATGTGGAAATATCACTTATAGGAGAAATTTGTATGTATTTAGGCCTGTTTCACATGTTTATACTCTCGTTGTAAAGTTTTTGTATGGCATTAAAAGTTAACATGCAGTAGCAAAACCCAATGACAGAGCTCTCAAGTGTGCAACGAACACAAACACTTGTATAAACAAAAACATTACCAACACCTCTCTATAATGTATGTGGCCTATAAAGATAAACTGCTTCTGTAATACAGACACATGTCTTTGGCAACTTAAGTGTCATGGTTCGTCTGCATGTATGTGTGTTTTCGAGCCGTTTGAATCTTTTGTCTCTATGTTGCCTTCCAGTGGACTGTTTGAAGTGCCTTTCACACGCGACTGCGAGTGGACAAGCAAGTGGATGAATCGCCCAGTGGCTGTCGCTTTCTCTTGTAGTCAATTAAGTGTTTTGTCCATCTCTGTGAACAAAGTCACTATGGTTGACACCGTGAACATTCCAGTATTTGGCTGCCGTAGCTGCTTGGCTCATCAAACAATTTACCAGGGTTTCACCCAGAAGACTTAGATTATATTTGATGAAATCATACATGGTCACGCATGGCTGTGGGTATTCCATAGTCAGTATAAGCTGATCTTCCAGAAACAAGTCGTACATTTGAACAATATAAGGGCTTGTCTCAGATTTATGTAGCTCTGATTTCGAGCCACTTCTTTAGGTAGATGCTCGCCCTTAGGCATAAATAACGGTTAGCTGACTGTAGGCTCATTTACTTTGAGATACAGTGGGGTCTAAAAGTCTTAGACCACTATAAGAAATGCATTTTCTATTTTTTTCTAACTGATATTATGAGCATAACTAGTGTTAAGGACATACATTCATTACTTATTTGTTAAGAATGAAAGCATGCACTCGAGCTGAAGGAATGAAACCTGATGTTTCATCACAGCATGCTTTTGAAATGCATCAAACAGCTTCAACACAAGAATAGTTTTTCTTAAAAAGATGTCAATGTCTCACATTAGCTATTGATAAGTAACCTAAAGTAGTACAAAATGTTTATTTCCTCTTAATTTCACATTGTTCCAGATTTTTTGACACCATTGTATCTGACATTTTAGATCCGTACAGTATATTGGATCATTTAAATCTTGCAAACTTACACAATCAACATAAAACATATCTTTTAGTGGAACACGTTTGATGGCGACCTGCAAATGGAAAAGAATCCCATGTAAGCTTTACAGCTGTACATGACACTCTAGTCTACAGTTGAATTAATTTAAACGCGTTTGGATCTACACATTGAACACGCATCTCTATAGTTAAACGTAATGTGAAAATGTTTGGTGAATATAGTAAAGGCGTTTCTACCTCCAAGCCATCGGATTTGTGTAAACCATCACATAAAGCACCAAAGCTGCCGGATCCCAGTAAGTTGACAATTCATAACGCGATGAAAATAATGCTAAAAATACAAAAGAACCTTGAGACTGTTTTCTTTGTCTAACATGAACTCCAATAGCAGAGCTGATTAAGAGGGAGTTCAAGTGAGAGTGAAACAGCAGGACAATCATAGAAAATATTTATTTTAAAAGAAAACCGTTGCAGGTTAAAACCTCAAACATCAGAACAACACGTTATATGTTAATTTTAATACTAAAAGGTATTTCATAAATGCTTGGTACAATCATTGCGGTAACAAGGCACAGGTGCGAAGCTGACAATAAAAAGCAGGACGGAATAAAAATGAACCTGATCTCAATGGCTGTGTCCCAAATCGCCCACTATACCCTCATTCACTATTCCTGACAGTAGTTCACTTATATAGTCCACTTAAAGGAGCGAGTGAGTAAATTCGGACTCAATTGGTAAACTGGAAATGCTGCGGGCGCAATCTTCAGCAGAGACATGGGAATTCATTCAGCGCGAGCGTCACGATTGATGGGTAGCAGCTAACCCTGAGTGTACATCTGTTGTACACTCGTAATTATTTTGCATCATGGAACTGAATTCGGACACCACTAAAAATTCTTGTCCCTTCAAATAGTGCTCTATATTAGGGTATAGGGGACTATTTCAGCCAATGACAGTGTAGCTGTCACAGATAGTGTAGTTTCTTGCTGAATATTTGTGTCCCTTTTTGAAAGTTTTTTGTTATTGGTTTGTTCTATATATTATGCAATACTTGAATACTTATTTGGGAGTATATTTGATTTGCATGGTAGTTTGGCAATAGTGACACCTACTGGAGAAAATGAGTACCATGAGACGTACTGGTCATGTGATTTGATTTTTGCGTGAACACCAGAAAAGTAACAGAGAAACACGAGGTGTAGCACAAGAATTGAGAGGTGTAAAATTGAGAAGATTGTTGATCAAAATATGTCTCCTAATGTCTCCTGAATCCTGATTTGGAAAGCACACGGTATTTTGATATATCTTGGTTACGGTTTATTTGTATATTTGTTCAGTTTAATAAGCTATATTGAACGACGTCATGGCAAAATCATTTCATCACGAATTTGATTGTTAATTTGGTTTATTTTCAGTTTTTCACGGTGTACATTTGATGTTTGTGATGTTGATTGTCCTGATTCAAGAGAGGAAGACACTTCAATAAAGAAAAAAAGACATCGAAGGCATCAGTTGAAGCGTGGTTTTTCTGCTCAAGGAGAAAACATTCAGGAGCCGTTATAGTGAAAAACGTGTATTTACACCCCCCTGGAAGAGTGCAGGAGTTTGTCGTGGAAACGGAAAGATCGCCAGAACCTCGATGTGAAGAGCATACTCCAGAAGACCCCGGTGGAAAACTGCAGCCATTGGTGAAAGTTAAGACGTCGCCATTCAAGTGAGCAACGCGATTTCATCGCATTGAAACTCTATTGTGTTTCGCGTGCAGCGCAAGACGATATTGCTGCAGTGACGACGAACACCCACAAGGTGGCAACGTTGCGATCTTTTTGGACAATTCAGCTGTCATTAAGAGTTTCTACCTTTGGATTCACATTGTCACTTGTTAATCAGTGTTTAAAGCTGAATAATAGTGTGGTTTATATTAAGTTACCGACATGGATCAAAGTAGATCAGAGAGCTCTGTCTTGGACCAAGTGATTCAAGCTCTTGAAGAAGAAAAGGCACAATTAGAGGGGAATTTAGAAACGGAAATTGATGCCTCTGACAGACAAAAATATGAACAACGCTTAGCTGAAATTAATGCAGATATGGAAGTTAATAAAACAAGATTTCAGGAATTATCATCCCAAGTTGAGCAAGAAGTTAGGCGATCAGAAAGAGAAAGGCGTCCAACGGAAAAAATGCTTGAGTTGAGACATGACGAATTAGCAAAAAGAGAACGGAAGTTTATGTTCACATACTTAAATTTCAAAGCTGAAGCTCAGTTCATCAGATCTAAGCTGAAAAAAGAGTGCTCTAAAGACAAGTTAGATGATATGATGGTGACGGCTGAGACACGTGAAGCAGAGTTAAAACAAATATATGAGAGTATTCGCGCACTGAATGTCCCATCTCAAGATATAAGAAGGAGAATGGATAGCTGCACTTCAGTTACTAGTGAAATAACTGCACTACTGAAAAGATATTGCTCTGAAGTTGGCATTAAGGAATTTGATGCGGAGGCTGTGAAGGAAACACTCTTTCAGCTACTGCAAAGAGATGACGCCAGGTCAATCTATGGATCAACTGTGTCGAGAGCTGAAAGAGATAGTCAGCAGGGAAGTCATATGTCCACAAAAAGGGCGGAAGCAGCGGCACGCATAGCTGCGAAACGTGCTGAACTAAAGAGAGAAAAGGAAATCTCAGCTCAGAGAAAAGAGATACTAGCCCAACAAGAGAGGTTAAAGATGCTGGAGGAGCAAAGGGATCTTGAAGTAATGGAAGCTGAATACATTGTATATGCAGAAGAGGAATCAAGATTGAATGCTGAAATAGGAGATGCTAAAGAAAGAAGCACTATGCCTCCAAGTCAGTTTCCACTGCACCACAATAATCCTTCATGCGTCAAGGTTTCCCAGGAAACTTTAGCTCAACCTTGCTCTGAAAATGAGCTAGAGACAAAAGTAGATGAGGTCTTGTTAGTGAAAGCACTAAAATAATCCTTGGCAATGACCAAACTTCCAGCTCCAGAGCCATTCATGTTTACAGGTGACCCACTCATGTTCACTGAATGGCGCACCTGCTTTAAAGCTTTGATCGAAACAAACTGTACAGGCCCAGCACATCGGTTGTTCTAACTGAAAAGGTACATAAGTGGAGATGCGCTTAGTGTACTAGAGGA
Organism: Triplophysa dalaica; assembly: GCF_015846415.1. Taxonomy (NCBI): domain Eukaryota; kingdom Metazoa; phylum Chordata; class Actinopteri; order Cypriniformes; family Nemacheilidae; genus Triplophysa; species Triplophysa dalaica. The sequence continues at coordinate 21,003,069 of NC_079559.1, forward strand.
AACATTTTATAGGAGTGGTGAGGATGCATACACACAAGCTTGGGATGCCCTGAACAAACGTTATGGACACCCCTTTGTAGTTCACAGAGCATTTAGAGCAAAGCTAAATAACTGGCCAAAACTTGGACCCAAAGAATCACTGAAATTAAGGGAGTTCAGTGATTTCCTCATCTCTTGCAAAAATGAAATGCCTCATGTACATGGTTTGAGAGTTTTGGACGATTGTGAAGAAAACCAGAAATTGCTGCAGAAACTTCCTGACTGGATAACCACTCGCTGGAATAGGTATGTCACTAAAGCACTTGATGAAGAAAGGCCATACCCAAGCTTCGCTGACTTTTCAGACTTTGTGGCAGAGGAGGCACGTATTGCATGTAATCCAATTTCCTCTCTACTTGCTTTAAAACATGCAGAAGAAAGGCCTGGGAAAGAGCAGAAACGTAGCAAGGCCAGTGCTCTGGCGCAAAATGTTAAATCCATTTCAAAGAGTGCATTGGAAAAAGAGAGAGGCTCCAAACTAAACCCTTCTGACACTCAGGATAAGAGACAAATAGAATGTGTCTGCTGTCAGCAAAATCATTTTATATACAAATGTGAAAGGTTTGCAGCAATGCCTCTTGAGGAGAAGAAAAGGTTTGTCATAAACAACAAGATGTGCTTTGGTTGTCTCAGAGTCGGCCATGTCTCCAAAAACTGTAGGAAGCGAGCTACTTGCAACATCTGCAGGCAGAGTCACCCCTCTCCACTTCATGAGGAACGCTCTCAAAGAGGAAAGTCAGAAGCTTCACTTGATGAAAGGACTTTCACTAGCTTATGTAGTGTGGAGATGGATAATGGTAATCACTCTTCGATGATTGTTCCAGTATGGCTCTCTTCTGCAACAAAGGACAGCCCAGAAATTTTAGCCTACGCATTGCTGGACACGCAGAGCAGTAATACATTTATCAATAAAGACATCTGTGATAAACTGCAAGTAAACACAGAACCTGTGAAATTAAAGCTGTCCACAATGACTGATAGAGCTTCAATAGAGAATTGTCAGAGAGCAGTTGGATTAAGAGTGAGAGGTTATGGTCTGCAAGAGTACATCGAGTTGCCACCCGTATACACTCGAGAATACATTCCCTTGGAACGAGATAGCATTCCTACTTGCAGAAAGGCTCAGAGATGGATTCACCTGCTCAGTGTTGCAAACCAGATGCCAGATTTGATGAATTGTCCAGCAGGGCTTCTAATTGGCTTTGATTGTCCAAGGGCTCTGAAGTTCCACCGATTTCACGTCAGTCCAGATGATCGTGATTACCTGAGATTCCTCTGGTGGGAAAACGGAACACCGAAAGGGAACCCAAGGAATACCACATGCGAGTGCATATTTTCGGAGCTGCATCCTCTCCAGGTTGTGCGAACTACGGCATGAAATATCTTGCCTGCAAGTATGAAAAGGACTACCCACTAGCAGCGAGCTTCATCCGCAAAAATTTCTATGTGGATGATGGACTTGTCAGCGTTGATTCTATCGAAAAGGCCAACAAGTTGGTTAGTGAAGCGCAAGAAGCCTTGGCTAAGGGAAAACTGCGTTTGAACAAGTTTGTGTCCAATAGCGGAGAAGTCTTGAGTGCAATTCCAGAAAGCGAGCGTGCCACTGTAGTGAAGAATGTAGATCTAAACTACAATGAGCTTCCAATGCAGAGTGTACTAGGAGTAAAGTGGAACATAGAGACTGATACATTCTCTTTCAAAGTTGACCTTAATGAAAAGGCTGCCACTCGCGTGGAATTCTGTCTGTGGTTGCAAGCGTGTACGACCCATTAGGGTTTCTCGCTCCCTATATCTTGACTGGGAAGAGAGTGCTCCAGGAGATGTGCAAACGAGGGGTAGGATGGGATGATCCTCTTCCCTCTGATCTGAAGCCAAAGTGGGATACATGGATCAATGACTTGGAGAATCTCCAAAGGGTTAAAATTCCAAGATGCTTTATTCCTGGAGATATGGGCAAAACCCAGAAAATAGAACTGCACCATTTTTCAGATGCCAGCTGTGAGGGTTATGGGCAGTGTTCATACATCAGAATCGTTGCTGATGAACTAGTACATTGTGCACTGGTTATGGGTAAGGCCAGAGTAGCCCCTACGAATGTTTTCAGCATACCACGCCTTGAGCTGACCGCAGCCACAGTTTCTGCGGCAGTAAGTCATGTTCTTAGGGAAGAGCTTGATCTGAAGGTAGATGAGGAGTTTTTCTGGACGGATTCCCAGGTGGTGCTAGGGTACATCAAGAATGAAGCCCGGCGCTTTCATGTCTTTGTCGCTAATCGTGTACAGAAGATAAGAGACTCTACAGATCCAAGACAATGGTTCCACGTGGAAACAAGTCAGAATCCTGCAGACTGTGCGTCTAGGGGTCTCAAGGTGGCAGACCTGATGGACTCAAGTTGGTTGATAGGTCCCAAGTTCTTATGGGAACGAGAGATTAGGGCTCATGAAAAACCTCCAGTGCTTCTTGTAGGTGACCCTGAGGTAAAGGTCCTGAAAACAGATGCTTGTGTAAGAGGTAGCTTTCTTGAAAGACTCTCAAGATTCTCAGATTGGAATACAGCCATCAATGCTATTGCTAGGATCAAAAGACTGGTGAACAAAGACGAGTCAAGGTTCATTAGTGTAGAGGAGAAAAAGAAAGCAACTCTTGTGCTCATCAAGGCAGCACAAAAGGAAGCCTTTGAAGAAGAACTGAAATTGCTCAGTTAAAAACCTTGCCTTAAAAGTTGCCTAAGAATAACAAGTTATACCAACTTGATCCCATCCTCCAAGATGAACCTCTCAGGGTTGGAGGACGATTAAGAAAGTCTAATGCAGCATTTGAGTTGAAACATCCAGTTATTCTTCCTAAGGAAGGCATTGTCACACAACTAATACTTGACTTTTGCCACAAGAAAACTCAACATCAAGGCCGAGGTCAAACCTTGAATGAACTCCGAGCCAGTGGATATTGGGTATTAGGTGCAAGCAATGTAGTGGCCAAGAGCATAAAAAATTGTGTTACTTGCAGAAAGCTGCGTAGATCAGTCGAAGAACAACGTATGGCTGACTTTCCAGCTGACCGAGTGGAACCCTCGCCTCCATTCTCGTATTCTGGTGTCGACTGTTTCGGCCCCTTCTACACAAAACAAGGTCGAAGGGAATTCAAGAGGTATGGACTGTTGTTTACGTGCTTGAGCTCCAGGGCTGTACATTTAGAGATGCTAGAAGATCTTTCCATTTTTTTACGAGGCAATGTCAATTGTGAATAGTCGTCCGCTTACAACTAACACAATAAATGACCCGAAGAGTGTTGAGCCTTTGACACCTAATCATCTGCTCACAATGAAAACCTCAGTATCCCTTCCTCCTCCTGGCAAATTTGTCCGTGAAGATTTGTACGCTAGGAAAAGATGGAGGAGAGTGCAGTACTTGTCGGAACAGTTTTGGAGCAGACGGCGCAAAGAATACCTGGTCAACATCAGCCTCAGACAACAGTGGCACACGCCTAGAAGAAATGTTCATGTTGGAGATGTAGTAATTCTCAAGGAGGACAATGTTCCCAGAAATGAATGGAGGCTAGCTAGAGTCGTTGAGACAAGTGCAGACGATGATGGGTTGGTGCGAAAGGTTAAACTCCAAATGGGACAAAGTAAGTTAGGAAAAAAGGGTGAGCGATTGACACACATATCCTTTTTAGAGCGTCCAGTCCAAAGGTTAGTAGTAATAGTTGAAAACAACTCTTGAACTATGAGTAAACCACAAAATGGGATTAGACAAATTAGTTTGGACATCTAAAATAGTGTAATTCAAATAAAGGTAAACTAACACTGGTTGTAAAAGTGTTGAAAGAGGAGTGAAAGTTAAGTAACAGCTTGTAGGAAAATTGCAGGTTTTATTTGATTTGAAAAAAAAATATATATATATATATATATTACTGACATAAATCCTTGTAATTTTGGTGGCAGTGTAGCTGTCACAGATAGTGTAGTTTCTTGCTGAATATTTGTGTCCCTTTTTGAAAGTTTTTTGTTATTGGTTTGTTCTATATATTATGCAATACTTGAATACTTATTTGGGAGTATATTTGATTTGCATGATAGTTTGGCAATAGTGACACCTACTGGAGAAAATGACTACCATGAGACGTACTGGTCATGTGATTTGATTTTTGCGTGAACACCAGAAAAGTAACAGAGAAACACGAGGTGTAGCACACGAATTGAGAGGTGTAAAATTGAGAAGATTGTTGATCAAAATATGTCTCCTAATGTCTCCTGAATCCTGATTTGGAAATCACACGGTATGTTGATATATCTTGGTTACGGTTTATTTGTATATTTGTTCAGTTTAATAAGCTATATTGAACGACGTCATGGCAAAATCATTTCATCACGAATTTGATTGTTAATTTGGTTTATTATCAGTTTTTCACGGTGTACATTTGATCTTTGTGATGTTGATTGTCCTGATTCAAGAGAGGAAGACACTTCAATAAAGACATCGAAGGCATCAGTTGAAGCGTGTTTTTTCTGCTCAAGGAGAAAACATTCAGGAGCCGTTATAGACAGTATACTTACGTGCTGGCTTAGTCAGCCGGGGCAAATTCAAGCTTAAACCGATGTGCAATGTTTTGCTACAGATTTACAGATTGAACAACACGTTTCCTGGAAATTAACTTTGTGATAGTGATAGTGAGTTATATGATTCAAGCGTTTCTCCGAGTCAATCTCTGAAGGGAGTTCTAAATCTGATTTCTTTAAAAGTCGAGAGTCACAAACTCTGTCTGATTTCCTTTTCAATGGCACCTTAAATACTATTTGTTTATCACCAGTTTCATTTCCGTCTATATATTCCTACTCTATATCCATTTTATCGCTTTACTCACCTTCTTCATTTTGAACAACTATGGAACTTTTAGGATCCTCCTTCACTGAAACAGTTGGGTCCCCCACAACCTCTGTCTCCTGGGCTCCATCATGATCTGCACCTTCCGCATCAGCCACGCACTTATTTCTACCCTTTTTAATAGGGAAATTCCAAATAAAAATCCCGTCGGTGGTTACTAAAACCACATAAGAGGAGAACCAGTGCCAATTAGATTTTTTATCGATGATATCAATTTTCCATAGCGTGACAGCACTTGTTAAAACACCATCAGTAAAAAACGGCGGAACATTCAAGATGGTAAATCTTTTTGACGGCAATGAAAGGGGTAGTACAGACGTAAGGGTTTTGTACATGACCTAGAGTGAGTGTGGACTTGATTATATTAAGAAAGGACTCTTTTAATAGTTTAGTGGGTATGGAGACTAATAAACAGTTTGTCAGTTTAAATGCTGTAATAAGTTTACTTGACTCTTCTTGGCCTATGGATGAGAAACATGGCAGTTGTTCTAGAGTGGTGAAAGCTGATGTTGATTCATAGGACAGACTTAAAGGATTAGCATTAAGTATTTTCTGTGTGAACAACAGCATAAAGCAGAGCCGATCCTTCCTATACGCAAACCATGCAAGTTGCGTAGGGCCCCAGGACTCTTGAAGAAACCTTGAATGTCCTTCTGCTGCGCATGACTTTGTGCCGGTTTAATTTTTTGTACAAAATTCTGTCTTAAAATAAAAAACTTCTAACTTATTCATCAATAATACTCCAATAGTAAATTTAATAGCCATACTTTCATCTGATTAAAGACAAAGCATTTAAACATAAAAGCTGTCTGTAAACAGGTTCAATAATAAAGGAAGAAAGGAGTCGGGGTCGGCGTGGCTGAGAAAACTGTAAGATTCTTTATTGTCAATACTTCCGGGTATCAAACTTCCGGTTTTCAAAATAAGAGTTCTATACGATCCTTTGATCGAAGCTTCCTTCTCGCTGACTGCTTAGGACGCAAAGTCTCTCCGCAGTTCCACACACACGTATTCTCAGCCGCTCTCTCTCACCGTGTCATGGTTTCACCTCTCCTCGTCAGGTATTTCTTGGTTTAGAGGTGGAATCATACAGAATCCTCTGTTTCATGTGGGAGAGAGACGATTTCATCTCTCTCTTGTCTCGTCATCGTTCCTACCCTCCTGTTTCCAAGTTTGTGTTAATTAGCTTTCCTTGAGTGTAATCCCTTGCACCTGTTCCCTCTTGTTACCTCTTCCTATAAAGAGTCCTCATGTTTCCTTCCTTCTTGTGCACGTTCATTGTACTTGTATGCTGTACGTTGTGTGCTGAGTCTGTTTGACATCCTCCTGTTAAAGCTCTAAGCTAAGTCGTTGTTCCTGTTTCCTGTTTCCCTCGTGTCAAGTGAGTGTCAGTTTAGTGTTTGTTTCCAGTGTTTGTTTTGTAGTCTTAGTTCATTCAGTGTCCTTGTTTATTGTTAAAGTTTATATTTATATTCCTGTCTTGTTTTTACCCCATCGTGGGTCTTTGTTTTGCCTTTTGTGTTTTAATAAAACTGTTAACCTCTTCACCACCGTCTCTGCCTGCAATTGGGTTCTCCCACATTGTCTCCCAAGACAAACCATAACACACCGCCTCTGGATCTGTCAATCCGTTTTATAGCGTCTCCTCGCCAATTACTAGAACGCGAAGCAGGTGTTTTCACTAAACCGTTGATCTGCCTACTCACCGTCTTCCTCCCGACACTCTCTCTCTCCGCAGACCGTGCTGAACCACGCCCACCTCTCCACACTGTCCTTGGACAATTTTGGGGCAAAATGTTCATTCAAAATTTATTTTCCACATCTTAAAATTGTGTCAGAACGCTAACATTCTTAAAACCCTAGCGTACATTTGAGCCTTTACCACGTTACTACAGTGACTGGAGCTGATGCTGGTGTGATAGCCTGTGTTTTCTTCTTTTACGAAGTCTTTGCGCAACATTTACCAGTGCAAAATAAATTTTACTGTGTACTGAGGTCGTAATACTATGAACCATTTTGCCATCAAGGCCAATTTAAATAATGTAAGTAATTGCATGATATGCCCCTCTGTGCCGAGGGATGCCACCTGGTTAAATTTATTTGGCGCCAGAGCTGCAACAAATTTTAAATAAACTATTTAAAGTTAATCATCCATATCTGCTTCACTTAAATGGTCTTGACATTAGCTACTAAGGTAAGACTTGGCTACATTTTGTTCGTTTACAGTATATAATTATACTCTTTGATGATGAACACGTGTCCGTGTTCGAGATGAACTGTTGTGTCAGTTCCTGCAGAACATAATGGATTGGGAATTAATAGAAAAATGTGCTGTATGATGCTGTCACACGGGGCTGTAAAGGAAGAATTGGTATGAAATGTTATACCAAACTGAATTGTATTTTACGAGTCTCGAGTCAGCTGTTCCTGAGTCCAAGTCAAGTTGTAAGTCTCTGTTTTTGCGACTTAAGTGAGACTCGAGTTTCCACCTCTGCATGACAGTCCCACTTAGCTCCTAATTTACTCGGTTTCTGTGAATCGTCTTATCCACAGCCAAATACTTAACGTAACAATACATCAACTGATATATATCACATGAAAAATAAAAAAAAATGTTGCTCTTCAAAATAACCCACGCACATAACATAAACTATAACACTTAGTGCTACTAATCGAAACCTATCCCTTAGTCACAAATTCCTCTCCGTCAAAAAAGGGGATTTTTGCTACTGTAACCCCTCTTTTACACTACGCGGCACTTTACGGCTCCGAGGAGGTTTGTTACGTCCAACTGGCACCAGAAGCAGATAAGAAGCGCAGCGGAAGGATTCGCCAGACCATGTGATTTGTTGACTCTAACCACTAGACCATAACTGACCCCGTCCCGATACACCAGACGGGACCGGCTCGCAGACCTCTGGAAGACCGGACGGAACTGGCTCAAATATCTCTGGAAGACCGGAAAGGACCGGCTCGAAGACCTCTGGAAGGCTGGATGGGCAAGGCTTGGGGAACTTTGGAGCAGCCAGCACGTCAATAGCCTCAGGAATGGAAGAGCAGTGCACAGCTCAGAAACACCATAATGCAGCAACCACCACAAGCAGAGCAGACTCTTAAGGGAAGAACCTCTGGAACAGACACCTCCAAGGCCACTGGACTTGGGACCACAGGTGTGAAAACAGCGATGACTGGAGACTGTGGACTGCCTACAATCTTGCGAGCGGGCTCTGGACTGGCAGCCATCTTGAAAACGGGTTCTGTGCTGGCAGCCATGACGACTGGAGACGCTGGCTTGGCAGCCATCTTACGAGGGGCTCTGGACTGGCGGCCATCTTGCGAGATCAGCCAGTGCTTGATTATTTGCTCCGGCTCCTCACGAGCATTGTTATTAAAACATAATTTCTTGTTGTTACTTCAAATAATGAATATAGTTTTTTCACCTCGTCTCACTCATGTCATGACAGTTTATTTTGAGAATTTGATTGATTGTTGACCACCAAAAATTATTTAAGTACTTGTATCCACCACTTTATGACTCATTACCCAACTTCTATAAGGAAAATTGCCCCCTTATTATATATGTGGTCTAAGAGGTTCGAAGCCAAACACAAGCTGTTTAAATATTAATATTATTTCACAGGCAAACTTTTACACTCAAACATAATGAGTATGGGCCAAATAAATCATTTTCCCTCAGGGATGAGAATGTGGTAAATAATGATATCCATAAAAAAGCTCATCGGAGGATGTTTTCTCAATCAGCTAGGTTAAATTTGATGGTGTGGAATACAGACATGGACTAGTTATTTGCAGTGCAATAGGGAATGACTTGCCAGTCTTTGTCAAATAAGTGATGTACTTTTCGTTGAAAAACACATTTATCTGTTGGCAAATAATAGTTATTTATAACTTCATGTAGTTAACTATATATTGGAACTAATATTGCAGTGTTATCATAGATTGTTCCTAAAACATGTACTTGCAAATCTCATGTTTACCTATTGGTAGGTTTTTCAATATTTTTGTTCTATAGACTTGTTAAGTAGGATCTTGATGGAAGGATATATTCAGGGTTGAATGCAGAAACCATTTCACGAAAGCCTTCCGCATCCACAATGGAAAAAGGTCTCATGTCTTTAACAATCATGTTGATCAAAATTGACTCTGTTAGAGCCGAGGCTTGCTGAGGAGTACAATAATTCCTCCTCAAAAGAAAGTCATCCATAACAGGCCCACTACTTTTCTTAGAACTGAAACAGAAAAGGGGGCATTTCCTTCAGGTCATAGAATGGTAAAATATGAATCTTTTATAAAATTGAATTTTTTATAAAATTGTAAATCATCGGTAGAAGTTTAAAAATTCCGTCTTGTCAATCATCATTGAGAGCATATAAGCAGCAGTCTCCGTGCTGTCCAAGCGCTTGTTCTTCCGGCATCCCTCCTCCCCATATCATCCTTCCTTACTCCTATTCGTTCTCAGTGAAGTTCTATTACAAGGGAGTTTAAACTTCTAGGAGTTAGTTGCTTCTTCGGTCCAGTATGCAAATCTCTTTCCGTGCTTTTGGAATATGTTTAAATGTATGTGCACTATATTTAATTGCTGATTTAGCAAGCATCCCTCAAGGACCCTAACTAATGAGGTGTTCTTTAGGAGGTGAATTTAGTCCATAACAATAGAAATCTATGACAGCAAAATGCGGGAAATTTGAGTAAAAGGTTATGTCTAAAATGTCTCTAGTGGTCCTCAAGGGACCGCTTACCATGCCGCATGGTCAAAAGGGCAACTGCTGGGTCCATTTATGGTCAATCGTTCAGTTCAGAATAGGGCAGGCAAGAGAACAGGAAGCGGATCCAAGTGCAGTATAATCCCTTATTAAAGTCCACTGAGTGACATGAAATCCAAAGAATAACCTCAACTTCCAAAACACACAGAGGAATCACAAGACATAACATTCAACAACAAATAATACATGGGTATACTAAGGAGAAATTTCAATTATTTTCTACAATAGATCCCGATTAACTATTTACAATCATTAGATCATCTACATCTACAACATGAATGCTAGACTCTATACCTACTAATCTACTGAAAAAGATGCTTGCAGAAATGAAAGATCTTCTTATCTTTATAAACTCATCTCTGACAATAGGACATGTGCCTAAAGTATATAAGATGGGTGTTATAAGGCCCTTTATGAAAAACCCAACTCGACAGTAGAGAATTTTTTAACTACAGACCTAGTGTATATCTAATCTACTTATTTCTAATGTACTGGAATAACATCAGTGAAGAATTCATGGGCGTAGGTTTGGTCTCAGCTTTGGTGGGGACATCCCCCCTCCCTTTGGAATTATTTTGTTGTAAGATACCAGTGCTTTAATGACGATTTCCTTTTACATTTCAGACTGTTGGCAATATAGAATATCACAATACAGAAGTGAATCTACTTCATCTCATTGTATTGTATCCTGACCCTGATACACCATCCTGTATAATGTCCCTAAAGAGCTAGTATAACTGTATAATCTCAAAAATGCATTCTCAAAAAATAAAAACCTGAGACTGTGTAATGCTGAACAACCAAATGTTTTATTAACAAACAAACAAACAGAATTTACTCTGTACGTTAGTAGCCTATTTATACTTAAAAAAAACACGGTTGCAGGAGGTAGACTTTGAGAACTTTTGGAGCAAAATAATAAACCAGAAAACAAAAGCAAAAAAAACATCTCCATTATGTCTACTTACTGCATTTTCTTGATTCCTTCCTTTTATCTAAACTTTCCACAAAGATGCCTACATCATTTACAGATACAAACTGTTGGCCTACATTGTTAAGGTCCACTTGTCAAGGGCCTCTTGATGTACGTAACATACAGTTACATTATTAAGGCGCTGCTGAGACATAGTAGATCGTAACCAAGATTTCAGTCTCGTCAGTGCACTGAAGCTTCGTTCAGCTTCAGCTGAGGCCACAGGGACGACCAACAACAACCTAACAAGCTTCTCAACCTCATCAAATAAGCCTCTCACCTCACTTGGCATTGCTTTCAGAATGCATGCAGGTTCATCACTTGATGTGATTGTATGCTTTGAAAGAAACATTGGTAGCTGAACCTTCAAAATATCCCTGTTTATTTCTGGATACTATACAATCACATCATCCATCTGCCCAGTGAGGAGAACATTCTCGATCTCGGTTGGTTAAACCGTTCATTGAACTGAATGCCCAAACTGTCCAACACCTTAAAAAAATCTATTCTATAGTATTCCTCTTGTGTTTTTGGCTTATGCTGATTAGCCCCGCCAGTGAATCTTTTGGCGGAATTTCTTTGATGAGGGATTTGAATAGGTTCAATTCCCATGGAGTCTACCATTGACACTGCCTTCTCAAACACTTTTGCAAACTTTTCCTCACTCCTTTTTTCTTGAAGAGTTGAACTATCATAGTCAACAGCAGCTTGCATGCCTTTAATTGTTTGGAACTGTTTTTGCAAAGATTTGTTTAAGGACTCAAGCTCTCCCAAAACCTATGATGCTACCAGCAGTCCAAGAACAGTATTACCCTTCTAGAAGCAATCTAGGAGACCATTGGCTCTAGTGCCATTTTGAGAACCAACAGAGGCCATTTCCTCCAAACTACACGACACAGCGTCTTACTGGCCAAGAACTGCATCAACAGCTTGACCACGCACTGTCCACCTAGTTGGACACAGAGGTTTAACTGTTTTGGTAGGCCCTTCAGATGTTAGATGGCTAGCCAATACCCCTTTGAATTTCCCTGATTGGTTGCTCAGAGTTCCAAGCTCATGGACCCACTGCAATGTGTAACGTAGTAAGGTAGAGGCAATGCAAGCACTTTGTGTTATAAGTTTAACACAATGTGCACCACAATGCACAAACAAAGCCAATGGCTGTTCTCTCTTCAACACTGCCTGTGCTCCTGAGAATATCCCTGACATATTCACTGCTCCATCGTAAGTCTGACCTCGCAAGACAAAGATTGGAATATTCAATCTCAGAAGCACATCAATAGCTAGCTTAGCCATCTGCTCACCAGTTGTCCCTAGCACCTCATACAATCCCACAAAGACTTCCTGCGGCACAATGTCTTGATCCACTTATCTGAGACATATGGAAACCTGCTCTTTCCCCAGTATATCCTGTGTACCATCCATTATGATTGAAACCTGAAGCACAGACAAGGACCTGATTGTTGAGGCAATTTCCCTCACAATTTTGTTGGCAAATAAAGCTAAGTACTCATTTTGGCACTGTGGACTGATATAATCATGGCAACATTTGAGCCAAGAGGATAAAATAGGGTCCTTGGTTGCAGGGAATTTCACAAGATGGTAAAAATTACCCTCATTAACCTCATGTCCTCGAAAGGCAACTCCCTGCCTTGCTAGATATCTCAAAGAGCCCATGATTTGCTCGAGACAGTGCCTTGCCTCCTCCTGTAATCTAGCCATTGAACTGGATATTTGTGTGTGCACTGGAGTTTGCTCCAGTGCATTGACAGTAATGGCATGATGGTGGGCTTTGCTTCTCTTGTGGCGATTAAACCATTCTACGGCATGTTTCCAATTGTTAAATCCATTAGAGCAAAAAGGCAGGGTCATTTCTTTTCTCTAGGGTGGTCTTTTTAATGGTGTATGCTTTGACACACTCGAAACAAAGAACTTTCTGTAATGTAGGACTATAATGCAGCCATGGATATTGACTAAACCACTTTGCCTGAAACCTTAACTTCTTGTTTCGAAGTTGCTGTACTTTTATGAATTTTGGATCAGGCTGGTATGCCTTACTTCCCAAGTCCAGGACACTGCTACACTGACTTACTTGAGGATCGCCGTTGCTCTCACTGACTGTCTCCTGAAGAGCAAACAAAACATACCCTGGTTTTATCCACACTGATATTCTTTTATACTAGTACCAATTCACTTCACTTTCACATAATAAAACAGGTAGACTATATTTATATTTAATAATTTGCTATTAATCAATAGTAGTATATCTCATCACAGAATCACCTTAAGACCTTCTCTTTAAGACGATCTATCACTTTAAGACCTCACCTGAAGCCCTGAAGGTTCAGCTACTTCTTCCTCAACATTCTCTATGACATCTTCACAAGATGTCTGAGTTTCCTGAGTTTACCTCATCTACTGCACTGTAACTTTCATAACTGCATTACCTCATTTACTGCACTTTAACTTCAATAACTGCACCAACTTCTCTACTGCACTGTAACTCATCTATTGCATAACTGCATCTATTGCATAACTAACTGCATCTACTCATCTATTGCACTATAACTTCAATAACTGCATTAACTCATCTACTGCACTGTGACCTTATTAACCGCATTAACGCATCTACTGCACTGTAACTTCAATAACTGCACTAACTCATCTACTGCACTGTAAATGTATAACTGCATCTACTCATGTATTGCACTATAACTTCAATAACTCATGTACTGCACTGCACCTTTAATAACCGCACCAACTCATGTACTGCACTGTAACTTTAATAGCTAATGTCTGTAACTAATGCACACTCAAGTCACTTGCACTATTGTATAGTCTATATTGTTATCTGTTCATAACCTCCTGTACATTAATGTTCACAGTATATAGCCTTCTGTCTATATTGTTCATAGTACATACCGGCTGTCACATTTTCATAGTACATGGCCATTGTATAGTATTTTACTAATATTGTATTCTGTATTTATTCACACTGTATATCCTGCACTTGCTAATTGCACTTCTGGTTAGACCTTAACTACATTTCGTTACACTCTACTTGTATATGTGTAATGACAATAAAGTTGAATCTAATCTAATCTAATCTAATGTTATTAAATAATGAACTAATGAATCAAATACACACGTATCAGTATGTATTCAACGCATCATGTTTATATTTCAGAGCAAATTAAATATGAAGGGGACATGGTTTTTAAAACTTTTAACATGCATGATTTCCTTTAATTACGCTTTAATAATTCATAGTTCCTAAAGACTTTACCTGAAGCCCTGATGGTCCAGCTACTTCTTCCTCAACATGCTCTATGACATCTTCACAAGATGTCTGAGTTTCCTATATGTAATTAAATGAACTAATGAATAAAATACAAGTGACCGGACCAACAGGGGACTGATGGGCTTTGTGAACATTGAGCACACCTGTTGCTTATCGAAAACAATGTGTTTGGTGTTCAAAGACGAGATCTTGTTTCTCATTCGCTTTATGTGACCATACTTTATTGTTTTATTTTTTGCTGGAAGCACAGGTTTGCAGCCATGGCTGCGTTTTCTGGTGTAAAGGGGGTGGAGACTAGAGACGGGAGGCGGGAACTTAAAAAGAAACACAAGCGCTTTTCTCCTCACATGCAAAAGTAGGCATGTAACGCATGGTATATTAAAAGATGTGTGGTAATTTTTGAGCTGAAACTTCACAGACCCTTTATATTACATTTGTGTAAAACTAGAAAAAAATCACCCCTTTAAATCGTATTAATTCAACCGTTTTCAATTTGTAGCAATGAATAATGAGGTGTCACACAAATCGCAAGTCCAGTACGGTGTACCACAGGGCTCAGTATTGGGGCTTCTTCTCTTCGCATTAGACATGCTACCTCAAGGAGATATATTAAAGCGACACAGAGTTATCTTTCACTGCTATTTCATATGATGTCACTATCAGCAGTGGTGGAAAGTAGCGAATTACAAATACTCAAATTACTGCAATGGAGTAGTTTTTTCTCAAGAATTGTACTTTTTTAAGTAGTTTAAAAACAGTGTACTTACACTTTTGTAAAAAAAATTGCTGTATCGGTACTTTTACTGCACTATTTTCCTCACATTGTCGTCGCTACTTTAAATGTTTAATTTTTATTTGATTGGCTAAGGAGAATAATCAGTCCCGTCACGTGACCCCGTCCACTCAAATCGCGCATGGAAAACTTGCGTCACACAGATTTCAAAACATCCATCCATCCATCCATTTTCTACCGCTTATCCGAACTACCTCGGGTCACGGGGAGCCTGCGCCTATCTCAGGAGTCATCGGGCATCAAGGCAGGATACACCCTGGATGGAGTGCCAACCCATCGCAAGGCACACACACACACTCACGCACTCACACCCTCACACCCTACGGACAATTTTTTCCAGAGATGCCAATCAACCTACCATGCATGTCTTTGGACCAGGGGAGGAAACCGGAGTACCCGGAGGAAACCCCCGAGGCACGGGGAGAACATGCAAACTCCACACACACATAAGTCGGAAGCGGGAATCGAACCCCCAACCCTGGAGGTGTGAGGCGAACGTGCTAACCACTAAGCGATTTCAAAACATCTGCCGCCAATTTAGTTTAATCTTGGAGGACGAATGTGTATGGCAGGCAGGGCGCGTATCAAACGGCAGTTTTGCGCACTTGAAAGTAAATGCGGGAAAGGGACACAAAAAGAAGGCTCGTCCGAGATATGGAAAAATATTTAGTTTCTCTATCACTCCGTTCGCCAAGTTTCATCCAAAGGGCTATATCCTGAGGTTAAATTGTCCATCTCTCAACATCAAGTGCTCTGCCCTTATAAGTGAGTAGGGAATATATGCGATTGGAATGCATGCGAAGCAGTTTTGCAAACCGTCCATTACCATTTATAATGTTGTAAATAACGTTCAGTTTCTTGCACAGTTCGAAAGATTCGCTTAAACAAGACGTCATTACATCGAAAGAAGCCGCAGGGCTTACTTTTATGTCGCCCCTGTCTGTATTTTAACTTTTAAAGAAATGAACCATGAAAAACCATGGACCACAGCTCCAGGTAAAATCTGTATTGTTCTACCTAAGAAATCATGTCACATACATCTGGATTGAGGTTGAGTAATTGATCAACTCCTCTACAGATATGACTGTTAATGCTAATCCAATGCAGTTTAGGTTACAAATGTTTTTCATTTTTTTCATGCAGTATTTGGGGCCATTATTGATTTAATTTCTGCATTGTGGGACCTAGTACACATGGTTGAACAGTGTTGGAAGTGCATAAATGGTTTTAACTGTAATCTGTGCAGAATCTTTGACAAAAAACATTAATTATCTCAGCTGTTTAATCAAAGTGGTGCATTTTTGAAGAAACCTACCCACATCTAAGTAGTGATAAAAAAAACAAATGAAGATATAAGAATATGGTTTCTTCAGAGACTCTGTTCTTTCATTGGACATATTGTTTGTCCATTTTTTACAGAAAATGTACTGTGAGCCATTAAAGTTTGGTGAAATTGTTAAAAAATAATTTTGGAATCAGGAACACATCCAACAACAACTTATGTACTTATTGCATCAAAGAGTGCAGAACAGTACTCTACTCTCAGCTGACTTTTCCATTGTTCCAAGGTTACCACAGCGAGCAGGATGCGGTTCATGCCCACACCTGATGGTAGAGCGGAGTATGGGATGTGGCGACCAGTGTTGCCAACTCTTCAGTAAGGAAAGTAGCTATTGGCTGTGCTAAAAGTCGCTGGATGACATCATCGCATAATTTGCTTAATATCCATGGCATGTGCATGGACGCTGGTTGGCAACTTCAGAAATGGAAAGTAAGAGACAATTGTAAATCATTATAAGAAAAGGGACACAATACGGGACACTCAAAATATTTGTACTGTGTCATAGAATGTAGGATGTCGGCCTGCAGTTAAAAGTTCTTAGACATAATTATATTTGTCTTGCTTAATCTATTTATCTACATATTCTAAAAATACTGTTAATGTCATAAAAAACATGTCATGGCCTGAGTAAATTGTACCATTATAGAATTGTGGCTGCACCGGTAGTGTAGTCATTTAGAAGGTGAAATTACGGTGAAATTACATATATGGGCCAACAAATGGCATGAAGTTTGAAATCATAATAACTGAATGTCTATGAAACGTCAGTCAATAAGGCATTTAACAATGGCACTTAGCCTACAATTTTGAATTAACAGTACACGTAGTACGTTTTTTTATTATATAATAAATACAATGAAAAGAGATAGAAAATAAAAAGAATAGAGCAAGCTAGTGTTAGTTAGTTAACGTTAGTTTGTTTTTTTAAGATTTTTATTTTACTTTTAATGTCACAATTCCAACCCTCCTACTTTATCCGGGCTTGGGACCGGCAGAAGTGACCCAAAACAGACACTCAAGTTTATTTTTTAGGCTTTTTTTCTTCTTTTTTTTTGGTTGGGTTTTTAAACTTCTGTTCCACTTAGGAGCTTATAAACATGAACATTTTAACCATAACATTCTTTACATTTTGAATACAATCCACATTAACAACTCTGGCCCCTAAATTCAGGTAAATAGTTTTTTTTGTGTTTTCTTTCCCCCAGACCCCCCTCCACACATACAAGGCTGAGCAAGCTCACAGAAAGAGTGGTTCTTCATCATTTTGGTCAAGGCTCTCAATGGCAGGTTCAACAACTGAGGGAGCTGACTTAAATGAGTAAGCATCTGATGTGCCATAAAGCTGCAAAACATTGAGGCAGCTGATGCTCATAGCAAGCCTCACCAGACAGCTTCAGCCCATATCTAATGTCCAGGATGGAGTTAAGGGTCTGCAGGGACATCCGATTTCTAAGTTTGCTTTTTACCACACTCATCTGTCCGAATACTCTCTCGACTACAGCATTCGAGTGTGGCAAAGAACAACACAGACACAGCAGCCATGGCAAGTTCTTGAAATGGGTTGATATCAGCTGCATCCCTGAATTTCCTAATCTCCCTCCAGAAGTCCAGTGTGTTTTTGGTCTCATTCCATTTACTTAAATGGATGGCTTGCTATTGCTGGACAATCTTGTCTATCTCTGCAGGGCGTTAACCAAGGAGCTTGGCTATTTTTTCTATTTCTCCAGGGCCTCCACATTTAAAACTGACATGAACTGCAATGCTTTGATGTTGTCCGGCGGTCTCGCCCGCAACTCTTTAGTCCTTCGACAATGGATGAAGCTCCCTAAATGAAGATAACTTAATTTAAGCTCAGCCAATTTGAAATGTTGTGTTAATTTCTCTTGTTTTATAAAGTTCAGTCAATCTATGTCTAAATTAAGACAACTTAACATTTTAAATTGACTTAACTTAAACTAGCAAGGCAGCATGATCACTTGCTTTTTTAACATGTACTTATGAATTTAATTTGTCAAACTTTTTGCCATCCCTCTCTCCTGGCTTTTGCAGCATTTAAAGTATTCCCTGGTGTTTTTATTAAAGACTGAAATTTGTTGAAGCCAAACAACAACTGTTCTTTCTCTGCCGCCGAGACATACTGAACCATGCTCACAGACCAATCAAAGCTTCCTGATTAATGTTTCTACTCACAAACGTGCAATGATCGCAGATAACTCAACCCAGCCAAAATTAGCCAAATTAGGGCATCTAGGATGTAGTAAAGATGTAGTACAAAGAACAGGCCGCAGTGCTGGATCTCGTGTCGTTGTTCCTGTTCTCCATTTTCCTGAAGTGCTTATCATTCTTGTTGGTTTTTGCCCCATCATGTTTTACCCCCTCGTGAGAAGGTTTGGTTTGATGTTTTAAATAATTTTCTGTTGTCGTTTTAGCACCATCATGGGTTTTTGATTTAAATCCATTTTAAGGTTTTCTGTCTGGGTTCTGCCTACCAATCCTTTATTCCACCTGTTGCTCGTCTCTGTTCTGGTACTTTCGTTGTAGCTTGTTAATGATTTTTCATGCCCCACAGCTGTTCCCTCTTGATTTGTCCCCTTATTAAATGCCACTGTGTCTTCTGTCTTGTGCTGGATCATTTTGGAGTGTTTGCTATGTGTCCATGTCACCCGCATTGTCCTGAGGTGTATTCCAGAAAGCAGGGTTAACTTACCGTCAGCTAAACCCTGAACTCTCGGTTGATGTTTTTTCCTTACACCTGAGAAGAGTTAGTTTAATCGACCTCCCAAAAGATACCCATAGTAAACGCTCGCTCAAAGAAACAACATGAAGACGTTCTCAATGTATGACAGTTCAAGTCACCATGGAAACGGCCGGGAAGCTTCAAGTTTTCTGTTGCAAAACACCGTTATAAATCTGAGGGTTTTTTCACAGAAGACTTAAATCTGCATCAGTGTATAAAGTGCGGGATAAAAATCATAAAATTAAATTAAGTTGTGTGTTTATAAAGCTATAAATTAAATATTTTAAATAATTGCAGTATTTTTATACCATACTATTTAAAATATATGCTCATCATGGCTATTTTTGTTACATAAACTGTAGATTTGTTGAGATGTTTCTTACTGTTATTTTAAAGTGTCCATGGTGTTTTACCAAAATTGTCTTGTGTATATGTTTTTGAGCACATTGGTTATTTTGAAGGCAGTATAACACCTCTTTTTTGTTCCTTTTCTGTATGTTCCTTAAAAAATCTACCTTTATTTGGTTTTCTGAAAACTGACTTTGCCTTGTATCAGCTTTATTTGCAACAGTTGCTGATGTTGTCATATTAATGGAGACTCTTTGATCATCATTTTGGAAAAACTTGTGTAATGCTTTTCAGTAGACTACACTATGAATGATAATTAATTTACAGCAGAGGATGAAGGTCTGTTGTGACAGAGGTGGAGGTTTAAAATGTTAGGTCCAGTCATACAGTTGTGTTCAAAATTATTCAACCCCCACTGAAATTGATTGTTTTGGTCGGTTTGACATTGATTATGATCATTCAGTCATCCTGCTTACAATTAAATCAAAGAGGCACGTGTAGGTCAGACAAATAATATAACATTTATAATGAAATAACCACAAATGTCTTTTCTGAGCTCACATCATTATCAGTTTTATTCAACCCCCAAGTGACATTCAATCTTAGTACTTAGTACAACATCCTTTTACAGTTATAACAGCTTTTAAACGTGAAGCATAGCTTGACACAAGTGTCTTGCAGCGATCTACGGGTATCTTCGCCCATTCATCATGGGCAAAAGCCTCCATTTCAGTCACATTCTTAGGCTTGCACACTGCAACTGCTTTCTTTAAGTCCCACCAGAGGTTCTCAATCGGATTTAAGTCTGGTGACTGCGATGGCCACTTCAAAATGTTCCAGCCTTTAATCTGCAACCATGCTCTAGTGGACTTGGAGGTATGCTTGGGATCATTGTCCTGTTGAAAGGTCCAACGTCTTCCAAGCCTCAGGTTTGTGACGGACTGCATCACATTGTCATCCAATATCTCCTGGTACTGAAGAGAATTCATGGTACCTTGCACACGCTGAAGCTTCCCAGTACCTGCAGAAGCAAAACAGCCCCAAAGCATGATTGACCCCCCGCCATGCTTCACAGTAGGCAAGGTGTTCTTTTCTTCATAGGCCTTGTTCTTCCTCCTCCAAACATAGCGTTGATCCATGGGCCCAAACAGTTCTAATTTTGTTTCATCATTCCACAGAACACTATCCCAAAACTTCTGTGGTTTGTCCACCTGATTTTTGGCATACTGCAAGGGGGTGCGCCTGGGAGTTCTGGCATGGAGGCCTTCATTAAGCAGGGTGCGCCGTATTGTCTGAGCAGAAACTTCAGTACCCAAATCTGACAAATCTTTTCTCAGTTCCTCAGCAGTCAAACAGGGACTTTTCTCCACTCTACGCTTCAGGTAGCGCACAGCACTCGAAGTCAGCATCTTCTTTCTGCCACGACCAGGTAGCGTTTCAACAGTGTCCTTTGCCTTGAATTTGCGAATGATGCTTCCTATTGTGCCTCTTGGTATGTTTAACATCTTTGCAATCTTCTTATAGCCATTGCCCTTCCTGTGAAGAGTAATCACCTCTTCTCCTGTCTTCCTGGACCATTCTCTTGACCTCACCATGTTTGTAACCACACCAGTAAATGTCTAGAAGGAGCTGAGTATCACAGTCATTTTAAAGCTGCCTAATTGGTGCTTATTAGGCTTTATTGCTGCTCCCTGATATCCACAGGTGTTTTCAATACCTGATTGAAAACACTTCATTGAACCTCTGTTCTTCAGAGTGGTAGTCTTTAAGGGGTTGAATAATTATGTCAAAGAAGAATTCACCAAAGAAACATTTACTGCTGTATTACAAAACTAATTGATGTCATTTTAGTTGCATATGGTTCTTTAAGAAGTCCTTGTAGGATTTCATTCTGAATACAATTACAAATGTACACTAAATTCCCTAAAACCATTTACAGCATTGGGGGTTGAATAATTTTGAACACAACTGTATGACCATCATCTCTCCAGGGGTTCCAGAGGCCCTTGTGTTAGCAGTTCGCCGTTAAAGACCATATCACCAGAGGAACTTCTGTGACAAAACTATACCAAACGGTCCTTTTCTATAAATATATGTATATATCCTTGTTGTGTGTTGGCCATTCATCTTAAGTTACCTGTAACCAGTAATGATGCAAGTTTTGATTTAGGCTTTGTTGTAATAATCCAATGGAATGATTCACAGCTTGACATAGTTTAAGGCATAGCATGTTATCTATTTAACTAGTCCTCTCCTAATTCCCTATCTGATGAGCTATGTTATAAAACTATAGCATGCATCATACTAAACTGATCAAAATTATAAACACCACGCTTTAGTATTGCACCCATCTTTCATGAGCTGAACTCAAAGATCGAAGACTTTTTCTATTTACACAAAAGGCCTATTTCTCTCAACTATTGTTCACTAATCTGTCTAAATCTTTGTTACTGAGCACTTCTCCTTTGCTGAGATAATCCATCCACCTCTAGATGCTAATTGCTAATGTTTGACAAAAAAAATGTTCAACTCTGTAAATAATATTTTTCCAATAGATAATACATCAAAAGATAATCGGACAGATTTCTCCCCTTCCGACGGTCCTAGGCCTAAATCCAGATAATCTTAAATAGCTCTAAGGATTATTTTATCAGATTTCCCTGTGGTGTGATGTGTCGCCAAACAAAGTAAAGTGGATGTGGACATCATAGATAGAGGCTCAGCTTGTTGATTTGTGGCAAAACCACAAGTGTTTATACAATGTGTTTGGTAAAACATACCTCAGCAGAATTGACAAGGAGAAGAGCTGGTCATTTAATCTTTTCGGACTCCAGAGCTTGGACAGTTTCACGAAATAAACAAGAAAGCGCTATATATAATTTGTTTTAAAGTTGCTCATCAGAATGTTTTAAAATGTTCCGACCAGACTTTAAAGCATCCTGGAGGAGTCTGTACAAATCTCCCACTAAGAAATGTACAGCAGATCTGCAGTGGAGCCTTATTCATGATGCTATAGCTACATAAAGACACGTGGCGCATCTGAATCCAGCAGTGGGAAGGGAATGTCCTTTCTGTGGGATCGAAGAGACGGTTGACCATTTATTTATTAATTGTTCAAGGTTAAGTAATCAATTTATCGTTTTGAGAATCTAGGTGAAATGTTTTCCGTTGGGGGTTTTATTAGTGTTAAGTTTTTGATGAAAGAAAAAAAAAAGTCTGTTAAACTTTTTGTTGGGTGTGGTCTATATGGCAATATGGAAGACTCGGAAAAGCAAGTTATTGGGTGAAGGTTCATTTGATGCAGAATGTGTTTTTAAGGCAATGGTGGCTGCCAGAATTGAAATTGAGCATGAGTATTTCAAAATGGAAAATTACTTATGAATTTTTTTGAGAAATTTGGTGCGTGGGAAGCGTTTTGTGTGAAATATATAAAATTGAAATGGTGGTTTTAAATATTAAAGAATAAGGATTGTTTATATATATATATATATATATATATATATGTTTAATGCACCTAATACTGGGACGTGCTTTTAATTTTGTTGGTAATATGGTTACTTAAGAACAATGTGAAAAGGACAATGTTTTAATAAAGTTGTGTTTAAGCCTCTCCCTACGTAAGGACTGCCCATACACGGTGTTCTCTTTGACAAAATTACTTTGTACCGCTGTGAGCTCTATCCCGAACAGACGAAAGACGTTGCTGTATACCTTTCCGAACGACACAACAAGAAAAACGACAGGAAGTTCCACTTGATCTGCTGTCTGATCAAAGGACGGAAAATAACGCCAGGATTAAATTGCCCCATTCCCGGGTGCACCATGGCGGAGGCGGCTTGGCCCGACAGTGTGTACGACCGCGTATACAAGCTCGATAGACACGAGAAGCAACGTTTCATCTACATGGCCCACCGAAACGGTATCATAGCAAATCTATGGATCTAATGATCAGGAGCGCTAAATTGGCTAAGGTTGCCTCATGATACACCCCTGGTGTACCTACATGCTTGTGATGGCCTAAACATCACAAGCCCACCCACAACCATTCCGATACTGCAGAAAAGTTCCTGAATAAAAGCTGTGCAGAAACAGCCACGTGTCAAAAGACAACTCAGAGCTCTGAATCTTCAAATACGCCTCGGCGGGGAACTGATGTCGAGCCCGGCGGAGGCGAGGATAGGCTGGACGACCCTCTGGCATGGTTCGGTTGACGAACGGGAACCGAGAGAGGGAGACGTCGACCCCGCTTTTTGTGTTTGAAAAGCTTTATGTTGTAGGGAATTTGGGGGTTTACCGTTGTACTTTACATACAGAATTTAGCAAAAGGATTTTAAGAGTTTCTGTGGGATGTTTCTCCCATCTAGTGTAGCTCTGATCACTCAGTGGACCCCAGACCTCACTTCCATACAGTGCTATGGGGTATATTATACTGTCAAAGAATTTACATCATATTTTAATGGGTAAATCAATATTCTGTATTTTTTCTTAATAGCATGAATAGTTTGCAAAGCTTTATCTTTGAGCGTTTACTGCCATGCCGAGACCTTCTGAAGCGGTGATGATCAAGCCAAGGTTAGTGAATTGCATTGTGTGTTGTAGGGTGTAATGCCGAGACTAAACTGATATTTGTGTTCCTGACATCTGGGCTGTTTCTGAAAGACAAACCAGTGGCATCTTGTATTGCCTGCACACAAAGGCTTCAAATCACTTTCCCTATCATTCTCCTTCTCAACTCCTTCCTAGTAGAAAATTCTTCCTAATTTGGTCTGGTCAATCACATCTCTCACAACATTTAGAACCCATCTCTTCTGTCAATACTTGTCAGACAAATAAAAAAACACTAACCCTCTCTCTTTCTCTCAACAGGTAGTGGTCTAGCTTTCATCTTTGTAAGTCGCTTTGGAAAGAAGCTTCTACTAAATGTAAATGTTGGTCTTTTTGAGGTTTACTGCCAGGGCCCAGTTCTGGCAGTAATACTCAAGCAGATCTAGAGTAAGTGATTCGGTAGACTGTTCCAATTGCTCTTTCAATCCATTTATGTAGATGTGAAAAGTGCTGGACTCGGGCTACAACCCTGATGCACTCCTCTCTTCTGGGTAAAAAAGTCTGTATGTTTTTTGCCAATTCGTATTGCAGATTTGTTATTTGAATAGATTGATTTTATAATATCATAGAGTTAACCACCTACACCATTTTGTAACAGTTTAAAATATAATCCATCGTGCCAAATAATATCACATGCTTTTTTTAATCGACAAAGCATGGGACATTTTTGGTATATTTAACGTGTCTATCACTGAGTGCTTGTAGGGTATAGATGTGGTCAGTGGTTCTATGATTATCTGGCATGGGCTCAGGACATTGTGTTCACTAAGAATGTAGATAATCGTGTATTTTAGAATACTGAATACTTATTTCCCCAAAATACTACTTGCACAAATGCCTCTAAAATGATTAGCATCTCAATTATTTCCACTCGTATGTATGGGTGTGTGATGGCTCAGTGAGTGGTTGTGTGTTGTTCACGAGTAACAGGCTGATTGCTGGAGGGTGTGGCTTTACACCTGAATGTAATCATGGCACTTTAAAAGACACCGGGTTAAACAGAGACGGGAGAGAGTGTTACTCGCTGGTGTTGCTGCTTGTTGAGGCTACCGGAGAGCTGACAGGATGTGTAGGTTACGGGAGACGCACAGCCTCGTCTGAGTCATCATCATGTGATCCATTTTTCCTATTATGTTTTGATTTGGACCTTTAGTTGTTTATGTTTGGTTGAACTGATGTCATTTGAACTTGCTACTGACATTTACATGCTGACATACATTGCACTGATCACTTGCATTTCATATTTCTTACTCAAGTTAAATAAATCTCATTATTTGTGCAGTGGTTGTGTGGCGTCTCCCTTACTTTGTTGTGATCTAAGAATTAGATCGTAACAGGGTGTTATAAATTCTTGGCTCCAGATGTCAATAAAGTGGCCTGAATGAAGGATGAGGTTAAATAATCAGAGCACAGCCGTCTGCAGCTCAGGTGTGCTGTGTTTCAGCATTTCGCCTAGAATATTCCTGAACACAAGAATTTTTAGGCTTTTAAGTTTATTGGTCAATTCCCTGTAAGTCCAGTGGGTTTTGATTATTTTTTATTGTGTTTTCATATATTTGTTGATATGATTATAATTTCCATTAATTTCTTTTGGTGGAATTTCTTTATATACATTTTCAAAATATTCTGTCCAGGTGTCTCCATCTTAGATTGGTAAATCTTGTGTTTTGTTGTGCTCAGAAACGTCAATAAACCAGAATCAGTTCTGGGATATGTGGAATAATCTATTTCATCAAAGCTATTAGTGTTGCTTTTTCATTCTTATCGTTTCTATATATTCTTTTAATTTCAAGCAGATTTCAGTTCTTAGTTTTGTGTTGTAAGGCTCTTTATGTTACAGGTTCGATAATTTTCTGAGTTGTTTTCTAAATGTTTTGCATTCTGATTCAAGTCACTTTTCATCTTTTGGCGTTTTCTTAAAATTATTGTTTCCTTGTTTTACAAGGCAGTTTTACATGCTGCTTTTTGAAATACGTGATTGATTTAATTTGTAGCCAATTGGATGTCATCTTTAGTTGTTTCAAATGTTTTATCAATAAATGTATTGATGAGTTTTTTCAGCTCTTCAGATTCAAGGACTTGAATAAATGTGGTGCTGTCTGAAGCCCATCTGTATGTCTGCTGGATGTGAAACATTTTCCAGGTCTGCGGTGTGTTTGGTGTGTGATCAGTCAGTGCATAATATGTGTGTTAGTTTGGTTATGGTCAGATAGAAGAGTTTGTTGTTTGGGTCGGATGGGGTCGATGTCAGAGATGGCATAGTCAACAACACTAGCTCCATGACCTGAACAACAAGTGGACCTCCCTTATGAGTCTCCTCTGATCCTGACATTCAGTATGTACAGACCTGAGGCTCCACACAGCTGTCATTCTTTACCCGTTTTGTTTATGGTTTGGTCAAGGTTGTTTCTTGGTGGGATTTTTTTTAGTGAGATTCAAGGGGTTTTGGCCAAAGACATGTTTTTTGACATCTGGATCAGTGTTATCAGGTTCAGATTCAGTTCTTGCATTAATATCTCCACACATCAGCACATGTCCCTGAGCCTGAAAATGGCAGATTTCTGTGAGGATGTTGTTTAGATATTCTTCATCATGGTTAGGGGACTCCGCAGTAGGAATGTAGAGTGAACTGAGATACATGTCAGTGGCTAAAAAGGCTAATTTGATTGTTTAGTTTTAACCAACAAGGATATTTTCCAACTGTTATAACAGAAATGTGTCCTCAGATTCTCTTTGAACCACATGTGACAGGAAGGGGAACGACAAATATGCAAAATTGATAATCAATGGCCCCAAAGGGGACTTTTATTATTCTCCCGGTGGGGAGACAGAGGAAAAGCAGGAAGTTTTGGAGCATCGTAGAGTCGCAGAGGATCTTACGCCAGGGTAAGCGCTTTGAGAGTCTATGTGTTCATTGGCTGGCCGGGATCTGGTCTGCAGCTTCTGAAGTCCGTCCGTCCGTCCGTGCGTGCGTGCTCGCGGATTCCTCTTATTCCTCTTATTCGTCTTATTCCTCTGAGCCTGTAAACACAAATGAGACAGGTTAGTTTCTCCTCTGGTTGGGGCGATCTGGCTCATCCTCCTCTGACTTCTTCCTGCTTTTGTAGCCGCTGTGAGTGTGTCCTTCAATGATCGTAAGGTGCGCCTTGTTAATTTCCTCCGTCTCCATGGCGACGCTGATTGTGCACCGGGTGACTCGTCACACACACTAAAATTCCTCCTGAATCTCGTCCGCGATGGACTGTACTTCACTTAACTGAGGGCACAATTATTTCATTGTAGCCTGAGGGACAATAGGTAAGAACATTATTTCCACACCATGTTACAGTGAGAAAAATGATGTCAGCATTAGTAATATTGTACAGAAATTCTGGGTCTGTGCTTTTAGAACAAAATGTCGAAGAATGAAGACCCTGAATATTCCAACAATTTATAAGAACTGAGATAAACTTAAAGATAAACTCTTAGAGATAAACCTATTTGGAAAGACTGAGAGAAATTAATATATGCTAATTTATTGTGTGTGCATATTAAACAGCAATTCGTCTCATTAACCTGTCCCCACACCCTACACCTGATGTAAGCATGTGTGCATATTATAACATCTACCCTAACCCAAACCTTAAACCTATTATTTTAATTATTATTGTTTCCTCTTCAGTTATGTTTAAAAATGGCTGCTCTCCACCCAGGTGCACACAAACGTTGGCGTATCATATGCACGCAAAATCAACTTCGGCGCACTTATTACACGATAATGCAACAGCGTGTTATTTATACACAATTGATGAGACCGGGTTGGTTTATGAAGCATCTCTTTAATCTGTGTCAGTTCATTGGCTGGTGTTAAGGGCGGTGGGTGGAGCCACAGCTTCAGCATTGCTCTATGGTCGGGGTTGTGAGGGTCTGTCTTGTTATGGGGATGGTTTTTGGTTTCTTTCTATCAGTGGCTTGATTAAAGGCAGGTGAATGTGAGTTTAGTGACTGCAGTTAACAGGTGAGCATGAAGCCATAGGTGGGTGTAGTCGGGAGGGTTGGTTGGCGATGTGAAGAGCTTGTACAGCTGATGTCCTTTCTCACTGAGGTCAGAGAGCTGTGTCTGGGGACGTAGGGGTGGATGGGCCGGTAGTGTTCAGGGTTTGGTAGCAGGTGTTTCGGCTCAAACCTGCATCCTTTAAGCTCTTTGCACAAAACCAACCGTGTTCAACATGGATAGAGGGAGTTCTGTATGTTTTTCAGGAAAATAATTATTGCAAATATCAGTAACCCAAAAATGTATTTCAGCCACTGAGTAATACTGTTTCTGCTGTCTACACAACAGAGAAGTGTTTCAGAAACACTGCTGATTGAGTTAATGCACAAGTTAAACCACTTTATAAAACACACAGTTACTGTAGTATTGTAAGGTAAATATTACAGTAATGTAACATATGATGTGTCTGTATAATGTGTATGTGCCCCCACAGTGGATGAAAATATCCTGCCTTATATGAGTTATCATTTAGTTGACCTTTATTAATGAGGATGAGGCACATGAAGAGTAATGATCTGTGCGCTCTGACAGAGTTAAAGAGATAAATGTACTGTAGGCTTCTATTTAATATGACAGACGTGTGAATGTGAGGATTATATTTCACGTCACTTGTGTCTCTGTTATTGCAGGACATTTCACAACCTTCCCCAGAAACTGAAGTGTCTGCCTCGATTACAGAAGAAATGTGAACAAAATACACTAGAGGAGCTGATTCTAAATAAAGAAGGCCAAATAAACAAATGCCAGTTTGTGAATTTAGTAGTTGAAGTGTATATTTAAAAATCTGATGGTCATCTCATCCCTGACTCTGGTTTGACTGAGGGCCGTGTAGAAGTTGTTCTGTGGTCATACATACTGTTAGCCCTGTCTCACACCAAGTTTGTATTAGGAAAGGCGCATCTCTAATGAAACTAAAACAAATGAAGATCATTTTAGATGTTTAATTATAACTTGGAGCATTGGTATCGTGAGACGAGGGCAACGTATTTATTTTTCATGAAAATCTCAAATTTGTATAAAATACATATTTTTCCTGTAGATTTGAGCAGGCCAAAGCCTGAAGACAATACATCCCCCATCCCACACATGTGGGTGTAAAACAGCCTAACAAATAAGCAACCTAACCCCTGAGAGCAATGGGGTTTTAACAATGTATGCAACAAAATGTGTAACATCTACATTTCAATAAAAGCAGAAGAAACTATGTAAAACAACAAATAGGCTCTTTCAATAAATATGTGTTCTAAATGTAGTCTCCTGCCAGGGAACCTGGTTCTTCAATTTGTCTCATCATTTTTTTTCTGTGAGTTTTCGGTCAAAATGATTCCTAACACTATGACCGCAATCGCTTCCAGCCTGTCATCCGCCATGTTTCTTGTGAAGTCACGAGATATTTTGCGAGGTTTCCCGTGTCTGGGATTCTGGATACCTGTTTGAGAGTCGAGACATTTGAACACAGTGAAGAATATGCATTCTATCATTAGAAAATATTATTTGGCATTTGATTATATCTGTATCTGAAAACCATTAACCCTAAAAACCTAAAGCAATGTTTTATGTCTTCTGTTTATTTATATTATGTGCTACAGCTTGTCATTTTTATTGTTTTGTTCATTTGTTCTTATTAACTGACTGCATGCGGTGTAAAACAGCTGTGGCGACCCCTGAAAATGTGAGCAACCAAAACAAGAGAGATAGTTCTTAACTGACTGTTTACTTGTCTTTAATAACATTTGAATAGTTTTTGCTGTGGTATTAGATGGTATCTAATTTTGGCATAGGCGTAATTTGCCTATCCCCATTCCCCAGCACTTTTTGGAAGAAATTGAGAAATGTTTGTCGAAGGTGTGTATTGTTTCATGGCCATTAATATTTAAAATGCGTGGAAAACACAGGATGCCATCTCCCGTTGCTCACACTCATAAGTTATATTTGTGGAAGACAGAGAGCTGCAAACTCAGGAATGCTACCAGTGTAAAAGTGCATCATCCAGACTCGTGGTGATTGCTTATGCATCCAGTGTCCAAGCACAATAACACGTTAACCAATGAACAAGTGACATTTTAAGTCATGGGAATAAACTGATTTTAAGTGTAGTGCACCGCAACAAGTGACCTTCCCAAAATGACAGTTTGGGAACCACAAACTGTGATAGCTGGAGTCAAAAAGTGGAGTATATAGCCAATGGACTGCCCACTATATGATAAATATTCCCAACGAGTTATTACAGAAAAAAACATTTTTGTCATCTCTGTCCCCACCACTTTTCAAAATAAAGTTATGCCACTGAATTTTGGTGTCATAGAAGTTTGATAATCAGAAAACAAGATTACATGATGGGTCAAAAACAACGATACCAACAATTATTTTATATTTTGTGACAGGGCCTTAAGGATAATAGTGTCTGACACTTAAAACCCTTTAGGATTTGTTCATACCAAAAGTGTGTTTACATAAAACTTTTGTGTTGTGTTGCTTACTGACCTACACTCATCTCTGTTTATCATTAATAAAACTGCATCATTCTCTAACTCATCTCTAGCGTTTTGTTCAGAAATCTGGTGGTGCCAGCAGCAATTGAAATTGAAAAAGAATTGCACACTTTACTTTGCCCCTCTCTGCAAATTTTGCCACCAATGTTGCCCATGCTTCCGCCACTGTGTGCCAGACAAGTCATGTGTTTGGCATTGGAAAGAGTCAACAGAAAATTGTGAAAAAAGCTTTTTAAGTGTAATTTGCAGAATCTGTGACAAAAGCACATACTTCATTGAAGCTGATGTTGTTGGAGTTACTCTGTACATTTACATTCAGATTACATCAAACTAAACAATCTGCCTTTTTCAGCAAAGTGTCCTCCTTTTTGGTGTTATGGAAAGGGCCACGCTAGGATATACGTCACCTAGTTCTCACCTCAACCCGGAAGTCATTATGAAATGGCGCTGTTGTAATATCAATAAATACTTGTAATGTTTTAATGCTACTAAAGCTTTTTGTTGAAATGTTATTAAGTGCCTTTAATGCTACTAAATCCAGACATTGCTTCCAGATTTGTATATAGAACGTAAACATTATAATAGTTAGCAGTGCACAATAATTCAAACATCAAATATTTTTTTTTATAAAAATGAAAAAATGTAAACAGAAATAATTTAGGAATTGTATATTTAAAGCAAAATAACATATGAAATATCCACAGTAAAATGTTGAATAATTTCCAGAATGAAATTTTAATTGTTTTGAGGAAAAAACACAAACTATATTTACAAAACACATCAACTGCTAGTAACCGTAAATAATCATCAACAAACGTTCTTCTTCTTCTCCTTTTCTTTTAATGGTGGGTGGCAAGCAACATGTTTATCTGTAGCTTTATCGTCACCTACGGTACAGGGGTGTGTTAAATCAGCGTTTTCAGTACTTCGGTGGATCATATAAAAAACGGATTATTAAAAAATGTATTTTAAAGAAATTCATGCAACATCAGTTAACATTGGCGAGAGATTAATATTGATCGTTAAAAATATATAAATCCATCATGTTTATTCATCCTTTTTGCGAAATTTCACGGAAGCCAAATACTTTGTGCTTGAAATGCACGTTAAAACCGCGTCAGTCTGCAAGTAGTGTAGGGATGCGGAGTTAAAATTTCCCGAGCTAAAGATCTATCTTCGGAGAGCTCAGTGATGCCATTTATAAGGTGGAGGGGACATATATATATGTATACAGATAAACTCCAAATGGACCCCTCTCAAATATTTCCAACTACACGACAGAATGGAGAGATGTACACTTCAGTATAATGATAGTGAGGTGTTATCCACAAGAGGGTTTCTTCAGCTGAAATACACCCTTACTGTTCATAATTTTTCTCCTTAGCTTTTGCAAGACGGTTCAACATAAAACCGTTACGAAGTCATCAGAACTGATTAGACATATTCAATGACAAGAGGACTAACCATAAAGAGCAACTGTGAAATACAGCCAGAAAGAAATGCAGAGAAACACTACTGATGCAGAAGAGACACATGATGTAAGGTGAATATACAAGTATGGAAGTACAAGTAAAGAGAATGTGTGTGATGTCATAGAGAAACCTGTAGCAAAACTTCACTTTTGCTCTTTCCCACAGACAATACACGATGCGTACAGCTCTCTGACAGGACAACAGTTAATACCACTTAATTACAGACGTTTAATCATGGGCAGCTGTGTGTTACAGATTATCTGTGAGTTTGTTGCTTGTGTAATACTGCTATCTCTTCATGTAAGTGGAAACACAAATGGTGAGTAGGCTATTAACTTTATTAAGTAGTCAGTGCGACTGCTGTTAAATGTGATTCCTAAGTATCATTATGTGCTTAACATACAGTGTTTGCCAAACAACATATTTATTGAACCTGACATGTTGAAGCATTTGTTCAGCTTTATAACACCAGGAGTATAATGCATTTAACCACTATACTGAGCAATATTTAGAGAACTATGTTCTTTTTTAAGATTTTTTAACTTTTTTCTTAGGGTCTGAGCACTTATGCCTCACATCTATCAAAGTGCCACGAAACACACATATAAGAGCTCCTGTTATGACCGAGTTAAAGATAAACTGTACTGTAATTATACACAAATGTCAGGGGAACCCAAAGATCTCATTTTGCAAAATCTATGGAAATGATTGTAAAGCCGTCGATCAATCAAACCACATAAAAACTATGTGGAGGAATTTCGCACAGCAGGAAGGGATGTTATTCCTGACGTTTCTGAACATATCTATGGATGATGCAGGTTTATACAGATGTAAAAGCCAGAACTCTGTAAGTCATCACATAAATGTCACGGTGACCGGTAAGTAAAAAAAATATATTTCAAAAGTAGACATTTTGCTAAATGTAATATTCAAAATTGTAATATTCAGATTTGTTTTTGCATTACTTGGAGATGTTTTTTTAGCAAATAAGGATAATTCAGTTTCTGGGAATCAAAGCAGCACAAGTAAGTAGCTACTTTTTTTGATAAATTGTTGTAAAAAAAAGTAATATAATTGTTAATGCTATTTTGGACAATCTTTGTGCATGTTGAAGAAGGGTTATTCAGTCAATATAGATATGGTAATTTTAACCATTTAATTTTAGGTAATGAGATAAATAAAATGGAGGTTCTGCAGTGGTTTTGGCCAAAAGTGTCTCTCTTAGTAGGGCTGGTGGTCACAGTAATCACGGTTTCATTATCTATCATCAGATGCCAAGGTGAGTGATTCAGAAGTTTTAACTTAACTAAACATTTTGGTTTATTTGAAAAGAAAACTGTACACTTGCTCCGAATTGATGATCCTGCCCAATTTCTTTATAGGGGGAAAATCAGCAAGAAAAGATACAACAACCACAGTTCAGGTATCTTTTGTTTGAATTTTGATCTGTGTAAATGTTTTATTGTAAAAAAATTCTAACGTAGGTAAATGGTTCCTTTTCCCTTTCACAGTACATGGAAACACAAAGAAGTGATCTGACTACTCCGTCTCCTCCTCATCACAACATCCACCCCTCAGCCTGACTGACCTCGGCTTATGACACGCCACCTGTCAGAGCAGGACCGTCCATCAGATGAAAGACTCTCAAAAAAAGTTTGACAGACCTGAGTAAAAAGAGAATCCTCTTGTGTATCCTCAGAGCCTTCATAATATACATGATATATATTTCACAGAAGTCAAATACTTTGTGCTTGAAATGCACGTTAAGACAGCGTCAGTCTGTAAGAAAATTTCCTGAGTTAAAGTTAGAACTTCGGAGAGCTCAGCGACGCCATTTTGCCCCTTCAGGTGAAAAATTTACTGAGATACTTTAAAAGGGAGTTCTCAGAAACATGCCAGTTTAAAGAAATCTAAAACTAAAACCTTTGGACTGGACATCTCTGTGGCAGCTGCCATTCTGTCATTGGTCTTTAGGATTACAAACGAAATTGAAAATATAAAAAGTCATCATCATCGAGAATATTGTGTAGATTGTGGACAAAATTTAAACCACCAGTAAATTACACCATTTTCTTAACCATTTTATCACTTTTACAATGATTTCATAGCAGCTATAGTAGCTATTTTTCTTTATTGCTTCAAATCCTCAAGATTCTTATGATTAAGCATTGAATAAAGCTTTGAAATTATCATATTTCAGTTTTATCAGTGATATGCTATAAGGGTTAAAAATACTTTTCAGATTTTAAGTAGAACATTTAATGAATCAGAAATGTACTGGTACTCTGTCCAGCACTCTTATGGGTATATACTATGTAATCGGTGTCTAGGTCGTATTTTTTATGTCTACAAAGTGCAGACTGAGAAGCCCACAAGAGCACAACATGTTTCTTGTATAAAGAGGTGGGTGGGGGGTTAGGGGGATTACAATTTACCAGATATGATGGTGGGATTATATTTTCCCTACTATGGCAGCAAATAGAGGATGAAATCTGTTTGGTAACTGACATTCTTCTAAATATCTTCACGTTCAGCAGAACAAAGAAATGTATACAGTTTCTTTTGTTTGAAAGCTGAGACTATGTTCTTTGTTTGTCCATAAATTAATTACAGAAAATGTACTGTGAGTCATCAAAATTTCATGAAAATTTAACTTTTATTAAAAAGGCTAGCGGGGAAAGAATTAAACTCTCTACTGCCAGACAGGCTTCACCTGAGAACTCTGCTTGTGACTCATTCCTATAAAGGGAATTTCCAAAAATTGTTTTAATCATATACCTTTAGACAAGTCAGTTTGAGAACTGGATCAGATAAACACTTTCTTTTCTTCCCACAATTTTCTGTGCCTTTGATCGAACAAAAGCAAAACAGTTCTCATGAAAAAGGCCTGGTAATAAAGCCACATTTTACAACAAAATGGGATTAAATAGATTTTTATGTTTGTTGAATGCTTTTTGTGAATCATTTTCTGAAAAACTGGTGTAATCATTCATGTAAAATTATTAAATTAAATCAATGAACAACTTGTAACCTTGTGACCGAGTTATTGACATATTCTTATTATGTGACAGCTTATTTACATTGTGATGTTTTTTTTTTCTTTACGTTGTGTACATTTTGGAACATTTTTAATACAAAGTAAAAAGCTTAAAACTCATCTTGTAGAGGAATTATCTTTTAAATCTCTTAAAATGGGAGGTTTTTATTGTTAATTTGTTTGATAACTGTACACACAATATTTTCATTTCCTCTCAATTTGATTCTACTAGAAGCAAAGGTTAATTCTCTGTTCCCAACAGCAGGTCTGTATACCATTTCACGGTCCTGATGATCTTACACTAGTCAAGTTTTGTACCAACATGTTTCTCTTCTGCTTTAAAAATGCATTTGGGCTTTTTTATTACACGTACATTTGTTTTTGATATATTTGATTACAGAGCAAAGTGTAGGATGACAGGATCACAGTGAAGGTTAGACATGAACCAGCATCCCCATAAGACCATTCTTTCCTGTGTGTAAAA
The DNA here is from genome assembly GCF_015846415.1 of Triplophysa dalaica. NCBI lineage: Eukaryota > Metazoa > Chordata > Actinopteri > Cypriniformes > Nemacheilidae > Triplophysa > Triplophysa dalaica. The sequence continues at coordinate 21,038,392 of NC_079559.1, forward strand.
AGCCGATGCACCAATATTCTTATCCTACAACATCTTCTTTTAAGTGTAAAAGATCAAAGATTTAGATGCTACCATCTAGAAAAAGAGATTCAGCACACATCACACCATGATCCTGAAAAATACTATCAAACCCATGCTGACAATGAAGAAAAAGTGAAGGAATAATCGCAATAATAAATAACATTTCTGCACCTGCATTTTCAGTAAAGTAAGTTTGTTAAAGGGGAGGTATGGAACATCACGAGTAGCTCAGTGTGAAATGTGGTGTTCATTATTTCCTGTATGAGTGGAACACAAACGGTGGAAACCTCTGATGCAAAAACATGCCTGCCATATGCAGTAGTAAACAATGCAAACACAATATGTGACTGACAATACTGTCGCTCAGTATTAACAAAAGACAATTACTTTATTATTTCAGATCAACCTTTACAATACACATGTATACGGAAAAGGAGGTGAAAATGGACATTTTATGATGACATGTTGGTTAAATTTATTAAGATAAAGTGACTTCCCTCTCGTGGGAAAGTAACATCAAATGTTACTTTATTCCAAACATCACAACAAAAACCTGGTACCAAAGGCCAATGATAAACTCTGATAAACACAAACCTCAGTAAAGTTAATAGTCTGTTAATGTTTTTATATGCTTCTTGGCTTTTCTGCTGTTACACAATGACAGAGATGGAACTATCAGATCATACAGGTTTGCTTGGATTTTTGCCTTTAGGAATATAACCCAGTGTGGCATATATTTGTACTCAAAAAGACACTCTATAATAAATAATGCATCTTATTAGAGTGATTAAATATTTGTTTTTATGTAGTACTGAATATCAGTTATATTAGAAGACGTTGACTTGTTTAGTCAGGATGAACATCTGGGCATAACAGCACTTTCTTTCTTCTGTCTTTCAAAAGAAAGGGAGGATTGGAGCATCTACACCTGAATTGTGAGACAGGCTGTCAATACTTCCAAGCTGTTTATAAAATATACCTTAGGTTGAGTCTTGAGAGCCCCAAATCCCTTTTTATTCCAGTTAAAACCTTTTACTGTCTCCCATGAGATTTCATTACTTAAAACATCTGTGAATGAATGTAAATTACATAAAATATAGATAAAGAAAACATACAATACACAGTTTTCGTGTGACCTCATGAATGCCTGTTGGAAGGCAAGATCATAGAATGTACACACCTGGCCCAAAGGTAACTTCTGGTCTGTGATTGGTTATAATATAACAATTTATTTTGTAGTTAATTAATATTAATATTAAACAAACCGTGCAAATGACCGCTCTACTTGTAAACTGGGAGGAGGGTTTGGGACAGGAACAGACATTGTGTGACAGCTTCAAAAAACAGTGCCATTAGGTCACTTATTTCACCACTTATGTTGTTTTGAAAGGGATTTGACGTATATATTTCTTTCTAACCTTACAAGCACTTTAAATGATAATTTAAAACCCTCTCTTAACAATGATTTCCTATTGCTGATGGTAATTTAAAAGCCACCGGTCATGACAAAAAATGAGATTAGGAGGTCTTCTTGCAAAAGACAGGAAGTGGTAGCTCCTTGTACTTCCTGTGGTTCTGTAAATAAATGTGGCTGTGTGAAGACATACTTTGCATTTGGCTTAAGTTGCACAAGATGTTTCTGTTCCTTTCCTGATATATTTCATCTGACAGTACAAGTGACCTTGGGACTATTGACGAAGCGCTGCAGTACATTGTGATGCTGACCTTTCTGAAACAACAGAATTCAAACAGAAATTCTCAGAGAATAAACATAAAACCTATTTGTGGATAGAACTCACTTAAAGGGTATAGTGTCAGTAGCCGAACCGATCTCATCCCCCATTGACTCCCATAGTATCCATATACCCTACTATGGCAGTAAATGGGGGATGAGATCTGTTTGGTTACTGACATTCCTCCAAATATCTTCCTCTGTGTTCAACCGGACACAAAATATTTTTACAGGTTTGGGACTCAAGGTGGATTTAATGATGACAGAATTTTCACTTTTGGGGGGAACTGTCCCTTTAAATGCACTGTAAGAAAACATTGTGTATAACAATGATACTTAGTTTTTGTTGTTTACTTCTCTTGTGTTTATTTTATTTACAATATTCTTTATAGCTACCGCAAACATGAAATGCCCTTTTCCTTTCTAACCTCTCTGATGAGCACTTGATTCTAAAAGAGGACAGTAGAGGAAATGAAAGCATGTAGAAGGTCCTGACAGACAAACAACAAGTCGAGTCTGAATAAATTTTTCGGCCTCTCTAACTTTCTTCTGGTTATTCATGTAGGTTTGCTGTTCATCGTCTGCTCTGTGAAAGGTTTCTGTGGGCAGGCCGGTATTTAAAAGGTTATTTCAACCAAAAAATAAAAGTTATTCACTCTCTACAGTTGTTCCAAACAATTCAATTCTTTCTTTGGTTGAACACAGAGTAAGATATTTAGACAAATGCTTGAAACCAGTTCTTGGACTCTATTGACTACCATAGTAGGAAAAATGACAATTAGTCAAAAGAGCCACAGAACTGTTTGCTGTCCTACATTCTTCACAATATCTTCTGTGTTCAACAGAACAAAAAATATATAAAGTTTTTCCTACGATAGTACTCAATGGGGTCCAAGAACTGTTTGGTTATAAGCATCCTTGAGTAAATGAAAGAATTTTTATTTTTGGGTGAACTATCCCTTTAACTCTGAGTCTTTAACTCAGCCTTACTTTAAAAAAAAACGTACATTTACCCATTACTAATCTGATATCTGATGTGATAAGACGGAACTGAATAAATTAACTTAATCATAATATTTCTTTTCTTTACATTGTGTACATTTTGGAACCTTTTTAGAAAACAAAAACGTTTTATGTTCAAATTCAACGGCTTAAAACTCATATTGTAGCTGATTTTTAAATCAATTTAAAACTTTTAAATCTCTTAAAATGGGACTTTTCTTCTGCTTTAATGGTTTATTTGTTTGCTTACTGTACACACAGTATTTTCCTTTCCTCTCAATTTGTTTCTTCTAGAACTATTTTTTTGCCGTCAACAAAATGTATTTAAAAAAACTTACAAAACATGCAAATATGAATATAATCTAGCATTCTGTTTTGTTTAAAAAGGATAGTCTTTTTAACTTAACATGTGTGGAATTGTATAATATTTCTGTAAGGGTATAAAATTACTTTGCAGGCCATGTAAAACTTAAGTCAGATAAATTAAATATTTAGTATAAATTATTGTCAATTACAATGATTCTAACTGAGAAATGTGTATTTATAAAATTATAGTATACAAAGTAGCCTACAGTTATTGAGGGAAAAGATTATAGACTTTATGCTGAATGTAATTCCAACCATTCATAACAGCTTTTTGTTTACTACATTTGGCTCTAGATGTGGTTGGTAGATAATATACTGGTGTGGCCTAATGATCTGGGTTGACAACCGTAGGCTATATTTTCAAACAATGTTGCCTGAGGGGAGGTTTATGAACAGCCCCTGAAGACACATAACAGACAAAGTAACTTGCAATTACAGAGACAAACTTGCAGTTTAGTTGAGGCTTTTATTGGTTGAACTGAAGTGTGAAAAATATATAAGCAATTGTTGTACAACATGAGTAAAGCAACATCATCTCATCACACACTACAGATGCTCCAAGTGGTCTTATGACATTAAAGAGCTTAACTGGGACAGGAAGTTTGATTTTTACCTCTGACACAATCACATGCAGCTTTTTAAAGTTTGCACCTTGCAAACCGTTTTGAAGCAGCATACCAAAAATGTAAAAAATCTTTCTCACGTACCTTCTCCGGATCGGTTCCATCTATGTGTGTGTCTTCATCCGGGTGTAGGCAGCATTATGTTAACGGTTTAGTTAGGTAGAGACAGTTAGCCAAAGGCTGTTATTTGTCTGCTTATATTCTTTATTAGATGCATTAAACACATGGATTAGTTTTTAAAAAAAATTAAATGTTAAAACTTTTAAAAACCAAGAAGAAAAAAGAAACCTAGTTAATATATTCATCCTCACTTTGTTTCATTCTACAAAAATGTATTTAATAATTAAATAGTTTCAGATGATATCTCAAGATCCACAAGAACAAACTACTAGATGACAAGCAGTCTGGCTTTGAAAGGAACCACTCCACTGAGACTGCACTGCTATCGGTCACAGAAGCACTGCGGCTAGCCATGACGGATTCTAAATCCTCGGTCCTGATTCTGCTATACATATCTGCAGCGTTTGACACTGTCAATCACCAGATACTGCTAGCAACCCTGTCATCACTAGGAATCTCAGGCTCCCCTCTCCCCTGGTTCAAATCCTACCTCTCCAACAGATCCTTCAGGGTGTCATGGAGGAGCTCGCTGTCCACTGCTCACCACTTGATCACTGGGGTCCCTCAGCGATCAGTGCTTGGACCGCTGCTTTTTTCCATCTACACGACATCCTTGAGACCCATCATACAGGCACATGGCTTCTCATATCACTGTTATGCTGACGACACCCAGATCTACATCTGGTTTCACACAGACGATGCCACTGTAGGAGCTCGCATTACAGCTTGCCTTGAGGACAACTCAGCTTGGATGAAAGGGCATCACCTCCAGCTGAATCCTGCCAAGACTGAACTACTTGTGTTTCCGGCACACCCTATGCAAAGACAACACGGTCATGCCGATACGCCTTATTCAACATTTGAAAGGTGTGACCCTATCTCACTGTCCATACGGTACAACTCCTTGTCCAGGCCCTGGTAATCTCAAGGTTGGACTACTGCAATGCTCTCCTTGCTGGTCTTCCTGCAAAGGCAATCAAACCACTTCATCTGGTTCATAACGCAGCAGCACGCCTCGTTTTCCAACAGCCCAAAAGGGCTCACGTGACTCCCCTTTTCATCTCTCTTAACTGGCTACCGGTTTCAGCCCGTATCAGATTCAAGTCACTAATGCTTGCCTACAGGACTATCACTGGATCTGCAGCGCCTTACTTTCACACCCTCCTGCACTCCTACACCCCATCAAGATCCCTTAAAACCCATTTCTTCAGTGAATACCTGACAGACAAATAGAGAAAAAAAAAACTAACCCTTTCTCTCACAGGTATTGGTCTAGCTTTTGTTGAAACTATTAACTTTGTATTGGCATCTAATGTATTATGGCTCCTGTATGACATATCGCTTGTTGCTCCCTAACTCTTTCTAAGTTGCTTTGGATAAAAGCATCTGCTAAATGACTAAATGTAAATGTAAATGTAAGAAGGATAGTGCTATCACATAGTTTAGTTCTTAACTTAGGTTAAAAAACAAATGTTTAGCAAGTTTAAAAAAAAAATATTGTGTGGGCAGGTGCCAAATCCACTGGAAAATGAAATCAGCATCTTTAGAAAGTTGTTCAGTAGAAAGAATCATGAAGGGCTGTAACATTTCTTGGTAAACGGGTTCAGTGACTTTGGTTTTCAAAAAACACAGTGGACCAACACCAGCAGATGACATTGCATCCCAAATTATCACAGACAGTGGAAACTTAACACTGGACTTCAAGCAACTTGGGCTTTGAGCTTCCCCACCCTTCCTCCAGACTCTAGAACCTTGGTTTCCAAATGAAATACAAAACTTGATCTCATCTGAAAAGAGGATTTTAAACCACTGGGCAACAGTCCATGTCTTTTCTCCTTAGCCCAGGTAAGACCCCTCTGACATTGTCTGTGGTTCAGGAGTGCCTTAACAAGAGGAATATGAAAACAGTAGCCACATTTTTTGATACGCCCATGTGTGTTGGCTCTTGATGCCTTGACCCCAGCCTCAGTCCATTCTTTGTGAACTTCACCCAAATTCTTGAATCGATTTTGGTTGACAAGCCTCTCAAGGCTGAAGTTCTCTCGGTTGTTTGTTGATCTTTTTCTTTCAAACTTTTTCCGTCCACTCCACTCTCTGTTAACATGCTTGGATACAGTACTCTGTGAACAACCAATTTTTGTGGCAATGAATGTTTGTGGCTTACCATCCATGTGAAGCGTGTCCATGATTGTCTTCTGGACAACAGTCAGATCAGCAGCCTTCCCCATGATTGTGTAGCCTAGTGATTAGCTGATTGGCATGTCACCATATTATAACTTTTATAAGTATTACTTTTTTGTTGAGACCTTATCTAACTGACCATGCAGCACAACTCCTTGTCCAAGCCCTGGTAATCTCAAGGTTGGACAACTGCAATGCTCTCCTTGCTGGTCTTCCTGCAAATGATCAAACCACTCCAGTTGGTTCAGAACGCAGCAACACGCCTTGTCTTCCAACAGCCCAAAAGGGCTCATGTGACACCCCTTTTCATTGAGTTGAATTCCTGAAATAAATGAACTTTTCCAGGACATTCAAATTTTTTGAGATGCACCTGTATGTTGATTGGAATCACCTATTTTTTACACCAAGTTGTGCTTCTTAAAAAATAACTTTCACTTTTTCTAAAATGGCAAGCTTTCTTACCGGTTGATTGCATTTACATTTACATTTTACATTTAGTCATTTGGCAGACGCTTTTATCCAAAGCGACTTACAGTGCACTTATTACAGGGACAATCCCCCTGGAGCAACGTGGAGTAAAGTGTCTTGCTCAAGGACACACTGGTGGTGGCTGCTGGGATCGAACCAGACACCCTTTGATTTACCAGTTCAGTGGTTTAACCCACTAGACCACCATCTCCGGATTGCCTGTGTGTGTGTGTGTGTGTGTGTTGTAGTACTTTTGTCCAAATTGGTGTTTTTACATATGCTTTTAGTTTCGGAAGACATACAAAACAATGAAAATTAGCAGTTTGTGGATGGTGATAATGCACTCAGTAAGTATTACGATTGCTGATTGTTTACATGTTTGGCTAATCAACTTGCAAAGTAGATGCCTTTTTTTATGTTTGTGCTTTTGTAGTGTCTTTATCGAATTTGGTTGCAAGCATTCCGAATGCGGTAGATATAACCACAGATTCGGGGTCTCCTAGTGTGTCTAACCTACCAGTTAGGCCTGCATATGTAACAGTGGATAAAGTACACGTGGAGGCTGCAATCCAAGACAATGTGCGGTCTTCGCAGACTGCACATCCAGGGAGTGATTAAGCCATACGGTCTGGTGAGTCCAAAGATTAAAAACCGTGTAAACATATGAACTTTTGTTTATTTCTTGTCTCATACATATTCTTTTTATAATTTTATTTCAGAGGTTATTGTAAAAGACATCGATGTTTGGGATGATAATTTAGTTGAAGCTTGGGAAGCGGCTGAGTTTACCCAGGCTGGTCAACAGTGAGAGCGGATAACACAGCGGATGTTTCTGGCTCTGACTCCTCAGTGCTACCGGCTAACCAGGAGCCGTTTAGGGCGGAAATCTTTCGGGACAATGGGCAACAGGTTACTCAGCGATTTCAGGATGATTGGAACAGATTAGAGCGGTATTGAGGGTCGCAATAGAGGATGTGCACAGGGTAACAGGAGACAGTGAGTAGTGTGATGGGGAATTAGCTCCGTCCGCTGTGTGGGGGTGAATCCTCTTCCTCCTCTTGTTCATGGGATGGCGAGTAATCCTGCCGTGTGCTGGCGAAGGTTCCTGCCGATCATCCCTCGCTCTCTGTTGTGACAAGAAAACAATGGGTTAGTCATTGGTTCATGTGGAGTGTAGCCTCCCTTCTCCTTCCTACTTCAGGCTTATATAGGGTTACGACCTGCTAATAAGCCCAAGGGGGGACAAGGGGTGTCTTTCTGAGGGACAATGTGGGAGACTGCATGGCGCGGCGGTGCCCCCGGACAGACTCACTGATAGTGGTTTACCCATTTCTAGCACATACCACCGTACATGGTATATTAATAATGCCCTATTCCCCTAAACATGTGTAATTGCTGATGTATGCTCATGAATAGGCCAACCAATGTGTATTTTTTTAAATAAAGATTCATAATATTTTGAACATTCAATGAATTGACAAATGCACTTCCACTTACGATTTACTTTAGCTATTTCATTTTATTTATTTTTCATTACAATTTATTCACTTTAAATAAATTATAATATAAAATTATAGGATTGACAGCAATTTTAGTTGCTCAACACCACAGGAACAGTTAAAAAAAAGTCTTAACTCACAACTCCAGAGGTTCACGGATCGAGAAGGGGATGAAGGATGGTGAACTTGAATGTTGGCACAGGGGAAAAAAAACTGTTCAGGGTTCTCGGGACACCTTTAGGACTCAAACCTTTTCACCAGCATCTGAATCAAATAAGGAAGAAAGATAAGAGTCAGAATTAAAGCAACATTTATTTTTATGATAAGCTTCCAAATGGTTTTCCAGTATAGACAGAGGAGTGCAAGCCCATCACCATCACAAGGTGACAACAATACAAAAAGGTGACAAGATACAATCCTATGCAAAACAGTGACATATTTTGACCTAAAAGGCTACTGTTTCCTAGAGTGACACATTTGCACCCCTGTAGACGGTCCACCAATGTTCAAAATCAATCAAACTTCATCTTAGACAAATGGGGTCTTACATAACTAGGTTTCTTACCTTCAGGTTTCTTCTTGAACTTGTATTTCTTGTTGGAGCGTACAGCATTGAGGAGAACCTTCTCTTTCACTACATAAGTGTAGAAGTCCTTGCAACTGAATGTGAAGTTGCTCTTCACCTGGATTTCTGACTTGATGAGGTTTACCGAACATCTGTTCCTTGTGTCCGTCCAGCATCCTGTCATCAGTGAAAAGACCCTCTCCACTGAAGCATTGGTGATTGGTTTACTCAAGAGGAAAGAAGCTAATGCTGTCATGTTTGGTGTGTGTGTGTGCTTGAGTAAGGTGGCCCACTTCTCCACGACTGGAGCTCCAGACTGCACGCTGGCCTGTTGGTGTGGCAGAATGACACAATACTCATCATATAGCGCATCCATGTCCAACTTCTTGCTTAGCTGAAGGACCTCTACAGCTTCACAGAGATTTGAGAAGTTGAATGGGCTCTTCTTTAGTGCCAGGCTAGCCACTTTCTTCTGGTAGTTGGAGTCTGAGAAGTCATAGCGCTGCTCCAGGTAGGTGAGAGAGGACTGGTAGAAGTTGCACATGTCCTCTCGGAGCACAGCTGCCTGTCTGTCTGGAAACTGCTGGAGGAGTACACCCGTCTGAGCCCCAAAGAAACCATCACTCTGTCGTTGCTTGGTTTTTAGGGTGAACATCATATCGTAGAGCTCACAGACAGTTCCATCTTCTCGCTCCAGCACCAGCACAGTGTCGTGGAAAATCTTCAGCGCATTGTTGAGGAAGGACAGGTAAACCTAAAAGAAGTAAGGAGAGTAAATGATCCTGTGTGCTGGCACTATTTGCATTATCATCACTTTTCTAATCCCCGTTTTAATGTAATAATATTTAGATGAAAAAAAAGTTGAGTGCAATTAAAATGAATTACCAGTAGATCGAGGGGGTTGCCCTCACCATCCTGGTCATCCTTGAACAGCCGCCATAATGACTTTGGACACTGGTCCTCTCCCAATGAGAGAAAGTAGGTCTTGATAGGAGCCCAGCTGTCGAAGCCTCTTCACTGCAGGCCACAAGCTCAGCCATCTTGTGGGCACATGTCTAAGCAGGGACTGGTACTCTATCTCCACAAAGGTGTGAATTGACATAAATTCCTCAGTGCGTTTGGCAGATGAGGAGAAGTGGCTAAAGGTCTTGTTGACGACATTTTCGATGTTGATATTTAGCCAATCTCCTGCGTGTTTTGCACTGTTGTGAACGATATGGGCCACACAGTTTGCCTTCAAAATGCAATTGTTGTTCTCTTTCAGTTTCTGGAAGACAGAGTTGTATCTCCCGTAGTTCAGACTAGCATTGTCAGTGGAATACGCAGATATCATGTCTAGTCACAGTCCGTTTTCCTCCAGCTTGGTGACTATCTGGTTGTGGATCGCGGCAGATGTTTCATCACTTTCATCATAGAAATCAAGGACCTTCGTCTGTACTCCCAAGTCTGGCATCCAGTAACGCACTGACAGTGGGAAGAGCTTGGTGGTTCCATGATTGGAGGCATCTGAAGCCACTGAGAAGAATGGCGTGTGGGCTGTGAAGACACACACAGATCGGATGAACTTAACAGAGATTCTCTAAAAACAGATTATTATAAATGAAATACAAGATACTGGTTTTCTGTTTTGATCATTATTGATTTTCTATAAATATTATCTATATAAATATTTATACCTTTTCAAAAATTATATTTGCTTTTGTTTTTTTAGTTTGGGAGATAACGAATAGTGAAATGTTGCTCACAATCATGTAAGGATACAGAGCCTGGTTTCGTGAAGGCACGGATGAGCAGCATTATGTTAGCTAACGTTAGCTACTGATGCAATTTCAGTGAACTGAAGGAAAAGTTTACTTTTAACATACCAGTAGAAGAAAATGATTAGCTAACATTAGCTAGCTTACGTTAGACAAATAGCTAACACACAAAAATGTTAAATCCATGAACATAACTTTAACTTTACCTTTGGTTGTTGCCTCTTGTTTCTCATTCAGTGGTCTTCTGTGGACTTTCAAGCAATCTTCGATGGAGGCAGGGGCAAGCACATCCGTGACAATGGCTTCTCCCTTCGTCCGACCACAGGCCATCCTCTTAGCAATGTCGGAGTCTAGATAAATTGTTGGGGCTAGCTTTGTGCCACAATATCCTGCTCGATATGATGTAGCGTGTTGGACAGTGTGATACACACTCGTCACCTCTGCAGCAGTCACTTTGTCAGCTAGAAAGTGGTTTTTAGGTCGGAGGAAAGCATCCATAGATTTGGATGTCTCTTTCTGTTGGACACGTTTCTTGTGAGTCTCCGTGAGTCTGTGTCATCAGGTGATTTGGTGGTTTCCATGGCGACGCTGATTGTGAACCGGTATACTCGCCACAATGGCTAGACATAGATCTGGTGATTAAATCCTTTTATATATCATGTTTTGCTAAAAAAGGTAAAAATGTTGTCAGATGAATCTGAAAGTCGATCAGTAGCAAAAATATTTAGATACCACAGCGATGACACATTACAGTTAAATTTATACCATTAGGGCTATGCATAATCCAACATGTAGCTTTGCTGTAGCTCAGTGGTAAGAGCATTGTGTTAACAACGCAAGGTTGTGGGTTCGATCCCAGAGGATTGCAAATACCTATGTAAAATGTATAGGATAAAGCAACGTAAGTCGCGTCTGCCAAATGCCTAAATATAAATACTTGTAAATAACATCTACACAAGTTTTAACTCTTTCATCGCCATTGCTCTACATAGCCCTGTGCAAGGCGTTTCCATGAATACTGCTGTTAAATGTAAAAGCTAACAAAGGCTGAGTATCTGGGTGTACAGGCACAGAGAAAAAGGCTGCACACAAATCAATTACTGTAAAATACTTGTGCGAATGTGGCACTGAATTCATAACAGTCAAAACATCAGACACAATTGGTGCGACTGGTATGATTAACTGATTGACTGCTCTCAAATCTTGAGTTAATCTCCAAGTTTTCCCATCTGCTTTCATAACAGGATTAATTGGTGTGTTATATGGTGAATGTGTTTGTTCCAGGACACCTTGTTTGACAAAATTTTCAATCAATGGCGTAATACCTATTTCCTTATCTTTAGACAAAGGGTATTGTTTAATGTAGACAGGCTTGTTTGTTTTAAGTTTAGCCCTGTAAGGTTCCATGTCAATGAAACCAGTGTCATCCCTGAACTGAGACCATAACAAAGGGTTAATCATGGAGTCTACCCGTGTAGACACGCTGCCACCGGGGCAGGCGCTTGTGAATCGCTTGGCTGTCCACCTGTTGGCAAAGGATCGACGGATGCCTGTAAACTAGACAGAAAAGAAAAAACAACCTTGTGATCAGTAAACTTAATATGCATGCCTAATTTATGCATCATATCACGACCTAAAAGATTTAGTGGAGCACACATAATTGTGAATTTGTGAAAAAATGGATTAAGACCACCGGCTTTAACCTCTTGACAGCACAGGCAATGTCAGTTTCGGAAATTCCCTATGCTTGGTTTGAGTGCCACTTGGTTTGGTATGAAGCACTCGTGTTCTCATTTCTGCTCTGTGGTGCGCGCTGTTGTGTGTGTGTGTGTCACCAGAAATAGGCTGATGTGACACAAACTTCCGCAATTGCCTGCACTCTCGTTGGTAATGGCTCTTCTTGCCGCAATGGAAGCATATTATTTCTGACTTCCTCATTTGGCTAGAGTATGGCTGCTGATGATTTTCAGAAGTCTGTTCATTGCTCCGCTTTTCTCGAAAGCCTGAAAACATAGAATTCTCAATTTTTTTAAAAATGCTTCAACATTTGCGGAGGTTTCCCAGAATAACTCATGTTGGGTTGCAGCCGTACCGCTACCTGTGATTTTATCATGATCGATTGACAATGTGGGACATTTTTCTATCAACATTTCTTCAGTTACATCTTTCATGTCCCAGGGCCCTTTAAGCTGGCTGTAATCAAGCCTCTCATCAAAAAAACAAACTTAGACCCCAATGAACTTGTAAGCTATAGACTAATTTCATATCTACCGTATTTGTCTAAAATACTAGAAAAAGTAGTGTCAACTCAACTGTGTACCTTCCTACAAAATAATGACATGAACGAAAAGTTTCAGTCTGGCTTTAGACCGCATCACAGCACTGAAACTGCGCTCGTTAGAATTACAAATGACCTCCTTATTGCTTCAGATAAAGGTAACATCTCACTCTTAGTCCTGCTTGACCTTAGTGCTGCTTTCCATACTGTAGACCATAAAATACTATTAGATCGTTTACACAATTATATCTGTATTCAGGGACAGGCACTGCAAGGGTTCAGATCTTACTTAACAGACCGATATCAATACGTCCATTTAAATGGGAAATCGTCAAATCTTACGCAAGTAAATTACGGATTACCTCAGGGATCTGTTTAAGGACCTTTGCTTTTCTCCATATACATGCTGCCCCTCGGCAACATTATTAGAAAACATGGAATTAGCTTCCATTGTTATGCAGATGATACTCAGCTATATATCTCATCAAGACCAGATGATTCCTTTAAGCTATCCAAACTGGCAGAGTGCATCAAAGACATAAAACATTGGATGACTAGTAATTTCCTCCTTTTAAACTCTAGCAAAACAGAAATATTACTTATAGCACCAAAATCAAGTAAACAGAATATCTCCGATTACAGCCTTCAAATTGAAAGCTGCACTGTTACTCCAACAAATACAGTTTAAGATCTAGGCGTTATATTAGACGGCAACCTGTCATTTAAAAATCACATCTCAAATATCACAAAAACAGCCTTCTTCCACCTTAGAAATGTTGCCAAATTACGAAATAGTTTATGTGTTGCAGACACAGAAAAGCTTATTCATGCATTTGTGACCTCACGGCTTGACTATTGTAATGCTCTACTTAGTGGTTGTCCTGTATCATCGATAAACAAACTACAGTTAGTTCAGAATGCAGCTGCCAGAGTTCTTACTAGGTCAAGAAAATACGATCACATAACCCCAGTTTTATCATCGCTTCACTGGCTACCCATTAAGTATCGCATTGATTTTAAAATTATTTTAATTACTTACAAAGCCCTGAACGGATTAGCCCCTACTTACTTATCTGAGCTTTTATCACGTTACAACCCATCACGCTCGCTGAGATCTCAAAACTTAGGACTTTTGACAATACCTAGAATAACAAAATCCACCAAAGGGGGACGAGCTTTCTCATACGTAGCACCTAAACTCTGGAATAGCCCTCCTAATACTATTCGAGGGTCAGACACACTCTCCCAATTTAAATCTAGATTAAATACACATCTTTTCAGCCAAACTTTCACTTAATGCATAGTTAATGAACAGCAGCTACGCTAATTATTCCTTATTATAGCCTTAGGAAGAAATTCCACCAGGTCCAGATAATCGACATATGCCCATCCCCAACTAGAGATTACGCCAGCAACAACTGCAGACTGACTGACCATCCCAGCTCCATCTAAGGCAATTCCACCACCAGCCAAGAGAAATACGGAGCATCGGACCATCCCAGCTCAGACCACTACATCCCCAACCAAGAGCAAAGAAGGACTATTTGTCACATTAATGCTGAAGTTACACTTGGTATTAAATGCTAAACTTACATCACAAACTTTTTCTCCATTAATCAATCATTGGAGTTTGGGTTCCTTGCCACAGCAGTGCAGTGTTGGCTTGGTCACTGGGAGACTGCATTTATTTATTAATCAGATATTATATATTAGAATGATCTAGCTTGTTCTATAAACACCATGCACTGTGCTGTATTTTACCTTTTCTGTTTTTCCCTTTTTGTCCCTGTAAAGCTGCTTTGGAACAATGCACATTGTGAAAAGTGCTACATAAATAAACTTGAATTGAATTGAATTGAATGAACCAGACCCATCACCGCTTCCGGCTAATCAGGAAGCGTTCAGGTCTGAGTCTGTTGCGAACCACACATCACCCCATGTAGATGTCTTAAGAAACGAGGTACTCTCTCTTGTGTGGTCACTTAGATCAGATTACCTCAGATTTAAAGATCGCAAGAGGAACGCCGAAGGGATCAAAGAATGTTTGAGAACTTCGAACGTCTCGCCACTGTTGGACTTTAAAAAATGTCCTGCATGTCCAAAAATTGGAGAAAGGCGATTTCTAATCAAACTGAGGTTTATTAATCAGATTAACAAAAATACAGCGCTGGGTTGCTGGACAACACTCCTCTGTCCTTCCCAGGAACAACAACCCCCACAGCACATATTCACAGCATTTATTTTTATTTCACGCCGATCTCTCTTCTGCCGGGGGCCGGGATCCCCCCGTCTCCACCAATCCCAGAAGTCTTCTATGTCTCCTCTCCTCCAATCACTGACTTCTTTTCCTGCATAGTTTCTGCAAAATACACACAAACATACACAACATCCCCCACCCAGTATCTCTGTAGTTTCTGCGGAGCAGCATATTACATCCCCCATCTCAGGCACTCTTATCATCTATCATAGTACATGTGTTTGTGTTTGTTGAACTGAGTACGCATTCCAGCATAAGGGACTCTCTGCTTCTGCTGTGGATTGGAGGAGAAGTTATTTTATCAGTTGCTCTCATCTTAACTCCCCTGCCTCCACCTCAGGCTGGCCTCCTCTTTCACACATTCCTGTTGCGAAGCACATCAATAGGCATATAGCTGTTTCACATCTATGACAGTATAAAATCTTATTTAAACTAACAACTCTTTGTTATAAAAGCATAATAATAAAACCATTTAATAAAATGATAATCAAAACACTGTAATAAATGTCATGATATAAAAACATATTCACACACCACCGACAAGATTTAAAAAAAATTCTGTCAGCCTCATAGAAAACATTGCGAGCAACCGCCTGATACGGAAAGCTGTAAAAGACATTCTCGACAATCAGGCTCAAAGCGTTGTATTATTTATGGAGATTATCAACATGTCTAGACGAAGATCTGGTGAGTAAATACTTTTATTTAAAGCAATATAAATGTTTATTGGTTTAAAACGTATTTGTTTTTTTGTTGTGTTATTTGGTTTTTGGTGTTGTTTTAAAAAACAAAAAAGTGTTTCTATTAGTTAGCACACAGCAGTGATTTTTGTTTGGTTTTTAAACAAATATTTTGAAAATGTCCACAAAACGTTGTCATGGTTCAGATGATTCTGAAACTGATGGTAATTTACGCCCCCAACAACAAAGTGTTTCAGATGTATTACAGGGTTTAATTTATGCCGCTACTATGCCAGGGTATGCATAGACTGACATCTAAAAAGGAATCCCTTGTAGCTTTAATAAATACGGTTCGCTCAATGTCGGATGAGCAGCCAGATCCCGTATTGGAATTAGATGCCAATGTTTTAAACCAACATTTGGTTTTGGTTTAGATGACCAGTCAAGTGATACCCCAGCACCCCTTGTGTCTTTAAGGCTTAATGATGCTGATGAAATGGATGGAATAGATGTACAGTCAAACCAGACAAATGAAACTCCCGCTTGTCTAAGTCTTGGCGAAACACAGAAGATAGTAAGAGAGGGAGGCAGCATAGGTGAATATACTGTGGTCCCTAGAAGTAAGTTTAACAGTTTGGAGGTGAACAGGATTTTAAACCTACAATCGATTACAACTACAGACATGGCAGATTATGTTGTGTTTTACATGAGGCTTTATCTGAAATAGTATCATTTTCCAGACAGCTGGCTGGTGATGGTGGATTAATTAACATCACATTGCTTGGACATTTTGTCATCTGTCAATAACTATAGTGTGGCTATTCTTGAAGACCAGCTAGAAAAGATAATGCAGAGTAACTCCAATGTTTGTGTCGATGAGAGTTTGGAATTAAAAGTGATTATAGCGATGTGTAGACAAGGCCGCATGCAGAGAACTCTGCGACACCGCGCATAACGAGGTGTTATCTAGAAACAGGATGAATCTTTTCTGCCAGGTTAATATTTCAAACAATCTGTGTTTTCCTATATGTGTGGCACAATATCTGAACCCCCAAATACCAGTCACAGATCTATTACCTGCTGGGTACTTTGTTCAGGATATGATTGGTTTTAATGACAAATGACAAAGTTTGAAAGCATGTCATTCATTAAAATAGTGGCCTTCCACAGATCAGACACTGGTATGTTGGAAAAATATAACACAAAAGATGGGCCACATTCCAGAACAGTGTCTTTGTACCTGCACGATGGTAATTATTTTATGATTAAGAATTTGAAAGCATTCATAGGTACAACAAACATTTGTGATTTTAGTTACAAGGGTTACACGTCCCGTAGAGATCATAGATGTAAATATGTGCGCGATATCTGTAATGGTCTTGAATGTTACAGACATTATGTTAAAAAAGACAATGTAACGACTGTCTTCGATACTGCCGATCAGACTTTTGTTTTGAGATGCATAAGAAACCTCCATTAGATCAAGAAAATATTGCCCAAAATGCAACAGACGTTATCATATTAGTGGCACAGACCCTAAACCACACAAATGCCATGGCTTTTGCCGTGTCCATTGTGGTGAAGGATTGCTTACTGATGGTACACATCAGTTTTATACAACCGATAGCGCTTGCAGACCCGGGTGTGAAATACATCTTTTATGATTTTGAAACACGTTACCAAGACTGAAAGCATGTCCCCAATTTTGTGTGTGCAACTACATTTTCTGGTGAGGAATTCACAGCAGAGGGTACGGATTGTGTCGATCGTCTCCTAAGACGCTTCAGACATCCTCGTGATAAAAATTATACATGGATTGCACATAATGCATCTGGTTTTGATAACTTTGTACTTTTGGAACATTTCACAAAAGTAGGACTCACCCTTAATATCACAATGCAGGGATGTCAGATAATTTTATTGTATGACTAAGGGTTTAAACAGCGTTTTATTGATAGTTACTCGTTCATACCCATGCGTCTGTCCAAGACAGTGTCTGCGTGAAACCTAATTTGTGAGGACAAGGGGTACTTCCCACATCATTTCAATAGGCTAGAAAACTAATCTTATATAGGACCATATCCTGATAAACGATTCTATGGGTATGAGACCATGCCTAGGAAAGACAGTCTTGTTCAACGAGTGGTACGGCACAGTTGGTAATAAGATATTTGATTTTAGAAAAGAACTATCCCTTTATGGCAGGAATGACGTAGTGTTGCTGAGGGCAGCGTTTATGAAATACAGATATGAATTTATGCAGTGTACAGGTCTGTGACGGGTGAAGCAACGACACGTACTCGTGGAGAGGTTTTGAAGACCCCGAAGGGGTTCCTTTAATTCAACAAATGTCAAAAGATAATAATAAGTCCAACATAAATACACCACGCGTGTTGATTCCACCAGCGTGGGGGAGAAGGACGTCCTTCCTGCTTTCCTGTCACAGGGGGTTTAGCCGTCTTGCTATCAGAGGTTTCTTCCGGTACTTCCGGGTTGTGGGTAAGCGGTCCTGCCGGTCGTTACTCGTCTGAGCCTGGGAAGAGGTAAGAAAACAGCCTTTAGGATAAGCATGTCCGAAGGAGATCTTGCTCACCTTGCGTTCTGAGGCAGACTCTTTTATAGCCGCCGAGTTGGTCTTAATTGGTAACGACCGGCAGGTGTGCCGCTCTGATCCGCTTAGTTTCCATGGCGACACTGATTGCGCCAGGGGTTACTCGTCACAAGGTCCTGATCAGTTTACATGCACCACAATAGCATCATGATGTATGGCCGTTTATAAAACACACTATCTGCCATAAGACACTAGCTTTGACACACAACAATGCTTACACTAGTCAAAATATGGTCTACTCTAATGTCTCCATCGAATGGCTTGAGTATGTCAAAAAAAAACGCAAGGTGTAGAAATTTGTGCTCATTTAAATTCATTTAAATGCTTTAAACTAGGGTGAGGTGTCAGTTGGTAAGTATTTTGTTGGATATTATGAGACTACAGATGTAAAGACATCGCTAGAATTCTTTGGCCGTTTCCATCACGGCTGCACGTTATGTTTTAGATCTGACCATTTGAACCCGTTATCAAAGATGTCCTACGGAGAACTTCGTAGACAGGCTGATCAAAAAATTGAGGTGTTGAAACGGTCATACGGCATAAAGGGCGTGGTTATGTGGTAATGTGAATGGAAAGTTGCCAAACAATCAGACCCTGATGTAATTGCATTGTAGGATCTTACCCAGACAAAAGGGGACCATTTGTCACCTCATAACACCTCCTGACCTCTCAGTAGGGGTCGACTCCCCCGTGATTAGAGATCCGGGTGTCGAAACAGAGAAAACCATTGTGGGACATCGTAAAACTGTTGATTTCTCTGTTGGGCCTAACCGGCATCCGAAGATTTGGGGTGTTGTTTGTAATAAAGAGGACCATTGACGGTCGTTAATTACCATGACCTTTCAGTGGGACCCAAATCGGTGCCAGCAAGTCTGACCCAACTGTCTTCCTGTAACACATTCGTCAATTGACCAGGATAAATCCCAAAAAACCCTAGTGGACTTCAAAGATCTTCGAACAAGGAGGATGGGGTCGTGTGACTATAGATGGACACCAGATGTGTTAAACAGGAATGAGGGCAAATGGTCAGACTAGTTTGAATGTTCCCTCTTTTTCTTTAACCACACAAGAATAGTTTAAAACGGGTTTAAACCAACATTTTCACATTGTATCTTTGTCCCCATGTTAATCGGCCTCGCTTGTAATCTCAAAAGCATGTGTGTTTAAGTGTATTCTCTTTATATTGTGTTTTTATACAAACTTCAGGTCAATGTACTTATAATCATGGCTTGTTTTATATCCAAATGTTTCCCTTTTCATTCCTTAAAAGATGGTGTACACCATAGAAATGTATTTCACACTATACTCAATATATCATATTTCATGAATTAATACAGCCCAGATTATAAGTGACCCTCAATGCAAATGAGCTAATGTCCAGAACAAAGAACCCTGGATTCCCCTCCAAAATCGACTCATCACATTGGATAACCCAGTTCTGAGGGCGTGAATCTGTTTAGGCTTAAATCATCTCTGAAAGAAGCAAACAATGCTCAGTTTCTTCCGTGTTCGCGCGCTCCTGTTCGAACCACCTCCTGAGTCCTGCCTCTTTTCGGAGACAGATTCTCTTCGGCAAAATTACTTCGGCAAAGTTTGCTTCTGACTTCATCCGCCAATCCGGCTACCCGAGAGAAGCCGAAGGATCGAAACCATCAAGACTTTGAGAACCACCTTCCACGGGCACAAAACCTTGTCCAGGCACACTCGAAGGAGACCAATGCAAGTATTAGAAATTATTCTATACAGCTGCGTTTAAGCGTAACCCCTTTTTAAGGAGATTTGTCTGATGGTTCATGCAGATGTGAATAGCCGTTTTGTAATACTGCCATTATTTCCTTTGTCTATTTCTTACTTTTCTTTACTGCATTTATGTTTCATGTTTTGTTTGTTAGCATTTGTTATTTTGTTAGTCAGTCGTTTGTTTCCCCTTTAGTGTAGTAAATAAACCCGCATTTGTGTTATCCACAATTAAACTGTTGCTGTGTAATTTTATCACATACTAACGTCACTTAAACTGCTTGATTTCGTTATAATTTCTGGAGCGGTACTGTACTACATACAGTAAGAGTGTTATGTTTCCAAGGCCAGGAAAGTAATATTTCTTAGATTTGATATACGATCTGCGGATCACTCGCTGGACGAGTGAATTTAGTTTGTCGCTATTATCAGGTCTGCCGAATCCGTGTATTAAGTGTATAAAACAGGTATAGTTAGTCATCATTAATTATACGTCTTTTACTGTGATCAAACTCATAGTTTTCCCCGAAATACACTACATAATTGGTGGAGAATGCGGGCACAGTTTTAAACGTTGTTTGTGAGGAGAGCCAGTTTCAGTTTCATTTGTGTCTGCATTTGTGTGTAACGGTAATGCGCGCTGAGCGAAACGTAAAACTCGCTCTTTGTATGAATGAACTATTGAATAGTGAAGTTTCTGCGCCGAAACACACTCTGAGTTTCAATCCAGGAAAACTCCAGTCACTGTTAATGATGAGCGAGATAACTGCTATTTCAAATTTGACCCTATATCACGAGGAAACCTTTTATAGCGAGTCACGAGATATTGTTTACCGCCCTAATTTGAGCGAAGAAATCCTCTGTTAGCGCGAAGGAAATTGTGGAGCGGATTTCCTCCCAGTTTCATGTTTACGGCCGAATTTTGTGTATTTTAGACTGTAGTAAAGTCATTGATGCATTTTCCAATGAGGGTTCAGCTAAATATACACCGCTTCCCGAAGTTGAACCATTAGCCTAGCTAGCTAATGCGTGCTTTTTGTTTCCTCGTAAACAAGGCGTAAGGATATTGTTTTTGTACTTTATTTTACTGGATGTTGTGGAGTTAAACAATAGATGACGAACGTTAAAAGGGAAGTGTTTTAGAATCTTGATCAAGTTAATTGTACGACGGCAAAGAAATCCCGTTGTGTGTTTGTTTTGTATGACTGTGTGTTGTAAACTCAGTGTTTGGGCAGCGAAGAGATCCTGCCGCACGCGTTCAGGTAGTGAACTGACGCGTAGCTTAGATCCGCCGAGATCGAACGTCACCATCCGTGACGCCCCCAAAGCGGGCGATTTGATTTGAATTTATATCAAGCTGACGTCAATTTCTGTAGCATAATTGTCTTGTATACCCAGTTAAGAAAGTTATTGGTTGACTTGTGTTTTGAGGTTTATTTTATATGTAAATTCTTTTCTACATCAATTGCCGCTTGAATGTTCAAATTAAAGTGATTGTTAAAGTCTTTGTGTAAACGAGATGGTAATCACGTTGAAGTCAGAGGATATGGTGTTACGACTCACTAACACCAGAGGGCAGTGTAGCGTGTGTAGGTGACTAACACTTTCCTAACTCCACCCCTTCCTCCCTGACTTCCTTTTGGCGTGGCTCGACCACGCCCACCTTGTGGGTCCTCTCAGTCAGTCTCTTCCTTTCTTAACTTCTCTCATTTCCATTTTTCTTGTTTTGACTTCTCAGTTTATTTTTATTTATTTACTTATTTGATTTTGAGTTTCAGTTTAATTAATTATTGTAATAATAATAATTAGTTTTCAGGTTACTGGTTCTTATTTTTGTTTTTCAGTTTTCAACATTGTAGGTTTATTTGTTTCCATTTCCTCATTACTCCCTATAAAGCCCCCCACCTAGGAACATCATTAATTTAATTTGATTAAAGTATCAAATGTTTTAATTTATGGATTGAATATTTGACAATTTGATTTCAAATTAATTCACAATTTGTTTTTAATTTTTTATTAAAATCTGATTTAAAGAGTTTTTCGCCCTTTAACAATTTGGTTTTCTCATCTCTGTGTAGTTCTAGCTATGTCATTAATTCTTCCCCTAGAGCTGCCTGGGTAGTGAAGTGACGGCTCTCCTAAGTGGACCTGGTGAGCGGATCCGGCTCTCTTGGCGTGTCTGGCACTGGTGGTGGATTTCTCAGATACCTTTGTCCCCGGCTCTAGGTGACGGCACGCAGGGAGACTTTCAGCCACTGGCACTCCTATGTTTAGTGGGGGCCGATGGGTGGTGCACTGCAGTAAATTCTGGGGTACATAACCCCGGGAAGTGCCACTTAGCGGGAAGAAAAGCCTACGGGCTATGTCTGTTGCGAGTGGCACCCCCGGGTAAAATCCCAGGTTTCTCTGTGCCCACCAGTCGGTAACCCACTCGGTACGGTCAGGTTGGGCTGAGAGTTGTGACTGTTTGAGTGGTCGCACCTGAGTGGCGTGTAGGGCGAGGGGTCTGGGTGATTGCTGCTGTGTGTCCGGAGATGCTGGAGAGTTGGATTTGTTTACCTGGGACCCATCTGGAAGCCCTCATTTCACGCCAGGTCTATGCAAATAAGGTACAGCCCCTACGGATTTTCTTTAGGAAGAAAGGGAAGTAGGAACGCTCCCTTCCCCCGCTTTTAAACTGTGTAGTTTTCCCTGTTGTTTTTGAGCTTAGCTGCCTCCCTAGGTTAGATGACACCATAGCGCCCCCTACCTGCAGGCTCTGTCATAACCCTAGGGTTCCCACCCAGCGGAGCAAAGTTAAGCAACCCTCTCTAGCCCTTTTCTATCTCTTTATTTTGTTTTGTTATTGATTTAATTTTGTTTTACTTTTTGTTTTCTGGAAGACTGCATCTGCATGAGCCATCAGGGAATTCTCAGTAATATGTTGATGAAGTAAACTCCCCGGTCATTAGAATGACACCCTAAGTTTAGACCCATCGAAACATTTACTCCAACCATTTCCCTGTGCCCACACACACTCACTCACACACCTTCTATCCACCACGCCAATTCACCGAGTAGGATAAATAGGTGTTTGAGTTACGCCACTGACTGTTCACCCAATTAGCTGCACAACACATAACATATAAGTGTTATAGAGCTCACTAAACTTGTAAGGACTTGCATTGGCCCTTTGTGCTTTTCTCTCTCACCCTCAGTTTGCCAGTATGTCCAGATCGCCTAGCCCTGATGCCCACTGGGACCAGCTAGAGACCTGGTTGAGCGCAATGACGGATGCGCTCCTACCCGAGGCGACTAAAGACATACAGGGTCTGAACCGTGAGCAGCTGGATGACAACTTGGACCAGTTGATGGCCCAAGATCCAACACAAAGCTACGCCCACAAGGAGCTGGCCAAGGCCATGGGTAGCCTCGCCCACAACCTCATCGCCCAGTTGAAGCTGAGCGACGGAAACGTCACCCTCCTGGAGCAGGAGACAACGGCATTAAAGCTTCAGGCTGAGGAGGCCCGCAGGAACCAGGCAGACGCCCAGAAAAGCCTAGATCAACTAACCCTAGAGACCAAGGAGCTGGCAAAAGAGGAGTGCGACTCCGAGCTAAAGGAAGAGAGGGAAAAGCTTCAGGACGCCTTGACCGACCTCCGTGCAGACATAGAAGCCCGAGAACGGTTGGAAAAGCAGGCCCGCAATGACCTAGAATGCAAGCTCCATGAAGCAGAGACTCTATTACGACGGGCTGAAACCGAACTGAAAGAGAGGGATGCAAAATTCAAAGCCTCCGAGAGACACTTTCAATCAGCCCGAGCTGAAGCCCAAAACTTGGCTCAGCAACACGACCAACTTCAGTCTGAATTTGATACCGTGCAAAGAGAACTAAAGTACGCATACATATTTCAAGCTGAACGAAAGGGGGAGGGTTACACTACCGATCCCCCCCCGGCAAGCAGGATCAGACTTCCCAGCCAAGCACCCTCCGAGAAAGAGGAAGCTGATAGCCTGCGGTTTAAAACATCACCTGCCAGCATCCGAGAGCCTGTAACTGCCAATGAGGGATGGGAGCGTCAGCAGAGAATCCCTACAAACTGCAGCATGGCTCCCAAGGACCTGGACAAGCTAGCCAGAAACATTCCCACGTTTACACCAAATCCTGCAGGAGGACATGACATACACGCCTACCTGCAAGATATTAACTTTCATCTGCAAACCATGCCAAATATTCCCACAAGAGACAGACTGTATTTGCTCAGGATAACATCCAGTCGAGAGGTGCGCAGTTTCCTAGACCGGCAGTCCGAAACTGTAAAAGGGGATTACAAGCAACTGCAGCAGGCTCTAATTAAGGAGTTTTCAGACCCAGAATCTGAACAGGGATTGGTTGCTGCCATGGACCTTAAACAGGGCCGCCTCGAAACCCCACAGGCCTATTACAACAGACTGAGACGAACATACTTTGGTGCCAGAAATGAGCCAGAGATGGAGGAGGATTTTAACTTCAGAACTCTTTTCCTGCGTAACCTGCATCCTAGCGTGAGCCACCACTTAGGAGTCACGGCATGCCCCCGCACCATGACAACTCAACAGCTGCGGGACTTAGCCCATAAGGCCTATGTAAAGGTCAAGACTGCCTCTGAAAAGACTATGAAAAATCCTGTCATTCTTCCTGTCTCTGAGCAATACCCCGAGCTCACTTTGGAGGGCTCTCAACCACGTCACGATGCTAGGCCTGTCCACAGAGAGGCAAGGGATTTTATTGGCACCCAAGAACGGCGCGACCACGCTGGTGCTCGACCTAAGCGTCAGACAGGATATCCCGAGAGGCCCTGGAGCAGGACACGTTCGTGGGACGATCCAAGGGGCGGTGCTGCATGGGAAGGTAATCGCCGACCTAGGAATCACCGATCGGCAGTAGCAAGGGCAACCAGCCCAAACCGTCACCAGAGAAATGCACCTCAACACCCCTGTGATCGGTCCAAACCTCATTGTTCTCCAGAGCAGAACGGCACAGAAACCTCAGAGTCAGCAGAGATCCTGAAGATACTAAGGGATTTGATGCACAAAGGGCCTACCAAGCAAAACAAGAAGGATAAGCCAGATTCCTTGTGACTACGAGTGGCGAAAATCAACGACCCTTCAGAAGGCTCTCCTCCTAAAGACAATTCACAGATCTCTGCAAACACCCCCACCAACTCAGAAACAACACATCAACCGACGGCCGAACATCCAGATTCAAACAGAACATTTCAGTCAGCCATCAATCAAGATCCCCAAATACCCGAGAGTGCTGTGTTAGTTATCTGTCTTCATTCCGAACAACCAGATACCACCCCTAACTGCCTGTCAGTCACCACGCAGGCCCCTGTACCAAGGCTTTTGGGAAATCTGATTGAAAAGGGAGTGGCCAGGAAACTATATCTAGCCATCACGTTGGAAGAAGAGATGAGGTTAGAGGCCCTTGTTGACACTGGAGCTGACCTCACGCTAATGTCATCACAGTTGTTTCACAGACTCATGGAAGAAGCTAAGAAACAGAATCGGACTCTCCAGCCGCAGAGGTGCGCATTGAATGTTCAATCATACAGCCAAAATGAGGTCCGACTGGAACAAATAGCTCCCATACACTTGACCATCGGTCCCATGAGCCTGGTACACCCGGTGTACATCTCACCAATGGACACTTATCCTCTCCTCATTGGCAAGGACCTGCTAGATCGCTTCGAGCCACTGATGGATTTCAAACAGCTAAAAATCTGGGCTCAAGTGCGAGAACCACTGCCTTTTCCCGCAATCAACTCAGTCAAAGTGCATTGCCAGGTCACAGAGGTCAATGGCCAAAACCCAGCCGGTCGCGAGAACACCGACTCAAGGTCAACCCCAAGTTCAGGAACTCCACTCTGCTCCCTAAAACCAGCCGAGGACCCAGACAGCTACTTTCCTCTGGTCAAGGAAGCAATCTACCTGAACGACATGGCAATAACAGACACTGTTTTGGCATTATGGGCAGACAATTCAGCCATCAGCCCCACGCTGTTTAAAGCACTCACTCTACACACACCGGACATTCCTTTTGTAGCTAAAAGCACGCGATTCCCATGGGACTCTCACCTGTCAACCATGGTAACTGCTAAAGGAGTCTGCGCTTTGAACTTGAACTGGAATGGCCGGTCTTTAACCCATTACTTCCTTGTTCTTCATGATTCACCACACGATGTCTACCTTGGGGCAGATATCCTAGTCCGCCTCCAAGCTCACATAGACACTATTAATGATGTGGTGTGGGCACCATTGATCTCACAACCCCCAAAGGGCCCCATTGATCATAGACACCTTGCATCAGGTCAGACCATCCCAGAAGTCTGTACCCTGGTGAACGAACTTGAAACTGCAGTACCGGCCTACACCAAAGGGGTCACTGTTCGGCTCAACATGCGGTGTGGCCAAACTCTCAGCCACACACTGGCCTATTTCCAGCCATCAATGGAGTGCACGGAGCTTGGCCTCACCCTGGAAGCCACACCCCTCACTGAAGTTACATCCCGTGCAGTGTACATCCTGTTCAATAACTGCACGGCTACACCTATTAAACTTCCCAAAGGCTACCGTGTAGGATGGTTAATGAGCCAAAATTTCCATGACTTTGAACTCACCGTACCAGTCATAGGCCCCATCCCACCACCACTGATTCCAGAAGGAAGCTTAGATAACACAGTTTACACAGCCCCCTTCCAGATGATCTCACTTGTCTCTGTCATGCCAATCGCCAAAGAACAGGTGTGTAGGACCGAGATGATTAAAGACTATCTTTCAATATACACAGTCTGTAGCCAACCCATCTGTGAAGGCAATGAAGTCACCGCTTCAGTAACTGTCAACAAGACGGATGACGCAACGATGGAGGAGCCCTATCCGGGATTTGAGGCACAAGTTCAACAAATCCTGAAGGATGCAGATGCCATACAGGACATTGAAGACCTCCAAAAACTTCGACAGGTCCTGTACAAGTACAAAGCATCATTTGCCAAAGACTCTTTGGACTGCGGCCTCACCAACCTTCATATGGTACGCATTCCCTCGCACCCAAATGCTCCCCCCACGTTCGTCAGACAGTACAAAATCCCCATTGCTTCACATGAGCCAGTACAAGAGATCATCAACTCTATGCTGGAAAAGGGTGTCATCCGGCCCTGCAACAGCACCTACTCAGCACCCATCTGGCCTGTCCTTAAGCCAAATGGCCAGTGGCGACCAACAATCGATTACAGGAAACTTAATCAACAAGTACCTTTGTCACGATGGCCGATGACTCAGCTGGATCAAGAGATCCCCAGTATAAGGGGGGCTACCATCTTCTCTACACTTGATGTAGCCTCAGGATTCTGGACTATACCGGTGCACCCGGAAGATCAACACAAGCTGGCGTTCACCTTTGGAAACCGACAGTACACCTTCACACGGTGCCCCTTTGGTTATGCCAACTCACCAGCTGAATTCAACATCTTCCTCAACAAAGCGTGCCCGGATGCCAGAGTAAGAGGCAATCTCATCTACGTAGATGACGTCCTAATGAAAAGTAAGACTGTAGCCGACCACCTAAAAGAAATAGACCACGTCCTGGACCAATTAACCACAGCAGGTGCTAAGATTGCTCTTCATAAGGGACAATGGGGTAGAACCAAGGTGAACTACGTCGGACTACTCATAGGACAACATGGTATTGAACCCCAATCTAGCCGAATACAGGCCATACAGAACATTAAAACTCCTGCAAACATCACAGAACTGCGAAGTTTCTTAGGAGTGTGCAATTACTCACGACAATTCATTGAAAATTACTCTGACATTGCACGACCCCTAACTTTCCTTCTTAAAAAAGACTGCCCATTTCTGTGGACTGAAGCCCAGGACACGGCTGTAACTGAACTCAAACGACATCTTTGCTCAGCTCCATGTCTTGCCTACCCGGATCCTCATAAGGAGTTCTACCTCGAAGCTGGATTCTCCAACCACTGCCTCAGCGCTGGTCTGTACCAACGACACGATCAGGACAAAAGAGTGGTCGCTTATGCCAGCAAAACTCTGCTCCCACCCGAGCTTAAATATTCAGACTGTGAAAAAGCCCTGCTCTGCACTGTTTGGGCAATTCAGCGATGCTCCAATTACATTGGAGCACAAAAGGTGATCATTGAGACCTGCCACCAGCCTGTCATGTTCCTCAATAGTCAACGTATCAGAGATGGCATCGTGACAAACGCACGCATAGCTATGTGGTTGATGGCCCTCCAGGGCCGTAACATTGAAGCACGGTATGCTCAGAATCACAGATCTGCACTTGGCAATGGACTTGCCGCATGTCAAAGTTGCTCTGATGACATACCAAACGCCACGTTGGAGCCAATGGAAACCCAGCTGCAACAATCCACCAGTCATAGGTACTTTGAAGAAAATGTATGCCAAGGCATGACAACGGCCTACGTCGATGGTTGCTCATACAACCACCAGGGTACCCTAAAGGCTGGAGCAGGAGTCTTGTGGGTGAACAACAAACCTTGTCCACCCAAATACTTCAACCTGGGCCCACAGTCATCACAATGGGCAGAAGTGGCAGCCATTCTGATCACCCTCCAGATTGCATCGGATAACTGCATCAAAGAACTCCTTATCTGCACGGACTCGAACTACGCCAGACTGAGCTTCACATGCCATCTCTCTGGCTGGACACAGAATGGGTTCAGAACTGCTAACAACAAGCCAGTCAAGCATCAACACCTGTTCCAATCATGCAACGCCATCACCAATGAACATGATATGCTTGTCTACTGGAAAAAGGTTAAAGGGCACTCGAAACAGCCTGGTCAAGACAAAGACTTGAATGATCAGACAGATGCCCTTGCGAAAGCAGGTGCACTCCATGGCGATCTGTGGTCGCCTCCAACCCCCCCACCCACCCCTTCTGTGGCAGCTGTTACACGCAGCCAACGTCTCGCTGACGCTGTTTTACCAGCATCACAAACTCTGTCACTAGCTCCCCAAATTTCTAAAGACGACATAGCTTCTCTCCAAGCCTCTGACGACACCATACAAGCTATGTTACACCACCTTGCTGACCCCTCCACCTACCCAATCATGTCTGCTGACCTCGCTAAGCTACCAGGCCTCAAACGATTGAGTGACATAAAGCACACGTTGCGCGTGACAGACAACATCCTCTGGTACGTCCCTGATGAACTCACAACACCAAAGCTCGTGGTTCCCCAGTGCCAAAGGGGGGTCATGCTAATGTATGCCCACGACGCATCGTGTGCCGGACACCACGGTATCAGAGCCACCTATGAAACACTAAAACAGGTAGCATACTGGCCCGGCATGCAGCAGGATGTTACAGAGTATGTCAGGGGATGTCTGGTTTGCTGCCAGTTCCAGCCGGCAAACCCAAATCACAGAGCCCCACTGCAACGCAGAGGAATAACATTCCCATGGTCAGACTTACAGATCGACTGGGTCGGACCCTTACCTAGGTCAACGAGGGGCAACAAATACTTCTTGACGGTTGTGTGTCAATTTACCAAGTGGGTAGAGTGCCTTCCAGCACCCAACGACACAGCCCAAACAACAGCATACCTTTTGATGAACCACGTCTTCTCCAGGTTCGGATTGCCATTGAGGGTTAACTCGGACAGAGGAACACACTTCACGGCAGAGACTATGCAAGAGATGTGGAAACTATTGGGCGTGCGAGCCCAGCTCCATATCAGTCATCATCCAATCTCATCCGGCCAAGTGGAGCGAACCAACCGGACGGTGGTCGGCATGTTGAAAAAGTTTGTGGCAGGGAACCAGAAGGACTGGGATGTGAAACTTCCCCTTGTGCTTATGGCTATTAGAGCAACCCCGAATCGGTCAACCAGTGTGCCTCCCTTCGAGCTGATGACTGGACGACAGATGACTCTGCCGTTACACCTGTTATACATGCCCGGAGACTCCAACCTGGTCACAGCGTACACTACTCACCAGTACCTCGAGGAGCTGCACAGGCATCTGAGAACAGGGTTTGCATTCGCGCAACAGCAACTCCAGAAGAGTGCGGAAGGCCGAAAAGCATACTACGATCAGAAAGCATCACGAGAGGAACTGGATGTGGGTGATAGGGTCTGGTATTACCGCTTCGCCAGACCATTGCAGACAGCCTCACATCGGCTATCCAAAAAGTTTTTGCCACACTGGGCTGGACCCTACGCGATTGTTGACAAACTATCCCCTGTTGCCTACAGGATAAGGATTAGTCGGGGACAGACAGAACCAATCCTCAAATGGGTCCATCGCAACCAGATTAAAAAACACTCAGTTTCTGGGCGAGAGAGAGAAGGGGGGACCAACACTAACTAAATTTTACTCCCTCCTCAACGAATCAATGCCAGAGAACCCACCATTAGAGAAAGCCACGAACAAGGCTGACCAGCTAAAGAATGTCACCGCTTATCCACTGTTTTCTTTCTTTTCTTTGTCACCAGGATGCTGCTGGGGCTTGCCACCCTGATTCTTTGCTTAACTGGAGGACTGCCCCAGCCGGATGTCGTGTCGCTAGGCCCTACATCGGGCATCGTTTTAAGGGAGCAACCTGGCCTTCTAGTAACCAACTGCCGGACACACACTCAAAAGGTCTACGTCCGACTCAACTCCCGTGACGTCTATAGAGCACACTACCCCATCGTAGCACCACAGCTTGGATGGGCTGGAGGGCGATGGACACAAACTGCGCTGGACCACGCGGAGGCCGACATCAGCCACATGCTCACCCAACTTCAGAAGATGACCGTCACTCAAGCCGACCTGAGTGGGCAAAACCGGCGCAGCAAACGTTTCCTGGGAGCTTTACTGGGGGCCGCTGCCGCAGTCGGAACTCTGTTCAACCTCGGAATCACCAGTGTCAACGCCGTGAGCCTAGCCACTGTCAGGCGACATGTGAAGGAGATCCAAACTGAGATTCCCCAGCTAAGAGCACAACTGACAACTCAAAGCGAAACCCTGCAGACCATAGGCAAGTCATTAAAGGGCACTGTAGTGGTCCTCAACACCCACAGTGTCCTCCTTAACCAGACTGTAAATTCCATGAAGCAGCTCTTTTCGGTGATACAGAAGGATTATGCACATGCTCAACTTGTGACAGCACTGATGTCAGACATGCTGCGAGAAGTGAGCTCGTCTGTGGACAGTCTCGCCATGGGCAAAACCCCCTTCAAGCACATCTTGCATACTCTCTGGGTAGTGCCATCCCTCTATACATAGCCCCCGAGCAGGGCGAGATAGCATTTCTGTTGAACTTACCCATTATTGAGTCTAACAACATTTACAGACTCAAGGACATGGTAAATGTCGGGTTTTGGCAAGGTAGCACCCACATCCGGATTCACACCCCCGACGTGGTGGCCTACCACGACAGCAATGACCAGCTGTACCTAGCCCCGAACCTGCGCATGTGTACGCTGACCAAGGACATCCATTACCTTTGCCCGAGTAAGCCATTCCTCCGGGACAACACAGAAGGAATCTGTGGTATGCACCCCATGAGAAGCGACACCCGCTGCCCCGCGGAGGCTAGACCTCGTGTCCAAGTCACCTACACCCAGGCCGAAATTGTGGGAGACCGCTGGTTAGTCAACACCTCTAACCTATGACCACCATGATACCGCTACTCGCATCAGCTTACTTGATCAGACTATGTGGATTCAAGTCCCGAAGGACGCAATCCTGCACATTGATGATTTGGCACTCTATCATTTACCCAGCGAAGAATACCACACCGAGCTGGAGGTTTCTACCTTTTTCAAGGACTTTAATTTCACCCTCGGTCCTGAACTAGAGATGAGGATTGCAGAGGGAGGGCTCCAGTTGATCGATATCACCCCCATCGACCAGGCCTTACTGACTCTTGATCGGATGTCTGCTCTTACCAACTCCCCTGTGGTCCGATCCTGGACCGCTGCGGATACCGCACTATGTTTAACCACCACGTTAGGATATGCCCTTACCCTTGGCCTATCTTTTGTCCTTTACAAAAGGGTCAACGGAATGCAGGAGTCAGTAAACAAGTGTACCGCGGTGTTTCCTCGGACCTTCAAGCGGAGCCGCGAGAAAAGGGACACGCAAGCTGAACCCGAACCTAACCTGATCGAGATCGACCCACTGTCAGTGCATCACAGCACTGAGGACGAATAAGACCCACCTGTCACCTGGACTATTACGATCCCACCAAACGTCGCCCGCCTAAGCTTCTATGCGAACCCCGTCGGCCGAAGGGGGGAATATGTAGGATCTTACCCAGACAAAAGGGGACCATTTGTCACCTCATAACACCTCCTGACCTCTCAGTAGGGGTCGACTCCCCCGTGATTAGAGATCCGGGTGTCGAAACAGAGAAAACCATTGTGGGACATCGTAAAACTGTTGATTTCTCTGTTGGGCCTAACCGGCATCCGAAGATTTGGGGTGTTGTTTGTAATAAAGAGGACCATTGACGGTCGTTAATTACCATGACCTTTCAGTGGGACCCAAATCGGTGCCAGCAAGTCTGACCCAACTGTCTTCCTGTAACACATTCGTCAATTGACCAGGATAAATCCCAAAAAACCCTAGTGGACTTCAAAGATCTTCGAACAGGGAGGATGGGGTCGTGTGACTATAGATGGACACCAGATGTGTTAAACAGGAATGAGGGCAAATGGTCAGACTAGTTTGAATGTTCCCTCTTTTTCTTTAACCACACAAGAATAGTTTAAAACGGGTTTAAACCAACATTTTCACATTGTATCTTTGTCCCCATGTTAATCGGCCTCGCTTGTAATCTCAAAAGCATGTGTGTTTAAGTGTATTCTCTTTATATTGTGTTTTTATACAAACTTCAGGTCAATGTACTTATAATCATGGCTTGTTTTATATCCAAATGTTTCCCTTTTCATTCCTTAAAAGATGGTGTACACCATAGAAATGTATTTTACACTATACTCAATATATCATATTTCATGAATTAATACAGCCCAGATTATAAGTGACCCTCAATGCAAATGAGCTAATGTCCAGAACAAAGAACCCTGGATTCCCCTCCAAAATCGACTCATCACATTGGATAACCCAGTTCTGAGGGCGTGAATCTGTTTAGGCTTAAATCATCTCTGAAAGAAGCAAACAGTGCTCAGTTTCTTCCGTGTTCGCGCGCTCCTGTTCGAACCACCTCCTGAGTCCTGCCTCTTTTCGGAGACAGATTCTCTTCGGCAAAATTACTTCGGCAAAGTTTGCTTCTGACTTCATCCGCCAATCCGGCTACCCGAGAGAAGCCGAAGGATCGAAACCATCAAGACTTTGAGAACCACCTTCCACGGGCACAAAACCTTGTCCAGGCACACTCGAAGGAGACCAATGCAAGTATTAGAAATTATTCTATACAGCTGCGTTTAAGCGTAACCCCTTTTTAAGGAGATTTGTCTGATGGTTCATGCAGATGTGAATAGCCGTTTTGTAATACTGCCATTATTTCCTTTGTCTATTTCTTACTTTTCTTTACTGCATTTATGTTTCATGTTTTGTTTGTTAGCATTTGTTATTTTGTTAGTCAGTCGTTTGTTTCCCCTTTAGTGTAGTAAATAAACCCGCATTTGTGTTATCCACAATTAAACTGTTGCTGTGTAATTTTATCACATACTAACGTCACTTAAACTGCTTGATTTCGTTATAATTTCTGGAGCGGTACTGTACTACATACAGTAAGAGTGTTATGTTTCCAAGGCCAGGAAAGTAATATTTCTTAGATTTGATATACGATCTGCGGATCACTCGCTGGACGAGTGAATTTAGTTTGTCGCTATTATCAGGTCTGCCGAATCCGTGTATTAAGTGTATAAAACAGGTATAGTTAGTCATCATTAATTATACGTCTTTTACTGTGATCAAACTCATAGTTTTCCCCGAAATACACTACAGCATTTATGTCCACATATAAACACCCTGAGAGATTGAGACTTCACAACGTATTATTCGGCAGACGTACTAACGTGTACAAATTGTATCATAAGACCGCTGAAGTTGAGAAAATAAGACATGTCGATTTCACAAGTCTGTATCAGTTCTGTCAAGCCAGAAAGGGTTACCCCGTAGAGCATCCCCAAATAATTTAAGTATTTTGAGCCTTTAGAAAATTATTATGGACTTGTGAAATGCTGTGTTTTTATCACCATGTAAACAAGTATATCCGGTGCTCCCTATGAGATTCAGAGGTAAATAATTTTTTTCACTCTGTCATACATGCACCGAACAACAAAATCAGACCAAAATCCACTGATGAAGAAAGAGCAGTCACAGGTACTTGGGTCAGTATCCAGTTGTTTAAAGCTATAGAGAAGGGATTTGATGTTATTGATACAACTGAGGTGTGGCCTTTCCCACAGCGATCAGAAACACTGTTTTGTGAATATGTTAAAACGTTTTTGCAGTACCAACAAGAAGCCAGTGAGTATCCAGAACATGCGGAGACAGATGCAGACAAACAAGCATACATCGATGGCTACTTGGAAAATGAAGGATTAAACCGAATCCTGATAAGATATATGACAATCCGGCACATCGTTCGATTAACAAACTTGTGCTTAACAGCTTGTGGGGGAGATTTTCAATGAGGGAAAAAACCTGCCCGCCACAGAGTTGCTTTCAGACCCTGAGCAGTTTGCCCAGCATATTTTTGGCAACGGTTATGACATTTGACTGTTGTTCCAAAATGCTGTAAAATTGATTTATAAAAATGTGGATAATATTGTATATATTTATGATTGTTGGCAACGATTGCATGATGATTTATTGAAAATGCATAAAATGAATGTTGTTGAAGGTATACCACAGACTCTGAATGATGATAATTTGTTTCCTGTCAATAAAATGAATTTGCTTATAATAGACGATTTAATGAAAGTCAGTGGTAACTATGAAGTGGAGAAAGTGTTTACACAGTATGTGCCCCACAGAAATCTTAGTGCTATTTACATTATATAGAATTTATTTGTGAGGGTAAATCCAGCAGAAAAATCAGTTTGAATACAAACTATTTGGTTTTGTTTAACAACCCCAGAGATGCCACCCAGGTAATGAAACTAGCCAGACAGATGTATCTGGTACAAGGCAAGTTTTTTTAATGGAGTCTTATCAGGATGCAAACAGTAAACCTTACAGGTACCTTATGATTGATTATAATGCAAAAACACCCGAACACTATCGTCTTAGAACAGACTTACTCTCAACATATCCAGAAGTGTATCTGCTGAAAAGAAAGCACATCAGAGACGGGTTATTTTACAATCTACACCGACAAACTTATTGTAACACTGTGTGAGGTCGCCCTTTAAGTACTTCATGGAAACATACCACTCACCTCGCATCAATACCAGAAACTAAAACGTCGGAAAACAATACTTACATTTGTGACGAACAAGAAAATTGGCATTAAAAGAAAGAGAAGGATGATAAGCCAACAGGGGTGTTTCCTACTCCCACTCCTAAGCATAGCAATACCCTTTATGTCCAGCTTGATTACATCTAGATTAAAGAAAAACAATGGAGTGTAGGATCTGGCCAGACAAAAGGTGAGCATTTGGGGCATCGTAAAACACCCTGACCTCTCAGCAGGAGTCTCACCGGCGCCAGTAAGTCTGATCCAGCTGCCCTAAGCATCAATCATTTGGTCAGGATAATTTCAAACACCTTCCTTGGACTTCAAAGAAATCCGAACGGGGAGGATGGGGTGTTTCTTCATCGGTGGACCGTTTGGCCTAAAAGGAATGTGGCCTATGTTCCCTTTCTGTCGGTCTCTCGACGTTGTGTCGAGAACGACAGATGGGGTTCGCCCTTGAGAACCAATCAACTCTGACTACTATAGAAAAGGCCAATGAAATTTGGCGAATGAAATTTGCATGCCGGGCTCCGCCCCCGGATATCCGGTATAAAAGGAAGCCGGCGTGCAGCATTCATTTACCTCTTGTTCTGAAGAGCCTGAGAGCCTCTCACGACTGCAGCAGAAGACGATACGTGTTTGTGGCATAAGGGACACAACGTCTCGTTCCCTCCATCAGGGAACTGAGGTTACATTCGTAACCAAGACGTTCCCTTTCTGTCGGTCTCTCGACGTTGTGTCGAGAACGACAGATGGGGTTATCTATGGAAAACGCCACAAACGCTGTATCGCGTCACAATCTCAGCGAAGCGACGGTAACAAGCCTGGGCGTGTCAGCTCGAAGCTTTCGTGAAACTTGTAACCTTCCAGTGTGGTGGTCGGGGGGTTCCAGAGCTTTCAGGAGAAAGATGGGTACAGCCCTCACCGGTAACCTATCACGGACGGGGCCTTAGCTCTCTACAGGCGAGAGGCCGTCCGGCTCGGTTTACACCGAGAAAGAGCAACTCTTAATCAGAGAAGCGCTGCAGAGGCCACCTCCTACCCGTGGGGAGGAATATGGTGGATATAGGTATGGTCTCGTCCTTGGAGGAGAACGCATGGAACGTGCGGACTGGATAGTTAACCGCGAGGTGGAGGTCCACCTGGGGAAGCTCATGGGTTAGTCTGGGTAAGAAAGAAGGTTGGTGAGGTACCAATTTTCTTAGCCATGTGTTTGGGTAAGAAGAAAAGGGTAGATGGCACACTGACCCAACCTCTTGGAGGGTGGGAAGGTGCTTTCGCAGGCTTACGCCCCCCCGGATGCCAGTCCTACATGTCGCCACGCAGGACGTGGGCTGACACCGGGTTTACGCGAAGACAATTAACCTTTGCAAAGTTGTTTGGGCGTAGCCCAACCCGCAGCTCTACAGATGTCTGCTAGAGAGGCGCTTCTGCCAGTGCCTAGGAGGTGGCTAAACTCTGTGTGGAGTGAGCCCTCACTGCCAAAGAGCATGGGAGATTCTGAGATCGGAATGTCGTCGTAACGGCATCCACGACCCAGTGCGCCAGCCTCTGCTTGGAGACAGCCTTCCCCTTCTGCTGTCCTCCAATACAGACAAGGAGCTGGTCAGAGCTACTGAAGCTCTGCGTGCGGTCCAGGACACAACACGGATGGGGTTGGGTCTTCCTCCCCAACGGGGAGCGCCTGCAAGTTCACCACTTGGTCCCGAAAGGGAGTAGTGGGAACTTTGGGCACGTATCCAGGCCTGGGTCTCAGGAAAACGTGAGAGTTACCAGGGCCGAATTTAAGGCGATCCGGGGACACAGAGAAAGGTTCGGAGATCCCCTACCCTCTTGAGCGCCAACAGGGCGTTCTGTCTTACTCAGGTGAGGAAGATCGGAACCTCCGAAGGGCTCTTGGACCCACGTTAGGATCCAAGAGGGTATGGAGCAGAGATAAGGCGGATTCCGCCCTCTCGTGCTCCTTAGGAACCTGGTGACCAGGTCGTGTTGCCCTAGAAACTTTCCATCAACTGAGTCGTGATGAGTGGCAATAGCGACTACATACACTTTCAGTGTGGAGGGGAGATGTTAGTCTCCAGTCTCGTAAGAAGGACAACACAATCCTGATCGAGCACCTGAGTGGGTCTTTCTCACTGAGAAAGACACCAGGACGAGAAGAGGCACCGTCTAGAGGCGTGTAACCACCTAGTAGATGGGGCCCTAGCCTGGGTCATGGTCTCTGCCGTAGAGGGAGAGTAGCCATCTCAGGATCTTCTCGTCCCGTCTAGAGACCAGACATGGGAGTTCCAGAGGTCTGATCTGGGATGCCAGAACGTGTCCTTCCCCTGAGAGAGCAGGTCCTCTGTCAGGGGAATGGTTCAGGGGGAGTCGCTGTCCAGAGCATCAACTCTGAAGCCAAGTGTGGTTAAACCAGTGCGGTGTAACCAATAACACTTGGTGCTCCTCTTACCTGACCTTGCACAGTGTCTGTGTAAGGAGGCTCCTGGGGGGGAAAGTGTGCTTCCGCCCGTCAGCTGAGCGCCAGGGCATCCGTGCCGAGGGGGGGCCTCGGTCAGGGAGTACCAAAGCAGACAATGGGTGGTGTCGCGGGAGGCAAAGTTCGGCCTATCCGAACAGCCCCAAAATGAGCTGGACCGGGGATGGAGTCGCCACTCTCCGCAAGGCGTATACTGACGAGAGAGCGCGTCGGTTGTCTGGTTCAGTTTGCCTGGGATGTGTGTGGCCCGCAGGGATCGGATCACCTGCTAACTCCACAGGAGGAGGCGTCTGGCAAGTTGTGTTAGCTGCCGTGAGCGTACGCCACCCTGGCGATGTACGGTACGGCTGTCATGCTGTCCCGGAGGACCAACACGTGCTGTCCCTGCACTAGAGGCCGGAGCCTTCTCAGCGCAAGCCACACAGCCCACAACTCTAGGCAATTGCATGCCAGCGCACACGGGGGCCCGTCCAGCGCCCCGCTACTGCGTGCCCGTTGCACACTGCACCCCACCCCTGCAGCAAGGCGTCCGTCATCACCACGACGTGCCTCGTAACCTGCCCGAGGGGAACCCCGCCCGGAGGAAGGTCATGGAAGTCCAAGGGGTTAGGGTGCGTCGGCAGCAGGCCGACATCACCACGCGCCTGCTGTCGGTGTGCCACGCTGTCTTAGGAACTCGACTCTGTAGTCAGTGTTGAAACGGTCTCATGTGCATCAACCCGAGGAGTATACCCCCGCGGAGAATGCCATGTGTCCCAGGAGCCTCCAGTTCAACACTGACTAAGCGCGTGCTGCGGACAGCTGCGCTGTCATGGTGCAGAGTTTAGTTCCATACCGAGAGAGAGGATGCTCTGCACTGGGGAGAGTTTGCTCTCTTCTCGGTTGACCTGAAATCCCAATCGATCTAGATGCCGGAGCACCAGGTCCCTCTGTGTACACAACAGATCTCGCGAGTGTGCCAAGATAAGCCAGTCATCGAGATAGTTTAGTACCCACAGGAACAGACCGAAAGGGAGGGACCCAAGGCCCGTGCAGCCGCCTTAGTCGCCCGTAGAGCGCTGTCAGCGGCGGCACGGAAATCCTGCATTATACCCAGGTCGGCCTTACCCTCGTGGGGCTCTCTCAACGCCTTGGCCTGGTGGACCTGCAGGCTGGCCATGGCGAAGAGAGAGGAGGCAGCCTTGGGTGCCTCACCATCGAGGGAAGTAAGGGAGGTGGAGCGGGTTTTCACTGGAGCGGTCCGTGAGTGGAGCGCTCCAAGTTTTACACAGCTCCTCATGCACCTCCGGAACCCGGGTTAGCATGAATGACATTTCTGCTTCCTCCTAACTCGACCGCTGGGGGTGGAGCTCGGATTCGTCAGAGTCGGATGTCAGTCTCCCTCCGATGCTGCGAGCGACATCTCATCTACTCACACATCGTTCCCGATGTGTGTGCGTGAGAATCCGGACGGTATGCCACCGCCGGTTGGGGAATGTTCAGAAGAGCGAATCGGGGTGCGATCGGCCCGTGAGTTCCCCATATCACTAACGCTGCTAATGTGGGTGGTCATCGGGGCCGTAGCCACAGATGTCACAGCCCGAGTAGCAGACGAAATGGTGGCTGGTTCAGTGCGGGCAGATGTGTCAATGAACGCTGCTTCAGTGTGCTGGACGCCCACACACCTAATGCAGCGATCGTGTCCATTCCCTGCCGCACACAAGAGAACAGCGGGACATGTCGTTCTCGATGTGTGTGCGTGAGAATCAGGACGGTATGCCACCGCCGGTTGGGGAATGTTCAGAAAAGCGAATCGGGGTGCGATCGGCCCGTGAGCACTCAGCTGGCGGGTTTACGTTCGCAGAGTTCCCCATATCACTAATGCTGCTAACGTGGGTGGTCATCGGGGCCGTAGCCACAGATGTCACAGCCCAGGTAGCAGACGAAATGGTGGCTGGTTCCCGTAGGAAGACAGCCACCCGTGACCGCAACTTCTGAATGACAATCTGCCCGCAGTGCGGGCAGATGTGTCAACGAACGCTGCTTCAGTGTGCTGGACGCCCACACACCTAATGCAGCGATCGTATCCATTCCCTGCCGCACCAAAGAGAACAGTCGCGCTGGAGAATGCTCAGTCAGTCCTGAAAAGGACTTTTAGATAAAATCTCACACACCTCGGAACTGCCGAGACGCCCAGGGGAAGGTCGCTGCAGGTAGGGACGATGCAATGTAGAAGAAGAAGAATTCATAGAATTCGTTCTGTTCGTAGTCATGAGCGAAGGCTCTGAAGAACAAAAGGTAAATGAATGCTGCACGCCGGCTTCCTTTTCAAGGGCGAACCCCATCTGTCGTTCTCGACACAACGTCTCGTTCCCTCCATCAGGGAACTGAGGTTACGTACGTAACCAAGACGTTTTCATCTCCTCTTGAAACTGTCTGTCTTTTCTCCTTATCCACAAAAGAATGTTCTAAATTGATATACCTCTATATCTCCACATTGTATGTTTGTCCCCATGTTATTTGGCCTCCCCTATAACCTCAAAAGCATGTGTGTTTAGTTGTATTCTGCTTATATTTTCATTCTTGTACAAACTTCAGGTCAATGTACTGGCATGTTTTATATCTAAATGTTTCTCTTTTCATTCCTTAAATGATGGTGTATAGCACAGTAATGTGTTTTATACCATACTCATTTTATGTCATTCTAAGAGTTTTACAGCGCCAAACTTCTAAGTGATCCTAAACGCAAATGAGCTAAAGCGAAACAAAGAAACTTGATTTCGCGCCTAAAATCATCTCATCGCATTGAAGCCCCAGGCTTAAAACTATGGAGGACCAGGAGAGTCATGTGTAAAGTAATAAAGCATTTAATTGTTTAAAAACTAATTCTTCAATAAAAATAGACATTAATCCATTTATTTTTAATTTTATTTTTTAATTCAAATATAAATAGGCGAATTGACAATGTAATTTATTATTTATTGTTTTAATGGGCAATAAAAAGCGTGATTGTAAAATAATTATTAAATGAGATATTAATCCATCAATAAATACTTCATTTTAAAAGGACTTAAAAATCAACATAAAACACGAAATAAATACACCATTTTAAAGCGCATTAATGAATTCCTTTATAAACAGTGGAATTTCAAAATCTATTTCAAAATGCGATTTAAAAAGAGGAATAAATAATTGGATTTACAAATTAAACTAGAAATAAAAGTTTTAATCCGTCATTTAAAAGACTATTTCTTTTAGCATTTGCATTTCCTTTTCCGATTTGCTATTCGATTTGCCAAGTCATTTATCTTTTCCATTTAGCCTCTCTATTTACCATTTCCGCGACACTCTGGGGCCTTGCATGCTAAAACGTGGTAAAACAATGCAAATTAGCTACGGAGAGAGAGACATGTTACAAGCTCTCTGATTGGCTAGTTCATTTTACGTCATGTTCAGAGGTGTGTCAGATGAGCAATGGAGAAGAGAGGATAGTCTGTTGTTCACTACACGTGTAACCAGTGCGTTATCAGCGCCTGCTTATTCTCTAACACAAATCATAGAAAATGAAACGTCTTGGTTACGTATGTAACCTCAGTTCCCTGATGGAGGGAACGAGACGTTGTGTCGAGAACGACAGATGGGGTTCGCCCTTGAGAACCAATCAACTCTGACTACTATAGAAAAGGCCAATGAAATTTGGCGAATGCAATTTGCATGCCGGGCTCCGCCCCCGGAAATCCGGTATAAAAGGAGGCCGGCGTGCAGCATTCACTTACCTTTGTTCTGAAGAGCCTGAGACCTCTCAAACTGCAGCAGAATACGATACATGTTCGTGGCATAAGGGACACAACGTCTCGTTCCCTCCATCAGGGAACTGAGGTTACATACGTAACCAAGACGTTCCCTTTCTGTCGGTCTCTCGACGTTGTGTCGAGAACGACAGATGGGGTTGCCTATGGAAAACGCCACAACGCTGTATC
The DNA here is from genome assembly GCF_015846415.1 of Triplophysa dalaica. NCBI lineage: Eukaryota > Metazoa > Chordata > Actinopteri > Cypriniformes > Nemacheilidae > Triplophysa > Triplophysa dalaica. The sequence goes on from NC_079559.1 coordinate 21,080,150, forward strand.
GCGTCACAATCTCTAGCGAAGCGACGGTAACAAGCCTGGGCGTGTCATCTCGAAGCTTTCGTGAGACTGTAACCTTCCAGTGTGGTGGTCGGGGGGTTCCAGAGCTTTCTTGGAGAAAGATGGGTACAGCCCTGACCGGTAACTTTCACGGACGGGGCCTTAGCTCTCTATAGGCGAGAGGCCGTCCAGATCAGTTTACACCGGGTAAGCGCGACTCTTAATCAGAGAAGCGCTACAGAGGCCACCTCCTACCCGTGGGGAGGAATATAGTGGATATAGGTATGGTCTCGTCCTTGGAGGAGAACGCATGGAACGTGCGGACTGAGTAGTTAACCGCGAGGTGGAGGCCAACCTGGGGAAGCTCATGGGTTACCAGGAGTGGGAACCATTCTCATGAGGATACATCAGACGGAACAGCCCACGGAGGGGGTGTTACAGACGTCCGGTAGCACTAAGTCCGGTTAGAGCTATCTGTGATAGCTCACATGGTATCCCGGCCTAAGGGGGAAGGCTGCTCTGCCCAGCCAGCCCCCAGGGGGTGCTTGTGTGGTGATGGATGGAATGCCTATTCTTAACCAGTGTCTGGGTAAGAAGGGAGTGGCCCCGGAGGGAGTAGTGGGAACTTCTTGGGCACGCATCCGGGCCTGGGTCTCAAGATAACGTGAGAGTTTCCAGGGCCGAGTTTAAGGCAATCCAGGGACACGGAGGATGCTCGGTGGTCCCCTACCCTCTTGAAGGAAGTGAGCGCCGTCAGGAGGGCCGTCTTACTCTATGAGGAAGATCGGAACCTCCGAGGGGCTCTTTGGGGGGCCCTGAGGCTCCCCAGGACCACTTAGGGTCCCAAGAGGGTATGGAGCGGAGATGAGGCGGATTCCGCCCTCTCGCTGCTTAGGAACCTGGTGACCAGGTCGTGTTGCCCTAGAAACTTTCCACCGACTGAGTCGTGATGAGTGGCAATAGCGACTACATACACTTTCAGTGTGGAAGGGAGATGTTAGTCTCCAGTCTCGTGAGAAGGGGAACACAATCCTGATCAAGCACCTCAGTGGGTCTTTCTCGTTGAGAAAGACACCAGGACGAGAAGAGGCACCGTCTAGAGGCGTGTAACCGCCTAGTAGATGGGGCCCTAGCCTGGGTGATGGTCTCAGCCGTATAGGGGGAGTAGCCATCTTAGGATCTTCTCGTCCCGTCTAGAGACCAGACATGGGTGTTCCAGAGGTCTGATCTGGGATGCCAGAACGTGTCCTTCCCCTGAGAGAGCAGGTCCTCTGTCAGGGGAATGGTTCAGGGGGAGTCGCTGTCCAGAGCATCGGCTCTGAGGCCAAGTGCGGTTAGACCGGTGTGGTGTAACCAATAACACTTGGTGCTCCTGCTCCCTGACCTTGCACAGAGTCTGTACAAGAAGGCTCCTGGGGGGGGGAAGGTGTGCTTCCGCCCATCCCGCGGCCAGCTGTGCGCAAGGATATCCGTGCCGAGGGCAGGGACTATCAAGCGGGCAAATGGTGGTGTTACGGGAGGTGAACAGGTTTTACCTGGGCCTACCCGAACAGCCTCCAAATGAGCTGGACTGCACGGGGGTGGAGTCGCCACTCTCCACGAGGCATAAACTGGCGAGAAAGCACGTCGGCTGTCTAGTTCAGTTTGCCCGGGGTGTGTGGCCTGCAGGGAACGAGTCACCTGTTGACTCCACCGGAGGAGGCGTCGAGCAAGTTGTGTTTAGCTGCTGTGTGCGAACGCCACCCTGACGATCTGTATTCGCTACAGCTATAGTGCTGTCCTCGGAACAGCACGTGCATGTCTCGCACGAGAGGCCGTAGCCTGCTCAGTGCAAGTAGCATAGCCCACAACTCTTGGCAATTGATATGCCAGCGCAGGCGGGGGTTCGTCCAACACCCCACCTGCGTGCCCGTTGCACACTACACCGCACCCCTGCAGGGAGACTTCAGTCGTCACCACGACCTGCCTCATAACCTGCTCAGAGGGACCTGAGTCCGTCGAAAAAGTCATAAAGACTAGGGGTTATGGTGCGTCGGCAGCAGGGCGGCATCACCATGCGCCTGCTGCCGGTGTGCCACGCTCTCCTCGGAACTCAACTCTGAAACCAGTGTTGGAGCTGTGTCATGTGCATCAACTCGAGGGGTATTAACCCTTTATTAACATTTATGTTCATTTCAGACAGTTCAACACTGGTTGGGCACAACTGCGGACAGGTGCGCCGACATGGTGACAGAGTTGAGTTCCATACCGAGAAAGAGGATGCTCTGCACTGGGGAGAGCTTGCCCCTCTCTTGGTTGACCTGGAGTCCCAATCGACCTAGGTGCCGGAGCACCAGGTCCCTTTGTGTACATAACAGATCTCGCGAGTGTGCCAAGATAGGCCAGTCGCTGAGATAGTTTAGTACCCGCTCGCCTTCCTCCTCTCAGGGAGAAAGGGCGGTCAGGGACAGACCGAAAGGGAGGACTCTGTACTGATATGCCCGCCTCTCGCACGCGAACCGTGGGAACGGCCGGTGTCGAGGAGGATCGAGACATGAAAGTAAGCGTCCTTCAGGTCGATTGCCACGAACCAATCCTGACACCTCATAGATGTCAGGACGCGCCTCTGTGTGAGCACCCTGAATGGCAGCTTGTGAAGGTGCTCTGTTCAGGGTACGCAGCCTTTGGGGGCAACCCGCCGTCTTTCTTGGGAACGATGAAGTGCGGGTGGTGACCCACTGAACATCTTGGTTTTGAGGGACGAACTCGATGCCTGTTTTGCCAGAAGGGTGGTGACCTCTACCCGAAGTACGGAGGCGTCCCTGCCTCTGACAGAGGGAGAGATGATGCCCCGAAACTTGGGTGAGTCTCTGGCGAACTGGATCGAGTAACCAAGACGGACCGCCCTCATTAGCCAGCGAGACAGTGTGGGCAGCTCTCGAGCTCCCAGGGACTGTGACAGGGTGACCAAGGGGACGGTCTGCTTCATCATTCCCACGGGGGGTGGTTCGTCGGCTGGCGGAGCTAACCATGTCGTGGGGAGTCCCCGGAGGGAAGGTTTGCTCCGCCTACTTACCTGCCTGGCGGGACAACGGCACGCACTGTCGGTTTGAGAGTGGTGACGGCTGTCGAATGTGTACTACCTCACGCCTCGCCAGGGTGTGAGGTCGGTTCGCCGAGCACAGTCCAGTGGAGTGTGCGATCGGCTGCAAGTAAACCCGGGGAGAACAGAAAACTCAGTGAGTAAGTGGGCGCCAAGCCCTAACAAGGGCCCGGCTTTGGTGACGAGGCAGGAGTCGTCCCGTACCGACCGATCAGAGCCGTGGCTGTGAAGGTTCGGGCCCGATGTTGTTCTCCCTGGGGTCTTCCCGTCAGTGTCCCTTCTCGCGAGGAGGTTGCTGACGGGGTGGAGGTTTCCCCCTCGACCTCTGCTTCCGGGGTGCCGCCTGTGGGGGCACAGGAACCGGAGCCGATGTCGAAAGGGTCCTGGGTTGCAGGGAAGCAGACGTCACGTGAGATCTCGGAGGCCTGTAGGCGGCCGAGTCGCGGCGTGAAAAAAATGTGGTTAATTGCCACTGTCTGCTTCGCCGTCAAAAAACTGCTGAGCGCAGTCCTCGACGGTGTTACCAACAACCCACCCTGCGAGATGAGTGCCTCAAGAAAGCGGACTTCCTTGCTGTCACTCTTCTGCACAAGGTATAGCCGGGGGTGTCTCTCCTGGACCACTACCGTGGACATCGTCCGACCCAGGGCCCGTGCCGCCGCCTTAGTCGCCCGTAGAGCGCTGTCAGCGGTGGCACGGAGATCCTGCATTATACCCGGGTCGGCCTTACCCTCGTGGAGCCCTCTCAACGCCCCGGCCTGGCGGACCTGCAGGATGGCCAAGGCATAGAGAGAGGAGGCAGCCTGGCCCGCAACATCGCAAGCTTTCGACACCAATGATGCCGAAGTCTTACGTGCTTTGGACGATAGGAGTGGTCGATCTCCCCCCAGGTGGTAGCCGTCCGCGGCACAGGTGCACCGCAGGCGGACGTTCCACCCGGGGGATCTCGACGCAGTCCTTGGCTGCCTCACCATCGAGGGAAGTAAGGGAGCCAGAGCTGGTTTCACTGGAACGGTCCATGAGTGGAGCGTTCCAAGTTTTACACAGCTCCTCATGCACCTCCGGGAAAAACATGGCACCCGGGGTGTGCGCGGTTTGCACCGCGCACCGACCTCGGGAACCACGCATCCCCGGGTTAGCACGGATGACATCACTTCTGCTTCCTCCTGAACTCGACCGCTGGGGGTGGAGTTTGGATTCGGCAGAGTCGGATGCCAGTCTCCCTCCGATGCTGCGAGCGACATCTCATCTACGTCACACATCGTTTCCGAGTGTGTGCGTGTGGAACCGGACGGTATGCCAACGCCGGTTGGGGAACGTTCAGAAGAGCGAATCGGGGTGCGATCGGCCCGTGAGCACTTGGCTGGCGGGTTTACATTCGCAGAGTTCCCCTTATCACTAACGCTGCTAACGTGGGTGGTCATCGGGGCCGTAGCCACAGATGTCACAGCCCGGGTAGCAGACGAAATGGTGGCTGGTTCCCGTAGGAAGACAGCCACCCGTGACCGCAACTTCTGAATGACAATCTGCCCGCAGTGCAGGCAGATGTGTCAACGAACGCTGCTTCAGTGTGCTGGACGCCCACACACCTAATGCAGCGATCGTGTCCATCCCCCTCCTCGATGAGGGTGCCGCACCCAAGAGAACAGCGGGACATGCCGCGCTGGAGAATGCGCAGTCAGTCCTGAAAAGGACTTTTAGAAAAAATCTCTAACACGTCCGGAACCGCCGAGACGCCCAGGGGAAGGTCGCTGCAGGAAGGGACGATCCGCTGTAACACGTCGTAGCACCAGCGTGTAGTTGTAGAGGATTGAATCCTGAGTTGTACTCATGAGCGATGGCTCTGAAGAACAAAAGGTAAGTGAATGCTGCACGCCGGCCTCCTTTTATACCGGATTTCCGGGGGCGGAGCCCGGCATGCAAATTACATTCGCCAAATTTCATTGGCCTTTTCTATAGTAGTCAGAGTTGATTGGTTCTCAAGGGCGAACCCCATCTGTCGTTCTCGAAACAACGTCGAGAGACCGACAGAAAGGGAACTTATTGTTAGAACAGGTTAGAACATTCATACTGCACGTGGAAGCAGCAGTGCTGCGCTCATTTTGGCGCCGAGTCTATTTATGATGCGATGCTTACATGGAGTTAACGTGACATAAGTTACGGTGCTTATGGCCAAAATGCTTATAGATTCACGCGAAATGTAAAAGTTTTACCATTAAAGCATGTAACTGATGTCAGCTGTGTTTAATCCGCCAATATCTACTCTTTATGAAACCGCAAACACACACCATATGCATATAGTAGATGCAGTGCCGGTGTTACAAATTTTCTGTTACCCGTGATATTTTGTGACCGCAGTAGGCGCTGTTGTCACTGTCGACAATTCTCTACGCAAAGAGCGTAAATTCAGGCTAGGATGCGCTTTGTGCGCGTGCGCAGCTTTTTAATCTTGTGCAATAACGCGCTTTGTTCTCGTGCACGTTACTGTGAGCGGGCTTTTCGGAAAGTCTCTTAAGAGTGATGACGTGACGTGGGTGCCTGAACACGCAGATTGAACTGTACAAAGCAGGATCATTTAATTCCTCTACTGATTGCGTTTGGAATTATTGTGATTGCCATAGTAATTGTTTTATAGCCAACATGTAGGTGTGTGTATGTATATATATATATATATATATATATATATACATATATAAAAAGTGAATACACACACACATATATATATATTTAAATATATATATGTGTGCGTGAGTGCATTTTCACTTTTACCCAAATAATAGAACAGCAATCACCACAATTCTAAACGTTGTCCATTTAAGAAACATGAACATAAATGAGCTTTGTGTTATACATACATACATGCATTATAGGCTATAAAATGTACATAAGAAAATAATATTATAAATTTATATGTTTATAATGTACAGAGTAACCTTGTAGTCAGCAGGTCACCATATTTCACGATGCACGGTAACAGGTAAAAAATCTGTTACCTTCCCCTTTTATACACAGAATAACCTTATTGTTCTTCATATTCACTCTTTTGACATGTAATGCCTTCTGTGTCTTATCCTGAAGTGCATTTATCTGTGATGAGAATAGTGACTGTGGTACAGCAGGTCACCATATTTCACGATGCACAGTAAAGGCCTAAAAAAATCTGTTACCTTCCCCTGTTTTATAATATACGGGTTAACTTTCTGAAATGAGTGACAAAAAATATTGACCTTTTTCATCATATTCTATTTTTTAGCTTTACCTGTATCCAATTTCTGTATGGAACGTTTTTTGAACGTTCTCTTTTGGTTCCCCAAAAATAACCAAATGGGATCCAATATTAGGGGAACGTTCTGTGTTTGCTTTCGTTAACTTCATTGTAATTGATAATAATTTATTGTTAAAGATGTTGTCGATTTAGTGTATGACAGTATGTTGTATATACATTTGAAAACAGTTTAATGTATTTTTTCTATTTTTTTATGAGCATAAAGAAACTATCTGGACCTCTCTGACCTCATTGCTAGCTATGATTATGATTAGCCAAAATATTGTGCCACTAAAGTCACACCGTTTTTGGCTGAGACATGTGATTAAATCATCACAAAATGAATACTTTATACCTTCAAATCTTACATTACTAAAAATACAATACTGTTATAATTTAGTTAAAAAATATTTTTGAATTTGTGTTTAAGTTATTATAAATCTGTTATAAATGCTATCAACGTCCTTCCATGAACTGTTGCCATGCATGCATAATAAATATGTACAATATGGGTGAAAAATATCAAATAATAGCGATCGATGCTTTTGCTGATTTATAACAAATTAAACACAAATACCATGGTTAACAGTTACTGTAGTAAGACTATATTTATAGTGGGGATAATGAATATTTGAAAAGCCTATAGCCATACCCACTAGTGTACTTTTCTCTCAGATGTTTATTTACATTACCTACCAATGATACGAAAGTTGTTAGCTCTTCTTTTCAAAATGTAACAATGCTGTTTATTAGCATCTTTGGGATATTCCCCTTTTAAAAGATAGTTCTTCAGTCCCAGCTGCATGTTACCATCCATTTTGCACAGATATAATATCAGGTGCCGATCACATTAATCTGCTTTCCAGTTGGTGCAAACCAGCTAACAGAGCCCCCACGTGATTGGCATGTGCGATATGGGGAGATGGGAAGAATATTAAAAAATAAAAAATAATTCTTTAGTATTTAATAAAAATAAAGCTAACAAAATAGAATATCACGAAAAAGGTCAATATTTTTTGTCACTCACTTCAGAAAGTTAACCCGTATATTATAAAACAGGGGAAGGTAACAGATTTTTGCCTTTACTGTGCATCGTGAGATATGGTGACCTGCTGTACCACAGTCACTATTCTCATCACAGCTAAATGCACTTCAGGATAAGACACAGAAGGCATTACATGTCAAAAGAGTGAATATGAAGAACAATAAGGTTATTCTGTGTATAACAGGGGAAGGTAACAGATTTTTTACCTGTTACCGTGCATCATGAAATATGGTGACCTGCTGACTACAAGGTTACTCTGTACATTATAAACATATAAATTTATAATATTATTTTCTTATGTACATTTTATAGCCTATAATGCATGTATGTATGTATAACACAAAGCTCATTTATGTTCATGTTTCTTAAATGGACAACGTTTAGAATTGTGGTGATTGCTGTTCTATTATTTGGGTAAAAGTGAAAATGCACTCACACACACATATATATATTTAAATATATATATATGTGTGCGTGTATTCACTTTTTATATATACACACACACACACACACACACACACACACACACCTACATGTTGGCTATAAAACAATTACTATGGCAATCACAATAATTCCAAACACAATCAGTAGAGGAATTAAATTATGGAAGTAAAATAATGCCTTTAGTTTTGAAGCAAAAAAGCATGCCGAATAGCACTAACCGAAAAATAAATGTGTTGAATTAACAGTTCTTGCATTTTAAGGTTCCGCAATTCAACATGGTTGCATATTTAAGCTGTGCATTTTACAAACGAAAACATTTCACGCAAAGTTTCATTGTATAAAACTCAATATTAAATATTCAGATTATTTAAAAATACGACTTAAACAATTTCATTGTTAAAATTTCAATACAAATTTAAATTTCGGTGCGTTTTATTTCGCTTACTCAAATTCAATGATTCAAATTCGAAAAGAAATTCGAAAAGAAATTCGACATAACACATCCGGGTATCACAGGAAGAGCAATCGAGCATTGATGGATAATCGAGGCCTGCTGCTTGTCCCCCTCACCAGCAGGTGATGCTGTACTAGAGCACTGACAGGTGCAAGCGAATTTTGATCATTAGACCAGAGGGGATTTGCCGAAATGGACCAAGAGGCAAGTACTGTAAACGTTTATGAGTATCTTAAGCTAATGAAGACACAAAAGTTCATTAACACGTGCACATGTTTTTTGTGTGATCATAAACACATGTAACGTTTTGTGTTCGTGATTATCTTAAGCTAATGAAGGCACAAAAGTTCATTAACACGTGCACATGTTTTTGTGTGATCATAAACACATGTAACGTTTTGGGTTCGTGATTATCTTAAGCTAATGAAGGCACAAAAGTAAATTAACACGTGCACATGTAACGTTTTGTGTTCATGGTTATCTTAAGCTAATGAAGACACAAAAGCATTATTTAGGTGTACATCAAATGGGATATAAATTCAATAGCATATCACACCTCACATAATGTCCGTGGAAAAGTGGCCCACAATTTACCAGACACTGCCAATATGGCCAGTACTGTACCGATGGCGGTAGTGTTTTACCAGTTAAACGATCGATCTGCCGCTATACGAAGACTGTTTATTCCTCTCTTTGTTTTAAAGAGAACTTGATGCGTATTTATGATAAACTTTACAACCGTTTTGACGATTGTGTGTATTCATGTAATGTGATGGTCATGGTATGGTATTATGTCGTGTTTGCTTAACAAGGATGACAGTGAAGTTCTGAGATCAGCAAGGCACCTTTTGTCACTTTTGAGCAATCAAAGACAAAGAGCTGATGGGCCTTCTACTAGCCAGGATAGTAACAGGTATAGTAGGTTTTATATCATGCACTGTGTGCCTGAAAGTCAACACATTCATTATGATGATGATATAAATACATCAATTTGTGTTTGATGACATTATAACAGGCAAAGATTCCAACCTCATGGACAATCATCTCTTCGCACAGAAATGACCAGGTCAGCACAAACTTATATTGCTTTTATAGTACACTACACAACTGTTAAAATGTTTATGATCACTTAACTATGTGTATTATGCGATCTTTGTATAATGTGATGTTGATCAAAAGGCATTTGCTTATATATATCCGATTATTTTGTAGTAGGGGTGGGCGGAATGATCAAAAAGCTATTTCATGCAATGAGTAATGTTATTCACGGTAAAAATATATATTTAACGGTAACCATCTCCCATTAAAATTCTATATTTTATACCTATTTTTCTTAGATTAATTCAATTTATTTATTCATTAAGTTCATTTGGATGCTCAAAGTTATAATGTAGACAAGTTATGAAAATGTACTCAATCTAATTAAGTTCTGATGATGAGATTTATTATTTATTTATATTTATCGAAGTATATATGCACAAATAATGAGAATATATGTATATGACTGGTGTTATAAACCAGTGTTCATGGGGGTCAGTATTGTAGGTCTTCATCGCTCTTCACTCTCAGTCGCAACACACTATAGGCGCTTGTGGCGCTTGTCTTCGCAACGCGGGTCTCTGACTCCACACGCATCTAACCCAAAACGGGGGTTTGTGGCATGTGACGTCATAAGCAGCGAGCATCATCTAGGATTTAAACGCAAGATTCGCTGGGCTCGCCTAAAAAGTTTAGGTTATTAACAGCCTACGTCATTCCGCCCAGCCCTATTTTGTAGACAAAAATATACTTTGGAAAAACATCACATATTTCTTTAGAAATGGAAAGAGAAGCCAATACGAGCAAAGCAAAGATGGTAACTACTTCAAACTACTAATTCAGTCTAAAAACCATCTCGGAGTGAGACCTGAAGAAATTAGCTGATAAAATGCCAATTATTCACATTCAAGGAAAATGTTAGCTACTATGAAGACTCCAAAATATAACATCTTTGATCTGGTTAAGTTGTCTTTAATTACAAAATTGTTCTCTTCATAATATTATTGTTTTTTATTATTCTACAATCTAGAAAAAATATGAATAAGGAATGAACAAGTTGATGTAAAGTTTAGATTGGTAGTGTATTTATATTATTTTTTTATTATTGTAGAACTGTAAGTAACCATTTATAGTTGTTATAACTTCCTCAACAGGTCTTTTCCTGGATTGTTCTCAAATCGCAGAGGCAAACGACGCTTCACAGAAACATGTCCTGTGCCCAAGAAACAAAAACCATTTCAGGTCATGTTTCACCTACTGCAGACCCAATGTGAAAGATCACCCAGTGGTCCAGATCAACTGCTGCATGCACAGGCAGGATTAGGACGCAGAACTGCCACCCTGGATGAAAACATGACTCATCAGGAGGTACAGTACATTATATAATTTGCCATTATAGTCCTTGTCAGTATAAATAAAATGTATCAAGGATATTATTTTTGTTATCTTTGTAAATATTATGTTGCAATGGCAATAGGGTATCCTCCTTTGGGGGCAGCAACAGTAAGAAAAATTAATTAATCTAATTATATTCAGTAGCTATGTGATACTCTTACTGAGCTGTATCCAAAACTTGGAGGAGTTACTGGAGGCTGGCTCCTTTATAAAGCAGCAGGTAATATTAACTACCTTGAATAACTTGCTCACAGATGCTTACATAGTCCACAGCACAGAATAATAACAATACAAAAATAAGTCTGTTCAAAAATGTCATACAGCATCTTTTGCATACATGACCTCTGTCCAGCAGTAACTATATTTATGTTAAATTAATCTTGAAACACAGAGGACAATTCACAGACTCATGGCGTTATCTTTTATAAATTCAGTTATGCTGTATTGTGGATTATATGTAGACATCTCTTATTTAAAATAAGTTGTTCATGGCAATACTAAAATAAAATCTAATTGTAATTATAAATCCTTTTATTTTGTTGAAATTTGTTTTAAATAGTACATTTTTTCCAGATTATGCATGGTACAACTGTATGTGTATACCCACACATATACCTATACATTTATAACTATTTTACGGCTACAAATTTCAGGAGGGTGGGGAATTCGAAAACTCACAATAGTGGCACCTGCAGACTGTGGGTACACAGGCAGACTTGTGAAAGCTACCAAAGTAGGAGAGAACTCAGTCCTCTACATAGCTCCTCTTCAGGATGAGTTAGACACTACTCCCTTGCCTCCATCTTCTGAAAGTTTCCGCAACATGCCAAAGGCAGTGTGCAAGAAATGCAACATATTATACCCCCTACAAGTCCTAACTAATCATATTAAGTCTTGTCCTGATGTTGTTACGTTGGATGATGATGATGAAGAAAAACAGGATGAAGCCCAAGATGAGGAAAGGGAGTACAGTGACATCAATGAAGTCATGAAAAATGAACAGGTACCCTCACTTAGTGTACATTCATTTCTGGCTATTCCTAAATGTATTGCTCCAGAGATGATCAATCAGAAAATACAGACTGCATAAAATGTTACTCGGTAAAGAACAAACCAAAAAGTGTTTCTCGATTTTTGCATCTAGAAATAAAAAAATTATTCTTCTGATTTGTGTATTACAGGCTGTCTGTCCTATATGTCAAGAAAGAATGCCCCATGACATCTTGGAGGTTCATGCCAGTGAATGTGGGGAAAGGTGTGCAAGCTGGATAATATTTGTTTTGTGAGAAACAAGAAACTCTGCTTAATAGTATCCTTTGTCCTCATATTATAAATTTTATTTTAAGTGTGTAATGTTTTCCGTTTTTGCAGAACAATTGATAATACAATGAATGATACTACCGAATTGACGTTCATGGACAATGAAATGAACCACAGCACTCAAGTGACATATATGAATGATGGTAACTAAGTTGTCTCATTGAGTATGTTGTTAAAACTACTGTAGCAAATAAGTAGAGATGGAAAAACTAACCACATGTCAGTTGGTCTGAAACAAAGCTCCTTTGATCTTGCATGATTAAGGAAAACATTTTAATTTATTTACCAGACTGGAAGACCCATCCAGGTGCAGTAAGGGCTGCATCTTTGTACACACAAGAAATTCTCAGTCTCCACGAGACAGGGAAACCTCTTTTAATGTCTATGGATTTAAGATTGTGTGCTCAAGATCAGGAGAGGGAACTTATTAACTTCTACAAGCAACGAAATGTAGAGTGGGCATGTCCTGTTAAATGTAATCTTCAAGGTACAGTCTAGAGAAAATAAAAATGTATACACAAGAGAATGTTTACTGTAGTTCATATGGTGTAGTTATGATGTCAGAATAATTTTACTTTATATGTTCATTGTTTTCAGGGGACTCTGCAGTTGGTGAAGGAGTCACCAGACACTTTTTTTCAACAGTTCTTCAAAAACTGAAGTATGGTTTCAATTTAAATTTGGGTAAGCAGTTTTATAATTTATGCTGGACTACAAAATTGACTTTGACATAGAATTCAGTTTCTTTTTATTATTTCATGATAAAATGATGTTGCTCATTTTATGTTTTATATTAACAGGAAACACAGGTGTAACATGCCTCTTTGAAGGAGAACCAGACCATTTGGTGCCTTCTTCAGCACAGCTTCTAATAGAAAGCGATCTTTTCTTGGTAGCAGGAAGAATGCTAGGCCACTCCTTTTTGCATGGTGGCCCGTGTCTTACAGGCCTCAGCAGAGCTTTTGTTCATTTTCTGTTTCACAGCTCATCTGATACAGCCACTTTGCAATTGGAGGACTGTCCAGATATTGATGTACGAGAGACCATCAGCTTTGTATGTATATTATTATAAACTTGGTCTTGTTTTGGATGATTTTTTGTTGTATTTGGAGTTTGTTTGGTATGTATTACTACAATTATTGTTGTTCAGCTCAGTGGAGAAGTTTCATTGACCGAGGACCAATACAGTAAAGTCTTAGAACTTTGTTTGGCTTGGGATCTTCCTGGTCCAACAGAAGAAAATAGAAGGTGGCTTTACGAGCGTCTGCTGTCACATGCGGTAAATACAATTTTTAGTTAGTGTTTGTGAATGCCTTTTTATCATGATCAATCAAATGTTTTAACAGATTTTACTTACAAATGAAACTTACAAATGAAAGAGCCTTAATTTTGTGATTGAGCAATGATAAGTTTAAATTGACATACATCTTTGTTCATATATTTCTGTCCTGCTTATAACGGCACTGTTACACAGCAATGAGTAGTTGTTTATTTAGTTGGTTACTGTTGGATTGGATTTTCTGTTTATTTTACTTTGTAGGTTCTTGGGAGAAGAACACGCCAAATGAAACAAATCAAGCAGGGACTGAAAGACACCTTTGTTTGGCCCCTACTTACTGACAGGAAGGATGTAGTGTTATTCCCCAAGGAATCTGAGGACCTATGCACCCCTGAGGTAAAACTGGCAATGAGGACTTAAAATTATCTTTGTCCTTTTTTAGCTATATTATGCTTATCATTCTAAATTCTCTTGGCAAACACAAATATCTGATCACAGACTTAGTTCTTGTTACTGGTTTAGATGCTACTTTCATGTATTGACTGGCCTAACGAAAGCAATAATAGTGATGATGATGACGACGACGAGTACCCAGCTGCTACTAAGGAAAGGATTGCTGGATTTTTAAAGCAGTTCATCGAGTCAGGTACATGTTTCAAAGTTTTAAGACCACAGTAGTTTCAGTTTTTAAGAGTTTAGTTCTATGTGACCTACAGTAAGTGAATGTTCGGAGGGGTCAATACAGATAATACAGACTAATATTATATATATTGCCACAAAAAACGTTTTTTTTTGTGATTCTTCTCATGTGAATGTATGCTTAATTTCATGGTTGTGCTAATCGAATGCACATTGTATGCACAGAAGGTTGTAGATTTACATTTACATAAACATGAAACTTAAACTAAACAAAAGTGACTATTACTTACTTCCCTTATGTATTTTCAATGCACACCAATAAGGATATGAATTGATGTTCAATGAGAAGTTTTTGAATCGAAAATAACTCTTTAAGTGGTTTATATTTACAAGTATGATATGAAACCGACCATAAAGCTTTTAATCACTTTTCATAACCAAGTTTTATCGACCTTTTTGCTGCCTTTGTCCTTTTTTTTTATAATTGTTACTTAACTGTTTATTTTGCCTTTTCAGGATCCAGCAAAGATCTTAAAAACCTTTTGCGGTTCTGGGTCGGATGGGAGCGGATTGAAAAAAACATGGGTGTGGAAGTTGTAAAAAGCGATCTTCCACGATCCTCCACCTGCTTTTGTATTCTTCGACTACCAGGCCACTACACAGAGTTCCACTCCTTTTCAAAAGACTTGATTATGTGCATTGGTGTTTGCAAGTATGGTTTTGGGCTTGTGTAATTTTTAGATGCACAGTTTAACATAACGTCACTGAAAGACTGTAATCAATGCGGTTACTGCATTTATCTTCTCAGGTTTTTGTTTAAGTACTTTGTTGTAGTAAGTACTTATGTTTAATAACAGTGAAAATCCAGTTTACTAAGGATTGAAATGTTAAAATTATTGCAAATTAGGAGTCTAGCAAATACTTGTATGTTTACTAGCATAGAGCAAAAATAATTACTTAAATATATGGAAATAAAATAAAAAAGTAGGTTACAAAATACTTGTATGTTTTCTAAAATGTACAAAACCCATACAGTTACTTAGTACTTGAATCGTGAAATGTATCCAATTAAACGTTGAAGTTAAGCCATACTGTTTACTTCTTGAATAAAGTGTTCGCTATGTGTACAGCACTTAAGAAAAACTCAGTCGACTGTCCTCCCAATCAATGTGCGGTATGCTCAATCCCTATAGAGAAATAAATAGTAAAGCCTGTACCCTCATGACATTAATAGTATAAAATTTCTTCAATTTCATTCACTGTCCTGCTTTAAATCTTAATGTTGACATGTCTTAAATAATGAAAACATATACCTCTATATCAGGTTCAGGTACAGGATGCTGGATACTTCCCAACACCCACAACTGGTTAGGGGTCATGCTGCCCTCTGTTCGTATTGGGTGATTGTCCCAGGTGGTGCGGAAAAGGTTAAGACCATCTTGAAGTCGTGGGAGAAATACATAGTGGCAGCAGAACAGATGAGTAGGGTCAGAAACATCAAGGTGTCCAGCTTCTTCCAAAGCATGTAGAACATCATAGTACACATTGGTCACCGATGCCCAGATATCTCTCCACAACCTCTCTATACTGAAAAGTAAGGTTAAGACAATGGAGTCAGGGTAAATAAGTACATTTTAGACAAAAGATTAAAAATAAAGTAATAAAAAAATTCTAACCGTTGATTGTGGACGCTTTTTCCGGAAATAAAGCTGCCCCTGTCTGTCCCACGAATCATGAACATCAGGCGAGCAATGTCCACATTTTCGATGCCCTGGTCACTACGTACTCTTTAAGTGTGCAAGAACACAATTGGAAGGTTGTCTTTATATAAATTAATGCTTTAACCATGGACTTTTCATCATGCTTACATTACATTGGTGCTTAGACCCTGAATAAAAACACTGCTTTTGAAATAAGACTTCATGGTGTTAAAGTAAACAAACTAGCCATACCATATGAACATATAGTAAAAAATGTGCCTTGAAAGTTTAAACCAAGACTTGTCATCCAGTTGTAACCAATTTTAACAAGTGTACCTAAGAGGGAAGCCAAATGTTTCCACTGCTTCTTGAAAAAAGTCCAAGGCAGTAGCAGCAAGGTTGTTAGGTGCAGCTCCAAGGTACATTACCTACGCAAGAAACATTATGCTGGATTATAACGTTATACATTACAAATCTCAATTTGGTTAAGATAGCATTACCTTGCGTGAAAAGCCATCCACAACTCCAAAGATGACAATATTGTAGCTAAAACAAAGTGTTCACACAAAAAGTTTCAAATAGCACATATTTCTCAATGATTACAACATGAAATAGCATGAGTCAACAACCCTGACAAGCTTACCGGATCAGTTTATGGTTGGTGTCAATGTGCATTATTGACCTAGGACTGGACACAGAGTAGGTCCTTCGTACAACGCAGCCAAGTTGTGTCATTCGAGACATGACTCCCACTGTATCAATGCGATGCATTGCGGCTCTGACCCGTTCGAACTGCACTTGGTGTCCTCGAGATTTTAACGCTGCTCTCATCATTCTGTATCCACAATGGGGCATTTGTAGTTTTACATCTGTAACACAGGCATCTAACTCTGCATCTGTGAGCCTGCTATACCGTGCCCGAATTGACAGGTTATACTCAGCCATTCTTCTGAATATGGTGCGTGTGCTTACTCCAAGCAAGCGAGCGATGGTTGGAATCGAACAGTTCATGTCTATGAGATGTGAAATGTAATTTGGCGATATTATGAAACGTGGCCTTCCCATTGACCCTGGCTCCTCCCGCAGAACAGTCACAGAGTGCGTCTCCCTGTCTGACAGGTGTTGTTGAATTACTCTGAGCAGTTCAGTGACGGCTTCTAAAACATCTCGTGGGACAGTTACTACATTTGAAACCGCACTTAAAAAGACAAATTCTTGCGAGCAAATGAACTCCAGGTAGTCCATGTCAATAGGCTCGCGTCCAACAGCATGCTCCAGGCGTGAGTGTAGTCTTTCCAATATAAAGTCCAAAAGCAAGCGCTGAAATTAAAATATAATATGTTAAATTAAATAACTCAGTCTAACTAATTAAATAAATGAAACATACTGGCCCACATAACATAATGTTTACTTACCTCCTGGCTCATTTTGGCAAATCGAGCTACTATGATAGCCTCTGCCCAACTGTTGCTTCCTGTGGTCTAATGATCAAAATTCGCTTGCACCTGTCAGTGCTCTAGTACAGCACCACCTGCTGGTGAGGGGGACAAGCAGCAGGCCTCGATTATCCATCAATGCTCGATTGCTCTTCCTGTGATACCCGGATGTGTAATGTCGAATTTCTTTTCGAATTTCTTTTCGAATTTGAATCATTGAATTTGAGTAAGCGAAATAAAACGCACCGAAATTTAAATTTGTATTGAAATTTTAACAATGAAATTGTTTAAGTCGTATTTTTAAATAATCTGAATATTTAATATTGAGTTTTATACAATGAAACTTTGCGTGAAATGTTTTTGTTTGTAAAATGCACAGCTTAAATATGCAATCATGTTGAATTGCGGAACCTTAAAATGCAAGAACTGTTAATTTAACACATTTATTTTTCGGTTAGTGCTATTCGGCATGCTTTTTTGCTTCAAAACTAAAGGCATTATTTTACTTCCATATTAAATGATCCTGCTTTGTACAGTTCAATCTGCGTGTTCAGGCACCCACGTCACGTCATCACTCTTAAGAGACTTTCCGAAAAGCCCGCTCACAGTAACGTGCACGAGAACAAAGCGCGTTATTGCCCAAGATTAAAAAGCTGCGCACGGGCACAAAGCGCATCCTAGCCTGAATTTACGCTCTTTGCGTAGAGAATTGTCGACAGTGACAACAGCGCCTACTGCGGTCACAAAATATCACGGGTAACAGAACATTTGTAACACCGGCACTGCATCTACTATATGCATATGGTGTGTGTTTGCGGTTTCATAAAGAGTAGATATTGGCGGATTAAACACAGCTGACATCAGTTACATGCTTTAATGGTAAAACTTTTACATTTCGCGTGAATCTATAAGCATTTTGGCCATAAGCACCGTAACTTATGTCACGTTAACTCCATGTAAGCATCGCATCATAAATAGACTCGGCGCCAAAATGAGCGCAGCACTGCTGCTTCCACGTGAAGTATGAATGTTCTAACCTGTTCTAACAATAAGTTTCATTTTCTATGATTTGTGTTAGAGAATAAGCAAGCGCTGATAACGCACTGGTTACACGTGTAGTGAACAACAGACTCTTCTCTCTTCTCCATTGCTCATCTGACACACCTCTGAACATGACGTAAAATGAACTAGCCAATCAGAGAGCTTGTAACATGTCTCTCTCTCCGTAGCTAATTTGCATTGTTTTACCACGTTTTAGCATGCAAGGCCCCAGAGTGTCACGGAAATGGTAAATAGAGAGGCTAAATGGAAAAGATAAATGACTTGGCAAATCGAATAGCAAATCGGAAAAGGAAATGCAAATGCTAAAAGAAATAGTCTTTTAAATGACGGATTAAAACTTTTATTTCTAGTTTAATTTGTAAATCCAATTATGTATTCCTCTTTTTAAATCGCATTTTGAAATAGATTTTGAAATTCCACTGTTTATAAAGGAATTCTTTAATGCGATTTATTTCGTGTTTTATGTTGATTTTTAGTATTTAAAAAAAGTATTTATTGATGGATTAATATTTCATTTAATAATTATTTTACAATCACGCTTTTTATTGCCCATTAAAACAATAAATAATAAATTACTTTGTCAATTCGCCTATTTATATTTGAATTAAAAAATGAAATAAAAAATAAATGGATTAATGTCTATTTTTATTGAAGAATTAGTTTTTAAACAATTAAATGCTTTATTACTTTACACATGACTCTCCTGGTCCTCCATATAAAACATCTGTTAATATAGCAATCGAGGCTCTTCCGTGTGTTCGCGCGTTCCAGTTCAAGAACACCTCCTGAGACCGTTCTCTCTCTTCGGAGACAGTTTTACATTTCGGAAAATTACTTCAGCTAACTTCGTCCTTCCTTCGTCAGCCAATCCTGGCTCTAAGAAAGAAGTCGACGGACTCACCTGCTTGCTTTGAAACCATCAGGACTCTGAGAACACTTTTCCACGGGCACAAAACCTTGTCCAAGCACACTCAAAGGAAACCAATGCAAGTATAGAACTATATTCTAAACTGCCGCGTTTAAGCCGTAACCCCTTTTACAAGGAGATTGTCTTCGTTGGTTCAGGCAGATGTGAATAGCTGTTTGTACTACTGCCACTCTTTTGTTTGTTAATCTCTTACCTTTCTTTACTGTCTTTATGTTTCATGTTACGTTTGTCTGAACGTGTTATATCTAGTTAGTGGTTATGTTTCCCCTTTTAGTATAGTTAATAAACCTGCATTGGTTATCTACAATCAAATCGTTGCTGTGCCTCTTTATCACGAATTAACGTCACTTAAACTGCTTGATTTCGTTATAATTTCTGGAGCGGTACTATACAACAGTTAGAGTGTTATGTTTCCAAGGCCAGGAAAGAAATATTTCTTAGATTTAATATACGATCTGCTGATCACTTGGTGGATGAGTGAATCTAGTTTATCGCTATCATTAGGTCTGCTGAATCCTATAAAAGTGTATAAAATATGTCTTCCCCATACTCTCAACCTTAAGAACTTATTTCAGACTGAGGATCAGAGGACACTCATGGCTTGTGAGAACGTCTCTCCCTGACCTCATAACAGGTTAAAACATTTACAAAACTCATTCTCTTGTCAAGATCGGACACTGTGTTTACAACACCTTTGTTGCCGTTCAGGGTATAATATATGTTATGTTATGTTATGTTTTTAACATTAGGTGTCATTCAAGAACTTTATGGTTAATGCGAACACTTGCAGTGATAACAAATGTTATCAGTTGTAAACTCAGCTGTTCATTTTCAGATTTTTTGCACATTCATTAAAAGCTACACTAGAATTACCCAAAATTTACAAAAGCGGTTTTACTTTAATCTATGTTATAGTTTATTATTTGCGGTCTTGGTATTATTTGTGTTCATTTAACATAATACTCTCATAAGAGCAAAACATCATGTGTTTGGTGCACTTATAAAGCTTCAATCTAATGGTGTTTGTATGAATCACAGCTGCTGTCCCATGACTCTTTAATGAGATAATTGATTATTGACATCATCAGAGCGCGAGAGCGAGCGCGAGAGCGAGCGCGAGCGCGAGAGCGAGCGCGAGAGCGAGCGCGAGCACACTCTTGGTTCACAATCAGCAATCATAGACCCTACCCTATCAGCTTAAGCGAACCAGCACATAAGTAGAGGAAGATTCTTACCTGAAGCCATCTCTAAAGGATTAAACATCTACACATCACAGGAAGGACGTTAGGTATCCAAGGGATCATACGGGTTTGCAAACGATGCAGTCACGCAGCAGGGCCGATCCGTGAGGCAACATTTCCAAATACATCTTCCCTCAGTTTAGGGAAGCGATTCCGTATCCCCGCTTGTTTACGTCCCGCAAGTCACCTCGTTCCCACATGCAATTGCTGATGGCACGCTAGCTCGCTGCTAAACGCCAGCTCATTGCAAACGCTAGCTCGCTCCTAAACGCCGGCTGATTGCAAACGCTAGCTCCCTGCTAACGTTTGCTCACTGGTAACGGGGAACGAGCGTGAAGACGCCGGCACCAGTAAACATATGCTAGTACGCCTCACAAGATCGCCGTGATTCGACCCAATCCAATAAAGATACGCTCAATGACAACACGTCAATGTTTCAATGGCTGTGCTATAATTTGGGGGGAAACGATTCACTCTGTCGTTCCATGCAGCAACGTTGACTCTAATCAACCCCAAATTCTATGACTCAATTCCGATAATTCAATAACAATATATGAGAATGTACATAATTATAAACTGACTTTACTAGTGTTTGAACAGCCGAACTCGCTGTCACGCAAGAAGCTGGGTGAGTACAATCTTTTAATACATTGATTTATCCACTGTCATTCCGCGGCGCCACTGCACTCAAGATTGGCATATCGCTGGCTAGTACGGAACCGTGCCGTTCAGCGAACGTCAGTCATACTATTGTAAAACTTCCGGAGATTAGTTACATAATCGGCACTTCTGAAAGGGATTGCTGGTTAACAAATGTGTCCGTATCCAACGGGATACGTTTCTACACAGGGTGTCATTTCCATTTACATCTTGCCCAAATAACGCACGCACCCGTTACAGTTAAAGGTGCAGTTTGTAACAATTTCGCAGTAAACTATCCCTAAACCACAATCAAGTGTTTCATATAGTAAAAACCATAAACTTTATTGCTCTACTTAATACGTTAACATGATTTTGCGTTCCCGTCTGATCGATGGAAGTCAGCGAAGACAACAGATCCCATCAATCCATGCGCCTTCACAGCGTCAAGCTACGGCCTGTTGTTTAGATCGTGCCCCATGTAGTGGCGGTTGTTACAAACTGTAGGGTTAAGTTACACGACAGGGGCACGCACCAGTATATTTACCAGTTGCTTAACCGCAAGATCTCTATGGTATCTCGTCTGCCAACCTGAACACAACCGCATCTTGGAATCGCAAAGCAGTCAAAATGTTAACTCTGAAATAATTAATTGTTTTTTGACCCAAACAGTGCGCACATCATCTTAAAGATACATGAGCATTCCACAAGTCGGCTAGGCTAGGCCGCGCTCCAGGTGAGCCATTGTCGATGCCAGTTGGGGGGCTGACGGGACATTTCCTGCTCCCTTGCACGGCAACCGCCAGCACAGCTCGAGCTGGCCTGCAACAGCACTGTCTGGTCTGTTTACCCGCTACCCGTCACCGGCCTGAGGAAGCACCAGTTGGCCGCTCCAGCGGAAGCCACAACTACCCTCATCTCTGCGACTCAGGCAACGTCTCAGCATTCTTTGGGGACTGCTGTCCCCTCTCCGATGCCTTTTAACGCTCCGGTTCTGGAACCTCCTCCGGTCTCTAACAGCATCAGGGCGCAGATTTTAGCAGAAATTCAGGCTGCTTGCACCAGAGGCAGACCAATCACCAACTTCGGTCCCTCCCCATTCGGCCTTAATATTCAATTAAATCATCCTCTAAATACCTTGCTAACAGCCTCCAGAAACTCAATCATCCATGCCGTTTCTCACAGGACCCAACGGACATACCTCACGGCTTGGAGGAACTTCAAAACGTTTCACCTCTCATACAAAATCCCCTTCCCGGATTCTTCCCTCCTCTCCATCACGTCATTCATATCCTTCCTCAATAACACAAAGCATCTCCAAGCCAGCTCCATCAAAGGTTACTTGAGTGGGATCCAATTTTTCACAGTTGATGTTCAACGCACCTTCCACAGACATAGGAAGTTCTCAGACATCCATGTTCCTCAAGGCCATCCAGAGAATGCAACCCACTCCCCGAGATGCCAGACAACCCATCACCTTAGAGGTCCTAACCAAATTAATCTCTAATCTTCGCAAGGTTGGAATTCACTACTACATCTCACTTCGACGCTTCAGTTTATCTTACCGTTTCTGAATTGTCCATATTCCATTCTGACACAATCTCGTTCTTGATCAAGCATAGCAAGCAAGCGAGACAGACCAGGCCAGACGAGGTCATTTGCTCACCTATTCAGCCGTTCCAAACCCTGGCAGCATACATGTTCTGCCGCAGCAGAGCTTACCCTTCCCCCCAGTAATTGTTCCCTCACATCTCCCCTTTCCCCATCCCATTCCCCAGAAGCAGACCGCTTCCTCCCTCACTCTGCCGCAGCAGAATGTCTTTCCTCCCCCTAGCTGTATCCCTGTTTGTCTCCCTTACCTCTTCCCGGAAGTATTGTGCTTCCTCCCTCACTCTGCCGCAGCAGAATGTCTTCCCTTCCCCTAAATTCCCTCGCATGCTTCCCTTACCCCTTCCTCTTCCCCAGAAGCCAGCATCGCACCACGCGACAGCCCCCGCAGGGGCCCGTCCTTCATCCCTCACTCTGCCGCTGCAGAACGTCTTTCCTTCCCTCTGACAGAATCCCTCGCATGTTTCCCCTTACCCTGTCTCGGAAGTATTGTGCTTCCTCCCTCACTCTGCCGCAGCAGAATGTCTTCCCTTCCCCTAAATTCCCTCGCATGCTTCCCTTACCCCTTCCTCTTCCCCAGAAGCCAGCATCGCACCACGCGACAGCCCCCGCAGGGGCCCGTGCTTCATCCCTCACTCTGCCGCTGCAGAACGTCTTTCCTACCCCCAGCTGACCCCTCCCTGCATGTTTCCTTCCCCTTGTCCCCTTCCCCCGAAGCCAGTATTGTATTGTGCGACCGGCCCCGCAGGGGCCCGTGCTTCATCCCTCACTCTGCCGCCGCAGAATGTCTTTCCTCTGATAGAATCCCTCGCATGCTTCCCTTCCCCCAAAGTATTGTGCTTCTCCCCTCCCCCACCGTGCACGAAGCCAGTATCGCCGCAGCGACCGCTCCACCTGGGGCCCGAGCTTCACACTTCTCTCTGCCGCAGCAGAACGTGCTCCCCACCCCCCCCAATACTAGAAGGGGACCATAGCTTCAAGACTTCTCTCTGCCGCAGCAGAACGTGCTCCCCACCCCCCCAATCTCCCCAATACTAGAAGGGGACAATGGCTTTAAAACTTCTCTCTGCCGCAGCAGAACGTGTTCCACACCCCCACCCAAGCTACAAGCCAGTGTCACCGCAGTGATCACTCCCGGGTTTCCAACAATGGCTCTACAGCAGTTGACGCCAAGCAGCTGGAAGACAGCATCGCATTAGCGAACACCCCCGCAGGAGCACATTGGTTTATACTTCTCTCTGCCGCAGCAGAACGTGTTCCACACCCCCACCCATGCCAGAAGCCAGTATCGCCGCAGCGACCGCCCCCGCAGGGGCCCGTGCTTCATACTTCTCTCTGCCGCAGCAGAATGTGTTTCCTCCCCATACTAGAAGCTAGCGTCACTGAAGTGACCGACCACAGGCTTCCAATCTTCACTCTGCCGCAGCAGATGCCATGCATCTCGAAGCTAACTTGCCGCAGCGAGTGCCCAAGCAGGGGCCATTGCTTCAAACTTCTCTCTGCCGCAGCAGAACGTGTTCCACCCCATCCGTGTTAGGAGCCGGAGTCAGCGCAGTGACAACCCCCGGCCTTCCAACCCTCGCTCCGCCTCAGCAGATGCCAGGAATCATGAAGACCGCATCGCCCCAGCGAACACCCCCGGAGGGGCCTATTCCCCCACATTGATTCATACTTCTCTCTGCCGCAGCAGAACGTGTTCCAAACCCCCACCCATGTTAGAAGCCAGAGTCACCGCAGTGACTGCCCCGGTCTTCCAAACCATGCTCTGCTTCAGCAGCCGACATGCATTTCGAAGCCAGCATCGCTGCTGCGAATACCCCCACTGGGGCCCATTGCTTCCTACCCATGCTCAGCAGACACCATTCATCCTCAAAGCCAGCATCGCCGCAATGACAACCATGCTCTGCCACAGCAGACGACTTGCATCAGGAAGCTTGCTTCACCGCAGAGTTCATTTCCACAGAGGCCTAGGTTTCCATTCACGCTCTGCTGCAGCAGAGGCCACGCATGCTCATGCCAGAAGCACCGCAGCGACTGCCCCTGCAGGGGCCTGTGGTTCCAATTCGTGCTCTGACGCCACGCATTTCGAAGGTAACTTTTCTGCAGCAAATGCCCAAGCAGGGGCCCAGTGCTTCAAACTTTTCTCTGCCGCAGCAGAACGTGTTCCACCCCATCCGTACAAGAAGCCGGAGTCACCGCAGTGACCACCCCTGGGCCTCCAATCTTTACTCTGCCACAGCAGATGTCACGCATTTCGAAGCTAACATGGCTGCAACAAATGCCCCACAGGGGACCATTGCTTCCTACTCACGCTCTGCCTCAGCAAACACCTTTCATCCTCAAAGCCAGCGTTGCCACAGCGACCGCCCAGCAGAGGCCAGTGCTTTCAAACCATTCTCTGCCACAGCAGACAGGCAAAAGTCACCCTGCCAAAGCTAGCCAACCTTCCAGCTTTGTTGTGCCCCAGGAACGTGATCACAATTCACGATCACAGAAGAACTTCCTCAGAAATTCCCTTCCAGAGGGCATGACAACATCTGCTACATCAGGACCTTCACGACCCCCCAGCCAATGGCGACCGCAAGCCACCATCCAGGAAGCCTTTCTCTCAGCGGTTTGTTTTTGGGGAGTATGCGCTACCTGGCTGCTGTCCAACTCATATCCTTGCACTTTTTGGGGGGTGAGTTCTGGGTTCGGCCGTTTCCGAGCTCGGCGCACTCGCCCCTATTGGGGGGCGGGAGCGTTCCGGGATCGGATGGAATCGGCGAGCTCGGAACCTGCTCCCCGGACAGCACGCCAAACACGCATACTTTTTCTACCCCTGCTATCTTCATTATCTGCTCAGGTGAACTCGTGAAATGATGTTAATGGATGACTATAGATTTACAAAGTTCGGGAGAAACCAGAGCATGTAATTAAGACCAGCTGGTTCGCAATCAGCAATCATAGACCCTACCCTATCAGCTTAAGCGAACCAGCACATAAGTAGAGAAAGATTCTTACCTGAAGCCATCTCTAAAGGATTACACATCCCACCACCTCCCCTGCTCCTCTACTTGAGCTCTTGTCGATAGCAGAACTCCGGGGGGTGAGTTCTGGGTTCGGCCGTTTCCGAGCTCGGCGCACTCGCCCCTATTGGGGGGAAGGAGCGTTCCGGGATCGGATGGAATCGGCGAGCTCGGAACCTGCTCCCCGGACAGCACGCCAAACACGCATACTTTTTCTACCCCTGCTATCTTCATTATCGGCTCAGGTGAACTCGTGAAACATATTTTACTACTGGATTAACCTGAAATTCCTTCGATATTTGTACAAAGGAGACATACACAAACCTTCATTAACGGAACCTGTTGCTTTTTGAATCAAACTTTTTCTCTTAATCTGGATTTCTGGAACAAAATATCAGAAGGACACAAAGGACACCAATCCAACAATCCTGCTCTACAAACAAATTAAAAATAACAAGAGGACTAGATTATCAAGGACTATCTGCTACCAGGTACCAAAGTAAGTACTTTACCATCACTTTGTGCCAAATACTCGACAATAACTACAATCAAACAAACAAAACAAGCAAAAGAAAAGAAAAGAAAGTAAAAGTTTTACTCAAAGATACAATAGTGTTACTGAGGCAGCAAACTCTGCTCAACCACATGACCCACGCCTCAGAGGTGTAGTTGGAAGAAAACGACTGGACCAAACAAAGGAGATCACTCTACCAACGCCAGGCCCGGATTGGCTAATCGGGGAACACCGGGAGAATTCACGTCTGGCCGGTCTGTTTTTTTGGCCGTGAGGGCCAGTGTTGTCATGAATGGTTGAAATGTGGATGCTATTGTTCCTAGGCTGCCTGCACTCACAGCGGCCCTAATCTTTATATTTATTATTTTACCGCAGCCCCACTCTTTTTTATTTAATGTTTTTTCGCAGCCCCACTCAGAGTGCAGCCTGAGGGTTAATGATGACGTGATTATCTTTTACTCCCTGGCCCCGCCCCCGACAGCGACACTGCAAGTTGCTCTCAATAGAAAACCGTCAGAAATAAAAATGGATAACAGAAAGCGCAAAGACGGTGCTGAAAAGGCCAGAATAAAAAGAAGAAAGCTCTGGAAACTGACGCGGCCAAATGTTCTAAGCTGACCACATTTTTTCTCAAAACAAGTAAAGACGACCAGACGGTAAGCTTTGGGTGAGCGCGAGCTCATTTCGCGTGGCCGGATGCTCAACATTTTTTGTGACTCGAGCGAACAGTTTGCGCAGCGCCGCAGTCAACATGAAAGCTTTGAAGAGATTTAGACTTAACAGATACCCCTGTACAGACATCTTTAATCATCAGTGTGTCTGTTTTATATTGTATTCAGAATAAAACAATATTTATAAACATTGCTCTTTGAACTGTTCTTATATCTTCTCATTTTATATAACATAAAGACATCCAATAGGTTTAATCTATGACAATGTACATTTAGCAGTCCCTAACCAACAATATGTAGAAATGTGTCTGCATTATGCACAGAAATGAAAGATTGGACAAAAAGTTTTATATAAAAAATTTATTAAATCACCAAACAATAGTTCGAAATGCATTTCAACGTCCATCACACGCATCTCCTTCACAAGAGCGATGTATTCTACATCTCCACGATTTTTGGCATGCAGCGGGTGAATATTCCATCTCCTTTTTAGCCCTTTTTTTTGATAGTAGTAACAACACAAAATCTCCTACGTTTCCTTGTCGAGCAGCTGCTCGCAAGACGCCATTCTGAATGATCTGACGTAATTCCGGTAAAATTCCTACTTTTCTTCTACTTCCTGCGGATTTACAAGACGATTTCGTTTGTGCACCCCCTGTTGTTTCAAAGAATATCTCAACGGCAAACGCGTCAAGTATAAACGTCTCGTCCGTTTGGGGAGTTGCGCGCGTGGACAGTGGAGGCTCGCGGAAAGGAGCCAGGCTCGTGTATAAACAGGCGTTTATTCAGAGGAAAAAGAGATGAAACAATCATTAGAAAGTTACACTGTGAACAAAAGTCAGATAACAGTGCAATACTTTTTTTATTATTTAACTAATGTTCTCATATTTGTGAAAAATATTTGAAGTTGTAAAGCAGCCGTATCATTGAAAAAGAAATTATAGTGTCATTAGACAGTGCAGTACATTTTATTTTTAATCTTTTTTTATTTATTTTGTTTTATGTTTTTGTTAGATTTTTTTCCTCATTTCAATGTTCGGATATTTATGAACACTAATTCTTAAAGAAATAGATTCTGATACTGTCCTGCTATTTACTGTTCTAATAAATCTTCACTGTGAAGCAAAACTTGTATTTTCACTGAATTGGAAATTATGATATTTTTGAAAAATACAATGAATTAAAAGGCTGTAGAGAACAGTGCGCTGTTGCAGACTTATATTCTGAGGTTTTAATTATCATTATTTAAATCTAGTCAGTCGTGAACTAAAGTGGGCCGGTCTAAGGCATGAAACTCCAGGGCTGAAAATGAGTCCCAATCCGGCCCTGACCAACGCCCACGCAGGTGTGAACGGCCCACTTTACCATGGATGCACAACCCCAATGTGTGGAGGCCATTCCTCTACACTATCCAAAAGAGGTTACAAACGATACAGCAAGGAAAGTCTACAAAAACAAAAGACTCACAGAAAACTCAGAGACTTTATTCGCAGACCTTCATAAAGATGGTAGCACCAGTAACCTGGTTTTTTTACACCAACCAACCTCATTCATGGCACAAAGCCATCATCTCAGAATTCCCAAACGCTAAAAGAAAAGGCATCTGTGGGGGTTACCAGCTAAAAAATAAAAATGAGGATGACGTAACAACTATCAATGTTAACATTTACAAAGCAACAGGGATAGTTGTAGTGAAAAGCACTCAAGGACTTTTCGAACAAAACTACCTCAGTATCAAAGGAAGATTACAACTGGAACCCAACAATCAGCAACCCACCACAGAGCAATCAGACAGAACCCCAGTTTCAGAACAAACAAAGGAGCTCCATTCACACTGCTACTGTAGAGACATGATAGAGAGATTCACAGCCCTGGAGGTGGAACTAGTACAGCTCAGAGAAATTACCCTTTCTCTCCAAACCATACAAAGCTCGGACCAATCCGGCAACAACCCCACAGCCAAGCAAAAAGAGGGAGACAACATCAGGTTCAAGGTTCAGCTGGCATCACTGGAAACCAAGCTCACACAGCAGACAGAGAGTCACTGGACCCAACTAACTGCTTTAAGAGAGGAGATAAGAGAACAGAAGCATGAAAAAGATACTCACCTCACAGCCCTCAACTCCAAAAATGGTCCAGAACAACAGGTCACCCTTCAAACGGACCACAGCTCACAGACCTCATTTTCACAACCCAGCCAAATACGTACATCTTCACCAAACCCTTTGACCAGTAAAAATCAACGCAATGAACCTGACAACACTCCAACACCCACAGAGGACTCACAGAAAACAGATATTGTCCTTCTGATAGACTCAAATGGGAAATTCATAGACGAAAAGAAGCTCTTCCCCAAACAAAGTGTGTCCAAACTATGGTGCCCTAACACGCACAGTGCCCTCAGACTACTGAACGAGGACAATTTAGGATCCCCAAGCCACATAATAATCCACACTGGCACAAACGACCTGAGAGCACAACAAGAAAGAGTGGCCACAGCACTAGAGAGGGTAATCGAAAAAGCTACAACCACCTTCCAAATGCCAAAATCACCATCTTGACACTGCTACCACGGAAAGACTTCCACCCAGACACAATTCAACAAGTAAACGCAAATCTCTCTAGAACTTGTGCACTCAAACCTCAAGTGCACCTGGCTCATCACCCCACCTTGGACCTCACATGCCTCTATGACCATGTACACCTATACAGAGCATCTGTCCCCATTTTTGCAAAGAAATTAAAAGATGTTGCTCTAAACCGCAGCACCAACAACCCTTTTAAACGTGAAGCATAGCTTGACACAAGTGTCTTGCAGCGATCTACGGGTATCTTCGCCCATTCATCATGGGCAAAAGACTCCAGTTCAGTCACAATCTTAGGCTTGCGCACTGCAACTGCTTTCTTTAAGTCCCACCAGAGGTTCTCAATCGGATTTAAGTCTGGTGACTGCGATGGCCACTTCAAAATGTTCCAGCCTTTAATCTGCAACCATGCTCTAGTGGACTTGGAGGTATGCTTGGGATCATTGTCCTGTTGAAAGGTCCAACGTCTTCCAAGCCTCAGGTTTGTGACGGACTGCATCACATTGTCATCCATTATCTCCTGGTACTGAAGAGAATTCATGGTACCTTGCACACGCTGAAGCTTCCCAGTACCTGCAGAAGCAAAACAGCCCCAAAGCATGATTGACCCCCCGCCATGCTTCACAGTAGGCAAGGTGTTCTTTTCTTCATAGGCCTTGTTCTTCCTCCTCCAAACATAGCGTTGATCCCTGGGCCCAAACAGTTCTAATTTTGTTTCATCAGTCCACAGAACACTATCCCAAAACTTCTGTGGTTTGTCCACATGACTTTTGGCATACTGCAGTCGACTCTTCTTATTCTTTGGGGACAGCAAGGGGGTGCGCCTGGGAGTTCTGGCATGGAGGCCTTCATTACGCAGGGTGCGCTGTATTGTCTGAGCAGAAACTTCAGTACCCACATCTGACAAATCTTTTCTCAGTTCCTCAGCAGTCACACGGGGACTTTTCTCCACTCTACGCTTCAGGTAGCGCACAGCAGTCGAAGTCAGCATCTTCTTTCTGCCACGACCAGGTAGCGTTTCAACAGTGCCCTTTGCCTTGAATTTGCGAATGATGCTTCCTATGGTGTCTCTTGGTATGTTTAACATCTTTGCAATCTTCTTATAGCCATTGCCCTTCCTGTGAAGAGTAATAACCTGTTCTCTTGTCTTCCTGGACCATTCTCTTGACCTCACCATGTTTGTAACCACACCAGTAAATGTCTAGAGAGCTGAGTATCACAGTCGATTTAAAGCTGCCTAATTGGTGCTTATTAGGCTTTATTGCTGCTCCCTGATATTCACAGGTGTTTTCAATACCTGATTGAAAACACTTCATTGAACCTCTGTTCTTCAGAGTGGTAGTCTTTAAGGGGTTGAATAATTATGTCAATGAAGAATTCACAAAAGAAACATTTACTACTGTATTACAAAACTAATTGATGTCATTTTAGTTGCATATGGTTCTTTAAGAAGTCCTTGTAGGATTTCATTCTGAATACAATTACAAATATACACTAAATTCCCTAAAACCATTCACAGCATTGGGGGTTGAATCATTTTGAACAGAACTGTACATTTCTCTAGTGCAGCTGCCAACTCAGAAAATGTGAAAAAAGACAAGTCATTAACTTTTTTTATGTGAGCATATCTCTGCAAGCCTTTGAGAAAAAAAGCGCGGTTCTCTCTCCCAACAGGGACCGGAGGGGCTTCGAGAATGGCCCTGGGGGAAACAGGTGTGCTTATTGAAAACAATGTGTTTGGTGTTTAAAGACGAGACCTTGTTTCTCATTCGCTTTATGTGACTAAACTTTATTGTTTTGTCGCTGGAAGCACAGGCTGACACAGCATGTTTTCTACTGAAAAGGGGGCAGAGACTAGCAGCTCTCTTGCATTTAAAGAGACACACACACCAAAACAGCGCGTTTCTCCTCACATGCAAAAGTGGGCATGTAGCGCATGGTATATGAAAAGATGTGTGGTGTTTTTTGAGCTAAAACTTCACAAACACACTCTGGGGACACCAGAGATTTAACATCTAGTGCAGAGGTGCCCAAACATTTTGCTATGAAGGGCAAAAAAATTATTTGACTGAGGGCAGTGGGCCGAAAAATCTGTGAAATTATACCAAACTGTATAATATTTAAATTAAAGTTTTATCCCATTTATTCATCACTTATTTAGCATTTGATAAAGTAAATACATTACTCTGTGATTTGTATAATGAATGCAGTTTTTATTCCAAGGTTTATAGTTCAATGAAACTAGGAACTTACAATTCAGTGAAATTACAATTCAATATTCAATAACTTACAATGTACACTATATAAAGTACATTCAGAACATAGAAACAGTGCCTTGTACAAAGTTGTGTGCAATAAAAACACAGAAACAGTCACATATACAAATAACAATTAAAAGCAGTGCAGCCAGTCTCCTCTAATGAGATACATGAAGCTGGTCCTTATTTTTCAAGAGTTTTTCCAAATTGGGCTGGAGCTGACTTACTGACAAAGTCAGTACATTATGTAGGTGAGAGTCAGTTAGTGAGCTTCTCAGTTTACACTTGTTCAAATTCATCAGACTAAATGTCTGCTCACAGATGTAGGTGCTGCCAAATAGAGACAGCATCACTTGTGCCTGTTTGCACATCTTTGGGTACCAGTTTGCTGGGACACATTTGTAGAAGTCTATCAACGGTTGGGACCTGAACTTGTGTTTGAGTTCTGAATCACACTGAAGGTCAATTAGTTCCATCTGAAGATCATCACTGACTGTGTCCACACTGATGGTGAAGGGTTGAGAAAACAATTCAAAGTCAGCAGCACTGTTTCTGAAGTCCTCAAAGCGACGGTCAAACTCCTGGATAAGGTTGCTGAGAACAGCATCGTACTCTGGTAACTTTTCTTTCATCATTCCTGCCTCTTTAAGACAGGGAAAATGAGCCAATATACCTGAATTTAAGGATAGAAGAGAGAGGGAGAGGGGAACAGTGAGAGACGTGTAGTAGTGATTTGAACGATATGCAGCAGGTATGTAAAAAACTGACAAAAAGCAAAAAGAAGACAATACACAACTTAAAACACCTTTATAAAAAAATGATTAGCTTTATTAACAAATATATCAAATAATACAGCTGATACCACTGGATATGCAGTAAATACAAACTAAATATAATTATTGACTGCACATAAAATGTGCAATATTATAACTATGAATGTTACCTGCTGAGAGATGTCTTTTGAGCAGCAGTAGTTTTTGTTTGAAGGCTTTGACATGATCGAAAAGCTGGGTAATAATCTGGAGCTGAACATTCAAAACATTAAGCAGCTCTGTGATGTCCACAAGGAAAGCAAGGTCAGAAAGCCATTTCTGGTCCATTGGCACTTGGAAGTTACTGTTTTTGCTTTCCTTAAAAGCTCTGATTTCATCACGCAAATCAAAAAACCTCTTGAGAACCTTTCCTCGGCTCAGCCATCTAACCTCCTGGTGGTACAGCACATCACCATATTGCGCATCCATCTCGTCCAACAGTGCCTTGAACTGCCTGTGAGTCAGCGCCTTGGAGCGTATGTTATTCACAATTTTGACGACTTCACGCATCACATCAACAAGCCCAATGGATTTGGCACATAGCTGTTCTTGATGTACAATACAGTGGTACTTCACGACTTTCCCCCCACACTCATGGACTTTCTGAGACACCAACGTAGCAAGGCCACATTTCTTCCCTACCATTGCTGGGGCTCCGTCAGTTGTAATTCCAGCCATATTCTTCCATTTTAATTCGTTCTTTTTTAACAAGTGCTCAACAGCTAAGAAAAGGTCCTCACCTTTAGTAGTCCCTGAAACAGTCTCGGTGCCAGCAAGCTCTTGTGTCACTTCAAAATCTTCATTTACTCCACGTAAAAATACCAACAGCTGTGCGGAATCAGATATATCTGTGCTCTCGTCGCAAGCTATTGAAAAGGCAGAGAAGGCTGCTGCCTTTACCTTGATTTGCTCACCAATGTCCTCTGCCATATCCACTATGCGTCGGGTAACGGTATTCCTTGACAAGCTGATTTGCGAAAATGATCTTATTTGAGAGGGGCATACTGCTTCTGCAGCAACTGCAAGGCATTCTTTGACAAACTCTCCAGTTGCGAAGGCCCTTCCACTTTTAGCAATTAATGCAGAAATTTGATAGCTGGCCCGTGTGGCATTTTCTTGAGCTGACGAAGGACGTAGCAGTGTACTCTGCTCCGATCGAAGTTTAGCAAGCAGCTTGTTAGCCTCTTGCTTTCGTGCCTCTCCGCTGTACTTTGAGAAAGCCGAAGAAAGTTTTGTTTCATAATGACGACGAATATTGTACTCTTTCAACACAGCGACTGACTGTTTGCAAACTAGACACACTGCCTTTGAATGAACCTCAGTAAAAAGAAAATCGTTTTGCCAATTTTTTGAAATGTCTCTTGTCTGTGTGCCATCGCCGCCCTCTCTCCATTATAAATGTTAACGTTCCTTGTGGCAAATCGCGCCGTTTCTGCGCATGCACAGTAAAGAAGAGTCAAATTTGCTTAATAATAAATTAATAATCCTTTAATTTTAACGTACATCATTGTCACTCAAAAACATGTCATGTAAAATGTTAAAATATTATGTCAAATCAGAAATTAAAATCTGCATGGTTACCGTTTTCCCTATCTTACCATATATGGCATCGCGGGCCAAAATAAAGGTTGCAGCGGGCCAATTTTGGCCCGCGGGCCCTAGTTTGGGCACCTCTGATCTAGTGAAACCATTCGAAAAACCTCTCCTTTAACTGTAACTATCTTTACTGTAAGTTTTATAACAGATCCATTTTTAAGTCATTGGCATCGAAGACACTCCCAAACTCTCTTTGATACTCTTTGATATATAACACTGTATTAGTGGTGTCCTAGCCTATCAACATTTTGAGGTTTTCGGGAGGAACATAGGCATGTCACAATGTCCCCTCCATATTGAAAACCCTTTCTGAAGGGGAACTTGTAGCAATGATGTAGAGGTATGTCCTTGCCTGCACGGACTGTTTTGGATATTGTCCCCTGTGTTCCTTCCATCAAATTAAGGGGTCATCTTCGCTGTCAATGTTTTGTTTAGGCAGAAATGAGGCTAGCTCCATGTCATCATCATTCTCTTAAGAATCATCAGATGATGCTGCTGCCCCATTGCCCTTTGCTGCTTTAAAAAAACTGCCTAGTGGCTTTCTCTTCTTTTCTTCGGAGGGTAGTAAAGGCTGGGCGCAGTTGTTGAGGGACTTTTGTTGCAAAGATAAAGATCAGTTAAAAATCTTAATATTGTACACTTGGTAGAAATAGTAATATCTCTAAGGTGGGTTTTCTTAGTTAAATTTCAAATGATTCAATTAAATTTTTTAATTATTTGCAGCTGTGAACAATGAACCAAACTTCAGCTCAAACCCGCTTTAACACACCTATCGGCAATTATCAAACAACCCTGAACACCTTGTTTAGATTCTTCAGATATGTTTTACTTGGGTTGGACCTGAAATCTTCAAGATGGTAGCTTTTCAGGAGCTATTTTCCAATTTTCCAAATTCAAAGTCAATGTCAATACTGACTTCATCACATAATCACAGTCCACTTCTCTCACACATGTCATGAACAACTCAAGTATGAACATCTGATCTTCCTTGAGAAAGTTCATCCTCCACAAGTTGTTCAGGTCATGCTTGAAAAGAGAAGGATGCTGTGAATCCATTGCAGAAAGCATTTTCCACTTTTCTTTGAAACGCTCAAAGACACTGTTGAGCATGTGGACAGCCTGTGCATTCACAGCAAACCCTGTCCTGAAAAGCGGAGCTGCGTTTTTCGCCATCGGCAGGCACACAGCTGATATTCAAGAAATACCCTCCATCCACAAATCCCAACAGTATACCAAACGTATTCTGGGCCCGGTTTTTCCAAAAGTAATCCATAGGATTTTGGATAACGGATTGGGTCAAATCTTGAAAATGTGTTTTTCAAAAGAAAAAACGGATTACATAATCGGATTAGATCACGTAATCCAATCTTGGTTTTGATCCGGATCAAACCTTTAGTTTGGGTTTTCAGAAATTTTTTGTAGGATTTGGATCACTTTGATCCAAAAAATCTGGATTAAACTGATCCCACCAAAAGGGATGCAAAACGCAAGAAGAGAGAGAAGAGATGGGACAAATCCCCACGGGCCGAAAAACCTAAAGAATCCGAAGTGAAAAGACTCTTCTTGTGGTCTCTTTTAAACTGTAAGGATGTCACATCCTACAGACGTGACCGACCCAATCAGGAGATGGCAACTTTGGAGGGAAAGTTAATTGTCTTTGTCTTTCAGATGGTGTTTTGCATGTGAAAGCTGATTGGATGTTCACTAAGAAAACTTCTAGGAGTTTGATAAAACTAATATGAAAAGAGTTACCAAAACACAGCAAGCATCAACATTAAGGAAATCACAAATGTAGCTCATAGACACCAAACATGATCTAAATATCATCTTAGTTAAATGAGTTACTACAAATCTAATAATTCCAGTAGTTAAACACACATTCATGGATACTTTGGATTAATGTTTAAAACAGACAAAAAAAAGAACATCAATACATGGAAAGGTTATAAATAAATAATTATATCTAGGATTGTATGTCTGTCCCGAAAGTGAGTATAGCAGCAAAATATTTCTACATTAAATTTGGTTGTAAAAAACTCTTATCTTGATGGTCTGGTGTGGGTTGCTATGTCACCAGAGATCTGATCCTGCGCCTGGGTGTTAGTTGCAGATTGGGGATAGACCCCCTGGCGACTAGATTGCTGGTTGGGTGAGGGGTGTTCTTGTTATATTTAAGAAATATAACTAGTTATTGCGTGTCTGATCAGTCTCGGGCACTACACAAATATTTCTTGAAGTTCAGACAAAAATGAATAGTAACATTTACAGGTTGCGATTCGGTGGAGCTAACAGGTCCAAAAAAATCTGTATTGCCCCCTCTTTCAAGGATAGTCATTTAACATATCCTGCAGTGAACGCGGCAAGATTATTGAAGCAATCTTTGGTGAAATGACGTGCACACAGTAAAACCCTGGGGAATTGTCACCATTGTTTCCTCAGAAGTTTTTCCTTTGGTAGTTTAAATAAGACAGACTTAGTTTCACAATGTTCTCAGGTTCTAGACATCACGACATTGTTTGGGGAGAGTGAAGTTTTTGTGGCAGTCCCAGCAAAATGTAGGCGGGACAATTTCTAGTGACGTAGATACGCTCCGGTTAGAGACTCGGACAAGTTCACGTCTCGTTTGCCTGATTCAGGGTCGACTCCCTTTTTTACAAGACAATCATTTTGTTATTCATTCAACTTCAGAGTGAAGCAGACTGCTTACTTTCAAACACGGCAACAAAACACACTGCATGAAATGTAGATATCAGGATTTAATGTTATTTACTCTTTAAGTACTCTATTCAGGGTGAAGTGAACCTACTGAAAGTGAAACTATGTTACGCATTTTTCATTCCAGCCAAAACTCCAGTAGGTGATTTCCTTTTATATTAGTTAAACAGTTAAATATTTAACATTTAATTAAAAACCCTTCACAACACTCAAGAAATCGTCTTGGTTACGTATGTAACCTCAGTTCCCTGATGGAGGGAACGAGACGTTGTGTCGAGAACGACAGATGGGGTTCGCCCTTGAGAACCAATCAACTCTGACTACTATAGAAAAGGCCAATGAAATTTGGCGAATGCAATTTGCATGCCGGGCTCCGCCCCCGGAAATCCGGTATAAAAGGAGGCCGGCGTGCAGCATTCACTTACCTTTGTTCTGAAGAGCCTGAGACCTCTCAAACTGCAGCAGAATACGATACGTGTTCGTGGCATAAGGGACACAACGTCTCGTTCCCTCCATCAGGGAACTGAGGTTACATACGTAACCAAGACGTTCCCTTTCTGTCGGTCTCTCGACGTTGTGTCGAGAACGACAGATGGGGTTGCCTATGGAAAACGCCACAACGCTGTATCGCGTCACAATCTCTAGCGAAGCGACGGTAACAAGCCTGGGCGTGTCATCTCGAAGCTTTCGTGAGACTGTAACCTTCCAGTGTGGTGGTCGGGGGGTTCCAGAGCTTTCTTGGAGAAAGATGGGTACAGCCCTGACCGGTAACTTTCACGGACGGGGCCTTAGCTCTCTATAGGCGAGAGGCCGTCCAGATCAGTTTACACCGGGTAAGCGCGACTCTTAATCAGAGAAGCGCTACAGAGGCCACCTCCTACCCGTGGGGAGGAATATGGTGGATATAGGTATGGTCTCGTCCTTGGAGGAGAACGCATGGAACGTGCGGACTGAGTAGTTAACCGCGAGGTGGAGGCCCACCTGGGGAAGCTCATGGGTTACCAGGAGTGGGAACCATTCTCATGAGGATACATCAGACGGAACAGCCCACGGAGGGGGTGTTACAGACGTCCGGTAGCACTAGGTCCGGTTAGAGCTATCTGTGATAGCTCACATGGTATCCCGGCCTAAGGGGGAAGGCTGCTCTGCCCAGCCAGCCCCCAGGGGGTGCTTGTTTGGTGATGGATGGAATGCCTATTCTTAACCAGTGTCTGGGTAAGAAGGGAGGCTGGTGAGGTACCAGTTTCTTAGCGATGTGTTCGGGTAAGAAGAAAAGGTAAATAGCACATTGACCCAACCTGTTAGAGGGTGGAAAGGTGCTTTCGCAGGCATACGCCCCCCCGGATGCCAGTCCTACATGTCGCCACGCAGGACGTGGGCTGACACCGGGTTTACGCGAAGGTTGTTAACCCTTGCGAAGGTGTTTGGGCATAGCCCAACCCGCAGCTCTACAGATGTCTGCTAGAGAGGCGCTTCTGCCAGTGTCCAGGAGGTGGCTAAACTCCGTGTGGAGTGAGCCCTCACTGCCAATGGGCATGGGAGATTCTGAGATCGGGATGCCGTCGTAACGGCGTCCACGACCCAGTGCGCCAGCCTCTGTTTGGAGACAGCCTTCCCCTTCTGCTGTCCTCCAACAGACACGGAGCTGGTCAGAGCTTCAGAGCTCTGCGTGCGGTCCAGTACGTACTGGAGACAACACTAATCGGGTTGGGTCTTCCTCCCCCATGGGGAGCGCCTGCAAGTTCACCACTTGGCCCCGGAGGGAGTAATGGGAACTTCTTGGGCACGCATCCGGGCCTGGGTCTCAAGATAACGTGAGAGTTTCCAGGGCCGAGTTTAAGGCAATCCAGGGACACGGAGGATGCTCGGTGGTCCCCTACCCTCTTGAAGGAAGTGAGCGCCGTCAGGAGGGCCGTCTTACTCTATGAGGAAGATCGGAACCTCCGAGGGGCTCTTTGGGGGGCCCTGAGGCTCCCCAGGACCACTTAGGGTCCCAAGAGGGTATGGAGCGGAGATGAGGCGGATTCCGCCCTCTCGCTGCTTAGGAACCTGGTGACCAGGTCGTGTTGCCCTAGAAACTTTCCACCGACTGAGTCGTGATGAGTGGCAATAGCGACTACATACACTTTCAGTGTGGAAGGGAGATGTTAGTCTCCAGTCTCGTGAGGAGGGGAACACAATCCTGATCAAGCACCTCAGTGGGTCTTTCTCGTTGAGAAAGACACCAGGACGAGAAGAGGCACCGTCTAGAGGCGTGTAACCGCCTAGTAGATGGGGCCCTAGCCTGGGTGATGGTCTCAGCCGTATAGGGGGAGTAGCCATCTTAGGATCTTCTCGTCCCGTCTAGAGACCAGACATGGGTGTTCCAGAGGTCTGATCTGGGATGCCAGAACGTGTCCTTCCCCTGAGAGAGCAGGTCCTCTGTCAGGGGAATGGTTCAGGGGGAGTCGCTGTCCAGAGCATCAGCTCTGAGGCCAAGTGCGGTTAGACCGGTGTGGTGTAACCAATAACACTTGGTGCTCCTGCTCCCTGACCTTGCACAGAGTCTGTACAAGAAGGCTCCTGGGGGGGGGAAGGTGTGCTTCCGCCCATCCCGCGGCCAGCTGTGCGCAAGGATATCCGTGCCGAGGGCAGGGACTATCAAGCGGGCAAATGGTGGTGTTACGGGAGGTGAACAGGTTTTACCTGGGCCTACCCGAACAGCCTCCAAATGAGCTGGACTGCACGGGGGTGGAGTCGCCACTCTCCACGAGGCATAAACTGGCGAGAAAGCACGTCGGCTGTCTAGTTCAGTTTGCCCGGGGTGTGTGGCCTGCAGGGAACGAGTCACCTGTTGACTCCACCGGAGGAGGCGTCGAGCAAGTTGTGTTTAGCTGCTGTGTGCGAACGCCACCCTGACGATCTGTATTCGCTACAGCTATAGTGCTGTCCTCGGAACAGCACGTGCATGTCTCGCACGAGAGGCCGTAGCCTGCTCAGTGCAAGTAGCATAGCCCACAACTCTTGGCAATTGATATGCCAGCGCAGGCGGGGGTTCGTCCAACACCCCACCTGCGTGCCCGTTGCAAACTACACCGCACCCCTGCAGGGAGACTTCAGTCGTCACCACGACCTGCCTCATAACCTGCTCAAAGGGACCTGAGTCCGTCGAAAAAGTCATAAAGACTAGGGGTTATGGTGCGTCGGCAGCAGGGCGGCATCACCATGCGCCTGCTGCCGGTGTGCCACGCTCTCCTCGGAACTCGACTCTGAAACCAGTGTTGGAGCGGTGTCATGTGCATCAACTCGAGGGGTATTAACCCGCGAGGACGCCATGTGTCCCAGGAGCCTCTGAATTGTTTCAGGGGGACCGCTGTCTGCCTAAAATGTTCATTTCAGACAGTTCAACACTGGTTGGGCACAACTGCGGACAGGTGTGCCGACATGGTGACAGAGCTGAGTTCCATACCGAGAAAGAGGATGCTCTGCACTGGGGAGAGCTTGCCCCTCTCTTGGTTGACCTGGAGTCCCAATCGACCTAGGTGCCGGAGCACCAGGTCCCTTTGTGTACATAACAGATCTCGCGAGTGTGCCAAGATAGGCCAGTCGCTGAGATAGTTTAGTACCCGCTCGCCTTCCTCCTCTCAGGGAGAAAGGGCGGTCAGGGACAGACCGAAAGGGAGGACTCTGTACTGATATGCCCGCCTCTCGCACGCGAACCGTGGGAACGGCCGGTGTCGAGGAGGATCGAGACATGAAAGTAAGCGTCCTTCAGGTCGATTGCCACGAACCAATCCTGACACCTCATAGATGTCAGGACGCGCCTCTGTGTGAGCACCCTGAATGGCAGCTTGTGAAGGTGCTCTGTTCAGGGTACGCAGCCTTTGGGGGCAACCCGCCGTCTTTCTTGGGAACGATGAAGTGCGGGTGGTGACCCACTGAACATCTTGGTTTTGAGGGACGAACTCGATGCCTGTTTTGCCAGAAGGGTGGTGACCTCTACCCGAAGTACGGAGGCGTCCCTGCCTCTGACAGAGGGAGAGATGATGCCCCGAAACTTGGGTGAGTCTCTGGCGAACTGGATCGAGTAACCAAGACGGACCGCCCTCATTAGCCAGCGAGACAGTGTGGGCAGCTCTCGAGCTCCCAGGGACTGTGACAGGGTGACCAAGGGGACGGTCTGCTTCATCATTCCCACGGGGGGTGGTTCGTCGGCTGGCGGCGCTAACCATGTCGCGGGGAGTCCCCGGAGGGAAGGTTTTTGCTCCGCCTGCTTACCTGCCTGGCGGGACAACGGCACGCACTGTCGGTTTGAGAGTGGTGACGGCTGTCATATGTGTACGACCTCACGCCTCGCCAGGGTGTGAGGTCGGTTCGCCGAGCACAGTCCAGTGGAGTGTGCGATCGGCTGCAAGTAAACCCGGGGAGAACAGAAAACTCAGTGAGTAAGTGGGCGCCAAGCCCTAACAAGGGCCCGGCTTTGGTGACGAGGCAGGAGTCGTCCCGTACCGACCGATCAGAGCCGTGGCTGTGAAGGTTCGGGCCCGATGTTGTTCTCCCTGGGGTCTTCCCGGCAGTGTCCCTTCTCGCGAGGAGGTTGCTGACGGGGTGGAGGTTTCCCCCTCGACCTCTGCTTCCGGGGTGCCGCCTGTGGGGGCACAGGAACCGGAGCCGATGTCGAAAGGGTCCTGGGTTGCAGGGAAGCAGACGTCACGTGAGATCTCGGAGGCCTGTAGGCGGCCGAGTCGCGGCGTGAAAAAAATGTGGTTAATTGCCACTGTCTGCTTCGCCGTCAAAAAACTGCTGAGCGCAGTCCTCGACGGTGTTACCAACAACCCACCCTGCGAGATGAGTGCATCAAGAAAGCGGACTTCCTTGCTGTCACTCTTCTGCACAAGGTATAGCCGGGGGTGTCTCTCCTGGACCACTACCGTGGACATCGTCCGACCCAGGGCCCGTGCCGCCGCCTTAGTCGCCCGTAGAGCGCTGTCAGCGGTGGCACGGAGATCCTGCATTATACCCGGGTCGGCCTTACCCTCGTGGAGCCCTCTCAACGCCCTGGCCTGGCGGACCTGCAGGATGGCCAAGGCATAGAGAGAGGAGGCAGCCTGGCCCGCAACATCGCAAGCTTTCGACACCAGTGATGCCGAAGTCTTACGTGCTTTGGACGGTAGGAGTGGTCGATCCCCCCCCAGGTGGTAGCCGTCCGCGGCACAGGTGCACCGCAGGCGGACGTTCCACCCGGGGGATCTCGACGCAGTCCTTGGCTGCCTCACCATCGAGGGAAGTAAGGGAGCCGGAGCTGGTTTCACTGGAACGGTCCGTGAGTGGAGCGTTCCAAGTTTTACACAGCTCCTCATGCACCTCCGGGAAAAACATGGCACCCGGGGTGGGCGCGGTTTGCACCGCGCACCGACCTCGGGAACCATGTATCCCCGGGTTAGCACGGATGACATCACTTCTGCTTCCTCCTGAACTCGACCGCTGGGGGTGGAGTTTGGATTCGGCAGAGTCGGATGCCAGTCTCCCTCCGATGCTGCGAGCGACATCTCATCTACGTCACACATCGTTTCCGAGTGTGTGCGTGAGGATCCGGACGGTATGCCACCGCCGGTTGGGGAACGTTCAGAAGAGCGAATCGGGGTGCGATCGGCCCGTGAGCACTTGGCTGGCGGGTTTACGTTCGCAGAGTTCCCCGTATCACTAACGCTGCTAACGTGGGTGGTCATCGGGGCCGTAGCCACAGATGTCACAGCCCGGGTAGCAGACGAAATGGTGGCTGGTTCCCGTAGGAAGACAGCCACCCGTGACC
The DNA here is from genome assembly GCF_015846415.1 of Triplophysa dalaica. NCBI lineage: Eukaryota > Metazoa > Chordata > Actinopteri > Cypriniformes > Nemacheilidae > Triplophysa > Triplophysa dalaica. Next base: position 21,122,672 of record NC_079559.1, read on the forward strand.
GCAACTTCTGAATGACAATCTGCCCGCAGTGCAGGCAGATGTGTCAACGAACGCTGCTTCAGTGTGCTGGACGCCCAGACACCTAATGCAGTGATCGTGTCCATCCCCCTCCTCGATGAGGGTGCCGCACCCAAGAGAACAGCGGGACATGCCGCGCTGGAGAATGCTCAGTCAGTCCTGAAAAGGACTTTTAGAAAAAATCTCTAACACCTCCGGAACCGCCGAGACGCCCAGGGGAAGGTCGCTGCAGGAAGGGACGATCCGCTGTAACACGTCGTAGCACCAGCGTGTAGTTGTAGAGGATTGAATCCTGAGTTGTACTCATGAGCGATGGCTCTGAAGAACAAAAGGTAAGTGAATGCTGCACGCCGGCCTCCTTTTATACCGGATTTCCGGGGGCGGAGCCCGGCATGCAAATTGCATTCGCCAAATTTCATTGGCCTTTTCTATAGTAGTCAGAGTTGATTGGTTCTCAAGGGCGAACCCCATCTGTCGTTCTCGACACAACGTCGAGAGACCGACAGAAAGGGAACCACAATTTCACAGTATTTGATGGCTTGGTGACAATGCAACTGCAACCCTCGTCTTTATTTGTGAGAGGGCGACTTTGAAAAGTGCCATTTGAATAATAATATCATTCAGCCTAGTTAGTTAACGTTAGATTATGTTCTTTTTACCCGCCAATAGTTATTCCCCCGCCACAATGTAAAAATATTGGTTACTTAACAACACTAAGCAAGGAAGTTTATGGTTTTAACAGAGTATTAACTCCACAAACAATACCAATATGTGTAACTTACTACTGTATGAAAATTACATACAATAAACGATTATTTCTTGAAAATATTCTTACCGGTGTCTTCGTAAGAGCGGTCTTCTTCTAGTTCTGGTTTTATGGCCAGTAGCACTAATTTGAGTGCCATCTTGTCAACAACATTGCGTTTTAACACATGGAGATGGTGGTCTAGTGGGTTAAACCACTGAACTGGTAAATCAAAGGTTGCTGGTTCGATCCCAGCAGCCACCACCAGTGTGTCCTTGAGCAAGACACTTTACTCCATGTTGCTCCAGGGGGATTGTCCCTGTGATAAGTGCACTGTAAGTCGCTTTGGATAAAAGCGTCTGCCAAATGACTAAATGAAATGAAATGAACAACTCGCATGTTTCCGTGTGATTTGGACCGAGTTACGGCCATTTTCCAGTTACTCCCATCTCTTGCAGTCTGCAGACATACCCAGTTCATTTGACCTCATGATTTTCATTCGGAGGCCGTTTTGCCCAATGCCCTGTTGTATGAGACGTGATGCCGTTTAGTCTGAAGCTGTTTCGTCTGTTGCTTTGTTGTACAAGACCTTACTCTTGACGGTGTTTTGCTCCAAAAACAGACTAAACAGTGAGAGCTGATATTCAATTACTTATAATCAACAAACTCTCTTTGCGTTTTTGTATATTTTGACATTATACAGGGTTTTTAATGCCAAATAGGTTAGGCTATTAGTGAATTAAGTTGGAAATATATAGAGTGTACTGTATGAGTAAAATCAGGTGTAAAATGATTTTCTTAATCAGAGAATATACAGTAAGTGAACTTTGGCGTACACCGTCCATAAACTCAGTAGCCTAACTAAAGTAACCATGACAAACTAGAATGTTATGTAATATATCATTGAAATTATACAAGTTTAAAAATGAGGAATTGGAGTTAATTTAACTGACGTTCTGAAAAGAGCCGTTGGTTTGGTTCTAAGAACCCTTTATCACTCAGCACAAAAGTGGTTCAGAAATGTCTCCCTCACACGCATTGTTTACCATGCAGCAGTGTTGCTCCCTACTTGGCTAATGCTATGCAGTGCAGCACATTCTCTATCGTAGTTTAGCAGGTCTCGTATAGTTCTCCTTTTCTTCCCCAGGAAGTGGTGTAGAACACAGATGGCCTTGACACAGGCCCCTGCATCGGAAGGACTGACTCCAATTACGCGCCGGCATATTCGCCAATGTGCTGCAAGTATACCAAACTCATTCTCAACAGTCAGTCTTGCCCGTGAAAGCCTGTAGTTGAATACCCCAAGCAGGGGCGGATTAAGGTGGTCGGGGGCCCCTAGGCTGCTCTTTGGGTGAGGCCCCCTAAGTGGCTTTCAGGTCCCTTTCAAGCTTGAAGTTTAGTTCGGAACGGAGCACGGTTTGCATGAAAATCACAACTCTAAAAGCTGTCAGGCGAACGCAGGTGCGCACCTGGGTACTGAACACTGCTCATGAGCTTTAGCTGATTACAATGTGTTGACTTCACAAAAACACATGTAAAAGATGATAGTGTTGTTAATTTATCTAGGATTTGAGCAAGAGTGAGCCTGCATTGTTTTGTGCATTGCATGTGGAATCAGAGCGGCAAATTGACGGTGATACGATGTTTCTATATTTAAAAATAAATGATGTATAGTATGTTTTTGATTAGCAGAAGCTATGTAGGGGCGGTGTCCACTGGTGTTTCTACCAGCGTAGGGCATGTTTTTGTTTTCAATTGTTTCCACTGAAGACGCTGTGCGTTTTTTGAAAACGCAAACGGCTCCCAAATGTCCTTTGCGACTTCTGCCAAAATACCAGCTACACCGCTGTGCCCAGCCCAGTTAATGAAGGCAATAGTGAGGCACGAGTCCCCTGGTGCAAAGAACCTGTAGAAATATACAATATGCCAGTGTCCAAGCATAAATACATACAATATATATACTGTATATATTATACACTACATCATAAATAATGCTATAAAAAACTATACAGATCAAACATTCCCTATATATTATTATAATTAAGAGCTTTTTTGTATTAAGAGTAGACAGACAGACATATTAAACTATAAAACATGCACGTGACATTGACTGAATTTATCTGAATTTAATGTGATATATTTTGCCCTTTAAATTAAATATTAACAACCAGTAAACTCATATTAATATTATATTAATGTAGGTGTTACAAGCATGTTGTTGGCTCCTGTTTAAGAAAATATCTTCGTAGTCAATACATAATAAAACCTGACAAAAATATCAAAACACATAATGAACGAACTAAGTTAAGACAGAACTGCTACTGTCTTACAGCGATTTTCTTACCTGAATAACATTAATTTACTTGAGATTGAGGAGGATGATGATGAGGAAGACATTCGGATCCAACCCGCACATGACATGAGCCAACTTCATATACCAATGACTAACTAATACACTAACTAAATAAGACAGTAAAGTTAAGTACAAACACTAAAACAATACAAAACAATACAGATAACCGCATGCGGATCTCTCTTTCAAACCCGTTACACTCTCTTCAGTATCGACTATTTTGTGAGGGAGCTTTCAATCAAAAACTCACTAGCCAATGAGAGTAAATTTGTAATAAGTCCCGCCCACACGTGAGATTTGTGCCAGAAAGGCGAACATAAACTTTAGAAGCGTGAAGGAAAACTTCGAAAGCGCAAATGAAACCTCTAGCAGCGAATTCATAATTATTTGCATAGGCACAATGTGTGTTCTCAGTCATTTATTTTGGAAGATGTGTTATTTGCCTTTGTTAACACGAACACGTAAAAACAGATGTAAATAACCTTGGCCAAGCTTCATGTACACAGATGCAGAATGTCCAGTTCTAAACCAAACATTAATGTGTTTATCAATTTAATTTAAGCATTATATAGAAACACTGAGTTAAAAATGTTAAAGCAGTAAAAGCTGTCATGCTGTGTTTATTTCCAAACACACCAGCAGATCTTAATTTCTTAGCTTTTTCTTCTCTCATATGTTTATATATTTTCTTAATATTACTCATCACTGTTTATTTCAGCTTTGTTAACTTTCACCCCCTGGCTAATAATGTTTCGCTATTGCTCTTATGTTCTTTACATGTCAATTGTCATAATGTATTGATACTTTCTTATCTGTGTGTCTATTTACACTGACAATAAATAAACTTAAGGTGTGTCATACAAGGCCAGGTTCCAGTCCGCCTCCATCTGCACTCTTTATTTTATTTTCTGATAATTCCGAGTCATCCCACTCGACGGTCATATTTGCGACGCCTCTGGGCTGCAGCTTTTTAGTCATGCAAGATCATGTCTTACCTACTTGAATGGGGAAAACCGATATCTTTAAAAGTTCTCGCTAAAATAACAGTATAACAACAATTATCACGCCAAAATATAAACATGTCATCCACGGTAACATACGTTTTTATTTTTAGGCTCATCATTTATTTTAAGGCTTATGATTCTCCAGACACTGCGCATGCGCAAGAGTCATAATACTTTGTTTGTAGCCCCGCCCCCAGAGGATCGTCAGTCTTCAACGATTGATCATTGGCTCGTTTCTCTCTGACAGGAGTTCCGTTTTGAGCGGTGCACATTCTCCACATTAAAAGTAAAGAACGCAGCGTCTGTTTTTAAGGATAATCTTTCTTTAAGCTCCGCCTCCTCAAGGTTTATGTTCGCTGTCAGGATTTCTCTCCATAGATTCATGTCACGCTCCGCTGTCATGGGCTCAAAGGTACATTTAAACACTCACACTTTCATCAAAACAACATCTTTAAACATTTCACTGCTGTACATCAGACAATAAACAACTCAAAGATCATTCTCAAGAGCAAGTTTTAGTGTTATTCTTACAACTTCCGGGTCACATGCCGAAAACAGACGATCACGTGCATATATGACGATGGATCTCAGTTGTGGGTTCTCGTAACCTTTGTGTATCAGACGCGTGTTGTCGTGACTGTGTGTGTGTCAGACGTGTATTCTCTTATGGTTGCTGTATCTATATGTCGTTTTGAAGGTGCTCCGGGAGCCTGGAGAGATCGCTCAGCTGTACCGGGATCAGTGCCACTTCCCGTCTGTGTGTCGCGCTGACGTCGGTCCGGTGGTCACGTCACGATACGGCGGACAATACTGCAACATATACACAGGTGCAAACTACACAGTGCACGGTTGATGGAGTTACACCAAGTCTGTCTGATGAAAATGGTTACACTGGTCAACAGGATTAATGTCTAAATATTTCGTTCAGTTGGAAAGAACGGTTATGTTAATAAGAGAAGAATCATACATCACCTGGAAGTTTTTCTTTACAAAACTGACCCAAATTGTACTGTATCAAGAAATAAATAAAAATGTATCTATCATCAAATATAAGTCCAAACACATTATATAAAATTGGATGTTCAGATATTTATTCTGGAGTTTAAAGTGAGATATCTGAGTTGTTTGGAAATGAGCATAAAGTCCCGGTCACACTTGCCTTTTTGCTCCATTGACTTCCATTCAAACGCATGCAAATGTCAGACAGGAAAAGCAAGCAAGCACCAAGATATTTACATCACTCGTTTCGCAGCGTAGCAAAGTTAAAGTTTAGTGAACTCACGTGAGTGTGTGTGATCAAAAGAAGATGCGTGACCTCTAGGTACAGATATTAAAAGATTGAGAATATCCTGCTCCCGCCCATTTTCTCAGAAGCCAAATTATTAGTACAGGAGACGCTTAATTCTGAGGGTCTGTCCACCCTAAAATGACATTTTACATTTACATTCATTCATTTAGCAGATGCTTTTACAAATGAGTAAGCATTTAACATTTTGTCAAAATCGTAGTATATGGATTATTCCCCCCGCCCAAATCTTGAGCTTGTTTTTGAAGCTGACACTGTGGATGATCTCTGACATGGTTCTGTATTTCAGAGTGGACTCAGCGGGATTTGGAGAGGAACGAGAGCGTGAAGTTTTGTCGGCAGTACATTGTGTTTCACGATGAGCGATCGGTTGTTTACTCTGGTGCTTCTGGAAACTGTACAGAAATCAAGGGCGAGTACGTTCTGAGAAAAGACATTTTCATCCCTGTTTTGTTTATTGGCTCTTTACAGTCAGTGTGTTTGAGAGGATCGTGTTATTGCTCCATGTGAGGTGTGTGAAAGCAGGTATTGTGTTTGTCAGTGTTCTCACAGGAGGCAGTGAACACATCTTTTGTATTCAGTAGTTGGTCCTCCAAACACACACAAGTTTTGCTTTAAAATCCTTTTGTTTTTTATACGGATGGAGTTCAAAGCATCTTAACAGATGTCATGTTAAACGTACTCTTCGCTGAATATTTAACATTGTATTACGATCTATTGATATTCAGTGTTCTCATGTGAGCCGAGTTGATTGAGTCATTTGTGCAGATTTCTTTGATTGGTCAGGTGGCCGTCATTGTGTGTTGAATCGTTTAAATAATGGTTGAACTTTATCGCTGTGATCTCATTGCATGTGTTCAGGTTACTCAGTATGGATTCGCCGTCCGGTGAGATGAAGGCCGTGTTGAGAGAGAGCGCCGTCAAAGGAGAAGACAAGCAGTTCCTGGAGGTCAGACTCTGTTTATTTCCATACTGTACATGTGTGCTATAGGACAGCCTGTTATTAATACGGAAAGAGACGCTCACGTAAAATTCAGCATGCATATTAAATATACAGCTATAGACCCTAGAAGAAAAATCATCCTGGCGGATTGTCATGCAGTTGCTTTCGCTGATTTCCAACAGTTGTAAAATACAATGTAAATGCTGGAATACACTACAAGTCTTTTTCTCAGATTTACAGTCCGGACTTGTTGCAGAAAGTCTATAAAGTAGTGTGTATGATGTCTATTTTTTTTAATCTGTTCAGATTTTAAAAGTCGTGTAGTGTATTCCAGCCTTAACTCTTTAACGTTTTGACGAGTTATCTCGTCATTTAAAAAAAACAGTTCCCCGCCAAAGACGAGTTATTACGGCAATCAGTGTTTGTACTGTTATACAGCAGGTGGAACGGTTTCTCACCTTTGGGAAAAAGTACAGAATCCAATAACCTAGAACATATATGTTTTAGCTGTTTTTAATGATTGTTCTGATTGTAATCTGGTCGGAATCTTTGACAAAAAACGTTAATTATCCAGGGCTCTAGAGTGCGACTAATTTGGTCGCACATGCGACCTTATTTTTCAATGGTGCGACTTAAAATTATCAGAGGTCGCACCGGTGCGACCAGCCGTTCGAGGGGAAAAAATGTCGCCGCAACTCTGAAAGTCTTCCTGTGATTCAAAAACAGACAGACATTAGACCCATATCGTGGTCTAAACCAATCAATGATAGTGAGGGGCGGACCCCCCTCTGATTGGCTGTGGTCCAGATATTTCTGCACGTTTGTGTACCAGAGGTCGCGTTAACTGAAAATTCTCTGTCATTGACGGATTTTTCACCCGTGACGGAAAAATCTGAAGACTGTCCGTCATTTTGGCGGATTATAATGAGGGCAATTTGTAAATCCCCGTTTCCCTTCAGCGTTATATGCTCGCGAAGCGACCTGCGTGTTCTCACCTGTTATTGTTACTGACTAGACAAGTGATGCGATCTGTGAAACCCCGTTGGATGTCGCGCTGGGACGCGGGAAAGACAGTTCACCTATCAAAGTAAACCACATAACATGAAGAATGAAGGAGTATCACTGCACATTTCCCTCCAGTCCTGTGTAAACTATGTCACGTAACGTTTTTTTAAACAATGTTTTCGTGAGTTGACAGAGCTCTCAGTCTACAGCACCAGGAGTTATCACCGCTCCGCTCCTCACGCGAGCCGGACCGCGATCGCAAAATATACAAGAGATGATCAAAAGTCCAGACACTATGCACATGATAAACAACGTAAAACTTGCTTCACTGTTTATTAGTTGTTGTCCGTAATGTTTGTTAGTTTCCTTGTGTAGTGATAATGTCAGAGCTCTCGTTCTTTAAATGTGCGCTGCACCATTTTCCTTACTTTCGTTTTATTCCAACGGTTTTGTACAGTATTTTTATAGACTTCAACACTAGGCTTTTTTTAAATAAATTGTTTATAGAGTAATCTCTCACCGCTGGAAAGTGACTTTTTCTTGTGATACCGGACTGTTGTGCTTTTAATTTCATCATTGACCTTTAAACACGATTTACTCCAAATTCCGTTCCTAAAAATCACAGTGATTCAGTCGACATCAGCCATAACTTTTGTTAAATACACAAGATATGAGCAAAATAAAAAGTGATTTGGAAAGGGCTTGAATATGGTATCAAAAACTGTAACGGCTTTATTGGGCATTCGGTTGTATCACAATACAATAAATTCCGAGACGCCAGTACAGCGTGATGACGTCACGAACATACAAATTACCACCTAACGCCACCTTGAACCATAGTGACGGGTAATGACAGATTATGACGGATTTTTTACGAGCATGTCAGTCAAAATGAAAAACTCTAGCGCAATCTCTGGTGTGTACGTTTGAAAATGCGTGTGCTGCAGTGAGACAGAGAGGTGAGGAGACTAATGCTGTTAGTTAAACAGAATGAATGTAGCAGGGGATGATGAGAGATGATGAAAAGAACAATTCACAACTTTTTCGTGAATAATGTTAAATTAAGGCCTAATCCGTCCGAAAATCATAAGCAATGCTCTGACACTGAGCCTTCAAAGCCCTTGTCCATTTATCTTGAGATCTTTTAAATTTGTGCTTCAAATAAAGAACTTGATGTTAAACAGTTTGTAAGATAAACATTTACAAGTAAATTTTGCCCATATGGACATTAAACAAAAGTGAACTGGTAAAAGCAGGTTAATGTTAAATGCGATGCGGTCAAAAATTTGGGTCCACCTAACTTTTGTGCTGGTGCACCCAAGAAAAAAAGTAAGGCGCACCAGTGCAACCAGTGCAAAAAGTTAGTCTAGAGCCCTGTTATCTCAGATGTTTAATCAAAGTGATGGATTTTTGAAGAAACCCACCCACATCTAAGGAGTGATAAAAACCGAACAAATGAAGATAGAAGAATACGGTTTCTTTTGTTTAAAAGCTGAGACTCTGTTCTTTCATTTGACATATTTTTTGTCCATATATTCGTAGGCTGGCAACTTTTTTTTTTAAAGAGGCTGGCGGCGAATGAGTCAAGTCAAACATTTTCAATTCATATTATGCTTAAAGGGGTCATATGGCGCGAACATGTGTCTTCTGTGTCTTTGGTGTGTTATAAGTTGTCCATGCATGTATTAGACTCGTAAAATTGCAAAATGCAATTTATAAATATGCAAAAAACATGAGTTGTGGGAACAAAAGGTGCAAGCTTGCAGTATTCAACCAATCACTACACACTGGTTAACAGGCCAATCAGAGCACACCTCGCTTATCAGAGCCATGAGTTTTGTTAAAAATCTGCGTGTTTCAGAGAGGCGGAGCAAAGAGGAGATACAAACATGCACAGTATGTGGAAAATACAGCGTTTTCAACCTTAAATTGTGTTTACACATTACATTACATCTAAAACAAACCATAACATTCCTTTTAGCCATGTCATATGACCCCTTTAAGATATGAAATGATGTTTCTGTTGTTTAACTGAAAGTGCTGTAAACTTGAACAAATCTGTTGCGAGATGAAACTACACAATGACATTTAACGGCTTTTGTTTACAGTCGGCATCAGTTTTGCAGTAGTGGATTTTTTGATTCATCTGACAAACAAATGCATCCCTGAAAAGACAGATTTTTTTGCTAAACCTCTCTCTCTCTCTCTCTCTCTCTCAATCAGATCTGGCACAAGAACAGTAAACAGAAGTGTATAAATCTGATGGCCCTTGGCAAACATGGCAAAGTGTATGAAGATGGTAAGAAAAAATTCTGGCTTATACAGGTCTCTTTTTCTCTTCATATGACACACAGTTTGATGTTTAATTGTATTCTGGTATCATTCATTTAAACAGTTGTGTTAAAGGCAACGTGAGCGTCGTGTAGGCGCTAATTAAACACACTCTGCCTTATCCACTATAACACTACTGCACACAATTACATTAACATTTAGTCATTTAGCAGATGCTTTTATCCAAACTATCCACTAACAAATGAAGTAGACAATAGAAGCAATTGAAACAACATGCGGGCAACAAAAAGCAGAAGTGCAGTAAAACTGTTCTCATATAGCCCACCACTGTATACAGAGCAAAGGATAGAAGGAGTAGAAAAGAAACAGAAGTCAGTACTGATTGTTAAGGTGTTGATGGAAGACATGTGTTTCAAATCAATGAAACTGTAGGGATGTAGTGACGTGCCGCTCGCTCATAATACAGCACCGCATGGAAGAACCACAGTCATAGAACGTGAACGAGCAAAGACCCGCTTATATCTTACAACACCTGACACATTTAGAATATATCTAGAAATCCCTCATCTATTCCAATTTATTTTTTAACTAAATCTATTTAATCTGTCTGCATGTTTAGGCATATATTCATATTTATATGTTATACATAAACTGCACACATCCTAGAATCCTAGAAACCCTCATCTAGAAACACTTGATCTTAAGACTCATTCTCAAAGCCACTTCAGGAACTGATTAGTAGTTATGAATGATACATTTCTGTAATCTAAATCTGTCACGTAAGAAATGGACCCGTATCAGGATGCGTATAGTATGATGAAGTTGTTGGCGATACACAGCCCTACTCCTGATCTGACACTGTATGAGCAAGACATGCTGAAACAATTCTCCTTTGTTTTCCAAAATGATTGTTTTATTGTAACGAGCATAAACCTGTTTGAATCCTTATCATTGTTTAATGTATTGCTGTATTTTGGGTTATGGGTTATGTTATTTAATTGTATATATTTGGTCAAATGTAAGGCGTAAAGACAACCCAAAAGCTTAGAATCAGTGGATTTGAACTAGCTGAGATTAAATCACGCTTGTGTGTTTTCAGATCAGTTCGGCTGTCTGGTCTGGTCTCATTCTGAGACTCATCTGCTGTATGTCGCTGAGAAGAAGCGAGCCAAGACTGAGTCTTACTTCCAGGTCACACACATGCACACGCACACACACACACACACACACACACACACACACACACACACACACACACACACACCTCACTTATTTAACACATCTGTGATTCAACAGCAGGGACCTGAGACTGATGAAGAGGAGAGCATGACAACAGTCAAGAAGGACGAGACGCTTAAGGTAAATGCTCATATGATGTCACCTGTGTTCACTGCAGTTATCCGGAGGATGACGTTTGTGTGTGTGTGTGTGTTTGGCAGGGGCAACAGTTTGAGTTTTATGAGGACTGGGGTGAAGCGCTGGTCAATAAGAGCAGTCCGGTGCTGTGTGTGCTGGACATTGAGAGCAGCAACATCACTGTGATTGAAGGAATGCCCAACTACATCTCACCCGGACAGGTGTGTTTTCATGTGTGTTTTCGTGTGTGTGTTCGTGTGTGTGTTCGTGTGTGTGTTCGTGTGTGTGTTCGTGTGTGTGTTCATAGTGTGTGTTCATAGTGTGTGTTCATAGTGTGTGTTCATAGTGTGTGTTCATAGTGTGTGTTCATAGTGTGTGTTCATAGTGTGTGTTCATAGTGTGTGTTCATTGTGTGTGTTCATTGTGTGTGTTCATTGTGTGTGCGTGTCACAGTTGAGAGTGTTAAAGGGGCGGTTCACCCCGAAATTAAACTTCTTTCATCATTTTCTCAACCTCAGATTGTTTTGTACATACCTTTGTTCTGCTACACACAGAGGAAGATATTTGGAAGAATGTCAGCACCTCGTCCCCCATTGAGTCCCAACTATGGCAGCAAATGGGTGTGAGATGCTGATTGGTCACTGACATTCTTACAAATTTCTTCCTCTGTGTGTAGCAGAACAAAGGTATGTATATGACAACCCGAGGGTGAGTAAATGATATCAGAAGTTTCATTTTAGAGTAAACTGTTGAATATTTTGTCCACAGGCGTTCTGGGCACCCGATGACACTGGACTGGTGTTTGTGGGCTGGTGGCAGGAGCCCTTCAGACTGGGACTGAAGTACTGTCCCAACAGAAAGTGAGTGATGAACATATTTGTACTGTAAAGACTTGATGGTGTTTTTATTTGGTGTTTTAGCACGTGGACATCTATACATATGTAGAGTTTGGTTCCAAAATGAGAGCATTTCAATTAATATCCACCAAACTGCAGTTGGTTTGTTTTGATTTAAGCCATAAAAAAACCAACACAATGGAAACATTAAAACATATATTTTTTTAAAGTAAACTCTTCGTATATGTTCTCAAAGGGCTTTATTAAGACAGGAGAGCGACAGATCTCTTTGCTAGTGTTTGACAGCCGTGTGTGTGCTTTCTGCAGGTCGTCTCTGTTTTATGTGGACTTGGCGAGTGGTAATTGTGGTAAGTTGAGTTTTGTCATGTATCCGTGCGTACAGCAGATGTTCATGATGAGCGTGACGTGTGTTCTCTCAGAACAGTTATCGTGTGACTCCAGAGCCGTGTCCTCTCCTCGACTCAGTCCTGACCTCTGCCGCATTGTGTATCTGGACTGTGAGGTCTACGGGCCGCACCAGCAGTGCAGTCGTCTGTGTATGGTGTGTGTGAGCTGGTTTTGGTGTCTACGGGACGTTTGAGGTGTGTGTAACAGCGTTGTGTTTTGTTGGCAGTTTGACTGGTACACGAAGCAGACGAGTGTTGTTGTGGATGTTGTGCGGCGAGCCAGAGAGGGTACGTTCACCATTTCATTCTATTCTCTTCACATACGATGTGCATGCAGCGCACATCTCTCTCTGGAGACTTGTGTTTAGGAGCCCCAGCTGTGGTGACATCACTTGTGTATTGGCATAAAATTTGTTTATGTTGTGTTTTTGTGTGTCAGATGGCTTCACGGGCATCTACAGCTCAACGCTGTCTCCCTGCTGCTGGTCATCTGACAGTCAGCGTCTGATCATCTCCTGCGCTCAGAGGAGTCGCAAGGTCATCCGACACGCTTACACATGCATTACACACATGTACTGTTGGATTGACAAGCCCATGACACACACACACACACACACACATTACACAGAGTGAAGTCTTAATAAAGGTATCTTTATTGGTGTTTTTTATACATGTTACTATCAACATGAAACTCTATAAACCCTCGTGAAGTCCACGTGAATCAGAAGTTGTGCTCGTTTTTACTTCAGGAATTTGACGCATTTTCGAGTGAAATGCTATTTGGAATGAGAAAAGCAGTGGGTGTGTCTTACATCTTTCTCTGTAATTCGATTGGATGTATAAAAACACCCTTTGTTTTTTTTAATGAAACTGAGTTAACGGATGCTCTACCCAAGCTGTCTAACATTCATCTTTTAAGACAGATAGTCACTACAAGTGTTGGGTGTAACTAGTAACTGTCATTGAAATACTTTTCCCTTGAAAAAGTAAAGTAAGGGATTACTCTTGTTTTTTATGTAATTTAATGACAGTTACTTCTGATGTAATTAAACTAAATACTTTGTGTAATATATGTGTGTGCAATAGAGGAATTGACATCAAAATTCGAAGTTTAACTTTAAAATCTGTGCTTTAATCTGTAATTCTCACATTTGTTATAATTTGGTCAGTTAATAAGAATACTTTATATTATTTATTTGAATGAATTAAGAGTCATTTCATGTCTATCCTTGAATCACTGAACTAATCAAGGTTGATGTAGAAAACCGTTAGTATTAATTAATTCAATACTTTTTGGAGAGAGTCATTTATACTGTAATATAATAACACTATTGAGTATGTCATTTGTAACTCATTACTTTTCCCATGTCACTTGCCTAACACTGGTCACTACAGGACTGAAGTGCATTTTCAGATTTTAACTGGAGATTATGAGGCCACACAAATTTTAAAAATAGAATGACCCACAATGATAAACTATTTACAATAAACGCTGCAATATTTCATGAAAAAATAGGAATTATCATTTTTGATTTCACTGGGACTTTAAGTGTGCGTAATTAAAATCAGCTGATTTGGTATATAACGTCTTAAACATGGCAGATGATCAGAGTTGTCATGAGTCATTCATACACACATAAGTCGTCGTTTTTTTGTAATCATTGATTGATGTCTGTGTTTTTTCACACTTTGTGTTGTTGTGTTTCTTCAATAGGATCTGTTGGTTGTTGATATCTCAAGTGGAGAGGTCTCATGCGTCACTTCCAGTGTGTAACGTTCCCTCAACTGTGTTATTTACTGGAGCTAACAGACAAAATGCTGTGAGGCGTGTGTGTCTCATGTGGATGTGTGTGACGCAGGTTCGCAGGAAGGAAGCTGGAGTTTGCTGAGCATTCGCAGAGATCTGATGGTGGTCAGCTGCTCTTCACCAAACTGTCCTCCAGACCTGGTACAGCGTTCTCACGTTCTTGAGTCCCGTCATGGTCCTGTTCTGATGCATCGCCTTGACATCTGTGATCTTTGTGCCTTTTGCAGCGAGTGGGATTCCTGCCGGCCAAGGGCTCGGAGAGCACCACGTCATGGGTCACGCTGGAGGAATCTCAACCTCAGATGGATGTCAGCTGGCAGACCTTAAACTTCAGCCCGCCGCCAGAAGACCACAACAGCCAATACCGTAGGACCTGAAACATCAGTTTGTTGAAGCGTGTTTACATTTGCAGGAGTGTGTAATGTGACTCTTTGTGTTTGTCTCTCGGTTCTGTATCAGCTGCTTTGGACTTTGACGCTCTGCTTTTGAAACCATCAGAAATGACATCAGGGAAGAAACTAGCACTCGTGGTTTTGCCACACGGTACGTTTGACCATGTCTGTGGTGTAGAGCGGTTATATCAGCAGTGTGTTGATTGTGTTGTGTGTTCAGGTGGTCCTCATTCAGTGCTGTTGTCAGAGTGGATCTTGTCCACAGCAGTTCTGTGTAAGATGGGCTTCGGCGTTCTGCTCGGTGAGGATCAGTCCAACATCTTCATCATGTTCATATCAACCTTGGTTGTGTGTGAAGAAACCTTAGACTAGTAACTGTTTAACAGGGTATCAGGAATTGGATTTAAGTTATTTAAATTTCCGCGCCTTCAAAATAAATACAACCTTACGTTGTGCCATTCACATTTAGTCGCTGTCTCTGAAGTTTTCATTCATCAGAGTAAACGTCAGATCGGGTTCAATTATCTGTCTTTTTGAAGCATTGTAAAAGGTGTTTTGACACTTAAAAGCCAGTGTACAAGCGAACGGCAAGATCCAGGAAGGAATTCACTTCAACCGTCTCCGTCTGTCCTTTTACGGATGCATTCCGAGAGTTTCAGGGGACAAATAAGAAAACGGGAGGATGCCAGAAGAGTATTGTGAAGAAGCAAATGCTCTCATCCTGGCTCTGGACCACATGAAGACTGTGTAACATTGAATATGTATTTAAGAGAAATCTTCTAAATCCTGCCTCCATGATCAGCCAGCTCTAGTAATGATATTTCTCAAACTAAAGCCCCTATGAACTCCAGTTAAGTTTCCCAAATTCCGTTTTTATTTATATATTTTTTTCTGGATTCCATGTTTTCCGTTTTATATTTGCCCACGTGAAAAAATATTTCATCAAACTATAGTATTCACTTATAAACTATATTAAAAACCTACAGTGGACACTTTGAACCGCACAAGGGAAAAACCTTTCAAATTAGGGTATAATACATATTCATAAACCAGTATATTTACTTTTTTCTTCTGTTTTCAGGTCTATTTCAATTTTAGTACTACTATATCTTTTAAATTTAACTAGCACATTAACTCCCATTTACTAAAGTAAATAATATACTTAGTGGTAGAATGATAAAATATCTAAGGGGGTTTTGTGTTAAAATGTGGGTGTTATAACTTATTCAAGGTAACCAGACTTTTATTTTGACAGGTTGCCACAAAGGTTATTTGACAAAAGCTTCAATGCAGTTAAAGCGCCACAGGAGCATTACGCATGCAGTACAATCAATCTAATGCAGATTATCTAAACCGCATATGAATATTTTTTTATCATAGCTCAATTTGCATTTTGTTAGCTGTTCAGCGCTACGATCTGTTTAAGAAGTAATACATTCACTCGACTCTGACCATTCCTTGTTATACAGCACATTACATTTTTATGCCTGGATTTCGTGAATCCGTCCATGTTTTCCGCATCGTGGAATTAGAGGAACGTCATTTTAATATCTGGTTTTGTTGGGTACCAGGACACTGTGGAATTAAAGGAAATGAGGAAGCAGACTGTGTCACAAAAAAGGCTTTATCAGCAGACCTCAAAACGTGCAGAGCTCCTCCTATGGACATAAACCATTCATACATTCCTAAATTAATAACAAATGTCAAAACACAGTGAAAGCTTATGAATAAACTGCATGAAATCAACCCAACAAAAGATTTGATTATTTTTCACACGGATGGGACAAAATTGTTACACCAATCACAAAATAGGCCAATCCAGGATGACACACTAGGAGATATCCCTTCAACACGCATATATGTGCAAAGACCTTTAGTCCATCTGAAATAAGTTCTGAGAAGCATGCCTTATTCTTCATTCTAACATTATGAGAAAGGGCTGGTTGCTTTACTGTCATAGATTATCAGTGGATGATTTTTGTGTTTGTGTTGCAGTGAATTACAGAGGATCACTTGGCTTCGGTCAGGATAATATTGACTCTTTACCTGGAAACATCGGCACACAAGATGTGAAAGATGTGCAGGTAAAAACAAATAAATTCATTAATGGGTGAGGTACATGCGTTCAGTCTTTTGTGTGTTTGAGAGTTTAAGACCATGAACACACTCGACATCTTTTTTGACATGACTTTGTCGTCTGTGCACGAGTGCAGCCCTGAGAAACAGATAGGCAGCGTAACCAAAGTCTTTTTAAATTACAAACAGAGAGTGTCTATGCAAAAACTAATCACATATTTAAAAACTATAATATTAATTTCTCGATAGTAATGCAATCAAAAGTTATTGAAATTTGAACCTAGATTTATACAAAACTATTCTCAAACCGATGTTTCGGGTGGCATTTTGTTTTTTCGAGCTTGATCCTGCGAACAATCACTACCCTCGCATGTTGTTCAAAACAACACACTTCTCGCTTCTCATTGGTTAGCCGTGACAAGGAGCTTGATGTAAGGCATTTTTTTTCTTCAGAAAAGTTGATCTTTGAAACTGCAGAAAAAGTGCTCAGTACTTTATTTGAAAACACGGTCTACTCCATAGGATAATGATGTAAAACAGACGCTAGCAGCTTCCAAAAAGAAGTCAAGTCTGAACACAGCCTTACCCTCTTTGCCATTACGGATCGATTGGTTAAAGCAGCACCGCAGAACTTCTGCTCACAGGCTCCCACATGTGGTTGATAAGCGCAATTGTCTCTCAGCAGTGCTGTAAATAATGTCGCTATATAAATTTCCCCGCAGGCAGCACAATACACATGATTTTGTTTACTAATCTGATGGAACCAGTGAATGCAGAAGCGTTGTTGAGTAATTTGTGGGTGTACGGGTGGGACATGTCCCCACCACGTTTTGTCAAAGTCGATTTTGTCGCCATCACTTATTGAAAGAAATAAAAAATACGGACTGTCTATTTACTGTAAAAGTAGCTGCTTTGTAAGCAGAGGCTATTTATATTAACTCCGCCCATCAGATTCAGATTGGAATAGACAAAATGTAAGAAAGGAACATTAATGTCAACTGTTCAGGTGGCGTAGAGCGTATGGCATATGTCACCTACTTCATGTCATCGTAGGTTTGGGACTGCTGTTTGCTGAACTTTTTCGCTATCACATATCAGATTGTAAATGTTTTTATTTTTAATAAAATGATCAAAATATATGAAAATGGCTGTTCAAGTCCTACATGTACCAAACATTTTGCGCTTTATTGCACTATTGTGCTATATATTCGTCCTTATTGTTCTCTACATGCGGTTGCTATCGTCTATTGCAAGATTAATTACATGTTGATACTTGATCGAAAACACCAATAAATGGAAAAAATCACAACTTTGTAGTTTTTAACTACAAAAGTTCAAAACAAAATATAGAAAGTTTGTTGTAAATTAGTAGTCTATGTGGCAATCCCCGTATTAATAAGTCAAAATACAATTTTTTTAAAGATATCATTTTCCATCTGTTTTCCCTGTATACTTGAATGTTTGTCTTTATTAGCAAGGGGTTCCCAAACATTTCAATCATTTACCCACCGACAGGTCATCTGTGTCAAACACCAAATGTTTTACATTTGTTTTAGTAGTTTTTGTTTAATTACATACATAATATAGCACAATATGCTTTAAATGATCTATTTATAAATACATGATATAGTTTAAAAACAAAGGGAAGCAGATTTGATATGCGATGTTAACATTTAGAATAGTAAATTCAGCGGATTCGAAGCTCATGGCAGTGTCAATATTCTTTTTCATGCGTCTTTCTCACTAACGTTACACCACTGAACCAATCGATAAAGCGGCACAGTTTTAATACTGTTTTCTAGAGGAGGTCAACTACATTTTTCACGCTTGTGACGCCCATGAATATTCCCAACAAGTTATTACAGAAACAATTTATTAAAGTATTGTTTGTGTCGTCTTTGTCCCCTTTCAAAACAAAGTTACGCCACTGCATATTGCACTCTACTGCAGTCAGTGGACATGTGTGTACCGACCCCAACACACAACTTACAGAGTGTGTTTGTAGCCATAGAATTCATCCATTTAAGACTTGTTCTACCCCTGAAATCATTTTCGAGACATTAGTTTAAAGTCGAAAAACTACAAAGTGTTGCTTTAACTATAGATGATTTATAAAACGGAACATTTAAAAGATGAGATGTTTAGTCGAAGTGTTCAACAACCTGTTTTTGACATTTGATTTGTGTTATTGTGTGTCACAGAAGTGTGGTAGAGTCAGGGATTGCTGTGGTATGTTTGAAGTGTTTATAATTCTGACTTTAGTTGGCAGTCGAGAGTGTTCTGAAGCAAGGTGATTTCGACGAGCAGAAGATCGCTGTGATTGGAGGATCTCATGGTGGTTTTCTAGCGTGCCACCTGATTGGACAGTATCCTGATTTCTACAAGGCTTGTGTGGTGAGAAACCCGGTGACAAATCTGGCGTCCATGATCGGCAGCACAGACATTCCCGACTGGTAACATGACATTCCGATCGCAACACGTCTCATTTTATATTAATCAAATGAATATCTCAAATCCTGTTTTTGGTAGAGATGTGACTGTTTGTGTTCAGGTGTATGGTGGAGGCGGGGTTTGACTATAACACTGACGTTCAACTTAATCCTGCTGTTCTGGAGCAGATGTTAAACAAGTCACCCATCAAACATGTCATCAAGGTGAGCACATGCCGTCTACATGATGTCATCATTTACCAGTTTAAAACGGGGTCGTTTTTTTCCATTATGAACGTTTGCACCTGAACGCAGCGTGTATAATCTATATTCCATTGGTCAGGTAAAGACGCCAGTGCTTCTGATGTTGGGCGAGGATGACCGGCGTGTGCCCAATAAACAGGGCATTGAATACTACAAGCGCCTGAAGGCTCTACAAGTACCAGTGAGGTAAGCACATCCACTGCATGACACTTTAAAGCTTCATCTCCCCATGTGAAATATAAAAGAAGGATTCTGTGTCCACAGATTGTTGTGGTACCCGGGCAATAATCACTCTTTATCCAAAGTGGATGCTGAATCAGACGGATTTATGAATGCTGCTCTCTGGATCCTCCAGCATCTCTCTCTGTGATGTCACTTCCTCTTGATACAGACTCCAATCAGATCTGTGAGTCACAGCTACACATACTGTGTGAACACAACTTTTCACTTGAAATAAAACTAAACCTAATAATCTGCCTTGTTATACAGACACTAAAGCACTAAAGCCTGTTGTTTTGTGAGGAAACGGAACATGAGTCAGGTTCATTCAGGAGTTCTTTTGGCTGTTATTTGTTACATTACTGACATGAGTGTTTGATGTGTGTGTCAGGATCTTTAGCGGTTCACTCTTTGTTTTTCTGAAGAACTCTGCTCTTTGTCTGTGGATGTACTAAATGACCTGCAATCTTTTCAATAAAATATTTTTAATGACTTCACGCTTGTACAACAGCCAAAAGTCAATCATTTTTACTAACAAGGATTTAACATGGATCACACAATGCTTAAACTGGACATTTGTAAGGATGACCTGTTAACATATCAGAGGTCAATGACATACTTCTAGAAACAAGATGCTTGAGGCTGCACAAACGCCTCTCTTGGGGTAAAAACTGTTGGTGGGTCAGTGACAAAAAAAGGTTTGGCAACATAGAAATGTAAACATCTTTTAAAAGCATGCATCAGATATTTTAAAATCTACTCTTAAGATAAGACCTGAAAATGTCAAATGATGTAACTGGAAAAGAATGAGAAATTTTCAATATTTTTTCCAAGTAGATGTGATTTAAGCACACTCATGAAAATAAATAATTTATTTTAAATTATCACACACACAATTAGATTTTAATGCAAAATTAAAATGTTATGCTTTTTTGCCACGTTTATTGTGACGTATGCTGAAAAACACATTTGTTGATGAAATGAAAATTCTGTGATGAATTACTCAACATTAGGTTGTTTCACATTGAACACTAGAAACTAGTTTCGAATTTTAAATAGTAGTTTGGTTTATATTTCATTTTTAATTGGCGTCATAAACTAGTGTTTGTGACTAAATGGGCCCCTAACAGAAAGGTTTGTAATAGAAGTCCAATGTTGTAACGGTTAGACTATTTGACGTGTCAATCAAAAAAAATCCTGTGTAAACACACATGCAGGGTTCTTACACCTTATTCAACTTCAAAATCCAGCACTTTAATTAAATGCAGTGTACTCTCATTAAAATTAAATTAATATAAAACTGTTCCTATGTCATTTGTTTTGAAAATCTGTCACCCAATGTGGGAAAAATAGGTCGCAAGCTTTCAAATGATATACATGTATAGTTTGCAGTGTTGGGAGTAATGCGTTAAGTAATCTATTACAGTAATATATTACTTTTTGCTGTAACGCAGTAGTGTAAGGCATTACTAATCATTTTTCAGTAATATTTTACTCCGTACATGTTCAGTAACGCTTGGGTTACATCAAACTTTTCACCGACCAGACATTAACAAATCAGATATCCCGCAAGTAAGTTCTATTTCGTGTTCGTAAATTGACGTGCGTGGTGTCATTCATCTCCCTCCAGCTGGTGGAACTTTGTAAACCTAGCGCCAGTGCTGCCAGGGCAGTGGTTTTCCAGCACAATTGGTCTATTTTGGAAATGCAGTAAAGGGAAAAATGATGGAGCCATGGGTTTTTGGGCTACTTTACGTATGTACTGCAGCCCCAACAATGTTTATTTATACAGTTGAAAGAAAAAGTATGTGAACCCTTTGGGCTTACTTGGATTTCTTCATAAATTGGTCATAAAATATGTTCTGATCTTCATCTAAGTCACAACAATAGAGAAACACAGTCTGCTTAAACTAATACCGCACAAACATTATACGTTTTCATGTTTTTATTGAACACAACATGTAAACATTCATAGTGCAGGATGATAAAAGTATGTGAAACTAGGGTTGCTCCGATCCACCTTTTTTTGCTTCCGATACCGATTTCGATACCTGAGATTCAGTATTGGCCGATACTGAGTACCGATCTGATACTAAGGTAACATTTTTAAATTGCACAATTACTTAATAAACTGTGTGCATTGCTGTGCAAGACATCAAGCTCGACTTAACATTCATTTCCTGACCCGTAAAACAAAATATCAAACAAATGATTCACAAATTTAGTGAATTATTTATTAAACCAGCAAAATAAAACAAAATGTTCACTATCTTAAACTTGATATTCAAAATTAAAGTGCAAATTAAGCAGCTGAATAAAACAACTGCTTCACTAGCTTGATAAACAGGTATAAATTAATGGAAACAAAATCTCTGAATAACTGTTATGTGCAAATATGATTTAAAAATCAATGCACAATAAACAATAAAGCAGCTGAAATTGAGCAAAAAAATAGCTTTACTGCTTTAGATATTCAAACAGGAATCAGCTCTTTTTAATGCTTTAGTCATTAAAGCAAAGTCCACTAAACTAAGCTAAAGTTTAGTGGAAATCAAATTTAACATCCAACACCGAAAGATAAATAAAACACTAGCTTCCCTAGCTTGTGCTGCACATGTAAAAATAAACGGAAAAAGATAGAATAGTTTAGTCGGTACAAATAGAAATTCTAAATCAAATTATCCCCAAAACTCACTGCATTGACATCTTTATTTTTGTTCGTATACGTGTTTGCAGACTTTTTGGTACAGTTCAGGTCTCAGATAAATATTTACGCTCCACCATGTCGTACCGCGGCTCCAGGTGGTTTATAAGGAGTCTAAAGCCATTGTTCGCTATGAAGGACAGCGGTTGCAAATCCGTAACAATGACATTTAGTATACTTTCAGTGATTTTCGCTGCTTTCACACTACCAGATGGAAATTTCTGAATTCTTTCCGCTGTCTCCTCCAAAGTTATCTGCTTCGTACCGTCTCGTTTTAGTTTCTTCAGCTTATTGAACTCGGCGTGCTTAAATTAGTAGTTTTATAATGAACAGCTTTATCACCACCCCTCGGAACATTTACTTCGCATGTATTGCAAACAGCGGTGTAACTTGTTGGCATAGCTGTTCTAAAGTAAATCTAAATGGCATATATTTTGGCTCGCTCCGTGCTGTTCGCTGCTCAGAGAGGCAGAGCAAAGAGATACAAACATGCACGGTATGTGGAAAAACAGCGTTTTTGAACATTAAAATGTGTATACACATTACATTACATATCAACAAACGATAAGATTTGTTTGAGCCGTGTCATATGACCCCTTTAAAAAACTAAAATAGGAACGTATTTCACGGTTTCAATTCACAACCTCTAGATGGCCAATCTACGCACCCAACCCCCACCCCATCACAATTATTTTGCAGTTTGCGTGGGTGATCCAGAGCCAGTGATTTTAATAGGGTGACCAAAAAAATCCTTACACACAGAAATTCTTTCGTTTCTACTTTCTACACCAATTCTTCATTAAACATAGTTTGTGGGTCAAAAACATACAAAAAGAACGTAAAGTAAACAATTTATTTGAAAAGCTTCATAGGTCTTTTCCTGCTTGCTCTTAAATGTGTTTGTTTTTTTGTTTGGCTAATTAAAAATGTGCCATACAAACAGATAACTGTAGTAACATTAAAAAAAGATAAGATGTTACATATTACAAGAACATTAGCAAGGGGTTATATGAAACAAAGTGTGTAAAACAAGAAACTGAAGTCATTTTCTCTTATCAACCACATGTACATTCTTTTATCAATTACACATATGATGTATATGCACTTTTTTAAATCAAGAAAAATCTAACATCTTAATTCTTTGCAAGACTACATGGAACTGAATTGTATTTATCAAATGACATCATTGCATTTCTACAAAATATCAGTACAGTGTCACGAAGCGGTTAGCAGCTTTTCAACTATAGCGTTCAGACTGTTTGCGTCAGCGCGCGACATCATATTAACGCAAGAGTAATGTTCTCACATTACTTTCAGTGTATACATTAAGTGATCTGCGCAGCACTCCGTAAACTCCGACACATCTTACAACTGCTTCGCACAACAGAGGTGGCCAGATAGGTGGCCATCCATCATTCAGGGGTAGCCGTGGTAGCCACTATGTAGCTACTTCCCTGGCTCCAACCATTTGACATGTTTACCTAAGAATACCTGACTATAACCTAAAAATGTCATATAAGCTCCATTTAAAGAGAGTTACTTACCTTTGCATGCAGCAGTTAGTGTCCCCAGGGGCTCCTGTCTCATGTATTCTGTCAGAATATTAACACAATTGCTCCTTGAATGTTGGTTACACTACCTTGACTCACATGATTCCCCAAATGAATTATAGTATTCAGAACAATGAAGTTCCATTTACTTTTCTTTACTATTATGGCTACTTTAAGATTATGCCAAGCTATCTGTCATGGTGTTTTATTGAGATTTTCACCTTTTTTAAATCAAGATAAATGATTTGGAATCCAGTTTTTATGGGTACACCACATTGACATTTCTACAATCATTCCTCGAATATTCTTCCAACATGATATGGCCCTAAATGACTAAAAGCAATAAAATACAGCTGAGTAATCATAAAGACAATCTGAGGAAGTGGCTTTGAGTTCTGACGAAAACTCACTCACACATGACTTTCTCTCAAAACAAGCACCTGCTGACGTCTCTGCGTACATGAAAGATGCTGAAGGAGTTCTACATGTTGAACACATGCACAAATATTTGTAAGAAGTTTTATTACAAACTGTTAAATGAGGAAAGATGTCTTTGTCCCAAACATACAGTATATCACTAGGTGTATATCAAAACACAATACTGAAAGTTAAACTGAAACCTAAAGAACAGATTTATTTCCAAACTTTAACAATTTTCGATAACATTTTTGTAGTTATAAAATGAACAACATTCAGGGGCGGTTTCCCGGACAGGGATAAGTTTAAAACAGGACTAGGCCTTGGTTAAATTGGGATATTTAAGTGGTTTTAAGAAACATACATTACAAAAAACATTACTGGTGTGCATCTTGAGACAAAACAATCACACTAATATATTTTAAGTTAAGCCAGTGCAAGTTGTTTTCAATTAAGATATCTCTATTATTTAATTTAGTCTGGGACTAGGCTGGGAAACCGGCCCTCAAGATTAACATAAACTAACATAAAACTAACATAAAATAAAATAAACATTTACAAAGAACCAAAGAAAGCTTAACTCTAAGAGAGAACTTCTGAAAAGAACAAAAAAGATTATGGTGCGGTATCCCAGTCAGGGTTTAATACTAGTCACAGACTGACTTAAATGTGAGAGGTGTCTTGGTCAAAACAATTTGGACTGACATATCTTAAAATATATCCGTGTGAATGTTTTGTCTGGAGATGCACACAAGTAATGTTTTTTGAAAGGTATGTTTTCAAAACTACTAAAATATCCTTATTTACCTAAAGCCTAGTCCTGGTTTAAAATAATCGCTGTCTGGGAAACTGCCTCCATATATGTTGACACAAGTCACATGTTGGCGTGTAAATTCGACTGCTCTGTAGTCTGTGTATGAAATACTAAATATGCAATGAAACGTAAGAGACGACTGAGTCACTACTTTCATTTCAAACTGAAATGAACTGTAAATCATCATGTAAAGAGGATGTGTGTGAGACTCTTCTGAACACCTGCTACCATTATTCTCTGTGTGTCTGTGACTGCTGTTCGGTTACTGCAGACTTTCACTTCCATGAAAAGGTGCGCATGGTTAAAATATTCATTCTTATAATTTTTTCTGATTCCTTCTTTTGAGTTTAAAAGATATTAAGTGTTGTGAAGTTGTATGATTTGGATTGAAGACATTGAGGTAAGTGATTTTTTGTGTTTAAAATGTGTTAGGAAATCGTTCACAGCACGAGTCTGTTTAATTCACACATTAATAGTAGTAGTCCTTATAGTAGTATTTCCCAGGTAACATTACATTTTCTGTTGAGGATTAGACTGAAAGATAAATTCCTCCATAAAGTATCTTAAATGTATTATCATCTATTAAAAATGTAATCAGATGGTTTTAGTCCCTGCAGTGTACGCCATTAACCTGCCTGACAGTGTTTTCTGATGCTCTTGTTCTTATGTGTCTAGGCCATGTTTGAACACAAGATGTTCCTGATCCTCATTCTGAATCAGTTCCACATCTTCACATCTTCACATCTGGAATTCTATCCGTGTGAAAATCACATTACTAACAATGGACTCATAAATGTCAACTGCCAGCACAGACATCTGGCTAACATTCCTCAGTTCAAATCCTCTTGGTAATTTCCCTCAATATGAATGGAAACCACATACACCAAGTTAAAAGTGATGCATTTTCTGGCGTACCCAATCTGAAGCATCTCACTTTGATGTGGAACTGTGTACCTGATGTTTTTCAAGAGAAGAGACGGCCATCTTGCAACCTGAAGATTGACCCTGATGCGTTCGTGGGACTTGAGAAATTAACCTCCCTCCATTTAGCAGGAAACAGTCTGAAGACCATTCCTCCTCTTCCCAAACAGCTTGCAGTCTTGGGACTTGAGTTTAACAACATTTTCCATATCGACCAACCTCTCGGTACACCCCGCCTAAAAGAACTGCTGCTAAACAAGAACTGTTTCTATGCCAACCCATGTTACCGATCTTACTTCATCCACCCACGGGTGTTTCAAGATCTTCCTGAGCTTTTAAATCTTACCCTTAGTAACAACAACGTGACACTTGTTCCCCCACACCTCCCTCGTTCACTGGAAAGCCTAGACTTGGGAGAGAACAAGATCACCGCTATTAGTAAAGAGTCCTTTGTTAATCTCACGCGCTTGCGTCAACTTAACCTGGGGTGGAACTGCCAAAGGTGCGATCACGCTTCTGAGCCCTGTTTCCCGTGTCCGAACAACCAATCCCTGGATCTGCATCAGGGGGCTTTTTCAGATCAGAGAGACTCTTTGATAAGTCTGAGTCTGAGAGGCAACTCAATTCGGACTCTTCCTCAGAACCTCTTCGCCCAGCTGCACAAGCTCCGGGAGCTGGATCTATCTGACAATTTCTTAGCCTACGCCATACAGAATGGCACCTTTTACGAGGAGCTCCAGAGTGTGGAGTCACTCACTCTTCTTTACAACTATGAGCCCTTGAACACCTTCTCTGAATTGATCCTCTCACCATCCATTGAGAAGATGACAGCTCTAAGAAAGTTGTTTCTGAGCGGGTTCTTCTTCAAAGAGCTATCGAACCACAGTCTTGCACCTCTGTCAAAACTTCCAAGACTCAAGTCCCTGGAGTTACGCATGAACTTCATCTGCTCTGTTAACATGAGTGCATTAAGTCAGTTGAGATCATTAAGATGGGTGGGACTTTCCCAAAACACGCTTGCATTCAATCCGTGCATTTCGTTTTGCACGTCCAAAGCTATACCAAAATACCTATCCCACAGAGGAGGCTGGAACACTGAAGACCTTGGTGTACCGAACAGAGAAGTGTTGTTGAACTCTGTCCAGGGGTCCGAAAGGGATGACTGTCCTTTATATTATTCTTTGTGGCGTTTCAAAAAGCAGATTTGCTGGAAAAACCTGACGTTTGATTTGTCTCAAAACAGCATCCCGTGGCTGAATGAGAGTATTTTTACAGGCATGGAAAAGGCTGTGTGCATAGATCTGTCCTACAACTACATCAGTCAAACTTTAAATGGTCAGCAGTTCTCACGGCTTAGAAAATTGGCATACCTTAATATGGCACACAACCGCATTGACCTGTACTCTGACAAAGCCTTCCAGGAGATAAGTGACACCCTTCAAGCTCTTGACCTCAGCAATAACGAATTCCATTTTGTAATGAAGGGAATGGGACATAGCTTCACGTTTCTATCTCACTTGTCTTCTCTTCAAATGCTGAGCCTAGCAAACAATCACATTGGTCTCCGAATCTCTACCACTCTTACTAGCACTTCCCTAAAGTATCTTGTTTTCTCTGGAAATCATTTGGACATAATGTGGGACTCTAGACGTGACGGGTATTTGCGTTTTTTCCAGGGTCTTACTAAGCTCACGCACTTGGACATCTCTGAAAACCATCTCAAATCATTTTCCCCTAAGGCTTTTGTTAATTTGCCTCTGACGCTGCGGGTGCTGCGTGTGGATTCCAACATGCTAAGTTACTTCCCCTGGGGAAACATTTCAGTTCTCAAAGACCTCTGCTACCTGAATCTGAGTGGAAACATGCTGTCTTTCTTACCCAATAACCATCTCGAGCTCAATCTCATAAGCCTGGACCTAAGTCACAATCGACTTACTTTGATACCCAAGAAATTTTTCAGTCGTGCCAAATACCTCAAAAACCTAATGCTCGACCACAACCAGCTGAAATTTCTTGACGTGCATGCCCTTCCCTGGTCATTCCGCAAAGGTAGTACCATCTGTGCTTCTGGGCAGCACCAAAACGCTTCCTGCAAACTTGTGCTGCATGCCAATCCTTTTGCTTGTAGCTGCATTACATCTGAGTTTGCCAAATTCCTAAGAGAAACCGAACTGAACGTCCCACAGCTCACCACGAACATTCACTGTGCTTATCCGCAGTCGCTAGTTGGCGTGAATGTCCTCTCCATAGATCTACGCTCCTGCCAGGAGATATTTGGGAGCGTCGCTTTCCTGTGCACTTCGCTGTTGACATTGGCGGCGACCGTCGTTCCCCTCATGAAGCATCTCTATGGTTGGGACCTGTGGTACTTCGTCCAGATTTTGTGGACCGGACACAAGGGACACACACCAGATAATGGTCACACGTCAGACAGCCACTATGATGCGTTTGTGGTTTTTGATACAAGTAACAAGGCAGTCAGAGAATGGATCTACAAGGAGATGATCGAGAGACTGGAGAACAGGGGGAGATGGCACTTCCGACTTTGTCTGGAGGAACGCGACTGGTTGCCCGGAGTCTCGTGCATAGAGAATCTCCACAAGGCAGTTTACAACAGCCGGAAGACGGTGTTTGTGCTGACCAGCCCCGGTGGCTACTCTGAAGCGAGTGGAGTGGTGAAACAAGCCTTCCTCCTGGTTCAGCAGAGGCTTCTAGACGAGAAGGTGGATGTTACCGTTCTGGTTCTGCTGGACCTTCTCTTTCCTAAATTCAAATACCTTCAAATGAGAAAATGGCTCTGTAGAAAGTCCGTTCTGTCCTGGCCCAGGAACCCACGAGCACAGCCTCTCTTCTGGAACAATTTAAGTGTCGCTCTTCTCTCTGACAACGTGAGCGAATACAACAAGAACGTCACAGAGAGCTTCCTCTGAAAGCCCAAAAATGACTCTGTCTTCTGTCTTGGATTTACAGTATATTTGAGTAGAGTTTAATTGTTCGCAATCCAACGAACGACATGATTGTTTCAGTTTTTGAAAATGTCAATCAGAAAAGGAGAAAATCTTTGCATCAATTATCTGCCAAAAGTAAGGAAACAGGAAATTTGATGGAAGTTTGAAGGAAGTTTGGTGTCTGATAGTGATCGCTTGTTTCTGAACATTTGTAACTGTTCAGTATGCAATATTGTTAAATAACTTCATCCACATGAAGGGATGGTTAGCTATCAACAGGATCAATTATTGCCACAGTGTTACGCTTCATTTACTTCATTAACCTATTACATGGCACCTCCCTTTTTTAGCCTACACATAAAAAAATGTGCAGTTGTGACTTAAATGGTTGTAACTCATGAATGCTTTGGAGTAAAGAACTGCGGTTGGTCTCATTTGAAAGAAGACACTTGGAAGATTATTTCTGGTTATTTATTTTATTTTTTTATTTTATTTTATATTTAATGCTATAACTGACTATAGAAATATTATGGTTAGATGTTATTAAAAATAACATAAAAAAATGCATATGTCTGGACCTAAAAATGACAAAAGGTCAAAGTCCCAAGTACCACTTTTTTATGAAGTTTGAGCTTGATAGACCAAATGATGTTTCTTCTGTGAGTGTTTTAGCTGCAGTACCACAATAATCCAATAGGGGCACGTTTGCTTTTGACCTGACATTGTAAACCACATCAGACATTCTGAATATTCTTTTCTTTTTTTTATTCTTCACATGAAGAGACAATGAAAAATTAGACAGGACTGTAAACAACATCATGAAAAAACATGAAATGCACAAGATATTGTACAGCTCTAAAAATATTATGTTTAGATTTGATTTAAAAAAACATAAAATCTTAATGTTTCGGCCCTAAAATGTCAAAATGTCGAAGTCCCAAATGGATCTTTTAGGCGCTGTACCACAAAAATAATAGGGGCAATCTTTGCTTTTGAACTAACATTGAACACCACAGCAGACATTGAGATTCTTCTTTATCAATTTTTTCAAAATTCTTCACAAGAAGAGACAATGAAAAATTAGTCAGGACAGTCAAATATTGAAGTAAATGTAAGCGTTCCACTGGCGGAAAAATGTCCTGTAGCAGGACATACATTTTTTGAAGCGCACTCTAGCCATTTATAAATAGATTACTCATTATACAGTTTTTATATTATAAAAAAGAGATGACATATGTGACCCTGGACAACAAAACCAGTCGTAAGTCGCACGGGTATATTTCTGACAAAAGACGAAAATACATTGTTAGGGTCAAAATGATCAATTTTTATTTTATGTCAAAAATCGTTAGTATATTAAGTAAAGATCATGTTCCATGAAGATATTTTGTAAATTTCCTACCCTAAATATGTCAAAACTTTATTTTTGTGAGTCGATCCCTTAATATCGCGAACAAAAAATGGTCAGAAACATGCCTACAAACTTAACTCGCTGCTGTCCGCTCTATGAAAACTACCCATTCAAGTTTGCTATCTATGTAAAGTTAAGAGATTCCGCTTTCAAGTTAATCTACTCTCTTCTATGTCATTACAAGGGTAAGCCAATAGAGAGTGTTAAAACAAACCTGTTTCCTCTTAGCAACGGCCTGCTATAGCGTCTCACGTGCGCAGCGTACACAATCCGTCATGATCGCGCTTCAAAACATGGATTCTGATGGAAGCGCGTTTGCTCAATCTAAACGCTAATGACAGCTATAATTTAACAAACCTAGTAAATGATTGTTTCGCAAATCATTGGGAAGATAATACAGAATGTCCAGAGACCGGCTTGACATAAGAGGATGCCCCGGAAGACGACGAATTCAATCAATGTTTAGATCGCTTCGACTCCGTGACATGAAGGAATACAAAGTGTTCACTGCGAACACAGAATTCAACCCGCTTGAGTGGGAAAATTCTTCAAAGTTCAGGTCAGTTAGTCACAAACGTTCTTAAATGCCTTCTTTACAAAGTAGTGGTTTTCATGAGTTGTTTATGTCAAAGTTATGCCAATTTTGCTCTGACAAAATGTAAACAAAACATCATCTTAGCATGTAGATCTGCCTCTGTTAATGATGATTCGTTGCCAGCTCAAGTGTAAAATTTTATATGTTCCTGGAGAATTATTTTTATGAAATTTTGTGTGTATAAAGTTGAAGCTGTGGTAAATCAATGGTGTAAGTTTCATTTATTTCCCATCATTAGTAATATGCGTTGCTAAGGACTACTTCTGGAAAACTTTAAAGGCGATTTTCTCAATATTTAGATTTTTTCCACTCACAGATTCCAGAATTTTAAATGGTTATATCTCGGCCAAATAGTGTCCTATCATAACAAACTATATATCAATAGAAAGTGTATTTAGTCAGCTTTCATGTGGTGTATAAATCTCAATTTTGAAAAATGTACCCATAAGACTGGTTTTGTCGTCCAGGGTCACATATGCATTCTAGAGTCTGAGACCTTTCCAATGACATATAGTTTGTCATGATAAAATAAGAATTCACAAGCCAAATATTGAAGTAACTGTAAGGGTCCGCTGGCGGTGCAAAGTCATTTAGCAGTACATTTATTTTTTTAAGCGCAGTCTTGCCATTTATAAATAGATTACTCATTATACAGTTTTTATATTATAAAAAAGAGATGACATATGTGACCCTGGACAACAAAACCAGTCGTAAGTCGCACGGGTATATTTCTGACAAAAGACGAAAATACATTGTTAGGGTCAAAATGATCAATTTTTATTTTATGTCAAAAATCGTTAGTATATTAAGTAAAGATCATGTTCCATGAAGATATTTTGTAAATTTCCTACCCTAAATATGTCAAAACTTTATTTTTGTGAGTCGATCCCTTAATATCGCGAACAAAAAATGGTCAGAAACATGCCTACAAACTTAACTCGCTGCTGTCCGCTCTATGAAAACTACCCATTCAAGTTTGCTATCTATGTAAAGTTAAGAGATTCCGCTTTCAAGTTAATCTACTCTCTTCTATGTCATTACAAGGGTAAGCCAATAGAGAGTGTTAAAACAAACCTGTTTCCTCTTAGCAACGGCCTGCTATAGCGTCTCACGTGCGCAGCGTACACAATCCGTCATGATCGCGCTTCAAAACATGGATTCTGATGGAAGCGTGTTTGCTCAATCTAAACACTAATGACAGCTATAATTTAACGAACCTAGTAAATGATTGTTTCGCAAATCATTGGGAAGATAATACAGAATGTCCAGAGACCGGCTTGACATAAGAGGATGCCCCGGAAGACGACGAATTCAATCAATGTTTAGATCGCTTCGACTCCGTGACATGAAGGAATACAAAGTGTTCACTGCGGACTCAGAATTCAACCCGCTTGAGTGGGAAAATTCTTCAAAGTTCAGGTCAGTTAGTCACAAACGTTCTTAAATACCTTCTTTACAAAGTAGTGGTTTTCATGAGTTGTTTATGTCAAAGTTATGCCAATTTTGCTCTGACAAAATGTAAACAAAACATCATCTTAGCATGTAGATCTGCCTCTGTTAATGATGATTCGTTGCCAGCTCAAGTGTAAAATTTTATATGTTCCTGGAGAATTATTTTTATGAAATTTTGTGTGTATAAAGTTTAAGCTGTGGTAAATCAATGGTGTAAGTTTCATTTATTTCCCATCATTAGTAATATGCGTTGCTAAGGACTACTTCTGGAAAACTTTAAAGGCGATTTTCTCAATATTTAGATTTTTTCCACTCTCAGATTCCAGAATTTTAAATGGTTATATCTCGGCCAAATAGTGTCCTATCATAACAAACTATATATCAATAGAAAGTGTATTTAGTCAGCTTTCATGTGGTGTATAAATCTCAATTTTGAAAAATGTACCCATAAGACTGGTTTTGTCGTCCAGGGTCACATATGCATTCTAGAGTCTGAGACCTTTCCAATGACATATAGTTTGTCATGATAAAATAAGAATTCACAAGCCAAATATTGAAGTAACTGTAAGGGTCCGCTGGCGGTGCAAAGTCATTTAGCAGTACATTTATTTTTTTAAGCGCAGTCTTGCCATTTATAAATAGATTACTCCTTCTACATATTTTATTCTATAAAACAGTGATGAAATGTGTATTCTAGAGACTTAAACCTTTCCACCGATGTATAGTTTGTCATAATTATATAAGAATTAACATGCCAAATATTGAAATAAATGTAAGCGTTCCATAAATGGAACAGTGCCAGGTAGCTTAACGTGTATACAATAAATATACATTTGTTTATTTTTACATTTGCTAACAACGAGCAATACATCATTTTTATGAATGTTTGTACATGTTATTTTCAACATTTATTTATGCATTTTCCAACCTCACTGTAAAGTACTTTGTACTTAACATTAAAGCACAAAGATTCTCACCATTTACTTTTACAAAAAAAGCGTCAACAGGTCTGTAACTGCAAAACTATAAATATATGCGGGAGAAAATGAAGCATAAAAAGGGGAAATCAGAAAGTCTGAGTGTTTTTTTCCGAGTGAAAGTTTTGATGAGGAACCATCGGCACCTGTTGGACCACAAGATGAAATGACATCATGTTTGTTTTTAGATGGTGCTGACTCATTTACCCAGTGGTCGAATTATAAATGATTTAGAATATTGTAAAATTTTATCATAAATCAAAAATTATCATAAATAATTATAAATGGGATGGTAAGGGGGTTGGTTATGGAAGTATTTTAATGACATTAGTTTTTGAAGAAAAAAGCATGTTGAATTAACACTAATCAAAAATAATCCTGTTGCATTACCAGTGCTTGCATGTTTAGAGTCTGCAATTCAATATGGTTGTACATTTAAGCTGTGACTATTTCAAATTGAAACATTTCACACTCTGTTTCATCATCTAAAAATGAAATAATCAAAATTCACCTTTTAAATTTCATTAAAAGATTCAACTTGGTTTTAAATTCAACCTTTAATATTCGACAGATAATTTTCAGTCCATATTATTTTGATTTAAAAATTCGCTTCCAGAAATTCATGGGTTCAAATTCGGTTTAAAATTCAAAGTATCACATCCGGGAATCCGAGGAAAAGCAATAGAGCGCCGATTCTACAAATGCATGATCTCTTCCTGCTGCCTGACCGCTTCACCAGCAGGTGGTGTAAGTCGGTTCTGACGAAGATCAAATCAAGAAATGCAGAAACTCTTTAAATGTTTGCCACACAGTCCACTCATCTGCTCGATTAAGTGAATTTAGTTGTTCTCACATATAGCTTCTTACGTTTGTACTGGCAGCTTAGCTCACCACTATCAGGCCTGGAAAGGACATGGAGCACGGGCACAATTCTAGGTGGCCTGGAATCATTGGACTACTCATACATTTATAATATTAATTTAATTATTTATATATTCTATATACTATATATATTCTATATATTTATACAACGCCTTCTGCACGGAGAGGACGTGTCGGGAGAATGACGGTGAGTAAGCAGATCAACGGTTTAGTGAAAACACCTGCTTCTCAATGTAGTAATTGCCGTTAAATTGGCATTTAAGGCGAGAGAGAGAGAGAGAGAGAGTGAGAGAGAGAGAGAGAGAGACGAGAAGAGAAGAGAAGAGAAGAGAAGAGAAGAGAAGAGAAGAGAAGAGAAGAGAAGAGAAGAGAAGAGAAGAGAAGAGAAGAGAAGAGAAGAAGCCTCGAGACGTTGTGTCCAGGACCAAAGAAAGGAATCTTACTCAACGAAGAGTTTTATAGAAATATAGTTTGAGTGTTTGATGCCGGAAGTGAATTTATAATTAAAGAATCTTACGCTTCTCAGCAACGCCGACCCCGCCTCCTTTCTTCCCTATTGTCTGAACTTGTTACAATGATATAATAACATTAAGTCATTTTGCGGCATTTAGCATTTTTATTCAAATTAACTTAAAAAGAGTTCAGGGAGCAATATAACCGATATGTCATAGGAGCAAAACAATATTGGTTAAGATGGTGTGGGTAAATTACTTTAAATAATTTCTGTAGCTTGCCAAATGCAAACATAAAATTGTGCTATTGATAAGCACCATCTAAAGTCATCGAAAAAATGGATATATAACAGTGCTTTACTGAACAATACTGTGTATTGAGTTTTTAAAATAAAATAAATTAATTTCATGAAGCTATTTGAATGACACATGCAATGGTATATGATTAAATGTGCCAGAAAACAATACAACAAGATTTTAAATTAGGTTCATAACACCATCACAATAAACTTAACGATTCAAATGAAACTTTTTATTTTGGTATAAAACTAAATAGGAAAAAAGCAATAAATATCCAATTAAAACTGACTACGGTAGTAAATGAAAAAATAGTGCAAACAGATATAAGAACCAGCCATGAACTATTTTAATCACAACGTAAAATAATCTACAATATAATAACATATTAAAATAAGTATTTTCTTAAAAACATAATTGTAAAATATTTTGTAAATGTAGGATATAAATGCTTAAACCAATTACCACTTAAAAGAGACATATCTATGGAAATAATGATGCCTACTTTTCATCTGAAATCTCTGAGGTCAGAACAAAAAATAAAGCCAATTTTAGTCTATTAGGCTAAATGAACGAGTAAATAAAAAAACTAACTGAAATACTGCAATAATAAAGACACCTACCTAACTCGCGTCATTGTTTTCCCTCCTAGTTATGTTTTCAGCCTATGTGACAAATAAGCCTGGACATCCTAAAAGTCTTATTGTGCCATTTTGTGCTTTTTGTGTTCATATTCAGGGCTCTTCCGCATTTCTGTATAGCCTACGCTTTATTAAAAAGGTATAGGCTATACTAATTTTGGTCATCTGGTCTGAAGAAAAAGCAACATTAAGCATTTAAGCACGGTACACTGGCCGTGATGGCGTAGTCCGTGGACGCTAATGGGATAGAGTACAAGCACTTAGCAAACCTTACTAGCTTATAACGTTTTTGTTCCACCATCCCACCATGCATGTTGCGGATATTCAGTATGGCATGTGATCTCTGGTAATTTAAAATGAATTTGCTTTTCCGAATCGACTCGAAAGACACAAATTAAATCAGTTGAATTGTTATGTAAACAACAAATAGTTTGCCAAACTTTGCCAGACATCATTAGGTTAATACCGTGAGTGATTGACATTTTTGCACTTCATTAACAGACATCAACTCAAGCAGTTTGTGACACATTTTGGGAAATGAACACAGTATGCAACAAAAGTTTGTATCTTTGCGCTCGAAAACCATCTTTCAGCTGTTAGATACATAACGCCGTGAGGTATCTTGCTTGGCTGCAGGCTGCACAAGACATTTCGGGTCTATTCTGGCTCTAAAAAAAAAAGTCTATTTGTATCTGGTCAAATTATCTGGCCTGCTAAAGAAGTTCGCTTGGCTAAAATATCAGTTATCTACTTTGTATTAACAAAATAAAAACGACAAACATTTCCACAATTCCACAACATCCATCATTTTCTGAGTGTCGCAAATTAAAACAAGATCATGTGAGGAAAATAAAAAGAAAGTCTGTAGAGATTGCTGCTTTGTCATATAAACAGAAGCACATACTGGGAGTGTTGCCTACGTGTTAAAATCGGAGCAGTTATCAATGGGATGCTGGTTGAGATCTCAGTATTTGACTGCTTTAAACACAATAAATGTCCTGTAAATGCTGATGATGCATAATATTTATGTGAACATGATGTGTTGAAGTAAAACATAACCTAATTCCTTCAAGCCAGAGCAGGACGGCAGTCAAAGTCTGAGCATAACAGGCCTAGAGTGTGTCTGTACTGGCAGTGCAAGCGTCAGTAAACATTTCTGAAAATGTTGATGATACATAAGAAGCTATATGTGAGAACAACTAAATTCACTTAATCGAGCAGATGAGTGGACTGTGTGGCAAACATATAAAGAGTTTCTGCATTTCTTGATTTGATCTTCGTCAGAACCGACTTACACCACCTGCTGGTGAAACGGTCAGGCAGCAGGAAGAGATCATGTATTTGTAGAATCGGCGCTCTATTACTTTTCCTCGGATTCCCGGATGTGATACTTTGAATTTTAAACCGAATTTGAACCCAAAAAAATTTCTGGAAGCGAATTTTTAAATCGAAATAATATGGACTGAAAATTATCTGTCGAATATTAAAGGTTGAATTTAAAACCAAGTTGAATTTTTTTAATGAAATTTAAAAGGTGAATTTTGATTATTTCATTTTTAGACGATGATACAGAGTGTGAAATGTTTCAATTTGAAATAGTCACAGCTTAAATGTACAACCATATTGAATTGCAGACTCTAAACATGCAAGCACTGGTAATGCAACAGGATTGTTTTTGATTAGTGTTAATTCAACATGCTTTTTTCTTCAAAAACTAATGTCATTAGAGAGTTTATTTGACATGATTTATAAATACTTAAGGTTTGTGCATCCAACATTACTCAAAGTGTAGACAATTATTTAGGTTTGGAAACAATGTCATTTTTATAACATGACATGTAAAAAGGTTTCGATATGCATATATATACGAATATAGATGAATATACATTTTAGGAGAGGGGCTATGAACAGAAGGTAATCATAAAGTTTGAAGTTGCCCCAAAAGGGAAATCTCACTCCAAGCTAAACTCAAAAGGTTGTCAGCCCTGTTTTGAAATAATACCTCTTGTGACCAGTATTGTGGTTTGCTTCGGCCGACAGAGGACATGAGCAACACACGCCGTACCTGGGTACCATGGAGTCTTTTTTATGCAATCAAAAATTCCATGTTAGGGAGTAAAACTCATGTAAAGTTATTTTACTATTAAAAGATAAAAGATCGCAAAAAAACATTGAAATTGATAACAAAATTTGAATTTTTTCTTTGTGCACTTCACAACTTTTCATCACAAAACTACTTATATTGCTCTCTTTTCTGCTGTCTGTTTTGCTGGTCTAAAACTTGCTTGCGAGAAAAGCTGTATCTCAATGGGCGGTCTCTGCCCACCAAGATGAAAGGGCTTTTTCTATTGGTCTCTCCCGATTGAAATGACAAGATGACCACACCCACTATGTTTTCCCCTGCCGCCAGTCTGACAGAAGAGAGATCTTCCAGCAGAAATGCCGAACAACAGTTTTTTTACTTAAACTGGGTAAGGTAACTAAATTAAGATAACTAAGATAATTAAAATGTAACATCTTAAACTCAAGTGAACTTTATTATTATGCTTTCCCATCTAAATGCATAAAGTTATCTAAGGCAGTCTGCAGTTGGTGATAGCGCTGATTAACGAACAATACGATAGCTAGTGGCCAGAGCCCCCAATTAGTGAAGACACATCTTTAGGTAATCATAGATGTGGTTAAAATGGTATAATATGCAATACCAAACAATCATTATTTTACATTAATGTATACCCTAAAGGAGTGATGTGTCCTGGGTGATAACTTATTTACAGACAGAATAGGGAAAATGTAAAAACTAGTGATGCACCGTTAGGATGTGGGGGAGGGGTTAGGATTAGCTATACCCCCAACAATTTCAATAAGGGGAGTCGTTATCTGGCGGGAGTCCAAATTCGGCACAAAACGGGAATCAGGCGATTATCCGCATGACATTCCCTGTGACTGGTCGGGACAGATCTGTTTTGACGTCAAATTTACCTCGATTGATAATGTGCAAACTTCCCTAAGCACTTCACTCGGGAGAAACCCTGCTGCCATTTTTAAGTGCGTTCTGCTTGGTAAAGTGGAGAGGGAAGTTTAGGCTGTGTCCAAATACCCCCACTTGCGGTCTTTGCACTTGACCTCTTAACTACTAAGGGTGTATTCTTACTAGCAAATCTGAACTGTGTCCGAGCATTCATTCGACTAGTGTGATCGCTCCGTATCGTACGGTTCATTTAGCGGCCCCTGGCTCGCTTGGAAGAGGTGGGCCAGAGCACGGTGTGGTTGTGGCGTGGTACACACACAGTGTGAGCGCAAATCGCGCCAGAGAGCAGAGCATGACATAAAGTATGCGACTGTTTAAATTCCTCCCTGAGATTCGACTGTCTGTCACCGTAAATAACTCATAAACCGCACATTTACACGTGCAGGCGTGTGTCATCGCAGCCAAAACCACTCCTGGTTTGTCAAACATAATCCAACGTGTATCCAACAGCAGCTACGCTAATTATTCTCCTTATAGTTAATAATAATGGATGTGGCAGTGCTCTCAGTAGCGTGTTAAAGGATAAACGTCTCCATTTTACCTGGTGCTAAATAAATAATTATTGTTGGGTTATAATTATGTATATATTGCTGCCTTTTAAATGACATATAGGACAGCTTTAAAATTCTGTTTATTTCCATTATTTAATAGCATATAAATAAATTACGGTGACATTAAGAACGCAAAGGGAGGCAACACAACTTTTTTCTTCGATGTTTAGAAAAAAACAAGCATGCCCGAGTAGCCTCGAATCAGTCTGCTAACAAAAAAATGTCTCTTCCCCGTCGTGTACATCAAGAGAAGTACTTTTAAAGATTACTTAACGTTCAAGTTAATTGAAGTGCTCTAGCATTGTAATTTTGTGTTGATCGATGAAGTCATTTAAAACTTGCTGCATTCAGAGGCGACACAGCCTATTCTCTCTCAATTTCAGTCAACATGCTCGGGACACATACAAACTCCGAATACTACAGCGGATATTTCAGACTGCTGAGTGAATCACTGGTAGACTATTACTGTTATCACTGCAAGAACTTTACTCATCCAGAGTGAGCGAGTAAAATGGCAAAATCTCTCTGGACCCCTCACACCCAGCACACTATCTCACCGGGATTTTCCACTCCAGTCCGTGAAATCTGTTATCAAGTCATAAACGTTTAATTACAGCATTATTGTAGCAATACGGACAATGTTTATAAACACAAGCAATCATTACATAGTATAAAGAAGAGGCCATTATCATTTCTTAGTATAACACACACTTTAGACCGCCACTAATCGCCATGTTAGTGAATCTGAATCTTAATGCAGAGCAAAACATGATTGGCCTAATTATAACGTGGCCTATTGGACAACAAAAGCGGAAGTTAACCGATTGGCTTGCGTAGATAGTGGGCGGAGTCCACCTATTTGTGGATTGTGCGTATGATTTGACGTTAGAAATGTTTCAAAATCCACAAATGAACAGAGAGCCATCCACAAATGTGTGCACTGATCCACAAATGTGTGCAATGATCCACAAATGTGTGCAATGATCCACAAATGTGTGCACTGATCCACAAATGTGTGCACTGATCCACAAATGTGTGCACTGATCCACAAATGTGTGCAATGATCCACAAATGTGTGCACTGATCCACAAATGTGTGCACTGATCCACAAATGTGTGCACTGATCCACAAATGTGTGCACTGATCCACAAATGTGTGCACTGATCCACAAATGCGTGCACTGATCCACAAATGTGTGCACTGATCCACAAATGTGTGCACTGATCCACAAATGTGTGCAATGATCCACAAATGTGTGCACTGATCCACAAATGTGTGCACTGATCCACAAATGCGTGCACTGATCCACAAATGTGTGCACTGATCCACAAATGCGTGCACTGATCCACAAATGCGTGCACTGATCCACAAATGTGTGCACTGATCCACAAATGTGTGCAATGATCCACAAATGTGTGCACTGATCCACAAATGTGTGCACTGATCCACAAATGTGTGCACTGATCCACAAATGCGTGCACTGATCCACAAATGCGTGCACTGATCCACAAATGTGTGCACTGATCCACAAATGTGTGCACTGATCCACAAATGCGTGCACTGATCCACAAATGCGTGCACTGATCCACAAATGTGTGCACTGATCCACAAATGTGTGCACTGATCCACAAATGTGTGCACTGATCCACAAATGTGTGCACTGATCCACAAATGTGTGCACTGATCCACAAATGTGTGCACTGATCCACAAATGCGTGCACTGATCCACAAATGCGTGCAATGATCCACAAATGTGTGCACTGATCCACAAATGCGTGCACTGATCCACAAATGTGTGCACTGATCCACAAATGTGTGCACTGATCCACAAATGCGTGCACTGATCCACAAATGCGTGCACTGATCCACAAATGCGTGCACTGATCCACAAATGCGTGCACTGATCCACAAATGCGTGCAATGATCCACAAATGCGTGCACTGATCCACAAATGCGTGCACTGATCCACAAATGCGTGCACTGATCCACAAATGCGTGCACTGATCCACAAATGCGTGCACTGATCCACAAATGCGTGCACTGATCCACAAATGTGTGCACTGATTCACAAATGCAAAGAAAGCGATCCTCAAATGTGAACAAAGCGATCCGGAAATAAAAGTTGTTAAAATAATTTTGTAAATATGTTATATTTGCAAATCTCATTGTATTTATGTATTTAGATGGAACGTCTAACATGTATTTATGGTTCGTTTTTTGTGCATATGTGGATTTAAAAAATGTTTGTGAAACTCTCTATATTTATTTGCAGATCATAGTTTATTTATTCAGAATAATGACTGAAGGGAACTGAATATAGAACACAATATGACATGATGTATTTCCTGCTTTTGGTCCAAGTGTTCTAGTGGCGGGAAGATCCCAAGTAAGCATGTAGTATTTCAAACCGGATGGGACACACTTAGCAAGTGCAAACATATATTAAATGTGGTGTCTCTAAATATGTGATAAAAGCAGCATTACAATATACACAAACTATCTCTGGAGTTTTCAGCATAAAAAGTGCAACATTTTACATTTTACTGTGAAATGATATGTAATATCAAACTATATAAATCTGATTTATTTTTATAGCGCTTCATTTGTGTTGTATTAATGCACCTGTACCAATAAAACTAAAGAAAATAAAAACACATGCTAGCCAAACATTGAATAAACAAAGATAAAACCTTAAATAGTATAGTATAACTTACACTGGAAAGCTTTCCGCAACATCTTGTGAAACCATGGGAAACATCTCATGATTTATATGCAGATCGTGATGCATGATAGGATATGTCCCGGGCTGAGTGTCAATCAGTGACAAACGCTAAACGTAAATTGAATTATCAAAATATGTTTAAAATTCATATCACCGTTCAAAATGAATGAAATCGCAAAATATATTGATATGGAGTTATCGTCCAGCCATACTTACAGGATAAGTTCATAATGAAGCACTGAAGCTATTTGTTTACAACTTATTCCATGTAAGGCTGAAAGTCATCAGTTAAAGGCTTTATTCACCATATTGTTGACAAGTCATTATTTTGTGTTTCACAAAAAGTATTCTCATCACTTTGTAATATTATGTTTGAACCACTGTTCTCACATGAACCATTTTAAAAATGTTTTTACCACCTTTCTGGGCACTGAAAGTGACAATAAACTTGCAGCCAATAGAGGCCTCACTGAGCTGAACACTACAGAAGAGTGGGATGAACTGAAGAAGAGGGAGCACCAACATTTGAAGGATGTGGAGAAATTCTTTATGGAGGAATGGACTTGGATGACTCTCAATGTATTCTCAATTCTCATCTGACTGAAAAGAAAACACTCAAGAGCTGTTTTTTTCTTACAAATTGAGGTTCTGGTGTGATTTAAATTCAGGGGTGCCAATAATTGTAAGGAACATGGAAGAATACATGTATACATGGCCAACATGTATGGACAAATTTATTTTTTATAATGTGATACCCCCTTTCAAATAGTTTTCCTTCAATGAAATGTTAGAATTTTGTAGATACAAAAAAGATCAAAAGCAGAAACCATGTAGATTTACTTTTATAGCCTTCTTTGCTCATATTTACCAAGGGTGCCATTAATAGTGGAGATGTTAATACATGTGAAAGATACAGTATTTCATAATAAAATACATGCGGTTGAAAGACGTGCTGAGTAAGATGCTGCATGATTTTATTAAATAAATCATCAAGTAATAAAGGAAAAATCCAGATTAACCCAAAACAATGGAATCCTCATATACTGTATATTTGCATTTTATAAATACATTTTCTGGATTTTTTTTATAATTAACCCATCTTTGAGAGCAAGGGGTTTGGTAACCCTACTGAACCTAAATATTTTACATAAAGAATGGACCAGCACTAAAGCTCAACAATGTCATCATGGTTTTCACTGTGTCACAATATTCAAAACACACATGGTCAAACCGCAACAGCCGCCTGTCTGAGGATATTGTTTTGACAGGACCATATGGATGTACAATGGATCTTATCACTGGTGTGCCTTTCTTCCAGATCCAGCCATGAAACTGAAGATGAAGTACAACTGTCAACATACATACTGCCGTTTGTTTGGCCTTACAAGAATCTCTGAGCCAAAATTCAAACTCTAGTACAAGATTGATGAACTAACCATCAGTGTCATTGTGGTTTTTACTGTGTCACGATATGCAAAATACATACAAAAAAGCAAAGAACATCAGAGACCAAGTTTGGATTGCAAGTGAAACATGGTGTATCATGGTGTGATCTCTGACCCTGTGAATAAACAGAGTGGCTTAAGCAAATTGAACTAATCTCTCATACGTAAGTCGCTTTGGATAGTGTCTTAATGCTCGAGGGTAGTTCAAACAGATTCAAACAGATTGTGAAAGACTCAGTCAATGTTTATCCAGACACCTATAAAGAATAGTAGAAATCAAGTGTATATATACGTGTACAGTATTAATGTGTGTAAACACATGTTGTTTTTATAAATCAAACTATAATTGTGTCGTGTTGATATGTTATCATCTGT
This sequence comes from Triplophysa dalaica, assembly GCF_015846415.1. Taxonomy (NCBI): domain Eukaryota; kingdom Metazoa; phylum Chordata; class Actinopteri; order Cypriniformes; family Nemacheilidae; genus Triplophysa; species Triplophysa dalaica. Next base: position 21,166,309 of record NC_079559.1, read on the forward strand.
GAAATAGCTTCCTCTTGACAGTACTTAATAAAAATAAGCAAATAAACAAAACCAAACTAACCAAAATGTAATTTGTACGATAGTTCTTATACTGAATCCTTTACAGATTCTGCAAGGCATGTGTGCTCTTCTGTATTTTGTGACAGGATCCTGACTCAAGATAGGACCAGGGATGCTAATGGTTTTATCATAAGTGCATGAGGGGGTGAACCTCAATATTCTTTCAATTCAGTTGTATTTATTTGTAATGTGCTGTACACAATTCTGAATCAGTTACTGTGGTAAAGAGAAATAAATAAAGAGAAAATGAAGTAAAGCTCAGTACATGGTATAACACTACAAGGTATTATTGCAACTTTTCTAACAATGATACGTTTATGAAACGTAACTGATTGTGAACCAGAGACTGTCGATTGTTTAACTGCAATATTATAATATGCATAGTATTAACGCAATGTACTCCATTTTCTGCTGGTTAGAGGTCTAAATATCGTATGGAGGCAATGGTTCATGTCTGTGTGATATGGCAAGTTTACAAAAGCAATTTTGTGCCATTTACACTTAGAATTCATGAGTTCGCAATCAATTAACATCATATTTAGCAAAGAGAATGCATATTTGGTAAAGACTCACCCGGTCACATGGATTCTCTCTGTCTCATCCCTTGCTATTCATAACAGTTAGAGTTTTATGACTGAACTATGGATATTAAGCCCTAATAAATCATTTGAAATAGAGTATAGTAAAGAAAATCCAGCATAATACACTTGTTTTGTAGTAAACTTCATCAATATAACCTCATGATTCACTGGATATATGAATCATTGTATTTTTAGCCATAAATCATAACAGTCAATCAAACAACAACTTTTCCCCATTCTAAATAGAGTACAGATTGCCGTAAACACTGCTGCATTCAGTTTTTCTGCCACTCAGGGGGCGTGACTTGCTTGACTTGACGGGACATGACGTTTGTGGTGAGGTCACGTGCATACCCTCTATTTATCCCTTGTGTTTCTCCAGTCTAGGGCCCGAATGTCAAGAGTTCTAGCCATCTTAACTTCTTCTAGCTACAGGTCTAGCTGTTTTCAAAACAACTTGTCTAGTTTATTAACTTGTGTTCTAACCACAACAATTGCACGGACATTCCCGTTTTATTCTGTCAAGTTATTAGCCATCTAGTTTGTTCTCAGAAGATCATATCTAGGTGTGTCCAGTCATGTCTGACGTGACTGTGTGAGACTCTGCTGTGTTTGACTGTGTGAGTCTCTGCTGTGTTGGTCTCTCTTCTTGCTCTCTGTCTTCTGTAGGTCGAGCCCTCTGCTGCTAAATGTCCTCCTGATGCCTGGGATCTCTCCTTCAGCTAAATTTTTCCAGCTCTTGTCTCTTGTTTAGCGAGCCCTTTCTTAGCTGTTCTTCAGTCCCTACATGGCTTAGCTTCTTGGTTTGTTGGAGTGTTTCCTGCCTATCTCCCTGACTGGGTCCTCATTGGACTGAGACATTCATCACTTCTATTGCTCGTGTGGATATCTACTGTTGTTGAGATCTGACGTTCAGTAATTCTGTGAGTGCCTGTGCTGCCTCTCTTGCTGAAGTTGATCTCCTGCTGTCTGCCCAGTTACCCAACCTTCTCACTGACCTCACCCTGCTGCAGAGATAGATCCACCTGTGTCTGTTTCACTTGACCCGCCAGAGTCCACTTCTTGCCCTCTCCTGACACACCCCCAATGGCCCTTTCCTTTAACTTTACCCTGGTCTGGTTTCATTTTGTCTGCTCAGGCAGAGCCCCACCGGACAGTCCTGCCTGCATGCTAAAGTCACCATGGTGTTGATCTTGGCACTGTCCGGGTCGGATCCTCCTTAGCAGAGCAACATGTTTGGATCCTGACACTCTATTTTTTGTTGTGGTATTGGTTCCTGGTTTCAGGATCTAGACCTCATGCTTTTGTGTCTTTAGTGATCAACGTGTTAATTTGAATTTCTTTTTTCTTTTTTTTTCTTGAAGCACATGATGTGTGGTCATTGTTGTGTTGTGTGCTTCAGGGTCCTATTATTTGTGTTGGAACCACAGCATTTGTTTGTTTTCTGTGTTCCATGTGCTTTCCTCTCATGAGTCTTGGCCTCACCCTTTATTTCTTTGTTAATTATCCTATTATTATTTGCCTTTCTTCATTATGCTCATTTTTCTTCTCCTGTTTAATGCCCTGGTGTAATCTGACAAAACTGGTGAAGATGGCCTAAATTTGACAAGTCAGAAATATTGGCCTTTTTTGACAAAGTGCAAACTACAGTTCAAGTTATGAAAATAATTGTATTCTCATCAATGCCACTGTGGTTTTCACTCTGTCACGATATGCAAAAACATTAAAACAAAGTTTGGATTGTAGGTAAAACATGATCTGTGAAAATGAATATCTAAATCATAACATTGAGACTGATGCCCAGACCAATGAATATACAAATAGGTTTAAGCAAATTGAATGTTTAAAGCAAATTAAACTATTGTATAAAACCCCTTAACACCCACTTCATGAGCAACAAACCATCTTTAATCATGTTTCTGAGCCACATTTACACTTTCCTTGTGACTTTTACTCATTGTGTCTTTTTCAAAGTTTCTTGTTCTTCATCTGAGTTCAGTTTGGATGGAGATTATTTATTGGGTGGCCTTTTTCCAGTGCATGACATTCAACACGCAACACCTCTGCTCTCCCCGGAGGCCAATGAATGCTTTAGGTAAGCAAAGACTTTTCTTGTTTTCTCATCTGAATGCTTCTGACACATTGATTATTAATGTTGTTAATTGTTTATTAGTTTTGTAAATTATAGCAACATTTCCCAAGTATTACATTTATGGTAAACTAATACTAAAGGTAAATGAAGTGCCTAACTTCTTCACTGATGTTTTGTAGGCACACTCTATCAAAATCTGGCTATCAGATGCTTCAAGTAATGAGGTTTGCTGTTGAGGAGATCAATAACTCTACCACCCTGCTGCCCAATGTTTCTCTGGGCTATGAGATTTTTGACCATTGTTCCGACACTAAGAACTTCCCTTCAGTCTTCAGCTTAATTTCACAGAATGGATCGATAAAACCTCAAGAAAAACTCAACAGCCATCATCCTAAAGTGATTGCTTTAACAGGACCATATGGAAGCACAAGAACTATCACTATTGCACCACTGGTCACAATGGACCTCATACCACTGGTAAATTATCTAGAATCTATTAGATACACAAATAACAAGCAAATACCCATACTCATAACCTTCATCCTCTGGTGCAAAAGTGCATCATTTTGACCCAGACACATATTTAAGTACGTTTATGCTTTTGTGTTGTGACTGTATATAATATGTGTGGGCATGTTAAGTGAATTGCTTTTAAAATAGTTTTCTTCTTTCAAAGGTAAATTATGGAGCTACCAGCTATACGTTAAGTGATAAACTTCACTATCCATCATATATTAGAACAATCCCTAGCAATAAAGACTTGATACAGATGATGATTCACATCATACAGTGGTTTGGATGGAACTGGGTTGCTTTTCTTCGAGACCCAGACAGTAACAGTGAAGATGGCCTACAGCTGTTTAACAGTTATATCAAAAATACTGGCATTTGTTTGGCCTATCAAGAGGTTCTGAGTCAACGTGTAAACTACAGTCTAACTCTTCAAAAGATTAATAGGCTCAACATCAACGTCGTTGTGGTTTTCACTGGGTCACAATATGCAAAGAACATAATCAAAGCAGCCATAGCAAACAATATCCGAAACAAAGTCTGGATTGCAAGTGAAACATGGTCTATGAATCAACAGCTCCCAAAAGAGCCGGGAGTTGAGAAAATTGGAACTATAGTTGGCATTACAGAGAGATTTTTGTCATTGCCTGGATTTCATGAATTCATATATAAAGCCAAAGGAACAAGTGAGATGAATACTCACGATGACGCTGAGAGTGAAATTCAGATGAAGACTTGTAATCAATATTGTGACAACTGCTCAATGTTGACCGCAGAGGATATTATAAATGAAGATCCCACATTCTCCTTTGCCATCTACTCTGCCATATATACCATAGCTCATGCATTACATAAAGTTCTTCAGTGTGACATCAATGAATGCAGCACAAACATCTCTGTGAAACCATATATGGTGAGTAGATGCATTTGAATCATATCATTTCGATCATATATTGTAATCTGATATAGTGTAATTATTATGCTTGTCAATCTCATTTTATGATTTTAGTATTTTTATGTAAGGAATAATTGGAAGGTTATTATTCCGCTTATACCACAGTCACAGTAGAATAGAAAGCTTGCTGCCGTGTATTTAAAGTGAATGGAAAATTCTGTCATCATTTACTCACCTTTGAGTTGTTCCAAATCTGTATGAATGTTTAAATGTTCTGATGAACAAACAGAAAGATATTTGGAAAAATACTTATAACCAGACCCATTGACTCCCATAGTAGGAATAAATACAATGGAAGTCAAAAGTGCCCCAGAACTGTTTGCTATCCTACATTCTTCAAAATGTCTTCGTTTTCTTTGAAAAGAACAAAATATTATAAAGTAGTTTCTCCTACTATGGCAGTCAACGGGGGTCAAAATCTGTTTGGTTATAAATATCTTATACTTCTTAAATCAAGATACATTTACTTAACAAGAAAAGTGACCAAAGATATTTACCATGACCAAAATTATAAACGCAACACTTTTGTTTTTGCCCCCATTTTTTATGAGCTGAACTCAAAGATTTTTTCTATGTACACAAAAGGCCTATTTCTCTCAACTATTGTTCACTAATCTGTCTAAGTCTATGTTAGTGAGCACTTCTCCTTTACCGAGATAATCCAACTCACAGTTTTACTCTATTGGTGAGGCCTGGGGGTCCGAAAACCAGTCAGTATCTGGTGTGACCATATTTGCCTCACTCAGTGCAACACATCTCCTTCTCACACAGTTGATCAGGTTGTTGATTATGGTCTGTGGAATGTTGGTCCGCTCCTCTTCAATGCGTGGAAATTGGCAGGGACTTGACCACGGTGTCGTATAAAGCGATCCAGAGCACCCCAAACATGCTTAATGGTTGACATGTTTGGTGAGTATGCTGGCCTTGCAAAAAGAGGGATGTTTTCACTTTCCAGGAATTGTGTACAGATCCTTGGAACATAGGGCCGTGCATTATCATACTGCAACATGAGGTGATGGTCGTGGAAGAATGGCCCAACAATGGGCCTCAGGATTTTGTCACGATATCTCTGTGCATTCAAAATGCCATCAATCTAATGCATCTGTGTTCGTTGTCCATAACATACGCGTGTCCATACCATTACCCCACCACCGCCATAGGCCACTCGATCCACAACGTTTACATCAGCAAAACGCTCACTCACAAGGTGCGACACACTTGTCCGTCATCAATTGCACGTCCCTTCAAAACTTGCGACATCTGTGACATTGGGGTGTGTGATGAACTGCACATTTTAGAGTGGCCTTTTATTGTTATTGTGCAATAATCATGCTGTCTAATAAGGATCTTGATAACTGTGAGGTGGATGGATTATCTCGGCAAAGGAGAAGTGCTCACTAACACAAATTTTGACAGATTAGTGAACAATATTTGAGAGAAATAGGCCTTTAGTGTACATAGAAAAAGTCTTAGATCTTTGAGTTCAGCTCATGGAAAATGGGGGCAAAAACAAAAGTGTTCCATTTATAATTATTGTCAGTGTATTTATGTTAATAATATTATGAGCATTTGATCAATTACTTGAAGGGAAGTTTTCTCAGCCTCAAGACATACTAAGAAAATATGACTTTCTTCTTGAAGAATAATGCAGTCGGAGTTCTAATCCAACGTATCATTTTACTTCCAAGCGGTAGAATGGGAGTGAATGGGTGTCGACTTTTTGAAGCTCTGAAAAGTGCATCCATCGATGAAAGAACTGCTCGACACGGCACCGTGGTTTTAACAAAGGTTGATGCGTTTGTTTAAGATAATTATCCATATTAACAACAATATTAATGACTATGTCTAACATCCCTTATCCCTCAGATCCAGGCGAACGAGAGGCTTGTTATTCAGGCAAATGACGGTGATGAAAGCTCCCACCCAGAGGAGGCGGAGTCTTATTGGATGAAAATGAAAAATTTGGTTTTTGTCACAGGAACTTACAAACTTACAACATCCCTGCGTCATCTGCTGGAAAAACAACCCTCTCATTTGCCGGCATCTGAGGGATAACAGATGTTAGACATTATTGTTAATACTGTTGTCAATATGCATATTTCTCTTAAATATTGTTTAACCGTGTTGAACAGTTCTTCGATTTACATTTAGTCATTTGGCAGACGCTTTTATCCAAAGCGACTTACAGTGCACTTATTGCAGGGCTAATCCCCCTGGAGCAACATGGAGTAAAGTGTCTTGCTCAAGGACACACTGGTGGTGGCTGCTGGGATCGAACCAGCAACCTTTGATTTACCAGTTCAGTAGTTTAACCCACTAGACCACCATCTCCATTTATGGATGTACTTTTTGGAGCTTCAAACAGTCAAAACCCATTCACTCCCATTCTACCACTTAGAAGTAAAAGGATACGTGGGATTAGAACACAGACTGCATTATTCTTCAAGAAGAAAACCATATTCAGTTAGGATAACTAGAGGGTGACTAAAACATGGGGACATTTGGATTTGCTAGTAAAGTGTCCCTTTCAAAACATATTTCCCATTTATCACTACTAATAAACTTTAATAATTGCCTTTTGCGTTAACATTTCTACTTCACTTTACAACAGCTTCTGGGAGAAATGAAGAAGTTGGATTTTCCTCTCAATGGTCGTCAGGTGAAATATGATGTTAATGGTGATCCAGCAGTCAGTTGTGCAGTCGTGCTGTGGCACACTGAAACAAATCCTCCATGGATTCAGATGGTGGGCACCTATAAGACACATCCAGAAATTACTTTTACTATCAACAACTCTCTCATGCCCTGGCGTAACAATACTGCTGTGAGTTCCCTTTGTTTCTCTCTGTAAGCCTTCAACTATTCACTGAGAAGTGTTTAAACAGAGTTTTCTATTCTATAAAGGTTCCTTTTTCAAACTGCTCTGTTGAGTGTAAAGAGGGATTTTCAAGAGAACGTGTGAGATATCATGACTGCTGCTTTCTGTGTAAAAAATGCCAACAAAACAACTATGTGAATTATTCTCGTAAGTATCTTTGACAGATTCAATGAGACTTTGATGTTTTAACTTGTTTTTAATCAAAACCATAATAATTTACTGTACGGAGCAGTGATTTTTCACTTACATTGGTGATCACAAGAGTTTGATTTTATGGCTGTAATATTTATACACTTCTATTGGATCTGTTAGTGTTCTTCCGTATTAACATAATTTTTCTTTCACCATTGCATCTATAGCAGCCCATAGAACTGTGCATAGGAAAGTGATGAAATTTGCACAGAAATAGAGAACAGGCTCATGTGTTACCATAGCAAATTTGGAGTCTCTTACTCAAACCCTTTAGTACGACGGCGTTTTACTGCCTCGTTAAAAAAAATCCAAGATTTCGAGAATATACTCGAAATATTACGAGAATAAATTTGAAATGTTACGAGAATAAATTTGAAATGTAACGAGAATAAAGTCAAAATTATACGAGAATAAAGTCATAGTAATATGTATTTTGTTTACGTGTAGGTTGTAGTTTAAGAGTTTGTTATGTTTAAGCACGTCATCTGAACCAATGAGTTAGTTCTTAGTTCATGTCTGATTTTTTCTTCTGAATAAATTCAGTTTCCTACATGATGGCTGCAGTGTCCTTTTACTAATTATAACTCTGTGATGATGCGCCAAAAGACAAAGAATTTCCTTATTGCTAAATCCTAATCTAAAGTAGGATTTAAACAAATCCTCCACATCCATTGTTTCTAACAATTCTGTGATTTTTCTCAAAATATTACGAGTTTATTCTCGTAACATTTCGACCTTTTCCTCATAACATTTCAACGTTATTCTCGAAATCTTGGATTTTATTTTATTTTTAACGTGGAACTGAAATGCCGTAGTACTTTAGTACCACAAACGGTTCAAATTTTTGCATAAACATACTTTTTCCTTTTTGAGTGCTTAACCAATTTGTACGACATTTATTATGTAGCTTCTACACACACCCCAGATAATAAGTTAATAGAAGTTTTTCGATTGGCCAATCCATTCTCATATAGTGCGCTAACGAATTTGAACACAAGCACACCAAAATGGCTTTGAGGCTATATCTTTGCCATCATTGCTAGATCTGTTTTCTCGAGCTCAGAAATTGGATAGTAAATCCGTCATATTCATATTTTTTTCAAACATACTTTTTTTCCTCCTACAACATTTGCCTGACTGGCCCGAAGTTCGATCAGGCATGTTGAGGCGCTCCTGACAAAAGTTATTAAAAGCTTTTAAATTGATGAAGGACAAGCATAACAACGGGTCATATAGCTGTATTTTACAAAGGATCTTATTCAGATTTGTATTGTGTTTCTAGTACTTTTACTAATGATTTTAAATTTGACATCAACTATATTATTATTTTTCTTATTTTTCTTCTTTCTAGGGGACCCTTACAGCTGTGTTTCATGTGAAGAGAGGGAATGGTTTGATGGCACCAGCATGACATGTAAGCCAAGGCCTGTCGTCTATCTTCAGTTCACAGAAATTTCCTCCGTCGCAATTATATTTTGTAACGCATGCTTGATTACTTTTCTCTTTGCCATGTTATTCATTTTTGCCTTTAATCACAACACTCCAGTGGTGAGGTCTGCTGGTGGTAACATGTGTTTCCTGATGTTAGTGTGTTTGATTATGTCTAGCCTGGGTGTGTTCTTTTTCTTCGGTGAACCCACAGCAGTAAAATGTCCCTTGAGAAATTTTCTGTTTGGATTTTTCTATGCTGTTTGTCTCTCCTGTTTGGCTGTCCGAGCCTTTCAAATAGTTTGTGTCTTTAAAATGGCCGCCGATTACCCTAATGTTCACAGAGTGTGGGTAAAGTACAACGGACAGTGGGTCTCTGTGGTTTCATTTTCAGTTTTTCATTTCATTGTTTGTGTTTTATTTATGACTGTAACACAAGTCAAACCCTTCATAGACTTTGTTTCTTTTAAGGATATCATTTTTTTCACCTGTGAAAGAGGGCATGTGATAATCACAGGCACAATAATGTTTGTAAATATATTTCTTGGTTCCGTGTGTATAGGGTTTGCTTACGTGGCAAGAGATCTGCCGAAAAATTACAATGAATCCAAATCAATAACTTTCAGCATTGTTTTTTTTATTGTAATTTGGATTTTTTACTTCACCGTTAACGTTCTCATCAGGAGCAAGAGCGTCGTATTATTCAACGCATTGGCCCAGATAGCCAGTGTATATGCAATTTTCATTTGCTATTTCATACCAAAATCTTACATCATGTTGTTTCAACCGGAAAAGAACACTGCTGCATACTTCCAAACATCAATTCAGACTTACACACAAACCATTAGTAGAGGTTAAAGCACCACAAAATTCTCCACAAGAATGTCTTGTTTTTAGTTGCAGAATAAGAATTAAAGGTGTATTAAAATGAAATTACTAGATATTTAATAAAAGATAAATACATTTTTGAACATTTTAGGAAGTGCTTTTTTTGTCATGTAACAATTAAATTAGTTTCTGTCTGTGTAAATCTCTGTAGAGTAAAGACAATATCACCAATTTATTTTTGGTGATATTGCTCTTACTTAATGTAATGCAAATTGTAGTGATTGTAATTTTAAAAATGTAATTGTAATTTATGAAAAAGACTCTGTAATTAAAACATGAAATAAAGCAGTTGTGTAGTTTGATGTATGAGTAAAGTCGTAATGGGGTTGGGGGAATGAGGATTAGGACTTTTCTAAATTCCTCAGAACCCAACACTTTTCTTTATAATTTTGGTATTTAAACTGGTATGTGCACTAACACGGCAGTATAGCCAAATAATATGAGCGCATACATTCAGTGTCCAAACCCATATCAGGCAGATAGATATGCACTTACAGGGTAGGCACGTCCGGACTGGAGGATCTGGTGAAGGTTGTAGGGTTGCACTGTGTACCGGTGATACGGTAGCATCGCGATGCTAAAGCTTCAAAATACCTGCGATGCCTCTCTATTTTTGAAACTGTAGTACCGTAGCTAATGTTGCAAATGCGCATTAATATTCATTAGAACACTTGCATCTTTTTGTGTGTTTATCTCCAAAATGAATGTGTGTTTTGAATGTCTCGGATGAGATAATGATTCAAATTAGCGTTTTGAATGAGTTGGTTAAATGATTGACGCCACCTATTGGCCATCTTAGTTCTGTCGTGGACATGATCCCTTGTTTCCTGTCTAGAGAAAGGTTTTTATGCCTCTTTGGTCACCTGCTCTCTCTCTGAGTCTTGTCTGTGTTTCCCGCCCTTTTGTCTCGTTACCGATTGTTTATTAGTTTATAACCTGTACCTGTCCCAGTTGATTGTGACCCCTTTAAGAGTCCTCATGTTTCTTTGTCCTGTGTTCAGTCATGGTACATGTTGTGCGTTGTGCGCTGTAGCGCTCTGCAGCGCTCTGTAGCGCTGTGTGGTGTTCCTTGCATGTTTATGTTGCTCAAGCCTGGTCCCTGTTTTTTATCTTGATTTTTTGTTACATGGTCTATATTGTGTCTTGCCTGTCCTCGATGTTGTGTCGACCCGTTTTTTATTTAGTTTTTATAGTATTTTGACTAGTTAAGTCTTTTCCCCCTCATGGGTTTTGTTTTGCTTGGTTTTGTGTGTTAATAAATATCTGTTAACCCAATCATCACTGATGCCTGCATCGCGGTTCCTCTGCCTTTTCAATTGCGACAAGTTCTGCATTTACAGTAAGCCTAATATTTCCCTTTTAGTAAGACTGCTGTGTCAATGAATTTGTCCCACATTTGAATTAGTTCCCACGTGAAAAATGATCTAGTGTACTTTAGTGTAAACTACTAAAACTCATAGATACTAGTGCTTTTGAGTCTTATAGTAAATATCGAAGTGGGCTACAGTATTTGCTACAATTTATCCAATTACTACAGTTAATACAACAACATAGGGCTCAAACGGGTAAGGTAAAATCCCCGCCATCTCTATATACACTGTATATAATATATAACCTGTAAACCCTAATCCAGCAATGATGGTATCTGTTCCATTTGCGACACATGATGAACGCTGTAACAAGTTCAAGGAATGGGAAGAAGGCGGTCACCGGCAAACGTTCAACAACTTTTAATAAAAAAATAAACAAACCACAAAGAAAAACGGTCGACTGCCGGCGACACAAACATAATAAACCACAACCTTAAATCTAGGCCTGGTCCTCTCTCATCATACACTCCATTCCACTCGTCCTTCTATGCTTCCGATCTCCTCCAAAGAGAAGCCATACCCGTGCAAAACACCTGAAACTCATTATCATCACTCGTATCATTCCCTGAGGGCTCTCGTCTCACCTTGCTCGTTACAAAGGCGTTTGACCAATTACATGAGACTACATCATCTGAATTATCTCTCAGATTAATGGGTCTATGTTCCTCGTATCGCACCAGTTGATGATGATAGCCCATTTTCGCAAGTATAAGCGCCTTTTGGAAGGGGCTCTAGGCAGGGTTATAGTTGTTAAAACTCAACTCGGGAGGGAAGCGCCTGTCGAGAGGCCATACATACATCCAGGTCCCAACAGCTTGAGCCATGGATGCCAGATTGTTCCCCCCGCTTGGGAGAGAAGGTCCCTCCTCAGTGGAATCCGTCATGGTGCTGACAACAGCATCCGGGTCAACTTGGGGAACTACGGCTGGTTCATCCAGCGAGGGGCGATCATTTGTACCGCCCATTTGTCCTCCCAATTCCTGCTGATGACCTGTGACAGCAGGGCTACATGGGGAAAAGCATAAAGGCGGTGGGCTAGGGCATCGTTCTGCCTCGAGAAGTGGAACGGGCAGTAAGCATTCTCATCTGACGCGAACAGGTCAATATCCGCCCGACCAAAAGTGCTCCAAATTTCCTCGACCGCCCGGGGATTGAGTCTCCATTCACCCGGCGGAGAGCAGCGGAGAGAGAGCGCATCCACTCCTGTGTTCTCTCTGACTAAGCGGACATTCTGCTGAGCCCAAAAAAGGAAGCGACTTTTCAATTTGTTCAACGGGACAAGATCGTAACCCTCCCTGGTGATTTATAAGTGAAACCTCCGTGCTGTCTGATCGTACCAGAACGTGATGGTGTTGGACTTCCAATCGGAAGTGTCGAAATGCTAATACTGTGATATTCAGTGCTGAGCCAGTGCGCTGTGACTCCTAGAAAGCCTCTCATCCTACGATCTTACCATATACAGTATCTACTGTCAATGATACATTATCTGCCTTTGCTAGATCATTTTTTAACTTCAACTGTCTTTCTGCCGCTAGATCATTTAGCTTCGATGTAATGGTTCTTCAACTAACAATGTTGTCCATTACCGATAAAAAATGAAGAAAACGTTCATGCTCAATGATGGATAACGGCATGTTACTGTTTATTATTATGTCTGACAGTATTCCATTTGTATTGGCTCTCTGCTGGGGATGGTTGCTGCTATAGTTTTGGTATCCTTGGTTCAATGAATTTGGAGATTGGACGCTGATCTGAGTCCATGGTGCGGAGGTATTCATCATATCTAAAAACAGAGAAAAGAAAAACAAAAAAGACTTTTATTCAGTTCACATAAAACGGTGTAATTCGAATAAACACATTTGCTAACTTTAGAGTTAGCCTAACCGTTAGCTGAAAACAGCGGGACTCACATTTTTTGTGGGATTTGAAGTGTGGAAGAAAATTTGAAGTGGTGGTGGATGTATCACATATCTTCGTCTTGCAGGCCTTGCAAACTGCTGTATGCCGCCCATCGATTGAATGCGAGACTCCGGTTCCATACACAGATGTTTATTAACACTTTCACACCGTAGAACTAAAAGTTCAAGTAAACAAAATAAAAGACATCAAATATTGCAAAACAATACATAAATGACAAATAAAGAATACAGTAATACTGACCACTTTAGCCTGCTTCTCAACCAACGGCAGAGTCATTTCCCAGAAGCAATCTTCAAAGTCAAATATACTTAAACTTATACGCAGTTGAAACAGGGAGTATAAAGAATTAAACTAGCATGAATCGCTACATGTGCGCTTGGTCCCTGCGCTTTGGTTACGGGGCTTACTTCCGGTTTTCGGAATGTCAAAATAAAAGTACATGAGTATTTCAAATATATTCAAAATACCGGCTGCATTTACACTCCCACCATCACACAATGTGTGATTCACATCACAAAAATAGACTTTCTAAACAGAACATTCTAAAACAATGATGTAAATAAACGCATATACATTCAAATATAAACAAAACAATGAAGAACTAGGCTACTTATTCGGCCTCAAGCAGTAGTACTGTTTTGTGTATTGACCTTTCTAAATAAACTGGCTTATGTGAGCGTGCGCCTCTAATGTCTAGTGCTGTGTCACTAAGTAACAGTTTGAGTTTTCTGACTCTTCCGTCAGATCCTTGGAAGACTTCAACTACCTTCGCCAGCTTCCACTTATTTCTTGGTGCGTCATCATCTTGCAACAGGACAATGTCATTCACTTTAGCATTTCTCCTGTCCTTGTTCCATTTGCTCCTCTGCTGCAGATTCAGCAAATACTCCTTTCTCCTTAGCAGGTCACTCGACCTTGTGGCCACGACTGCAGCTGAGAGTTCCAGTCTTGGGATCGTTGTTAACTTTGTCGGTGCAACCCTTGCCTTTGCCATAACAAGAGCACACTGGACTTCTCCAGACTTCGAAACAACCCTAAGGTAAGAACACATTCCATAGCCGGAAACACTGGCATCGGAAAAATGGTGAAGCTCACACTGTTGAACTTCCTTAGCTGCCAATGGCATGTAGTGCCGTGGTATCTCTACCACTGAAAGATTATGAAGGTCTTGGAGCCACGCTTCCCAACGCGGCCTGAGATCATCAGGAAGCTGCTCATCCCATCCCACCTTGTCTTGGCACATCCTTTGTAGAATCTGTTTACCTTTTAGAATGATAGGTGCCACAAATCCAAGAGGATCAAAAATTGAGGCCACTGTTGACAATACTCCTCTTCTGGTGAAAGGATGATCCTTTACCCTCACTTTGAACTGGAACTTATCTGAGCTAATTCACCATTGGACCCCGAGAGCCCGCTCCATCTTGTGCTCACCCAAGGCCATGTCCAGGTCAGCTACAACTTCTGCAAGTTCTTGCTTTGGGATTGGGGCAAGCACCTTCTTGTTACTGGTAATGAATTTGTGTAAGTGGAGTTTACCAGTGTTGCAGAGGTCTCTTGCCTCTCTAACAAGCTCGATAGCTTCTTCTTCACTGTCCAAACTTGTTAATCCATCATCAACATAAAAGTTGCGCTGAATAAACCTCACTGTAGCTTCACTAAACTTGCCTTCACCTTCTGCAGCCAGGTGTTTGAGCCCAAAGTTTGCGCATCCAGGTGACGATGCAGCACCGAACAAGTGAACCTTCATGCGGAACACTGAAGGTGGAGCCTCCATATCGCCTCTTTCCCACCACAGGAATCTGAGATAGTCTTGGTCACTTGGTGCGACATGAAATTGATGGAACATCCGCTCTACATCACACATGATGGCTACTCGTCCTTTGCGGAAGCGACACAAGACCCCTACAAGGGTATTTGTATGGTCTGGCCCGGTGAGTAGATGCTCATTCAGCGATGTATTCTGAAACTTAGCCGAGCAATCAAATACCACGCGAATCTTTCCTGGCTTTTGGGGATGATAAACCCCATGGTGAGGGATATACCACGTGGTCCGATCGTTTAACTCTGACTCTGGAACCTTTTCAGCATCACCTCTTGTTATGATGTCCTCCATAAAAGCCACATAATCCTTGTGATATTGATTATCTTTCTTAAGACGTTTTCCAAAACATCTGAGTCGATGTTGTGCACACACTTTGTTGTTTGGCAGGCTTGGTTTCTCTTCCTTAAAAGGCAATGGCATTTCGTAATGTCCATTTGGCTTTTGCTTGATTCCTTCTTTCAGCTTCACCAAGAACTTAATATCTTCTTGTGATATTAGAACTTCTTCACTGAACTTCTCAGTAAAATCTGCCTCAAAGACCTTGAGTATATCTGCTGGAGTGATCATTTCCTTGACTTGAGTTCTATAAACAAAATGTACCTCAGACTTGAGCTCAGTAAAGGCCTTGGTAGCTGGCTGAACTTTCTTTATGATGATACGGTGGCTCACACCGATTTCATCCTCATGATCATAATCCACACCAGTGCTGCTGTAGCCGATAATGCTCCAACCCAACACAGACTTTTGTGCATATGGCTGGTTTTCATTGCCCGAGATGACATCTCTGGGAAGTAAGGCTTGTGGACAGTTATAGCCGATTAACAATCCCACTTCACAATCAAGCTCAGGAGACATTTCATCTGCCAAATGTTCTAAGTGAGGCCAAGACTTTGCGGTAGTTCTTGTGGGTATATGGGATCTGTTTGCTGGTATGTAATCTCTGGTATAAGTTGTTGGGAGTTTGATTTTAGTGTCAGAGCTGATGCCTCTTACCTGTAGTCCTTGCACCCTTTGGCTATTCACCACTTTTGTTTTTGATGTTATTGTGGACACTTTAAGTTTTACTGACTCTTTCCTGGCACCCAATGTAACAGCTGCATCCTTCAGGATGAAGGTTGTGTCACTCTGACTATCAAGTAACGCATACACTAAAACTTCCTTGTCTGGTTCCATTGCCGTGGAGACATAGACTGGAACAATAGATGAAGTGTGAGTGCTGCTTTTCTCTTGAACAACTCTGTTAGAGGTAACTTGCTGTATTTCAATTGATTCAGACTGTTGGTTGGTGTGTCCTCCGTTTTCATTTGGCCTTTCTGGTTTTATTCTTACAGCTTGTTCTTGGTTTTTCTTCCCACGATCTTGATGTAGGCAAGTAGGGTGATGTTTTCCACATAAGTCACACACACTCCTGGATGTACACGCTCTGGAGTTATGGCCTATCCTAAGGCAGCCAAAACACAATTTCTCCAGTTGTACAAACTTAACTCTTTCTTCAACAGGTTTTTCCCTAATCTTGAGACACCTATGGAGAGTATGGCCTTTCTTCTTACAAAACATGCATGTGCTGCTTGTCTTCTCAATTGTATTAGTGGTGAAAGTCTTAGCACTAAAGTTTTGATTTCGTTGATACTTATACTGTTCTCGTTCTGTTGGCTTTGATCTTTCTTGGTCAGTTGACTTCACAGCATACAATGATGTGATGGGGTTGCATGCAATACGAGCCTCCATATTGAGAAATCTTACAAAATATCTAAAGTCCGGGAACATTTTGTGTCCATCCTGATAGATTGTTGCTTCTCTATTCCAGCGTGAGCTCAACCAATCCGGGAGCTTGACAGTAATCCTTTGGTTTTCCACACAGTCGTTGAGAGTTTGTAGACCTTGAACATATGGCATAGCTGATTCCACACTGCTCAGAAAATCAACAAACTCACGAAGATTTTCGCTATCCTTGGGGGCAATTTTATGCCATGTATGTATCTTGTCACGGTATGACTTGGCAACTATGAATGGATTACCAAATCTGTCTTCAAGTATGTCCCAGGCAGCACGATAAGCGGTTTCTGTTCCTACAAGGAAATGGCCTTCAATAGCTTTCTTGGCTGGGCCACCAACGTACTTGCGTAGAAAGAAGAGCTTTTCTTGAGCTAGCAGGTTCTTGCGCTCAATCAGAGTAAAGAAGGAAAGCTTCCAATCATTGTACTTGAGAGGATCTCCTTTGAAAACTTCAGGTTCTGGGATTGGAACTCGATTAGCTGTGATTGCTTCAGCAAGAGTTCTCACAAGGTCATTGGTAGCTTCATGAGAGGTTAAAAAGGCTTGAGTGGTTGGCTGTGGAACAGAACATGAGGTGTACATGGAGGGATATAGGAGAGGGGATTTAGTGGCTGTAACCTCATGAGGGTGCTGGACTTGACTGGGCTTGGCTTGTTGCGCAAGTAGAGCTTGTGAGACTGGTGCTTGAGAGGGAAAAAATTGATCCATTAAAGGGTTAAGTGCTAGTGGTGGATCGACAGATTCTGAATAAACCTGCAGTCTTGCTTGAGCCGCAACATGCCCTTTAAGTTCTTCTAGCCTTTGTACTTCTCTCTTTTTTCCTTCCAGCTTCATTTTTCTATCAGCACTTTCTGCTATGAACTGAGCTCTTTTTTTAGCACTCTCTGCTTCAATTTCCTTTTCTATAGCTTCTCTTTCAGCCTTCAAGATTTGATCTTCCACCTCAAGTCTTTGAATTTCTTCCTTCTGCTGATGTTGTGCATTTGTTATCTTCATCATTTCTTGCGTAGCCACAACTTCGGCTGCCGCCTGTTTTGCATTAAGGGACAGGATAGAAGAGTGTCTGGATACTTGGGAAGGAACCTTTGACTTAGCGGTTTGAACGGAGGAAACACTAGACACTGTGCTTTCAAATACTGATTTAGCATCAGGCCAAGTTATGATTTGTGTATCATCATCACTGCGGAAATGTTGAACATTTGTATTTGCAATCCTAGTAAATGCCTGGCATGTGTCATTCATTCTCCGAATGTCTGGTTCAGGAGTTGAAATTGCTCTTATTTTGAGGTAAGTAATGTCCATGTCCACTTGTGCGGTATTGATTGCATTTACAATCTCCTCAATCAGATCATCAGCATCATTATTCTTAATGGACCGTTTTAAGCCATTGATATGATACTTCCATCTTCTGTACATCTTTACAAAACTTACAGTTAGATCTTTCAATTTGTCATCTAACAGAGCTTTGCCCTTTTCAGTGAGCTTTTGTATGCGTCCAGATTTCCTAATTCCAGGAATCATTTGTGTGTCATCCACACCAACCTGAGATTGTGTGGCCTGCGATGTGTCTTCAACTTGCTCATCAGCGTCAGCTTGCTGTGATAGGGTAGTCCTTTCTGCGTCACTATCTTCTTGAAAGTCTCCATGAGTGACCTCTTCAGTAGGAAGAAAGGTGATTTCCTTTGAGTGTGACATATTAAATGCATGTGATGTATTTGATTAAACTGTATTCTGTTGTCTAATGTGTGCAAATATGAAATAAAATTAAATGCAAAACTAATCTCTTTGCTTCCCTTAGCTTAACCTTTGAATATTGCACATCAACACACTACAGTCTTATAATAACACACTTCAATAAATGAGCAATAAAAGGCAATTAACAAAGTGAGAAATAATAATAATTCGTCACAGTTTAAATATGAAAACTTACTTGTTGGAACAAACTTTGAATTTAACTTAGAACTTCTTAGATTCAACTGGGAGAATGGTTCATTTACATATCTGCTAAGTTTCTTTGTTTCTTACTAGATAATCAAACTGCAGCACAAAATAATGACGACTGCTGATTTAAGAGGAAAAAACACAAATGAAACGTCCGTGTGCTATCATGGCAGTACTTGCGCTACTTTCGACACACTCCTTTCGACGTGCTTGCTTGTGTAGCCTTGTCCACTTGCCCCTTTGGATTCACACGAACCATTCACAAGGTGACCTCTCGTTTACCGCACGCGGTCGCAGCCAGCCCGTATTCGTCCGCTCAGAGCCTTTACCGTTGCAGTAGTGTTCTACTATGCCGCCCATCGATTGAATGCGAGACTCCGGTTCCATACACAGATGTTTATTAACACTTTAACACCGTAGAACTAAAAGTTCAAGTAAACAAAATAAAAGACATCAAATATTGCAAAACAATACATAAATGACAAATAAAGAATACAGTAATACTGACCACTTTAGCCTGCTTCTCAACCAACGGCAGAGTCATTTCCCAGAAGCAATCTTCAAAGTCAAATATACTTAAACTTATACGCAGTTGAAACAGGGAGTATAAAGAATTAAACTAGCATGAATCGCTACATGTGCGCTTGGTCCCTGCGCTTTGGTTACGGGGCTTACTTCCGGTTTTCGGAATGTCAAAATAAAAGTACATGAGTATTTCAAATATATTCAAAATACCGGCTGCATTTACATGCTGTTCTTCTCTTCTTAGCACCGTGTTGCACCATATTGTCCATATTGGACTGCTGTAATTCTCTCCTGACTGGCCTTCCAGATTATACAACCAAACCTCTGCAAATGATCCAGAATGCAGCTGCAAGAGTGGAATTTTTAATGAGCCAAAAAGAGCCCACGTTACACCGCTTATCATGCGGTGAACAACATCTTATGGTGCCCTCCCAAAAAGACACAAATTCACTTTCATGCACCTTTTTTGGAAACAACCAACTCTGATGGAATGATTTCCTTCTCTATACGAACAGAGGAATCTTTAGCCATCTTTCGTCAACACCTGACACAATAAAACCAACCATTTTTTCTCTTCTATCTTGTCTATTCCTTCTAAAATTTCTCTAAGAGCTTTTTTATTTACCAGCTGGTAACATTCAAATAAAATCACATCAAACCCAGGTCCTGTCTAGTCTTCCAGGTTTCTCAGCAGTAACAGTGAACAACAAACACTTTGATAGGCCACTGTAAACAGGGTTCTCTTAAAGATAATTCATGAAGCAACTTGTGTAGTTCATAATGAAGATCAAATCACATTAAATTTGGGGCACATTAAAAACAACAAAACTTCAGTGGCAAATGATTTTCGTTTGCATTAGATGACATATAGAGCAGACATAATGTGGTGTTGACTTGGGTGTGGTCAAAGTGTTAACTTCAGTCTAACTCTAAAAAAGATTGATTTGGATTGCAAGTGAAACATGGTCTATGAGTCGACAACTTCCAAAGGAGCCAGAGAATTGGGACAATCATCTAGAGAAGCATAGGGACATCTGACATTTGCAGCAATAATAACTTTGAGGGTGATACTCTGACTGCTGAAAAAAAGGTTTAGGCAAATTGAATAAATATATGCAAATGACCCGATCGTATAATAACCATAACGCATCCCATAAGCGACAAACCATCTTTAATCATGTTTCTGAGCCACATTTACACTTTCCTTGTGACTTTTACTCATTGTGTCTTTTTCAAAGTTTCTTGCTCTTCATCTGAGTTCAGTTTGGATGGAGATTATTTATTGGGTGGCCTTTTTCCAGTGCATGACATTCAACACGCAACACCTCTGCTCTCCCCGGAGGCCAATGAATGCTTTAGGTAAGCAAAGACTTTTCTTGTTTTGTCATCTGAATGCTTCTGACACATTGATTATTAATGTTGTTAATTGTTTATTAGTTTTGTAAATTATAGCAACATTTCCCAAGTATTACATTTATGGTAAACTAATACAAAAGGTAAATGAAGTGCCTAACTTCTTCACTGATGTTTTGTAGGCACACTCTATCAAAATCTGGCTATCAGATGCTTCAAGTAATGAGGTTTGCTGTTGAGGAGATCAATAACTCTACCACCCTGCTGCCCAATGTTTCTCTGGGCTATGAGATTTTTGATCATTGTTCCGACACTAAGAACTTCCCTTCAGTCTTCAGCTTAATTTCACAGAATGGATCGATAAAACCTCAAGAAAAACTCAACAGCCATCATCCTAAAGTGATTGCTTTAACAGGACCATATGGAAGCACAAGAACTATCACTATTGCACCACTGGTCACAATGGACCTCATACCACTGGTAAATTATCTAGAATCTATTAGATACACACATAACAAGCAAATACCCATACTCATAACCTTCATCCTCTGCTGCAAAAGTGCATCATTTTGACCCAGACACATATTTAAGTACGTTTATGCTTTTGTGTTGTGACTGTATATAATATGTGTGGGCATGTTAAGTGAATTGCTTTTAAAATAGTTTTCTTCTTTCAAAGGTAAATTATGGAGCTACCAGCTATACGTTAAGTGATAAACTTCACTATCCATCATTTATTAGAACAATCCCTAGCAATAAAGACTTGATACAGATGATGATTCACATCATACAGTGGTTTGGATGGAACTGGGTTGCTTTTCTTCGAGACCCAGACAGTAACAGTGAAGATGGCCTACAGCTGTTTAACAGTTATATCAAAAATACTGGCATTTGTTTGGCCTATCAAGAGGTTCTGAGTCAACGTGTAAACTACAGTCTAACTCTTCAAAAGATTAATAGGCTCAACATCAACGTTGTTGTGGTTTTCACTGGGTCACAATATGCAAAGAACATAATCAAAGCAGCCATAGCAAACAATATCCGAAACAAAGTCTGGATTGCAAGTGAAACATGGTCTATGAATCAACAGCTTCCAAAAGAGCCGGGAGTTGAGAAAATTGGAACAATAGTTGGCATTACAGAGAGATTTTTGTCATTGCCTGGATTTCATGAATTCATATATAAAGCCAAAGGAACAAGTGAGATGAATACTCACGATGACGCTGAGAGTGAAATTCAGATGAAGACTTGTAATCAATATTGTGACAACTGCTCAATGTTGACCGCAGAGGATATTATAAATGAAGATCCCACATTCTCCTTTGCCATCTACTCTGCCATATATACCATAGCTCATGCATTACATAAAGTTCTTCAGTGTGACATCAATGAATGCAGCACAAACATCTCTGTGAAACCATATATGGTGAGTAGATGCATTTGAATTTGCAATATATAATCATTCATATCAAAAATCTGCATTGTTGTTTCAAAATTTGTTTCAAAATTAGCCAAATTATATAGTTGAAATGAATATCCTTAAAGTTGAACTTTCAAGAGTGAATAGTTTTGTGATGCTACATTTAATGAATAAATGATGCTGGACCAAACCACTAAACTATACAAAATTGAAAAATAAGGAAAAGTAGAAATTTCAGTTGAGTTACAATTCAATGTGTTTAATTGTTATACAATAAGCAGCAATGATTACTTCCTTTACCAGTTAATACTTTAGTGCATAGTATAAGTAGGCAGGTTGGGCAACAGCAGTGCACGATCATCAATGACATCACAATGAGTTCTCCTTTACCACAGTCTCAGACAACAGCAATAGCTCCCCTATCAGAAGCCAAGGAGTGATTTCTCCTGCATTCCTTCCATATACAGTATACATCAGATCTCACAAATATTCTTGCAGTTCTTTTCCTCCCTGTCCTTACGGAGTCCTGCTGGAGCTTGCAGTTCTCCTATAGTCACAGTTATCAGCTGCAGTGCCCTCTCAAAGCAAGAGAGAGAGACAAGAGGCCACTCTCCACATCACCTGGACTGTCACTCACTACATTTCCCATAAGTCACTGCCTGGACTCATTGTTTAATCATTCACACCTTTTTCTTTTCATCTGTTCAGTTCTGTCTACTTAAACCTGGTTTTGTCAGTCATTCATTGCTTGGTTTTGTATTATGTCACAGATGTTCTGTTCTCGTGTTCTTTGTCGTGCCCTGGATGTTTATATTGTTTGGACTGTCTTTCTGTGTATGACCCTTGCTTACTCGGATTTGCCTGTGGATTACCCATTAAATAAACTGCGTTTGGATCCTCACCTCTGAGTCTATGCAATTTGTGACACCTGCCATCCCTTCTCCTTCCATACCTACTGCTCTATTCTGATATTCCCCTGTTTTCATGAACTACAAAAATCTCCAAATGATCTTCAATCTACTTTTTTGTCTACATCTCATGTGTGATCTGTCTAGTCACTCCAATTCAATCTTCAATGTCATGAATCAAGTGAAGAAATTTGCTTTTCATTTCAACTCAGCCACTGCAAACCTTACTCCTGATCAGTCACCATATGTTGCCGACAGCAGGCAGGTCTTCTCACAAGATACTGACAAGGACTGGAGCCTTCCTTGTAGGTGCATTTCTTATGATGACACTATGGAATGAAAAGATTTATTGAAGTCGGAGAAGCATTGTGCAGCAGTAAGGCAACAGAAGCACGTAAGTGTTATTGTTTAATAATGTCTTGTAGAGTTTAACTGCAGTGTTGTTGCTATGTTTTTCGACCGCAGAGTCACGTGTGAAGTTGAGTTGTTCTAAAGCAGGTTTCGCTTGTTATTGTGAGAGTGTGAAAGCGTGTCCTGCTGAATTCAAATTGCGTGATTTAACAGGTATATAAGTGCGTTTAACCACCGCGTGCAGCGGTCATCACGTGAAGACCAAAGAATGTAAAGACTATCGACTCTACCTGCACGACTCCACCGAGCAAGGACACTGGCAAGGCACTTGAGTAGTGCACGTTTATATAAAAATAATTTGCACTTCTATTTATTCTCTTCTTGTCACTTGTTATTCCTTATTCCCTGTTTTGAATATGTGTTTTCAAATCCCCACTATCACTAAAACTCATAAATCACTGAGATCACGTAGAAGGCCACGCTTTGCTTATGCTAATAATCTGCACACTCTTTCAGCACTCAAAACTACCTCTATTACATTTCACATTGGTCTATGGGAATGCCAATCTGCTGTAAACAAAGCAGATTTCATCACAGCTTTTGCTAAACATTCAGGCCTTTCTCTTTTAGCACTTACTGAAATCTCGATCAAACCGGAGAACACTGCCTCACCGGCTGCCCTCTCCAATAAATACACTTTCTCCCACAGCCCACGCATATCAGGGAGGGGTGGAGGAACCGGACAACTCATTCCTAACGACTGGAAATTCAAACTGCTGGCACACTCATGTGACAACATCGCCTTTGAGTCACATGCTGTTAATGTCATCCACCCTGTTAAAACTTATGATGTAGTCATCTATCGTCCCCCAGGTCAGCTTGGACATTTGATTGAGGAGTTGGATAAGTTTCTGTCATCCGTCAACAGCTTCAACAACCTGACTGCGTCGTTTGACCTCAAGCGAGTTCCCACATCAGCAACTCATAAGTCTGTCAATCAACTATATCTTATCTACACACGCTACTGCTCCACTCATGACTCACAGGTCCCGCGCTGCACACGTCGGATCATTTCATCATTTCATCATCACTCTTGATCACGAACTAACCCCCAAAGACACTGCATATTCCTCCCCACCGGTCACATTCGGACCCAACCTACGTACACTCTCTCCCTTCCTCTTATCCTCTGCGGATTCTGAACAGCTCTCTCTTTCTTGGACACTAACACACACACTTACCTCCTGCTTAGACATCTTATGCCCCATTACATCTAGGACATCTCGTGTATCTCGTGCCCCATGGTTATCTGATGTTCTCTCTGATGTGTGCATCTTGCCACTCTCAGGTCTGCTGAGAGAAAGTGGTGCCAATCTAAAGAATCCACTGACCTCAGTCTTTATCAGTCTCTCCTCTCTTCCTTCTCTGCTGCTGTCTCCTTTGCAAAGACTCAATATTACCATGCTAAAATCAAAAACTTGCCTAACTCTCGTACTCTCTTTAAAGCCTTCTCTGCTCTTCTTTGCCCACCTTCCCCCTCACCTACATCGGCCTTAACAGCTGGTGAGTTTGCATTTTTCTTTGTAAAGAAAACTACCACTATCAGCAGTCAGTTCTCTGTGCTCCCGCGTCTTGATCACTCCCTAACCCAAGACACATGCTCGCTCTCTTTCTCCCTCCTATCTGAAGATGATGTTTCCAAGGTCATATCTTCAAACCACCCAACGTCCTCCCCGCTAGATCCCATCCCCACTCATCTCGTCCAGGCAATCTCTCCATCGGTTGTTCCCTCTCTGACCGACATTATCAACTCGTCTTTCATTACTGGTAAATTTTCCGCAGTCTTCAAAGAAGCCTGTATCACCCCACTACTGAAGAAACCCACTCTTAATCCTGCACTTTTAGATAACCAAAGACCGGTATCGCTCATCCCCTTTAATGTTAAATCTCTAGAGCATGTTGTATGTAACCAGCTCTCCTCCTTTCTCAAGCAGAACAACTTGCTGGACAGCATCCAGTCAGGTTTCAAGAGCTTTCATTCCACTGAGACTGCGCTGCTCTCTGTCATTTAAGCCCTGAGAATGGCAAGAGCTGCTTCGAACTGATCTGTTCTTATCCTACTGGATCTATCTGCTGCCTTTGACACCGTTAACCACCACATCCTCCTGTCGACCCTCAAGGCTATGGGTGTCTCTGGAATGGTGCTTCAGTGGTTCAGGTCTTACCTTTCATGTAGGTCATTTAGAGTACCCTGGAGAGGTGAGGTCCCGGAGTCTCAACACACTAAATACAGGGGTACCTCAGTGCTCAGTGCTTGGGCCGTTGCTCTTTTCTGATATCTGCTCAATATTCCATCTAAGCTCTGTTTAATTGTTCTATACACCTGCCATATGTTTACTTACCCTTGTCATGGAAAGTCTTTAGTCTCTCTACAAGAATTTTCTCCAAACAAGGAGATCTAGGTTTTATTGCTCAAGACAAAAAAAGCATGTCTGCACAACATCTGACAATTGCTTTCACGGCTTCAAATTCAATTCAATTCAATTCAAGTTTATTTATATAGCGCTTTTCACAATGTGCTTTGTTCCAAAGCAGCTTTACAGGGGCAAACATGAAAAACAGAAAAGGTAAAACAAAGCACAGTGCATGGTGTTTATAGAACAAGCAATATCATTCTAATAAATAAAGAAATAAATGCAGTCTCCCGGTGAGCAAGCCAACAGTGCCCTGCTGTGGCGAGGAACCCAAACTCCAATGATTGATTAATGAAGGAAAAAACCAAGGGAGAAACCAGGCTCAACCGGGAGGGCCAGATCCCCTCTGACGTGTCATAGCTGCACTCAGTGACCCCGACCAAAAGCCACCGAGCAAATATCAACGAGGAAGAGGGAGAGCCCACCATCCGCAACCCAGAGAGTCCCACTCGCTGAAAACCGTGCAGGTCCAACCCGTTCAGCAGAAAACAGAGGAACAACCAGGGAAAATAGTAATGGCATAATGTTACTTTATTCCTCTGTTGTCCGACATCGACCACAAAACAAGACCAAACCGGACACACACAGCCCCAACAAATGAATCCCCCAACCACAACCAAGGAGCCCACTCCCCACAAACACCCACCCAGGAACCTCCAATCAGGGCCACTGAATGCAGCTATAACTTAAACCTGATGACATGTGATGTAGGTTTAGCAATAAAGACCAAGTATTGTAACTTCAGAGTAGTCTGTCTTTGCTCTTGGTTGGGGATGGAGTGGTCTGAGCTGGGATGGTCAGATGGTCGTATTTCTCTTGGATGGTGGTGGAATTGTCTTAGATGGAGCTGGGATGGTCAGTCAGTCTGCAGCTGTAGCTGGCGTAATCTCTATTTGAGGATGGGCATATGTCGATCATCTGGACCTGGCGGAATTTCACCCTACCTTGGGCAACCGCCTCCCGAGGCGGAGGCAGAAAGAGAATAAAGAGAATAATTAGCGTAGCTGCTCATTAACTATGTATTAAGTGAAAGCTTGGCTGAAAAGATGTGTCTTAAATCTAGATTTAAATTGGGTTTATCAGTGTGTCTGACCCTCGAATAGTATCAGGAAGGCTATTCCAGAGTTTAGGTGCTACGTATGAGAAAGGTCGACCCCCTTTGGTGGATTTAGTTCCCTTTCTGTCGGTCTCTCGACGTTGTGTCGAGAACGACAGATGGGGTTCGCCCTTGAGAACCAATCAACTCTGACTACTATAGAAAAGGCCAATGAAATTTGGCGAATGCAATTTGCATGCCGGGCTCCGCCCCCGGAAATCCGGTATAAAAGGAGGCCGGCGTGCAGCATTCACTTACCTTTTGTTCTTCAGAGCCATCGCTCATGAGTACAACTCAGGATTCAATCCTCTACAACTACACGCTGGTGCTACGACGTGTTACAGCGGATCGTCCCTTCCTGCAGCGACCTTCCCCTGGGCGTCTCGGCGGTTCCGGAGGTGTTAGAGATTTTTTCTAAAAGTCCTTTTCAGGACTGACTGAGCATTCTCCAGCGCGGCATGTCCCGCTGTTCTCTTGGGTGCGGCACCCTCATCGAGGAGGGGGATGGACACGATCGCTGCATTAGGTGTCTGGGCGTCCAGCACACTGAAGCAGCGTTCGTTGACACATCTGCCTGCACTGCGGGCAGATTGTCATTCAGAAGTTGCGGTCACGGGTGGCTGTCTTCCTACGGGAACCAGCCACCATTTCGTCTGCTACCCGGGCTGTGACATCTGTGGCTACGGCCCCGATGACCACCCACGTTAGCAGCGTTAGTGATATGGGGAACTCTGCGAATGTAAACCCGCCAGCCAAGTGCTCACGGGCCGATCGCACCCCGATTCGCTCTTCTGAACGTTCCCCAACCGGCGGTGGCATACCCTCCGGATCCTCACGCACACACTCGGAAACGATGTGTGACGTAGATGAGATGTCGCTCGCAGCATCGGAGGGAGACTGGCATCCGACTCTGCCGAATCCAAACTCCACCCCCAGCGGTCGAGTTCAGGAGGAAGCAGAAGTGATTTCATCCGTGCTAACCCGGGGATGCGTGGTTCCCGAGGTCGGTGCGCGGTGCAAACCGCGCCCACCCCGGGTGCCATGTTTTTCCCGGAGGTGCATGAGGAGCTGTGTAAAACTTGGAACGCTCCACTCACGGACCGTTCCAGTGAAACCAGCTCTGGCTCCCTTACTTCCCTCGATGGTGAGGCAGCCAAGGACTGCGTCGAGATCCCCCGGGTGGAACGTCCGCCTGCGGTGCGCCTGTGCCGCGGACGGCTACCACCTGGGGGGGGATCGACCACTCCTACCGTCCAAAGCACGTAAGACTTCGGCATCACTGGTGTCGAAAGCTTGCGATGTTGCGGGCCAGGCTGCCTCCTCTCTCTATGCCTTGGCCATCCTGCAGGTCCGCCAGGCCAGGGCGTTGAGAGGGCTCCACGAGGGTAAGGCCGACCCGGGTATAATGCAGGATCTCCGTGCCACCGCTGACAGCGCTCTACGGGCGACTAAGGCGGCGGCACGGGCCCTGGGTCGGACGATGTCCACGGTAGTGGTCCAGGAGAGATACCCCCGGCTATACCTTGTGCAGAAGAGTGACAGCAAGAAGTCCGCTTTCTTGATGCACTCATCTCGCAGGGTGGGTTGTTGGTAACACCGTCGAGGACTGCGCTCAGCAGTTTTTTGACGGCGAAGCAGACAGTGGCAATTAACCACATTTTTTTCACGCCGCGACTCGGCCGCCTACAGGCCTCCGAGATCTCACGTGACGTCTGCTTCCCTGCAACCCAGGACCCTTTCGACATCGGCTCCGGTTCCTGTGCCCCCACAGGCGGCACCCCGGAAGCAGAGGTCGAGGGGGAAACCTCCACTCCGTCAGCAACCTCCTCGCGAGAAGGGACACTGACGGGAAGACCCCAGGGAGAACAACATCGGGCCCGAACCTTCACAGCCACGGCTCTGATCGGTCGGTACGGGACGACTCCTGCCTCGTCACCAAAGCCGGGCCCTTGTTAGGGCTTGGCGCCCACTTACTCACTGAGTTTTCTGTTCTCCCGGGTTTACTTGCAGCCGATCGCACACTCCACTGGACTGTGCTCGGCGAACCGACCTCACACCCTGGCGAGGCGTGAGGTCGTACACATACGACAGCCGTCACCACTCTCAAACCGACAGTGCGTGCCGTTGTCCCGCCAGGCAGGTAAGTAGGCGGAGCAAACCTTCCCTCCGGGGACTCCCCACGACATGGTTAGCTCCGCCAGCCGACGAACCACCCCCCGTGGGAATGATGAAGCAGACCGTCCCCTTGGTCACCCTGTCACAGTCCCTGGGAGCTCGAGAGCTGCCCACACTGTCTCGCTGGCTAATGAGGGCGGTCCGTCTTGGTTACTCGATCCAGTTCGCCAGAGACTCACCCAAGTTTCGGGGCATCATCTCTCCCTCTGTCAGAGGCAGGGACGCCTCCGTACTTCGGGTAGAGGTCACCACCCTTCTGGCAAAACAGGCATCGAGTTCGTCCCTCAAAACCAAGATGTTCAGTGGGTCACCACCCGCATTTCATCGTTCCCAAGAAAGACGGCGGGTTGCCCCCAAAGGCTGCGTACCCTGAACAGAGCACCTTCACAAGCTGCCATTCAGGGTGCTCACACAGAGGCGCGTCCTGACATCTATGAGGTGTCAGGATTGGTTCGTGGCAATCGACCTGAAGGACGCTTACTTTCATGTCTCGATCCTCCTCGACACCGGCCGTTCCCACGGTTCGCGTGCGAGAGGCGGGCATATCAGTACAGAGTCCTCCCTTTCGGTCTGTCCCTGACCGCCCTTTCTCCCTGAGAGGAGGAAGGCGAGCGGGTACTAAACTATCTCAGCGACTGGCCTATCTTGGCACACTCGCGAGATCTGTTATGTACACAAAGGGACCTGGTGCTCCTGCACCTAGGTCGATTGGGACTCCAGGTCAACCAAGAGAGGGGCAAGCTCTCCCCAGTGCAGAGCATCCTCTTTCTCGGTATGGAACTCAACTCTGTCACCATGTCGGCGCACCTGTCCGCAGTTGTGCCCAACCAGTGTTGAACTGTCTGAAATGAACATTTTAGGCAGACAGCGGTCCCCCTGAAACAATTCAGAGGCTCCTGGGACACATGGCGTCCTCGCGGGTTAATACCCCTCGAGTTGATGCACATGACACCGCTCCAACACTGGTTTCAGAGTCGAGTTCCGAGGAGAGCGTGGCACACCGGCAGCAGGCGCATGGTGATGCCGCCCCGCTGCCGACGCACCATAACCCCTAGTCTTTATGACTTTTTCGACGGACTCAGGTCCCTCTGAGCAGGTTATGAGGCAGGTCGTGGTGACGACTGAAGTCTCCCTGCAGGGGTGCGGTGTAGTGTGCAACGGGCACGCAGGTGGGGTGTTGGACGAACCCCCGCCTGCGCTGGCATATCAATTGCCAAGAGTTGTGGGCTATGCTACTTGCACTGAGCAGGCTACGGCCTCTCGTGCGAGACATGCACGTGCTGTTCCGAGGACAGCACTATAGCTGTAGCGAATACAGATCGTCAGGGTGGCGTTCGCACACAGCAGCTAAACACAACTTGCTCGACGCCTCCTCCGGTGGAGTCAACAGGTGACTCGTTCCCTGCAGGCCAGGTCAGACCTCTGGAACACCCATGTCTGGTCTCTAGACGGGACGAGAAGATCCTAAGATGGCTACTCCCCCTATACGGCTGAGACCATCACCCAGGCTAGGGCCCCATCTACTAGGCGGTTACACGCCTCTAGACGGTGCCTCTTCTCGTCCTGGTGTCTTTCTCAACGAGAAAGACCCACTGAGGTGCTTGATCAGGATTGTGTTCCCCTTCTCACGAGACTGGAGACTAACATCTCCCTTCCACACTGAAAGTGTATGTAGTCGCTATTGCCACTCATCACGACTCAGTCGGTGGAAAGTTTCTAGGGCAACACGACCTGGTCACCAGGTTCCTAAGCAGCGAGAGGGCGGAATCCGCCTCATCTCCGCTCCATACCCTCTTGGGACCCTAAGTGGTCCTGGGGAGCCTCAGGGCCCCCCAAAGAGCCCCTCGGAGGTTCCGATCTTCCTCATAGAGTAAGACGGCCCTCCTGACGGCGCTCACTTCCTTCAAGAGGGTAGGGGACCACCGAGCATCCTCCGTGTCCCTGGATTGCCTTAAACTCGGCCCTGGAAACTCTCACGTTATCTTGAGACCCAGGCCCGGATGCGTGCCCAAGAAGTTCCCACTACTCCCTCCGGGGCCAAGTGGTGAACTTGCAGGCGGAGGAGGACAGCAGAAGGGGAAGGCTGTCTCCAAACAGAGGCTGGCGCACTGG
This sequence comes from Triplophysa dalaica, assembly GCF_015846415.1. Lineage (NCBI taxonomy): Eukaryota > Metazoa > Chordata > Actinopteri > Cypriniformes > Nemacheilidae > Triplophysa > Triplophysa dalaica. The sequence continues at coordinate 21,197,136 of NC_079559.1, forward strand.
GTCGTGGACGCCGTTACGACGGCATTCCGATCTCAGAATCTCCCATGCCCATTGGCAGTGAGGGCTCACTCCACACGGAGTTTAGCCACCTCCTGGACACTGGCAGAAGCGCCTCTCTAGCAGACATCTGTAGAGCTGCGGGTTGGGCTATGCCCAAACACCTTCGCAAGGGTTAACAACCTTCGCGTAAACCCGGTGTCAGCCCACGTCCTGCGTGGCGACATGTAGGACTGGCATCCGGGGGGGCGTATGCCTGCGAAAGCACCTTTCCACCCTCTAACAGGTTGGGTCAGTGTGCTATTTACCTTTTCTTCTTACCCGAACACATCGCTAAGAAACTGGTACCTCACCAGCCTCCCTTCTTACCCAGACACTGGTTAGGAATAGGCATTCCATCCATCACCAAACAAGCACCCCCTGGGGGCTGGCTGGGCAGAGCAGCCTTCCCCCTTAGGCCGGGATACCATGTGAGCTATCACAGATAGCTCTAACCGGACCTAGTGCTACCGGATGTCTGTAACACCCCCTCCGTGGCCTGTTCCGTCTGATGTATCCTCATGAGAATGGTTCCCACTCCTGGTAACCCATGAGCTTCCCCAGGTGGGCCTCCACCTCGCGGTTAACTACTCAGTCCGCACGTTCCATGCGTTCTCCTCCAAGGACGAGACCATACCTATATCCACCATATTCCTCCCCACGGGTAGGAGGTGGCCTCTGTAGCGCTTCTCTGATTAAGAGTCGCGCTTACCCGGTGTAAACTGATCTGGACGGCCTCTCGCCTATAGAGAGCTAAGGCCCCGTCCGTGAAAGTTACCGGTCAGGGCTGTACCCATCTTTCTCCAAGAAAGCTCTGGAACCCCCCGACCACCACACTGGAAGGTTACAGTCTCACGAAAGCTTCGAGATGACACGCCCAGGCTTGTTACCGTCGCTTCGCTAGAGATTGTGACGCGATACAGCGTTGTGGCGTTTTCCATAGGCAACCCCATCTGTCGTTCTCGACACAACGTCTTGAAAGGGAACGTCTTGGTTACGTATGTAACCTTAGTTCCCTGATGGAGGGAACGAGACGTTGTGTCCCTTATGCCACGAACACGTATCGTATTCTGCTGCAGTTTGAGAGGTCTCAGGCTCTTCAGAACAAAGGTAAGTGAATGCTGCACGCCGGCCTCCTTTTATACCGGATTTCCGGGGGCGGAGCCCGGCATGCAAATTGCATTCGCCAAATTTCATTGGCCTTTTCTATAGTAGTCAGAGTTGATTGGTTCTCAAGGGCGAACCCCATCTGCCGTTCTCGACACAACGTCTCGTTCCCTCCATCAGGGAACTGAGGTTACATACGTAACCAAGACGTTATTCTAGGTGTCATCAAAAGTCCTAAGTTTTGAGATCTTAGAGAGCGTGATGGGTTGTAACGTGATAAAAGCTCAGATAAGTATGTAGGTGCTAAACCGTTCAGGGCTTTGTAAGTAATTAAAAGAATTTTAAAATCAACACGATACTTAATGGGTAGCCAGTGAAGCGATGATAAAACTGGGGTTATGTGATCGTATTTTCTTGACCTAGTAAGAACTCTGGCAGCAGCATTCTGAACTAACTGTAGTTTGTTTATTGATGATACAGGACAAACACTAAGTAGAGCATTACAATAGTCAAGTCTTGAGGTCACAAATGCATGAATAAGCTTTTCTGCGTCAGCAACACATAAAATATATTGTAATTTGGCAACATTTCTAAGGTGGAAGAAGGCTGTTTTTGTGATGTGATTTTTAACTGACAGGTTGCCGTCTAATATAACGCCTAGACCTTTACCTGTATTTGTTGGAGTAACAGTGCAGCTTTCAATTTGCAGATTGTAATCGGAGATATTTTGTTTACATGTTTTTGGTGCTATATATAAATGATATTTATGATAATACAAATGATACACACAGTGGTGTAGTCTAGCTTTTGTAGTGAGTATACTGTGCTTTTTTCCCCTCCCAGCCTCATATGCACCCATCCCAGAGCGACACCCCATGGCACCACCACACTCACTAATGCATAAAGTATGCATCTACATGTAATTGGAACACGCACGGTTGGGAGGGGCGGGTGACATTCATTTTCGGTTTACATTTTCGCCAGTTTTATTTATTTCGGCCCGAAACCAATAATGCCATTTTCGGCCGAACATTTTCGTGTGTGCTGAGCAGCAGATATCTACCTAACTTACTGTCCCTCCACTCTAACCAAGGATGCCTGTTTTTAAATTCCCTAGCCTGACTTTCAGTCCACAAGGCTGGCCAGGGGTTCTCATTTCTCTCATCATCTGAAATAAGGAGATTTTTATTCTGTTTTCCACACACACACACACACACACACAAACACACAATCTCCCCTCTTCTGCCGTATTAATTGATCCACCACACTAACGGTAGTGAATTTAGCAAGTTCTGGATAAAATTCAATATACCAACAATCCCCTGCTATTACAGTTACGTTTAATGATAACATGTACTGTATGCTAGCTTTACTTACCAGGTAACTTTACGATAGCATCAGCCTCATTTTCTGGAGTTTCTGTAACGATTGTGTCATCTGCTGCAGCTGAAGTGTCACCCGAAGCTGCTGTAGCTTTAGGGGCAGGCTTCCGAAAACACTCAAAGAGTGTACTTTGAGTCTGCTTTCGTTTCATATCTTCTAATTAAGATTCAAAATAACGTTAGTCTTGTGATGTAAAGACACTCAAGATGACTTTGACTTTCCTAGTGGGTATACGGCGTATACCTGCGTATCACGTAGACTACACCACTGGATACACAGCTCTTACATACACGCACCCTTCGAAAGTCTTTAGTTTAATCACTTTCATAAGAGACAGATACAGTCAGTGCGTGGGGGGGGTTTCTGGAACTAAAGCGCGTGCCCACTCATTGCCAACAAAACACAGACATATGACCCAGTTTAAACTCTACAGCTGCAGTTGAAGTCCGGCATCTTTTCCATCTGTGACTTCTCCATTTATCAGTTTTAAACGGTCTCCAATTCTAGCATTATATCCCCCGTTTATATAACATCCATCACTGAAATGCAGTGAGCAAACAAACACACCTCAACTTCTCTCACTATCGCAAGACTAATGAGCTGCAGGCCCACAGCGCATCCAGTCTTGACGTAGCGCTGCCAATCTTGATGGAAGGTGGGTCTGACTATCTCGTCGGTTGATGCGTGGACGAGCTTTCTTACGCTTTTCCGGGAAAATTGTCCAATAAGGGACTAAGGAAAGTTGTAACAAAACAGATTTTCATGTTGGAAAAAACTTTCTGAAACCTATAAGAACGCTGGGGAAGTGTATCGAGCACAGAAATACTACGTCATACATCCAACTCGTTTTTTGACAAGTTGATCCTGTTAAGCATGAGAAGCCAGCATTTTTAACATTGTAAAGAAGTCTGAATGCATGACACATCATTGCACGGCCAGTTTAACCAATGATCTCATTGTCAGACGGGGTCCACTTCCATAGTATCATAGTCATTTAACATGATTAATTATACGATTGTAAATTGTTCTGAACTGTAAATCTAGAATTTTAATGAAAAACTAATTAAAAATGTGTATTATTTGTCTTTTATATTAACACTTTACAACAGCTTCTGGGAGAAATGAAGAAGTTGGATTTTCCTCTCAATGGTCGTCAGGTGAAATATGATGTTAATGGTGATCCAGCAGTCAGTTGTGCAGTCGTGCTGTGGCACACTGAAACAAATCCTCCATGGATTCAGATGGTGGGCACCTATAAGACACATCCAGAAATTACTTTTACTATCAACAACTCTCTCATGCCCTGGCGTAACAATACTGCTGTGAGTTCCCTTTGTTTCTCTCTGTAAGCCTTCAACTATTCACTGAGAAGTGTTTAAACAGAGTTTTCTATTCTATAAAGGTTCCTTTTTCAAACTGCTCTGTTGAGTGTAAAGAGGGATTTTCAAGAGAACGTGTGAGATATCATGACTGCTGCTTTCTGTGTAAAAAATGCCAACAAAACAACTATGTGAATTATTCTCGTAAGTATCTTTGACAGATTCAATGAGACTTTGATGTTTTAAATTGTTTTTATACTTTACTGTACGGAGCAGTGATATTCACTTAGAAAAGAAGTATACTTGAAGTTCATTTTTAAGCATACTTAAGTAAAGTTCAAGTATATTTTTATGTATGTAGTTAGTATACTGATATCAATGGATTAGTAGTATGCTTGGAAGTGTACTATTTGAATAACTCTTGGGACTAAATCGGCCCACTTTTTAGTTTATAAAAGTATACTTTTAACAGTAGTAAACTTTTGAGTACACAACAATGTTTTCATTTAAGTTTCCATTTGTACTACAACCAAACTCAAAGTAAACCTCTTGGTGTACTGATAGTTTACTAGCTCAATACTTTAAGCACATTTTTAGGTAGGCTGAACTAAAGCACATTGTCAACAAAACACAGACATCAGTTTCACTCACCATATGAGGCTCATGTTTGGAATCTTTTATCGCTGGGACGCCTCCATATTTCAGTTTCAAATAGAGAGCGCAGATAAGCTAAAATGTCACCCGCATCCGCTGTTTCAATTTCTCTGATATAGATATCCGCAACCGATCCGGACCCGATCGTCATTTAAATTACTCTGTAAATTTTCTAGCACTGTCTTTGTCTGTAAATACTTAAATCTAATATTTTGATTTAGCACACACATGATGTACCATATTAGAGGTACCAGTCTTATGGCTTTCATATACATACAATGCCTCAGTCGTTGCATATTACATACATTTTTACATTTACATTTAGTACCCAGCACTTGATTCATCCTTGTTAAATGTGCCAGAAAACAATACAACAAGATTTTAAATTAGGTTCATAACACCATCACAATAAACTTAACGATTCAAATGAAACTTTTTATTTTGGTATAAAACTAAATAGGAAAAAAGCAATAAATATCCAATTAAAACTGACTACAGTAGTAAATGAAAAAATAGTGCAAACAGATATAAGAACCAGCTATGAACTATTTTAATCACAACATAAAATAATCTACAATATAATAACATATTAAAATAAGTATTTTCTTAAAAACATAATTGTAAAATATTTTGTAAATGTAGGATATAAATGCTTAAACCAATTACCACTTAAAAGAGACATATCTATGGAAATAATGATGCCTACTTTTCATCTGAAATCTCTGAGGTCAGAACAAAAAATAAAGCCAATTTTAGTCTATTAGGCTAAATGAACGAGTAAATAAAAAAACTAACTGAAATACTGCAATAATAAAGACACCTACCTAACTCGCGTCATTGTTTTCCCTCCTAGTTATGTTTTCAGCCTATGTGACAAATAAGCCTGGACATCCTAAAAGTCTTATTGTGCCATTTTGTGCTTTTTGTGTTCATATTCAGGGCTCTTCCGCATTTCTGTATAGCCTACGCTTTATTAAAAAGGTATAGACTATACTAATTTTGGTCATCTGGTCTGAAGAAAAAGCAACATTAAGCATTTAAGCACGGTACACTGGCCGTGATGGCGTAGTCCGTGGACGCTAATGGGATAGAGTACAAGCACTTAGCAAACCTTACTAGCTTATAACGTTTTTGTTCCACCATCCCACCATGCATGTTGCGGATATTCAGTATGGCATGTGATCTCTGGTAATTAGGGTTCGAGCCCGAAGGGCTAGAAACCTATTGTATTTGTTAAGATTTTTATTCTTCTTATTATTATTATTTTTCTGCCGTAAAACTACTCGTGCAGCCAAAACTGTAAGGCGTAGAAAAACGAGACTTGGTCAGATGGTAGCCCTCGATTTGGGGAGAGGGTATTAAAATATGACACCAGTTGGACCATAGGTGGCGCTATAGCGATACCAAACGCGTTTGCGCTCGTTACTCCTAAAACGTTTGTCGCACACCCAAGTGTCTTATATCAGTTTAATCACTCGCTCAAAACTTAAAAAACGTATATCTCCGATTTCATTTCCGGTATGCAAATTTTTCCGCTAATTTGCATTTTATGAAGAAAAAAAATTCAATGAAATTTTCATCTCCGATTGCTAGAGGGCACAAAAATGTCCAAACAGGAAGTAATATATTGAACTAAAATGGCCATAACTCCTGAACTGTTTGAGATTTTTTCATGGGGCTTGGAACATATGTGTACACCCTCAATCCGGGGTCACAATAAAAAAAATGCGGCGTTTGGCCACTAGGTCACTAGGTCACTAGGCCACTATAATTTGAATGAGCTAGAAAATGGGTATAACTACGCAACAGTTTGCCTGATTGACTTATTATTTGGTATGGTGTGTCTTTGTCTCATTCTACATGAATTTCTAAAAGGACATTGACGTATCTTAAAAAACATGGCCGCCATTGGTCGATGAAGTTTGAGCACTCATTACACCGGGTTAACAAAGGCTGTTCGAAAAGACACTCACCGGACTTATTCGTCTCATGGTCCTAAAGGTCTGTAAGAAACATGAACTTATTCGGCCACCGGGGGGCGTAATAACGCTTTTGGAGTGCATGAACAACAGTGTATCACGTGATATTTGACATATACCCAAACTGTTTATATCATATAATAGGACTCCTTTTTCTGAGCCACTTTGCCTCTGGAACAACTTCTGTCGATCGAACGGTTCGTGAGTTATCGCTGATGATGTCAAAAACCTACTTTCGCGAACTTAGTCGTTGGTTTTTTGGACGATCGGAACCAAAACAATGCAAATGACTTCTGTGGAAAGTGACTGTAAATAATTATCGAAAAAAAATATAAATTTCCTTTCACGGTTGCTTAAGGGCGCCAAAATAAAAAAATGGGCGGAGCCTATCACATTTAAATGGCCATAAATCCAGAACGGTTTAACATATTATCTTGGGGGTCGGGAAATATGTGTAGATTATCACTCCAAGGTCCCATACAAAATAACATGCCGTTTGGACACTAGGTGGCGCTATAATAGTAAAAATGGCTAAATGTACATGTCTTTTGGTGGCCTAGACAACTCTGTGTCACGTGACATTTGACTAATACACAAACTATTGATTTCAAACGATAGATCTCCTTATTCATAACAACTTTGCCTCTTGAACCATTGATGTCTATCAAATGGTTTGTGAGTTATGGGTGATGATGTAAAAAACCTACTTTTGCTAACTTGTTCAAGGATTTTCAAGCAATTTCTAAATTTCCACCACAGTACATTTTTTGGACTGTCTAGGTCAATAATCATCAAACATTTATAATCAATAATAACAAAAAAAATTGTTTTAGTTTTGTGACCATAACAGGGTCCTTTAATATATTAGCGTGAAACGAGTATGTTATAGGTCGCTACTCCTTAATAAATAATCCAACTGACTTGCCATTTAGTAGTATTATACATATTATGACACTTAACAAGCATGCAAAATGTGATGCTCATAGGAAGAAGGATTCCTTCATAAATGTCAAAAAAGTGAAATATCATTCATTTCAAAGGCTTTCTTATAGAGTCACCAGATCACAATGCATGTAGCTTTGCTAAAGGAACAATAAATGTGTGCAGGATAAAGGTGTGTAGTGTGCATGTGTTTATGTTTATGGATATCATTTGCCTATGTATCATTAGAGTGTGAATGCACTGTATAGTTCTGTGTGTCTTGTGTGATCGAGGCTGTGCATGTGTGTGGAATGAAATGTGTTTCACAGGAAGACAGTGTTAAAAAAGATAATGTATTACACATTAAACGTTGCTGCATATTTACACATCTATAAATATAGCACATGTCTGGCTGCTTTTATGATGCTGTCTTGATATATATATATACAACACACCTTTATTAGATAAAACCAGTTTAATTGCATGTAAACCCAAATTCCTACTCAGCCAGTCACATGGCAGCAACTCAATGCATTTAGGCATTTAGACATGGTAAACATGACTTCCTGAAGTTCAAACCAAACATCAAAATTGAGAAGAAATGGGATATATCATGTGAGGTGTGTGTACCAAAGAAACATAATTTAAATGGCACGCCCTTCTAAAATATTTTTGCAGACAATGTCAATGTCCTACTGACCACAGTGTATTCATGAATATGAATCAATGTATCCATTTAAAATGGTCCTAGATCTTTTATTCAATATTAATTCTTCAAAACACAAAAGAGGCTATTTTGAAAAATATGCATTAAATTAACAAAAAAGACCTATATCTCTGCAATCGAATGTCATAGAGACAAAGAAGTTGCTTCATTCTACTCATTGAAAAGTGTATTATAATATGACAGGTGACAAGCTATGCCCATAGCCACTAAACAGATTAGCTCAACAATCATTTACACAGACCTATATCTCTCTAATTGAATATTGTAAGGACACAGGGGTTCGGTTAATTTCACTTGTGGCTTAATATTTTATCAATAGGCAGGTGCCATACCACATCCATAGCAACTAAACTGTGAACTTAGCAACCATTAAGCTAGACCTCTATCTCTGCAATAGAGCATCATAGAGACACTGGAGTTGTTTCGCATGACTTTTGGTTTGATGTGTTATTAATTAGCAGGTGCCATTCCACGCCCATAGCAACCAAACGGTTTAGTTTAGCAACCTTTTAGCAAGATCTATATCTCTGTAACGGTATTAAACGTTTCTGACATTTTACTTGGTGTAATAGAGTGTCGTCTGTCGTGGATCTGTTATGGTGCGATTCCCAAGCCTGGTCGGCGATGGCAGATGTACCTTAGATGCCCTAAATCGCTCGAACCCGCTAAATGCTGCTTGCAGCTTTAATTTAAAATGAATTTGCTTTTCCGAATCGACTCGAAAGACACAAATTATATCATTTAAATTGATATGTAAACAACAAATAGTTGTTACACCAAACTTTGCCAGACATCATTAGGTTAATACCGTGAGTGATTGACATTTTTGCACTTCATTAACAGACATCAACTCAAGCAGTTTGTGACACATTTTGGGAAATGAACACAGTATGCAACAAAAGTTTGTATCTTTGCGCTCAAAAAACATCTTTCAGCTGTTAGATACATAACGGCGTGAGGTATCTTGCTTGGCTGCAGGCTGCACAAGACATTTCGGGTCTTGTAAAGTAGTCATAAAAAAAGTATGGTAAAGTATTGTAAAGTATGGCTCTAAAAAAAAAAGTGAAGTCTATTTGTATCTGGTCAATTTTATCTGGCCTGCTAAAGAAGTTCGCTTGGCTAAAATATCAGTTATCTACTTTGTATTAACAAAATAAAAACGACAAACATTTCCACAATTCCACAACATCCATCATTTTCTGAGTGTCGCAAATTAAAACAAGATCATGTGAGGAAAATAAAAAGAAAGTCTGTAGAGATTGCTGCTTTGTCATATAAACAGAAGCACATACTGGGAGTGTTGCCTACGTGTTAAAATCGGAGCAGTTATCAATGGGATGCTGGTTGAGATCTCAGTATTTGACTGCTTTAAACACAATAAATGTCCTGTAAATGCTGATGATGCATAATATTTATGTGAACATGATGTGTTGAAGTAAAACATAACCTAATTCCTTCAAGCCAGAGCAGGACGGCAGTCAAAGTCTGAGCATAACAGGCCTAGAGTGTGTCTGTACTGGCAGTGCAAGCGTCAGTAAACATTTCTGAAAATGTTGATGATACATAAGAAGCTATATGTGAGAACAACTAAATTCACTTAATCGAGCAGATGAGTGGACTGTGTGGCAAACATATAAAGAGTTTCTGCATTTCTTGATTTGATCTTCGTCAGAACCGACTTACACCACCTGCTGGTGAAGCGGTCAGGCAGCAGGAAGAGATCATGCATTTGTAGAATCGGCGCTCTATTACTTTTCCTCGGATTCCCGGATGTGATACTTTGAATTTTAAACCGAATTTGAACCCCAAAATTTCTGGAAGCGAATTTTTAAATCAAAATAATATGGACTGAAAATTATCTGTCGAATATTAAAGGTTGAATTTAAAACCAAGTTGAATTTTTTTAATGAAATTTAAAAGGTGAATTTTGATTATTTCATTTTTAGACGATGAAACAGAGTGTGAAATGTTTCAATTTGAAATAGTCACAGCTTAAATGTACAACCATATTGAATTGCAGACTCTAAACATGCAAGCACTGGTAATGCAACAGGATTGTTTTTGATTAGTGTTAATTCAACATGCTTTTTTCTTCAAAAACTAATGTCATTAAAAAAACTTCCATACTGGGCCGCTTTAATAAAAAAGTAGCTATATTAATATAATAAGTAGTGACAGAAGTATAAAACAGGAAATTATATTACAGTACTATCATGAAATGTTAACGTAGAACTCACTTAACATGACTCAATGAAAATTCAGTCATATTTGTTACTGTGTAATCTAGAAGATGTAAAATCATTATAAGACATTGTGAAAAACTAGAAGAAAATTTGAAGATTATAAAGTATGTAAAACCCTGAAGAAAATAAACTTTACTTCCAGTGGCAAAACGTGGCACTGGGTTGCTTTAGTCTTTTTAGGAGGCTGCTATGGTGTTGCTAAGTTATTCAGGGTCATTGCAAAGGTGTTGTAAGGTGGTCTCTAGGGTGCTCTGAATGACTGCTAGGGTAAACCTCGATAGCTTCACCACCATCACATGCACGATCACTTATAAAGTCATAGCACACCTCTCCTGTATAAGCCACTGAATTTTACACCTCATTTATGCGTCTACGACAAATAGTGAGGGGCAAGTTATGCTCCTCAGTTTTGTCCAAAAAAATAAGATTAAGAAATAGAGCACCACTAACTTTGAGAAAAGTATTTAAAAGGCTACACAAGCAAAAGAATAGACAAGTTCAAGCCAAGTATACGTAGAAGGGTGGTGATCACAAGAGGTTGGTTTTGGCCTTATAACTTAAACATTCATATTCTTTTTCTTCTTTCTAGGGGACCCTTACAGCTGTGTTTCATGTGAAGAGAGGGAATGGTTTGATGGCAGCAGCATGACATGTAAGCCAAGGCCTGTCATCTATCTTCAGTTCACAGAAATTTCCTCCGTCGCGATTTTATTTTCTAACGCATGCTTGATTACTTTTCTCTTTGCCATGTTATTCATTTTTGCCTTTAATCACAACACTCCAGTGGTGAGGTCTGCTGGTGGTAACATGTGTTTCCTGATGTTAGTGTGTTTGATTATGTCTAGCCTGAGTGTGTTCTTTTTCTTCGGTGAACCCACAGCAGTAAAATGTGCTTTGAGAAATGCAGTATACGCATTTTTTAATCCTATTTGTCTCTCCTGTATGGCTGTCCGAGCCTTTCAAATAGTTTGTGTCTTTAAAATGGCCGCCGATTACCCTAATGTTCACAGAGTGTGGGTAAAGTACAATGGACAGTGGGTCTCTGTGGTTTCATTTTCAGTTTTTCATTTCATTGTTTGTGTTTTATGGATGATTTATGGCCCTCCCAAACCCTTCACGGACTTTGTTTCTTTTAAAGCCTTCGTTTTTTTTACCTGCGCAAGGGGGAACGTTATATTAGTTAGTATGGTAACGTTCGTAAATATATTTCTTGGTTCCGTGTGTATAGGGTTTGCTTACGTGGCAAGAGATCTGCCGAAAAATTACAATGAATCCAAATCAATAACTTTCAGCATTGTTTTTTTTATTGTGATCTGGATTTTATACTTCACTTTTTTTTTTTTCATCAATAGCAAAGACATCCTGTTTGTCAACGCATTGGCCCAGACAGCCAGTACATATGGAATTTTCTTCAGCTATTTCATACCAAAATCTTACATCATGTTATTTCAACAGGAAAAGAACACTGCTGCATACTTCCAAACATCAATTCAGACTTACACACAAACCATTAGTAGAGGTTAATGCACAACTATGATTTTAGCACACTTACATGGTTAAGTAAACAGATGTAAGATTATCATTGTTTTTTCCTTTACAAGCCATTAGTTTAGCACCAGTTTATTGATGAAGTAATCTGAAAGCCCTGCCCATCGGGGGAAAACAATCCAACCCTCTCCATTGACGTTGTATTGGGGGAAGCGGTCTCCTTGTCATTACTGATTGATAACCAAAACAACGCCTGAAAACTGCTGAGTGACAAGGTGTGCAGAAAACAAGCTTAAAAAACAGAACTTCCTCCCCCAAAAAACAGGCATTTAAGAACACAAAAGTAGAGCACAACATGTCATATTGTCACGGCAGAACCCAAATAGCACACCACCCGTACCAACCACCGCTCTGAGGAACTACACCAAGGGAACAGTACGAGGCAGAACACAAGATAGAATAATTTAATGTTTTATTTAGCCTTAAAACCTGCTTAAAATAGTATCAGCGTAGAGAACTGCAGCTCTTCCCACTGTTCAGGGCGACCAAGGGTTTTAGGAGATTCTGACGCCCACGAGTCCCGGGTAAGTAACTCAGGACAGTGTAGGCCGTTGGCTCAGTGCCTCCCCCGGGCAGCGATGGGGCTCAGGATACTCGACCAGCAGAGAATCTTCGGTGCTAAACCCAGAACAGTGGAAACATGGGCTTACTGCTTCCTTAGGATAGTGATGGGGTTCGGGATAATCGACCAGCAGAGAATCTTCAGACTAAACTCCGAACAGTGGAAACAGCCGGCTGACTAGAGACTGATGGGCACCTGCACACAACTATAAGCACCATGCATTTTCGAAAACGCATTCTTCTGGAAGGCGGGACGTACCCATGAAAGGTTTGGAGCAATAGGGTATGTCAAACTTTTCCCACGGGTGAATAATTAATCACTCCACAATTTCACACGTGAACACTTCAATTCGTAAGCACTGCAACACTACAAAGTACCTCACAGTGGATTTAAGCCTTCACTCCATTCCGCCTGGGCCACTCCGCCAGCCGCTCGTATGGTGTCCAAAGAGGGGGGGGGTCTGAGGGGTGTGGCGTGCTTCCAATTGTGCAGCGTTTATCCGAGGAAACAAACATATCCTCAAATCACCAACTTCAACCACACAAAGAAAAGGAATAGCTTATACCGCCAGGGTTCTTCCGGTTTATCCTAATAACTCCATGAACACAGACGAAGCATTTCTGTAGTAGGTTGAAATCTGGTACTTAGCTCTCTTCCAGATGGCAGTTTTTCTGTTCCCACTGTCAATCTCCCAGCCAGCCAGCTCGTATAGTCGTGCCCAGTCGTGGCCACTCACTCCATTCGCTCGTGTCTGTGCACGTCTTGTTCCTCTCCCCCAAACGCTCAGTTTTAGATCCTCTTAGCCCTGCTTTTATATCCATTCTAACAGGCCGTCCTAATCGCCGACCTGGGGGACTCTTATTCGATGCAGCTGCCGCAATTTCCCTTATTGACTTTTCCAAGCGGCCATGACAGTGTCGTTCGCCCGGAAGTATGCCCCCAGGGAAACACACGCTGTCATTTTTAGTTCCACCTTCGGCACCCGGTGACAATATTACTGTGAGAACTAATAGCACGCTCGCTGGAGGGAAATGTAGTCGGCTGCAGCTTAGTTTACAGAAATATAATATATATAACTAACATTTGGATATTTGACTTACCAGTGGCAAAATGTTTACTGCACATGTAGGCATACCGAGTGTCATGTTCCCACAATTGACTCATTCTTCCTTCTGATGCTGACCGGCTTCATGCCTCTATCCACTTTTGTCTTCTTAAAGGCTGGCTTTTAAGGTTCGGTCGTTTACAAACATAATTCTTGGTTTTTAGCTTGTTTACTGTATTTATTTGTTTACTGCTTATTTGTTTGGTCTGTCTAAAACGTATTAGGCCAAAACAAGAGATTCTTGGATAATTTCCTCTGCAGTGCTAACAAACTCCATTTAACTAGTAATGAAAATTAATACTTCACTATTATTTTGCCTCAAAATTAAAGCCTCAATCCATAACTGTCTGGTAAATAATAAACAAACCCATGTTCTGAACATACCCCGATTTACAAAGGTAGGCTTACAATGATGATTTATAATTGAAGTGCTAGGCTTTCAGATTTTGAGAGAAATGTTGGGTTGAACGATAATGAAAGAACACTGATCACAAATAGCTACTTTTTTGTCAAAGCTGGTGGCAGTGCTCTGAAATGTGTAATGCAAAACTTAATAGACATGTCCAATAAAGAAAATAATAATACAAATATATTTTGAGATGTGTTTATGTTAATGTGTCTAGTCTTTGTAATGTGACATGGCAGGAAGCACACATTTTGACATTCCTGACAATTTTTTTCCCAGCACTTACCAGCAGGTGTTCCTTGCGTGCATTTGAAGACTCCAGACATAAACCACTCCAACACATCTGGCTGGAAAGTTTCAAAGCTTTATCTATGTAGACTCAGTGGTCATAACATAACCTGTGAATAATGGAAATGTTTGGTAATACACTAAAAACAAAACTTCGTTTTTCAAGTGTATTTGAACCTGCCATTGCTGACAAACATTGGCAAACAGGAGAATAAGCAATGAGATGGTTGACCGTCAATATTTGAAAGTTGATGGATATAGAGCCATCCGTCCCATTCATTACAAAAACAATTTGCGACACAACTGTGTCCTCTGCAGCTTGGTATATGCAAAAATTGAAGATATTAGAGGAAATGTATTTTGAAGTATTAACACGTTAAACACAGATTTCATCAGCCTCCGAAAGTTCTTCAAAAACAAATGGCCTTCTCAGCTGCCAAAGTTCAACTCTTACGTCATCAGATCAAGGTGTTTAACTTAACCACCATTTCCGTTTCAAAAACGTTTAGGCATGGGGCTGAACGCAGCCCTGGATTACAAATCTGGCTCGATTTTGGTAGTGATCGGATCGTTAAAAGTTGGGTGTTGCCAACAAAGTGCTCCACTACATTCATTGCTCATTTCAGACGTTTCACTAAGTTTCACTCGGACATACGTCATGATACGGAAGAAAAAACTATCTCTATTTACGTTTCATGCCGAATTTAACCATTTTCCTTCCCTCTGGGACACATCTGTGCTCTTGTGACTTAAAGGGATAAATATACTTACCATTCATTTTAGCTGGACACAAATGAAGATTGTTTGAAAATGTTTTACACAATGTGCACGTATAGGTCTCAGACATACAAAGGTTTCAGCCAACAGATTTCATTTGGTGTCTGCAATAAGTTCATCATACCAGTTTCTATCTCATCTGCCTGTGTATCTGTTTTGGCTCCAGTTGAATAAAGTCTGAAACTACGACCTCATATCAAAAAGGACGTCTGTTTGTTGTCCTTATAATAATATCAGCGTGTATACTATCATATATTTGTCCAGTAACCATATGTTAAGAGTACCTGCTTACTGTCGATGAGAATACAAACTATTATTCTTACAGTTACTGTCACTCACATAAAATTTGATAAGGGTTAGTTCACAGTCCACTTCTTAAGGCTGTGTAATGTATTGAAGACAGGAGAACACATGTGGTTGAACTCAGATCTGTATTTACTTGTGTGTCAATATCAACAACATTGGAGTCACAGCGCCGCCTTGTGTATACTCCTACATAGGACATACATACATGACAGGCTGGATTGGCCTGGCATAAACATCAACACTAATATCTTTGATATGATCAAATATTAAACCACATCTGTATTCACAATATGTCCAATATAGGCCGCAAACTTTGTAGATTCATAAACCCACAATGCAAAGAATTCCACACAGCAGTCAACAGGTCTCTTTCTTTAGTACACGACTAGAAACCCAGCACACACAAAAGCTTCATCCCAATTCAAAGTTTGAATTAAACTTAACGTCCACAAAGCAAACTAAAATAAGACTAGTCTACTGAGTATTTGGAGCTACGGTATCAAGGCCCACTCATTATACACAAAGACTTCGGCTGTTTCTCAAACTCAAGGGCGCATCCTGGGGAGGCGAGGGTGTGTCCTGCCTAGATCAGTCCTTCTAAGACTTGAAGGCTAGAGTCCTCCTCAACATTAAACGCTAGAATGAGACAGTCTAGTAGAGCGCATGGCAAAGTCACTACGGTTTCCCTGGGACCTCCGCAGTCGGTTTGAAGGGTGGAATTTAAGATGACAGATGTCATACACCTGCTATTCCGCTTCATTGTGAAAAGGGAGCAAGCTACCTGGAATTTATTTCCCAGTCATGCAACTTCCTTTTGTGCTCGTATCTTTGCCAGCGACATCGTTAGGTAGCGCTAGGTCAAAAGATAGAGCGTGTTTTTACGTAACCTCATTTATATATTTACAATAAATAGTAATGAAATCTTGTTACTCAGAGGTCACAAGTGTTTGTAGCACATTATAAAACTGTTAGTTCTGGTTCATGAGTATCTCTGCACCACTGTATGTTTCTGAGTCTGTGTCGCTTGGCAACTGCTTCGTCAATTCTGTCATAGATATAAATAACTAGATGCCGCATTAGCATCTGTTTCTTTGGACCTTTATCACACAAGAGCCCCGTGAGAGGCATGACAGAGGAAAGGTTTCAAAGCCTTCAGGGATTCTCAACAAGGCCCACAGTGGGTCCGTAGGATGACTAATAATTTAAAATGAGACCAAATGAGCATTGAAATACATTAAAATCCAAGATATTTCTTATTATTTGTCTATTTTTATATTAAATAAACACTTCCAGTTAATATCAAGCTCTGAAATATTTATTTGCGTAGACATTTTGAGTTTTTGTGAGGGGGGATATTGTTGAATACAGTGGGCAACTTGCAGTCAAGAAGGTTGAGAAGCGCTGCTCTAGAGGCCACTCGGTCATCGAACGTCCTTCTGGAATAATGAAATCCCACTTCAGGAGCATGAACTTGAAGTTCACACACAGGTAATGAAATATTACATTGTAGAAAAAGTTAGTCATTGTAATGTTTATAATGAATAAAAACTGTCTTTCCAGCTACTTACGTACCTTTACCATTGCTGCCCAGTTTTTTCGGAAAACAACCAGATATTTGACTATATCTCACCTGCATGTGCATATGCATAAGAGTAGGTGACGTTTCTTGAAGAGAAAGATTGAGCAGTTTCACAGGACGACCAACAGCCTCTCCAAGAACAGCCAGAGAGGAGCAGCATGGTGTGACAGAGCAGAAGTCTCAACACTTCAGGAAGCACCAGTGGATCATGACTACATTTTTCCATTAAATATAATGAACACACATTTACAAAACTCGCCTATTCCACACAGTGGTGATGATTTGCAATGATGTGTCACTTAAAATGGTTCCATTTTCAAAAGCATACCAGGTGTTTGCAGATCCATTGTTGACAGTCTGATCCAGAGACCTCCTGAATACTTGTATTTGTAGGATTCTTCATGTAAGACTTTCCTGTAGCTCAGTGGTTAGAGCATAGCGCTAGCCACACCAACGTCATGGGTTTAATCC
The DNA here is from genome assembly GCF_015846415.1 of Triplophysa dalaica. NCBI lineage: Eukaryota > Metazoa > Chordata > Actinopteri > Cypriniformes > Nemacheilidae > Triplophysa > Triplophysa dalaica. Next base: position 21,214,547 of record NC_079559.1, read on the forward strand.
CAGGGATTGCACATACTTAGAAACAAATGTGTAGTATAATCCAATGTAAATTGCTTTTTTATAAATGTAAATGTGTGTTTCTTTTTGTTTATCATGTTTATTTCATTTTGAAAATAAAATGCATTATAAGCGCACAAAGTTTTACCAGTACAGCCTGAAAAAACACAGGTTTCCATTAGAGTGCAATTAATCAAGTTCAATAAATAAGAACCGTCTTTCTGGAACTCAGTAGTAATGCTTTGTCAGTAACAATGAAGGCATAAAAACAACAAGCCACCGATCTACAATGGCTGGAACGGAAGTGAACATATTAAACTTCGTCAACAGATGTAATGGAATATGCTAAATCTACCAAAACATTACCAGACGACACAACAAGAAAACTTTAAATGTTTAATCTGAATAATCTGAATTTCTCTTTCAAGAAGAGAGAAAATCTTTCATATCTGTCCCGTCTCTCTCCTGCCTGCCCTTGGTAAATCATGTCTTCTTTCAGAAGAGCCAGAAAAGAATCCTCAGTGCATCTTCCTCTTTTCTTCCTCTTAGTCTTAGCTCCACTTTCTTCTTCTTCTTTCAACACAGCTGAGCTCGGTCCTGGCTCCTCTTAAAGTGATACTTCACCCCAAAAAAGAAAATTCTGTCATCATTTACTCACGTTCCAGTTGTTCCAGATCTGTATTAATGTCTTTGTTCTGTTGAACACAAAAGAAGAATGTAGGACAGCTAACAGCTCTTGGGCACTTTTGACTTCCATTGTATTTTTTACTATACTCCTAATGGATGCGGTATACGGAGGATACTCAGTTTAGGATTAAACGGGATGTCCTTCGTAGGACATACTGGCAGAAAAGAAAACAGAAGGAACCATGTTGCTATGGCAACACTTTGCGCTCTCACACCTATCAAATTCATTAAAATGATTTCTACATGATTTTAAGAGGTGAAAAGTTTTCTATAATTTTCTATAAACATTGCCAAAAGAGTTAAACAAATTTACAATTTCTCGCCTCTCATTTTTAAACTTAAGTAATCACTTCACTTTTAATCCTTTTGGCTACATATGTCTGCTGAGGTATAAAAACACGTAAAACATGAAATATGTTAAATACGACATATTTGATTGAATGTGCAGTCCCAGTGAAATTAAAAAACTAAGATTCTTATTTTTTCATGAAATATTGCAGCATTTATGGTATTAAGCATATCAATGTTGGCCATCTTCTTTTTTTTGGCGTTGTGCCTTTTTAATTGTATAGCTCAGTTGTAGAGAGGACAGGAAGCGAAGTGGGTGGGTTCGTGAAAGGACCACGAGACGAGGATCGACCGATGCACAACTGCTCAACGTGCTGGAGTACTTACCGCTAGGCTATCGGCTCCGACACTCATCTTCTTTTAAAAATTCATGTACCCTTATAATCTTCAGTTAAAATCTGAAAATGCACTTCCGCCCTGAAATGACTATCCATCTGAAATGACTTAAACTAGACGGCTTGGCCAGAGAATCCATTAACTTTCTACTGTCAGTCTCCTACCAGTTTCATTTCAAAATCAATGCAACAGCTGTTTTTAAACATCCAATCAATTGCAGTGAAATTACACAAGCCACGGCCACTCATTTTCTCCTTTGAATACACCCTTTCCACGATGACGTAACTTAACTTCTGCCCTTTCGCAAAGCAGTGTATTACAACATCCGTCTTGCAACAAACAAGGAGAAGAAGAAGAACTTCCGTACAGCAGCTACAAGATCAGCAGATTCTGTGGCCATCATTAAGAATCGGCTGAAAACACATCTCTTCCATCAACACCTGACCGATCATTTCTGATTTCTATATCTTTTCTACAATATCTAAAATAACAGCATCACCTCACAGCCGGCAAGTGTTTCTGAATCTCACGTCTGGCTCTGATGTATCCGTAGCAGTAAAACATGAGATATCATTCATTTTAGGTATATCCAACAGAAAAGCTTTGATATAATAAATCTCTCATTTGTTCCTGGGCAAATCGTTTTAATTAATGGCAAAGTTAAGTTTCAATTTCTATTTAATGTTGTAGGCCGGAGCGCTTTCTTCTGGAGTTATGTTACTTTTGACTAAAATATTTGCTTAATATATTCCCTGCTGTACAAACATCTTAAACTGTATTTTCCATTTTCATTTTATTCTTAACAACACCAGAGCATCCATGTTGACAGAATTTAATATTTTTTACATAACAAGGACAGGAAGAACGGTTGAGTTTTGTCATATTATTTAACATAAGATTATATTGCTGCATTTGACAGACGATTTTATGCAAAGGGACTAACATTGCATTATACTGCACATTTATTTAAGTATTTAAGTATGTGCAATCCCTGGGATCGATCCCTTGACTTTGGCATTGCCAGCGCCTTGTTCTAACCACTGAGGAACATGAAAGCTAAAATTTGAAAATATAGTTTCATTTTACTTCGTTTAACCCCAAAGCTACGTTAAAATAAATAGACTATTAAGTGAAAAGGCTTTGCGTGTATTTGACTGAGTGACGCATCAAGTACTTTACTGTTCCATCTCTAATATAAGCGGACTGTGTCCTCCGCGTCCTCACGAGTCTCAAAAAAACTAATTTCAATCAATTTAAAATAGAAAATGAGTTCACTTCTTTAATGCTTAGACAGATATAAGAAATAATAAAGCAATAAAAACTGAATTATTTTAAAGCCTTGTATCAATCCTTTGAATCATTTGTGTCATGTTTTTTTTAATGTGAAGTCGCAAATTCTTTTCTCTTTTCTTTCTGTAGCCTATAATGTTTTTCATTATTATATTTTTTCTAAAAGTGTGTTGTGTGATGTCATTATAACTGCGTTTAATTGTGAGTTCTGCTAAAAGATCCTGTCTCGAACGCGGCATAAACCAATTATTTTTCCTTTCATTTGCATTAGTCACGCCTTCTGCATAGCACGATTCATTGATTCGCATACTGGCTAGAGCTCTCTTATCAGCGACTGCCGTAAGCCAATCAGCTCGCGCGACGAACATTACGTAATAAATATTCATGAGAAAGGCCACGAGCCGCCTATCAGAGTGCTGCCTACAGCGCTGACGCCATGTCGAGGAAGTGTTCAGTTGTATTCGGATGACAGGTGAGGAAGAGACGGTTCAACCGGTTAGTTTCCCGTCCACCGCAACACCGACAGCTATGGACGTTCTGTATCGGCACCGTGTGTTCAGAGTCAGCGGGGACAACAACCGCTCTAAATAACCACAGAGAGAGAGAGAGAGAGAGAGAGAGAGAAGAGAGAGAGAGAGAGTAAACTGCCCAAAGGATCAGTGTCACGTCTGTTTGAGGTAAATTTACGTTAACGATAATCCCATCAGCAAGAATTTAACCTGCGTTTAACCTGTTTACGTGCTCTTTATTGTCATGTTTTACTATCTCAAATTACGCTGTCAGTTGTGACAAATACGTGCAAGGTGTCGTTCCTTTGCCTGTATTTTATATGACGTTCACCTAATGAACTGCCAAACCTTAACCTCACCAGGTTTATTGTCGACCGTCATAAAGGCGACTTCAATCCTCAAATGTTTTCTTGGCAGTTCACTTAGTTTTGAAGACATTAACTGTTTACAAAGTACTTCACTCGGTGTAAAACCCCTCCAGTAAATTCTAGAAATTCTTTGATGTCCAGATAGGCAGAGATAATGAGTTTTCAAGAATGTTTGACATCATTTATTCCATAATGTTAAAGATGTGGTCAAACAGGCCAGTTTTACAAATATTTGAAGACCCTCTTTTGCGCTTTAATACACGTCCATAGAGGATCACATAGATGATGTTCTTTAGATGTTTCAGGTTTGATTGTAGGCAGTCCGGTCAGTGATCTTCATGCAGACAGCGAGTCGTGTTTTCTATATTCTGTCATCATGTGTCTGAGGAAAATCACGAGTTTAGATCAGCTTAGAATCGCGATGTTACGGTTTGTACCGTCAGGCGGTTCTATCAGTGTCCTCAGATAGTTTGTGTGTATTCTGTGTTTAGATGCTTGACCAATGGGTTTTTTAAACTGTATGATATAGTCTGTGTCAGTCATTTCTTATGAAATGTTCCACACTTTTATATTTATTTTGGTCATATAGTAACTGAACATGCAACATAATGAGGTCACACTTGACAGGGTTTTCCATTTGTTACTTCTAGATGGAGAATTGTGAAGCGTCTGACTGGACAGTGAATTCAGAGACACGTCCGTACTGCTGCTCAGCCTGTGATGGCAGTGAGAAAGTGTTGCGGTGCAGAACTAAAGCCAGGAGTCTGTCTTCATCCTCGGACCACAGCTCCGCCAAGTTCAGGTACAACAAAACTGGCAGTGAAAGGGAAAAGGAATAAACTGAAATATGACTTTATTAATCCCAAATGGAAACTACTGTGCCATGCAAACAAAAACTCAAAATACATATGAACAACATACAGACAGTAGAGACAAAAGGAAGAAAATATGTATTTAAATATGTATACAGCTCTGTTTGAGTGCATGTTGTAATTTAAGTAGAGTAAAAGTCTTCAAATATGTGACCCTGGATCCCAAAACCAGTCTTACGTTGGACGGGATCGTTTTAAGTAAAAGACAAAAATACATTGTATAGGTCAAAATTATCGATTTTTCTTTAATGCCAAAAATCATTGTTCATGTTCCATGAAGACATTTTGTAAATTTCCTATCCTAATTATATAAAAACCTTTTTTTTGTAAATGGATTGCCTGCCACAGTGCCCCTGATAAACAACTAGAGTTTTAAACGGTTGTATCTCAGCCATACATTAACCTATTCTACACCTCATACATCAATAGAAATCTTTTTTATTCAGCTTTCAGATTATGTAAAAATCTCAATTTCAAAGATCGACCCATAAGACTGGTTTTGTTGTCCAGGGTCACATATTATGTGATGTTCTAAAGAAATAAGAATATTCTATTTTGTTTGAAATAACACATCTGCCAGTACCTTCCAAATGACATCCAGACGAACACATTTTTTTATATTTCTTTATAAGTAGTATTATTATTATTATTAGTATTATTTTGTTAAACCGTGTAACATGCTATGGTTTGACATTTTTAGACGGTAACAGTATTTTTTAAGGTCTTGTTTTGTTTTAAAACGAACGCCTTTAAACATGCCAGACCTTTTGTTTTTTAATGCCTATGAAGGACATTTGTTGATCCAAGTATTAAAATAAACATGTTTGGAATCACCAAACAAATGCATTTACCAAAATGTATGACTCCGTTTCACGCCTGTTGTCAAGTCATTTGTCTTCACTTTAAGTAAAAAATGAGTGGGAAATATAATTTGAGATGGACATGTCAAATGTGTGTGAATGAAAGAGTTGAGTCTTGATAAAACAACAGATATGACCTGTTCATAAGCTATTACCGCACACTTAACGTGTCTTTATCTGATGAACTAAACCTTTGAACGTTCCTTTTTTTATGTGTGTTCAGTTTTTTAGTAAGATTTGATTTGAATTTATTTCTAGGGTGCGTTTCACAACGTTTTGCATCGCAAAACAGCCTTACTGAAAAATACCTTTTCACAGTTGAATCACCTGAAACAACAGTGTAGATTACTGAAAAGAAATGATATCGGTTGAGTTATAAAACACATGGTGTATTTAAGGAAGTTATTTGTGCAGGGATCGTGTTACCATGCTTTTGCATCATTACGTTAGTTCTGTTATTGGCATGTCAGTCTTTCCATTTTTGCGAAACTTCTGCTTTTACCGAATGTTGTTATAAACAAGTGATTTTAGATGGAGGAGTACTTCCTACTGAGCACACTTTACAAGAGGTTCATGGCATAAACTTTCGACACGTTGTTGAATGAACACCGCTCTGTTACTGTGGGGACATTTCCACTCCCCTAAATGTGACACTCCACCAATCGAAACGAAAAATGAAGATGGGAGTCTAGGGGAAGAATTGCTCTGTCTAGAGTTAGTCTCAGCGCTCAGTCTGTCGTGTCAGAATGAGACGGTCAGAGGCGACATTATCTAAACATCTCACGGTCGCGCTGGTTATCATGTCAGAGGTTAACGGTGTGAATCCTGTTTGAAATGCTGTCAGTGAAGTCACGCATGTAACAGCATTACTCTCTGCTCTTTTTTCAAGGAGAACACAGTCTCTTCATGGACCCAGTCCCGTCACCACATTTGGACCCAAAGCCTACATGCTGAGTAACCCTAAAGGGATCATGTAAGTGTCTACTTGATAAAGCTCAAAGCAAAGCGATTCATGCCACTGAATGCATGTTGTACAGGTAGGTTTATTGTTTTGTTTGTATTGTAATTGAGTTAAGCACAAAGTAAAGAGCAGTGCGCATGTTTCTTCTGTCACATTAGTGTTCAACACATGCGCTGTCTGACAGATGTTTACATAACTGTCAAAACATTTTGCATCTTGACTTTGCTGTAAAGCTGGTAATTTTTGCACCACACACCCTCTGTTAACCAACCGTAAACACTCCCACAGGAATGACGCTGGTGATGTTTGTGTGTAGAGAAGAGTAATCCCGCTGCGATAATTATTACAACTTTTTTTACCTGACTCTTAAGGCCATTGCATATCGAGTCCGAAATTTGTAATGTGTAATAAACACATGATGGAAGTGTGCGTTTCTTTGCATTTAGGTATATTCAAGATCCAGCCAGTCAGAGATTGACATGGAGTGAGCCACCCAAAAGTGTCCTTGTTATCAAGAAAATCCGAGACGCCAGTCTGCTGCAGCCTTTCAAAGAGCTCTGCATCTTCCTGACACAGGTGACTAGCGCACCATCACGAAACCATAAACGTACTTCACTTCAGTGTTCTCTGAGCTTATGTATTTTTGTTTTGATATTCTCAGAAAAGTATGATTGTTTACGTGGAGTGGAAAGTCCTGGAGGATCCAGCCATTGCCAATGACGAAAGCTTCACTTCCATCACTAAAAACTTTTGCACTTTTAGAGAAGGTGAGACATTATTTAAACTTCTTACACCGCTTTCTGGAATACTTCATACTGGTTGCTCAATTACGGCCCAATACCAATCGGTTAAACTGACAACGCATCGCTCATTCGGCTACCCAGAGTCATCCTGAGTACTACTTCTCATTCCAACATAAACAAAATAGCAAACAGTCTTCAGACTACTTTTGAGACCTCCGTTACCTTACATTATTAAAAGTGTATACTGCCTGACCAGGGCTAGTCAACTGGCGGCCCGCCAAGACACACTCAGTATTTCATATTCCATTTCACTCGGAAATGCGTCAAAATACAAAAATAAAAACTTTTGTACACATCACATAAATCTGTTCACCTCTGACTGTGAAAGAATTGAAACTTCTTTCCATCTGTCTGAAATGTGTTTGTGTGTGTTACAGATTATGATGATATATCCAGTCATGTAGACTTTATCATATGCTTGGGAGGAGATGGCACGTTACTATATGCTTCTTCTCTTTTCCAGGTTTGAAAACCACTCTATAGGCAAATGTCATGTTTGAAAACGTGATGATGATGTCATTGTTTTGATCAATCTATGAAGGAAAATATAACACGGATAAATCTGTTTCTTTTTAAATTAACTCATTTTTAAAGTTCTGCGCATTGTGTTGAGATGAGAATGCTGACCGTTGTGTGTGTGTGTGTGATGTAGGAGAGTGTTCCTCCTGTCATGGCCTTTCATCTGGGCTCTCTGGGGTTTCTCACACCCTTTGACTTCAACACATATCAGTCTCAGGTCACACAGGTTATTGACGGTAAGTGGTGAGGATGAGGGTGTGTTCAGTTTGTGAAGGGGGGGTTGTGTTCTTCAACATTCTTCTACATAAAACATTTCTTGTGTGCATTCTGAGACAAAACAATGATACTGGATTTTTACTTACATTTAGTCATTTAGCAGATGCTTTTATCCAAAGCAACTTACAGAGAGTTCAAGGAGCAATAAGCAATATGTCATACAGGAGCAATAAAACAAAAGGTGCTAAAACAAAGTTACTAGTTTATGCTGTTTATAGTCTTGTATTTTTCGTCTGGTAATAGTCTTATGAGAAACCAGCCCTTCATGTTTTTGCTGTATGATTGATTAGATCTAGTGATATTGTTTGAAGGGTTGTTCAGTGTGTGTCTGTTCATCTCTGTAGGTAATGCTGCGATCGTGCTGCGCACCCGTCTGAAGGTGAAGGTGGTGAAAGAGTGCAGAGAGAAGAATGGAGCGATGGATGAAAAGAGTCTGATGATCACTAAAGGAGACACCGAGCCCGCTCGCAGAACTAAGCAATATCAGGTTAGTAGCAGCAACAGACACCTGCGCACGTGTGTGTGCGTGTGCGTGCGCGCGGTTTATGTGTTGTCTTGTTTTTATATCCCAGTGGGGACCTAAACCCGAATGCATACCAACTCATGGAGACTCGCGTCACGGTGAAGACCAAAATTGAGGTCACCATGGGCAAAAAACTTATAAATCGTACCGAACGATATTTGTAAAAATGCTAAAAGTTCTTTATGATCTTTATTGTTATGGGATAAAATAAACAGTATTTAAAGTATAAAAACATTATGCCTATGGACTGTCCCCACGGAGATAATAAATCAAATTATTTTTTGCCGCTTGTCCAATTTACTTAACAGACTCAAGTTAAATCAACACAACTTTTGGGAAATTGGGTTAGTCATATAACTGAATCCATTCATGTTGGCACCACATAAAGGAGTTGTGTTGTGTTAACATAAAATTGTTACAATTTGGCAGAGGACTTCTTTCCCAGGATGCTTTGCGTATGACTGCTTTCATGATGCAAGTTATTTCTTTAATTTGAGTTTTTTTATACATTTTTTACTACACTTGTTAGTGTTTAATGTTCATTTATCTTGAAGGTTTTGAAGATTTTCGTGGCTACCATTATTCAGAAAAGCAATGCCTCTGGTAAGGTCGTGGGCGCTTACATTTGAACTTTGAACTCTGTGGAGTTCTCTTAACTCAATCTCTTCTTATTAAAGACAAATTAAAGTTTTGTTTGATTATTAATAAAAATGTATCAAATAAAAAAATGTTCTTGGATGTCTTTATTGAATAAACTAATTGAGAACATTTTTATTTTATATTGGTTTCATGTAAAATATAAATTTTAGCATAATAGAACTTCATAAAGTGAATGATTTAACGTTGACTTAATCTGATTCAACAAAACAACATTGCACTATCTTCATGTAAGTATCTTAAGTGTACTGAAATAGTTTATGTTACTTCAATTCAAGGATATCCAGTTATTGGAACCTGTTGACATCAAAACGTTCATAAAGTTGTGTGCGCGCGCGTGTGTCTACCGCACGGCCGTACAGGGAACATGTGTTCATAAATGAGTTAAAGTGAATTCATGAGTAATAGTGTAAATGGTGTACAATAACAGGCTATAAGGAAGTGTTTGAGCTTGTCTAAGGTGTGTGTGTGTGATCCTGATTAAAGCAATAATCCAGTCGTGTTGCAATGTGTGAATGGATCAGATTTAAGTACATAAGCACCGGAAAGAAAACAAACACTGAAAAAAAACAGAATGTGCGGTCAGTCTTATGTGTGTTTATTCTCATTTAACAATGACACAGCTCGTCCAATCAGAATACAGAGTCTGACCTCTATCTGTGTGTTTGTTGTTCTGTGTCAGGTGCTGAATGAAGTGGTGGTGGACAGAGGTCCGTCCTCATACCTGTCTAATGTTGACCTGTTTCTGGATGGTCATCTCATCACTACTGTTCAAGGGGACGGTTAGTTTGTCCTTAACATCATGGTTTTCTTTTCTTGAGCAAAGCATTAAAGGTGTGAAGGCACCCACGTATGTGCTGAAAGAAGGATTATGAGAAGGACTGGTTTACTTTATTTCCTCATGTTTTTAATTCCTTGTTAGTGAGTAGTGAATGAATGACTAAAGAGAAGAAGGAACAAATGCATAAATAAATACATTTAAATTCATTCTGAAAAGTCTGTGTGTTTCTTAAATACAGACATTTATTAAATTATGCTCAAATATTTAGAGCATAACATATAAATAAAACACACAGACATTACTAAATGGTGTCTAACACATCTAAGCTTTTTAGAAAAGAATCACTAATAATAAGCTATTATCTTTTATAAATAAAAATAAAATTCTCACCTCTGACATTTAACATTTTGTCATGTTGGATTTTCATTGGAAGTGTAAAATAAAATAAAAAAGCAACATAAAACATACTAGAAAAACGATTTTCCTCTCTTAACAGGATTCATTGTGTACAAACGTTTCTCCAAACCTTTACAATTTGTAATGTGTTTAATGTCTTTAGATGTTAAGTGCAATGTTTAATAAAGAGTTGATGATTTCCGGTATGGAACGTGTAGTGTCAAACAACTTGGTTTTTAAACTGCCGTGAATTTTCGATTACAAGTAGATGCAATTTCACGCATCCACGGTAAAAATCGTGTTTTTGGGCCGTATGGGGTAGTGACAGGATTTATTGCACAATGGAAGGTGTCTGATCTGTGAGGCCAAAATATTTCTGATGGGAAAATCAGGTTATTTAATGTGTGTGTCTGCGAGTCTTATCTTTTGAGAATGAACAAGCATACGTGTGTCACACCCTTAATTCACCCACAATGAAACTTGCATCCATTGAAAGAAAACATAACAGGATATTAAAGGGCCACAAATCCAGGGGGTTTCTGCAATGTAAAAATAGTCAGTGGTGTTGTCAGCCAGAATGTCTCTGTGTCGTTTCAGCGCAAAATACACCACATATCTTTCATTACAAGATGTTAAATAGGCCATATGTGTCTGCAATGGAAAACGTGCCGTTTGTGTGTGTGTCTCTTTAAATGCAAATGAACCCCTGCTCCCCTCCCCTTATGCAAAATATGAGCGCTTACACGTGCGCTTTGGATGACATCAAGACAAGCAAAATAGCGGAAAGCGCAATTACTTCTGTAATGCCCTGTCCAACCAAAACCATACACAACTGCAATAAAAATCTGCTTGTTGCCTTGTTCATTAATACGAATTAAATGGAAAAGACAAGAAAAATATTTGCTGTATAAAATGTGAGTACTTAGGTAAATATGAGTATATGTCAGGCAGGTATGTAAAGATCAGCAACCAGGTTGTCTTACAAATGTGAACTCTGTTTCTGTCCGCTCTAAGTATTGTCGCACTTAGGACATATTAGAAAATACTGAACTCTCAGAGAAAGACACTGATAAAACATTCTTTTGTTGTAATGAAGAAGCTTTACAGAAATGATCCCGGTCACAAGTCTTCTGAACCAATGGGCTAATGCGTTTTACCACTAACGTTACTAAACAACACATGTCTTTGGACCAAGGTAAAGTCTCAGGTTTAGCCGCAAACATGTAAACAACAGCCTCTAACCTGCTAAACACATTATTTAAGAAAGGCATTTTAAAAATTATGTGTAATACTAACTTCTTCCAGAGATGGAGCATGATCGCAGACAGCTTGTACTGATCCAATCTTGAGATTTTTTTTGGGTGAAACCAATGATATACTGACAGGCCACCGGGTCCCGGTTCTCAGATTTTTCATCCTTTCTGCATACATGGAGCTCTAGCTCCCGACCTAGGGGTCGCATCCACTCGCAGTCGATCACGATTTGTATAATTAAAGGGTGTTTCTGCACACACGCTGGCGACTCAATTTCTGGTAGATAAACATTTAAAAGTGCATTTTTTTCTGGGATTGCGAGCATTTTAGACCTATATTAAGATGATGTTTACCCTAGATTATGTTTTTGGTTTAAGCCTTGTTTACGTTAAGTGAGGTTTAATCATAAAACCGATAATCAATGTAGAATAAACTAATAATAAAAACAGTGTTTTCCAAAATCTCTTATTTTTTGTTTGCAGTGATATGATTTGAGTTTGTAAGAGTTATGAGTTAAATGTCCTCGTGTCTGTTTTGTGTGTCTGTCAGGTGTGATTGTGTCCACGCCCACAGGAAGTACAGCATACGCTGTGGCGGCTGGCGCGTCTATGGTCCATCCCAATGTTCCGGCAACGATGATCACACCCATCTGCCCGCACTCGCTGTCCTTCAGACCCATCATAGTGCCTGCTGGTGTCGAGCTGAAGGTGAACACCGCTGCTCTTCTCTCTCTGTGAGGGAGTGCCTGAAGACGCTCTCTTAACCCTCTTCTCTTCTGTTAGATTATGCTGTGCTGTGACGCCAGAAATACGGCCTGGGTGTCTCTCGATGGCAGAAACCGTCAGGAGATATCACACGGAGACAGGTTAGTGACATGAACATCACACCCGCTGTGAACCTTCACGGACTGATGCCCCATTGCTTACAATTTTTAAGTCTTTGTTTAGTCTCGACATAATAACTGTTCAACAGAAGGTTTTCATGTCAAGCTTTAATATTGATGTCTGTTTTATAATTAAAAGGCGACAATGAGTAACACAGTCCAAAGCGGCTTTCATATTGTTATATGAAATATACACCTCTATGGCAAGCCACTTTAACATAAAGTCGATCTTTACATGATGTGAAGTTAAGGAATGCAGTAAATAGACTGAATATACATGTATGTGATCCTTTTGTTACTTGACACCTCCACTGCAGAGTCTGCCATTGATTGATTGATTTATTGTTTTATTCTAAATGCCATTCCAGCATCTAGGGCTGTATTCATACCTGCAAACTCGCTGCTTTTTGGCCAAATTCGCAGTTTTGAATCAAAATATGCCATTGTTGTGAACCGTATCGATCCGAAGAGTGGGGGGGTCATTAGTGATTTATAATTGTTAGTCCTCTGGTGCCATATTTTGAACATTCAATGCACAGATACATGCACCATCATAGCATCAGGGGCGGCTGCGTTATAAACGTAATTTTTGCGCCTGCAAAGTGTCGCCTTGGATAAAGAAAAAATGGCATTGATATTTATTATTCAGTTCGACTGTTTGATCAAAACGGCTATGTTATGGGAGACAGTTGCCAATTTTTAATTTCTACTTATAGATCTCTGCCCTTCTAAGTTATTCGGGTGTAGTTGGACGCTTGAGTATTTTGAGTTTACTTGCTTTGTTTGCGCAAGAAATTCACATCATGGGAGGGGCTTCGGCCAGGCGGCTCCATTCTCATATATATAATTATATATATATATTAGTGGTGGGCATAGATTAATTTTTTTAATCTAGATTAATCTAGATTAAAATGGCTCATTTGAATTCTGCCGAAGGCATTCAGAATATGTGTGCTAGCCAAATAATGACTAAAAGTAAGTCTTTGAGAAGGGGTTTCTCAAGCCAGGTGGCGCATTAGACCAGGGGCTCATCTCCTGTTTCCAAAATGCATCACAAACTGCTTGAGAAAGCTGTTCTACTATGATAATTGGTGATGAAAATTAAATGATGTTCAATAAGATGAACTTGTGTTTACTTCCGCATTAGCTAAGGGATGATTTGCGTTTAGGTGGTACTTGAGATTGGAAGAGCTCCTACAGTACATTTACATTTAGTCATTTAGCAGACGCTTTTATCCAAAGCGACTTACAAAGAGTGAGGGAGCAACAAGCGATATGTCATACAGGAGCCATAATACATTAGATCTCAATACAAAGTTACTGGTTTCAACTAAAGCTAGACCACTACCTGTTGAGAGAAAGTGTTTTTTTAAACCAATTCCGCATTGCATAAGGTGCAAACAACCTTAGTCTTGTCGATGTTTCTATTGGGAAGCTTCTTAAAAATTAATATTCCCTGAAACAAACCCGGCGGCTTCATAGCTGCATCCATGTTAGCACGTCACGTTTGATGCGGTCATTTCACAGTAATGTTATGTTGTGTTCAGACCAAACGCGAATGGCGTGTCAAGCGCGAGTGATTTATATGTTAATGCAAAGAGCCAATAGACCTACTTGCTGCGCGAATCGCGCGAATGAAGCCCTGCTTATGAGATGATGAGGCTGCTTCTTCTTCCGCGAATGACGCGAATCACGCGAGTTGAAAAATCTCGTTCTCGCCCCGTACAGTGCAGTTAAGCTGGTATACATCCGCGCTAAAATATCAAGGTGAAAGTCATCATAGCTTGCGTAGTATAGACCCAGCTCCCAACCCAACTTTGAGAATAGATTAACGGCGGCAATTTTTTTAACGCGCGATAATAGTCTCACTGCGTTAACGCTGTTAACGCCGTTAACGGCCCACCACTAATATATATATAGCTCAAATTGAATGAAGAGCGTTTTTTACAATTGACAAGATTGTGCGACCTCCTCACTTACTTTATTCTGAGCAAGATCCTTTTTATTCCTGTTTCTATAAAAGTATGATGTATCGTTCAGCGGCAGGTATCCACATACAGCAACAATGATTTTGTCCTCCATTGTTGTTTAGGATTTCTGCCTCCGCTCGCTACATCATAATCACGTCACTACTAGAGCAATCTCCTGATTGGTTAACGTGACGAGAATTTTCGCCAAAGTTCAGATTTTTCAAATACCGCGAATAACGCATTATGCACGACAAATAGCCGAAATGCTCAATTTGCACTGCCTCATTCGTGCCGCAGGATGTTCTATCGCATCTTTGCATTGACTTAACATCTAACTGATTCATGCTTAACGCTTCATTTGCGTTTGGTGGGAACACACAGTAAGGCATTTCGATGGTGGGATTGATATCTGTCCGAAGTTTCAGTCAAAGAAGCTGTGATGTTAGTTTACAGATGATTATTAATAATTATTTTAGAGACCAATCAATTCACATCTTAATACATTGATATGTCGTCAGGAACCTAGCGGATAACTTTTCTATTACTTGTATCTGCTTTTTAAACTTTTTTTTTAAGCTCTTAATAACTCACATCAAACACCAGTCCTGCAGTTATTTTCTCAATCCTGCAGACGCTTTAGCAATTTGCTTATGATGGACACGCATCCTTTGTATTAAGAAAGATTTAGGAAGGTGCAGCTCTCAGAAGATTTTGATGAAAAAAATTATTATTTATGTTTAAAGAGTAAGTAGCATATGATTTTTAAGGTCCTTCTTTGGTTTATGGAGTGTCCAACAACAAGTTTATGTACATAGAAGGTGTAAAAACACTATTATGTGGTAATAATAGGCAGTTATTCTTACCTTATTTCTTGACTGACTCAAATGATTAGTTCCGCGATTCATCTGTTTAATACCCTCATATCCGTTAGCCTAGGGTCGTGTGATTGGACAGATGGTGTAGTCTGTTGTGATTGGTCAAACGAATTCCTCATATGTCGCAAATGGAGCTCCTACCATCATTACAGGATTATGGTTTACATGTGGTTGGATATTATATACAGTGTATATAGAGATGGCAGGGATTTTACCTTACCAGTATTAGCTGACTCTGAAGAAGAAACATCAGAAGATGATAGTAGATAAAAGATAGACGATAATAGATTGAACACTTAAATTATCCGAGTTCTTAGCTAGATAAATAAACAAACTGTAATACCCCAGAAATAACTTTACATGCATTCGCTAAACACAGACATAAGTCACACTTACAGGTTGTGATTCGGGAGAGCTAACAGGTCCAAATAAGGTTGATACTTCCCTCTTTCAAGGATAGTCTTTTAATATATGCCAAGATTATTGAAGCAATCTTCAGTGAAATGACGCGCACAGTAAAACCCTGGGCTTATACTCGTCTGGTGTCATTTGAAAATGAATTGAAACCATTGTTTCCTCAGAAGTTCTTCCTTTGATAGTTTAAATAAGACGCACTTAGTTTCACATCGTAGAACACGGGTCTAGACATCACGAACGAGCGACAGTGTTTAGGGGAGGAGAGTGTTTTTGCTGCAGTCCCAGCAAACGTAGGCGAGGACTATTTCTAGTGATGTAGATATGCGGCGGTTACAGACTCGGACTAGGTCACGTTTCATTTGCCTGATTCAGAGTCGACTCCCTTTTTTACAAGACAATCATTTTTTTATTCATTCACCTTCGGACTTAAAACTTGGCAGACTGCTTACTTTCAAACACGGCAACATAACAGACTGCATGAAGTGTAATTTTCATGATCTCATGTAACTTACTCTTTAATTACAACTTGGAGCATTGGTACCGCAAGACGAGGACAATGTACTTTTTTTATGAAAATCTCAAATTCGACCAAACTCAATATTTTTCACTTCTTTTTCCTGTAGCTCAAAATAGGCCGTGCCCATTTCGACTCATAACGCCAGTGGCACTGGTCTCATTTGCGTATAAAATTCATACGTCATGTTATTTTTTTTATTGAAGCAAATTTTCTCTTTTTCTTTGTCAGACTGCACCAGACTGCATAATTTACTTGTTCAAATGACACATTTTGTCTCATGCGGAGGATGCCCCCAATCCAACCGCACACAACATTAAACCCCCGAATGCTTTTCACCTCTTCTGAGTTTGCAGGTGTGTTTATTTATGGCGAGAACTTGTCGATCTATACACAAGTTAGGGAGCAATGAGGAGTGTGCACTAAGGAACTTGATATGTTAAATGTTTTATTTAAAAAAAAAGAGTCCCAAAATGTACGAAAATATATTTTTCTTTCAAATACCACCAGAATGATGCCAAATATACTGTTCGGTTTTGAGGGCTTTACAAAGAAGTGACTTATTCATTGGATATATGGGCATGGATGAGTCATTGAGGAAGTAAATGAAAATAGTTTGAACGGAGTGAGTCAACATGTGAGGTCATTGTCAAGCATCTCGCTGCAATAATCCTCTTTTCCTCGCAGTATCACCATCACTACATCCTGTTTCCCGGTTCCCTCCATCTGTTTCCGTGATCCGATGAATGACTGGTTTGAGAGTCTGGCCGAATGTTTGCATTGGAATGTCCGTAAGAAACAAAGTCATTATGAAGAGGACGACTGACATTCAACATTCAACAAACTTTATGTCCTGTTCTTTTTTAAGATTTGGATTTTTGTGTCGGTCATAACCGCTCTGGACCTGTATTAGGTAAATGTCATGAAAACACGTCACATGCTCCAGGTGGTATTTTACCTTTATAAAGCTGTTATGGCACATGTTAGATGAGGTCTCGTTGATTATTTGATCAGTTTTTAATAGTACGGACGAGACAGCGTGTGGACAGAAGAGAGAGAAAGAGCGAGCGAGAGAGATTGTATGATAACCTGGATGTGTCTCATGTGTCATCAGTGTTGGACAATAGTTTCAGTTTCTCAAGTAGTCTCTCTCTCCAGGTCTCCTTCTTCTCATCAATCTCAAGGGCTTTTATCATTTACATATTTGTATTACTGTATTCGATCAGCACTGTAAAATTGAGTTACTTTAAATGACATATAAAAGGCGATTTAGGACGTAACTTTGCATTACAGTAATGCCTCTTCAGTGGGTGAATTGGGAGATTTCACAGTATGGTAAGAATTGGTGAATGTGTATAATATACAGTATATTGATGGTCTTAAAACAAGGAAAATGTATTCTCTTGTGTATATCTGTGTCTTTGAGATGTCAGGGGGAAGTATGACCTGGATGTGTTCTTGACAGGTTTTGTGACACTTACTTAATAACTCCATATGAATTCCTTCCATTAGAACTGTGTGTAGCGTGTATTGTCAGGTTTTGGCTGGCGGGATCATTTAAAGGAATACAGCAATAAGTGAATTTTGTGCCTTATATCATGTAGAGCATCGCATCAACTTCTTGTCATTCAGGGAAAATATTCTCTTATACTGTGTTTATTTACAGCGCACTTCTAACCTACGAGTGTTTTACATATATCAATGTAAACATGAATATTCATAAGAATGTTTTGGACTTTGTTTAAACCACTGTATTCTTAAGCAGCCTGTTTAACAGTAAAATACTGTACGATCTGTCCATTCCAGGTTTGAAAGAATAGTCTTTTTTATTGTATAAACAAAAAAAGGTTCTATGTATTTTTGTCTACTTGTGCTTTGTATTATCGCTAATAATAATGACATCCCAGTTTTTAAAACACATTGTCCTGATGCACTTACTTGTTTGTTAAGAATGATGCTTAAATAATGGTGTGTGGACGAGCACAGAACATCAGAGGAACAGACATCAGTTAAAAGTGCACGTGCATGTGTCCGCTGTGAAAGAGCTCTTTTGATAAATGCTCATTCAAAGCAACATGTATTATTCAACAGATGAATCACAGGTGCATCAAACACTGCTCGTTTACCTCACGTGTTCAGGAAATCAATAACAAACATAAATACACATGGTTACTGCTAGAACACGACAGATAAATCTAATGCTACTTATTACATGGCTCATTTGAATGCTTGATTCTGATTGGCCAGTCGCGACATTCCAAGGTTTGTTATTTTCAAATAACAACCGCCCAAAACTAATAACACCCTGTAATCCATATGTGGCTAATCATTTTGAGAGGGGCAGTTTAATATTTCACAAAAAAGAATTATAAATCTGTCTTTTAATAACATATATGACAAAACCAATTTGCCCGATTGAAACTAAACTTCTTTTCATCACTGAAGGTCTGCATTCAGTAAAATTGAGCTAACCAAATATTTCAAATGAACATTTTATGTCCAGTTTTTTTCTCATGTGGCAAGTAGCCGTGTAATAAGCGGGATAATAACAGCAGCCAGCTGTTACCGCCAAATAAACCCCTTCAGTGTGATACAAGACCCTCCACGTCCTGATCACACTGTCGGTGATTATTTCTGTGATAACAACCGGCTGTCTGTACATTATCACTTACATAACAGAGACGTTTGCCACACGGGGCTCTTACCAACACTCTTCATGTTTTGAAAAAATAATTTCTAAAATTATCAAGAAAGTCAAAATATTTAATTTAATGGGTAAGTATTTACTAAGTAGTCAACTATTTTGTTTTATTTTTACACAGAGATTGATATTGTAATATCAAAATAGTCTGTAGTGTGTTTACTGTGGCGATCACTGTGTTATTACATAGTGACAGCATCTTTGGTTTTTGCCTGTGACTCAAGGAGTATTACAGAAATCTTTTCTTTTAAGATGTCGCATTTTACATGCTGTTTCTTAATAAACTTGTCTTTTGGTATCTTCATTTTCAAAGCCTGTATATGACCTATGAGAGATGATCTCAATATGACTTCATGTGCTAAATCTGGAATTCTGACCGTCTTCAGAGGTGAAAAACCAAATGTGGGTCACTTTGAATACAGCTGATATACATTTAAATAGTAATGTCTAAAAAAACTAATAGTGTTGAAACTTAAAAAGTTGCCTTTATTTATCTACATATTTGCTGTATAATAACAATATAATTCAAACATATTATTATTAAAGGGACACTTTACCCAAAAACTAAAATTCTGTCATCATTTACTCACCTTTGAGTTGTTCCAAATCTGTATCAATGTCTTTGTTCTGATTGAACAAAAAAGAAGATATTTTGAAGAATGTAGACAGCAATCAGGCACTTTTGATGATCATTGTCAATTTTCTTTTTGGGGTGAACTATCCCATGGGGGGCACGGTGGCTTAGTGGTTAGCATGTTCGCCTCACACCTCCAGGGTTGGGGGTTTGATTCCCGCTTCCGACCTGTGTGTGTGGAGTTTGCATGTTCTCCCCGTGCCTCGGGGGTTTCCTCCGGGTACTCCGGATTCCTCCCCTGGTCCAAAGATATGCATGGTAGGTTGATTGGCATCTCTGGAAAAATTGTCCGTAGGGTGTGAGTGTGTGAGTGAATGAGTGAGTGTGTGTGCCCTGCGATGGGTTGGCACTCCATCCAGGGTGTATCCTGCCTTGATGCCCGATGACTCCTGAGATAGGCACAGGCTCCCCGTGACCCGAGGTAGTTCGGATAAGCGGTAGAAAATGGAATGGAATGGGTGAACTATCCCTTCAAAAGTGAGGCCATTTTTATAAAATAATCTAAAATGTGATTTCGCTTTTTTTGATTTTAGCAAATGTACATTTTTAAAGCTCATTTATCTTTCTATTGATAAATGTGCTGTTGGGTTATTTCATGTTCTGAAGATCATCTGAGCTGATAAGGAAAATGATTCCACGAATAAGTTTGAGAACTGACTGCTGTAAGGGGTAGAGCTTTCATGTGAGTTCATTTAAGGTTTTGAGAAAGACCAGTAGATGTTAAATCCTGATAATCAGATGAAACAAAATTCAAAGGGTTTAAGCAAAAACGTTTTAAGGAAAGAAAGTGGATTTTTGGGAGTGATGGTGCTGCTGTATGGGGTGCACATCAAGTTTACTGTCAGCAGGTCAATGCTTTGCTTTTGCTTTATATGACGCTGTTAAGCATCTCTCACAGCTTGTGTATCTAATCACAGACAACGCTCATCAGTTTACATACTATTAAAAGGGTGTCGGATGCATGCTTTTGACTCAACGTGAACTTGACAATTAAAGTAAACAAGAATCTCTAAGCTGTTTGTGAGGTAGACACTCATACAAAAGATAGGACGACGCCTGAACAAAAACATTTACAAAAATATTAACCTTTAACATTTTATTCACTTTTCTTAAGAATATTTTGTAGTCTTCTTCATGTATATAGTATACTTACAGCAGTGTTCTAGGAGTTTACTTGTGTATGTTGTACTATTTTAATTCTCCTTGAGACTTGATGAAAGTGCACTGTTAAGTTTACTTTAAGTGTAAAGTGTATAGTTCTTCTTTACAAAATGACATTTTTTCATTTATACTGTAACTATCAGTATACTTATAAGTTCACTTGTAATAGAGTTTACTTGTTCATTCGTTGTTACACATTTTAGAAGTACACTTTGAAGTTAACAGTTTTTTTAAGTGAAGTTAACAGCGAACGTTTAGTTTACTATTGATATATTATTTTAAACTTTAAGTTGACTGTGATCCTATTAAACAATATTCATACTTGAAGTAGACTTCTCTAAACTACTCAATCCCGTAGCTAAACTAGTCACTATATAAACTTGAACACGTGTGTTAAGACAGAATGTCAAACTATGTGAAAAAAGTATTTATCTCGAATAAAAGAGTAAACAAGACCACAACATACATCATGGTGACACTCTTCTCTTTCTAAACATATGTATATTACTAAGGAGCAAACTGAAAGGATGCTTTAAAGTTACAAATAGCACAGTTGAGTAAACTCTGCGGGATAAGAATGCACATATTGAAGAAATAAAGCCTGATATGACCTTTGTTCTGGCACTCGTCTTCATCATCAATGTGTCTGTCACAGTACTGAGAGGAAGGGAGTTTTTTTGAAATCCTCTTTTTATTTTTCCTGATTAAATCGTATTATTTCTTTCATCACATAACATGACATGTTACATCAAGCCTACTACAGGTTTACACCGAAACAAACATGAAGTTTACAATGGGTATATGACGTCGTTCACAGCAGTGAACGTAACATTGATTTCCAAGTGTTTCAAGTCTTCAGCTGTTTTCTTTTTTCTTTTCCAAACTGCGTGTGGCGATGTCACATCATATCCCCGCCCACAAATCAGATGGGAGCTGCCTTCTTTTTCTATTTATTTTTTTCTTAAAGAGGAAGCTGTTTTCTCTGCATGAACAAACACAAGTATGTAGACCAAAAACATTTCCAAACAGTCCACAAGCCGACCACATACACAGTGTGATGGAGTACAGTATTGATGTTCCCTTGTGTTCCCCTATTTTACACAAAACAATAATCATAACAGGTGGTTTTATTCTCAGTCTGGTTACGGTGAAGACAGGATTGTTGGGTACTACCGCTCTAGGCCCATGCGCTCATCATGAGTCATCGTTTTCAAAACCAATTTAGGACAACAACCTGTTGTTTCTTGTGTCATTTGTGCGCTCGAAGTGTCCGGTCTGACAGAAGGAACGGGTGAAACACAGATAATGGCAGGCGATCTGCTTTCCCTGACATACGTCACAGTCGAAAGGGATGGAAACCTATAGGGTGTTAATAATGGCTTTCTTATTATTGTAAATCAGCCCTTTGTCTATGCATATATCTCCCCCTGCGTGGTGCGTGAGCGCTATGCTTTCCTGAGGTGAATAGATCCAACACAAAAAGATGCATCGAGATGCAGGACACAGATCCTCCTTTTTTCCTGACAGTGAATACTGTTCTAGTATTGCAGACGGTGCGACTCGTCTTCATCTGTCCGTTTGTTGGCAGTGTGGCCCGTAGGTGCTGTACATTTTGCTACATTGTTCTCATTATATATTGTATATACTCTCTTATGTACTATCCCATATACATCATATCTACTATATTATTCTGTTCATTTCTTTAATAAAATACCATTCATTTTTACGTAGCACTACCATTTGATATAAATAAATAGAATTTGAAGTGTTTCCAATTGCATTTTCTCCCGGTTCGTGATATGACGGTGATTTGTGATTTCTGCTCTATGTGGTAACTCCGTGGTGTCATTGACGAGATGAGAACGCCGCCCATCGTACGCCACCACCACCTATCCACGACATCGGCGAGAGTGGCAAATGATGCTCTTCTTACCCGTCACTATGGCGTATTTACATTTGTTTTAATGGCTCCATTTCAGAAGGGTGTTAAGAAAATACCACAGAATGGAGAACATGCCGTCAACATGGAAAACCAAAGGTCCATTTAGATGGATTATTTACATTAGCTTCTCGTTTACAAACACACGCGGCCCCTAGTAATCTTCGAAACTACTGTCTAGTTATTCTTGGACTTATTTTTGTCTCAATACTCTGACAACTATGTTTCTCAAGCGAGAAAATAATTGCATAGAAGGTCTGAAAAATCGCTTCCAAGTGAATCTTTTTTTTCTGTGTCTGATTGTTGATCAGATTTCTTTGGAATGATTACAAATCTAAATGCATACGTACACACGCACATCCAAAATCATTCACACGTGTCATCACAACAGATACTGGAGCAATATCAATGTAGGGGTTTTCAGAACATGCACTCGCATTCCACTAAGCAGCTTTCTTCTTATTTCTCTCTCTAATGCCGTGTTCTTCATTTTAGTTGTTAAAAAATCCTTTAAAAACAAATCATGGCTTTGACACCTAATGGCAATACAAGAGAATGGGCATCACGTTTTTTTTAGTTCTCCTAAACCTTACAGAGATATTACAGATTTACAGACAGATACACTCTGCTGATCACTACTGTAAAAACATCCAACAATTGTGCTCTTAACTCTGACCACCAGCCACTATTGCTATTGATTTCAAAACCCAGAAAAATCATGTAAACCCAGAAAATAAAACTGTAAACACGCACCAGAGCAATGGCTTTGGACAAAAATAAAACTAAAGGTTTCGGCTAGTCTTTTCCCTATGTACAAACTGTGAAGAAAAAATAGAAAAATATGTAGAACCCTCTAAAAATGTAAGGCGACGATCGGACGTCAAAAGAAAAGAAAAGAATGCGCAGTAGAAACTACCAACAAGTAGCTCATCTCCAGCCTGAGGACGATCCTTTAATATTTTCTTTAAAAGAAATAAGTCAAACCTGACTTGTGTTTTTTTCTGTTTTATGTGATGATCTCACAATTTTTTAATTCCTTTTTCTTGATATTTTGCGTGTTTGGGTGTAAATCCTCTCCTCTCATCGATATATTAAACAGTGTAAGGTCTTGGATCACATGCATTCCGAGTCCACGTTACACGTTTATAGCACATAGCAAGAGGAAAAAAACAGAAAGACAAAACCAAATAGGACTTTTTTTCTATTCTGGAATGTTGAGTTAAAGGACTTCGCATAGAGACGTTTGTGTGTTCTTGTTTTTCTTTTTTCTTTTTGAAAACAAAAAAAGAGCTCTTTTGAAGAACTCCGGAGGAAAAACCTATGAAGTTTTGATAGTTTCTTTCATTCCTGAGAGAGGGGTGGAGCATGGAATCACAGTTCTCGGCATCACGCTGCACCTTTCTGATGGAGCACAGGTCAACGGACATTTACACCAATTGGACCTGTGCAGTTTGTTGACATTGGCCTTCATGTGTCATGTTCTGTAGACCAGCAGAAGACAGATGACGTGCTCGAGGCCATTCTGTTGACATTCAGTCTGAGAAAATCAAAACACAAGTCATTAGAATCCAATGACAGGCATGTGTGAGATATCCAGTAAATGAGCTTTGACACGTGGGATTCATTCTCCAGTTCTTCATGGCAAATAATGATGCCATGAATGGTGCGATTCAATGTACGTCATTTGAAACACTTTAAAATAATACTGAAATATGGAATCTTTTTAACAAAGGTGAAGCAATTGCAATTGAAATGTCGCGTTACAGGCTTGCCATATTTCCACAGCAAGAGCAGTTTACTCATTTGCTACTTCACTTTTTCTCACGTCACGTATGAAGCCTGACAAAACTTCCAATCGATGTTAGGAGTGAGATTATTAAACTGTGGTGTGTGTTTGTTTTGGGTACAACTGACTGTGTTTTATAGCAGCTATCCGGCAACTTCCACAAGATGAAACATGTTAGAAAAATGAATATCATGACACAGAAAGAGCCTTTTTCAAAAAGGGTGTCCTAAAGAACAGCCCTGAACAAGTTTAAGGCCTTAAAAGATGTCATCCATTCAGATAGAATACATGTGAGAGAAGGTTCATATGAGGTGGCACTAAAATGCTCTTTAATTGAACTTTGCGTGTATCTGTAGACGTCCTGTTAAAACTTTATGTAGATTTTAGGAACACATTAGTGATCATAAAACTTAAATACTGCTTGACAACCATGACCTTCTATGTTGACCTGTGAACTCTGTGTGTGTATTATAACATATATGACATGTTTTTTACAGGAATGTCATTAGGGTAGACTATGACCACAATACCTGTACAATAAGTTACTATAGTTACATTTAAAGCGAAATTGACAAAATATTACAAAATAAAAAATGGTCATGAAGCCTGATCACCACGAATGAACCTGAATTGAGGAGATGTGTCACATGTCTTAACTGGATATGGTGCTTTCACTAGCTGATTTCTCACCTGACTATAACCGAATATGCCGTCAGGCCGTAACTTGTAAGATTCAATTGCACTTGAAATTTGGCAGACTTTTGTGTACATTTGTGTAAACGGAAATGCAACTGGTTTGTATTTGCGTTTAATTGTGTCAATTGTTTACGATTTGCTAAATTGTCTTAGAAATCTCCCCATAGAAAACTCACCCTCTCGTCCTTCCAAACCTGTATGAATAGTTTCTTCTGCAGAAAAACAAGAATGGGTAAAAACAGCGAATGAAAAGAGTTGTTGTGTAAATGAGCTTGTGGTTATAATGTTGTCATAAAGCTTCTTACAGTCTGCTGTCCAGGAGGATCTGTGGAGTCTTGACATGATGCAGACCTGAGCTGCTGGAGTCCTGTGATTCTACTTCTGATCCACACACACACGTGCACGCACACACACACACACACGTACGCACACACACACACACACGTACGCACACATGCACGCACACATGCACGCACACATGCACACACACACGTGCACACACACATGCACGCACACACACACACACGCACACACACATGCACACACACGCACGCACACACCAAACACGCGCACGCACACACATACGCATACACACACATACACATGTGAGGACACTATTAGACATTGAAGACAAAAACATGTACACTTCTGAAGTTTTGGACGACTCATTTTTAGTAACTGTGATGTTAAACTGTTATTTTGAACTCATTGTTATTCAATACATTGTCATTCTTGAGTAAAACTACCCAAATGTGTGAAAATCTTTCTGCGTTTTGTTTTGTGAGTACCGTTGATGGTTAAAATGTGATTTTCGTCTTCAGCAAATTAATCTTCATAAAGCGAAACACACCTTACTTATTTTTTTAAATAACCCGACCCAAACAGACTCTTTGAATGATATGAGAATTTGAATTGATATTTGAATGCAAAAAACATGATTTGTTGAAAACATGTTGAGTTATCTGCTTTTGCAAAACAACTCTTCATATGAAATCAAATGTTCTCACCAGAAGAACCCGATTGCTTCCCTCCCTCTCTTTCGTGAAGTGTCGACTCTTGAAATTAAAACATGAAAGAGAAACTTCATAGGTTTTTCCGGTGCAAAGCCTTTCAATGTCTTCTGGTTTTTTTAGACATCCTGAAACAATGAAAGACAAACAGCACAGAGAGATTCAGAGTAAAAACACACTGCAGTGCACTCGAGCCGTGTGACGTGAGCAATGATCAGCCGAACACACCTCCAGCAAACGCTTCCTCACCACAGTGAGCTGAACTTCTTGCCAAACCCACTGATGGCTGTAATAATAAAAGAAAACTGTCAACAACACCACACCAAAACAGAGACATTTAATCACTAATTCATTTTGGTTCATTTTAAATATTCACAGATTGCAGATTGAATATCGTACACAGTTTTTGTCCTGCCGCCAATAGTTGTTTACATTGAATCTGTGACTAAATATGTTTGTCAATAAGGCAAGCGTCTGTTTACCATCTCCTAGTTTGCCAGCCTGCTCTGCAGCTCCTCCGGGCAGGATTTTGGACAGCACGCTCTCTCCGTCCACACCCGGCTGACCTGCAGCCGCACTGCCGATTCCTCCGGGCCGCGGGCCTGCTTTAGAGCCTAAACCATCATGAGAATCATGGGTTACAAACATACACATTCTAAGGAATCATCAGTCACTTGATATGGAGTTGTCATGAACTCTCTAAAGTTTGATATTAAGACTTGAGGCGCTCAGTACTGCAGTAGATGGTGGTGTTGGTGTGATGTTCTGAACACGGTTACCTATTCCCGTGAGAGGCGGCTGGGTTGTTTTGGGAGGCTGAATCGGAGATGCTTTTGCTCCAATAGCAGTGACAGGCTCTGGCTTCATCTGTGGCAACAACGACAAAAGAGAGACGGGTTGTCACTGGGTCTTATATTTTCAGTTTGGGTCAGTGATGTAGATGTCATGACCGGGGCTTGCAAAAACTGAAATCAAAAGAATAGCACTAAAGTTAGCTAAAAGAGAGAAAGAGTTCTGCGTGCGGCACATCAGCTGCTCCTCTGACGCCTCCGAGCACATGAAGAATAGACGTATTTGTTGAGAATAGTTCATATCAAGGAGTAGCAGCCAAAAGCAGGAGTTAGGGATCTGTGACCGGTTGCATGAAAGCCCTAAAGTGAGGGTTTTCCTGAGGGGACAAATATAACTAGGGTCAAAAATAAAAATTCCTAAAGAGCGTTGCAACAAAGGTCTGAACTGTCACCCTTACTTTAGTGTTTTTACTGAGCATCCCATGTGTTTCTGTCAAACACGGTAATAGAGAAGCGGTTGCCTTAGTTACGCTATAAAACATACATACCATTGGCTATAACAGACCACAACATTACAGACACTAAAACATTTAAGGTGTGGACAATATTAAAAGTACACGAAAAAAGACGACCCTAACAACACTACAGCTATTATTTTAGATAAATACAAAACACATTCAAAATTTACTCTGATTTTGCAGTTTACATTACATTATGTTTCATGAAGATATTTGTGTGTTTCAATTTAAAAGGAAATCTAGGAGAAAAGACTAGAAGGTGGGAATTGGGGCGAAAAGATTTACTCACTGCAGCGGGAGTTGCCTGTGCTGCTGAGGTGGGTTGCCGAGCCATTGGGCCAGCCTGGGCAGGTTTGGACTGCAGTTGCTGGGCTTGAACTAGCTGTGGTTGTGCTGAACCAATGACAGATGTCTGCAGCCCTGGCCTGGTGGCCGATGTCTGCCCTTGCTGTGGGAGCTGTGAGCGCTGACCCTGTTGTCCATCAATGGCTGACTGGGAGCTGCTTGGCTGCCTACTTGAAGGTCCACCTGAACCCTTCTGCGTAGGCCCAAGTGATCCTGGCTGCCTGGAAGATGAGAGGTGGTCCTGTTGCTTTCTACTGGAGGACCCCTGATATTGGGAGGACTGTTTACCAGAACGGGAGCTATGGTGTTGGCCTGAGGGATCACAGGAGTAATCTGTGGAGTGGTAGCCCTGAGAACGAGACTCTCCCCTCCTCCCCGAAGACGACAAGGAGCGGGAGTCATGCCGCATGGATGGGTCCTTTGAGGAGCGCGACGATCTAGAGGAACGAGGCTCATCTGAGTGGCGTGAGGGGTGCCTACCAGAACTTCCACTTCCATGTTGGCGGTGCTCTCGAGAAGAAACGTGGCGGCTTTGGCCATAATCAGTTTGGGGCCAAAGATCTTCCGGGGGCTCGTCGTAGTCGTGGTATGTGTGCTTAACATGGCCACGCCTCGAGGAATGACCATTGCTGCCATAATGACGGGAACCACGAACATCACGGGGCTTCTCAAACCAGTCCGTCTCTTCTTGACCAAGATGGTACGCTTTGGAAACCAAAAGCAGATCACAATCAATTTCCAAGTCCGATGGTACAGAAAGATTGCACACTGAGGCCATGCAAAAGAAAAAAAACAAAGATAGCGAAAACTTAAAGAAAAACATGCACAACCTGTACACAGAGAACACAAAGATTTAGCTAAAATAAGACATGCAGTTTATTAAAAGGTTTGGAAGTCAAAGCCATTAAATGAAGTGCTTTGGAAAGGGACAAGAATAGGGAAAAAATAAGGAGACCACACAACAACTCATGCAGTTTTTGCAACTGAGCAGAGCACTGACAGTCAGTTTGTCGAGAGCTGCAAGTTGCCTGTGGACAAAACATGAGCATGCACTTGGTTTTCACTTCTTTACTTCTGGTATTCACTCTCTTTTTCTGGGTGGGTGGGGGATGTATAAAGTGGGCACTGACACTGGAATTCAGCTCCCAATTACCTTCGCTGTCAGAAACAGCGCAATGAATATCGTCAATTATATACATATCATCTCGAGCGTAGACATAGGTCCGTGGCAAGTCTCGAAAATGGTCCTGCACATCAGGTAGAGAGTGACTTGAACCATATGAATTTGATGGATAGTTGAAAGCCTTCCCAGCACCCATGAGCTTCGTCATGAGGTGGGAGCCCTCCTTTTCTGAATACTGAGAGTGCAATGAGGGGTGTGCGCTGTGGCCGTAGTTGCTGTGATACGACTGGTCTCTACAGCCTCCCTCATATGATCTGCTGCTGTAGCCCCTCTCACAAGATGAGATTTTGTCCATGCCATAACCAGCTGAACGGGACCTGCCATAACCATAAAGTCGATCGTCGCTATAGTTGCCCCATGGTGGATCGAATGTACTGCGTAGCCCATAGATGTCATCCTCGAGCTTATGGTAATGGGAACCTGAGCCATAACCACTGGTTGCAGAGGTGCTCATGGTGTAGGAGGCCAGATCAGCCTCTACATCATGAGCCTCCTCAATTGGCGAAAACTTAGATATCTTCTGCTCAGTGCTTTGTTTACGATGTTTGCTCCTCCTGGAAGGCATGACAGCTGGAGGCCACAGACTCTTTTGCCTGTAGGCTGCCCGTGTAGGTGCTGAGTGTCTGTAGTCATCATAGTAATATGATGATCCCCCACCCATGCTACTGCTGCCCACTACCCGGCTAGGTGGATTTGTCCCTTGTGCTTGGTAGCTGCCGGTGCTCTTACCCCTGCCGTGGTGCTGGTCGTACGGATCTGCATCACGTTCGTCCTCTGGTCTGCTACATGAGCTCCCCCCTCGAGTGTGAAGTCCATCGGTCCCGTAGCGCCCATGACCCTCGCTGCGATGTGAGTCTGGAGCAGTGCCCATACCCTCTTTAGTCAGATCGCATATGTCGTCAATCATGACATAGTTCCTCGACACATTCTGCTCTAGGCTCGAGGATCCATACAATCCTTCACTGGAATACATAGAAGGGCTGTCCACTGAATGCATATAGTCCGACATTGGTGCCTGCCCATACGTGTTGGTAACAATGGTGTTGTACTGCCCGTAGGAACTGGCTGTGGTTACTGTGTATCCATATGTATTTGCAGTAGTTGTTGTGTACTGCCCATAACCACTCGAGGAAGTTGTTGTGTACGGTGCATAAACAGAGGATGTTGAGGTTGTTAATGACCCACCGTAAGTATTTGAAACAGATGACGAGTAGGGACCGTAAGTGCTTGCCACAGCTGGGCTGTATTGGCCATAGGGTGGACCCAAACCAGACTGGCTGTAACTTGTGTCCTGGGCAGTAATTGTTACTGTAGGGTTGCTCACAACCTCATAATTAGTGGGCATGTTGTGTTCAAGGTCAGCAAGTGATGTCTGACGTGGCTTTTGCTGAAAAGTGAGAGTGTCCGCCTGTGGCTGGTAAGTGCTTGTTTGACCGACAGGGTATGGAGGAGCTTGGCTCGGGTACGGTGCACTGTAGGTCGGATAAGTAGTTCCACCAGTAGGTGGCAGGGTATGCTGGAACCCTGGATGGCTAGGCTGTGTTGGAGGTGGGACTGAGGTGTCTGTCGGATATGGAGGTTGGCTCATTGGAAAGCCCTGGGAAGGAAAGGTCCCTGGGACCTGGTATGACAGGGTTGGATATGTCTGCAAGGGGGTGGGCTGTGGGAGAGCTTGGGCTTGAGTGACTGATGGATAGGGTGGTTGATTGAAACCTGTGCTCGGCAATGTAGAGGCCTGTGGGGTCGGTGCTGTTATCAGGCTTTGTGGATACTGGTACGGCATGAAGGACGATGTGGGGGGAAACTGGGCAGCAGTGTTTAGCTCACAAGTAAACTGGCTCAGTGGTGCTGTGCTGGGTCTGGTCAGTAGCCCATTGCCCTCGAATGACGTGGCTGCAGATGTCAGACGAAGGTTGTTGAGTTCAGAGTCTGACATGTAGTCTCGTGAGTCTCCCATGCAGCGGAGATATGTTACCTCCCTCCTTTCTCTCTCCTTCACCAACGTGTCTTTTCTCTGTGTAATGCCTAGCTCCAAGTATCTAAGCTTGGCGTCAATTTCTTTTTCCTCCTCCTCTAACTCGGCCTGTTGCTTGCGTAGTTTTGAGGATTCTTGCTCTACAGCCTTCAGCTCATGGGTTAGGTCCTTCAACAGACTGGTCTTTGCAGCTAAGCGGGAACCACCCTTGAAGGAAGACAAAGAGGGCACAAACATTTGGGACAGGTTAGGGGCAACCATAGTCAGTGTCTCCTCTGGTGGAGGGCTGGGCAAAGTCCTCTTCACTTTCCTTAGAAGGGAGCTCTGCTGCAGAGCTGCCAACTATATAGACACAGTATCCAAGAAGAGTAAAAGAGCCAGAAGCGTGAAACACAGAGAACAACACAATGTCACATATTAGCATAACAGACATAAATGTGTGATCATTTTTTGATAAAAATTGAGTCTTATCTAGGGCTGGGTGATACAGCTGAAAAATGAATCATTGATATAATGTTGGGTTAAATTTTACCACTGTATTCACATTCTCCCAATTTGAACTGTATTACTGTGAAGTGTTTTGGTAATAAACAGACTTACTATAAAAGAGACAGCATCAGGTTTAAAAGCTAATGCTAATGCTGAAACACATCCACTGTTAGCTTTAGTTACTTCATAACATTAGCCACTGTGTTTACATTAATCTTGTGTGTTTTTACATTTTGCAGCTAAATATCTTGTGAGACACGAAGGAAAACTTTGTTCTTTACCTGCGCTGTTCGTTGTGCTGTGTCTGTGTGCACGCATGTCAGATGTGCACGGTCTGCTCACATGTCAACGCAGATGGGTCAAATCTCTTGAGTGACAACTTTAAAATGCATGCAAATAATGAACTTTTGTGATGACGAATAACTGCAATGTTTGTGATAGTGATATAAAAAAATGTTAAATAGTGAATGTGTGAATGCGAGTCCGTGCAGTCATAAAATGAACACTGTAGCATGATTAATGATCTCAAAATGAAAGCAAAATCCAAACTTGCATGTTGTAAATGCAGAATGTAAAAAATGTTTGCACTCTCCAAGAAAATATAAGGCTGTTTGTGATCCAGTGACTGCGCATGGATTGCTATGCAACAAAACTTCATGTCTTTATACATGTTCATTTTGTAGCATTATATCGAAACATTTTTCTATTGTTATTCATAAACGTTTATTGTCAATACATATAGGTATCGTTTTATCGCCCAGCCCTAGTCTTACGTATATGCAATAAACAAAGCAGGACAATGTTATCATTGATGCAGTTACCATGTTATAATTAGGCCAAATGGGGTCCCAGACGTTTACCGTAATTCAACTGATAGCAAATATTTAACTCAATTAGGAATACATGAACCAGGTAAAGGTGAGTTTTGAAAACAGTCTACAACTAAATTACATTAGCAGAGTTCTGTAACATATAAGTCATTATATTATACCTTTATAAGCAAGGAAGACATTAGCCATACCTGACTCTGAAGAGCTTGCTGTTGATAAAAGGAAATCCTAGCCTTAGTGTTTTCATCTGTGGTAGGACTCAGGGGCTTGGGGTCTGACATGGACCTCTGGATATTCTTCATTGGCCTGGGAAGGGCCTGATGTCTCTGTAGCGGCTCACCGATACTCGACTTCTTCTGCGGGGTGACATGGGCTTTATTCAGCCTCTCACTAGAAGAGAATGATGTTTCTATTGTGTGTTGTGGAGAGGAAAGTGGAGAAACAGGGGAATACAGCACCTGTGGTGATTTGGGTTGTTGCCGGATCAAGCTGGACAAGGACTCATTATGCAGGTGCTGTTGGTAGCCAAACTCCAAAGGATCAGGTCTCCGTCTCGCTAACATCATAACACTCTGATGACTGGGGGAGAGTTGATCTGCAGAACCAACTAATTGGACACTGGTGGGGCAGACAGTGGTAGCCACGTTTATCTGTGGAGCAACAATGCTTTGGGGCTGGGTCTCAGGGTCAGTTTGACAAGCTAAGCTTTGACCCTTCTGTGTCCTCTCAGGACCAGAAACGTAGTGGACGATTTCAACCTTGTTGGGGTCTGGGACAGTGACATGTATGCTTGGGGATACTTGAGTAAGGTGATCTGTCTCTGTTTGGCAAGAGCAGTCTCGAATAGTCTGGACGGCAATGCTGGATGATGTAGCCCTAGCAGCTGGAGTAGAGAATGAAGGCATTTCAGATTTATGGTCTACACCAGATTCACTCACATGTCTAGAATAACGAGAGCGTCTGCGCCTAACTGGCTGCTCCCACTCTGCCCTGTCTTCGTCATCATCTGTCTGAACACTGCAGTCCACACTACGCCTATTTCGTCGCCTTCTTGACACCAGGTACCTCTCCTCTCCATCTTCATCATCTGTTTGCACGCTACTGTTCACAAGTCGTTGGGGCAAGGGAAACATTGTCACTTCTCCCTCATGTCCATCCTGTAGACGAGGCATGGATCTTTGTTTTCGCATAGACCGATTTCCTGTCTGCTCCTCACTATTCCTTAAGCACATTTCTGATGCAGATCTTAGGAAAACCTTAACGTCATTATAAAGCACATCCGGGACTAATTCCTGTGGCTGATTCATTTTGCCAGCTTTGCCACTGTGCGGGGTATTTGCTAAAGACTTCTGTCTCTTTTGTTCCTCGAGTTGCTGCTGTAGCTGTTGTTGCAAAGACTGTATTTGGTCAAGCTGCTTTTTTTGTTGAGCTAGCTGCTCTCTCTGCAAGATTAGCTGACCTTCCTTTTCAGCTTGCTGCTGATTCAAAACCTGTTGCTTTATAGTCTGTAATTCTTGGATTTCCCGTTGAACTAATACATGCTCTTTTTCTCTATCTCTCTGCAACTCGGCACGCTCCCAATCAAGCTCATCCTGAAGCCGTAGCTGCCGCATCTTTTCCATCTCTACCCTCTCTCTCTCTAGCTGCAAAAGCTGTTCCTGCTGTTGATGCAGTCTTTCCTCTGATTCCTTTTCTTGATGTGGGATAAAACTTCCAGGAACAGTGGTGTTGGATTGACCTCTTTGACTTGACAGGGATGGTTGGTCTGTTTTGGACTGACCGTGTACTGGGAGATAGGAATGAGCAGATGGTGTCCCTTGGGGTTGCTGGTATTGTATTTGAGACTTGGCAGTGGTCTTAGACAGAGATAGATTTATTGGGATGTCAGTTTGGCTCACTGGAACGACCATTTGCATCAAAATAGGTGCTGATGTGGTTGAATGAGCAGGCACAGAGTGGGGCTGTGTTGGCGTCGCTCTCTCAGCTACTGATAAGCTTACTGAAGACCTGCCAAGGAACAATGGTGTGTCTTGGGCTGTTGTTATAGCCATGGTCACTTTTGCAGTTGTCAGAGAAACTAGATTAGGTGTAGGGTAATGGAAAGGTTGTTGCCCTGTCCTTGGAGCTAATGACAATCTAGTTAGGCTCGCCAGAGGTACTGGGGTCATATTTGGTGCAGCGTAAGGTCTGTATACCCCTCTTATTAAAGGCTGTAGCACAGAACCGGGCTGTGTGGTAATTGGGACAGTGGATGCAATGGGTGTGTTTATAGTTGAATAGATCATACCATCAACGGATCTTATAGCCGATGGATACATAGCTCGAAGACTGGCTTGTCTTGCATTGATTAGGTCAGTTAGAGTTTGACTGTGGGAAAGTGGCTTTCCATCTGAACCGTACTTTAAGTTATGCCTGGGAGCTTGCAGCAAATTAACATTAAAAGGTGGACCACTGTATCTCCCAGTAGCCAGTTGTAGAATGTCTGGGTTGCTGCTATATCTATCCATAGAGTTAAGGGCGGCGCACATGCGACTTATCTCCCTGGCAGTTGTAGCACTGTACTGGGCAAGATTAGGCTCTCCCCAGTCCCCTGGGAAATATCCAGAATCTGAGCTGATGTTAGTCAGGGAGCTATACCTTCTAATTGGTAGAGCTGCAACATCGCCCTGACGAAGATCTGTGTAGGAGCCATACTGAAGCCCCATCCCACTGTATCCTACTTCATATCCATCCTTCGCTGTGTCTGTAAATAATTCTCCAGAGGACTGATAATGGGGATCAAGATTTGCTGAATATGATAACAAACCTGCCTCTGTGAGGTTTATTTCAGACATTGATGGCTGAAGGCGTCTGGGGAATGGCAGGGTATATGATTTGATCGCACAGTTTTGGTATGTTTGTCTATCTTGATACAAATCAGGTTGCTGATAGAGTTGTGGTTGTGTTGTTGAGGTTTGCTCAGTAGTCTCATCTAAGACTGTTTTTCGAGAGAATGGAACACCCACACAGCTGCCCCCAAAAGGCAGGTTATAAACCATGTCACAACAAGTGGCTTGATTTTCTGATTTTATCTGTCCAGACAGATCCATCACATCTTGGTTGTCCTCTGATTTGATGAGCTGTGTAACAGTAGATCCTTGTGCAGTACCACCCATCTGAACCATCATGGTGTGAGGCTTGACATTCGTTAAATTCATGCTACCTGTCTCTTGCTGAAAAACATGGCTATAAACATCAGAGGTGATAGCTGGAGAGATCACATTAACCTGTGTGGAAGTGCTTGTCTGAGTGACAACCATGTCCTTTTTGAGCACATGTTGTCGGCTGGATGAGTCCACCTTTGCAAAAGAGACAGCTTGTTGTTGTTGAAGAGAATGGTGCTGCTGAAGCTGCTCTTCAAGAATTTGTTGTTGCTGCTGAAGCTTCTGCTGTTGTTTGAGTAACTGCTCTTGCTGGACACTCAGCTCTTCCAGCCTTGCATCGATCTTTGGTATAGATGGATCAGTCGGGGGTGATTTATTTAGAGCAAGGCAAACTACGGGTTCCATACCTTTCCCCAGATCGACTCGGTTTTCGAGAGGATCACAGTACAGAACAGGCTGCTTAGGCTGGGACATGAACATAGAAGCAGCCACTGTGACACTAACGGTTGTTGCTGTTGAGGTCACAATATGCTGCTGCTCCTGTGTGTTTAGGTTCATTATTAAGGGTTGAATTGTTGTGGATTGACGGATTGGGCTTCCTTCAATAATGCCAGAATACTTTTGCGATTCTGTGGCCAATGAAGTCAAATCCATTCCATGGTCAGTCATGATGAATGGCGTCGGTTTCATTGCAGTTCTTAGATCTACAACACTCCCACTATGAAATCTCTGTCCGTGTTCGATTCTTGAGGTACCTGGAACTGTGGAAATGTGACAAAGCGATATGTTGTCCATGGAATGCGAACCATGTGTGTACATGCTAGCAGTGGTCACCATGCTTGTTCCAACATTAACTTTAGCAGGCTTATAGCTCCTATAGAAACTCTGATGAGGTGATTGTTGGTGTGGTGCAACATAAGGAGGGCTGTCAGGAGGTGAGTAGTCATCAAATGTTGATTGGCGGCTAAACCTGGTTGGTGAAGACAAAGGAGATGTAGCTGTGTTAACTCTAGAAGGCCTTTGTGAGCAAGTCGGCTCAAACTCTTCTGTTCTCATGACAAAAGTGCTATTTTGAGAGGAATTCTGAAAGAGGCACGGTAAGGCATTCCTTTGCGAAGTCTGAGTGCTTTGTGTCATAACTGGAGAGGTATGATAAGCATTTCCAGCGGAAGCTAACATTGAAGGACTAACAGTTTGAGTCGAAAACTCTGATGTTCTCCTAGAGGGGGATTGTGATGGACTTTGTGTAGGAGAGGAAGTGGGAGAAAGAGGCGGACTCCTTTCATGATACATATAACCTCTAATGGAGGCTGTGCCTGATTCTGAGGATGTTGAACTGTCCCTCATTTGTACTCCTTTGCTGATTGCAACTTTTCTTACAGCGTTTTGATTGTAAGCCTGAGTGATTGCAGCTATTTTGTGAGACACATTTGCAACGCTACTGGTTGTTATGGTAGTGTTTCCTGTTTGCCGACCGTATAAATTAGGTTGGGTTGTGGACACTGTTTGACTGGCACTAGTGTGAGAGACGGTGACTGCATCCCTGGCATACACTCCATAGGCAGCAATAGTGGTGGCAGCAACTCTTGGTGTAATGCCATTTTTACCGGCTTGATTTCGAAGCCTGTCTTTGGTCACATCTTTAGAGAAATGTTGAGTTACTCTGACATCAGGTATGCGACCGCCAGTCCCTGTTTCAGAAAACGACACTGGTGCTGAGAGCTGGGTGGGGCTTGTGCCAGGAGTCAATAAAGCATTGCTTTGTTCCAGCAACTTTGCAAAGGCTGAGCCTGTATCCAACAATTGCTTTTCTGAGTAGGAGTCATCCATTTCTTTTTGGTCATCAAGCTGCTTGGAAATGTTTTGTGAAGTTTGGCGTATCTCTTCATAGATGTCAACTGCATCCTCATTCTCATAAGCGATATCGTCATGATCAGCATAATCATATTCGTCCTCATATTCCTGTCGGTTTCTAATGTCAGACTCTTGATATGAGCTTGTGCTGTATTGCTGGCCTGAGCACGACTGCTGCTGCTGTTGTTGCTGCTTCTGCTGTTTCTGCAGCATCTCAGCTTTCCTCATCATTTCTTCGTATACTTCTTCTGCGCTTTTTAATTGTTTGCCACTAGAAGTAGTGGTTATAGTATCTGATGAAGAAGTGGTCTGTGGTTTTTCAGTAGGAGAGTAAAGTGACATAAATGTTGGAAGGTTGTACTCGCTGCCAGATTTATATAGCTTTGATGGCATTTCATAGCCTTCCCCATCTGAATCAGCTGAAGGAGAGTATTCTGAGCAGGATGACCGGTGAAGTTCCTCCATCTCAGCTGCCTGTCTCAGTTCCTCTGTGGGAGAAGCGTCCTCAATGGGGGAGAGATTGCTGGGCGGTGTTTTGGAACGCTCTCTGCGCCTTTGTGCTCTGAGCTCCTCTTTGTCACGCTTTGTTTTGCGTGCAGTGCTTCTTATTCTATGCTGCTCGACTTCTCTCATCTTTTCCTGCTCTCTCAGGAGTTCTTCTTCCTCCCTCAGTTCATCTTCTTCGGAAGAATCCTCAATGGTGGGCAGGAGTGGTCCATGGGATCGATGCCTGGCCTTCCTCTGCTGCTTTGCCTCCTCCAGCCGCTGTCTGCGACTTGGACTACTGTCGCTGTCATCTTCCATTGAGGATATTGAAGTAGGGGATATCCCTGAGCTGTAGCTAGAGGTGGTTGGTGGAAGGGTGGAGGAATATTCCCCTCTAGAACGTTCTTCTGGAGAGCCAGTGAGGCTTTCCATTTCTAGCTCAGGCTCTCTGTCCAGACTTAGGTCATTGTCATTGTTTAATTCAATGTCTCGACTATAGCTGTTGGAGTTGTTGAGTTCAATGGTTTTGAATCTGCGTAAGCCTCCTTGAGAGGCCATGTGGTCCTCTTCAGCAGATCCTTTGTATACATCACTTGTAGTTTTGCTGTCCTCTTCGAAGCTATTAGAGTGATACGTGAGACGGTGCTTCTCTTTTCCTGAGTCACTGATATGCTTTTGTGGCTTTTTTGGCTTTTTGTAGCTATAGCCTTCATCGTCGTTGTCTTCCTCTTCTTCAAGCTCATCCTCATTCTCTTCATCTGCACTCATCTCCATTATTTGCCTCCTCATGAACTCCTCATCAGTCATCTCTTCTGATTCTAAGCCTCTTTTCTTTTGGCCAATGTTACCCTCTAAAGCAGAAATGGATCTAAGTTCTTGCTTGGTTTCCCAGTCAGTTGGCTCTTCTTCCTCCTCCATAATGCCTTCAAGGTCCTCATCAGAGTCGTAATCCTCTGGACTAATTGATATTGAGCGAGAGCGATGCTTTCTGATATGATCCTTTTCTCGCTTGTTATCCTTTGTCCTTTCACCTTCAGATGACAATTTGGACTCTAGAAGGGGTCGCATGGAGCTCTCCAGTTTAAGGAACTCAGATGGGCTTGGTGGAGTATGGTGCCCAGTGACACCTCTCTCATTCAGCTTCAGCTCCTCCTCTTGGATAACACCAGTGATCTCACTTTGTGAACTGGAGATTCCATCAGAGGAATAACCCGTATCACTCAAACTCTGCGGGCTCCGTGACAGATCATTGGTGCTGTTTGTCTTGCTAGTTTCCTGGAAACAAAAAAGGATACATTAATGCAAAAGAAGCAAAAGAACATGACATCTTGAACTTGCTTAATTTTTGTCTTAAATTTGTAGTTGTCTGTTCCTTCCTTAAACAAATACAATGAGCCACCAAAGGAAGCGCAAGTGGCTAAATTATGTACTGTATGCTCTCCTTTCAAATATTACTATGCAAGGAGCAAGAAATATACAAACTGTGTTGTGGAAAGCTGTTTTTGTACTTTTATGTCTTACAATCGTTAGGGTGAACATTTAAAGCATTTTCTAAAATTATAATTTGCCAAATGCTTGGTAATAGTCTATGACCAGTGGCTTACCTCATAGTATTTGGATCTCTGTAACTCTTTTTTGTCATCTTTGACAAGAGTCTGAATTGGCTCTGTCATTTTTTTCCTCTCACTTGGTTTAGTGTGAAAGTCAGACTCTTTTTCCAGTTTGGGTGCAGTTTCATTCCTATGATCTTCACCAATAAATGTAGTTGTGATGGAAGTATGAGTTGCTGTAGCTGGAGTAAGCTGTGGAGTTTTTATATCAGTTCCTGGTTTAGCCATGGGGGCTGTTGGACCACTCTGTTGAGAAACTGGAGGCTTCTGCTGTGGCGTCATTGCTTTAGGCCCTTGCTGTTGCTGACGGGAGAGTTGCTGGTGTTTGGGTGAGCCCACTGGTTGGCGGTTGGGAGATGAATGTGGAATGGGAAGAGGGTCAAGCCCACCAGACATCAGTCGCTGAGTCTGACAGTTAAGGCAGAGCCATTCTTTCTTCTGCAAAACAG
Organism: Triplophysa dalaica; assembly: GCF_015846415.1. Taxonomy (NCBI): domain Eukaryota; kingdom Metazoa; phylum Chordata; class Actinopteri; order Cypriniformes; family Nemacheilidae; genus Triplophysa; species Triplophysa dalaica. Next base: position 21,254,243 of record NC_079559.1, read on the forward strand.
GGAACAGGGACGATTAGCAGAAGCCTTTATTCAAATGTTTAACATTATTAAATATTATTTATACATTTATTAAACAAAGAGAAAGCACAAACTCATGTAAACTGGGAGCTCATTTTATATCAAAGTGTTCTCGATCTAGTGACACATAATAGCTCATTCTACAATTAAAACATCCACAGAACCAAAACTGCCTTATTAGTCCAAAATACGCATGTAGAGGGTGCAAACACAGGATTACAAGACTGTGAAGTCTATAAAGAAAAGTGGTAAACTAGGATGAAAAAAGCACATTACTGCTAAATAATGCTTTCTTATAAAGCATTAAGCCATGTGAAGCAGTGGGTTACAGTGGATTTTATCTGTTATAAAATCCACTGTAACCCACTGCTTCGTGGGGCTTATTGCTTTTATAAAATGGCTTTTTCCAAATACGTAGCAAGGTTTCATATATTTAGTTTATGTAATGCGGGCAGCCGTTATAAATGGGGGTATTTTATAACGGCTTATAACTCAGCTCAGCCAATAACAATCAAGGACCAGAACTGACCATTTTATAAGCTAATATTTATTTGTTTTTAAAATCTGAAGTTTATTCTGCTGTTAGTTTAGTTTTGATCTTCGTGGTCATCGTATATCATCAGTTAAAGAGAATACCACCCATAGCAGTGGATCGTTGTAACTTTGCAGATCTTTTTTAAACAACAACATTACACATCAACTAGAGGATAAAAAGAGATGATAGTACCCCTTTAAAGCCAACAAGTAAAGCCTACATCAAAATTGTCTGGTTATAATCACTACATTCGATGATTCAATGCATATATAGTTGTTCTGTTGTCTATGGGATGTCGTACATTTACAAATAAGCAATAAATGTCAAATGCATAGATAGATAAAAAACAATAACTGGTTTAATAGAATGTCTTACCTCCAGCAGATGAGGCGTGGGGTTAAAACCACAAAGATTACACACCTGTGTATGACACTGGGTGCAAGCCCTGTAGTTGGGCGGTTCTGTTGTCCCGACATTAAATGGAGTTTTGCACAGTGGACAGGTGATGTCTGGCTTCCGTCTATCTGGCTGGGGCTGCTTCATTGGTGACGGGTGCTGTTGTAATGCTGCCGTTCCAGGGTGTGTTTGTGACTGCTGTTGTTTTGGCACTTTTTGATGGTGAACTGGTGAATGTTGCTGTAGAACGGCCTCAGAACCTTTAGGTAGCACGACACCTCCTGGGCCTGTTTTGGTAGTGCCAGGAGCCCCCGCTCTGGCTCCAGTATTAGCGTCGCTAAATATCACCCTGGAGCCCTGAGCACTCTGGTTGCGGACAGGTGAGGGCTGTTGCGAGGGTCCAGAGAGAGGATCAACAGAAATCAGCGTGCTTGCCTGGTTTAGGAGAGATGCCCCAAAACCAAAGAGCTTAGTTAGGCCATCCTGAGGAGGAGCTTCTTGGGACGGTGGCTGGCGGGCCGGAGAGCTTCCGGCACTTCGGGTCCTTTCAGGTTGACCTCCGTAGCGCACAGGAGATCCCCACCCCAGGTCCGACTGTGACTGAGCCTTAACTAATCCAGGTAAAGGCACTGCTCCTGGATGAGGAGGTTTTCCCAATTGGACCCCAGTTTCTGGATTTTTTGGTCCAAATGCCACCCCGCGCTGCCTCTGGAGATCCTTGGGCCCTGACTGAAGACCTGCTTGTACCGCTTCTTTCTGTGCCTGTTGACCATGAAGTCCAGTCTGGTGTGGTCCAGTGGGAACAATCTGTCTCTGGATCCCAGAGGAGGCCTGAGTCTGAGCCTGGGGCTGAATTTTCGGCTGTGTCTGCGTTTGGGATTGTAGCTGTGGTGCAGGTTGAGCTGACAGATGGGTCTTGGGTATGGGATCAGTCTTCGGTTGATGAGAGGGGGAATGTATCTGTTGTTGACTTTTGGATCGTGGTGTAGTCATGTCAATTCCTAAAGCTCTCTGCATCTGGCAGTTTAGACAGAGCCACTCCTTGACCTGATGGAGAACACACACATTAGTGCATCACTCTGAAACATTCTAAATAACAATTACAATAATTTAAGGTGGATGCATACAGACTGACTGGTGAGCATTTGAGTTCAGTACGTCTTGTGTTTGCAACTAAAACATCAACTGTGATGAATCACAGTTCTACTACATCTAAATGATTACACATGTCCTACAGGATAGTAACATGTGTCGGATTCCTCTTCCAAAGTATGTGCCATACACAGTTATTAGAATAAGGCTCTATATAGAAGGTTGGAGGGGTGTGCGGATGAGACGATGATTATCGTACATCTCTTATAAGAATAAAGAAGAATAAAGAGAAGAACTTCTCCTATCTGAAGGTGTTATGATGGATACTGTTGAGTGACAGTGGGGGCAATCTGAGTCAATTAGATCTCAGGTCAGATTGCAGATAATGATGGCCTTTAAGATTAACAGACTTTCTATCATTGCTCTGTACAACTTGAAGCTTTGCCCTTTTCTTCCCTTTTTATTCTGTCAATGGTCAGAGTCAGAAGGACCTTATGTCACCACAGAAAGAAAACTCTTAAGTGTTTTAAATACTGACGTGGATGGTCAGACGTATAATCAAACAGATATAATAATTAATCTAGTAGCAAAATAATATATAAATGGCTCTTAACATGTTTCTGGCCTACGAATAAATTAATTTACAGTATTTACTAAACTGCATTTTACATATATGATGTAACTGTAACCAGAAAAATGACCTTACACTAATCCACAAGGCCACAAGGCCAAGACACGAGTTTACGCGCCAACACCTTTCAAGAAATGCTGAGAGATTTTTCTTGAGCACTTTAAAGCCAAAGACCTCAATTTGATGTGCCTATGTAGTATTCAAGCACCAAATCCAATACGAGTGGCAAGAAAGCTTATATTTCCAAAAACCTGGAGCCCTAGCAGAAGCCAACATGCATGCGTCTGCTCCAACCCTGATGTGGCGCTGAGCACTTTTCCACACCACAGACCGTTTTAATAAATATGAATGTTGCGTGTGTGTATTTTTGCACGTTTTACAATCAAATTTGTGTGTACAGACTTTTTTCAATGAGGCCCCAGAAAACGAGTACATTAACCCAAAGGAAATGAGGACATCAAAGCCAACATGCACACTGCTATAAATGCAAAACAGAACAAAGCTATGAGTATGACACAGATTACATAAACATATCAATAAAAGATGATTATTATATTTTACACAGACGTGTAAGAGGGTGATAGGGTTCTTACTCCAGTGAGGTGTGGGTTGGGGTTGAAGCCGCACTGATTGCACACAGTCATTTGACACTGAGTACACTTGTTGAAGTTTGGAGAGCCGTGGACACTCGCAAGCTCGGCGGTGTTGCAGACTGGACACAGTTTACTGCTGGGCATAGGTGCTATCTGAGGTACTGAGTAGGGTGAGGTTGGCGCACTAGCTCGGTCAGGGGACACAGTTGGCGAGCGGCCCGTTCGTCCGGCACAACTGCTGAAGTCCACCTGAAGGTTGCGTCTGGAGGCATGTTGTCCGGGGCTTTGATTGCCTACCACACCCCCTGATGAAGCTTGAATTTGAGGCTGATGTATCGAAGAAGTCTGGAACTGTCTGGGACCGTCATGGACGACCTTCGTGTACGGGTTTCCGCTTCCTTGCATAGGGCTTGATGGAGGCCCTCCCCCTCCAGCCAACCTGAAGAAAAGGAGAGAATAAAGACGATTCTGTTGCACAACGCATACGGAATCCCTTAGAAGGTCTAATTTATGTCAGCAGTTTTTTGGTGGATTGAATTATGGATCATGCCATTGCACGCAAAATAAAACATACTTTGGTGGTATTAACACACATAATCATAAGTCCTCATTGCAATTTGTTATCTTATAAATGAGCAGATTACAACGTTAATTGGTTGGCAGATGTTAGCGCATGTAAAGCTTTGATTTATGTATTGGATTTTCAGATTACATTGGTTGTGCAGAGCCAATTAAATCTGGTCTGGCTTTTTCTTTTCGTTCTGATTGGTGATCGCAAAAAATGTTCAAATAGATCATGTGATAATAAATGAAAGTCTTAGCCAGGGCTTCACCACAGCTGGGAAGATGTAACATTTGCTACCTTGGTCAATACAGAATGTTTATGAGAGAAAACCTGAAAATCCAGGACATGTTTTAAGTCTTATTGTTAGTCAAGTGATGAGTTTTGACTTGTGACCCTTCAGTAAATCCTCAAGGCTGCCAGATCTCAGCTGGAGCAAATCCTTTCAACACTCCAGGGGCCTCATTTATAAAATGTTGAGTAGAAACCGTCCTAAAAGAGATTTTACCATCATTTCTCAAAGTGCATTCATGTGATTCATAGTAAGAACATACGCACAGAAAACACGTGTACGCCTCTCTATCAGATGTGAAATCTATAAATTGCAAATGATGATGAAATTGCGCACAGCTAACAGTTTCAGATCTCCACCTTTGAATGATGTCTAAGTTATATCACTGATGTATTTAAGTCCCCTTGTCAATGTCCAAATCCAATACGAGTGGCAGGAATGGCTTATATTTCCAAAAAACCTGCAGCACTCACAGAAGCAAAAGTGCGTAAGTCTCCTCAGACCCTGATGTGGCCCTAAACACACTATAGCGCAGGCATTATAAATAAAGCCTCAGGATGAGGAGAGGCTGCCAGATCTCACCTAGAGCAAATCCCTTCAACACTCCTGGACACCACGAGAGCACCAGGCCTTCTTTAAGACTCTGTGTCATTTACAATAAAGATTTGATGTTTATAATAAACACCTGTCAGAGGCGTGATGCCACGTTGGTGTGGTGATATGCGGTCCCATAGGTTGTTATGTAGGTAGCAGGGTAATATGATTGTAAAGCTAGCTGAGCGTGGCATGTGTTTTTTGGAGTGAGGGAGAATAAACAGCGCAGGTGATAGTCTTGATGGGGTGCGGGGTTGAGGCTTTAGTGCTAAATATACCTGCGCAGCACTGGACGTGTTTGACATAATTCCTTCACATTAACACACAGTCTCTTTCCAGATGATGAATTTCTCTCAGTGCAGAAAGAGACTAACAGCTGAAGTGCTGAGCGGGGTGAAACGCTCTTGGCGAGGATTCTGTCTTCAGTAGCAACTCATTGTGCTGCTGCTTCTCAACAATGTGACTCATACACGGCAAACTTCAGTGAATAAGCAACAGATCAACAATGAAATCAACCCAATCGCGCTAACACACACATTGTAATAAGTTGCTTACTAAACGTACAGTAACACTTCTTGATATAGGCAAGGCAAGGTGTGTTCAGTGTGCGCGATTCCAAGCAAACTTCCGTACAGCGTTTCTAAACATATGCTAAGTACATGTTGGTAATAAATATGACTTCATACTCATTTGTGTCATTTCACTGAAACACGGTCACCTTAGAATAAAGTGTCACCAAACATATTTTTAACAAGATGCATTGACTATAAAATGATTGTTCCAGTGAGCCAGTACAGTATTCTGTATATTTAAACCCAGATGACAGGTTTAGCAAGGCTGCGTTCTGTGTACGCTCTCATTTCACTTTGACTTCTGTCTATGGTGACACTAATAGTTTGAAAAGAGAAGAACAACACACACATAAACGCTCAAAAGGACCCCGTCTTTGGCTGTTTTAGAGGCTTTGATAATGTAATTTGGTGAGTACCATTGAATGTTTATTGCTGTGCCTCTTCTCACAAAACGACTGGATTTCTTCCGGTCTATATAAAGTCCCTCCTTCAGAAACGCTCTGATTGGTAAAGCTGACCCGGTCTGTCATGATTGGTTCCTCGCTTAGAGTGTGTGTGTGAAGATGTCCCACCCATACCATATCAGCTAGCTTCTGCTTCTCAGGCTGTTGTGATTGGTAATAATTTGTTATTTTTTCCTACACAGCGGATGTTAAAGTCATGAAGCTGTTATTTGAGCGTTGGTTTTCTTAGAATGTGTGTCACTGAACTCTTATGACCAGCTGTAGGACTGTGATGAAAGTGAAAGTAGTTTAGCGTTTAGTAGTTTAGCGTCAAATCTCTGATAGCCGAATACTACACCTCTAAAGAGGACCTCGCCCATTTTTTTATGTATTCCTGTGGGCAGAGATTGTTAAAAGCACTGGGAATAGTGACATCATGTACCCGGGAAGTAGAGGGCTGTAGTCCAATCCAGCCGTTCTCTGTAGTCCTTGAAAAGTGAATTCTGTTAAAGACAATATCTCGCTTGGCACTGAACTTTGAGCTTTATCATTTTACATGTATTGTTTATGGTCTAACAGCAACATTACACACTAACTAAAGGTTGAAAAATGTGTTTGTGGGGAATGTGGCCTTTAAATACCTATCAATGACATCATCTTCAGATTTTTGCTCGAAATAGGATTAAGTTTTTATAGAAAGACTAGATATAATCTCAGTAAACTATTTAATGAAAGAGAACATGGTACACCCTGTAAATCCTGATATTTAGTCCTCATTTCTTATTTTCCTGCTTCAGTCCTCCTTGAAGAAGATCATTTATTCTCACAGACACCATATAAAGCTCTCAGTATTAGTCCACACCATCCAACTCTTACACCGAAGCAAATAGATAGTTGACAAATAAGCCGCACATGTGTCCTATGATGTGACATAGCAAACATTAAGAAAAAACTAACAATGAAGTTACATCTCTCAAATGCAATTTTATATTATAAATATAAATTATTTAAAATAATGTTTTAATAACAGTTTTTTTCTAAATGTTTGCTGTCACAGCATAGGACACAGGACATGTGCGGTTCATTTGTCAACCAACAAAATATCTGAATAAATGACAATAACTCGATTTTATAATAACTGCAGCAGATTTGTGAACGTAGCGCGTTTTAGCAGCACAGAAGCCATTGAGCTCCCGTAAAGAAGATCGTGAATGAACGGAACGGACTCGGTGTCACTCAAACGCAGTCAAATGCAAATAAACGAACGTTTTCACTTCGACAGAAACACAAACACGAGCGCGTCGTGTAAGTGTTGAATCCCTATAAACTCATTTTACGCCACACATCAGCTCGGGGTTGAGATGTAAACACGAGCTGCTGTGCGTGTAATGCAGTGCTATCAATTCTCCACGCAAAAGCTCCATCACATCACATGCAGACAGCCATTTGCTGAAGGAAGCAGTTCGTGTGTGTGTGTGTGTGTGTGTGAGTGTGCGTGCGTGTGCGTGCGTGCGTGCGTGTGCGTGTGAATGCGCATCCTCAGAGAGCTCATGACTCACGGACACATACACACACAGAATCCTTCATCTTTACAATTCTTCCTTTAGAAACAAGTAAACATGTGTGTGAAACTGCGCGCGTCTTAAGAAGAATACACGACGAATGTTGTCAAATATTGCAGCTGTGCTCATTCAGACACAGCACTGAACTCATTACACATTCACACACAATCCTCAGCCTCTCTCGCGCGCGCACAGCATCCCCAACACTCTTCAGTGTATCGTCATGTATGTCAGGTGTGTCCATCTCTCCGATCTTCACATCAATCTCAAGTCGTGTCTTTATTTCGCAGCGCAGTGAGCAGAGACGCGCGTCGCACGCGGATGCTGAGCAGAGAGACGCCGAGCATCCTCCGTCAAACGCAACCGCGCGAGCGCTTGTTGTGAATCCTAAATGTCACTCACATAGCCGCAAAACGAAGCAAAGCAAACGCGTGCGTGCAGAAAAACAGCACAAGTGCGCGTAACAGAGAGATGTGTATGTGCTCGTACCTGTTCATGGCTGCGGTGGGCTCGAGGGCTTTTCCCGCCCCGGCCGCTGCGCCATTGACGGGCTTCAGGAGCTGTCCAGAGTCCGGCGGTCCTGGAACCATACGCCCTCCTTCACCGCTCTCCACACTCCCCTCGTTACCCATGTCTGGATCAATGGACTATATCTGTGTATAGATTAATATTTGTAATCTAGCGTGTGAACGCAACGACATAAAGCCGCGTTCAGCGTCGGTCTTCCTCCGCCATCATCTCTCTCTCTCTCTCTCTCTCTCTCTCATGCGGATTCAGTGGGAGGGGACAGAGGTTCATACAGTACACACGCCTCACGTGTACACTATTTCCTCATTTATTTATGAACAACATTTGCATCCATTCTACATTCAAACGTGCGCTCGTGCTCAAAGTGGGTTTGATCCATACAGTGGATTGTGTTGTACAGACACATTGATGATGTTCTGCTTATAAAGCAGGTCAGACGATCTTCACAGCTCTACTACAAGACTGTGGGGTGTGCCGTTGGCAGTCAATCAGAAAAGCTTTTAGTCTTGATCTGTTACAGCACTTTCACAGTGCTTTATGCTGCTCTCATGAACCTCATAGCCCTTTGAGCTTTACTACTACAGTGCACGTGCAGAAGATACAGCAAACATCTCTACTCTGACATGCGAGCACACTATTTTATTCAGAAGTAATTCATTCATTCAAAAAAATGCATGCAACCTTACCAAAATTCTGAATCAACTGAACTGCACAGTCACTCTGCTGCTGGCTCAATGCATTAACAAGTTCGCAAGCCCAGTTTGAGGTGCCAATGCAGCACATATTTAAAAGATTACATTCTGCCATTTACTGCACGAGTAAAGCTACGCTGGCTGTGGCACAACCATGAGCCGACAGTCCTGAACACAACTTCAGCACAGTTGAAAGGAAGCAGATGGAAACAGGGTCCAATGAATCAAGTCAAATCAATTGTTTTTAATTCTACGAATAAATGACGAAAGATTTATATCATTCAGCTTGTGAATAAGATCAGTACCACAGAGTTGGTCTGGCTTTCAATACATTAGAGAGACTCAGAGGGCTCCAGGTGTCAAAAATGATTTATTGCTTTTTCACAAAACAGTCTAACTACTAGAAATATCCTTGAACTGAATGTAGCGATGCCCTTAAAATAGAAACATGTCTGTGTGGGTTGAGATATTGTGGAGAATACATTGGGTCGATTAGCCTAGAAAACAATAACAATGATTAGGTTGGATATCATTTGATTTTGATCAATTACTCATCTGAAGCTGCTTATTGATTCTAATCGATTTCTCCAGTTTAGATTACAAAGTTGTAAAAAATACAGTATACAATTTAGATAGAAAACTGTGTTCGGTGGATGTGTATATTTATTCAAATATCCATATTTTACAAAGCATGGTTGCTGAGAGTATATTTATAATTTTCAAAAGAGTTTTTATTGCGTGTGTGTTTCAGACACTATACTACTATAGTGCAGAGACATTTGTCTGACTTCAGGTGTTGTCAAACACTATTGTATGATTTGTTCCATATCAAAACATGATATATAATATGTGACATTTTCCTGCCATTTAAATTTTTTGAAGAACTTTGAATGCCCTATGCCTTTTTTAAAACCTGCTCAGATTTCAACATCTAGATGCCCGTGTACACAAAAAGTAAGCAAATTAATTCACAGAGGTCAAACTGCTTAGAAAATTTGGCCAAATAAGTGGGCCCATTTTTACTCATTTGCGAAAAAGATATACAAAAAATAATTCTGTACATACGTAGGGACATTATGTGGATTCAAGTTAATTATGCTAACATATCTCTAACTAAAAAGACTGTTCCTCATTCACTCCCCCACGTTCAATCCCTGCTGGTTGTGAGACTCGACAATGTCTCGGTTACAAGTCTGAGTCTATTACCATTAGGCCACGACTGTCCCTGTACTATGCTCCTGTAGTTTAACGCAGTTAGGCTCAAATATAATTGTACCTTCACCAAACAGATGGTTTGTCTCGGAGTGTTTCCATTTATGTAAGCGCAATCCACCACTTAACAAACTGTAAAACCAGAGCTGTGTTCATAAGCCTCAAACTCACAGGACAACAGGTACAATAAACAGGACAACTCACTAATTCCCCTGATACGGGTAAATCAACTTACATTTTTCAATTATAATTCTAATTGTCAATTGACATCCCTGTGTGGAAGTGTGTGGAAGGAGTGTTCTGGATATTAAAGGGAAGCAAATCTCTCAGATTAACATTAAAAGAAATTTCTTGGTAAAAAAAATGAAATATGCTACATGTGATAATTGTTTAACCAAACGGGTTCCATAACAACTTCAGCTGCAAATAAGGCCTTCAATGCAGGACGTCATCAGGTCACTTATCTGCTCCTAGAGATGACAGGAGTGGTGTTCCTCAGGGTTCTGTTTTGGGACTTTTACCTTTAATGGTTTATATTGATTGTCTTATATCTGGTACTTTAGTTATGGATTTTGTGCTGATGACTGTGATCTGTTGCAGTGCACCCAAACCACAATAAACAGTGTTTTCTAACTGCTTGTGCCAGAAATGCTTTGCTGCTTAAAATTGGTTTTAAATGAATTGCTGAATACAACAGTCACATCGTTCTTCAAAGAAACAAACAGTAAACAGGAGACCACTCCACACCTCTTGTTGATATAATCTTTAACATGAGAGTGGAAACGATCAAGCGCTGTCAAAGGACAAAAAAAAGACAAGTTTTTAATTTGATTGGGAAAATATTTTCTGCTTATTTCCTGCCAGCTTATATTGCATAATTGTTTCTGCTGTTGTTCAGACAATGTTTAAACTCAAGACTGACAGAGCAATGGTCATACCAGCTGCTATTCCCTCTTTACTTCTTACTGTTAGCATTGTTTTTTCATACACTCTTTTTCTATGTTTACCATGAGTAAAGAATACACACAACCAGATATTCAATTTGAAAGACCTACAGGGGAAAAATCAAATGACAATTGACTGATTTATTGCAATAACATTTATAGTAAAAATATTTTTAATACATTCTGTACACAAGATGTTGCTTTAAGTTCTTTACTTTGGGGAAACATGAAGGCCATGGAACCAGAAAATAAATGAAGCTTCACACAGATGTTGAATGCATGTGAAATAGAATTGAAGTCTGTGCAACTTTCACCTCCTCCACAGCTGACGAGGAGCAAAGAGGACTAAAGATGGCTGAGAAAGTCATCCGAATTAAATAACAGATTACCGTTCGGTGTCTTAAGATCCATCAAATCCTTTTAATTGAAAAACAGGGCCTAAAAGAAAACCATCTTGTACAACTGAACACGTTTCATTTTTACTGCAGTTTTGTCAGCAACTGCCTCTATGCAACAAGATCAAGCTTCGATCGAAGAAAAACTAAAGTGACCACGAGGTCTTCTCCTTTAAAATCCTCCAGTCCTCTCAAACCGATCAGGCATTTAGGAGGGCAAAAGGCTGTAAAAAGAACTTCAGCATAAACAAAAATTTGTATGTACATACAAATGACACTTGTTCTATATCAGATGTCTTCATATAAAACATTTTTGTTTCTGTTATTCCATTTAAATGACGATTTTGGGGGCCACAGACCGTCTCTGAGGGATGTCTTCAGAATCACTCACTCATTTAGAGCGAGGATGATGTCATCTTCTAGGTCCGAGTTATCCGAGCTGTCTGCTGGAGGAACAAGAGAACAACAACATCACAGGTGACAAACCAACGAGTAAACTAACAAAATCACTAATTGTTACATAATGTCCTGTTTTTATGCATATCAAGACATCCAGCATTATGGGCTAATGTGCGCTTGAGAACATAAAAACATTCCGTTCCGTAATTTTGATTTCTTGTGGTCACACCTCTGATATTCAAATCTAAGCACCTGAACGGGATCTTCAGTAGTTAGAAAACACATCTTTGTGAAAGTGAAGACTGCATGTGTTGTGACACAACTCACTGTTGTCTAGCACAAGCTCCACATCTCTCTCATTGTCGTCAGAATCCTCATAGTCTTCTTCATCATCGTCGTCGTCGTCGTCGTCATCATCATCATCTGCCTCTTCATCCAGCAGACGAGCTACCTCCTCATCGTCTGACGGAGAGAAATCCTGCTCCACGTCCTCTTCTCCATTATTCTCATTCTCAAGCTCCGCCAGCAGAGGGTCAGTGTCGATGTCATCAATGTCATCATCAGTGTCGTCGTCATCATCATCATCATCATCATCCTCATCCTGATCGTCATCCTCCTGCGTGAAAAACACCACATGTGGATGGAAACATGACTCACAACACGATTGAGTAAAATCTGGTTTCTAGTCACACAGCGTCCTCATCTGATGGGATTTAAGAGGGTTTGGGATCTTTCCACCAAATGTTTTCAAAACTAAACATCTCACAAACCCTCCTATATTCTGAAAAAAATAAGTGTGTCTAACCTGGTCTTCCTCATCCTCCTCCTCCTCAGCAAGTCTCTGTCGACCCACTTCATACAGTCGACACACCGTGTCCATATTTATTGAGTCTTGATTCTGTTTCACACAATCACACACAACACAAACATTGACAGATTGCCGCTGAAACATTCCAGATTAAACCGGCGGACTGCTGTGAAAACCTACTTCAATGACGGCCAGGTAGCAGTCTTTAGTGTCTGTGCACAGGTCAAAAATATTCCTCTTCACATCAATGGTGGCTGCAAACATCAACATGAAAAAAAACATTCAAATGACTCCACAGTATAGTATTTTTACAGGCTGCTAAACGTGTCTATCATTGATGAATAAAGGATTTGAGAATGACTACATGTCCTCGTTCTTAAGTAAATACTGTAATGTCGTCTCGCAGGTGAATGAGACATGAGGTCATTGAGACAAAAGAGGCATGGCTTTGGAAAGAACTGAGGGGGGCGGGATCTTTGTCCTTTACACACCATCCTGAGCTTTAATGCTTTTTGTAAACATTTGTCAAAGAGAGCAAGCGACGAGTGGACAGAGATAGAGGCTCTCACCGATGGGTTTGTAGTCTGTGGCATCAAAGGTCCTGAACGAGGAGCCGAAGGGACTCTTCATCTGCTGCTCCATCATATCATCCTCATCATCAGCCTGAAGCATCGCTACAGTCCACAACATCAGCAACATCCCACCAGACATTAGCACAGTAATACACAAACTACAAACAACAGCATCTGTGTGCATGTGTGTGTGCATGTGTGTGTGCATGTGTGTGTGCATGTGTGTGTGCATGTGTGTGTGCATGTGTGTGTGCATGTGTGTGTGCATGTGTGTGTGCATGTGTGTGTGCATGTGTGTGTGCATGTGTGTGTGCATGTGTGTGTGCATGTGTGTGTGCGTGCATGTGTGTGTGCGTGCGTGTGTGTGTGCGTGTGTGTGTGCGTGCATGTGTGTGTGCGTGTCACCTCCGTAAATCACCGTCCCGTTATTGTTGAAGACGATCCTGCACTGATCGAGAGCTGGTACTGTGTGCAGAAGATGATACGTCCTTAAATCCCACTGATGCTCGAGTCAAGTAAACTGCTTTGAAGACGGAGAAATGCCTCCTTGCTGATTCAAACACATTATAAACCTGCGTCACTGCACAAACGCTGACGCCTGAACCAAGACACACACCGTCTAGGTGCACACAAACATCTCAAATCTGCTTTAAACAATGAAATACAGCGGCTCTCATCTGGATGTTTTCAGCTCCATCCTGCGGCCTTCAAGAGGGAGAAAGAATGTGATTCGTACCATGGTCTGTTTGAATACTGCATTCTGATTGGCTGGAAGGTGTGCATTAAAAGCAAAGGGCTGTAGGATGCTTCATTCTGATTGGCTGACGGTTCCACGGGAGTAAATTGTTTATCAGTTAAACGCACACCTATGAAGTATTTCCTGATGTGTAGATTGAATTACACTTCCATATCACTGTGCCAAGATTAACTGAATAAGGTTTAACTGTCCACCGCTTTTGTTTAACAAAATGACAGCTAATCTCCATCCTTTGAGAAGAAAGAACTATTCATATTTATGGGCAGAATTACATTTTCAACAACACCAGCAGGTGGCAGCGCTGAGCTGAACTGTCCACACAAAAAACAAGAGCGAAAAGGCAATCCACATGACACTATAAGCGGGTTAAAGATAACACCTAATGATTGTCTTAAAGTCAATAACACGTCTGTGGAAGAGATAAACGGCCTTTAAAAACACCGCAGCAAGCGTTCGCTCACTGTGAGAACCGCAGCTGGCTCAGAAAACTCTGTCATGTTTTTCTTCAAATGCTTCTCTGATATGACCAGGCTGTTGAATACGGCGAAAACAAATATCCATACTTGACTTTTCTGTCTAAATGAAGCAAACACATGAGCATATGAGCGTCTGTCTGTCTCGCTCGCTCGCTCTCTCTCTCCGTCTCATAACTGCATATGGGCTCAAGCAACAGCTTGAGATGAGAGCGTAAAGAATTAGTCACATTAACTTAGCACCCAATTAGAAATGAGCATAATCCAGGACACACCTCTGACTAACCAATAACTGTCAAGATCTGTCTGTGTGTCATTCATGTTGTTCATTCTCTCCCTTGCTTGCTTTGGCTTTTATCCTCTTGGTAACTGTGTAGCATGTTGACAATATGTTAAATGCTCTCCTACTCTTGCGATGAAAGTGTCTGTCACATGAATACATGTAAATGAGGTCATCACCTCACTAGAGATATGCAGTACAATGCATGATATGGAAACATTAATGTTATAATAGCATATGGCCCTTTTAAATAAACTTCATAATATCAGAGACACGAGTGTTCGGAGACGCTCACAAAGATAATTCAACACTCATGAACCTCACACACATGTAAACTCCACAGAAACACGAGTGATGTCAGGTCTAAGGATACAATCTCTGTGTTGATGATGACCTCTAAACCGTTGGGATGGAAGACGCCGCTGATGTTCATGTTGAACTTGTCAAACTTGTGGATGGCCTGAGCGGTGCGGACGTCCCACATGACACCGTCGTTCAGCACCAGGTCATCGGTGGGGTTAAATGTGGCACAGTTGCGCTTGTAGTTGTTGGCCAGATCAGGGTTATTGAGGGTCAGGGTCTTTTGTCCAGTCTGAATGTCGTATATCTAAAAACCACAAAGATACACGAGATGACAAAGATGACGTCAGAGCAGACAGAAAACATAACACAACGACACGGCTTCATCATGAATCATCCAGTTGACATGATTGTGTAACGCTGACACAAGAAAAGACTTACGTGTGCGACGTGCTCTTTTGTTCCTATGACACGGTCCTGAGAGAGTTTACTGAACTCTACATAATGATCATCCAGGAAAGAATGCCTGCAACACAAGCATTCGTTTCATCACACCCTCTTCTCTCATTTAGACATTTTTTTAGACATTCTCTCGTGTTCCTCGGACACAGTCCTCACTTATAAACTTGACAGTGGACGATTATTAGAAGGAATAATAATTATTTTCACGGTTACACGTGCAGTCTTCTCATGATTAACATGGTCAACATGTCAAAAAACGAGTTGGATGTATGATATAGTATTTGTGTGCTCGAAACAATCCCCCAGCGTTCATGTTTCAGAAAGGTTTTTTCCGAACATGAAAATCCATTTCGTAACAACTTTTCTTGGTTTCTTATTGGACAATTCTCCCGGGAAAGCACACCCACCCGTCAACCCACCACAGCCAGAAGAAAGAGCACACGCGTCAACCAGGGCGAGCGAGAGAAGGATCCTGCACACACATCAACCAGCTGGAGCAGGAGAGAGAGAGCACTGCGTTCACAAAGTTCAGCTGAGTTTGTTTTTTTCAGTGCAGTTCAGTGATGATGTTATTTAAACACTGGATTTAATGCTGGATTTGGAGATGGTTTGAGAGACTGATAGATGAAGCACTCCCAGTGCTAATAGATCCTGGACATGAACCTCGCGTGGTGAGTGAAACTGAGTCATATGTCTACACCTGTTCCGCATTTATTTGACTAACCAATAACTGTCTGTCTTTTGTCTAAAAACATATTCTTGTTCATTCTCTCCTTTGTTTACTCCAGCTGTAGTCCTCTAGTTGCATGGCCTTGTAAATTAACAGTTCTGTTTAGCGTGTTGACAAATGTTTATATGCTCATAAGTGTCGTTGGATAACTGCCTATTGATCAAGGTTTTATTGGCAATGTATGTGCACATGCTTTAGTTCCGCCCCTCTTCCCCCCGCACACGTCCGATGTTTTCAGTAATAATGTTACAGCTGTATCTGTCTCTTATAAATGTGATGAAACTAAAGACTGGCACGCAGAGCATTTGTCATAAAACTGGCATTCGGACAGAGCATAAGAGCACTTGCTCCCTGCACTTTAGTCCATGCGCTTGGATCTTTAAAATAGTGCCCAAAAGCTGCTCGGCCTGACAGTGGAAATGTGCGATACATGTGGACTTACTTCATAATGAAGACGGACTTCATACCCCACAGTGCTGATAACGGATAACTCCATGATGCTGAGGTCAACAACAGAGATCCGTCCTGACAAACACAAAACATCTCAGTATCCATCATTAGAGACCTGTCAGTCACTAGTCATTGGTAACAGGGTTCATTCATTCATTCATTCATTCATTCATTCATTCACGTGAGAATCGCCTCACCCTCAGGTCGGACATCGTTCTCTTCTTCTTAGCAACAAATTTACACTTTTACATAAACTAACCCCATACATACAACTCAAGAACTGATGTGTGTGTGTGTGTGTGTTTCTTACTCTGGAGGGCTCCAGGTGTGTGATGGCAGAGTTGTGACAGCTGTAACTGGCTTCTTCTTGTCCGCTGAACACGTTGTAGAGTTTGAGTTGACCCGTGCACGTGCCCAACATGAGGAAACGCTCTCGTGCGGAGAACGCACAACACATGAAGCCGCTCTCGTCCTCCTCAGCCTCCCTAAACACAGAGATGGGCCGAAACCTAGACAAAGCACAACATGAACACACAAACTTTAACAGTAGACATGAACAATCTCATCTGCTCACACAAACTCATCATCACATTACCTGCTGAAGATCAGATGCCTGTCGAAACAGGCTCCGTCCACACCGCCGTATTTGGGGTAGACCACCCTGCGTGTGTGTCGAGGAGTGAAGTTCACCGGCGCCTGTCGTCTCTGTTTGGGTTCAGGACACTGATGGGGTGTGAAGAGACTGAAGGGAGGACACGTCGTCACTGGATTCTTACAGCGCGCGTGCTGCTCTCGCAGATATTCTGTGATGATACTGAAAACACCAAACACGCTGACATTTAGCTTCAAAACTCACACGAACGCATTAAAGCTGCAAATCTCGTCACATTTACCATCTCGTTCTTATACATAACATTACAGGTTCACTTGACCTACTCACGTTCATACACGGTGAAGTCAACATCAATCTGACATGTCACACAAAATACAACTATGAACTTATATTGGATATGTTGAAGTTGTGCTGCTGTGTTGTGAATCAGGGTAAGGAGACAGATTACGGAGGTCTTTGCGATGATGATGACGTGTTGAGCGTTTATTGAAATGACAAGTTTTCAATTCTGAGAGCAACACTGATCTGCTGAGAAAAACTATTAGAATTATCAAATACAGTCTGTTTGAATACTGGATTCTGATCGGTTGGAAGGTGTGCATTAAAACTGTATGTTGTTTGAATGTACAGGTTGTTCCAGAGGTCGTGTTAACCGAAAATTCTCCGTCATTGACAGATTTTTTTACCAGTGACTGAAAAATCTGAAGGCCATCGGTCATTTTGACGGATTTCAGTAAGAGCAATTTGTAACTCCCCGTTTCGTCATTTCCCTTCATTCGAGCATGATTGTAGGCTACTACCCCTGTCCTGAACATCAACAAATGATCGTGAAGGGACGTGTGTTTCCCATTCATGAGCTTACTAACAATCAAAAACTCACAGTGCAGATGCATCCGTCACAGACCCCCGCGTCACATGCACGCATATACACGCAGGCGTGCAGTGGTGCGGTGTTTACAGGGGTTTTTCTATAGCATCTTTTTGAAAAAAAACTCAAGTTCCAGCAAGTGAAAAAATTACTTTCGGGTTAAAGTATGAATTACAGAATTTCCGAGAACACGTGAAGCATATTCTGGTTTGGTATGGTTTGATGCTGGTTTGTGCTGGTCTAAGCATCAAACATCCCTTACCCAGCATCTGCTGTTTTTTTCAACAGGAAAGTTCTGGGAGTTAACGCCAGTACGTCACAAACATGCCAATTACCACATAACCCCACCTTGAACCATAGTGACGGCCGGGTGATAATAGATGACAGATTCTTTAACAAGCCTGTCCGTCAAAATGACAAACAATAAAAAAGCCTAGCGCAACCTCAGGGTAGTTCCAGTCAGTTTGATCAAAACTGTTATTTTCACCTGTCTTTAAACATCAATCACAGCTTTGACTTGGCAAACGACCAAGCAGGATAACTAAATGATTTTTCACTTGGTGTCGGAATGCACGCCTAGTCGTGGATCATCCCTTCCATCTACACAGAAGAAAGGAAACACATACACACCTGTCTAGAGTGGGAGGGGAGGGCAGATGTCTGTCCAGCTGTTTCTTCACGGCTGGACTCTGGCTGAAAGCTCCGTGGTCTGACTTCTGTCTCAACACTTTTGGCCTCTTCGCTCCAGCAGAAACACAAGGTGACGGCCGCTCTCGCGAGAACGCAATACGGCCGATAAGAGGAGAGCCGTTGCTGTGGTGAAATGTAGCAGGAGGCGGAGGGAGCAGAGCCTGTGAGGTGGAGGGGCGGGGCTGGGGAGGTGGCGTATGAGGGGCGTGGCCACCCAGGCGTCCCGTGACCCCGTTGGTGAGCCGAGGAGTCCGTGGTATGGCGACGGCCGGAGGTGGCGGGGACGAGACTGAAACAGGATTGAACGGCAGGACACTGGCATGCAGCCCCATGGGCAGCTCGGCTTCTTTGGTTAACACTACCGCCGTATCCATGAGACCTTTAGACAACAGATGATTCCGAATTAGCAACAACAGTTCCTTTTCAGGAAATGAAATGCGTGACTGAGCTACAACATTAGCACGCTGCAGCCGCGCCAATGAAACGTCTGTGCCGATTAGCAGCGGCTTCCCGGATACGCGCTCGATCAGTTCCGCTGCGTACTTGCAAAAGCGCACATGCTCGCTGCGTTTATCCTGAAGCACCGGCTCTTTCATGAGCTGCTGGATTTGGCCGCTGCTGAAGAGCGGAAGCTTGCTGATGATCTGCCGCACTGCGGCGCTGCGGGCCAGTCCGACCAACGCCTTGCACGCTAGGGCGCGAATCTGATCGGCATCCGTGATGGGCATCTTGATGGTGAGCAAGGACAGCAGGACTTTGATGCCGTTGTTCGACTGCACCACATCCCACATCTTCGCCAGCACGCTCTCGCTTACGCGGTGGTTCTGCGGCAGGCGGCGACGCGGCGTGCCGGAGATGAACTTGCTGATGCTGGAGACGCGCTTGTCCGGAGCACAAACGCAGTTTATCACCACCTGCAGGGCAGACTTCTGGATCTCCGCATCGTTCACAAACACCTCGCCCTCTGCCACCACCAGTACGATGCTCATACCTGGAGACGGCAAACATCAATGTCTAGCTACAAGCGCTGGGATGACATGTTTGAAGAGCAACAAAACAAAACCTCACCAACGGTAGAAATGGTGGAACCGCTCTCATCGAGCACTGGAACGTTCTCGGCTAACAGCAGCTGAGTTTTAGGAATAACTGTCAAAATGCTCAAGATATCCAGAGCATACCTCACCGTATCAGCCCTGAAACACACATTGACCAGAAAATAACAAGCTCTTTTCCTCAAATGACAAGATAACCAGCAGGCGTTTGTCCAGACTCACCTGCCGTAGTACGTTCTCCAGTCGCAGGCGATGGAAATGAGCTGCAAGAGAAGCTGAACGCAGGAGAGTTTGTGAAAGACCTCCGCAGGCTCCCAATACAAACGTACTGGTCCGTACTCCACCAGAAACTCCACCATCTCCACCACCTGCTCGTGTGTGTATGAACATGCCTAGAAGACATTCAAACACAACAGCAGCTGGTACTTAGACATGCCGTCTGATCAGAGCCATAAAAGGAAAATGCAGAAGTACACAAGCCTCCGAAATAACCCATCTGTATCTTTCACATTTTACTGTCAATCAGCTCATATCAACATCTGCAGTTCTCTTAATACAGGTTATGACACAGTCATGAAATCAGAGAAACGCTTCTTGAAATCCAGAAACAAGACGCCCTTTTTTGCACTTACACAAAATGTATCGTTATGTGTGGAGTGCCCCAGGGTTCGATTCTTGCTCCCATTCTTTTTACCCTCCGTTTACTCCCCCTTGGTTCCATTTATAGAAAACATGGCGTATCATTTCATTGCGATGCAGATGATACGCAAATTTATCTAGCCATAAAACGCAATGATCCTGATACACGGAACCCCCTTTTTGATTGTTAAGATGAGGTCACATGTCACATGTCAGCAGTCTGAGTGCAGCCATGACACGTCAGAGGGGATCTGGCCCTCCCGGCTGGGCCTGGTTCAATCATGGGAGTTTGGGTTCCTCGCCACAGCAGGGCAGTGTTGGCCTGCTCATCGGGAGACTGCATTTATTTATTTATTAGATATTATTTATTAGAATGATCTTACTCGTTGTATAAATACCATGCACTGTGCTGTGTTTTACCTTTTCTGTTTTTCCTGTTTGCTCCTGTAAAGCTGCTTTGAAACAATACACATTGTGAAAAGCGCTTTATAATATATATAATATATAATAAAATAAACTTGAATTAAATTGAAGGTCAAAACTTGGTTTTCACAAATGTTGTTATTTTTGAATGATTCTAAAACTGAGGTTATAGTCTTTGGTCTGCCTGGAAAACATGGAGACAACTATATTGATCTGGAATATTTACCTTTGTTTCTCTACCCTGCATTAAGAACTTAGGTATGTTTTGGGATCATAGCCTTCACCTCGACAGGCAGCTTAACCCCGTGATCAACTCATGCTTTTTGCAAATTGCGTCTTCTTTCCAAGATCAAACCTATTCTCTCTACTTAATCTCTTGAGACTGGCGTTCATGCACTGATTAAATCCCTATTAGATTATTGTAACTCACTAAACTTTGGGGCGTTTAAATCTTCTATCCATCTCCTTCAATTAGAATAAAATGCTGCTGCAAAATTCTTTACAAGGAAACGAAGTCAGACCATGTAACTCCAACCTTAAAATCATTACATTGGCTGCCTATCCATTTTAGGATGGAATAACAATTTTTACTCCATGTTTTTAAATCGCTACATAGTCTGGGACAGAGTTATTTGTCCGAGGTTCTCCATCCCTTTACTCCAACAGGATCCCTGAGGTCTGAGGAACATGTCTGGATAGAAGAATCCACCTCTCGAGCACGGCATAAGCATAGGGGGATAGAGCATTTGCCATCGCTGGCCCACGGCTCTGGAACGGCCTCCATGAGTATATCAGAGCAAATTAAAATCATCTTTAAAGGCATTCTATTTCGACTTGGACAATGCATATAAGAGCAAAAGTCAAATGCCTTTTTGTTTTACTGTTAGGAGTTGTTTATGTCACTGCTTTGTGGTTTTATATATACTATTTTTAAATTATTGTCTATACTGTCCAGCACTTTGGTCATCCTGGTTGCTGTTTTTAAATTTGTTTTAGAAATAAAAATAAATTTGAAAACACATACGATAAAAACAAGAGTTCACCGAAATATCGTGAGAAACTGAAGGCTGTGCAGTGACAAATGTACCTTGAAATAAGGCTGCGGGTGTACGGTGACGCCTCCCTCTGTGCGCTGCAGAGACTGTTTCACCTGCTCCACCTTGATGGCCAGGTGAGCCTCGAAGTACCTGCGCAGAGCCATGCAGGTGTGTTTAGCCGTCTGTCTGCTGGAGAAGATCTCATCGTCGCTCAACAGCGCCCCCTGGTCCTCTGGATTCAGAATCTCCAGAGTGCTGATCTACATCACACAACGAAACGGCCGTTAATCAAACGTTCATTACAGGATTTGAAATATAACGATTCTAAAGTCCATTGCACATTGAGTCAGAAATTTCTGCACGTAAAAAAATAAATACGACCTCACGTTGTGTCATTCACATTTACACACTGCCTCTAATATTTTCGTCCGTCATAAAAAAATTCAGACGGGGTTTGATTTTCTGCCTTGTCGGCATCCGTCAAGGATTTTGAGTGGCCTTTTTAAACAATTCTCAGACACCTTAAAAACGAGAGCCAAATACGGAAAAAACCTATGTGAAAGTTTCAAAATGTATGTGCAAAGAAGAGATACAGAATTAGAGATGCACCGATAGATTGGCCAATAATCAGTATTGGCTGCTAGTTAAAACAGCCGATGATCAGGGCCGATATGTCCTGTCAATCAAAAGAGGACGGGAAAATGCAATGAATTGTATCGAAAATGTCACCATTACTAGTTGGGTGTTTAATATTCATAGTCATATGAATTATTAAGTTATTCATATTCATTTAATCTTCAGAACCAGTATCTGCAGATAACTTTGAATAAACAGCTAACGGTATTGGTGCATCTCTATACAGAATAACTTTATGAAAAGCCACATGACCACGTGATCCATGCTAGACAACATTTGGAAAAAAATGTGTAAGCAGTCATTTTTAAAGTACTGTGACAAAGTTATTATTATTGCAATGCCGTTCCAACTGTACGGTCCGTGTTCCCTTAAATAAACATATACATTTCAACAAATTGTTTCAAGACTTTCTCGTCTAAATTTTGACTTCAGATCGCAGATGCGTACCAGGTTCACGAGGCGTCTCAGGCCGTCCTGTTTGTCGAAGAGATCGAGAACGGCTCTGAAGGAGAAGCAGATGGAGAAGAACATGGTGGCGTGACAGCAGCCGGACGCGTGCGAGCACTCCAGCAGCCACAGCGTGTAGCTCACCACCTCCAACAGCAGAGAATGCGGCAGCATGCAGACCTGAACACAGCGCACGCATCACAACACATGAAAACATCACACCAAACATGGTCTGAACCCAACCCAGCCCGATGGAACGGCACGCTGATACCCTCTCCATGGCGTCCTGGTTGTAGGCGAGGTAATAGAGGCACAGCGAGACACCGGTGGCAGCCATAGAGGGCCGCGGGATCTCCAGTAACTTCTGCACTCCGCCGTGAGCCACAAACTCTGCCGCAAACTTTTTATGGAGCAGGAGAGAAGCGAGGTACTGAAGAGAGAACACCAGAGAGACTATCACACACAGAAGATCACGAGCGTTTGACTGCTCGAGTGTGTGCGTGAGATACTTCTCAAATACCTTCAGGGCTTCAAAAGTCAGCTGGACATCATTGGTCTGTTTGAGGTCCATGTAATGCATCAGAAGCTCGCGAGCGCCCAGCTGCATGAAAACTGCTAACAGCTACACAGACAGAAAGAGAACCGTGTCATTACACTGAATTCTGACCGCAAGTCATGTATGATCTCGGAGCCAACTGTTTTTCTGAAGTTACCTCTTGGTATTCTCCCAGCGGCGTGAGGTACTGCAGTATAAGACGCTGCTCTATGCCGTCTGTGAGCGGGTACAGATGATAACTGTTTCCTATGACCCACGGGCTCATCTCGGACCAGCTGCTGTTGGACAGCTCACTGAAGCTGCGCTCCAGATCCGGCGTGGTGAAGTTGAGCTTCTGCTTTACTTTGCCTCCGTTCTCCGTCTTCCTCCAATTCTTCGCACCCTCTGCGGGAGGATCCGCTTCGCTGGAGTCCATCGTGAGAGGTACAGCGGGTTTCATCTGACCCTTCATCCCCGCACACCTGCCGGTGCTCTTCGAGGGCGGATCGGTGTCCGAGCTCTTCTGCTCCACCGGAGCGAGCGGGACGCTGTGGGGGAATTCTCCATCCACGGCCTCCTCATCCACAGGCAGCAGCAGCGGCGGCGGGGCGCTCTTCAGCGGACGTTTACAGTCCCTCCTGTTCTCGCCATCTTTATCCTGAAGCTCTCGCAGCCTCTGGAGCATCAGAGGAACCTGCAACACACATCACCACATTCAGCATTGACTACAAATGCAAAACGGTTCAATTACAGGCTTGTAACATCCATTTCCTTTCTGCCGTCTTTATTGGCATCACTCCAGAGATTCCCTGAAGAAACTCCATTTCTGTCAGACTGCAGGATGAAACATTTCTGTGAAAGGTCAGAGGTGTCAAAAACATCATCTGTGAGGTAGCAGTGGGTTCAGACTACGCCTGGATCCATGTTGTCAACTAGACGTTTGGGGACAAACTTCATGTAGTCTGTGGAGGATGTCCAATCTTAATTATCTAAGTTTGTGGTAGTTTCTAAAGCTTGATTAAATATACAATAAATTGTTTGCTGTGCATGTTTTAGCATCACATCAGCATGTTGAATAATGTTCATAATGATCATATTAAAACAAGAATATTTGACCATCTTAACGCTATCAAATACGATTTTAACGTGACACTGACATGCTATAACACAATAATCAGATGTTTGAACATTTTAGTATATCGTTAGCGTGCTTTAGCATGTTGGTAGCGTGACAACACATTCTAGCACAATGTAACGTGTCAGCAAACATAATGAGGCACTTGAGTGTAAGTGCAGATGTGACTACATCAGTGGAAGCAAAATCTGGACACAGAGATCTGCATACACATGTACGTCATGAGTGTTGAAGGCATCATGGCACTCACGAGTACAGAGTTCTCCTCGCGATAGTTAGCAGCAATGTCCTGATTCTCCATGGCTCCAGCCAGCAGTCCGGTGGCGTAGATCCTGAGGGGCTGTTCAGCCTCCCGAGCCCATTTGAACAACCGCTCTACAATGCCATCCTGTCTCAAACACACCAACACAGACACGATCATAACCTGCTCATCTCATACAGCCAACAGTTATGACAAATAAAAAAAGCACCTTTTCCTGAAAGACCACAGCGGTCTCGAGGCCTGGCATGATGTTGAGCAGCAGTCTGCAGGCGGCAGTGTTCAGCGACACCTCTCTGCTGCTCATCACGTATGAATTCACCAGCTGGAAAAACACACAAACACGTCAAACGCTGCTCCGCGTGGAACACTGGGCTCATGCATCCATCTTACCGCATTCATAAAATCATCATTCTTGAACAGGATTTTCAAAAGGTGTCCCAGCATGCACTCCGGGTCTGCCCGTCCTTCACAACAAAACAAGATTGATTTCATTAGTATAACATGACCTGCACGACTGCATCATTTCAGTATATATTTTCAATCTGAAACTCAATTTCAGGACCCGACACAGTCATGAATGTCAGAAAGTGGACACGTCCATGAGTTAAGCATAACTAAAGGTTTTTACCAGGATGTCGGTCATCAAACGGATCGGGATCGGCCTTGTGATATTCCTCTGTCTCCCTCTCGACAAGCTCAGAAATCCTTCAGGAATTGAGGACAGTGTAAATAAAATACTGAACTTCACAGCTCTTCAGATCCAGCACACATTTGGGCTCGTATTCACAAAACATTTTTAAGCCTAAGAGTTGCTCCTAACGTGACGATTGAAGAGATTTCTTTTTTTTATTTAAACAATGGGCGTGTCCGAAATGTTTGTGCTAAGAGTATGTCACAAAGCGTTTTAACTTTTCATATTCTGCATGTCTTATCACAGGATATAAGTACAGAAGAGTCAAGTTTTAAATAGGAAAATATCAAAACTCTCTGGTCATTTTTGAACGTGATGCTAATGGTCTCATTGGATACAATGATCTATGCTAAGCTATGCTAAAAGCTGACCCGGAGATCAGCAGAATACGTTCCAAAGCGGAACTTATTAACTCTTGGGGAGTTGGAAAATGAGCATATTTCTAAAGAAAGAGGAATGTTTCTTTAAAGTCCCAGTGAAATTAAAAAAGACAACTCCTATTTTATATACGCATGTTAAACAGCATGGGCGGAGCATCTGTTAACTCATCCCCTTCAACTGTCAGTCTGCTGCCAGTTCCATTTCAAAATGCAACGGCTGTTTTTATACAAACAGAAAGAGAAAAGCCACACCCACTATTTTTCTCATTCCAATTTCCATTTCACTGGGAAATGCGCAAAATATGAAAATAAAAACAATCATAACTCCCGGTTCACTGGAGTTCACAAAACATTTTAAAATATTTACAGTTGAAAGAAAAAGTATGTGAACCCTTTGGGCTTACTTGGATTTCTTCATAAATTGGTCATAAAATGTGTTCTGATCTTCATCTAAGTCACAACAATAGAGAAACACAGTCTGCTTAAACTAATACCGCACAAACATTATACTTTTTCATGTTTTTATTGAACACAACATGTAAACATTCATAGTGTAGGGTGGAAAAAGTATGTGAAACCCTAAGCTAATGACTTCTCCAAGAGCTAATTGGAGCCAGGAGTCAGCCAACCTGGGGTCCAATCAATGTGATGAGATTGGATGTGTTGATTAAAGCTGGCCTGTCCAATAAAAAACACACACCAGTTTTGAGTTTGCTGTTCTGAAGAAGCGTTGTCTGATGTGAACCATGCCTCGCACAAAAGAGCTCTCAGAAGACCTACGATCAAGAATTGTTGACTTACATAAAGCTGGAAAGGGCTACAAAAGTATATCTAAAAGCCTTGATGTCCATGTGTCCACGGTAAGACAGATTGTCTACAAATGGAGAAAGTTCAGCACTGTTGCTACACTCCCTAGGCGTGGTCGTCCTGTAAAGATGACTGCAAGAGCACAGCGCAGAATGCTCAATGAGGTGAAGAAGAATCCTAGAGTGTCAGCTAAACACTTACAGAAATCTCTGGCACATGCTAACATTTTTGTTGACAAATCTACAATAAGGAAAACATTAAACAAGAATGGACTTCATGGGAGGACACCACGGAGGAAGCCACTGCTGTCCAAAAAAAACATTGCAGCACGTTTGAAGTTTGCAAAAGAGCACCTGGATGTTCCACAGCACTACTGGCAAAACATTCTGTGGACAGATGAAACCAAAATTGAGTTGTTTGGAGAGAACACACAACGCTATGTGTGGAGAACAAAAGGCACAGCACACCAACATCAAAACCTCATCCCAACTGTGAAATATGGTGGAGGGGGCATCATGGTTTGGGGCTGCTTGGCTGCCTCAGGCCCTGGACGGATTACTGTCATCGATGGAAAAATGAATTCCAAAGTTTATCAAGACATTTTGCAGGAAAACTTAAGACCATCTGTCCGCCAACTGAAGCTTAACAGAGGATGGACGATGCAACAGGACAACGACCCAAAGCATAGAAGTAAATCAACAACAGAATGGCTTCAACAGAAGAAAATACGCCTTCTGGAGTGGCCCAGTCAGAGTCCTGACCTCAACCTGATTGAGATGCTGTGGCATGACCTCAAGAGAGCGATTCACACCAGACATCCCAAGAATATTGCTGAACTGAAACACTTTTGTAAAGAGGAATGGTCCAAAATTTCTCCTGACCGTTGTGCAGGTCTGATCTGCAACTATAGGAAACGTTTGGTTGAGGTTATTGCTGCTAAAGGAGGGTCAACCAGTTATTAAACCCAAAGGTTCACATACTTTTTCCACCCTGCACTATGAATGTTTACATGTTGTGTTCAATAAAAACATGAAAACGTATAATGTTTGTGCGGTATTAGTTTAAGCAGACTGTGTTTCTCTATTGTTGTGACTTAGATGAAGATCAGAACACATTTTATGACCAATTTATGAAGAAATCCAAGTAAGCCCAAAGGGTTCACATACTTTTTCTTTCAACTGTAAATTACATTTTTATTTTAAAATAAAGTAAAATGATCTTAGTCATGAAGTCATATTACAACAATTTAGATTTGTCAGCATGATACCTCATTCTATAATATTTCTATGTTTAAATGACTGACAGAGACCCATCCTCTATCAGCCAATCACTTGAGTCGTAGTCAGTGAGCTTGCTGACATTATCCATAGCAAACAGGTCAACCCCGCCCTAACATTAAGATTTCTTTTGGCTCCTTAGTAAAAGTTGCACTCTGCAGAGTTGTGAATAGGTTTCAAGAGGAAACTTTTACAGCTTTTTACATGTATACAGCTATTTATGAGAGCTGTAGTGGTGATCAAATGTTTTGTGAATATCTAGTGATATTATAACATTCCAGTGCTGTAATGACTTTGACACACATGAAGGCGTGTCAGTAATCTATAGTAATGTTTGGTGTGTGTTGTTTTGTCTCACTTGGTGAGAATGTTGAGCAGTTCATTTGTTCCAGACTGTTGTTCTCGTTCCCACTGCTCCAGTAGAGAGCTCAGCTCTGCTTTAGAGTCCACGCTTCCCTCGCCGCCGCCAGACGCCATCTGAAACACACAACAACAACAACAGACTGTTTACAAACACAGTGCAATGACAAACAGTACACACAGCAAATAATACACCTTTCACCACTCTTTTACATGTGTGGAGAAGTCAAACCATTTCACCGGTGGAAAACAAAAACATGAGCATCTAAAACCAGTTCAAATCAATAAAGTACAAATCAGGTGTATAAACGACACTGATAAATCACAGATAAAAGACACACAGCCATATGAACATAACAATGAATTCATAACAACATTCGGTAACACTTTCCTCGAAGCATGTATGTATAATACATTATAAAAGTAGTTAGAACATTATAACAATTATTAATTCATTGTTACACAATACATTTAAATTGGTTATACTTCGTTACAAGTACATAAAACACACATTATGAAGAATTTTAATGCATTTGATTTTACCCTTTAATAACTCTTTAGAATGCAGTATACATACATGCTTCAAGGAAAGTGTTACCCAACATTCTCCTCTAGATGGCATCTTAACATCACTGATCCAAATAAAAGAACGGTTTGTAGTTGCTTTCAATCATGGAATCATTTGTAAATCATGGAATGAACCTGAATACAAGATTTTAAGCTGCTCAAACACATGAAGTATACTCATTATGAATTTCTGACTGTTTTGCAGGACCAGACGTTTGTAACAATCAGTTTGTGCAATAGTGAAAAAATAGCCAAAAGCCATGTGCTGTGTTCTGCTTTCAGCCAAGAATTTATTTTAATTTGGCTTCGGACAAGAATTTTCAAGAATTTGGTGTATCCCTAGTTTTAAAGATGCAGTCCGTAGGATTGAACTCTATGTCGCCATCTCAGTTTGTAATTGCTACTACAGGTGATGTGCGGAAGCATTTCTTTACATGAGTTGTGATTGGGCACTGATCAGCGGAGCAGATGAGTGTGATGTTTGAGTCGTGGCCTGTGACAGTGCAGCAGTGAGAACCTTCACTGTTCATCAGTAGCACATAACAAACACAGATACCATGACAGATGATATAACACTAAACTAATAAGAACATAAACAGACACAAATAGTGCAAATCAATCCACTACACTGAAGATGCGAAACACTTCAATTTCAATAGTGCCTGAATTTCGCAGCAGCTTTGCGGGTTTCCTGCAGGTTCCGCAGGATTTACGCATTATTATCATGTAGATATAATTCACATCCACAGTATAACAATGATTTTGCTCTGCAAGCGAGCAGCACACTGCACGCTTTTCTTGTAATTGATCAAGCTGGAGTTTTGCACGTCTTATTAAGTTACGCCATTTAAAAAATACAAGCCATTTTAAAGCATTAAGAACTTGAATCGTCGGTCTTCAGTCAGAGCGCTCACACACACACACACGCACAGACTCCGCAATCTCAGGCTGCTCGCGACAAATGTTAGATCAAGTTATTTTTCGCAACTTATTTATACACATAAATGTTCAGAGACACACACGGGTGTGATTAAATGCCCGTCTTGCCAACAATACACTCAAGGAATAGGCTAATGTACTAACTAAGTGTGTCTAAAATATGCTTTTAATCTTATAGCTTCATGAAAACATTTGAGGTCTTTTCAACAACATACACAATAAAGCTATGAAGGCAATATAATTATTTACACTTAATATATAAATTCAATATGTTCTAGTTAATCCAATGATGATCTAAATGATTAATTGAATAGTATTGTATGCAATGTTAAAGTCATAAGAACATATTTTTTCCATAAATGAATATAATTTATTCCATTCAATTCATTTTTTCATTTGTTCCTTGTTGTTTTTTTGTTGTGTTGCTTGTGGTTTACAAAATGTTCACAGAATTCTGCTGGGTGCTCCCTTCTTTCTTTTGTTATTATTAATATAAGTGTTATGATTAAGATTTCTCAGTCTTTATGAAAGATTTTTTAAATCTTTAAAATGTTTCAGAGCCTGTGTTCTTAATTTCTATATAAATTTACCTTTTTACACCATATATATATCGGTTCAAAATATCGGCTATCGGTCTAATTCATATGGAAATAATCGGTATCGGCCTGAAAAACTTATATCGGTCGACCTCTAGCAAGGATCCTCTTTTCTTGTGGTATAAATCCACAGCTCACCCCCTTCCTTTACAGTGGTTCAGCTGTGATGTTTCTTTACATTTATTTTTCAGTTGAATTTGTAGTTTAAAAGTCAATGTTGTTTTAACTCTTTCACCGCCATTGCTGAGTTATCTCGACATTTAAAAAAAATGGTTCCCCAACAAAGACGAGTTATTATGGCAATCAGTGTTTGTACTGTTGTACAGTAGGTGGCGCTGTTACACAACTTTGGGGAAAAGTACAGAATTCCAGAACCTAGAACATATATGTTTTAGCGGTTTTTAATGATTGTTCCATGTGTAATCTGGGTGGCAAAAGCGATGCATTTGCAAAAGAAACCTAACCACATCTACGGAGTGATAAAAAAACGAACAAATATCGAAATTGTCCATATATTCTTTACAGAAAATTTATTGTGAGCCATTAAAGTTGGGTGAAAATGTTTAAAAACTTTTTTTTTTTTAAAGGCTGGCGGGGAAAGAGTTAAAAGTTAATGAGTAATCATGTTAAATAATCGGGATCTCAATATTGCTTTTTACTTTGGACAAAAAATACTTCTCTGCATTATAAAGCACATTATACTTTTTACTCCACTACATTTAATAAATAAATGTTGTTTTTAATTTATAATCCTTGAGTACATCATAATCTTATATGTTTTTTACTATCCATCTCTTCTGTGAAATTAAAATTAAAAATAAAAACACTAACCCTCTCTTTCTCTCAACAGGTAGTGGTGTAATTTTTGTTGAAACCAGTTACTTTGTATTTGCACCTACTGTATTATTTCTCCTGTATGACATATCGCTCATTGCTCTCTGAACTCGAGTTATTGTGTATGAATGAACAGTGGTTTTGTGATAGTAAGTTCTTTTTGAAGCTTAAGAGCAACATCCACAGTTAACGCACAGATCGGATTTACACCCGTCAGTCTGATACCCTATCCAGCCAAAAAGACCCATATGAGACCAAATTCCCATCCAGAGTATCGGATCGGTGCATTCCTAGTTTATCTCCTAAAAGTTAAATGAACACATCACATCAGCAGGTGAAACATCTTACTGTCCAGTACAATACAGCCATTCATCTTCTCTTATATAAATAAAACCAACCTCTCATGTCTTCTATAAATGATTTTCTCTCATAAAAGCTAAAAAGATGAGAAGAACTGCCTGTGATATAAAATTGCTTTTATCCCGATAAAAGATTTGAGTTTTATCACGCACCCCTATCTTAGTGTCAAGACATACATTCCTGCATCCCTAACAGACATGTGGCGCTGATGAAAGTTTTGTGATAGCAGCTTTTTATTTGGCGATTAATTACATCAGAAATAATTGCAATAGTCGATATTATTGTCATTTTATGCCACTGATTAAGTGATGATAATTTAATAACGCAAGTACACCCTTTTTAAGAGCAAAGACCTTTAATAGACTATTTTGGACATTTAATTCACGTTTCTTTGCCACATGTTAAAAGTACCCCGCAGGGCATATTAGTGATCTGTTATGTTTCATCTTTTAAGTTTTGCTATGCACAGCTCTATGTCCTTTGAATTAAAGTGCGCAGTGAACTCTGTAATCTTGAATCTCATGCTGGCCTCGTTCATTTCAAATTGGCTCCAGGCTGTCACTGCCTGCCAGTGTGGCGATGTGAACAGAAAAGGTCACGTGACTGCCGGAGCTCTACATGACGCGGGCTACTGTAATAATTTAGCCACTTGCGCGTTACCGCCTGTTTGCCGCAAGCAGCAGTGTAATCTGTTCCACAACAACGCTTAGCTGCTCGCAGATGCACCGGACTGTTAATCGGGATAATTTGCAGCACAATTGGCCGATGCGGATTAATATCAAAATCCCCAAAATCTTTCATAAACAAACAAAAAATTTGAGAATTAAATGCCAAAGCCATAAAACATACAATTAACCGTTATAATCGCCATGATTTATAAGACAATTAACCGTTAGCCAAATTTCATAATCGTGACAGCCTATCCATAACATTGCAGTTTACCAAAATGGTTTAAAAAAATAGCTTAAAACTGCCTTGGTTTACGACATCATAACCCTGTAGCCAATCACGTTAACAGATATCAGCTATAGATATACAGTTAGGTTTATTAATATTTGGACAGAAGCACATTTTGTGTTATTTTAGCTGTGTAAGTGCACAGTCTTGGGTTTATTTAGTGTATTCACATCCAGATTAGCTGAAGGCTTTAGGAATCACAGCTCTTTAATATGAAGCTCCTCCCCTTTTATAAGGGACCAAAAGTAATTAGACAGTTAGATCAAAAGCAGTTTTAATACACAAACTGTATAAGGATGGCACATATTTCTGGCACTAAAGCGTTCTGCTTCTGCAAGCTCACAGCTCGAATTGGGCATCTGTGTCCCAACAATCACTGGAGGAGGTGCCTAATGTTCACGTTAATGAATCCATGTATACCAAATGAAGCAAGAGTGTAGGTATATTCAAGTTATGTTAATGCACGAAGAAATGGTCACAGGAAAATGTTTTCCGTTTTAAGCTCGAAACGATTGTTTTCTAGAGTTTTAAACGGTAACAGTATCAAATGCAGTAGGACTTTAACCGTCACCACAGCTCCTAATATGGCTACATAATGTGCTAGGTCATAATGTTTGAGAATGTTAAAAGCATTGGTGATTGGTTGCTAAAAATGAACATTTAATCTTGTCCAAGAAAACAAACATTTAAAAACGATCAGAGTTTTGAAATTATTCTCGATCAGCGCCACCTGCCGCGCATGCGTGACCGGCAGACATTTGTTTTGCATTTGTTCCGAAAAGATTTTTTCAGGTGTCATTTGAAGCGAAAGAGTCTTCATATGTGGCTGTGCATTTTGACGTAGACTTCTGCAAATCATTCTCATATATCGTTGAACTTGACACTCAAGCTGTCACAGAAAGCGCGTTCACACAGACATCGCCACACAATCGACGCCGTCCCGCACAGTATCGTACAAGAAGAGATTTACATGTGCACGGTAAACATATTTACAATTCGGTTAAGAAACGTCACAGTCATGTTCTACAGCAGGAGAATGCGTGATGTGCGTGTATAAACACAGCAGTGTAACTTCAGCCCCACGCGTGTCCCGCATTCACAGTTCACGAGACAGAATGACAGCTATTCCAGACTAAAGCAGAATATAAACAGTGTTTACAGTCCATGTGCTCGTGTGTGTTAACGCTGGAGTCTCACCTTCAGCGAACACAAACACTCCGCCTCAGAATCACTCGGGGTCGTGCAAAGAGCAGCTGACGCGCGTCACACAGCGTTATAACACCATGAATAACCTTATATAAACGCTCATATCACTCGTGTCTATCTTCAGCAATGTGCTGCTGCAACTTTATGATGGCGACCACTAAACACGTCATGACCCGGAGACGACAGGCGCACGTCAGTGACGTCAGCCCAGTGCAATCTCGCCCATTTTTTTACCGTTTTCGTTCCGGAAGTGTTTTTCGCATTTAGTTTTTCCATATATGTTAAACAAGTCTGTATCGAAGAGTTCTAGTACATGAAACAACCAGTCAGCACAGCATTACAAAGATTATTAAAAAAAACACAAGTATTTGAAATCCACACAAAGATTGAAGTCTCTAGACACAAGGGAGTTGGACTACAATCCCAAGAAGAATTGCGAATGACGTAGTGGATGGGGAAAAGATGGGCGTGTTGCGTTGTGTTCGCCTTGACGAAGCGCTGCGCAGACTAATCGATTTGTGACAACAGAGTATCGCGAGAGCGATTCGACAGAGCATACGGTTCTGAGGTGACTGACTCGCTCTCGCGGTACTTGGATGCCACAATACGATCGATGTGCACTGCGCTACATAAAGACGAACAGGACTGCTGGAAACAAACGAAGGGATTCATTTAAAGTAGTTGTACTAGTAATAACACATGTTTGGCAGCATTGTGCTTTAAGTGCCGCATATTACGCCGTAAGGGTCTCATTAACCTAAACCATTCTTAAACAGACAAAATAAATGAGACGTTTTACTGAGTGTGTCAGACCCCGCTATCGAAAACATTCATCAATAACCAAATAACAGATGTTTCTTACAAAGTAACGCATACATCACATCCCGTAGAACACTTATTAGAGTGGTTTAAATATTTCAGTTATTTTCGAAAAACTGTTTGTATTATTTTATACATTTTTATAAGGAATAAACTAATACACGATTAATGGTTTACTTTATGACCATTTAAAATTGGCATTTCGGTGGAAAAAATTTGACATACCATAGGAAAATAAACTGTACAAATGTAAAGGCAAAGAGAACAACTTGAGCCTTTAATAATTCATATAAATGCAGGACTGATTGGTTAACGTTGCCATTGAGATTTACTGGTGCTGCTTTAAGTCTTCAACTAAAGAAAGTGTGTTTCAAAGGGTTGAAGAGCATTCAGTGAGTCCTTAAAGCTAAATACTGTTTCATAAGAACTGTGGCAACATCTCAAACAACTGTACCAACACTGATGAAGATGAAACAGCTCACATTTCCTTGTTTGCCATTAAAAACAGTACACAAAATTATGAAAGTAATATTAAACTTGACATATTCAAAAAAAATACATTTAGGCACGCTTTTTATCACTACGTGTTGAATGGAAAATGACATTAGTATAGTCTTAGTGACGGTGACATCACTAAAGGGTGGTTATCCCACAGCTTCACCAGTCGTACCAGCATGAGTTTGTGTGTCTCTGGGGTTAACTGCCACATTTGTCAGTGATTCTGTGTAAAAGGCCATTTACTCCCAACAGGGCTCATAACTAGTGATTTGTTTCTGCTTTACATGGTCTGAAGATAGGGCCCTACAAATATGTTGATGATGCTGATTAAATGAACTTATAAAGTACAGTTTATAAATAGTACTCCGCATAGTATTAGAATCATGCATTACAAATCACAGCAGCAGCTCCTTATGAGAACCAAAGATGAAGGATTTTAGGAAGGGAAAGGAAACAAATGCATGTGTCAAAACAGTCTGCACAGAAAACACGAGAAACAAGAAGAAATCGTCTCAAACTGCTTTTATTATATTTTAAATAACAGTACGTTTTAATATAGTTTCTATCTTGCATCCAGCTTTCTGTTGTACACTGACTTTAAAATGAAATACAAAAGATGAATAAGAGGAGAGAATGCAGAGCAAGTTACTGGTATAGAGAGAGAGAAAAGGAAACTTAGTTTATTTTTAGTCTTTATTTGTGTAGCCAACTCCAGGCCTAACGTACAGCGACAGGACTTTTTGTGTTTCTGTACAGAATGAATAAGAGGATGGAAGAAATGCCACTACAGCCGATTAAAGAGAGCGTCTCTTGACACACGTCAAGTGAAACAACAGATTCTCCCGTTCGATTCTGCATTTTATATCAAAGAACAAACCCGAAAAAAACCTGTTTGTTACAAAACGTCTCTAGCATCGTCTTTGTGTCAGCAGAAATGTTGTTTTGCTACAGAGAGAATGAGACGGTCTTTGTTCTTCGTGTGTGTGTTCTTTAAACAGGGTCGGGGTGCGCGTGTGTGCGTGCGTGTGTGTTTCTTCAGGGACAGAACGGCTCACCGTCGTGTGTTTTACTCTTCGCTTCTCTTACGTGCATAGCTCTGAAGCGTTGCAAGATAAAACCCAGTTATGTATGTTATGTATGCACAGAGTAGCAGAAAACCAAACCAACAGAAACAAAGAAGAAATAATATAAATACTGTGATGATCTCTATTTAACAGGTTATTTTAAGAAACAAAGAAAAAAAGAAAAACATCAAGGGCTTAGTTTCATATGCACCTCTTTTAAGCAATTCTACAGCATGCAAGTCTACGAGTTTCCCACCCATGGCAGACAACCAAAATAAGATCGGTTTTCATTTTTAACTTAAAAACGTTTTCAACATCATTATTTTCAAACATTGATTTATACAACATGTCATTCACAGAGCAGTAACTGTTTTCCAAGCACAACATGGGCACCTCTCTTTCAAAGAAAAACTAAACTTAAAGATCTGCCCCAGCCCTACGGTCAACATCATCTACAGCAAACAGGTCAGGGTAAGAAAAACCGTCAAAACAATAGGACATGATTGGTTAATCTTCATTCAACGCTACAAAAAAGCATAAGGGGATACAATTGACGTGGTCTTATCTATGAAATTGGAGCATTGATTATCATGAACAGCACATGCTTGGTTAACATAGCTGAACGTTATTACATATATGAGCAAAACAAACTCGCTTGACCAGAAAGCAAAAATCCCTGGACTAAATGAACAGGCCTGATAGCAGCTAGTGGACCCCTTTTGACAGAGTTTCACAACATTGATAACGTCATGCTTGTTTTATATTCCCACTACAAACTCGATGCTAAAATATTAAAAAACTAGGAGACAAAAAGCACGCCTGGGCTCCTCGATTTCCACCCATGGGGAGGGGTCCAAAAAAAAAAGAGAAAAGGCCAGAAAGCGATCGAGTTAGAAAAACCTGTGCCCGTGTTAAATAGAATGATGGCGTGATGTTAGCGCGATGACAATAGCTGTGGAATGAGTGTCTTTCAGTACAAGATCAAAAAAATGGTCCCAGAAAGGAATCTGCACAATAACTGACTTTAATCCGTTTACAAACTACAATCTAGCTGAGTGAAACAATTGTGCTCTTTTTTTTCTTTCTTTGTTTTCCAAAGGAGAGATTTTTCTTTCTTATTTGTCATTAAAGATGTTGGGGTCAGTTCTGTTGTGTTTGAGGAGGAGCAGAAAGGACAATAAAACTCAACGTTTCAACGTTAGACCGGTCTTCCAGTCGACTGTAGAGTCTGGGCGCCGTCTGTGAAGAATAAAAACGGTGACATGACAGAAACATGAGTCCTATTACACTACAGTGATACAGTGATGTCAGCACACATTTGCATAAAAACACATCATGCTAATCCTTCTCAAATGTTATCAGAAATATCCTGACCAGCTTCTCTACTCTTTTACATCTCAACTTAGAATAGTTCACCCTTAAAATAAATGAAGATTGAGTGAGACGGCATGAAGAAGAGAAAATGATACAAGAGAAACTTGAATGTTTACCTGACAGCTTTAATTCCAGATCTTCAGGAAACTATCCCAGGAGCCTGTAGCCACAGCCATCCCATCATCGGTTACTCCCAAGCAGCTGACGCGATTATCATGACCTGCCAAAACCCCTGAGAACACACGGACAAACCAAACATCATGACCGGGACGAGCCTGAGATTCCGTCTGGCGAGAGTTCTTGAGCAAACAGCGACTGGTTTTTGACTTGCACACTGACCTGCGCGGTCGGCCTTCAGGGCGTCCCACACGTTGCAGTTAAAATCGTCGTAACCCGCCAGCAGCAGGCGTCCGCTCTTGGAGAAAGCCACGGATGTGATTCCGCAGATGATGTTGTCGTGAGAATAGACCATCAGCTCTTGATCGGCGCGCAGATCGAACAGCCTGCACGTGGCGTCGTCCGAGCCGGTGGCGAAGGCATTGCCGTTGGGGAAGAACTGAGAGAAGGTGCGGCGGTGAGTTTACGTGAGCAGAACCACCGTTGGTATGTTTCAGTGTGTGACACTTACGCAGATGGCATTGATGTCGGACTCGTGGCCGGTGAAGGTTTGTCTGCACATGCCTTCCCTGACATCCCACAGCTTAGCCGAAGCGTCGCAGGCCCCCGACACAAACAAACGCGTGTCAGGGGCCAGAGACAGCGACATCACGTCACCCGTGTGACCTGCGAATGTGGTCGTCTGCTGCCCGGTCTCAATATCCCAGAGAGCGCTGAAAACACGCACACATCAGGACACAAACTGACACTTCCTTTCTTTCTGCTGGTGCTCCAACAATGATCAGATATATATATATATAGTCTTTCTCAAATCTGGTAATCACATGCCAATATGTCAAATGATGGAAGCGGTGTAAGGTGTCCCACCTTTTCAACGCTTCAAACACCATCATCATCATGATCATCTATATAAATAAACTCACCAGGTGGTGTCACCCGAGCTTGTGACAATCTGATTATCATCCACAAAACGGCAACAGGACAGATAACCTGCAGACAGAAACCACAGCGCCGTCAACGGAGAGAAATCATGCAAAAAAGCGTTTGAAACGTTTCCTCGTACTGACCCGTGTGTCCTGCCAGCTCCCGGCTGACTCGCACGTTCCCCTCGCGGGTCTTCAGATTGTAGATGGAGCAGATGTTATCCAGACCTCCGCAGGCCACGTAGTTTCCAGACGGAGCGTATGCGCAGGTCATGACCCACGAGGAACGCAGTGGGATGGCATGTACCTATAACAAAAAG
Organism: Triplophysa dalaica; assembly: GCF_015846415.1. Taxonomy (NCBI): domain Eukaryota; kingdom Metazoa; phylum Chordata; class Actinopteri; order Cypriniformes; family Nemacheilidae; genus Triplophysa; species Triplophysa dalaica. The sequence continues at coordinate 21,292,961 of NC_079559.1, forward strand.
ATTGTGTTCATCACAGGCTCCTGCACTAAAGCTGTACGTGTGTGTGTGTGGCCTTCACTTCACCTCACCTTGTTTGTAGTATAGCTGTCCCAGATGATCAGTTTCCCGTCCTGAGAAGCGCTGACGAGCAGCCTACAGACAACAAACCATTGGAGATTCAGAAATCATGTTATGACATTGCACACAGACACAGACACACACACACACACACACACATCTTTCACCAAAATATAATCTGCAAAGTTTACAGTACTGCACATCATACACATGAAACTATTCATCAGGGCTGAAACGATTCCTCAACATGAGGACATGATCCCATGAACTTCATTTCACAAACATTTTATTGTTTGAGTGAGTGAAGAAAAATAAGGGTCTTCTACAACCTGCCATAATAAAAGTCTGGTTAACTCTGTATTTTATGTGGATAATAGTAAAAATAAAAACAAACTTATTTAGATGCATCATGCATAAGCTGAAGTTAGTTGTTTACCTTTGAAATTATTCTTTCTATTTTTAATAATGTTTCTTATCTATACATTTGTATTATATTGCATTTGAATATAATATGGCGATGTAATGTATTAAATTTTCACAGCAATAAATATAATAATTTTATTAAAAAGTAAACAAATTAGTTGTTCATTGTAAGAGAACCGTCTTATTTTCTGTTGCATATTAGTATAATAAAAGTATTTATTATACAAATACCCAATTTATCGATGGTAAATCAGTAGAATACTCCTATATATATCTGCAGCGCTAATATTTATAACAACATTAAGACGTACATCTGTATTCGATTCATCTATTTGTCTCGACTACCAAAGCAAAATTCAGAAACGGATCGATCTGGGAGATTTTTGATGGTCTCACACATCTGCTGTGTTACATACACACACGGCTGGAGTGTCAGTGATGTGGGCTAACAGTTGGGGGCAGTATGTGTACTACTTGGGTTATTAATCTCTGTTAAAGGCATGCAGAACATTGACCCCAGCTAAGGGAGAGAGAGAGATACAGAACAAAAGTGTTTTCATGTGAACGTGAGTCCTGTAAGGCTGATCCTTCTGTAGATGTCACTACAGTCCGTGAGGATCAATTCTTCATTCTGTCTAATGTGGGACTACTGCCAGGAAAACATCCTTAAAGCTATGAGAGTTGTTTGAATGCCCAAGTCTTTACCTATTGACAGCTACAGACGTTTATTCTGCGATTGCAGAAATTAAAATCCTCTCTACACACAATTATTACAGCTTGACATAGAAATGTTCCAACATGTATTATAAAGGTCAAATAATTCAATGGACTTTCATTCCCTCCCTCAGTCCTGAAGTGTGAGATGCACGTCTCACCTCGAGTCAGTGCCCCAGTGCATGGCATAGATCTTTGCCAAATGTCCCCTTAGTGTCCGTCTAGTGCGCATCTGAATGCGGCCCACAGGCTCGATGTTTGCTGTGATCTGACAAACACACAACACATCTACATGACACTCACTGTATAGAAACATCATCACACTTCCTCTTGTACTGTGACCAGTAGACTCTTACCTGCGAGAGGGTGGCGTCTGCGCATGCTTTCCGCGCATCCTTCAAGAAAAACAAAGGGTTTACACTCACAAACTCATGACGTTTAATATTCATGAAATCTCACCAAAACTTTGCTTTGTGTTTGTTTTTATGAGCACTGTCTGATGAAGCAATATCTGATAATATCTAGGGATGGGCATTTTTTTATAATTTCATATTTGAATAATTAAGCTCATAAAAAAACGAATATTCGAATATTGGTTTATTTAAATAAAAACGTAACATCATTATCTACTGATTTAGACACAATTTCACATCAAGCTTACATTTCTCATTAAATATTCATAATGCATTAATATTATATCTTATATATAGGTATTTTAATGTTGAAAAAAATAGAAAAATACATCAAGACTGCATTTAAACCTGCGCGTATATTCCTATAAATCAGGTATATTACAAAAAGAAAACAGACAAAACAGAACTCAACATATATTGACAGTCTGTGATATATTATTCTCTTGTTTATTTTGTTTGACATGTTCTTGATAAGAAAAACAAGCATATCGGTGTATTTTACTCTGTTCAACAAGCCGACCGCAGTCAAAACACGCCACTCTTCTCTAACTCCCGGTCACAAAACCCTGATCTGACGAGAAAATCTGGCTTTATTGTTTATCATGTTGATCATAAATAAAGTAAACAGACTTAATACCTCCATGCTGACTGTTAAGATCCTAAAAAATACCCCGCAAGAAAGAAGGAGCCGTAGTGCTTGTTTCTGTTTATCATGTGAGTGTCATATGAGGAAGATATTCTGCTGATCAGCGCCGCATATAAATATAGTTTTCTTTGTCATTCACGGTCAGTGTCTGTCTTGTTTAGCTTTGCAGTGGATTTTCATCAATAAGAAGGTAGGCCTATTTATTTTATTATAAGGAATCACGACAAACAAACAAAACAAGCATCTGTGCAAATTTATTTACAGGCTGTAACTTGAAGGCGACGACCCTATTTGAACTTCTAGAAGGAAATCTCAGGCTTTAGGTTTGGAAAAAGCTGACAGTCTCATGTTATGGCCAAATTTATTAAGATTTGTTGCAGTAAAATGTACATTTTCATGTTTCAAGTTGTTGAATTTAGCATTACTTCATATATTTCCTACGAACGATTGTGAACTTACTAAGAACAACAGCTCCAAACAAGTTATGGTAATAAATGGATTATTGTTAATCATTTAATACCGCGTTGGTATTTTTATACCTAATGCAAGTAATGTTTACGAATTCTGTGATTCACCAGTTATGAAACATTTGAATATGGTGATGTGAGCGGAGCATAAAACAGTGTGTAAACTTAAAATATTTAAACTAGCAAGCGATCTGAGGAACAAAAAATAAGGAACACGAACAAAAGATTTTTTATATTTTCTGTATATTATAAAGTCATAACAGATGAAGCGAAGAAGCGTTAAATAAGATCTAAGGTCTTCTGTAGCGGCAACTAAACCTTGTGGCTAACGTTTACAAGCCTGGTGTTTTAGCATGTGCTGTCTGATGACTGTTCTGTAGCTCAAGGGCTTGATTCCTACATGTTACTTCAAAATACTATGAAATATTTATTACAATACCATGGTAGATAAAAATCTCAATGGGGTCAATGTAATTTACTGATTTAAACAGTTTAAACAATATCTGCATCACCTGCTAAATCTTTAGGGCGGATCGACAAATCCTTAGATTCGGCTGATGTGTCAGACATATCTCAGCACCAGAACCTCTCAGAGACGTGAGGACGAGCTCAGTTTACTCAAGGCATTGGAGGGTCATACCATAGATCAAAAAGCAGCAGTGTTGTGCCTTTTAAATTGTATTTAACAAGAACAACAAAGTAAATTTTTAACCCTAAGGCATAACATGAAATTTGATACTAGCATGATATTAGGAATTAGGGGGTTTGATTATTTGTCCATTCAGTTATAAAGTGTTGTTTTTTGCCATATTCTCATTTACAGTTATGTGCAACAAACCAACCAAACTAAAATTGTGACATAGCCAGGTACAATATGATATAGTAAAGTATCTAAAGCTTAATTGATGAGTAGTACAAGAGTGTATTGATTAAATGTGTAGGGCTGTGTTCGTACAGAGGATTTATGTCACGTGTAGTGTTAGTTGTCGTTGACACTGTGTGTGAGGTGTTGTGGATTGTTTGGTAAGGTATGTGTGAGTTATGGTGGTTGTGGTGACTGACTCTGATCTGGGTCTTCAGCTGTTCAGCCTCCTGACGTAACTGGTCGAGTTCGCTCATTTTCCTCTAGACGATGGGCTTTACTCCGTCCACTCACTGGCTCTCGCACGGATCTGAGGACACACAACGAACAATCATTACAACTCAACAGTGCAACAATCAAATATTATTTAGTTTGATTACTAGTATTAGTGATGGCTTAGAGACAACATAAATAATCTCGAATGGACAGACTGTCTGTTCTTCCTGTTCCGGGGTCACCCTTCAGCAGTCTCAGAAAAAACTGAGGTGTTGACAGGTAAGCCGAAAATTATCATCTCTTTGACAGATTTTACCAAATTTATGACTATTTTTTAACAGTTTGGCATTCACAAAAACCTTCAAGCTTGTACACACACACACACACACACACACACACAGCGTGAGCCAGGAAGCTCAATTCCTTTATCAAGATCTATTTAACCTACAAGAATGAACTGCATACAGTCTCTCTGGCTGTGGAACCGGTCAACTGGTGATGCTGTTACTAAGCAACAGGACTGTGCAAAGAACCTGTGCCAAAGAACAGAATACGACAGGCCATGCACAAACCAATCACATCACATGAACCCAGTTTAAAACTGTCAGCAAATACAGTTCTTTATTAAACACTTTCAATATGCATTTCTGAAGGTGTATTAGTATATTGCTTTCTTTGAATGAAACGGTGTTCAAATCAGTTAAAAACAAATTGTATACATGAATTGAATTTATTAAACTGATCTGCGTTTCAGTTATGGGATTAAAAACTGCAGCAAAAGTCTGTTTAATTGAAATAAAGTCTGAAGACACAAAAGACAGACGATTAGAAAACAAAAGTATTTTCTCTGAGAGGACGAGAGAGGACGGACGGCTCGTCCTGATGTCAATGTCACGGATGTAATCCAGTGCTACAGTTAATTCAGCCATTATAATCCGGTTAACATCAATCCTGCTGACCTGAATCCAGAACTTCAGCGAAACATCTGACAAACATTACTTTCATATGTCCTAAAACATCAACAGATAAATGTGTTCCACTCACGTACAGGCCTCTCGACATTAAGACAGATAAGCAGTTCCAGTCACCAAACACAGAAGACCGAAACATCTTCATTGACTGCAAAACTCCATAAAACACTCAATCTCTGTAGGACATCTGACAAACCACTAAACAACCTTCACTCAGTGATGGGCTCAGGCCAGTCCTTGTTTCTCTAGTGAAAGCCTCACCTGTCTGCTGTCTGTCTGTGTGTCTTTCTGAAGAGATCTCCTCACCTCACTGCCAGCGAATGCTTCAGCATTCACACACACAAGAGTTTAAGCCAAGTATAATCCTGCTGAGAAAGTGTCTCGCTGATATTGCTAATACAGAATAAGAGCTGCGATGACCTGAATATCACCTCCATAATGCTGCTCTCGCAAACTACACACACACACATTCAACAGAGATCTTTTCATTTCATTGTGTTTGTCTGCTTCTCTAATTGCATTCAATTACTACCAATATTTAGATTATTCAAAATCTGATAAAGTGTAATAACGTGAAATGATTTTTCACAATTATTCCAAACAGGATGTGCGTGTCTGCAGGTTTAAATAAAGGATTTCCATTTTATAACAGACACAATAAAAAAAAAACTTTCTCTCAAAACTGTTCAGGATAATTTTTTTATTGATTTTCAAAGTTTATCTAATGTGTGACCGATGAATGAAACATTATTGACACGCCGAACGTGCCATTCTATGAGTTACATGGCATTATAAAAAACATTCCTCATTCCATTCCATTCCATTTTCTACCGCTTATCTTGGGTCACGGGGAGCGTGCGCCTATCTCAGGAGTCATCGGGCATCAAGGCAGGATACACCCTGGATGGAGTGCCAACCCATCGCAGGGCACACACACTCACTCATTCACAGCCTACGGACAACTTTTTTCAAGAGATGCCAATCAACCTACCATGCATGTCTTTGGACCAGGGGAGGAAACCGGAGTACCCGGAGGAAACCCCCGAGGCACGGGGAGAACATGCAAACTCCACACACACAAGTCGGAAGCGGGAATCGAACCCCCAACCCTGGAGGTGTGAGGCGAACGTGCTAACCACTAAGCCACCGTGCCCCCCCCATTCCTCATTCCCACAAATAAATTTAATGATGATTTTTATCTACATTTAAAGTAAATCAGATGGATCATTATTAATGACAGGCACGATTACAACTAATAATGTAAAAAGGTGACTGAGGCTGTCTAACGCTGTGGACAGCTAATGTAAATACTCATCATAGTTTTATTATTATAAGTTGTGAAAATACCTTGAAGTAATCAACAGATAAATTCAACAGAGAATATTGTCTCTAAAAGAATGAGTAGCATTAGATCATGAAAATTACATTACATGCAGTGTTTTATGTTGTCGTGTTTGAAAGTAAGCAGTCTGCAGTAGTAAGTCCGAAGGTGAATAAATAAATAAAAAGTTATGGTCTTGTAAAGAAAGGAGTCGACTCTGAATCACGCAAACGAAACGTATCTCTAACCGCACAGATCTAAGTCACTAGAAATCGTCCTCGCTTACGGTTTGCTGGAACTGCCGCGAAAGCTTCATTCTCTCCTCCCACAAAACACTGTCGCTCGTTCGTGATGTCTAGACCCGTGTTCTACGATGTGAAACTAAGTGCGTCTTATTTAAACTATCAAAGGAAGAACTTCTGAGGAAACAATGGTTTCAATTCATTTTCAAATGACACCAGAGGAGTATAAGCCCAGGGTTTTACTGTGCGCGTCATTTCACTGAAGATTGCTTCAATAATCTTGGCATATATTAAAAGACTATCCTTGAAAGAGGGAAATATCAATATCACTGTATATAATATAAAACCTGTAAACCCTAATCCAGCAATGATGGTAGGCGTTCTATTTGTGACACATGATGAACGCCGTTACAAATTCAAGGAATGGGAAGAAGGCAGTCACCGGCGAACGTTCAACAATTTTTAATAAAAAATAAACAAACCACAAAACTAAAGTAAAATGCCGGCAGCGTCAACTGCCGGTCACACAATCATAATAAACCATAACTTAAATCTAGGCCTGGTCCTCTCTCGGCGTACACTCCGGTCGCTCGTCCTTTTATTCTTCCGATCTCCTCCAAAGAGATGTGATACCTATGCAACACATCTGACACTCATTATCATCATTCGCTCTTGTCCCGCCTTACTCATTACAAACGCGTTTGACCAATCACAGCAGACTACACCATCTGACCAATCACATGACACTAGGCTAGCAGATAGGACAGGATTAGGAGGAACGAATCATATGAGAGTCAGTCAAGAAGTAAGGTAAGAATAATTAACTACATAACCTTGTTGTTTGACACTCCATAAACCAAAGAAGGACCTTAAAAATCATATAACACTTTTTATTTCTCATCTAGGATATGTCATACAGTCTGCATGCATTATTTAAAGAAAATGACCATATGTATAACAAATAACAATGATATAAACGTGCAGTCAAGAGTAAACATCAGAAAAATGGATCTCTAGACATCAGATTCTACATGTAACAGGGGTTATGAGGTGCTGATCATGGATTAAGTCTGTCTGACTTTCTCTCGTCTTCTCAAACGTGTTACTCAAGTGAGTGAGCTGTGCGTCCAAATTGCAGAAGTGACGCCTTCTTAAGTTTTGTGGACCACTTATGGCGCAGTGGATCACATCAGTTGTGCTTTGACTCAACAAAGAGTTTAAGTTAAGATATGCGCGGGAATGCGCTTTTATTTTGTACTCATCAAGATACTGAAGAGAGAGCAAGAGCACGCTCAAACTCTATTATACTGTATGATGTATAGACTCGCAGTTAATCCACAGATCACATGCGTTTCCAACAGCAGAACACGATCTGTCTACCATGAGGAAAAATGTAGAGGAGAAATGATTTGGATAGGAAACAGAATAAATTGAGAAACAAAAAATTGAGTATGAAACCATTCGATAAGTTCTTGGTCTTCATAGAGTAAAGGATGGTTGCTGTCACACCTGAAACACCGTCAAATCTTTGGTTGGCTATTGGATGAATTAGAAGTAAATAATACACAAACGTATTCACAAGAAGCCGGATGATTTGATGACTTGATCTTCTCAGTTGTTCAAAAGATTAGGCAATTATCTACAGTATGTTTGGTTCATTTTGATGATCTTACGAAGGACTTGTACGTACTGATCTTCAACATCAGCATTTCTCCTTTAAACAATTCAAACTAGGGCAGCATGATTCATGGAAAAGAAATCGCACGCATTTGGCGGTTGGCTGCGATGTTTTATGGGCAGTTTGTCAGTGACATACAGTTGCATCTGAAAGCCAAAGGGCGCTCTCGCACAGAAACTCTAATGCTCCATAGAAGAAGAACAATATATGTGTTCCTTTCTTCATCTGGCATCTTTCTATAACTGTTTTTCAAGCCTCCTCAGGTATTTTCGTTATAATGATAATGTTTGATGGGTGATGCTTTTTTAAATGCACGTTTTAAGCGACTGCATTCAGATGGAGCAGAATTTCCCACATATCACAGAGCCGTACTTTACGAACAAGCTACGCATAAAACATAATCTCAGCCTTAACGATTTCACAATCGTGATTCAGCCACATCGATTCAGTTGCGATTTGAACGGGAATCAAGATATGTCGTGCAGCCCGAATTCAAACAGAACATTAGTGGGAGCCTGTGACCGTGTGGACATATAGAGCAACTGCGCTTCAGGTGACCCGAGTTCTAGTCCCGGCCCGAGGTCCTTTACCCCACCGCCTTCTCTATACCACTTTGCTCTGTAGAGATGTACAGAGTTCTAAAAAAACGGAAGATTGACATTGCTGTTGTAGAATAAAATGTTCTACATAACCTTGAGTTCATCAAGTATGCTTTCAACACTATCAGAGTATACGACACGTGACGGGTGCTAAGACACTAAGACAGGCTCATAAGACTCTCTTATCAGTGTACAGAATCCACTTGTCTTGACTAACTCATACCTCATTCTATAACTGCTGTGGTACGGTGAGATATGATCAAGGTTTTGTGACAATTCCAGCTGAACTAGTTAGAAAATATTTTGTTGACTGGAATCAGAAAACTGCATCTTAAAATCAGGTGTACAGAGAAATGTTTGGATTTGTTTGTTTAAGAACATAATGGGGTACATTTTTTAAATCCATTTTGTTAACTTTGTGTACAAGACTATGTTCACATGATTTAAGATTACATTCTGTACATTAATACAGCCACTGGCTATATAAAATAAGACTTGGCTGAATCTCTATAGTCAGAACAACAAGCGATGAACAGAGATTAACAAAGTGAGCCTGCAGCTAAAATGTACATCAACAGCCATCCATTCATGTTAGGAAAGCAGAAGAAAGTGAGGAGTTTGACATGAGAACATCCTACTAAAGCACTTCATCCTCTTTTTTCAGACAGTATGCCTTGTGCAGGATTTTGTCAATGAGCGAAACTGAAGCCTGTGGCCTGTGCGGTGGACTTTAAAGTATTCAGATTTTTTCAATGCTCATGATAAAATGACACACTAACAGGAGATGCAAATGTAAATAGTAAACACTTCTTTAAAGCTACAATACAGAAAAAAATCCCCGTAAAGTATCCAAAAACCACTAGGCCAATGTTATATATTGTGTTCAGTTGAGTACGTACACCTAAATGTTTCCAACTATTCGATATTCATGAGAAAATCATCATTTTAACCAGTGACATGGACAGAGACGCTGACCTATACGTCGATCAACAAGGCTAGTCTTATTGTTTGAATGTCTTGTTCTTAATTTAGCACGAGTGTCATGTATATATTTACTGAACAAGTCATCGTTTTCAGATCATCCGTCTAAATAGTAATAAATACATTTTATGTATTGAGTCGAATTCATTATAATGAAATAAAACCATGTCATCAATCGCAACATTTATAAAACTTTCTTCACATCATCCATAAACGTGATTTCTCACTTACGTCTGGTTATTATCAAGCTACATTGTTGGTGTTGTTGTTTTGAACCGAGGGGCAACCTTCCTGTCTCTCTCGAGAAGCCAACACAGAAGTGACTTTATTGACCTGCCGCTGGCTCCAAAAGAGAGCAGAAATTAAATAAAATGAGCAACTTTCCAGCAGAAAAAAACCTGTTTACAGCCTGGTACAAAATGTTATTTTGGTCTAGATTTCAAATTTTACCCTTATGACAACAGTGAGGAGGGTGAATTTTTATATAACTCACCCGTTTAAATTATATTAAGCCTTTAAATTGTGAAAATTAGGTGCGTGGCCACTAGAGTGACAAGCGGTTTCAGCAAACCAGACCCCCAAGCTGTAGCCACGTCCTGACTTTATGCCCATTTTTGATTATCCGGGAATGACACGCAGTGAAGCGATGCCAAGATGGCGACGAGCGCCTCCGCCTACTTTCGGCTTCACTTTTACTCTTCACAAACCTACGGGTGATGTCACAGACATTACATCCTTATTTTATACAGTCTATATTTTGAAAGTATCCGTTTTGAACGTGCGCCCTCTAGCTGCGGAATTGACATACTACACCTTTCCACACAACTTGTGCAAATCATGCCCACCTGAAAAACTGCCTGAACAACAAAACTGATGGCTATATAAAAAAGAAATGGAATGATCATCATTATGCCTGCTCGGATTTCCCAGTTCATGACACAACACGTGGACAGAGCAACAACCAGATATACGGAGTATAAGTGGATACGTCACTTATTAATCTTCTTAAAAATGAGCGGAATGTTTTCGGAGATCATCTAGCAGGCATCACAAAAGTCGGCCTGCCATATAAACCTGAAAGAGTTTTCCTTTCAAAAACATCATGCTTAATGTATTTCAGCCTGAGGCCACACACAGCTCCTATATTCAGGTTTAGAGTACACACAGTAATGCATTCACTCAATAGACCTGACTGTTTGTGTGTGCGCAGATGAAGGCCGAGCACGATGAGAACACTGAGCACACACACACACAGGCAGAGTGTTGGTGATATATAGAGCGCACTGAAGATGCGGGCAGCCATGTGTCTTCTTCACATCCCCTTCATTCATAGTACACTAGGACTGTGCGATTAATCAAAATCGAATAAGAATCGAGATGCGATGACTGCACCCAAGCGTGTCCGCCCTCTCTGTGATCGTCTTGAGTAAGCGCACATCCCCTCCACTCCCCTTTCGCTACTGGAGAAATGAAATGATTGGTTCTACGTGACTGTTATAATTGCACATTTTATCTCAAAACAGTTTCAAAGTCATCTTAGATGCTGATGCATGTTGGCTATTCCCATTTCAGAAGAATGCACACGCGGCCTGCGTCTGAATGCTTCTCATACTCGTGCTTGGCTCCATACGGCACGTCATCCAAAACGGCTTCGAACTTGTCTGTCAATTCTCGTCAAACGCTCTCGCCTCGCACTGCACGCAAGTCTTCACACGGCATGTCCCAAAACAGACTAGGCGTTGAAACTTCATGCACGCACACAACCCGTGACTCAATCACTTGTGTTCACTCACACCTATCTGTCAGATCCATTGCAAGTCATATCTTTTTCAAAAATCTTACAGCCCTATACTATAGCCTACTTTCACTTTGCACACACAAACACACCTTGACAACCACAGATGTCTGTAAGAGGTTTAGGATGTTTAGCAGATGTTTTTCAGACCTCCAGATGTCTGGGCGCAGAGAGATGCTCCAGAGATCAACAGTGGCCTTTAACAGCCACCATTTTGTGTCACATCAAAATAAATCATGGCGCGCTTTTCCACCATCACACCGAACTGTTCTTAGCTCGGTCTGGAACCGTTACAGTCATATTTCCACATGATCCTGGTTTGACGCGGCACGATCGAAGACTGTTCTCGGCTGAATTTTATGCACGGCTGTCTTATCGTGCTAATAGAATGCGCGAAGAGGTGTTATAGCTCGGTCTCTTGTGTTACAAAGGCAACGAGTGACACGTTTGTGTTTACATTCTAGAGATTTCAGTTATCAGCCCCGCGGTGGAAAACAACCGTTACCGTTTACGTACCGGCTGGCCCGGATCGGCACGATCAACGAGAATGATTTGGTGCGATGGTGGAAAAGCACTCAAGAGGTGGCAAACGGTGACTGTATATTTCATGGAAGTGTCTTTGACGTCACATGTAGGTTTGTGAAGAGCAATTTTGAAGCCTAAAGTGGGCGGAGCCGGTCGTTGACATCTTGGCAGCATGTCACTACCGGAAAATTGAAAATGGGCAAAAAGGTGTGACGTGGGCAGAGCTGAGGTGCCTGGATGGAGAAAAAACCTGTTACTCAAGTGGTAACAACCCCATTTATTCAGAGTTTTAAGGCTTACTGTAATTTAAACGGATGAGTTTAAATTCACCCTCCTCCCAGTTGTCATGAAGTGCAAAATTAGCTATATAGACCAAAAATCATTTGGTGTTACAGCTGTAAACATGTTTTTCTCTTTCACTTATAACATGGGGCTCTTTCAATCTGCTTAGTTTGGAGACGGCCTCTATCAGACCATCAATGTATTGCACTTCCATGTTGGTTTCTCGAGAGAGAGAGACGGGAAGGTTGCAACTCAACATCATGACTTTCATAGTAAGAAAAAAATATTGTATCAGTTATCAAACAGTTCTAGGGCAATTTTAACAACCATTTAAATGTTTCCTACTATTGTAGTCATGATGTCCTGGAAAGTCTGTTGCTAAAAATTTCCAATAATCTTTCTTCGTGTTAAACAGAACAAAGACATCTATACAGGTTTGAAACAACTTGGGGGAAGTAATTCATGACAGAATTGTCATTTTTGGGTGGAGTATCCATTAATACAACCAGGACACAGAAGATAAGCGGTATACAACCACAGAAACACTGGGCGGCAGTATGTCCTCTTGGCACTTGATTGCCGCCATAAAAGAAGAGCCCATGTCTGCTCTGTGGTTAGTGCGCAGACATATAGCAGTGTTTCCCCTACCATTATATAAGGGGGGCGCCCCGCCCTCCTAACGGCTCGCCCCGCCACCCTTGGACGTCAAGTAAATTTGATTTGATTTTCTTTATAGCGCCAGATTACAATTTGTTATTTTATTACATAAACTAAATAACCCTTAAGTAATATGTTATTTATCTTATTTCCACGATGGCATGTCTTTTCTGTCTGTGTTTGCGCGTTTACAATTATCCCAATGAGTACGCACACGCGCTCACTCACACACAAACAAACATTAGCGGACAGAGAGCGCGCGGCGGGAAATATGTCGCTTCAATCAGATGAAAACCAAATGAAAATATTTGCGTTTTTTAAGCGCTCACAGGGAACTGAAGATGTCAAAACTCACTCCACTGCGAGTAGCAGCCGGAGTAGCTCTCCTGCTCCAAGTCTAAGTGTTGCGCATCCTGCCCCTGACAAGCATCAAAAGTCCATTCATCACCGGATGGCGGTTAAAATGTATATTAATGAATTACATGCCGCTTACTATTTACATATGTGTGTTTAAAATGTTTTTAGTCAGGACATTGTAAATCTGCTGATTAAATAAGCCCAGAGATATTTAATACGCTATGCAGATGGCTCCGTGTTGTATGGGAATGTCACGTGATGACGTTCAGAACAGCGCACGTGATGACGTTCAGAACAGCGTCCGCGTCTGACAGGATTATTCTCCAATAAATGCATCATAGAAATTAAACCGTCTCACAAAAAAAGCCTATTTAAAATTAGTTTATCATATAAAGGTATTAACTAACATTAATGAACAATGAATGAGCAATATATTCGTTAGTATTTATAAATCTTTTTTTAGTTCTTTACTTTTTTAAGCTCTGGCCCATTAATATTAACAAATACTTCTATATATTTAACAAAGGTTATTTGCCAAAGTCAATTTTAAAAAGATTTAAATACATTTATTTATATTTATATATAACATTTTTTTAAATTTTACAAAGCATTACCCTCCCAGACAATCAATGTATGTGACTAGATAGATAGATAGATAGCACATAAAGAATGAAAAGGAAATGATTTCTCGTCAATTTTATCCAGAAATCGGGACCGGCAAGGAAAAAGTAGTATCGGTGCATCCCTACATACTGACCAGAGAAAGATTCAACATTTAACACTCATGGCAGGATTTCTGAAACTCTTGTCCTATCGCTTGTAACAACACAAGAGCCGTAGAAGAAGCAGCTCGCTTGAGAAGCATTAGCATTGATAGCAGCAAGTTAAAAGTCACTTTTGTTGCAGATTTGAGATGTTTCATACAGAAGCACAAATTGTTTATATTGATAATTCATTCAGAAATGCGTTTGAGTAAACATGACTCTATCGTGGAGTTTTTTGACCTGAGGGAGGGGTTCAAACAGACCACGGTCTTGCGGTCTGTGTATGGTCTGCGTTGAGTTGACGCGTTGTTTCATTCTTGTAGAGGTGCGCGTCAGGCTACGCTGTAGGGTACATGACTCTGCGTAGGCTACACCATAGGTCCAACACGCGAGTATAAATCCAGTATAAAACATAAAAATGTTTTCATTTGAAAAAAAATTTTTCTTCTAATTTTGGACTTCATTGCACACAGAGACAATGTTTTTGTCAACGCAAACTTTGAAAACACTCTACATTTGAAAATATGTGCCTTTCCTCTACATTTCCATGACATTATAAGGCAGAAAGTAAATAAACACTTTACAGAAATGAACTTACGTTTTACCTGTGAACAGTCCATGGGTCTTTGCTAAGCGTTTTACGGACGTTTCAGTGTGGATGTGCAGGACTTGAAAATGTGTGAAAGCGCGACAAAGAGCGTTTTTTTTAAACTAAAACTGTACCAATGTGGACAGGCTCTTTCTGCTTACAACGCATGTGGATTGTGACTGGCTCTTCTCAGCCTTCAACAGGACACAAGGCATACGTGTTCTCTTGACTTGTTCTTCTTTGGGAGAATATTGTGGTGAACTCTGATATGTTCTGGTTGTTTCAAACCTGATCAGCTGTGAGTCAGGCATGAAGATGACCCATCCAAATTTACTCCTTAAAGCATGAAAATATACTGGAGCATTACATTCTGAGCTTACTGCCTGATGACACAATAACACTCGCATTTCTTGTTGTTTTGTTAGACCAGTCAATGCCAATACAATCAAATGTAGGGATGAACCAAACTGAATACAGAGCAAGTTTTTGGATTTATGTCCATTTATCTAGCCAATTTATTAACCTATTGCATATATGCACAAAAATTTGCTCTTTGATGCATTTTTCTATTTTCTCTTTTTAAAGAAAGATAATTTTCAAAAATACAGTATCATGAAATTGCTTTTATGATACTGTCAACACTGCAAAAAAACACGCTATATTAAATATGACAACTGTCACTCAACATTATAAGCCTTGTTAAGCCAGTGAACCACAGAGAATGCAAGATGTGAATGAGCTTTGCTGTAAAGTTAGTCGAAAATGCTAAAAACAGCTTTATTTTATAAAACATACATTTCTGTTAGGTTGAATAAAAGTAATGTTTTATGTAACATAACAATTGTCATTTTCATCTCATTTTATTAGAACGATACTGTTTAGTGTGTTAACAAAATGTTTATACCATTTCCTACTTGTAACTCACTTATGATAAAAGCGTTGTCCAAATGAATAAATGTAATGTAAACTTTAAATACGTCAAAGTCACTTTGGTTAGCCACTTAAAGGTGCGTTAGGCCTTCGTGTGTGCGTACACGATCCGAATGGCACAACCTCCTCCTCATTTTGAGCCATGAAAAACACTGATAAAGGTAAGAACAAGTGTTGTTTACACTGCAGCGCAGAAGAGCACCAAGTGAATAAAATAACAATATATTATTATTTGGGTAGTCCTATAGTGTCCTATCAAGTGTCCTAGTTTGTGACAGCAAAATTAACAACAAACTGTTAATATTACATTGTTTTATTTAATGAATACTATTTATAAAATAGCATAAGAGAGCCTTATCTTTGTTAGTTTTTAAAAAGTTTGCCGTCGCATCACAGGACAAATTTGCATACGAGTATGGTGGGAAGAAAACAAATATTGATTCAATCTGCTAGCGATTCGAATTGATTCACAAATTCAAAAATAGATTTTTTTAAATGTCACTAAATATAATAATCTGAAGTCTTTGGAACAAATAAGGCGGAAGTCACCCGCAAGAGTGGAGCAGCAGCCGGAGTGCAAACCTCACGTGCAACCACAGCAGAGCATAAAGGAGCAGTAGAGAAAGAGAGAAAACTAAATACATCCAGCCCTGCAGGACTAAACTGCAAGATAAACAGAATACACTTTTAGGAAGGGCTTTCTCTGCAGCTGCTCTGTGCAGTGAGTGAGCGGCAGGGAGAAACAGCGCATTCAACTTACAATATCACAGCTGACTTGTCAGTGACTGCAAAATAGTGTTTTCCAAGACCTGTCACTGTTTAGACTTAAGAACATGAACATACTGCTGTCGATATGCAGTTTGTTAGACAGACGGATGCACTGGGTGCTCTGCACTGGACTGATACACTCATATTGGTCAAATGACCACTCTTTTTATGTGTGTGTATGATGATTTTGTTATATGATGTGTAAATGCGTGGAAGTGACTGCCGTTTAACATTAAGCACTAATGAGTCGTGTTTAATAACTATGACTATGTACTTGCTTTAATGTCTGACAGCAGAAAACGTCAATGAGAATGGCTTTACTGGGCACTCGGTTGTATTAAAATACAACATGTGACAGTTCTAAGAGTAAAAGCCAAAGTAACCACAACAGTCTGACTCTGAGCGCAGACGTGACGCGATGACATCCTTAATATGCTAATTAGTACATCAAGAATCGATCATAAATCTAATCGTGACCTAAGAATTGATACTTAATCAAATCATGAGGGACCAAACGAATCCCACCCCAACATATTAGCCTGTCAACTACCCATATTTTTTACCAAAAAAAAACACCCCTGGTTTATGTTTGCACTTAAATTAAATATAAACACAATAGTTTGTTATAAAGTATAAAGTTTATAGAATAGAATATATACAAACAAGTTATTTAGTAAGAAAAAAACAAGGCAGCGAAGTAGAAAACTGTGAAACTACCCCCAGTTAAAACGATTTGTCCAGGATACTACAAGACCAAAGTTTGTCACTGGGAACACCCAAAGTATGGTATCTTTAACCTCTACAGTGACATCAGTAGCAGTGAATTTCAGAAGGACTTGCTGAGGTGAGGCTGTGTTGGGGGTAAATGAGCGTGGAGCACCCAGTGGTTATGTGGACCTGACATCTCGGAAAACATCCAAGCTACTTTTCAAACAGACGCTATCATTATTAACCAACTGCAGATTTAAACTTCAAACACATACAGTCTCTCCTAAACAACTCTTAAAACTACAGTTTTTCTGCTCCACTGCTGTGGCTGTGCAAAGCATTTTGGGAAACCTAGCTGTCATAAGACCACACAATTCCTCTCCCAAGGCATCCTTGATAAAAGGAGCGGAGCACGGACACATCCGGGGATTTGAACTGCACTTGGCTAGATGTCAACTTGGAATTGGAACAGCACATGGACTGCAATTTATAAAGTTTACAAGAACACAAGTAGTGACAAGAACATATTGAGAAGTTTTCCATGTTTTCTTGTAGAGAACAGACAGAGAAGCACGTTCCCCAATGACCTCAGCAAACACACACTCAATGAACGTACTGAATGACTAATGTTGCTTAAGTTATGGGAACCTTATGGAAGATTTTTGTAAGTGGCGTTAAGACACAAACATGTTCTCCACATGAAAGCTAAACCATGGTCACGATGTCTTTCAATGTACTTTCTTTTGACCTCATTTCAAAGCTTCACTCACACTGACAGCAGGTGGCCTACAGAAGGTCGCTGCAATTCTGTTTCTACTGTTTATAGCGTTACATTAGTGTTTGGTAGCGGTGGGAATCGTTCGGTACCTCACATTCCATTCAAATCAATTCTTATCCTGATACATTCAAATCCTAATAAGAATTCAATAGGGCTGGGCGGTATGACTGTATATGCCAATACCGCAGAATAAAATGTTAACTGAAATCAACATGATTGTTCTATGTTTATTGTTCTATGTATATGTTAACAAGTAGGCATGGTTAACTTTGTGCAAGTTGCACATTATGAAGAAAAAACATTTAACATAAAAAACATATAACCCATAACAAATCAAATTCATTATTTTGACCTTCCTTCATTCTGTAGTTTTGTGATCCGCTCCAGTGCGTGAAACATCAAGATGGACTATGACATTAGCGTCTTCTTTTAACAGCGTGAGCTGCGCAGTAATAAAGTCATCTGGGTCTGCTC
The DNA here is from genome assembly GCF_015846415.1 of Triplophysa dalaica. Lineage (NCBI taxonomy): Eukaryota > Metazoa > Chordata > Actinopteri > Cypriniformes > Nemacheilidae > Triplophysa > Triplophysa dalaica. Next base: position 21,311,178 of record NC_079559.1, read on the forward strand.
TGTACAGCGCAGGTGTGTTTTCTTTACGCAGTATGAGCTGCGCAGTTATAAAGTCAGACGCGTTTTCTGCATAAAGTCTAACACAACTTCGCTATACAGCTTGAACAGGCTACTTTGTTTTGTGAACATTTTCAAGCGGAATCACAATCTCAACATCATGATGTCTATCAGCCACTGGCGAAGGATGATGGCATCATCTGTCGGTCCAACCCTGGTACAGATTAGGCTGCCTATTATGCTTTTAAGTAACCTACAGTAACGAAAAATGAATTCTAGCACCAATTTAAAGTGCTTTTCTCACTACATTAGCCCAACAATTAGATGCAAATGCAAAGTCTCTCAGGTGGAGACAAAGCAAATCTTTTCTGAGTGAAGGTAAAACCATTGAAGAACTTTTTTTGTTTCCCCAACTCCTCATTTCTTAGGGCTTCAGCTAAGCACTGGCAACCCAGATTCAGTCATCTGAAAAGTTTGTTTTTGAGTGGGTATTCCAATCCAGTTTTGCTTTAAATAAACTGGCACAGAGTCCAGACTACCCGATCCTGGATATCAATTGATCATTCTGATACAGATTAAATTGTTGGAACAGCTGGCCCTATAAGATTGAATTTCAATCCATATGTGAATTGATTCCTCCCCACCCCTACTGGTTGGCTGCAGAAATAGAAATTGCTTTTCAAAATCAGATCACTCTTTAAATGTTGGAGAAAACATTGTGATATGAAAACATCCACATTGTAACGATAGCTATAACGTTTACTGTAACTATAACTTTATTTGTGTCCAGAACAGCGTACAATAAAAATATGTTTCTTCTAAGTTAACGCTGTATTGTTCCCAGGTATTAAAATAAATGAAGATGACCTGTAGCTCATGCTTTTTATTTTAAACATTATTTTTATTGTTATCTTCCATAGTAGGGATGGGCGATATATATAATGATTTATAAGAATCAAGTCTAAATCGATTCTGAAATGGATTCTGTGTTTTATGCACAGCTATTCTGTGAACTATGGCTCTTTGATCAGTAGGAAGTACTGCTGATGATAGTGTCGAGTCGTTTATAATGTGGCATTTCCTGGAACTGTCACTGCGTCAGAAATCTCTTACTTCTAGGCGAAAATAAGTACAAGTCATGAATAGTACGTCCGAAACCTCAATATGCAAAAAAAAGTAGGCGAGAAATACCCGGATGGCTTACTACTTCCGCGAGATTCATGTGTTTGGATCGGATGGACACTTCTCTATCCTATGATGCCACGGGAGCTGAGCAATGATCAAATTTCAAAAGTAAATTAAATAAATATTGCGGAAAACTTCAAAGCAGACGTTACGTTTTTAATGTAGGTCCCAATAAATGAATTTCTCGTTACTAAATGATGTTTTTATCCGTGCCCTCTGCGTAGGTCAGAGAGTATACGGGTCACATGACTATAAAACAAGGCGGACGCAGTATGTCCCAAATGTATTCATACTACACTCCCTCATACTATAAAGAATGTACTGTTTGACGGCTGATAGGTGGGTACTTCAGTATGTACTGTCACAGTGTGTGATTTTGGACACAGCATGTGTGTGTGTGTGTGTGTGTTAGGGGTGGGACAATATATGGATATGGCGATGCATCAACGTCCCTCTCCATGCAATACGAGAATCGATACGATGCGCCGAATATCGATCTTTTAATTCATTAATAAAACAAGCACTGTAAATATATTTCCAAGCGTTATTACATCATGGCTCCACTGGGTAGCGCTTAACACGCAAACGAGGGAAACGTGAACAAAGTAGTCGAAGAAAGACTTTAAGATTGCGTGTAAAATAAAATATGCTCCATGCATATTTGTAAATGAACGTATATTTAATGCATGTTGCTGCACTCAAATGGTTTTTTAGGTTTCTTTTATATAAGCTGGTTCACACGAAGATGTTTCCAGGTTTAAATAAGTGGCTGTTAAATTTAGAAATGTGCTAACATTTAAATGTGTTTTCATAGTTAGACAGATATCGTGATGTATTGTCACAGAATTGTCTAACAATATATCGATTACGTGACATAGCCAGACCGTAATATTATTGGTACCGCGAGCCATGTATTGCGATCCGTATCGTATCATAGGGGTACCCTGTGATTCCCACCCCTAGTATGTGTGTGTGTGTGTGTGTGTGTGTATGTAAATCGTTCTTCTTCCGTGAACCATATATTCAGAGTTTCTGTGCGAGAGCGCCCTCTGGCTTTCGGATGCAGCTGAAATGAACATTATTTCACTCATAAACTGCGCACAAAACATCGCAGCCAACCCAAAACATGTGCTGTTTCTTTTCGATTTATACCGCAGCCCTTGCCCATAGTGTGAACAGCAAAACCTGGTGTGTCGTTATCACCAAATGCGGACGCCATCTTCACCAACAGTACCTCCTATTGGTCAAAAATCAATTGTTTTATGATCCAAGAGCTTTTACTTTTTTTTTCAAAATGTTGAATGTTTTTGTTCATTTTTATTTTGCTTTTAATTACCACCAGTTACATCCATTAACCCTTCTCTTAATGTTCTTGGTGTGCATGATATATTTTTTCTAATATTATTACATCATGAACTTATTCTCTTGTTAGAAAAAAAAGGAGATGTTTGGAAGCGTGCTGATAACCAAACAAAATCTCCATTGACTTCCATTAGACTTCTTAAAATATCTTCTTTTGTGTTCCACTGAAGAAAGACTCTTTTGAACAAAATGACGGTTAAAAAAAACAGATTAAACTACGTACAGATATTTCATAAGCGCTGGCTGTATGAGTACAGCAAATGAATGTGAAACATTTAACCCCCCTTTAAAACAAACCCATTCAGGAAACATAATACTATTGCGTAAACTCGACATCTACAAAAGGAGAAATTTTCATATGTGATTTCAGAAGCAACTGTCACCTTAAACTGACCCCTCACACACCCATCAAACACTGCAGTTACAGTGAAACAGACTGTTTGTGGTCACTGACGGGACAGCAGCTGGATCACAAGTCAAATCAGCCATATCACTGACCAAAGCCATAATCCACACAGCTGCCATCCACAGACGGCAAGAATTTAATCCTGTTTTCAGATGAGAGGAAAACGTGGGATAAAAATAAATCTCATCTGGATAAAAGCAAAACAAATATTTATGAAATTTAATCACTACAGCATGTTCACATGTATCAGATAAATGGTCGTTTGAACATGGAAATGTCCTTAAAATGAACACGTTTGCATTATAGATTCCCTGCCGGACATAATAAATCAAATGAATAGTATGTGAAGAGTTTATAAATGTCTCTGCTAGAGATGTGTGCAAGGATTTCTCTCTGCACGTGAGCGTTATTAAACGTGCAGGAACCACACACCAGTTCACTGACACACTGAAGTCCACACATGATGTTTCACATCACTACAACTAATAAGAGTTTGTCATCTTTAATAAGCTTCAGACTGCGTTGGGCTCATGACGTGAAGATCATATTCTCACATCTCTCAAACGAGTGACAGTCATGTGTGTCAGCGGCAGAAATGTGTTTTCAGAGGTTTAACTGAACATCAGATGTGTTGAGGCAGGGCTGTGTCTTCACCGGTCGCCATCTTGTTGGCTGCAGCAGCAGCTGTAGGCCGTGAACACACACACACACACACACACGACATGAACACACTACACACACGCGAATATCATAATCCGATGACAGTAAAACGCTTAACAAACCCTCGATTACATCGATTATTCGCCATCGGTATAGTCATGAAACACTGAGGCGGATCCGTCGCGCTGTTCTTCCTCATTCACGTCGATCAAACGCGCGCGCGCCCGCTCGCTACTAAACGCGCTTTAACTCGACTTTGAGACAATCCTGTTAATTCAAGCACAAGCTAATTAAACACACACAGACAATCCTGACATAAACACTTTGTGTGTGCGAACGACCATCATCACCGCACGCGAGCGATTCACATCAGCGACCGCAAGAAATACACAAACACACACACACACACACACACAATATCAAGATTGTTTCTCATGATATGTGACACATCCATGCACAAACGCGATGAAGTGAGCGGATGTGCTTTAGCTTTATTCGTCGATTATTCATCTTCAGCAACACAATCGACAGCTCGAGCTAATGAAGCGATTCAGTGAGGACCTCTGCATAGGGAATGAGATCTTAATAATCGGGCTGATATAAACCCTGTCCGTAACGTTACGTGTCAGCAGCAAAAAATGGCCTGCTATTCATTAATATTGAGACGAAGACAGCAGCTACGGGTCCTAGAACAGCTCATCTTTGGCACATGACGGTGATTTGAGGAAGTTAACGCATTAAACCAGGGATGTGGCCTCCGCGAAGCATTCTATTATTGAACAAACGCACAGTGACAGAAGCGATCGCGCCTCTGCGCGCGTGTTCCGACTCAAGAAAGAGAGCAGAATAAAGGACGGCAGATGAACACTGACCTGTGATCAGTCGTCGCAGTTTGTTGTGTTGCTCTCATTGACTGTAAACAGCGAACAGAGATCCACAGCTGCAGTTACGGCCGGCAGACGGTCCGTTAGATCAATCCGTTACTCCCCGAACCGCGACCGCTGCACAGCGCTCAGTCGGATGCAAATCAACACACGCTGCAGTCAAATGTGCTGTGATGACCGCGGCTAACGCGACGCTCGCTCGCTTTCCTGACGCCCCGCACAGCTGATGAAGCGTTTCTTCAGTCTCTCTCGCGCTCTGGCCGTCAGACGGAAGATGGGCGCGGTGACCCTGTTCTCGAGGCTGGGAAACCCCACGCTGCGCCTGCGTCATCACGCACGCCGACTCGCGCCAAATCACGTTTATGAATTTGGCTAAAATCTTTATAATCTGTGTATCATAATTTCAGTGGTTCAAATTATGTATTTACATCCCATTGTGAGTCGGGTCCTATTCTGTTTAAACGCAACGATATGTAAGCGTCTCTTTGATGTTATGAAACATACTGTATTTAAAGCCCCAGTGAAATCAATTTGAACGTTTTTTCCTTTTATTAAAAATAAGTTACTCTTAGGGACGTCAATAAACTAATTTTCTCCTAAGCGTTGACAGAATTCCCATTTAGAAGATATAAGCATTCAAAACTGACTGTCACATGCGCTCAAAAAAAATCATTTGATTCTCGTCCAATCAAATCCGCACATAGAATCCAAAGTGTCCCGCCTTCTTCACTGCAAGAGCAACTTGTTCGCACATTTATTATGTTATGCATAGTGAATAACGCATAATGCAGTAAATGGGAGATGGGGTTGATCCAGACAGTGTAACTATTCAAATTAAAGTCTTGATTTCGCGCTAGTGTCACGCGAGCGGTTGCACATGAGTGTCCTCTGGTTCAGACACACGATTGCACAGAACTAATCATATCCAACAAAGTGTATCTGACTTGTTTCTACACAGTATGTTGTATGTTAAGGCTCTATTCTGTGGAAGTGATCGGACATCGCAGCCTTGATGAGTACAGGAGAAGACAAACGCTAGTGTCACTCACCAATGAAAACAACAAGCTTCACTGTTATCAATGATCTTCCTTTTCTTTTCAATAGACTTTTACACCACTGTGCCTGTCACGCTGTTAAACGGGTCATATGACACGGCTGAAACAAATATTATCAATTGTTTTAGATGTGTAAACATGAATTAAGGTTCATAAACGCTGTATTTTCCACATCCCGTGCATGTTTGTATCTCCTCTTTGCTCCGCCTCTCTGAAACACACAGATGTTTTACAAAGCTCATGACATGAAAGCGAGGTGTGCTCTGATTGGCCAGTTCACCAGTGTGTAGCGATTGGTGGAATACTGCAAGCGTGTGATGGAAATGTAACGCCTCTGACCATATTAGGAACATCAGGTTCCTCTTCAATTGTACTGACAGGTACACCACCTTACTTGAGTACACATTTGGGCGGTCTTAGTCACATCAGACCACCAACTGATGTAGATTTGTGGGGGTGTGGTTACAGACAGGTCTGTGAGAGCATTCACTTTTACATAAAATGACTCTTGTTCACACACTTTCATTTGTAATTTCATTTAATAAATGTCAAATACACACATGGGCAACTTATTACACCCCAAAGACACAGAAAAACACAAATCCGTGCCATATGACCCCTTTAAATGCAGCTTTGCCAGGCTGACTGTGTGCCACAAACGAAACGCTATTAGTTCGTTTAAAAGGGGGCGGGGGCACTCAATATGTCTCACGCCCTAAAAATTTCTGAGTTAATAATGAAAACACATCAAATAATGCTGCAGGTTCCACTGGGACTCATGAAATCATGATGTTATTATGTGAATTATGTGTATTTTAAATGTTTCCATTGCATGTCGAAAATCAAATTACCATTAGAACAGAACACAGGGTTATATCTGCTTTATGTGCTACTGAAGGTCCAGACATTTGTTTCACCGTGGCTCTTGTTTTTATGAAGAACTATTGTTCTCTTTTATCTGTGCCATTTGTTATTGTTACAACAGGGGCCAGTTGTTCAAAAGGTTTAATCTGGATCAGAATGATCTGGAATTAGAAATCCCATCCTTTTCAGGGGCTAGTTGTTCAAAATCTGGTAACCTGGTTGGATTTCAGGGATCGGATTGGATCAAATTATCAAAACGGGTTGTTAAAAAAATGGATTGTGAATTTGGATTAGATCACAAAATCCAATCTAGTTTGATCTTCTGGATTCAATTGTTTTTTTTTTGTGCTGTTCAAAACCTTTTTAGTAAAATCAGGATACAAATCAGGATTATACTGATCCCAGCAGAAGGGTGGATTTCAGGAATAAAATCTTTAAACTTGGTCAAATATAAAAAAAAGTTAAACTCACGATACCATGTTTTTCATTATCTGACTCAGTTCACTATTTATCAATTTACACAAACTCCATTTATCTCTGAATATCGTCAACATTTACACATAATCATTATAAAGGAGATTTCATACAGACATAATAAAGAGTTCAGGGAAGCGGTTCATCCTAAAGTCTGTGGCATACTTCTTTTTCTACATGTACCCGAGCGAACACACAGCCTTGCAAAGTATACTGCTTTGGAATCATACATTTACACACGGGTTTGACGCATTCCCTTTACGACATATTGCAATACCTCTCCTGACCCAGAGGGCTCGGGTTTTCATCTGGCTACCTTGAATCGATGTCCCCAGGACACGGTTGCCACCTGGTAATTAAATTAATTACTGCAAGAAATGGAATGCGCAACCAAATTCAGGCGGTGCGTGAACTATTCGGATGACTAAATTTTCGTCACTCGCACTGTACGCTGTTCCTCACGTACATGTGAAAAGGGAACAATACTTCAGCCTGAAGGATGCAATAACATGAGAAGTGCAAAAACAATAAATAAAAGTGCTAAAATAAGCAATGGTGAGTATTGAGAAGACCTAGTTAAGGAACAGGCCTTTTATAATGGATAAATAAATCCTGTAAGTTTGTTCGTCAATTCCTTTCAGAGAAGATGAAACTTTGAAACAGGGCCGGCCCAGCCTCTGTTGGTTCTCTAGGGAAGGTTTTAGATTGCGCCCCTCCTGAAGAAAATTAATAAATGAATAAATAAAAATATCTGAAAATAACATTTTTAAAAGCAAAATCCATTTTTATTTTAATCTTACATGAATTGTGTTAAACACAAAAAGGATGTAAATAATATATGACAATAAAACATATTTGTAATAAAAATGTTTCTAATTACCTTCTCATTGTTTTGATTCTTTCACAGTGCCAGTAAACACACTAAACAGGCCGTTTTTTTGCGCTGTCGTCTGATGACCCTCCGGTCATTATGCGCCCAGGCAACCACCTACGCCACAGGCCTTCCCTGCTTTTAAATGTTTCTTCAATGTTTTGAGGTCCTCTGTTACTCAGACCTTCATTCATTTCACACACACTTATGTCCAAAGTAACTTGGAAAGGAAGAGGAATGGTCAAATTGTGTGTGTCTATGTCAGGGTGCTCAGTCACTGAATGCAGGTTTTTTTTGCAAACATCACTGATATGAACGTGATAACAAGGCGGAAGATCAGTTGATAGTAGAATAGGATTGTTTCAGCTGATAAGAGTGCTGAAGGCTGGATTCAGCTTCTTTACAGCTGACTGGCAATCCCTGTGTCCCGTAGAGAGAGAGAAGAGAGGACGGGACACAGGTGCACCGGTGTGGGAGGAACACCTGTGACAAACAACAACAGCGTTCTGGAAGCACACGCTGAAGGTGGAGAGAAGAAATAGAAGAAAAACACTAAGACGACACTTCTCGAAGGATAGGCGCTGTCGTGTAGGCCGACACGTCATCAAACGCTGTTGAAGGACATCTCACGCAGAGGGATCCTTGGAACAAAGCCTTCATTTGGTGTCCTTCATTTGGCCCCTTTACAAACCTTTGCACACATTTTAAAAACATAAAGTCGGCCCTGAGTTTGAGCTGAGCAGTAGATGTGGGCTACATGAACAACCTGGGAGACTTCAGACAGTTGATTTCACTCTTTTAATGAGAGGTCGTACAGTATCATGCCATTTTGTGACGCTACATGACATCATTCTCTATTCTCTTCAAAGTGTTTGTAGAATATTGGGACACTCCCTTCTATTAAACAGATTTGACTACTTTCAATTTCATTTCAGTGGGCACAAATCTCAATGCTAGAGATACAGTCATTTTCAACCAGACAAAGGCCCTTCAAAAACCCTTCAGAATAAAGCTTCCACTAATGGCATTGGAAAGAATTTGGTTTCTATCTGTGTTGCGGCAGTTTCTTGACATTCTCTAGAATATCAGTACAGCACTCAAAGAAATGTCAAAAGTAGTCAAACCTGTTCATTAGAAACCAATACCTTCTCCATCTAGCGTACATTCACTGTTTAGTATAGTTTGAAAAGCAATTCTTAGGAGCAACAATGCAGACACTTCCAAGTTTCTATTGTAAATGTAATCAAATGAATACGTGGGAATAAATCATAAAAGATTTGTTGTGAGGAATATCTGTTAAATAATACAGAACAGGTAATGTGTTAATGAAAGGTGTTTTAAGAAACACAGTTATAAATATTTTCAGGAATTCCATACAATTCCAAAACCACTCTTCCTCTAACGTGTGTTATTACATCAGAAAATATACAAACACAAACGCAGGTGTAATGTAAAATGAGAACAAAAACTGCGTCTTGGTTGGAAATCTTGTAGATCATAGCGGTGAGGTGTGGTGTGGAGTCTGTTGCATCATACACGGCGTCTCGAAAGTAGCTAACACAGCGATTGTTTTTGTTTATTACATGTTCTCGCTGAGACCAAATCCCTCCGGCTTGAAGCTGAAGAGTCCGTCCCAAAACATAAAGGGAACAAATGAAGAGCAAGTAGACGAGGGACTTGAGTCTGGGCTGAAGTGAGGCAGTCTCAAACCCACAGCTCATTATCACTGAGATCTTCCTCCACAGAGACAGCGCTGTTACTTAGAGATTAGCCACACAATATACCCCCATCACATACCCAGAGGACCTGACGGGTCCCTCGCATCTCCAGCTCACACTTCACCATCAACACACAGAAACTACCAACACGCTCAAAACAACGCAAAGAAACCATGACTCATTAGAGAGAAGAAAAACATGCATTTACACAACATGGTTTCAGTGTTTTTGTCAGATCATATCGTTTGATGTTCTTAAAGACTCTACATTTGTGGCAGTGATTTCAAGGCAAACTTTTGACACTAAGTCAGACGAACCGTTGCCATGACGATGAGGTAAGCATCCTCACCAGCTGCCGCAGCAACATGGAACACGCACCAGTGCTTTACAAGTAACCCAATCCTGTTTCTGTAAAGAGATAAAAACGAGTTTTATAATAATGTTTCATAGATTTGCTCTGTTTTTCTCAGAATGAGTCAAACACGGTTCAATCGTCTTTTTGTGTGAACACGACTGTTGCGTTTCCCAACATTTGAAACATAACTACCAACTCAGGAGTTCGTGGACTGAAGTGTTTCAATCAGAAGCGCTGGTGTGACATCATGTTCTTCACATCATTATTTCCAAAAGAGACTCTGAGAGACTCCCCTTAAATATAGCACAGAATTGTTTGTTCCCTAACAAGGACCGCATGTTATACCATTTTAATATTTAGTGCTAAAAGTGATCAAACTGTAAAGTTTTTTTCTTGTTTTATGAATTTAAAATGTCTTCTCTATGAATTCAAAATGACCAGTTATTAAGAAATCTGGGAGTTTGGCGTTAAGTATAAATGTTAGAAATGCATTTGGGTGTGATATGCATTGTCCTATGGTGTGACGGCACAAAACAATGAACTAACATTCTCAAAGATTAGCATAACACTCAATTTATAATATATCAAATGTATACCAGAAACAGTGTTCAGTCGTTCAAATGCTATTCAAATGATTCTATCTAGTTTGCTGGTTTGCTAGATGCTGGTCTGCGTTCAGTCCCAACAAAACGTTGCAAAACTTTTTTAAACGGAAACGGTGGTGTGATTGAACAACCTGCTGTTATGACGCAATAGTTCAACTATTGCAGTTGAGATGGCCATACCTTGTGTTCTTTTGAAGAATTTTCTAATATCTTCAATTGTTGCGTATACCGAGCTCCTGCGGACACATTTAAATGACTTTATTTGGACCTATTGTGCGAGCTGTCTCTTTAATAGCGTGTGGTTTATATACATGTTTCTGCTGATTGGGCTGATGTTCTTGACACACCCACCAAACAATAGAAAACGTATCTCAACCCCTGTTCCACACCGTTGCAAACCATTTCCAGGAAACGTGACATTCAACCTGGAAACCGCAGCGAAATGTTGCGCGCCGGTTTGAGCTTGAACATGCCCCTGCTTTGTGCTGGTTTAAGCTGGTCATGTGCTGGTTATCAGCTGGTCAAAACCAGCATCCGAGATGGTCAAACCAGCATCAAAACATACCTAACCCAGCATATGCTACTCTTTACAACAGGGCTGTTTATTTAAACGAATCCCTGGTCATTGTTGTCCTGTCATGAAAATCCGAACATTTTACAAAACCGAAATAATAATCCTGCTCAGCCTGACTCCATAAATGCCCTCAACTCACTGCAAGAAAAAAATTCTTTAGTTCACACAGTAGAACATTGGAGTTAACGTCATTAGCAGTAACGTTATAAGGTGTGTTCATTAACATGACATCTGCATTTTTGCCATTCTTAGTTATAAATGCATCTTAATATGATGTGGAAGCGATACAAGACCCTTTCCCATCCACTGTTTAAAAGTTTTATGTGCGTTCACCCCTCGTTAACTTTACCTCAAGCCAAATGAAAGCACCAAACACCAATGACGGCATTCTTCCACGATCAAGATGATATTGTAGCGCACAGAAAGTGTCATTAATGATGATGTGCTATAGTTATAGAGAGTCGACGGTAGTTTTGACAGCTCTGGAAAGAGGACGGCAGAGTTACTGTAGATCAGCCCGGTGCGGCAGTGTTATTCATTGTTCTGAGTTCAGAGGAAATAAAAGTGTACAGACGCTCTATGTCGTTTTTCAGACGCTTCAGTATTTTTATCATTAATTGAAAACATATTGTGGAGGTAATAGATGAACACGCAGTCATGCAGAGAGAGTGACAGCGCTAGTGCTAAACAGAATGAATGGCAGGGAAACATGTTAAGTTATTTTTTACTAAATAATGATTCAGCAGTTGATTGTGACATTTATTTTATGGATTTGTGACTGTTGTTGTCACTTTGAAATATAAATGTTGCAGATTAACCGATTAATGTGATATTCATTTGAATAACAATAATTTGTATTTATTCTTTTCTGCATATTCTTTCTTAATTATTTATTTAAGTAACGTATACAATATGTGGTGATTAGAGTGTGGCTTTCTCTCTATATATATATCCTCATTGGAGGCTGAGCCCCCCGTATATTGAAAATCTAGAATCGCCCCCTGGATCTCATCATGTCTAGCACGCTTGAGATGGCAAGAGTTCATAAACCTTGTGACTGTGAACAGAGTGCCCGATAAATCCCATAATATGATCTTCATAGAAGCTCATAGACTTTCACATGGCCCATTTACTGTGTCAAATGTTGTGCTTGAAAGTATAATTTATCACAACAAGTGTGTTCATTTTATAATCTGTTATCAAAATATTTCAATTTCACAAAACTTTTAAGCTAAATTCACTGTTAAACAACTTTGCTGTTGAATAACTTAAATATTTGTTGTTGGATATGAAGATAAGCACAAGTTATGTGCAATTGTAAATTGAAGACAAAAGTTATGGACTGTAGCTTTAAATTGGTTCCAAATGTAAAGTCGACAATATATTTAATATATGCTGCAAACAGGTCATTTGGTGGCTGGAAAACAAAGCTATTTTAACTAGAACAATCATCTTGAACATGCAGAGTATTAATTTATAAAAGGTGAAGTATAATTATTAGTGGTGGGCATAGATTAATTTTTTTTAATCTAGATTAAAATGGCTCATTTGAATTCTGCCGAAGGCATTCAGAATATGTGTGCTACCCAAAAAATGACAAAAAGTAAGTCTTTGAGAAGGGGTTTCTCAAGCCAGGTGGCGCATTAGACCAGGGGCTCATCTCCTGTTTCCAAAATGCATCACAAACTGCTTGAGAAAGCTGTTCTACTATGATAATTGGTGATGAAAATAAATTATGTTCAATAAGATGTACTTGTGTTTACTTCCGCATTAGCTAAGGGATGCTTTGCATTTAGGTGGTACTTGAGACTGGAAGAGCTCCTACAGTACATTTACATTTAGTCATTTAGCAGACGCTTTTATCCAAAGCGACTTACAAAGAGTGAGGGAGCAACAAGCGATATGTCATACAGGAGCCATAATACATTAGATCTCAATACAAAGTTACTGGTTTCAACTAAAGCTAGACCACTACCTGTTGAGAGAAAGTGTTTTTTTAAACCAATTCCGCATTGCACAAGGTGCAAACAACCTTAGTCTTGCGATGTTTCTATTGGGAAGCTTCTTAATTAATATTCCCTGAAGCAAACCCGGCGGCTTCATAGCGCACGTCACGTTTGATGCGGTAATTTCACAGTAACGTTATGTTGTGTTCAGACCAAACGCGAATGGCGTGTCAAGCGCGAGTGATTTATATGTTAATGCAAAGAGCCAATAGACCTACTTGCTGCGCGAATCGCGCGAATGAAGCCCTGGTTATGAGATGATGAGGCGGCTTCTGCTTCCGCGAATCACGCGAATCACGCGAGTTGAAAAATCTCGTTCTCGCCCCGTACAGTGCAGTTAAGCTGGTATACATCCGCGCTAAAATATCAAGGTGAAAGTCATCATAGCTTGCGTAGTATAGACCCAGCTCCCAACCCAACTTTGAGAATAGATTAACGGCGACATTTTTTTTATCGCGCGATAAGAGTCTCACTGCGCCGTTAACGGCCCACCACTAATAATTATTCATTGTTGTCCGTAGAAAAAGCACAATAACACACTGACTTGACTTCTATAACTCTGACCAGGCCATCTTTAAAGTAGTTTTACACACAGACAGCTGTGGGTCAATGTGAATTAATATTCTTGATATATAACTGACATGATCCTAGTGATCTACTGTAAGTGGTCTGTTAGGTTTATATTCAGTGAGCATATCTGTGATGTATTTTTAAGCAATTTAGTGATTTATAAACGAGTAATAGTACATCAAAATCAATCCTAAAACAACTGGAAGCCAGTGTGAGGACCTGAGGACGGGTGTTATGTGCTCGGATGTATTGGTTCTAGTCAGAATCCTGGCAGCAGCGTTCTGTATGAGATGGTTTTCTTGAGAAGGCCGATGAGAAGACCATTGCAGTAATTCACACTGCTGGTCATAAAGTCATGAACATGTCTTGACTGGAAACAAAACATCTGATTCTTGCAATGTTTTTGAGATGGTAGTTTGCTGATTTAGTTGCCGCTTTAACATGACTACTGAAACTAAGGTCTGACTCCAGAATCACACAAAGATTCTTGACTTGTTTTTGTTGTTTGAACCCTAAAGTCAAGGTATGAATTCACATTGAGAGCTTCATCTTTGTTTCCAAATGCAATGACAGTTTTCTCTTTGTTTCATTAAAGAAAGTGTTGGCAAATCCAACTGTTAATTTCATCAATGTATTGGCAGAGAGAGTCAATGGGGCTGTAGTCATTTGGCGATAGGGCTACAAGTCAATCTGGATGTCATCTTCATAGTTGTGATATGCAATTTGGTTCTTTTTCATTATTAGACTCAATGGGAGCATATACTTGCCTCATGATCATGATCTTCATGATCTTGCCTCACCTTGTCATACTTTCTAGTCTTGTGGCAGGGTCATGACAGCCTCACGTGTTTTGTGTGAGAGAAATGGCAGGCCAAAACAAACAATCCCATGTGTAATTCTCGTGTTTTTTTCCCCATTGTGGCTTTTTGTTTTCATTAAAAGTCCTTTTCTTATATGCTTTCTGGGTTCTGTTTCCTCGACGTTCTTGACAATTACAGCCTGAACAAGAGTGGTACAAGAATTGAGCCTTGTGGGACTCCGCATGTCATTGACGTCCACTTAGACTTATGCTCTCCTATACTCTCAATATAACCTCTCCCATCTAGGTATGACCTGAACCATTTGTGGACCGTCCCAGAAAGCCTGACCCAGTTTTGTAGTCTCTCCAGAAGTAAGTTATGATTGACAGTGTCAAATGCAGCACTGAGATCTAGCAGTACTAGCGCTGATATTTTGCAAGAATTTAGGCAAATATCACTTATTATCTTTATGAACGCTGTCTCTGGCTGTGATTCAGCGGAAACCAGATTGAAACTTGTTTAGGTATCCATTTGAGTTGAATCCAATTAAAACCAACCTTTTCAATAATCTTGTAGACAAAAATAAGATTTGATATCTGTCTATAGGTGCTTAATAGGTTGTGGGAGGGGCTTAAGAACTGCAGTTTTCAGGGAGTTTGGAAGTGTCCCAGAAAGAAGTGAGGCGTTTACAACTTCTAACAGATTTGCTTCCAAACCGTTTAGCACGTTTGAAAAAAGGTGTGGAAGTGTGTCACCGTAGCAGGTTGACAATTTAAGGTGCTGTACTACCTCTTCCAAAATGTTGCTATCATTTGCTTCAAAAGCAGACTTAGTAAATTGTTTTTGGGATTGCAGTTGAATCTGTCTGACCTCTATATAACTTGAGGTGTGCTAATCGCTTTTGTGATATTATTTATCTTATCAGAAAAGACGGAAGCAAACTCATCGCATTTGACCACACAAGGCTTTACGTGGACTAACATTTGGAGATTTTTTGGCATTTGATTCCCTGTGGTCACTATGAGATTTTGTTTTTAAAAGATTATGTGAAACATTGTTATTTTTGGATGTTTGGGGACAATATGAGAGAGTAAATTATTTTCGGTTTGGCAAGTTTTTTAATCATTTCTCAAAACAAAGTATTTTTATTTAAACATCATTTTTAACACAAACCTTTGATTGTTTTCATGTGTGACTGCTCAAGGATTTGAAAACCCCAGGGGTTATTTGAAATAAACGTAACTACGGGACCCTTAATGTTACCTACTATTGACGTCAATAAATTATATGAAATGATGACGCTTGTGCATTTTTTAAGATTTTTTACTCTTAAGATTCATTAAATGAAAAACCTCAACCTATATCAAGTAGTAATGGGAGAAGCTAAGCTTTTCGTGCTTAAAATCAATTGTACCAATGCATCGAGATCTTAGGCCAAAATCAATGACAGATAGAGAACAATTGCTAACGTTTCAAAATAAATTATTCCAAAAATACGTTTCATTAAAATTAGTGTCTGCCTTTTGTGTTTTTATTTAATATTGAAGTGTAATAAGAACATTACCCCCATTGACTATCACTTTCCCGTTTTGTGTCATTAAAGCTGAGGTACAACCTGGCAGTTAAAGGGGAACTCGGACCAAAAATGAACATTCTGTCATTAATTATTCACCCTCAAGTAGTTTAACATCCCTAGGACCTCTGTGCTTCCCCAGACATAAACGACGGTAGTTTTGGAAGCTTTCTGACTCGTCCATAGATTGCAATGCAACCAAATTTCAAAGCGCTGAAAGTGAGTAAAGACATAGTATAATAGTCCACACAACTCCGGTGGTTCAGTATTAATTAATTGAATGCGACGAGGATACTTTTTGTGCACAAACAAACAGAACTAACTACTATATTCAAAAACTTCCTGATTTGAGTGTTCCTGAGAGCCACACGACAGGCATCCGGCGTCTGCATCAGGGTGTTGTGATGTACAGCCTGTGTGCTCAGAACATGCATGATGATGCTGACACCGGATGCACTTGTGTGTTTGGTTGTGTTGCAATCTATGGAGGAGTCAAAAGCTTCCAAAACCACCTTCAGTTGCATTCTGGGGGAAAACGGGATGTTGAAATACTTGAGGGGGAGAAATTAATGGCAGAATTTTCATTTTTGGTCGGAGTTCCCCTTTAAAGTAAAGGTATTGTTATCAATCTAAAAAAGGTCAATGTTGAAATGATTTTTTAAATGTTTCAGTGTTAGGCTTTAAAAAGTTAGCTTTATCATTATTTCCAGATGACTCAACAAGATGTTTCACAATTTGTTTTAAACCACTTTGAGTGAAAGGGAAATTAAGTTTGACAAAAATTCAGCTGTGATAAGAGTAAAGCAAGACAGAAGCTTTTGTTGTTGTAGTTGTTGTAGCACTTGCAGTAAATGATTCTCCTTTTGCAAACTACCTCTTTAAAAAGAAGCCTCATCCTCCACCACTGAAAATATCTCTAACTCTTTGATCATGTACACAGTAAACAAACAGTCTACTAAAACTTCTTAAATATCATTTGCTCTTGCTAACCTTTGGGCTTGCTAATAAAAATGTTTTATGTTTAGAAGGTTACATTTCATCATACAAATTTGCCTGGCTCCAAGCTTTTGACGCTTTATGAATGAAGCAGTGTTTTGAAAGTGCCCATCACTACTGTCAGGACAAAAAAGATCTTCACAGGGTCGTCCATATGTCTTCATCACCTCCTTTTCTTTACCTTACTAAATTCTAATGGTTATTTCCATACACCAGTGCTAGTCAACTGGTGGCACGCCAATCATTTTTGCCTGGCCCGCCTTAAAGCAACGACAGAGACCTTTGGTGAATGGTTCCCCCATGTGGTTGATAAGTGTTCTAAATGTCATGAATACTGTCTCTGTGTAAGCTTCCATGTGGGCAGCGCAATACACATGAATTTGTTGACTAAGCAGAAAGCGCTGTTACATCATGTCACTTCATAAAGTGTGCATGTACTAAAGGACTCTTTTGGCTCCTGCTGGACTATAATAAAAGCTCAAACTGGATTCTGAGGTAGCAGCTGTTTGTTAGCCGTAAGCGCATAGCGTGTTGGCTACATAGCTTGCTAACGTTAGCTACACAACACATTTGCAATCACCCAAAACATGGATGTGAGTGTGTTTAGTAACCAACGCAAAACATTTTCTGTAGTTATATTTTTGGAAACACACTCGACCAGTGTTGTGCTCTGTGTATATGTGCAATCACTCACTTACACTCAACTCGTTATGGGAATAGTGCCTAGCATAGTAACCATAGAAACCGATAACATTAGTCTAACATTACCAGCATGAACTAAGGAACCAGCAACTTTTGACCATAAAACATTTATTGTGGTTTGGAAGTCATCGTTTAAATTGTGAAACAGTAACGTTAGTGCCCCAATAAACAACATGAGCACAGTCAAATCACTAACAGTCAAGTTCAGGACAGTAAGAAAAGATGAACACATAAGAGTTTAAAATCCAGTAAGAGGAAAGCTAACATTAGGTCTCCATCCGTTCACTCCCTCGAGTTGAAGTCCGGCAGATATTGATTTTTCACTCTCTCTCTTTTCCTCTTTCTTTTATTTGCTGGCTCTGACATGGTGATGGTTGGGAGACTTGCCTTGAACTAGATTGTTTCGTCTTCACCCAGGCTAAGAGTAAAACGTGACGTATGGCGTAAAGCAAGTGATGGGCGGGGCTTGTGTACCTACCCGCACACCAAAGTTACAACTGTGCTTTCAGCTGATAGATGGGTGTGCCGATAGCAGCGACAGTTAAAGTCGTGCAGTTAAGAGTTGTACTGCCATTAAAATTATTTTAGAGAGATTGTTTAGGGTCGAAAAACTCCTTAGTGTTGCTTTAACAATTCAAATAAGTGGAGAGACTTTAAGAACGGTGTGCTTTAAGAAATGCACGTCCTGAGATGCCACATCTCTGAAAGTCCAAAACGCTGCTACATTATATACGAAAGTATTTCCCAAGACTCACAACGATAAATGTCTTATAATGTGATTAGATCGGTCTTTACAAAAAACGTAATTATTTACAATGTTATAATCGGTAATCCACAGCCCCAGGCAGTCGGTTTGCACACATGATAGTCGCATCTTGTGTCCTTTAAAGTAACCGAAGAGCAATACACCACATGAACTGTCATCTCAGATAAGGGGTGTTGTTTTTATTACTGCATTCATTATGTATGATTTAAACAGACACATTTACGAAGAAGATGTAATCATAGCGTTCAGTTTTTTGCACAGATTCGCTTTATAATGCGTCAGTTTAACGTCAAGGGGCAGAAATTACTTTTGTGATGAATGTGGTAGCGTTTTTAACTTTAATTAATTCAACCAAATATCGTCATAAACGACTATCTTCTTGAAAAACGATATATTTGATGGACTGGTGGTGAATACATTTTAGTAAACTAACGCTACAAGGATTAAAAAATAAAATTAAAAGACAATATCCGAGTCATTCTACGAAATGGGTGCCATTTGAGTCCGCAACATTTGATGAGATGCAAAAGGCACAAAAATGTCCCAAAATGTGCTTACAAAGCTTAAAGCTATTAATCTAAGTGTTCTTGTTAACATGATATATGATCAAAATATTTTTTTTAAAGAATAACATACTATTTTCTATAATTTTGCATTAGTACATAGCCATTTTCACATGTCCGTGTTGACCAACATGACATTTGCATCTAAAATAACACCAAATAAGTTGTGTATTTAAAAAAAATATATATATATTTTCAGGATATATTTGTGTCCCTTTTCACATAAGATATATTTTATTTAAAATAAATCTTCCATTCCATTTTCTACCGCTTATCCGAACTACCTCGGGTCACAGGGAGCCTGTGCCTATCTCAGGAGTCATCGCAGGATACACCCTGGATGGAGTGCCAACCCATCGCAGGGCACACGCACTCACTCATTCACTCACGCACTCACGCACTTATGATTTGTGTGCGTCCCTCAATTTGATTTACCACCCCGTCACACTAACTTGTTTTATCTATAAATAATGTACTGTGGCTTTAAATGACATCACAACGCGGAAGTGACATCATTGGAGCCTTTTTGCCGCCAAGAACAAAAACAGGTAAGTACTGTAATTCTTCTGCATTCTTTATATGTTGATTTATGATGTTAGGCAGGTTCTGTCAAGCTGAAACCAACCACCCCGGCACGCAAGATAGAGAGGGAAAACTAATTTTTATATAAATTTTTCCTTTATTAATGCAAATAAAATGATATTTCAGATAGAATACATGTATGCTAGGTGAGGAACTTGACCACATGGGAGATCTGCGGCCATTTTGGGATGATATTTACCACCCCGTCACATACCACCCCGTCACATGTTTTATTGTGACGTGGTGGTAAGGGATGTGACGGGGTGGTTCTGCTTCCCAGTTGAATGTGTGAAATCAAGGATTCTAAGATAGGCTAATCATTTTTTTTCTGTTAACTTAACCCTATTTTGTTTATTCATTCACTCACTATGACACTCAATCACTATATCACTAACTATCTCTTTCACTCACTGTCACCCACTCACTCACACATTTGCAGATAGATCTGTCTCCATCATGGCTCCATTGAGTGCTGCTGAGAAACAACGGGGATGCCGTTCACGTCGGGATGCTGATACTGAGATGAGGCAAAAATATCTAGAGAGTGAGCATCAGAGATGGAGACGGGATGTAGAGCAAGGAAAAAAGAAGAAGATTAGTGATCTAAGTGAGAGAGGCAAGCGTCAGCTGCGTAAAAAGTGGAGGAAGCAGAACAAGAAGAGAAAAGAGAGAGCAGAGACTAGGAAGCACAGTCTGAACACCTTTCCTCTGAGTCCAGATCCTGTCCAACAGCCAAAGCAGCAGTTAGGATTTTCAAGATCACGGTTGCGCTCAGTTAGGATTATAAATAAATGGACACATGTAGAGAATAAGAAGCAGCCCTATCATTGAGGAGTAAATGTTTTTATATTTGTTGTACATGACTTAAACCCCTAAGTTACCAGTAGATTTTTTTACTTTGTTTCAGGCAACATAAAGAAGGAAAGCGAATTTCGAGGAAGAACAGGGATACACTACGCAAAGAAATTGAAAAACTAAAGAAATCGCTAGAGAAGGAAAGAAAACGTGCTGACAAATACAGAAAAAGATATAAGCGCTTAAATAAGAATGACTCCCCTCGTTCAAAAATAAATGAATTAACTAAGACGGGCAGAGTAAGCTCCAAAATCAGAAAAACACTACTCTATCATGAAGCCTTGATTGAAGACATAAAGAATAAGTACAGAAGAGCAAGAAAAGAAAAAGAAAAACAACTAATAGCAAAGGTAACAGCGGGGAGGATTGTGAAGAAGTACAGGCTACAAGGTTTTGCCGAAAATGCCCTTGGATTTTCAAAGAAGCGTCGCAGTGTTCAGAGTGAAGACCTCTGTTCCACCAACAGAAATCCCACAAACAGGTTCACTGCTGCTTTCAAGTCCAAAGTCAAAACCTTCTTCACCCGAGATGACAACAGTCGGATAACGACTGGACGAAAACAAACAATTACCAAGAACAAGTTGAAGAAGCAGAAAAGGTTTCTGGCTGACACAATGAAAAATCTTCACAAAAAATTTCTCACTGAAAACACAAACAACATATCATACTCCCTTTTCTGTAAGCTTCGCCCATTTTGGGTTGTACATCCCACTCTCTCTGACCGGAACACGTGTCTGTGCAAAATCCATGAAAATCTCAGATTTGTCATTGAGAAGTTGCATAATTTGAGGCTCATAGATACTTCAGATCTCGAGAGTTTGATTAAAATGATAGCCTGTGAAACCTTCAGGAAAATGTATGTATGATGAGTGTGAGGAATGCAAAGACAAGACTGTTCAGCTCTCCAGATTTGATAGGTCAGCAAAGGTTGCATTCACTCAATGGGCAACAGAAGAGAAAGCAAGGGAAGATGCGAGGGAGGGTCCAACCACTGTCAAGATCACCGTGAAGAAAATAATGGAGGACACACAAGACAATCTTGTGGAGTTATTCCACACTCTTCTCCATAAATTTAAAAGACACACATTCAACATAAATCAACAATACTCATACTGCAGAGAGTTGAAGAAGAACCTGTCTAAAGAGGAAGCAGTGATCCACATTGACTTCTCTGAAAACTATACATGCAAATACAGCTCAGAGATCCAAGCTGTCCACTTTGGCTCCTCGCACCAACAAGCTACTCTGCACACTGGTGTTTTGTACATAGGTGGTGAAAAAGAGCCCATCTGTTTTAGCACAGTGTCACCCTCCAAACACAAAAGCCCCCCGGCTATATGGGAACACATGAATCCAGTGCTGAATTATCTACAAGGCACATACCCAGATGTGTCTGTTCTACACTTTCTGAGCGATGGACCTTGTACCCAATACAAACAGAAAGGGAATTTCTTCCTTTTCAGCACAGAGCTCGCAAGACGAGGTCTGAAAGGTGGAACGTGGAACTTTTTTGAGGCAAGCCATGGTAAGGGGGCCCCTGACGGTGTTGGGGGAACATTGAAACGAACAGCGGATAAGCTGGTGACCAACGGTCGCGACATACCCGATGCCCATGAGCTATATAAAGCGCTAAGTGAAACATCTACAACTGTTAAGTTGTTTTATGTAGCATCTGAAGCAGTTGAGCAGGCAATGGAAAAGATGCCAGGCCAGATTCCACCAGTGCCATCCACAATGAAAACCCACCAAGTGGTCACATTCACTCCAGGAGAAATCCTTTACCGGGAAATTAGCTGCATGTGTTCCACGCAAAAGCAGCTGAGATGTCAATGCTTCACCACACAGCATTTCACTTTTAATAAGCCAGCCCAAAAGGTGCCAACAGAAGCAATTGCTTGGGAAAGTCGAGATCTCATTGGGAAGTGGTGCGTGCTTAAGTATGACAGTGACCTTTATCCTGGGATCATCATGGAGACAGATGAAACGCATGCCCTGGTAAAGTGTATGCACCGTGTTGGTGTCAACAGGTTTATCTGGCCTCCAAGAGATGACTTCCTGTGGTATCTCTTTGATGATGTGCTCGAAATCATTCAAGCACCACAGCCTCCCACATAGCAGACGGACTCGGCCCGAATGTGGCCTCAGAATGGCACTGCTGGCGCACTGCTGGCACTGGCATGCAACAAGTCAGCCGAGTGTGGGCCATGTGCGGCAGTGATGGTACTGGATCCATGACGGCAAACAATAATTGGGCCGATTGTGGATGGAGGTGTTGGACCAATTGTTGATATTAGGTCTGTGGCCCAGATCAGTCTAGCAATTGTAGGCCACATTTGACATTGTGTAAATTCACAATTATTGCACGGTTACATTTAAACATGTTTTACCTTGTACATTTTGGCAACAGGTTACAGGCAGATTTGGTTAACTCCGCTCAGCCTGTTCTACTAAAATGTTGAAATATCAAGTAAAGCAGCACTCTGTCTATTAAAAGTACTTCAGGCTGATTCTTTTTTAAAGTAACCTGGCCTTAAAAAACACTTGCACATATTTTTGTCTATTTAATGCTTTGTCATACAACTAATTATTTTCGTAGGTTACATAGATTGTGGTTTTAATAGAAAAGGCTATTGGTTCATGATGGTATTTTAATGGAAACCTTAAGAATTTTTTTAGGTTCTATTGTTTTTCAGCAGGGAACAAGCTTGCAGTATAGCAGTGTGCTGAGCTATATTTAAGGTATCAGTTACAGAATAGGTTAATAAGGTATCAGTGAAGTGAAATATCATAATCAAAATAATTTCAAAATGAGTTAACGATTTAAATAAAGAGAAAAGTTTTTATTATGTTTTCACATTTTATTGTACTTTTTAGTTTTATGGCCTAAATCAAAATAAACCAACACTTGAAAATAAATCTAATTTTGGAGCAAATATATAATTAGCAAATATATAAGTATATTTGTGAAATACACATAACAATGAATAATACGCCCACAAAAATATGTTTAATAGCAAAAAAATTTTTTTACTTTGTATAACAAACATTGAGCCAATAAAAAAATATGCTAACACAATGTAAACACAAACTGCAAGACTTTGAAAAGGTAAAAGTGATGTTGTGAAAGACAAATAGAAAACAGCAGCTCATGACAAAACATTCAATTTATTGATAGACATGTGTGACTTTAAATTCAAACTCCACAAACTGTCACAGGTTCACGGTTTAGCTTAATGAAATGGTAGTAGTCAGTCTTTCAGGGAACATCAAAGAAGTCAGTGTAATGAACTGTAGGCCAACATCTGAGCTCTTGATATCTTCAGCTGGGTCTCACAGAAAAAAAAGACCTGCAAGAAAAATCAAACAATTCATACCCATTACAAATCCATTCACTCACAAACTCATGTGGCAATAATATTCAATTTATTGTACAACAACACAACAATTCTCTTTGTAAAATATTCCACCTGAATAAAATATCCAATCAGTGTGTATGGAACAAAACTGAACAACTAGTTGTTGATGACATCACGGTACACACATTGGGACATCTGGTAACATTAGCTTCTAATAATTTGAATTCCAATAGTTCCTGTAGTCACATATTGTTTTTCAGCAGCCATGTTAACAGATTAGAACATTTATACACAGCACATGTGCTAAAAAAACTTTTGAAACACACAACCGTGTCAGAGGGTTGTTGGCCAAACAACATTAGCATTTGAAGGATTTTTAATATCTTCCTCACCTACAGTGGTACAGGACAAGCACGGCATGCAAAGCAAGTGCACCAGAACACTCTGATAAAGGGGATGTTCAGACACAACCTGAAACCATTAAAGATTAGATAAGAACAATAATGTTTTTTACATTCAATCACAGTCAGAAATTATAAGAATTCAACAACACTCAAAAGACATATATGTTAAGCACAACAGTGACTGCCTCCGTTTATAGCAGTCTGAACATTTAATTACAGTGAATATAAAGTTCAACTCATGAACGCTTAAATAACTTTCAGATCTAGATATAACATACTGTTTACATCATTTGTCTCTGTTCTAATTATTTTTTGTTCTTATTTCATTACTTACTTTTTGCTGCTTGTAACGAACGAAACTGTATTACCATGCATCACATTATTGTGCGGTGTGCCCCTTTAAGAGACTGATCACGTCATTTCTGATGCGTGCTATGCGTGATAACGTTGATTGAGTTGAGCGTGAGTGAGATCCACCGTAGATGCTAAGCGTGCTCTACACTCTTTCTATACTTTTGTTTTGTTAGTTTTATTTTGTGACGCTGAGAAAGAGTAATCTCTCATGTGTGAGAGGATTGCGTTGCTTGTGTTACCTGCCATTAAATGTGCGTGATACAGCCTTTACGCCTCTAACCTCTTTCTTCCATTGACTTTGTGAGAGCTATCCTGGTCAAAGCGTTACATGCTTTTTAACAAATAAACGTTTTATTTACATATATGAGCTCATGTGTTGTTGTAAGTTTTAGTAAGATTTAGTAATTGTTTGCTATTTGCTGTAATAAACCATCGCATCTACCTCGAGCCTTGAAATAGCCAAACGCCTATCTTAAATTATGCTTTACACTTTATCGATGCTGCATGTGGCCTTTCAACATTTTCCACATCAGACAGACCGTGTGCTATCACGACAATAAATTACAAGATTATAATGCAAGAACGTTTCAAAACCCAGAACAGTATAAGAACAACAAGTTGGTTCTTATTTTATATTTTAGTATAAGGAACTGTGTAAACTCAAAACACATTGCTTACCTCAGACGAATCGGTGGCAGTTGGCAATTAAATCAAATGTGCAGTCTCTGCGCGTGCGCAGAACTCCGACTCCTCCCACCAAGTTTTCAACCAGTTTGCATCTGGATCAGTTCATCCATTGGCTGGTTAATTGTTTTGGCGCGATTTACATGATCACGACAGCTTCTCGCGTCATCTGATTGGTTGATTTGAGTCAGGTTCACGGGATACTTTGGATTCGAAAACTATATTCCCGCCCAGGATTCTTCTCGTCTCTTCTTCAACGGCTGTTTTTAGGTAAGTGTGGTCGGTGCTGTTGTTGTTAATTGGAACAATTTTCTTAAACGAGTAATTTTATCTGAATCCTCCATGTATTTTCAGAGCCAGAGTGTGTTATTTAGTGGGGTTTGAAGCAAAATTATTTGAGTAACGTAGGTTGACTGAGGATTTCTTAGAGGGTTTTGCATCTGATATTTTAATATGCAACAGGATCAATGTTTTTCTATTATTTATGCTTACAAATATTAAGATAATCAGCCTGCATAGGGGCATTTGGAACAACTAAATGTATTGATTTAAAACGTTTAACCTTTGTTTTACTATATAGTTTAAAAATGTATTACTTGTTTGTCAGGATTTATACAATATAATCATGATACATATTCATTTAAAAATGTATTCACGTGAAATAACACATACAATAATTTCAAAATGTATCTGATTATAAATGTATAAATCTCTTAATTTGTAACTGCTCAAGTGTCTGCATGTTATATACAAGTGAATGGCACTCATTAATGTCCTTTATTGTTTTAGACATCACTAATTAGGGATCCTTAAACACATTATATTCTGGAATGGCTAAACTGTTAATGAAAATCTACTTCTTAGATAATATGAGCTTTAAAATTTGTTTCCATCTTTATGATATACATCTTTGACATGGGATTATTCACTTAATATTTGACCTAATTTTTGAATTAATTTGGCAGAAGTCCTCCAATCCACCATCAGCGAGACCGAACTCCTCCAGTCCAGCTACAGATAAGCTGCTGACCCATTTCAGAGGAGGAACATTGGCCATGACCCAAAAGGACCACTAAATCCTCAACTTTTTCTTGACACTTGTAAGTGTATATTTATATCTCTAACAAAAAAAATCTTTAATAAATATGAGATTGTGTGCTTGGTTTTGTATGGATTTTAATAAGTTTTCAATAAAAAACTTATTTGCAGCTCTTCTGCTTAATATCATCAATAATCAAGAGCACTGTGCTCTGTACTAATTGTGTATAAATTGCATTAATCCTTTAAATTGTTTTTGTAAAACATGTGACCCTGCCTTTGAAAACCCAGCTGAAGTTGTTTTGGACCTAAAATCATAACATAATGTACATAACATTATGTGAAAATATAATGTTGATACATTAAATATTGACTGACTATGGCCATGTCAAAGATCTAAATCATATTGAAATGAATGACTGAAATCACACTTTGATACTCATTCTCTCAGAATTAGATTTCACAGACAGGGTCACAAATTGTTATGGACATTTAAAATGAAAGTTCTGTCTGATTTACTCACCCTCTAGTTGTTTCAAACATGTAAAAATGTCTTTATTCGGTTGAACACAAAGAGAGATATTTTGGAATAATGTTAACAACTAACAGTTCTGAAGCACCGTAGTAGGAAAAACATTTCATTTTTTGGTTCTGTTGAACACAAAAGAAGATATTTTGAGTAATTTAGGAAAACAAACAGTTCTGGGGAACTTTTGACTACATTTGACATTTTTCCTACTATGTCAGTCAATGGTGCTTCAGAACAGCTGGTTGCTAACATTATTCCAAAATATCTCTCTTTCTGTTCAACAGAACAAAGAAATGTATACATGCTTGGAACAACTACAGGCGGATTAATCCCTTTAATTATTTCTTAAGATTAAATAATGCTGTTTATAGGTTATGTTCATTTTAATTTTTATCTAAAAAAGTACATTAGGGATTGTTTAAAGTATTTAAATAATATGAATAAAAAATTGTTACACCTTTTATTGCATTTACTTAATGTGCATTATCCGTTATTTTATTTACACCATAGTTTCCACACTTAAACATTTTTTAAACGATGAACTGATTTTTTTTTTTTTAAATTACCAAAACTATATTTAATAATTATGTATGTCTTTCAGCTGCGGTGAGAAAAATTCCCTAACAAAAAAAACGGTCATATCCAGAGATGGCTTCAGCTTGCTCCGGATTGGGATGGAGGAAGAAGAGAACGGCTGAAGAGAAAGGAGATGATAAATAGCTGTGCCTCTCATTTAGAGCCTCAATAGCTTATGCGTGCGTACACATACGAAATACATTCATTTCCTTTTCATGTGCACACACGCAGTTATGTGTTATGTTGTTTATAAAGTTTAATTTTGTCTTTCTTTGGTTTATAACGTTTTCATTTAGTCCGTATTCGGTTTCATTTTTTCAGGTGTTAAGGTACTGTTCATTTAAAGTCTAAAGGTTTCCGTTTTACATAAAAATATGTTCAACACAATGTGTTCACTTTATTTTTATTTGTAAATAAAAAATGTTTATTGAAAAACAATTCAGGTATTGGAAGTTATTTTTTCACATGATTTTGGCAATCATAGGCTGTACTATGGCTAAATTTGGGGGTCTCTTTTTAAAAGCCGGCATTGATCTGGTTTACTTCTGGCTACGATACGGCACCCAGTATTAAAACCTACTCTGGGCCAGTTCAGGGCCAGTTATGGCTTATTAATTGGCGGAGGCTCGGACCAGTTGCGGCCCATATCTGGTCATGGTCTGTAATTTGGATCTGGGCCACCCTAGGGCCGTCATTCAATGTTGTATGTGGGCCGAGGGAAAAGTATTGGTGTGGGCCGGAGCTGGGCCAACACAAAATTGTTATGTGGGCTGTGACATCCCGCCACATGGAAATCCAGAGGGATGTGTGGATGCGACTCTCCCAATCACTGTAATGATGCTCTTTTTTTTAGTTTTTCAGAGCATGACCAAAGTTCTCCATTAAATGTCCAATGTTAATGTTTCCCCTCCCCCAGTTTTATAGTTTAAAGTTTAAAACAAACATATCATATAGTACCATACTTTGTCCATACCACCCTGTCACAGTGAACCACCCCGTGACATCAGTTACCACCCCGTCACGGGGTCATTTTGTTAAAAAATGTATGTAAAAGAAAAGACATTTTACATAATTTAATGTTGAATGATGTTCTTGTTGTGTGGACTAATCAAATAAATTTTACTTTATTTGTATTTTTTAAGTGTATTCGTTTTTTTAGTTCAAACAATGAGGCCATTGAAATGTCAAATTCATATTTCAAGATTAAAAAAGTAAGAATAATTATTTAAATTAAATTACAGACTTTCTATTGATGGTTTCCAAAAAAGGGACATTTTACTATTAGGAAAACGTAAGATTTTAAAAATATATTTCTTGTTTTACTACTCTAATGCCATACACATTATCTGTGACGGGGTGGTAAAAAAAGACTCTCTTGCCGGAATAAAATTGATAATATAAGGATAAGGATAAGGATTTTGTGCCTGAGGTGGGAAAATATGTTTTATTTGAGGATTAATATATATTTAAAGTTGTAAGTAAAAAAAAAAAGTTTGTCCTTAATGAAAATGTGGATAATTGCAAAGTGGAAATGGCACCCGTTTCGTAGAATGACTCATCCCTTTAAATTAAATATCACGAAAGGCCACATATGTGTGTGGATGTTTTAACATATGACCTATAAGTAACATGAAGAGAATGCAATAAATAACATCCGCATCCTATTTCTACTTTTGGAATCTGGCCCTCAAAGAAAAGCAGTTGCAGAGCCCTGATATACACATTATACACACTGATCTTGTCAATCAAACAGTACTTTATTTTTCATCGCTTCACCCAAACATCCACCAGAGGGCACAGAAACTCCAGTAATGTTCAAACAGTGTTCTGCAAAAACACAAATCAACTCAGTACTGCAGAACACATTCTGTATCTTTTATGTTTGTATTACAAATCCTTTATCTGTTTAAATGAATCTACCTGAATTTATGAACAAGTGTAGCGGGACGCAGAGATGAAAACACTGTTTGTTAATGTATTAAATGTCCACTGTAAAAGAATCAGAGCCAAACTCAAGAGTTTCTAGTGACTGATAACATCAATATTTTTACAAATGCCTCAGTTTGAGGTTTCATAAATATCTCTTTTTTAATTGTTATCAACTGACTATAAATTAAATTGAGTTATAAGGGCCACTGGTGCATTCAAAGCGCTCATGTGGTCAATTAAAAAGGACTTTCATTTTGACACTTAAAGTTAAATGCTTGAATGCGTAATGTTGTGTCTTTTTAAGTAAAACTGTGTTGGAACTCTAAGACTTTAAGACATGCTTGAATCATCCACATGTACAGCTGTATTTTCAGAATGTGTTCCTCCACACTGGTCATGAGTGTGAAATGTACTGCAGTGCCTTGAAGGAGTCATATGACTGAATTTACATCAAAAGTCTCAAAACTCAAAGTTTTGCACATGATGATTTACTCAAACTAAAAGAGAAGTCTGATCCTCGATCACGCCCCCACATCTCTACGTCAGTGTGTGGTAATGTTTGCATTACGCCACCCAAATGTACACGCAAAGCTGAAGACGTGGCTTCAGTTATCACAGCTGTGGTGCCGCTGCCACCATGTCACAGTGAAAATGCATAAGACAAAATAAAAACATAACAGTTACTTATGTAAAGCGTTCTTCTGGTCCACCCGTTGGTTTCCTTCACCTAAAAAGGTTTGAAGGCAAAACCGATGCTGGTTTTACTCTTTATGCACTAATTGTTTGTACTTGTATTTATCCTATTTATCCTATGGCATACACGCCATTCCCCTCCGACTGGGTGGTGAGGTGAACTGACAAAAGTTCCAGCCTGAGAGTTGCGTGCTCTGGGCTTTGGCACACTGTCTGGCCTCCTCTGCACTTGCATGATTTTTTTTGTCCGCTCATTTCATTATTGAATCTGACACTGCTGTTATCAGCATACTGTTTTTGTAACTGTTCAAGCGCAAAACGTCTCCGAGTGAGAGATGAACTGACAACCGGCCTCGTCCTGGAAAGTTATGGTAAGGGCCGTAACATTTCCGCCACACGCTTGAGGTATTCAGCCAATTACAACGCACTGCTCAACTGGCCAATCAGAGTACAATGCACTTTCCAAAGCGATGAGTATTGTACAAATCTATGTGTTTTAGAAGGTGGGGAATGGAGGAGCTACAATGATGTACGGTATGTGAAAAATATATTTTTTCAAACCTTAAAATGTATTACACCCAAAACACAAGTTAATCATGTTTTAATCATGTCATATGACTCCTTTAAACGTGCTGGCTTCTCATGCTTAACATGGTCAACTTGTGGAAAAACGAGTTAGACATATGACGTAGTATTTTTGATATGCTCCTCCAGGGTTCACACAGCTTTCGGAATGTTTTACCAAACATGAATTACCGTTAAGTAACAAGGGTTCTTAGTCCCTTATTGGACAATTCTCCTGGAAAAGAACGCCGACGCGTCAACAAGGGAGAGCGAAAGAAAGAACACACACACACTTCAACAAGTGAGAAAAAGAGCACACCGTCAATGTGCTTCATTTGTTACAGAAGTTCAGGTGTTTGTTTGTTCACTACATTTGAGTGATGAATTTGAGAGAAACTGTGGATACAATGCTGGTTTTGCAGATGGTTTGAAACTGATAGATGGAGCCGTCCCAGCGCTAAAAGATGCGGGACATGAACCACACACGTTAAGTCAAACTCAGTCAAATGTCTGTGTTTTGTTGGCAATCGGCGAGTACTTGCATAATGTAAAAACATGGACGTATAGTGACTCAACTGTTATGCAGGGATAATGCAATGAGATTGTGAGGAAAGAGAAGCAAGTCTCAACGCCTGGGAACCAAGCGATCTACAGGAATCTTACCCAGTGACATTGTTTCCTCACTGTTCTAATAAAATACCCTTCGGGGGTGGTAAATCATACTTTGGTGTACGTGTCGTTGCTTCGCCCGTCACAACTGGTGGAGAATGCGGGCATAGCACCGAGGCTACGAGACGTACAGAATTGAATAACCATCCTTCGTCTATTCCAGGAACCCTACCTGCTCTCTCTCTATCCCTCGTTTGGTTATCTACAACATCATGGAGGAAGTGGTCCGACGGTTGGCAGAAGTGGTGGTTAGACAGCAACGTTTCTCCGAGCAACTAGCCCAGCGGCAGGATAGTACTAATCAGGCCCTGGGAATGATGCAGGCGGCTGCCGCCGCCCAAGTGCCCTTACCGGATGCAAGAGTCGCGGCCCATAATCTGTTGACGAAACTGACGGCGCAGGATGACATCGAGGCCTACCTCCACACCTTCGAGGTGATAGCCGCGAGGGAACTGTGGAACAAGGTAGAGTGGGCGAGAATCCTGGCTCCATTTTTAACCGGCGAAGCCCATAGGCCTTACTATGCTCTATTACCACCGGCCAGCGACGATTATGAAGCCCTGAAACGGGAGATCCTCGCCAGAGTGGGATTGTCCCCGGTCAACGCAGCTCAGCAGTTCCAGCAGTGGACCTACGATGATCAAACACCCGTGAGGACCCAGGCCGCACAATTGACCCGGTTGGGACACTTATGGCTGTTGACGGGGGAACCCAACGCGCTCCAGGTGGCTGAAAGAGTAGTGGTGGATCGACCACTACGGGTGCTGCCTTGTCGATTCCGGACGGCCGTCAGTATGCGGGGTCCCACCAGCATACGGGATCTCATAGAGGCTGTAGAATTAGCCGAAGCATCAGCTGCCCGAGACGCCAAAGAGAGAGCGGTAGTGGGCCCCCGGAGGGTAATTCCAAATTGGCGACCTGCGGAGGGCACCTCGAGGCCTGTACACAGACCCAGAGCGCCAAGTCCAGTGGATGAGCCAATGCCTACAGAGCCTGGCTCCTCCGGGCCTCCGGCGTGGTTGGCCGGCTGTGCGGTGCACCAGGCGGTGCCGTCAGGAGCCACACGACGAAATGTCAGGGTGGATGGCCGCCTGGTGACAGCTACTCTAGATTCTGGCAGCTCGGTGACGCTGGTCCAACCCGGGGTAGTTCGACCCCGACCCGGAGTAAAGTCCTCCATCCCGATCACGTGTGTTCATGGGGATACCCGTCGGGTACCAGCCCAAAAAGTAACAGTGTCGGCTGGTCCTGGTTCATGGACATTGGAGATCGGGATCGTGGACGACCTACCGGTGCCAATGTTGTTGGGTCGGGACTGGCCCGGGTTCGACCAGTTGTTGGCGACCTCCGTGCAGACGGTTGGCCGTGGAGGTCGAGCCTGGAGGGGCAGGCCTCAGAGAGAGCGGAGACCCCGGCCCGTCCTAATGGCAACAGACAGTGAACCAGAGGGTGAGTGCCAGAATCCTAATGTGTTTGCTGATCTTTTTCAGCAGGTGACAAAAGGTGGCTCGTTCGGAAGGGAACAGCGGGAGGATGCCAGGCTAAGGAATTGTTGGAACCAAGTCCCAGTTGTGGATGAAGAAGAACGCCAGCCTGGCCCGCACCCACTCCCATCCCAAGCAGGGTCTGCTGTACTGTGCCGCCATGCGAAGGGGGGAGGAAAAACGGTTGCTGGTGGTACCCAAGAGCAAGACCGAGATGATCCTCGAGTTGGCACACACCCACCCCATAGCGGGTCATCTGGCGGCTGCAAACACGATACAACGGATTAGGGACCGGTTCCATTGGCCTGGCCTCGAAGCGGAGGTGAAGAGATTCTGCCAGTGTTGTCCGGTCTGCCAACAGAAATCTCCCAGCGCCCTCCCCCCAGCCCGCTGATTCCACTCCCAGTAATCGAGGTGCCCTTCGAGCGCATAGGGATGGACCTGGTAGGACCGCTGCCGAAGTCTGCCCGAGGTCACGAGTACATCTTGGTCGTCGTGGACTATGCTACAAGGTACTCAGAAGCCTTACCATTAAGGAAAGCTACAGCTAAAGCAATAGCCAAAGAACTTTTTTTGATGTACAGCCGCGTGGGTATCCCCACGGAAATACTGACTGATCAGGGAACTCCGTTTATGTCCCAGCTAATGGCGGACCTCTGCCACCTCTTCAAGGTGAAACAGCTGAGGACATCGGTGTATCATCCGCAAACGGATGGACTGGTTGAACGGTTCAACCATACCCTAAAGAGGATGCTACGTCGAGTGGTGGCAGAGGATGGGCGCGACTGGGACTTACTTCTCCCATATGTCCTGTTCGGGATCCGGGAAGTGCCCCAGGCGTCCACGGGTTTTACACCTTTTGAACACCTGTTCGGCCGACAACCACGCGGACTGTTGGATGTTGCCCGGGATGCCTGGGAACAACAGCCAGCACCACATCGTAGCATGGTAGAACATGTCCAGCAGATGCGATCCCGGATAGACAAAGTGATGCCCCTCGTGAAAGAACACCTAGTCGAGGCCCAGCGAGCCCAACAAAGGTGGTATGACCGGCCGGCCCAACCTAGAGAGTTCCAGCCAGGTGACCGGGTGTTAGTCCTGACTCCCACCGCCACATCGAAGTTCCTAGCGTCCTGGAAAGGACCATACACGGTGGTGGAAAAGGTAGGGCCGGTCAATTACCGCCTCCGCCAGCCGGGACGCAGACGGGAGGTACAGCTGTACCACATTAATCTCCTAAAACGATGGATTGCATCCCCAACTCAGATGGCGGCGTTTGCAGAGACAGAAACACCGGTGGTACAGATGGGAGAACAGCTGTCCCCGTCCAAAAACAAGACATCCAGTCCCTGGTCAGTCAGTTCAAAGATGTATTCTCAGGAAAACCCGGGCAGACTCGGATCATACAGCATGATATCGGCACACCTCCGGGGGTGGTGGTGAGACAGCGGCCTTACCGGGTACCAGAGACTCGTCGACTGGCTATAGAGGAGGAGATCAAACGGATGAAACTGCTTGGAGTTATAGAGCCCTCCCATAGCCCGTGGTCTAGCCCTATCGTAATGGTTCCCAAACCAGATGGCACTCTCCACTTCTGCAACGACTTCCGCAGGGTAAATGAAGTATCTACCTTTGACGGTTATCCAATGCCCCGGGTGGATGAGCTATTGGATCGACTCGGGAAGGCACGGTACATCACTACGTCAGACCTTACAAAAGGATATTGGCAGGTGCCCTTAAGTCCAGAAGCCCGAGAGAAGACGGCGTTCAGTACCCCCTCTGGACATTGGCAGTACACGGTATTACCGTTCGGGCTACATGGGGCACCTGCGACATTCCAGAGAATGATGGACATCTTGTTGCGACCTCACCAAGTTTATGCGGCAGCCTATATCGACGACCTTGTAATCCACTCGGGGACCTTGGACACCCATCTGGAGAGGTTGCGGAGAGTGCTAATGGATCTTAGGAAGGCCGGCTTAACGGCGAATCCTAAGAAATGTCACCTCGGACTCGCCGAAGCTAAGTACCTGGGATACAGAGTGGGCGGAGGGTTAATCCAGCCCCAGGCGACGAAGGTGGAAGCCGTCCGGAATGCTTCCCCACCCCACAACAAATCCCAGGTACGGGCCTTCCTGGGGCTACCGGGCTATTATAGGTGCTTTATACCCAACTTTTCGTCCATAGCCAGTCCCCTGACCGACCTGACACCGGATTGGGAGCAGTACTGTCCCAGATGAAGGATGGGATAGAACACCCAGTCGGATACATCAGCCGGAAGCTGACCCCAGCAGAGACACGGTACGCGACGGTGGAAAGGGAGGCCCTGGCCATTAAGTGGGCAGTCCTGGAGCTCAGATATTATCTCTTTGGGCGAAGTTTCACCTTGGTAACGGACCATGCCCCACTACAGTGGATGAGTAAGGCCAAAGATACCAACGCAAGGATTACGAGGTGGTTTCTTACGCTCCAGGACTACCACTTCACTGTGAAACATCGGGCCGGGTCCTCCCATGGCAATGCCGATGGTCTGTCGAGGATGTGGTCAGGAGGGACATCTCGATCAGGTGACAACCCCCCTCCCACCCAAAACATTTCTCCGTCTCCCCGCAGGACTAGGTCGACAATTTGGGGGGGGGAGTGTGACGAGTCACCCCTGGCGCTATCAGCGTCGCCATGGAGACGGAGGCAATCCGAGCGGCACAGCTGCCGCTCGTCACAATCAGACGCCAGCGGCTATAAAAGCCGCTGGTAGTCAAACAGAGGTGAGCAACGTCTCCATGAGGATTGGAATGCCACTGAGTCCCTATGTTCTTTTGTACCCCATAGGATCCGATATCTAGGGATTGGAAAGGAAGGATATCGCTAACCCGGAAGTAGAAGGACCCGGAAGTAAAGACTCGTAGTGCTTCAACAAGGGAGGAAAGAGAAGCAAGTCTCAACGCTTGGGAACCAAGCGATCTACAGGAATCTTACCCAGTGACATTGTTTCCTCACTGTTCTAATAAAATACCCTTCGGGGGTGGTAAATCATACTTTGGTGTACGTGTCGTTGCTTCGCCCGTCACACACCGTAAATCTTTTATAATTAATATTCATCAGTACCAATGCTTGTTTATATCTGCTATGCACTGCAATCTTAGATAGATGCCTTAAAGTGATCGATATTATACATGAAGATAGTCTGTGATATAAATTTGTCAACTGTATACTAAAAATCCATTTGTTTTAAATTCAAAATCATACAGCATTGGTCTATAATTCATTCAGCTAAAAACATCCAATTCAGCTTTAAAAATAGATAAATGTACTGTCTTCTTTCAGGAAAACAACAGCAAACTAAGTGTCCATCGGCACCTATCTTACAGAAGTAAAATTGCTGATAAGAAACATTCGTTTCGCCCTTGATGGTGAAAGCTTAGTTCACTGGTTATTCATTTAACTTTTCCGCATCACAGGCAGTGTGCACAGACCATAACAAGTAATATATTCTAGATATAGTAGCTGAATAGAAAGAATATAAAGTGAGAAAAGCAGGGGGCCTTAAATTGATCCCTGTGGCACTCCATGCCTTATGCTTTCACCTGACCACTTTATATGTAACAGGTTTTGCATTGATCCCACTGTTAGGATTTAAACATACCAGATTAACTCAGCCCATCTCATGGGTCTATTATAAAGTTCATTCTGAAATCAAGATTGTCTATTTTAACTTGTTCCTTCACTTTATTTCAAAACATATTTGTCCATTACAGGACAGCAGACAAAACAAATGACATGCAGACATACCGTGAGACAGTTTGTGAGGTTTACATATTTTCCTGTCTCGCTTTATAGAATATAGGAACACAACTGATCCAGAGAAAGAAAATCAAAGAAAATCATCTTTTGTTGCATTCTAGTCATATTTACTAAACAGTTGTTCTTTTCACGTTTCTCTGAAACACAGTTCCATTGGTTTTATAACAACTACAGTATGGTCTGCGTGTGAAGATCTGCCGTTTTTTTTGTTTGTTATAATAGAAGATATTTAATGTTTGTCATTGGTGTGCACCACTTGCATCCAGTGTACAAATGTCAGGTTGTCTTTATTCAAATATAATTCTGTGATAGTGTGCAAACAGCTATTTGACTATAGCTACACATAGAAGAAGTGGCTAATTATATTTAGAACATTATTCTGTTGAAGTAAGTTAAAATATTATTGAATATGATTTTGCTCATGCTGTCCACCTCTATCCGGATGAATAAAAATCTCAGTCAGGTGTAACATTGCGACATGTGGCCTAATGGACAGACACCTGCAATCTCTTTGTCATGTGCAGCTGGGATAAGGATATGAAAATTCCCCCTAAACTTATAGATATGCCATCACAAACATAAGAGCAAATATACAGAGAAATACAGACACACATATTGATGGTCCTGGAGCAACATTTCTATCAACGAAAGAGCTTCATTGCCTTCACTCTAACAACACAGATACACAAAAATAGAAAAATACATCATACAAATCACATTAAACCTACTTAGTTCTAAATTAATTTGCTCTCTTTGTATTTATAAAAGGAACTTTATTTCAAAAGTACACAAACTTGACTGACATCTGTACTTATAAGGCAAAGTTGTCTTAGCACATCATCCACTCACTATTTCATTGTTGCAAAATAATTAAATATTTATTATTAAAAGAATGTCATTTAATAACGAACTCACGCTTTATGAAATCTTAACATAACTAACAGAAGAAAAACAAATACTGTACGTCTTTCATTCACCAGGTGATTCTGAGTAGTCGCAGAAAAATATATACAAAAGACTTTTTGCAAGCTGCAGTCAGTCACACAGACGGGAGCAGAGATGCTTCTGTCACCTGGAGAAGATGGAGAGTATCAGGACAACAACTGTTGATGTGAGTGACGGAGTCACGGCCAGAGAACCTCCACATTCCATCGAGTTCTCCTGCAGACCAAACCAAACAAAACCATGTCCAAAATCTAAATCTAGACATGTCTGTAACATTCCGTCCAATGACATCACACACACACGTATATAAAAAATATATATCCCATAATCCAGTGCATGCAGCGTAAGGATTAGCAGAAGGAAGACAGATGAGTGTTATTTACAGAAACATTCACTGTTAACTGTCAGGTCTCGGGTCTATGCACCTGTCTGTCTCTCTCCTGCCGTTATGTACGTGACTGTTCCGAGCGGACCCTTCTGATGACGAAAAATTGCGTCATGCGGATGGCGTGTGGACAGACCATTCTTCTGCCTTTAGTCGGCGTGCGATAGCCATTTTGATGTTTCTTACCAACACGTCGTGTCTTGCCTTGTTGTCTTCGTGTTTAAAGGAATAACTCTTGTCTCATTTCTTTGGATTCCTACCTTATGTTCTGTGTTAAGACTGCTCTAGTTTAACTGCATTTTTTACTCTCGTTTTTTATTTTGCCCATGCTCGAGGTTTCTTTTATTTTGATAAGTGCCTGCTCGTGGTAGTTTCCCACCGTCTCTACGGCCCCCGTATCACCGGCCGCCAGCTCATTCACCCTTGGCCAATCCCGTTCCCTTCTCAGAGACTTCTTGCCTGTTGTTTCCCGCTACCAGCTCTCGAAACCTCACCTTGATACTGACTTTTTGTGTAGAGCACTAATAAACCTATGATTCCCTGTAGCAGAATCCCTGTTTAT
The DNA here is from genome assembly GCF_015846415.1 of Triplophysa dalaica. Classification (NCBI taxonomy): domain Eukaryota; kingdom Metazoa; phylum Chordata; class Actinopteri; order Cypriniformes; family Nemacheilidae; genus Triplophysa; species Triplophysa dalaica. Next base: position 21,349,574 of record NC_079559.1, read on the forward strand.
TCCCACCACTTGAAAGTAAACATTCATTTGAAATGATTTCCGTTGCATTAAAAACATAACCTGCTTTAAAAGGCCTGTGTGTTTCCTACCTCATGATGGAAGGGGTGGCACGTGTCCGGTCGCCTTCTGTCTTTTTGAAATATCAGTCGTTCACACTTCAGAGACTCATTATGTACAATGCAGTTAAGAAAGATCACTGACCAAGTGTCTAAATCAATCAAAAAACACACGAAAGGGTTACTACAGTACATACTGTATGTCTTAATGACATCTCATGTGTGCTTTCTCATTTAAGGGTCATGAGCTGGGCACTCAACATGACTGTGTTCTATAACATATACTGTAAAAAATTCAAAGTTTTCCAATTGTATGGTTTGTTGTTTCCTTATCATTCTGACGTCAGACGGATGAACACATGGGCACAAGACAGAGATAGCTGAAGGACTCATCCCTTTAGCCTAATCCCTTCTGAAAAAGACCAGAGGATGAGAGGTGTTCTTGCTCACGCAAAAAAGTACTGTAGTATACTATTTGAATATATATATGCTATAACAAACTTCGTCTACTTGAATGGGGAAAGGCAGATATTTCTAATATCATTGGCAAAAAACACAAATAAACAGCATACTTTCTGATTAATAATTACACATTACACGGAGCTTCCTTCGCTAGAGCGGCCATATTAAGCGTTGCATTACTCACCATTGTGACGGCAGAGGCGTGCGTTGATATTATTATCTTTGATTATAATGTTACTGCGCATCTTATGAATGTATAGGGTTCTCTTCCTGAACTAAACGCTCACAATAAAGAGACAGCCCAACCACGACAGACATTTGTATACTTCCAGAATAAAAATACTGTACTTGTTTTGTTATTGACACTTAGTTAAAATACATATATTGCTGATGTCCAGGACGTTGGCTAAATGTTTGTTTATAATAAAGGATATACATGATCTCAACGGGGTCCAGGGTGACGGGTCCAAACTCACTGCAGTCACATTCATTATCTATGACCACCATGAAAAGATTACTGCTGGGAATCTGCTGGATAACAAATGATCTGAGGGCAGTAGAGAAACAAACATCAGATCAACACAGACGCTAATGTGCGTATCCTCGTGTGTGAGTGAGTGCTGAACGTACCTAACACAGCCTTCACACTCAATGTTCCCCACAGTTTCTTTAATGGTGCGCTCGGACACGAATGCTGGATATTCCATATCGCAGGGAACCAGCATACTTCTGCCTCCTCTACGAGCTAAGAGACAGACAAACAGATAGAGAGAGATGTGTTTCCCTTTCTGTCGGTCTCTCGACGTTGTGTTGAGAACGACAGATGGGGTTCGCCCTTGAGAACCAATCAACTCTGACTACTATAGAAAAGGCCAATGAAATTTGGCGAATGCAATTTGCATGCCGGGCTCCGCCCCCGGAAATCCGGTATAAAAGGAGGCCGGCGTGCAGCATTCACTTACCTTTTGTTCTTCAGAGCCATCGCTCATCAGTACAACTCAGGATTCAATCCTCTACAACTACACGCTGGTGGTACGACGTGTTACAGCGGATCGTCCCTTCCTGCAGCGACCTTCCCCTGGGCGTCTCGGCGGTTCCGGAGGTGTTAGAGATTTTTTCTAAAAGTCCTTTTCAGGAATGACTGAGCATTCTCCAGCGCGGCATGTCCCGCTGTTCTCTTGGGTGCGGCACCCTCATCGAGGAGGGGGATGGACACGATCGCTGCATTAGGTGTCTGGGCGTCCGGCACACTGAAGCAGCGTTCGTTGACACATCTGCCTGCACTGCGGGCAGATTGTCATTCAGAAGTTGCGGTCACGGGTGGCTGTCTTCCTACGGGAACCAGCCACCATTTCGTCTGCTACCCGGGCTGTGACATCTGTGGCTACGGCCCCGATGACCACCCACGTTAGCAGCGTTAGTGATATGGGGAACTCTGCGAACGTAAACCCGCCAGCCAAGTGCTCACTGGCCGATCGCACCCCGATTCGCTCTTCTGAACGTTCCCCAACCGGCGGTGGCATACCGTCCGGATCCTCACGCACACACTCGGAAACGATGTGTGACGTAGATGAGATGTCGCTCGCAGCATCGGAGGGAGACTGGCATCCGACTCTGCCGAATCCAAACTCCACCCCCAGCGGTCGAGTTCAGAAGGAAGCAGAAGTGATGTCATCCGTGCTAACCCGGGGATACGTGGTTCCCGAGGTCGGTGCGCGGTGCAAACCGCGCCCACCCCAGGTGCCATGTTTTTCCCGGAGGTGCATGAGGAGTTGTGTAAAACTTGGAACGCTCCACTCACGGACCGTTCCAGTGAAACCAGCTCTGGCTCCCTTACTTCCCTCGATGGTGAGGCAGCCAAGGACTGCGTCGAGATCCCCCGGTTGGAACGTCCGCCTGCGGTGCACCTGTGCCGCGGACGGCTACCACCTGGGGGGGATCGACCACTCCTACCGTCCAAAGCACGTAAGACTTCGGCATCACTGGTGTCGAAAGCTTGCGATGTTGCGGGCCAGGCTGCCTCCTCTCTCTATGCCTTGGCCATCCTGCAGGTCCGCCAGGCCAGGGCGTTGAGAGGGCTCCACGAGGGTAAGGCCGACCCGGGTATAATGCAGGATCTCCGTGCCGCCGCTGACAGCGCTCTACGGGCGACTAAGGCGGCGGCACGGGCCCTGGGTCGGACGATGTCCACGGTAGTGGTCCAGGAGAGACACCCCCGGCTATACCTTGTGCAGAAGAGTGACAGCGAGGAAGTCCGCTTTCTTGATGCACTCATCTCGCAGGGTGGGTTGTTGGTAACACCGTCGAGGACTGCGCTCAGCAGTTTTTTGACGGCGAAGCAGACAGTGGCAATTAACCACATTTTTTTCACGCCGCGACTCGGCCGCCTACAGGCCTCCGAGATCTCACGTGACGTCTGCTTCCCTGCAACCCAGGACCCTTTCGACATCGGCTCCGGTTCCTGTGCCCCCACAGGTGGCACCCCGGAAGCAGAGGTCGAGGGGGAAACCTCCACCCCGTCAGCAACCTCCTCGCGAGAAGGGACACTGACGGGAAGACCCCAGGGAGAACAACATCGGGCCCGAACCTTCACAGCCACGGCTCTGATCGGTCGGTACGGGACGACTCCTGCCTCGTCACCAAAGCCGGGCCTTTGTTAGGGATTGGCGCCCACTTACTCACTGAGTTTTCTGTTCTCCCCGGGTTTACTTGCAGCCGATCGCACACTCCACTGGACTGTGCTCGGCGAACCGACCTCACACCCTGGCGAGGCGTGAGGTCGTACACATACGACAGCCGTCACCACTCTCAAACCGACAGTGCGTGCCATTGTCCCGCCAGGCAGGTAAGTAAGCGGAGCAAACCTTCCCTCCGGGGACTCCCCACGACATGGTTAGCTCCGCCAGCCGACGAACCACCCCCCGTGGGAAGGATGAAGCAGACCGTCCCCTTGGTCACCCTGTCACAGTCCCTGGGAGCTCGAGAGCTACCCACACTGTCTCGCTGGCTAATGAGGGCGGTCCGTCTTGGTTACTCGATCCAGTTCGCCAGAGACTCACCCAAGTTTCGGGGCATCATCTCTCCCTCTGTCAGAGGCAGGGACGCCTCCGTACTTCGGGTAGAGGTCACCACCCTTCTGGCAAAACAGGCATCGAGTTCGTCCCTCAAAACCAAGATGTTCAGTGGGTCACCACCCGCACTTCATCGTTCCCAAGAAAGACGGCGGGTTGCCCCCAAAGGCTGCGTACCCTGAACAGAGCACCTTCACAAGCTGCCATTCAGGGTGCTCACACAGAGGCGCGTCCTGACATCTATGAGGTGTCAGGATTGGTTCGTGGCAATCGACCTGAAGGACGCTTACTTTCATGTCTCGATCCTCCTCGACACCGGCCGTTCCCGCGGTTCGCGTGCGAGAGGCGGGCATATCAGTACAGAGTCCTCCCTTTCGGTCTGTCCCTGACCGCCCTTTCTCAATGAGAGGAGGAAGGCGAGCGGGTACTTAACTATCTCAGCGACTGGCCCATCTTGGCACACTCGCGAGATCTGTTATGTACACAAAGGGACCTGGTGCTCCGGCACCTAGGTCGATTGGGACTCCAGGTCAACCAAGAGAGGGGCAAGCTCTCCCCAGTGCAGAGCATCCTCTTTCTCGGTATGGAACTCAACTCTGTCACCATGTCGGCGCACCTGTCCGCAGTTGTGCCCAACCAGTGTTGAACTGTCTGAAATGAACATTTTAGGCAGACAGCGGTCCCCCTGAAACAATTCAGAGGCTCCTGGGACACATGGCATCCTCGCGGGTTAATACCCCTCGAGTTGATGCACATGAGACCGCTCCAACACTGGTTTCAGAGTCGAGTTCCGAGGAGAGCGTGGCACACCGGCAGCAGGCGCATGGTGATGCCGCCCTGCTGCCGACGCACCATAACCCCTAGTCTTTATGACTTTTTCGACGGACTCAGGTCCCTCTGAGCAGGTTATGAGGCAGGTCGTGGTGACGACTGAAGTCTCCCTGCAGGGGTGCGGTGTAGTGTGCAACGGGCACGCAGGTGGGGTGTTGGACGAACCCCCGCCTGCGCTGGCATATCAATTGCCAAGAGTTGTGGGCTATGCTACTTGCACTGAGCAGGCTATGGCCTCTCATGCGAGACATGCACGTGCTGTTCCGAGGACAGCACTATAGCTGTAGCGAATACAGATCGTCAGGGTGGCGTTCGCTCACAGCAGCTAAACACAACTTGCTCGACGCCTCCTCCGGTGGAGTCAACAGGTGACACTTCCCTGCAGGCCACACATCCCGGGCAAACTGAACTAGACAGCCGACGTGCTTTCTCGCCAGTTTATGCCTCGTGGAGAGTGGCGACTCCACCCCGTGCAGTCCAGCTCATTTGGAGGCTGTTCGGGTAGGCCCAGGTAAAACCTGTTCACCTCCCGTAACACCACCATTTGCCCGCTTGATAGTCCCTGCCCTCGGCACGGATATCCTTGCGCACAGCTGGCCGCGGGATGGGCGGAAGCACACCTTCCCCCCCCAGGAGCCTTCTTGTACAGACTCTGTGCAAGGTCAGGGAGCAGGAGCACCAAGTGTTATTGGTTACACCACACCGGTCTAACCGCACTTGGCTTCAGAGCCGATGCTCTGGACAGCGACTCCCCCTGAACCATTCCCCTGACAGAGGACCTGCTCTCTCAGGGGAAGGACACGTTCTGGCATCCCAGATCAGACCTCTGGAACACCCATGTCTGGTCTCTAGACGGGACGAGAAGATCCTAAGATGGCTACTCCCCCTATACGGCTGAGACCATCACCCAGGCTAGGGCCCCATCTACTAGGCGGTTACACGCCTCTAGAAGGCGCCTCTTCTCGTCCTGGTGTCTCTCTCAATGAGAAAGACCCACTGAGGTGCTAGATCAGGATTGTGTTTTCCTTCTTACGAGACTGGAGACTAACATCTCCCCTCCACACTGAATGTGTATGTAGTCGCTATTGCCACTCATCACGACTCAGTCGGTGGAAAGTTTCTAGGGCAACACGACCTGGTCACCAGGTTCCTAAGCAGCGAGAGGGCGGAATCCGCCTCATCTCCGCTCCGTACCCTCTTGGGACCCTAAGTGGTCCTGGGGAGCCTCAGGGCCCCCCAAAGAGCCCCTCGGAGGTTCCGATCTTCCTCATAGAGTAAGACGGCCCTCCTGACGGCGCTCACTTCCTTCAAGAGGGTAGGGGACCACCGAGCATCCTCCGTGTCCCCGGATTGCCTTAAACTCGGCCCTGGAAACTCTCACGTTATCTTGAGACCCAGGCCCGGATGCGTGCCCAAGAAGTTCCCACTACTCCCTCCGGGGCCAAGTGGTGAACTTGCAGGCGCTCCCCATAGGGGAGGAAGACCCAACCCGATTAGTGTTGTGTCCAGTACGTACTGGACCGCACGCAGAGCTCTGAAGCTCTGACCAGCTCCGTGTCTGTTGGAGGACAGCAGAAGGGGAAGGCTGTCTCCAAACAGAGGCTGGCGCACTGGGTCGTGGAAGGCGTTACGACGGCATTCCGATCTCAGAATCTCCCATGCCCATTGGCAGTGAGGGCTCACTCCACACGGAGTTTAGCCACCTCCTGGACACTGGCAGAAGCGCCTCTCTAGCAGACATCTGTAGAGCTGCGGGTTGGGCTATGCCCAAACACCTTCGCAAGGGTTAACAACCTTCGCGTAAACCCGGTGTCAGCCCACGTCCTGCGTGGCGACATGTAGGACTGGCATCCGGGGGGGCGTATGCCTGCGAAAGCACCTTTCCACCCTCTAACAGGTTGGGTCAGTGTGCTATTTACCTTTTCTTCTTACCCAATCACATGGCTAAGAAACTGGTACCTCACCAGCCTCCCTTCTTACCCAGACACTGGTTAAGAATAGGCATTCCATCCATCACCAAACAAGCACCCCCAGGGGGGCTGGCTGGGCAGAGCAGCCTTCCCCCTTAGGCCGGGATACCATGTGAGCTATCACAGATAGCTCTAACCGGACCTAGTGCTACCGGACGTCTGTAACACCCCCTCCGTGGGCTGTTCCGTCTGATGTATCCTCATGAGAATGGTTCCCACTCCTGGTAACCCATGAGCTTCCCCAGGTGGGCCTCCACCTCGCGGTTAACTACTCAGTCCGCACGTTCCATAGGTTCTCCTCCAAGGACGAGACCATACCTATATCCACCATATTCCTCCCCACGGGTAGGAGGTGGCCTCTGTAGCGCTTCTCTGATTAAGAGTCGCGCTTACCCGGTGTAAACTGATCCGGACGGCCTCTCGCCTATAGAGAGCTAAGGCCCCGTCCGTGAAAGTTACCGGTCAGGGCTGTACCCATCTTTCTCCAAGAAAGCTCTGGAACCCCCCGACCACCACACTGGAAGGTTACAGTCTCACAAAAGCTTCGAGATGACACGCCCAGGCTTGTTACCGTCGCTTCGCTAGAGATTGTGACGCGATACAGCGTTGTGGCGTTTTCCATAGGCAACCCCATCTGTCGTTCTCGACACAACGTCGAGAGACCGACAGAAAGGGAACGTCTTGGTTACGTATGTAACCTCAGTTCCCTGATGGAGGGAACGAGACGTTGTGTCCCTTATGCCACGAACACGTATCGTATTCTGCTGCAGTTTGAGAGGTCTCAGGCTCTTCAGAACAAAGGTAAGTGAATGCTGCACGCCGGCCTCCTTTTATACCGGATTTCCGGGGGCGGAGCCCGGCATGCAAATTGCATTCGCCAAATTTCATTGGCCTTTTCTATAGTAGTCAGAGTTGATTGGTTCTCAAGGGCGAACCCCATCTGTCGTTCTCGACACAACGTCTCGTTCCCTCCATCAGGGAACTGAGGTTACATACGTAACCAAGACGTTTTCTAACATTACTGCTAATATTGCTGTTTAAAGTGCAAAGTGGAGATTTTAGCCTCATCTAGCGGTGAGGTTGGGAATTGCAGCCAACGGCTCAGTCCACATCTCCCTTTCCAAGCACTACGGTGTCTGATTTACATATTTATGAAACACGTTCTGTAGAGTAGTATGTCTTTTAAAGGCTACTGTAGAAACAACATGAGGAATTCCATGCGAGGGGACCCGCGGTGTATGTAGTCAGAAATAGCTCATACGAAGGTCATAAAAACATAACGCTTCATTGTCTTAATTCACCTCCGAACACAGTTATTTCTGTCAATAAATGTTCCTAAAAATGACACACAGCACATTTAAGCCTGTCTCGCACTGAAGCCTGAATGACACTGGATCATGACACTGGATCCACACCGTTAGTCTGCACGCTTCTCCTCAAACGGCGAAGGCATATAGTCATTAGTTTGTAAGAGTTTGGTTATCTATTTAAATGCATCGTGAGCAGACACGTGCATGAAACAAACCTTCAGCGGTGAGGTCGGAACGCCACCAGCTGTACAGGTTGAATTCAATGAGAAGTCTGTCAAAACAACAGAAGACGGGACATGATGAACAACAGCAGGAGAAAGACGCTTGACCATTCATGACATTAGAGTCTTACATGACAAACTCTGCCAGCAGCTTCCGCACGGATGTGATGACAGCAAAGAACGGCTGCGCTCATAAGACAAGAAAAACAAATCAACAAGTGTCAATGAGAGAAAAATGTAGAAAGCAAAGTGAAATAGTTCATTGTTGACTATGAATATGAGTGCACTCACGTGTAGGAGCTTGTGTGCTGTGTCACTGATCTCACTGTGAACTCTACAGGTGGCCTGATAGTCGTACATATTCACCCTGAAAAATAACCACAACGCATACAGTCTCAACCACACCAGTCAGGATCGCCAAGAAGAAGAACCCAAGTGCAGGCAGCGGGTACAAACTCAAGACATTTTAATCAAATAAAAGACCCACCAGGGGGAAATCCAAACACTGAACAAAGACAAACTTCAAACAAATGCAAAACAAAGACTTCCCACGAGGGGGAAAAAAACGAAACTAGAAATAAGTCAGGAACAAGACAAGCTATACTGGCGATGAGTAACGCACATGACAAGACAAGCTAAACAAAACAGTATTAAATAGGGGAACTAACAGGGGGATAATAACAATAGGCATGTGTGGGGAATCAAACATTGGCGGGAAACTTAACGAGGAAACGAGATTGGCGGGGTCAAAATACGACAGGAGAGCACACGGCTATCATAACAAACAATGACTAGGCGCTTCCACACAAAACACGTGGGACTGTCATGATCCAGCCACAAGACTAGAGAACAGGGTCAGCCCGTGGCATAGGCAGTTGCCTTGGGCGCAAAATGATCACAGGGGCCCCAGACAAGAGCACAAAAGAGGCCACATGGAAACAGCCTCTTCCATCATGACGTCATTAGGATTAACTATGATTGATAATCTTAACACATTAATTATGCATGTGTAACAGAGACCAGCTAGTGTGGTCTGTGAAGGGAAACTTCACTCCCCAATTCAATAGATGTCCACAATACTTGTGTTAGATTGTGGCCTTGTGGTTAAAGAGCCTTATTCCTATTCAGAATTCATTGCATGTTTTAAGTTCAAATCCCACTCAGAGCAGCTTGCTTATGTAACCGGAACGCTCCGCACCACTCTCAGCGGGCCTCGAACCGGGTCAGTCCGGCACTCTAGAGAGGAGGCTAAAGACCGCAGTCTCTATGTCTGTCGCTAGAGAGTCCTTGAGGTCGGGAAGTGAGGTTTACATACTGCACAGCTCTACACTAGCTTGCCTCCGTTACACTTATTTAGAACCACTGATAACACTGACACATGTTGTTTTTAATTGTTTCAACTAAGTGAACTGCAAAAAGTGTTACTGTCACAGTGACTAGGTCATGTAGTTTGTAATTAGAAACATTTTTATTATAAATATTTTTTGTTATTTATTTACTTTCTATTTATGTTAATCACAAATCATGTTATATTAAAATAAATATCAATTTTGCTTAAAAAAAAAAAAAAATCTGATATTTTTATTGAAATAAAATGCTAAAAAAGCATGACAAGGTGAGGCAGGATCATGACAAACACCTTTTCACAATTACGTATTTGTATATAAACCTTCTCTCAATATCTCCAGGTCATTGAATACTACTGCTGAGGGTATTGTGCGGGTTCTGATATGATTTAGGAATAAATATTAAATGATAACTCTCATGTACCAACCTGGTAAACGATCCCATTGAAATGAGTTTGCTCATCACAGCCCCCTCGGCTTCCCCAAAGAACACCCCTGTCTGAAAGAAAGACACTAAGAACCACGAGGACACTATGCTGGACGTCCTTGAAAACAGCAAGTGTCCAACCCCTGTCAGTAAACATCACATGTATTAAACAACGCTGGGTGTTATTGCAGAAAAACATCTCTCACCAAAGACGAATCCTCACTAATGATAATGAAGCCGTTATTGTCTATTAAATAACAGCTGATGTCCTACAAAGAGGAAAAACATTTGCTTAGCATCCCTTTTACTTTCATAATCATTATTTATCTCCATTCATATTTATCAAAATAACTGCAAATTATCTTCAATAATTATAAATCTGAACTGTAATATGTGAGTTTTTAACATTACGTGTGTCATGACGTGTTAAAGGTCACATAGTCGACGGCCCTGATATATGAACAGTTTGGTTCCAATATAAGATAACTCATGTTTTTACTGTGTTCAATTGTGTTAGTTAGCTGTATTTTTTTAATTATTAAGGCTTAAATCAAAAAAGACCACCTGTACTTTGATTAATATTACTTGGAATGCACAATAAAAAACATGATTTAAGATTTTTTTTATAAAGAGGTTATCTCATTTTGGAACCAAACTCTATTTAGCATGTCAAATATCTCACAACATCGTGTTTTGTAGACGCACACTGCATGAACGAGACTAGATTTTCCTCAGATTTTGGGAATTTCTTCAAACCTGACAGGAAGTGAAATCTGATGTTCTGATAGGTTTATTTTATAATTGACATTGTTTGTGTCTGGTTTATTCCTGGTGTAAAGCAAATATACTGATACAACACTCACATCATTATCGCAGCTGATGGAACACTTGCCATCCAGAGCGGCACACTGCAACATAACCTCAACACTGTAAACATGAAGAACACAAAATCTACATTTCACATGATGATGAAGATGATGTGTGTATGAACCTGTCTGCTGGCAGTCCAGAACTTCCTCTGAAAGAACTCCATTTTCATCTGAATTCCCACAGCTGCAACACAATAAAACACAACCACAGGCTGTAGATTTGTACAGGTGTGTCCTGTTTGTGTGTTATTTACACATTTCTTTTAGGTGTCTTGGGATGTCTGTGTGCTGCTGTGCGTTAATCTGTGTGTAATAATCAGAATGTACGTGGTATATGGGTTCATATTTCTAACGCACTCTTAAAATAACCCCAAAAATATTGCGGCGCTGACTTAAGAGCAGGTTTCAGTCGGTCAGTGCCGCGGTCTTTTTCAGTAGCAACTCGCCAACAATGCGCCTGAACACACATCGCATTTTCAGACCAGCACGCCCACAGGTGCACAGATGCATGTGCTTTATCAAACAACGTGCCGCAGGATGTGAAAATGAAAAATGCGTGGGGCAGAAACTAGCAAAAATCAACATGTTTCTGTTTTTCATCTTGTTAACCAGAGCCATTGAGAGAGAGTTCTGTCAACTGAAGTCTAAAACACTGAAGCGTCACGTGATTCATGGAGCCTTCAGATAGATCCAGGAACTTATGTTTTCTCTTCAAATGCTTCATTTCTTTCATATTTTTATTCATTAAATGGCTTTCGTCTTTAAATTGGGTTGAAGTTGACCTCAGTCGGTCTGTTTAGTCGAAGCTCCATGAATAACTAGGAACATCTGGGAACTATTGAGAGGCTCCATGAACCGCCACTACTGTGAAAAAACTGTTCCATTTGAGTCAACGGAGTTGACGCGACGCTCGCTCTCAATAACTCTGTTGTAAACGTACTCTGACTCGGTCGAAAAAACAATCATTTAGTCATTTAGCAGGAGCTTTCATCCAATCTAAACTTCTAATTCAGCTAGGGCTCGTATACTCTCACTTTCATGCTCAGCCAGAGGCACAATCGAGACACAAACAAGACAAAAATGTTTAGTAAGAATGTCATTTTTTGCAGTGTGACTATTTCAATATTTTTTCGAGAAGACACAAAGGAGAACTCGATATGCTTCTCACAGACAGTTTAAGTTATTCAGCATCTCACACAACATACAAAATACTGAATTAAGTTCTCTTTCACGTCTTCTTACTCTTGAGCAGACATACCACACAAAATGATGCCAAAATGCCGATATTAGCAAGTGTCCTTGTAAAAGTAATCCATTTTGTCTTCAGTGAACGTAAAAAAAACGCACGTGTAACAGTATATTGTAGGGCAGTTGTTCTCAAACTTTTTCATTGTAAGGCCCACTTTGTGAAGAGTGCATTGCTTTGCGGCCCCCCAAATAATGACTTGTAATCTCAAATTTAGAATTTTTATTAAACCAAAAACATGTTCAGTTACACAATGCTGGAACATCAATTCTTTTGGTTGGTGTCAGGTCTCGGGTTTAACTTTCTTCTTTCTTCCTGGCAATCTCCACGCAGCTGTTTTCACTTACACTCTCGCGCACCTGTTTGTTATTTCCTCATTATCTTTCGACTCCTTATAGTCAGCCTCTGCTTTCCTTTCCATTGCCAGTGTGTTGATTCTTGCACGTTAACCACTAGTCCCCTTGTCTTGTTGTGTTTCTAATACTCTTCCCTCCAGTTGCATTGCTGGTGGTTTCTTGTACGCAGGCTGATCGTCTCGTCGCTGCCTTCCTTTTGGATTACCCGATTTGGATTACATCTGCTGTCCACTCTACTACGGTTCTGCTTAATTCCCTTGGATGACGTTCGCACCTCGCCTCGTTCAAACACTCCTACTTGGCGCGACTTCACAGAGCCTACCCTCCGAAAACCGGGTGAATAACCCACCGCTGTACGATGGTGAGCCAACACTCTGCAGAGCATTCATCACACAATGTGAGGTTATGTTTTCTCTTCAGCCCCGCACTTACGCCTCAGAGAAATCCAAGGTGGCATTCGTGGTATCTCTGCTGACGGGACGGACTCGCGAATGGGGAGCGGCCATGTGGGAGGCACAGGGTTGTTATCGGCATGACTTCCAGGACTTCAAGATGGAGATGATTAAGGTCTTCGACCGCTCAGTTTTCGGCACAGAGGCTTCTCGTCGCCTTGCGTCACTACGGCAGGGCAGAAGGTCAGTCACGGACTATTCCATTGAGTTTCGTACACTAGCTGCCACTTGCTCCTGGAATTCCGAGGCACTCATCACCTCCGGTAACCATAGGGAGGAGCTTACATTTTTTATTATTAAATCTTCTGTAGCTCCTATTATTTTGGGCCACCCGTGGCTCTCTTTAGACAATCCTGTCATCAACTGGACAGAGAACCTTATCACTGGGTGGAGCGTGTACTGTCACGCTCATTGTCTTGGTTCTGCTTATTCTGTAGTTTCTTCTTCTCTGTTGCAGGATGAAGAACTCGACCTGATTGGAGTTCCGGAGGTATATAACGGCCTGCAGGCGGTTTTTAGCAAGTCATGGGCCACGTCTCTTCCTCCTCATCGTCCTTATGACTGTGCCATTGAGCTTCTCCCAGGCACTTCTCCACGGCGTGGTCGGCTTTTCTCCTTGTCTGCCCCAGAGCGGACAGCCATGGAGAAATATTTGAGTGATTCTCTGGCCGCCGGTGTTATTCGTCCCTCCTCGTCTCCGGCCGGTGCGGGATTTTTCTTTGTGAAGAAAAAGGACGGCTCTTTGCGTCCCTGCATAGATTATCGAGGTCTGAACGACGTAACTGTTAAAAATCGGTATCCTTTGCCGCTTATGTCGTCTGCCTTTGAGTTATTGCAGGGCGCAAAGTTCTTCACAAAGCTGGATCTCCGCAACGCTTACCATCTGGTCCGGATAAGAGAGGGGGACGAATGGAAGACAGGGTTTAATACACCCACGGGGCATTTTGAATATCTGGTCATGCCTTTTGGACTTTCAAACGCCCCGGCTGTCTTCCAGGCACTCGTCAATGACGTGCTCCGTGATATGATCAATAAGTTCATATTTGTGTACCTGGATGACATTTTAATCTTCTCTTCTTCCCTCCAGGTACACATTCAGCATGTCAGACGGGTGCTTCACCGACTGCTAGAGAATCAGCTGTTCGTTAAAGCGGAGAAGTGTGAATTTCACCGCCAGTCAGTTTCGTTCTTGGGACACATCGTTTCGTCTGAGGGGATACTTATGGACCCAGAAAAGGTTAGAGCCGTCTCCAACTGGCCGACACCCGATTCCCGCAAGGCTTTACAACAGTTCCTGGGTTTCGCCAATTTTTATCGGCGTTTCATCAGGAACTTCGGGCGGGTGGCGGCCCCTCTCACTGCGTTAACTTCCACCAACGTTAAATTTGCCTGGTTGCCGGCTGCACAGGTAGCTTTTGAGGAGCTGAAGAGCAGCTTTGTTTCCTCACCCATTCTTGTTACTCCGGACCCGGCACGGCAGTTCGTGGTGGAGGTTGACGCATCTGAGGTGGGAATTGGGGCGGTTCTCTCCCAGGTTTCCCCTCATGACAATAAGTTGCATCCATGCGCTTTCTTTTCCCATCGATTGTCTCCCGCAGAACGAAACTATGATGTCGGCAATCGAGAGCTGCTGGCTGTACGCTTGGCTCTGGAGGAGTGGCGCCATTGGCTAGAGGCAACTACCATTCCTTTCATCGTGTGGACCGACCACAAGAACCTGGAATATATTCGGACCGCTAAACGGCTGAATTCCAGACAGGCTCGCTGGGCTCTCTTCTTCGGGCGCTTTGATTTCATTCTTTCCTATCGTCCGGGCTCCAAGAATGGATGCCTTGTCGCGGTGCTTTACTTCCCAGGGTGACTCATCTCCTCCCGATACCATCCTGCCTTCGGGGTGTGTGCTGGGGGGAGTCACCTGGGGAATCGAACACCGTGTCAGACGGGGCCTGAATGGAGTCGAGGTTCCCCGAGAGTGTCCGGCGAGCCTCCTTTTTGTTCATGAGTCGGTCCGCGCGGCCGTTCTCCGTTGGTGCCACTCATCCAGACTCACTTGCCATCCCGGTATCAGGAGGTCACTGGCTGTCGTCCGTCAGCGATTCTGGTGGCCGGGCATGGCGGAGGACGTCGACCGTTTCGTGAAGGCGTGCTCGGTCTGTGCCCAAAGCAAGTCACTCAACGTACCTCCTTCTGGGCTGCTCCAACCGCTTCCTGTCCCCTCCCACCCATGGTCCCATATTGCCCTGGATTTTGTGGTTGGTCTCCCTAATTCCAGTGGCAATACGGTAGTCCTTACGGTAGTGGACCGTTTATCCAAAGCGGTACACTTCCTGGCTCTCCCTAAACTTCCCTCAGCGAAGGAGACAGCCCAGACTGTCGTTGATCACGTCTTCCGGCTTCACGGTCTTCCGGAGGATGTGGTCTCTGATAGGGGGCCTCAGTTCGTTTCTTGCTTTTGGCGCGAATTCTGCCGACAGATTGGTGCTACCCCTAGTCTGTCATCGGGGTTTCACCCTCAGTCTAATGGCCAGTCTGAGCGCGCCAATCAGGAACTGGGTCGAATGCTCCGCTGCCTGGCTTCACACAACCCTTCTTCTTGGAGTCAGCAGCTTACGTGGGCTGAGTATGCTCACAACTCGTTGCCGGTATCATCTACTGGAATGTCTCCTTTTATGTGCTGCCTCGGTTACCAACCTCCTTTGTTTTCTTCCCAGGCTCCCGAAGCTGCGGTTCCCTCGGTCAAAGCGTTCATTCGCCGTTGCCGCCTTACCTGGAGAAGGGCCAGGGAGGCACTGCTACGGGCCAGGGACCGTACCAAGCGCATTGCTGACCGCCACCGGAGAGAGGCTACCAGGTACATCTGTGGACAACGGGTGTGGCTCTCTACGAGGGACCTCCCTTTGATCCAGAGGGGCTGCGGCCTGTAGCTTTTGCTAGCTGTAAGCAGACTCCTTAAGGTAGGCAATGTGCTTTTCTTTGACATGCTTCTTTCCTTTCTGTGTTGGTGCATATCCCTTGGTAAGCTCGGTCAATGGCCTTACAATAGCTGAATAATTGGCAATAAATCTGCGATAATATCCACAGAACTCAAGAAATGATCTCAGAGCCTTTAAGTTGGTTGGCTGGGGCCAATTAGTCACAGCTGCTACCTTCTCCGTTGCTACACCTTCTTTAGACACAATGTGTCCAACATACTTAACACGGGGCAAGCAGAACTGACACTTATCCAGTGACACCTTTAACCCAGCCTCTTCCAGACGATCCAAGACTTTAAGAAGTCTTTCTTCGTGTTCCTCCAACGACCTCCCAAAGACTATTACATCATCCAAATACACTAGGACTTGTAGCAGATTCATATCCCCAATGGCTTTCTCCATAAGTCGTTGAAAAGTTGCGGGAGCTCCCATGATTCCTTGTGGCATACGTTCAAATTGGTAAAAACCCAGTGGGCAGATGAAAGCAGTCTTTTCCTTGTCTTCATTGGCCATGGCTATCTGGTAATAACCACTACGCAAATCAAGGACAGAAAACCACTGACTACCTGCTAGACAGTCCAGAGCCTCATCAATCTTGGGAGTTGTGTATTGGTCTGGCACTGTTCTTGTATTAAGGGTCCTGTAATCGATACACATCCTAACAGCTCCGTTCTTCTTTCTTGCAATGACTATTGGGGATGCGTATGGACTGCGCGACTCACTGATAATACCTGCAGCATGCAGCTCTTGTAGATGCTTTCTTACATCATCTATGTCAGCGGGTGTGATCCTTCTAGAGCGCTCCCGAAAGGGTCTTGTATCAGAAAGGCGGATTGTATACTCTACTCCTTTAGCAAGTCCTACATCCCACTCATGACTGGAAAAAACATTTGTCCTTTTGCTCAGCCGTTCACGCAATCTTTCCTTCCACTCCTCTGAAATCGGCGAATCCCCGAAGTTAAACAAGCTGGGGTCAATTGTCTTGTCACACCCCTCATTCACAGACATGGGGTTTACTGGATCAGCAGGGAACAAGTGACCCATAACAGTTCCCACAGGTATGACCACCTCCTTCAGGGACTCATTCTGTACAGGCACAACAAAGTTATTGTTTTTCAGTATATCAGCTGGGACTACTACAGACTGCACCAGAACTCCTGCTGGCATTGAAGTTAGAGAGAAGGCATCCATCATCAGTATCTCATGTCCTAATGGCTCCGTTGCTTCCACTTCACCCTTTACACAGCAACTAGTCATAGGTGGGAGATGTAAAGGGTCTGAACCTGACAACTTCACAGATCCAACAGCATCATATTCCCCACCGGTGGCGTCAAGAGCCAGAGAGTAAGGTTTCACTTTAATACCCATCGTATGTGTGATATCAGTTCCAGTTGACTCTTTACACAATTGGGCCAAACGTGTGAACAAGCTGGCATTGGTGCCAAGGATCACAGGAGTCTGATCTGGGCTCTTTGGGCCAGGACAAATCAGGGCCAGTACAGAAATGGCCTCAGAGTTTCCAGTAATCTTCTCTGGGAATTCAACAGTAACCACAGCATATCCAAGGTATGGGTAGCTAGAGTCGCTCAGACCCCACACAGCTAACCCGGACACTGGGTGAATGGGGACCTCGGATAAATATTTATTGAACCAGTTTTTAAAGACTATGGTCACTTGAGAGCCACTATCTAGTAAGGCATTGCATGGATGGCCATTTATGCACAAATGTACAGTGTAGGGGGGACCTATAAGTCCTGCTGGAATCTGTTTTTCAACCTCAGCATGAACGGCACTCTTTTTTGCTGAACAGACAGTGGTGCTCGTTTCAGGCGCTGCGTGTGATCCTTTTTGTCCACTCTTCATTTTCCGATTTGACCGAATCAATTTCTGAATTACTAGATTCTTGTTTTCAGTGTTTTGGCATTTTGTTGCTATGTGCCCTTCTTCTCCACAGTGGTAACAAAAATACTCCTCGGTCTCGTTACATTGTTTGTTTTTACCAGCCGATGATTGTCTGGCAGTAGAGGCATTAAGTGTAAGGGTTGAGGTGTCAACTTTCCGACTTTCCTTGTGAGCAACTTTCTGCTGGAGACTTTTCACTTGTCTTTTCAAGGCAGCAATTTCTCCATCCCGTTGGGTGTCCCAGGAGGATCCTACAGTATCTTGATTGCTTTTATGATCTATCACTGTCTGCGATTGAGAATTGACCACCATTGTTGCAAACTGAGACTTTAACTCTTTTAATTCAGCTTTTAGGGTCAGAACTTCCTTATGCTTACCCTCCATATCCACATTAGTACAAGCCTTATGCACTCTTGCAGTCAACTTTGCACGAGAAGATTCGTATTCTTCTTCAGTACGAATTTCACTTAACAGATCCAAGAAGCTGGGTGGTTTGGTCTTCCTTTCTCGAAGTCTCAGCTGGAACAGCATCATGTCAGCATTAACCCCCCCTCGGAGCAGTTGTTCAAGACGGACTTTATCTCTGAAGTCACTGGGTATGCCCCCTCTCTGTACTACTTTATTCAGGGCATGTTCCAGCCTTCTTAGAAATTCCGATACTTTCTCCCCTGTCTGTTGCTGCAATAAACGGAAGGCAAAATAAAGATCATCACCTGACTCTGCAGATCCAAAAGCTTGCTCAAGAGCGTTTAAGTACTCTTCTGGAGTGACCTCAGCATCAGCACCACGCACAGCTTTGATTATTTCCAATGCAGGGCCTCGTACGCTTTCAATAACTCTCCTCTTCTTTTCTTTTGCAGGGTAGTCACTCTCCTCTACCATCAGCCAGGCCTGCTCTATCCAGTGTTCAAACGGTTCCTCACCAGCAGGAGTAGGTATAGTGCCAGAAAATACTCTCAATCGTCGTTAGCCTCCACTCTCACCGATTTTGCCTGTTTTTTGTAACAGATCTCCAACAGCCCGAATAATAGCATCAGGGGCGCTCCTTTCAGTAGGAGGAGGGGTCAACAAAGCTTGTACTTTTCTGCTGAATTCTCCTGAATCTGTTGCATCCACACTAGAAACAATAATGTGCCAGGGTGTTGTTCCGACAGCAGGTATTACCTCAGGGGGCAGTTGTTTGGGATCTTTTTTCTCTTTGCATTCACATAGAACTAAGAAGCTATTAAGTTTGTCTTTGTACATCCTGCCTCTTACACGCACACGTCCAAGACATTTTATGGACTCCATAGTGTCTTCAATATGTGCTGTCTCCAAATCATCAGGTATGACAATCATCAGAGCGTATTCTTCTTGTAGTGCTTCTCCCTTGCACCAACCCCTGAGCTCTTCTCTAAGCTGCTGCATTATGACCCTGTACTTTTGGTTCTCTCTATCAACTTTTCACAAGATTTTTATTTTTTACGATCCCAGCGGAGCCTCCATTTATGTAGCGCCCTACTCCCTTAATGTAAAATTGGAATGGGCCCTGGGTTCTTTAAATTTTAGATCTCTCTACTATCTGCTAGATATTAAGCTCTCTGTATTAACAAACCCTTTTTTTATTACTATGGGATACCCTCAAGTATAGCAACTGCAAATCTACAATTAAAACCACATACAATAGAATACCCAAACAGGATTTAATAAACAATGTATAACATAAATAATAAAGCAGATAAATTACAATACACGTACTTCAGCACAACCCTTGTAGTCAGTGAATACCAAAACAATACTTTGAAGGTGCACAACCCTCCTCTAACTGTTAGGAGGCTGTTAAATAAAAATAGTTATCCGTTTACATTAGCTCAGCAAGATTCAAAACCTTAATAACAGATATACACACACGTCTATTCTCTCAAATTCAACCTCATCAAGTTCCTGTAAATGTCCCAGTAGTCACTCAATGTTCAAAAAGGCAATAGAAATAATAAAGTAAATGTTGCAGGCCTGATTTGACGCTGGCGTGCGATGAGGCAGAAACAAAGTGCCGCTTCACTCCATGAGCAAACATAAACAAATGGTGGTTACCTTTGCCGAAGGAAGTGCAGGCCGTACACTTAACGAAGTATCCGCAGCACGAGAGCAACAAGGTCAAAACTCCCACAGCGGTTCCACACACATGTCCCGGAAGCCAGGGGAACCACGGAGAATCTCTGGTATATCCGGGCGCTATCTGGATAATTATCTCCCCAGAACATCCAGTAAGAGACCCGATACACTTTGGTTTTTCACTTCAGCGAACTCGAATGTCTCTCACTTCCTTCTCAGCTCCGTTTCGTAAGAAGCAGAGGCAATTACAAATGATGTTAAGATGACACGGGAGAAATTGCTATCTCCTACATCTTACATAAATGTTATACCAAAAGTTAAGCAGCTATCTTGTCGACAACCGTAAGATTGGCACCATTTTCATTACATTCCCGCATCTCTCTTGACCCCGCCCTCCAAACAGTTCAACCAATCCTGACATTCAACAGCAGGTACGTAAATTAAAGCAACAGTACAATGTCTTTATAAACTTACGCTAAACAAACTTTCTCTTCATTGTAACCACTCAAAGGAACATTGACATATTTAAACCTTGGAAACAAACAATGTATATTGAAAATAAAGGAAAATAAATAATTGTTTGTTAAAACCTCAAAGTATTAAAAGTATCGCCAAACTCAGGGCTGCATACATAAACATGTCCTATTCTCGAAAATAAAATAAATATGTTCTGGCTCTGTATTTGTTTAAAAAAGTGTGAAACGCCTCTGTGTGTCCTACTGTAACCACACATCAGGAGCAGCAGGTGACGCACATCACGCAATTAGGAAATCCTCCGGGAGGCTAGACCGACTTATTTCAGTTCGCTTCTTAGACTTTTGAGACTGCGTGCTTTGAACAACAAGTCCTCGTTTTTAAGTCCGCGACCTTAAAGGATGGAGCCCCTTAATTGGGACACAGTCGTTAAGAACGGTGTGTTTAAATGCACTTCCTCCTGAGATGCCAAATCTTAAAAAGTCCAAAATGTGCTACATTCAACACAAAAGTAATTTGGGCGGCCTATGATGAGTCTTATAATGCGATTTGATCGCTCAGTCCAAGAAACTTCATGTTATTTACAACGTTATAATCAGCAGTGCATTGCACAGCCACAGGTAATCGGTCTAGGCACGCGATAGGTCGCATTCTAAAACATGTTTTGTGCCCTTGAAAGGAGGCTAACTGTAGGAAGGGTACCAGGTGAGCAGTTGTCTCAGATAAGGGGAAAACTGTGTTTTTTCCCCCTGCATTCATTATGTATAACAGCTATATTTAGGAAAAACAGCTGTTCATCTCCCCCAGAATTAGCACTATACAAAGGATCTGCCCTATAAGTGCGTGTGACACATCAATGCGATTGGATTTACCCGATAATGTGATAATAGCGTTCAGTTTCTTGCACAGATCAATTGACTCGCTTTATAATACGCTAATTTAATGCCACAAGGGGCGGGATTACTTTTGTGTTCAATGTATTTGCATTTTTTACTTTTATTGATTTAACTTTAATTAATTCAATCAAATATCTTCATAAATATCTTCTCGAAAAAACAATAACACCCACATGTTGGGTGTACTGAAGGACTGTGGGTGAGTACATTTGTAGCAATTTTTTGGGTAAACTAGCGCATTAAGGAATATAAAATACAATTAAAAGACAAAATTACTTTTAATTTAATATCATGAAAAGTCACAAATACTGGAAACAATATTTGTGTGCATGTTTTAATACAAGGCCTATAAGTAACAGCAACAAAAACAGTAAAAAACGAAACACAATAGATAACAGAAATACAAAATAACTGAAGAAATGAGGATATGGTAAAAATAAACTGGCCAGCATCCTATTTATACTTTTGGAATCTGGCACTCAAAGTAAAGTAGTTGAAGAGCCCTGATGTAATGCAATGTACAAGTTACACCCCCCCCCTGTCGACAGTTTTGGTGGAGGACCAATGCCTTCAAACACTCCGCAGACCAGGAGTGACACCCTGGCACTCCAGACCAGACTGTGACAGACACGCGAACCAACAAAACATTACCAACAACAACCAGGGCAAACAAGCACACATAAAAATTTGGTTGGGATGAGAAAGTAAAAATAATAAACATGGAAGAGGGGATGGGGGAACAAACATGTCCATAGGGGGAAGTCCAAAGGGGGTTGGGGCTAGGTGGGGGAGTCTTAGCCCGGGGAGGCACTCGAGGGCGTGCAGTCCGGGGGGACTTGACAGGGGATGGGGAAGGCTTGTCTGCCGGCTGGACCAGACAGGGTTCCGGCTGGCACACTGGCTGAATCATTGACTGGATTGCCGGCTGCTGAACCAAATTGAATGCCGGCTGCACCGGACTGGACTCCTGCGGCTGGGCAGGACTGGATGCCGGATGAATCACCGGCTGGACTGCGGGCTGCTGAACCGGACTGGTCGCCGGCTGAAATGCCGGCTGGACTGGACTCCAGCTGCTAAAACGGACTGGACGCCAGCTGTAACGTCGGCTGAACTTGACTGGATGCCTGCTGCACCGGACTTGACGCCGGCTGGGCAGGACTGGATTCCGGCTGGAGTGCCAGCTTCCGTGCGCCCTCCATTGTCTCTTTTTTTCAGCCGGCCCACCGGGCTAGTGGCTGACTGCAAAGGGACGATGGGGGGCGTGACTAACTCCGCTCCGGAGGAGTCCAAAGGCATCCCCCAGGACACCCTCCTCCATCGCTTGGCACAGGGACTGGCAGAGCCAGAGACGGAAGGTGCTGAGTCCCCCAAGGTGAGGGTGCCCGCAACAGTTTCCAGACCGGAGAAAGTGTAGACCTGATGGCAGCCTGAAAGGAGCCTTTGGCCAGCTCCTCTCGAAGCTGCAGCCGGTACACCAACTGTGCAACAGCTGATAGACCTTCTCCTCCCACTCTGGAAAAGGTGGAGGGTCATCCATTCTGGCCACTGGGTAGGCAGGGACCAGTACCTTCGGGAATGAAAGCCTTCCTGGCCCCTGAGCCTAGTCCCACAGAGGATGATAGTGCTGGGCCGGGAACGAGCCACCTCCAGCTATTGCCTCCCACCATACCGGATTTGAGGTACACGGCCAACGGGTGGTTGGTGTGCTGTCCATTTTGCTGCCTGCAAAAAGAACCCAAGCGCAGGCAGCGATGCAAAAAACACGGCAGGATCATTATTTTCAAACTAAAATAATCTTGCTGTCAAATCACCCCCCCTAAAAAGGCGTTTAAGGACAGAAAGGTGGAGCGCAACGTTTCATATTGTCATTTTTTAACATAAACAATCGTGTTGTAAAACGGTTAGCTATATTAGCTAACATAAGCACTCGCAAACTCAACGACTGCATAGCATTCTGCTTGATCCCCATTCTAACAAGTTCCACAATGTCAAAATGCTACAGTTTACAGTTTACAGCTTAGTTTAGAGAAATGTCATATAAAAAACTGACATTTGACTAAATGATTACTGCACACATATCAGTCATTCAGTCATTCAGTGTGCCATGATCCTGCAATTGACTCATTCTACCTGCTGATGCTGAACGTCTTATGCTGAACATGTCCACTTTTGTCTAGCTTATAAAAACGTAGTTCAGATTTTTTATCCTGAACACCTTGTCAAACAGCAGTTTTAGGCATTGATTCATTGATTTATTGATTCTGATTCTGTTCTGTTTTTGTTGTAAGTCTTGTAAATCTGTAATGACAAGGAAGCAGCTTCCCACAAAAGAAAGTCAATGGAGAGGGTTGGATTGTTTTCCCCCTGGTGGTGGGCGTGGCCCAAATGCGATGTGTCTCTATTGGACAGTCAGTATAGTCCTTTCCCTTTTTTGTTGCTAATGTCATGTGGTGAGAGTTGTTGTTGTGAAGGGAAACGGAGCTTAATGTTTTTGATTACAGAAGTGCAAATGAACAAAAAAATAAGGATGTGCACGGATGAATCATATTTAATAATCCTGTGGAAAACACTTCGAATTTTTTCTCTTTGATTTCATGGGGACTTTAAGCCCGGTGTAAATCTGAGGATTGATATGACATCAGTGTTCTGTGACACGTTAAACACATGAGCTTGTGCACTGTACACAGCATTACATTTGGACTTTCAGAAGACACGATAGATGCGAGCAGCACAATGTGAGCTGCTGGAGAGGCTTAAGGCCTGTTCGTGTGTGTGTGTTCATGTGTGTGTTCGTGTGTGTGTGTTCATGTGTGTGTTCTTGTGTGTGTGGAAATGATAGGACATGCTCTGCCAGTTTTCTGCCTGCGGTCGCTCTGTGATGTCAGAGCAGTTCAAGACAACGCTGCCCATATGTGTGTGAGATGCCCTCCACAATGAGAGCGAGTGTGTATTTGTGAGCGGGTATGTGTGAGTGTGAAGATGATGAAGATATTTGCATACGTGCACACGAGTAGAGAAGGAAAACACGAGCGAAAGAGACACAGGAGAAGAAAGTGGATGTGCTGGACTCAGATCAGTAATGCTGGACGCAGTCTGCACACGCTGACACAATCATGACAGGTGAGTTTACAAACACACAAACAATACTGGGACATCCATTTGTGTTTCGTAAACAACAACAACAATAGTTTGTGCAACAGTCAATAGTCATGCAAACCATTCAGTCATGAAAGTGATGTTGTTTTCTGTGACCACATGACTACAGCAATCTTTGAGTGTTTTGATGTTGATAAACAACTGCGACAAAGTTCAAGCGGATTCATCATATGGTTTATAATTATATCCATATGTCTGTGTGATGTGTGACACTACATTAAATGTTTTTTCCACACGCTTGTGTTCATATCCAGAATAGCACTTGTTTGATGCTCAGAATGAGATGTACTTCTGATCTGTGTGCTTTACGGCAGTCGCGTGGGTCCACAATGACTGAATATAATAGAGAAGACATTCAGAGCACAGTTCTCATCAGCCTGACATTTATCTCCTTTATTTAGCAATCCTTTAGGTGTCGCCCGCACAAACATCACATTAAGAGAAGACAAATACCATAATATTCAAGTGCCATGTGCAAACCTCTTCTCTCGCTGTGATGATATGGAGAAAAAGACAGAAATGTCTGTTATCAGCCCTGCGGTGGAAATTGAAACCATATATGTACCAGCCTGCCCAAATCGGTACGGATAGGAACCATTAAACAATGAGAATGATTCTGCGCGATGGTGGAAGAGCACCTGTGATGCTTCAGCTGAACTAGAAATATTTTATTTTCATGATTTAGTGTCCGGCGCATCACAAATGTGTACAATTGGGTAGAAACATCAATTGTGATCATTATTTGTGATGTACGGGGCTCTGCAGATAACATGCAATTTTTCTTAACTGGATTGTTTCCACAATTTGTTTCAGTAATTCCTTCTCTAGTTTTAGGTGGAGACCCACCGATATATCGACCAATGATCGGTATCATGTGATAAAAGCAATTTAAACATCCTGCGAATCATAAGAGGACAGGAAAGTGCAATAAATTGTGTTCTGTATATTGGAAATCACCAGTTTGATGTTTAATATTAATAGTCATTATGTGAATTAATAACATTCAGAAAGTTAAGAAATGTTATTTTAATTTTCAGAATCATGATCACTATTGACCTAAAACAGGAAAACCAATTAGTAACACTTGATAAATTGTGGGAATGAAATGGCAAATTGTACAAATAAGGCATTATTAATGTCATGTAATGATCTTTATTCAAATGATCTTAAGACCTTTTCATTATTTTGTGCCGATTGTAAACAATAAACTTACAATAAATGTTGTAGAAAAGTAAAAAACAATTTCCTTGCAGGATTTGATATGATAACTCGTTCTATATGCCTCTAGACCCTAAACTGTCTGGTTCATACATTTGGCTGTGGTGTCTCGTCGGTGATAAGAACATCACAATCTGATCCATCTTTTCTAATCAAGTCTGAACAATGATAAAAGTCAGTCAACATCACTAACTAAAAGATCAAGATTCCCAAACTGAATGTGTTTAGGTAGGGAATGATTCCAGGTCACAGGTTCAAAGGCGCACACAGGCTGTCGATGCTTTGACTTCAATAACTCAACCACCACAAACTTTACGTTTACACATCTCATCAAATAACCCCTGAATCCCTCCAGTGTATTTATTTTACCCTCATAGATAAAGTACATGAATGTCATCTGATATGCACGACAGTGTCCAGACAACAGTCAACATCATAATGTGTTTAGCAGCTCTGCACTGACCAGTCTGAGCTTATCCACCACATGAAATATTCAAATCCTTCTGATATTACACAGACAGTTATGAAGCTGCAACCAAACACTGCTTCCAGAAACCCTTTGTACTCCTCTAAAAGAAAACAACAAGTAGCTGTGTAGACACCACAGGCATGAGTATGAAGCAGGGTGATCTGTTTGTCAAACAATGGAAGACATGGGGCGGTGGTTAACACCTACTTCTCTTACATTTCTTCAGCAGGAGTGATCTTTGTATTATTCTGCCTGGTATTACTCCAAGCCGTCTCCTCCTGTCCCAAAGAGTGCTCATGTGACGCTCACACCAAAGTGGCGGACTGCCGGGGGAAAAGTTTGTACGATGTTCCTCACAAACTCCACGAAGACACACTGGAGCTGTACCTCCAAAACAACCGCATCCGAGGCCTGGGCTCCATGTTCTTCCGAGAGACGCCGCAACTCCAGGTTCTGGACCTGGCCAACAATTCCATCTCAACACTTTCCCCCAGTGCCCTGCTGGGACTCAGAGGTCTTAAGATCCTCAGCTTGGCCAATAACTCCATCCGGGAGGTGGACCGACGTCTTCTGGTTTCCATTAGAAATCTAACTCTCTTGG
This sequence comes from Triplophysa dalaica, assembly GCF_015846415.1. NCBI lineage: Eukaryota > Metazoa > Chordata > Actinopteri > Cypriniformes > Nemacheilidae > Triplophysa > Triplophysa dalaica. Next base: position 21,375,973 of record NC_079559.1, read on the forward strand.
ACTTGTCCTATAATAGCATAGGAGGTTTACCCGCAGCATTCGCCGACAGTTTTCATCATCTCACACACCTGTCGCTCCATCACAACCGGCTGACCAAACTGGACCGCGTTCACCTGGAGGCTCTTGAAAATCTGAAAGTTCTTGGTCTGAAGGGCAATCCCTGGAGGTGTGACTGCCATCTGATAGGACTCAAGCTGTGGCTGGAAACATTTGCCTTCAAAGGTAACCACACTGCCCAATTCACAAAAGACACTGGTGACCACAAACAGGGTACTGATGATATCACACTAGTTTCATGAAAAAAAACGTTCAACACAAATATGTGTTTTGGTCCACTGGGATTCCAACCTCGAGACTCCATACAGCACTTGAGTCACAGCACATGTTACAGAGTTAAATTAAAGTGGCTTCGCTCATGTGAATATCAATTACTTTGTGGAACCCTTAGTCTTTTCATCTCATTAATCTTAGTGAGGAAAGCCTGTGGTTACACATTTGATTCAATTCTTTAATCATTATTTCATCTGGAGGTGAGGATTAAAATACACTAAATGAGGCCAGATGATGCCCCGTTGATTTTTTTGCATGAAGTTTTCCTTCAGCAAGTTTGCTTGTGCTTCAGTGATAGTGCTTTAGTTGACTCTTCAGAAAGCAAATCAAGATTTGAATGTGTGGGTCTAAATTGTGCTATCCATCAGCCCTGAACCCATACGCCAAAAACTATATTGGCCCCCAAACAACATGTGCAACAAAGATACATTTTTTACTTAGTTAAGTAGAATACAGTACAGTACACAACACTATTGAACGAGATAAGTTATCAACAGTAGAAAGGAAACAAAACCGACGATGAATAAATGTAGAAAAAACTTTGAGGAAAGCAGCCTCAGTTAGGAGGGTCAGTTCTCCTCTGACACATTACAGCTGGACTCACTGACTTTTGAGTAATAGTTCCTAATGTTTAAAATAACAGGGAGCTACTTGTATTTATTAAACAGTTAAATACCTAATTTCATGAAAACAGAACATGCAATAAAATCTTGCTGAAGAAAGATCAAAATTGGTTTTATTATAGTAAAAGTGTAATAACTGATTGATCATCATTTGTGTGATTTCTGTCACGTTCTTTACGTGGCACATTTCTTTACAATCTCAACTGTTTCTCTCTCAGGTGGAGTGGTTGACGGCATCACGTGCGTCCAGCCTCACCTCATGCAGGAGAGAGACCTCCGTCACATTCCCTACGAGGTCTTTCACGCCTGCATGATAACCAGCTACAGCTATCTGTTCGCCAACATCCACTATCTGGACAGTAAACACCGCAACCTCGGCGGACATCTTCACCCCAGCTCCAGAGCTCCGGCCGGCGGTGATTTCAACCCGCAGGGAGAGTACGCACTTCCCGACTGTGAGGCCAAGCAGAGACCCCGACCAGTCAACTACAGACACGCTATAGCCACGGTGGTCATCACGGGAGTGGTTTGTGGAATTGTGTTCCTGATGATGGTGGCGGCCGCCATCTACGGATGCGCATATGCAGCGATTAACGCGAGGTATCAGAGAGAGCTGAAGAGGAAAGCGACGGAGGCCGACAGAGAGGAGAGGAAGAGCTCTGAGAGAGATCAGGAGAAAACGCCGCCGGAGTGAACAGCGTGCAGGTCTGTTCAGCGCAGCCGCGCAGCTCTTTTAACTGCATCTACCTGACGACACATCTGGAGCTCCTGACCCATGTGTCACTCTGTCCCAGCACATGACTTTTCATAACCCATAAATAAATCAACTCACGAGAATCCGTCTTCTCCAGCGACTGCTTTGATACAGTCTTCTCTCAAAAGTAAAAGAAATATTTGTTGTTCACCACACTGACATCTAGTGTTGTTTCTGCACAGCTCTAGTCAGACCAAAGACACAAACCAACATACAAAGCGTCATGTGTGTGTTGGTGCTCAAGCTCTGAGGTATCAAATGCTTCTTTATTTTTGAAAGAAAGATAATCGCACACTGATTTATAAATGTGTGTCCATGTATGTTGTGAACACTGGTGTGTAGGTAACGGAGGCCGTTTACACTGTGATTTACAGACCTCACCTGAGCTGTGTTTAAACAAAAGCCAAAACACCCCTGCGTGTCCACATAGCCTCTATCATTCACTTCTATGTTCATGTCAGATTATATTGTCACACGCATATCTTCACAGAAGAGGATTAAACTGACCTTTCAAACACACACACACACACATACACAAAGTCCTGTTACACAACAGCGTGATGTCATCGGCGCGTCAGCCTGCATTACATCTCACACAAACGCACGTGCAGACTCACACGTGCTGTGCTGAACAGAAGACTTCCACAAGAGAGTCTTTAGTGAATTTACACAAAACCAGCGCAGAGCATTCAGGTACAGTATGAGTACAGTAGAATTATGTTCTGTATTTCTGCCGTATGTGTGTGTTCATATTCATATATAACAGTGTTTATTACTGCTCCGCATCTCAGACATAGACACCCTTTAATATATAAAATATATAAATACACAATTCAAAATATGTTGATTAGATTCAGATACATATCAAGAGATTGAGTTGATATAGTTGTGTATGTGTGACTGTGAATTATGTGCAGTAGAGGATGAAAATCTGCCTGTTCTGTTTCATTCCTCTGTCAGTTACACATGAATCATTTGTGCATGAGTGAACACGCGTGTGTGTGTGCGTCCTGGTTAACCCTGCGGTGTGTGGAGCAAATGTCCGCACAAAGACCGATATATGTTTGTAGAGTCAAAAAATCATTATTTCTATGAAAACACAAATTGTGTGTGTGTGGGTGCGTGTCCTGTGTTCATACAAACACTTCTCATATTTTCCTTCATCATTTGCTCCTGTTTTGGTTTGTTTAGTATTAGTGTGTTATTGTTTGGATAATAAAACACTTAAATATAAATATAAATATATAAATATCACGTTAATCGACCCGTCTAGTGCGATTATATCACAACGGTTTGGATTATGTGTGTATGTGTTTGTAAAGCCAGGCTCTTTAATCATTAGGATGTGCCGTTCCGTCTGAAATCAGTAACGTTACAGGTTTGAGTCGTTTATAATGTGCATTTAAAAAGCAATACCCGTCATCATTATAAATATATCTGTTATTATCATGAAAATACCTGAGAAGGCTTGAAGAACAGTGATAGAAAGATCCCCATGAGCATTTTCTGGAACTACGTGTGGAGTTGTACTTCTTCTGCAGGTCTGCAGCGCATATTCAGACTTTCTGTGCTAGAGCGCCCCCTGGCTTTCAGATGCAGCAGCATCAAACCATACTTCACTGAAGAACAGCGCAAAAATCGTAGAAATTCCAATAATTGCGTGCAGTTTATAAACGATTTATCGTGGAGCCTGTTGATATTATTAAACATTATTAAAATATTGCTCATGTTACGGTAACATTTGTTCAGTGCTGGTTTAAATACTTCACTTTTTAAAGAGTAAATATTTTGTGATTTTTTTGTGATGGTCCTTATTTGATTTGTGGAGTGTCCGAATACAAGTTTACATTCATACACGGTAAAAACACTTTCATTTTCTAATAATAGGCAGTTATTGTCACCTTACTTCTTGACTGACTCTCAGATGATTCATTCAGTGATTCATTCGTGTAATCCCCTCCTTTCTGTCAGCCTAATTTGATCTGATTGGTCAGATGGTCTAGTCTGCTGTGATTGGTCAACCGCGTGCATTGTCACAAATGGAGCATAGGTGGGCATTACACAGAGTGACGCACATCTGACCCGGAACTGAAATGAGAACGACAGACGACTCGTTCACATGATTCATGTGTTGACTCCTTTGTCCAAAGCCAATGGCTGCGTCCAAAATCACACACTGTGACAGTACATACTGAATTTGTAAAAGTTCCTACCTATCAGCCGTTAAACAGCACGTTCTTTATACTATGAGGGAGTGTAGTATGAATACATTTGGGACATACTGCGTCTGCCATGTTTTATGGTCATGACCTGTGACATTTTAACAACATCATACACGTGAGCGTTGATAAAAACATTGTTTAGTAACGAGAAATTCATTTATTGGCACTTACATTAAAAACGGATGTCCGCCTTAAAGCTTTCTGCTATATTTATTTAATTTACTTTTGAAATTTGACCGTTGCTCAGCTCCCGTGGCATCATGGGATAGAGAAGTGTCCATCCGATCCACACACATGAATCTCAGCGGAAGTAGTAAACTACTGTTTTTGGCAAACTGAGGTTTCGGACATACTATTCATGACTCATACTCATTATTACTCATATACAGTATGAAAGAAGGCGATTTAGGACACAGCCAATAAATTTGTTATTCGTTCACTTTTGGCTCAACTGCTCACTGCATGAATTGTCATTTTAAGGACCATGTAATAGTTAGTACTCTATTATATTTAAGATTAATTTACATGATTTAAGAACCTGTTTAAATAACTATGCATTTTATATTCATACTCTTATTGTATTATTGTTGTGAATATTATTTGATGTGTAAGACCGAAAAGCCTGAAAATCGACCAGCGCTGTGCGACAATAAAAGATTTTGAGAAGCAAATGAGTAGATTCATTTGGTCTTCAGCGTGTCACCGGTGGGATTTGACTGGTTTCTCACTGAAGAGAAGCAGGTTTGATCTTCAGACCTTCTGAGAAAACCAGCAGGGGGCGCCAAACCTGCAGTCTGTGTGAATCCAGATGCCTGGTTAAGTGAGGAGGAAACTATTCAGAAATAAACGTGCCGTTCTATGGATGAGATGTCAAATGAAGAAGACATGAAAATATCCCGTGTTCTACTACAGAAGTGTGTGAAAGCAGAATGACCCGTGGTAACTGTTGTGAGGTGTGTTGGTGCTCATGCTCTCTTCACAGAGACTCCACACACTCAGTGTGATTATTGTGTGTGTTGTGTAGATACCTGCGGAGATGGGTGACTCTCTCTCATCAAACAGATGAATGGCACTGCTGGCCAACAACACACTCTCATTCTCAGAACCTGAAACACACACACACTTAGAGTATAATAACAACATAGATAGAGCTATTACAGTAGTGTTTTACTGTAGTCACAATGTGTTCTTCTTGGCATTGGGTGTAACAGTGTCTTCAGGTCTGTGTTTTATTTGTTGTGTGTGTGTTCACCTGTGTTAAAGGGAAGGGAGTAGATGAAGGTCCCGGGCACCTGTTCAGCGGCTCGCTTGTACCACAATGGAAAATGATCAGCGCTGAACACCAGCTCCTTGTCCTCTGCTGTCAGCAAATCTCTTACCACACACACACACACACACACATCTGGTTTATTGTCCATAGGTGTAATGTTTTTTATACTGTACAAACTGCTCATTTTATTCCGTTACCCTAAAGATCATAGAAAACTTTTTGCATTTTTAGAGTCTTTTAAAAGTAATTATCTATAAGCTTAAATTGCGCATGGGAATCTCTATTTTAGTCCCTACAGTGACACGAGTCCCCCTGAGTTGGTGTTTATTCAGGTTTAGGTCTCCACCGGATATAAAAATTAGACCACACACACAGACACACACAGTTCACTACTGGGTGATTCTAACCAAATCTCGGTTTCAAGATGTCAAACATGACTTTCTTAAAAACAGTTGCATCAACAAATTCCCTTTATATTTATCTAAAGCAAGGTATGACATGTAAAATGCATTAAAGGCACAGTTTGTAAAATCCGCCAAAGATTTATTACTGACTGTTTAGTCAGTTGATCTGAAAACGAGTGCGTATTCTTTGTCGCGCAGCTCTCTCCATTTAGAAAATGCCACACCGATATAGATTCTAGTTTGATCTCGCTCGTTTATTTCTTCTTGTCCCAAACGCTTTACCCGTATGTCTCTGTTGACAGAACCAGCTGAAATCAGCAAAGAATAATTGTGCTCCATAACGACAAGATAGTTGCTTGATAGACGCTACAGACTAATAATTTCACATTTTTCCACAAGACTGTGTTGTAATGGTGTCTACAGCAGTTAAACTCAGTTTGGAAACTGAGAGTAACGCCAGAGACTGTGTTCTTACAGGCACAAATCATGTGAGGCACCTCAGCCTATCATATAACAGCCTCTTTCCTGCATTCCACTGAAGACCGCAGGCTGTCCGTCTAGTGTCTTTGGTTACGAGGATTTGACGCTATTGACAGGCGACTATCAGACACGATCTGTGTCACTGGATAAAATGGCGTTTTTCTCACGATTTACAAATAATTGGAAACATTTAAGATATTGAAAGTTCTCGACTGAACAAAATATATAACACTGGCCTAGTGGTTTTTGGATATTATTCTGCAAAAAAAGAAAAAAAATGTACCATTAATTTCCAGATTTTTCAAAAAAAACATCTCATCAATGTTATCATTTGAAAAAGGAATATTAGATAGCATGTTTTGTTTAAAAAAGCGAAGCCATAATGCCTAAACAAGTCTGTTTCCCTGCTTGTCATATTGGTAGATGTGTTTCTTCACATAAAATCAATCTTAATGTAAATCTTAATGTATCTTGTGCATTGTGAAATGTTATGAAGGATGAGAATATCAGTCATGGACACTTCTCATATCCACTTTTTCTTCATTTTTATTATAAATTAATATTCTGTCAATCATTTTTTTTTTGTCATTTGAGAACGTCTACTAGAACATCCAGTTGTTCTTTTTTCAGAATGTTTCATTTAAACCTGTTTACATGACAACATATGGGCAATTCCAGCGTTATGGATGTGACATAAAAAGGCTCAGAGAATGAATTTGTTGCGATTATTTTCATTATTATATCTGTTAATATTTTACTGAACCCTTGTTGATAGAGTCTAAACATCAAAAAATGTCAGTCTATGAAAATAAATTATATTTACAAAAAGGGAAATAAACACGCGTTATGGATGTGACAAAAAAAGGACGTGTTTTTTGGGAGACGATAAACTTTGTAGGATTTCTGTGAAATAAAGAGCACAATCCTGAAGCAATAATACCCAATGAATGGAGAAGAGATGCATCTTTATAGAACATCAAATAGTTTCTTTATATTCATTTTCATGTGTCCATTTATGAGGAATGGCGCTATGGATGTGACAATCCTGAAAATGGCTCTTACCTGACTATGAAGAATCATGCACTAAAAATAAAACAAATGCTTAACAAATGTGAAGAGAGATCTCACATGAGTATCTGAGCCACCAAATGTTCAAATCTGTGCTGTTAGCGGAGTAAAAACTGCTGGTAAAAACATAATTTTATTCGTGGTAAGGTCGACATTTTTATGGAATTGCCCATATAATGAACTCAGACAAATGAGGACGTGTTATGGGAATGAGAATGTCAGCAATAAAATACAGAAATAATGAATTTCTATGTTTCGTACACAATTATCTTTATAACGATCAATTTTTTTTTTCACTAGTGTATATTCATTATTGCGCTACGAGCCTGTAACTTGTGATTGTGACATACTTACTGATTGAACAGCTGGTCCGGCATCACAAAAAGGTTGACGCGTGATAGGCCGGTTCGAGTGCCAAGGAAAGCTATCTCCACCCCTTTATCAGAGTTTCTATAAGAAGCAAAGAAGACACGTGGTGAAGGAATGCTGAGGTTAAGACGTAAAAACCGATTTCACGTTGACTTCCACAGACGTCTGTTTGCTTACTCTGATTTATTGAGAGCGAGGCTGGTCCAGTAGGCCTCCAGCGGAGCGGTGACCACAGCATCAAACAGAACCTCCTGAACCAGATCCATATCACCTGTGACAACAGTCAGAAGACACACGTGACATCAAACACATGTCGCGCTGAAGCGTCGGCACGCGTCTGAGCTCAACTCACACTTGATATTCGCTTCTCCGCTAAAATATAGCTTTATGGCCTCGATCTGAGACAGATAATCATGGTCTGGATGTTCAGCCGTGCTACAGTACATCCTGAAAGTCACATACACGTGTTATATAGTGCGCCATTTCTAAAGCCACTCAGTGTGATGTCTTGAGATGATACTTCACCATTCATCTGCTAATACAACATCTGGATGCTCCAAATCATGAAGTCCTACAACAGAAGATGAAAACCATCATGATGTGATTAAAGGGACATCATTTATTCTCCTCATACGGTTGTAAACCTGACTCTTTCACATACTAAAGAAGGTATTTGGAGAAATGTCTCAGTGGTTTTGTGTTCAGACAATGAAAAGCAATGTTTGGTTCTCAACGTTATGCGTTGTTTGTGTTCTGTAGAAGAAGGTCAAACAGGGGGACGATCAATTGTCAAAACACTGGCCACAACATTTCATAGTCAACAAGAATCTAAACAAGAACAGCTCATTTCATCCATGATACCTTATTTTCTTTACAGTGCCATTCATGAGGAATTATGGGAAATAAAGAGCGAAGGTCATCCACAGTTACCTTCTTCAACAGAGATGTTTCCGCTGAAGGAATATTTGCCGTGACCTCTGGACAGTGCCACCCCTAAGCTGGACAGAAGAGAAAGAAATCACAGCGTGACCTTATACACACTAAGAGAACAATCGTGTCTGGTCAATCCTGGAGGTTTCTTTAGACAAGTATCAAATCCGGCAGCCTCATTGGTTCCAGATGACAAGACCAGTTTGTTTGATTGGTCTCACAATGACTGACGTGAATCATGACCTTTTCCACATACTAAACTCTGATGAGTGTTGGGTTGACAGCTATGACACACGTGTGCGATCTGGTATCTGACTGGGTATGACACACATGTTTGTGCAGTGACAGCTTGAGAAATCTCACCTGAAAGGAGTTCCTTTAATGTCTGTGTAGTAGTAATCGTTGTGTAAAACAAGCACGCGTTTCTGAGACACACACAAACACACAATCAGAAAAGAAGACAATGGTGCATTAAGGTGTGTTATTCGTGCGTGTGTGATGGAGTTTCTTGCCCCTTTTTCCACAGTCTTCTTCACATCCATAGAGAAGCTTCCAGTCTGTCTGTTCACCATGGCATTACGCAACTAAACAAACCAAAGCCATCAGGAATGAAAAACACTAGAGACAGTCACATAAATGACAGAAGCAGTCAAGGGAGCAGCTGATATGTTTTGATTCAAAGCCTATCCAAAAGTCTGAAGAGTAAAAGTGTGATTCAGCTGAGATGAAAATGGGCAGATTCAACCGATACGGTCTGCTTTTCAAGCCTGAATGGAAACATGAAATCACACTTATAATAAAGAACCTATTATATGGCCTCACAAACATCATCACTAAGAGACGCTCAGCTCAGTTTTTATCTGTGACCGAAGTAAAAAGAAAGCCATCGTGGAGACAAAACTGATTTTCACCTCTCTTTTATGACCAAGTCCACACGTACCTTCTTAGATAAAAAACTGCGTCTGCACAAAAATACACTATAAAGCGCTGTCAAAAGGATGCCAAACCAACAGGTGGCACTATAACCCTAACCATAAAGCCATGTTGGCCAATCAGAAGCCTGGAATCGGATGTCAAACAAAGGAGTTTGTTTGGAGTTTCTAAAAACTTCACCCTGGCAAGAGTTGGGTTTCAGTGTCCAGGTACTGCGTTTGCGTGTGAACGAACGGACAAACCGCCTAGAAAAAGCTGCAGTTTTGAAAATAGCCGTGTTGGTGTGAACAGAGCCTTCATTGAGAGAACACACTTCTTGCCATTAGAGTCACTGATGCAAACTGTTTAATGTATCCCCCCAAAAATGTGTGAGCTTTGCGTTCCAAACGGGATATATCGCCCTCCCATGAGCCCTTAAAAATGACGTTTATTGCTCCTTTTGCCATGTGAACTTTAAACTGACGCATACAATTGAGTTCTTCCCTCTAGAGTTTACACATCCAGAGCTTTCCTCCTCGAAGGGAGTTGGGCATAGGGACGATGGAACGCAGGGTTAGACATCTGACTTCCAAAATCTCAAACTGTTGGTGTGCGCAGCGCCCTCTGGTGGTACATGACAAGACAGGAAATTCACTATGGACCGTTTTGCAAGATAAAAACATCACTGGTACAGATGCACTTCCTGTTTCAGTCTTCATAAGATGCTTTTGTGTATACAGAAAATTAAAACCACTAAGATATGTACGATAAATATTAAACGTTGAAAATGTTTTTATACAGAATATGTTTTTCTAAATGTAAGTTGGTTTATTTATCATTGGTCAATAGAAACTCGCTTTACATAGCGTGAAAAGAGGGAACAGAAAAATATACAAAATAATATACGTGAAGTTTTATGATAGTACGCAGGTGATTTTCTATAGTGATGAGTAGTTGGTACAGCGTTTGTGAAGCACCAGTGCAGTCATCTTATAATTAATAAATAAACTCAAATATTGTGCGTTCAAAAACGTGTGTGTAACAAGTAAGTAACTGGGACAGTTTATGACATACTTCCCAAAAGTAAATGATTCACCGTTAACATCTAGAGTAAAAACATGGGATAACATTCTTAAACAATTGCTTTTGTACTGAATAATGAGAAAACTGTACCACGTCTTCTTTATCTTCCCACTCCACCTCTGATAGATCCACACTGCTGTAGCTGGACTTCTTCTTTTTCTTCCCGTCTTCATACTGAAAACACAAACACACACAGCAGAATAAACATATGAGCATGTGATCTGAATACAAATCATTTCTCAAACAATCTTTAAACGCTTACACACATTAATGGTCTGTAAGCTTCTTGAATGCATTCTATTTTCTGAGGAATCCACAAAAGCTAAATCCTTGCTTCTTCTTGACAGAAATCTGTGACTCATGTGTGTTAGTAAGTAAACATAACAGTCAATAAATGAATCAACTCAAGAGGATCAGTTCTGTGTCTAGTGCTTACAGTAACCAGAAATGTATCTGTGCACCTTAACAAAAGTACTGTTTGGATTACAGGGTCCATCCAATGCATACTGAGAATTCTCTACAGAAGCAGAAGACCACCAATGTTTTTCTATTATGTTTTTTTTTATACTATTATAGCTCTTACTGATTTAATGTGAAGCTAAACTCTTAATGTGGAGTGAAAAAGAAGAGTTGAAATGAACCACACATGAGAGTCAAGAGTCAGATAATGGCGCCCTCATGTGGTGTAGCTGTGATATTACCACTGAAAACACCTGATATCATTTCTTTCAAGAGGGGGGTAACATGCTATTTCATGCATTCTGACTTCTTTACAATGTTAAACGTGCTGACATCTCATGCTGAACATGGTCAACTTGTCAAAATACAACTTGAATGTATGAAGTAGTATTTCTTTGTGCGATACACTTCCCCATAACTCCTTGTTTGGAGTTCTAAAAGATGCCGGACATGAACCACACATGGTATGTCAAACTCTTTCATATGTGGTGTTTTGTTGGCAATCAGCATGTACATGCATAATGTAAAAACAGGAAGGGATCTGTCATCATTAAGTCACGCTCATGTCAGTTCATACCTGTATGAATTACTTTGTTCCGATGAACACAAAGAAAGATAATTGGAAGAATGTCATTTTCAGTTCCGGTACATCATTGACTACCATGGTGGGAAGAATTAAATGGTGGTCAAAGGTTAATTAATTCTTAAAAATATCATAATGTGTTCAAAAAAATAAAATCGTACTATTGTAGTGGATCCCAGAACAGAAAATTGCTAACATTCTTCCAAATATCCGTCTCTGTGTTCATTGGAACAAATACATGTTTACAGGTTTGAAACAACCTGAGGTTGAGCAAATGATAACAGATTTGCATTATTATGTGAAGTTCTGTCACTGTAATGTGATGATGTATTGTGTCCCGCTCCCCCTGCACACCTCCATCATCTCTCTTCTATAAATGTGATCAAACTAAACACTTTCTGAAGATACACCGTGTTCAATACTGCTCTATTGGCACTCAAGATTAATATGAGATTGACAGAAACTCTGTGTGTTACCTCATCTTTAAATAAACACTTGACTCCTCCCGTTAGCTTTAAAGACAAGCTGTTATTAACACACAGGTACACCTCCATCTTTCAATAGAAATGTCAACTGGACTTAACCGTTTGTGTGTTATGAGTTTGCTTACATTGTGTTTGTATTTTGGAAGTAAGTCAAACTGTGTATATGCAGTTTTTATAAAACTTTCCCCAAACATCACTTTTATTATCAGACCGTCCATGTGAAAGTTCTCTGCTGACGAGGGTTGGAAGTGCAAGAAGGACGACATTCAGATCTGGGTCTATTCAGTAACTATATGAGGAGCTCTGCAAACATGATCAGTCTTTGAAAATCTCAAGTAAAACCTTTTTCTCTTTCACGTTGTCAAGGCATTGTCATGACAGAATCTTCATCTAACGGCGTGACCGTTTTCTCTCTAATAAATCTGTGAAGTCAGCAGAGCAGACATGAGCTGAGACCCTGTTACCCGAGACCTGTTCTTCCAGAGGCTGAAAATAAACCTCCTTCAATCAATAGTGTGTCATGAAGTCACAGATGACATTGAGAACGACTCCAACCGGTTTAAACTCCTCTCTACGACTCGCAGGAAGAACTCTTGTTCCATCAATATGGATGTGATTATTGATATTGTGTGATATTGTCTAGTGAAAGTCTGATAACACGACAGCCGGGTTACTAATGTATAGCAGTGGTGGAACTATAAAGAGAATCTGCTGATATGAAAAAAGTATGGAAATAAATTGTTTGATAAAAAAATATTTAAACATTTAAATGAATGCACAAATAACAGATTTATTTTAAGTCCTAAACATTGAGCTTTAAAGTCCAAACATACACACAACTAAAAAACAAAAAATCATATATTGTAAATAAAGTGTGTCGGAATAAGATTATGTGAATAAATCAGTTTTGGCAAAAATGTCAGATACAAGTTTATAATTCCAAGGTAACGACCTCTATGGTTACTCTGATACTGTTATAATCAGATATATTCACTGTATATGTTCACAACACAACTGACATCGTGTAGCTTTTCATTGATCCAATGCACTGAGGACGAGCTGGACCGTCCATACCATCATCATTCTGAAGGTTTAGTTTACAGTCACATGAGACACAGAATGAGTCACGAGTGTTAAACAGCACATGAGCAAGAGCTCTGAACACTGATGAAAAATAAACGCACATGTCAACAATTATGCTTCTACATATGTTACAACTATTCACAATGTTTTGAATGGTCCACTGTGACAATATGAAACTGTCTATTTTCTATAATCATGTGTATATCGCTGCAGCTACATCTAACAGAGGTGAAGTTCAATAAACTCGACTGTAGTTCACCTATGTGTGTGTGGACTTGGTTTTTATGTGTTAGTGGAGACCTGAATGCACACCAACTCAAGGGGACCAAAATTGAGGTCCCCACGGGCACAAAAGCTTATTATTGAACAGAATGATCATTTTTAAATTCTAAAAATGCAAAATGTTTTCTCCGATCTTTAGGTTAAGGGGTTATGTTAGAGGATAACATCTACAGTTTGTACAGTATACAACTCATTACACCTATTGACTGTGTGTGTGCTTGTGTATGTGTGTGGTGTGTGTTAGGTTATTGTAAGGGTTGGGGATAATTATGTTTCTTTGAGAGGAATCCAGTGAGATCACAGGAATATTTTACAGCACAATGACACTGATTACAAGCATTCAGCCATCATCATCCTCATCATCATCATCATTCAACACATTACCAGAGGCTGCAGGTCCGGATGGGTTAGTATATATCCGTTGTTGGTGATGGCAAAAGCGTAACCGTGGATTCCCAGCTGTGAACACACAGAGAGAGAGACAGAGAGAGAGAGAGACAGAGAGAGAGAGAGAGAGAGAGAGAGAGAGAGAGAGAGAGAGAGAGAGAGAGAGAGAGAGAGAGAGAGAGAGAGAGACAGAGAGAGAGACAGAGAGAGAGACAGAGAGAGACAGAGAGACAGAGAGAGAGAGAGACAGAGAGAGAGAGAGAGAGAGAGAGAGAGAGAGAGAGAGAGAGAGAGAGAGAGAGAGAGACAGAGAGAGAGAGACAGAGAGAGAGACAGAGAGAGACAGAGAGAGAGAGAGAGACAGAGAGAGAGAGAGAGACAGAGAGAGAGAGACAGAGAGAGAGACAGAGAGAGACAGAGAGAGAGACAGAGAGAGACAGAGAGAGAGAGAGAGACAGAGAGAGAGAGAGACAGAGAGAGAGAGAGAGAGAGAGAGAGAGAGAGAGAGAGAGAGAGGTGAGAGACAGAGAGAGAGACAGAGAGAGAGAGAGACAGAGAGACAGAGAGAGAGAGAGAGAGAGAGAGAGAGAGAGAGAGAGAGAGAGAGAGAGAGAGAGAGAGAGAGAGAGAGAGAGAGAGAGAGAGAGAGAGAGAGAGAGAGAGAGAGAGAGAGAGAGAGAGAGAGAGAGAGAGAGAGAGAGAGAGAGAGAGAGAGAGAGAGAGAGAGAGAGAGAGAGAGAGAGAGAGAGAGAGAGAGAGAGAGAGCTGTGATGATAATCAGAGATAATGTCAGATATAGGTGGCACTCCATCAGTCTCTGCTTCACCAAACACAGATTTACACATTCTTGATTTTTTGATGGGCGATTCATAAGTGCATGTTTTAAAACAAACTGTTTGTCTTGATCATTTTTCAGCGCTCCACGTCTCTTTCAAATCACATCAACTTTATTATTGATTATCTATTTTAAACTTTAAACCGGTCATGTCTGAATATCCATAATTACTCTAAACTACACATCACAAGATAACAAACAACCAACAATATAAACCCTGACAGTCTTCCTCTCAGATCGTGAACCATCAGAGGCAGATTACTCAAAATGATTGTAGAAGGATGAGTTTTTATAAAAGCACGGAGACATGAGACTCTTTTTTAAAACACAATCTGATCTAACAGATTCCAGGGGTGTCATGATTCTGCTGTCATGTCATGTTAATTCTTGGTCTTGCAGCGGAGTCATGGCATAGCCTTAGGGTTTTGTGTGAGAAAGACATGGCTTTGTTTATATATTGGCTTGCCATGTGCTTTCTCGTGTCTCGTCGGTGTTTCCCCTCCTTTTGTCTCTTTAGCCTTACCTTGGTTTTTAACACCCGTCACCTGGTCCCTATTAATTATCCTGCGTGTGTTCCCCATAAATACTCCTCTTGTTTCATTGTCCTGTGTTCGGTCATTGTATGTGCGTGCGTGAGCGTGTGCGTGTTCGTGTGTGTGCGCGGGTGTGTGTGTGCATGTGTGTGTGTGTGTGCGCGTGTGCATGTGTGTGTGTGTGTGTGCGCGTGTGTGTGTGCGTGTGCGTGCGTGTGTTCGGTCATTGTATGTGCCTGTGTGCGTGCGTGCAACTGCACATTGTACTGCTGTGTATTAGATTCACTCCTTGTCAAGTAAGTCCAGTTATTGTTAGTTTACCGTTGTCTTGTCAAGTTTATATTTAGTGTCTGTTAGTTTAGTATAGTCTGTCTCTGTTCCTGTTTTTGCCTGTGTTTCCTGTTTTAACCCATCATGGATCTTTGTTCTGTGTTTTATTGTTTAATAAAATCTTCTTTTTTTACCACGTTATCCCCGCTGCCTGCATTTGGGTTCTCCCCACCATGTTTCATGACAAGGGGACTACCTCTCCTTGAACTGCCACCTTACCGTGGTGGAGGGGTTTGAGTACCCGAAAGACCCTAGGAGCTATGTTGTCTGGGGCTATATGCCCCTGGTAGGGTCTCCCAAGGCAAACAGGTCCTAGGCGACGGGTCAGACCACGAGCGGTTCAAAAAAAAAACCTATTGATGACTACAAATTCGAGGACCGTGACGTCGCCCGACATGGCGCAGCCGGGGCCCCACCCTGGAGCCAGGCCCGGGGTTGGGGCTCGTATGGGAGCGCCTGGTGGTCGGGCCTTCCCCCATGGGGTCCAGCCGGGCTCACCCCGAAGGAGAGACGTGGGGCCACCCTCCCGTGGACCCACCAACTACAGAAGGCGGCAATCCCCGAACCCGGTGGTGGACACCGGAAGTAAGGGATGCCGTCAAGCTGAAGAAGGAGTCCTATCGGGCCTGGCTGGCTCGTGGGACTCCCGAGGCAGCTGACAGGTACCGACAGGCCAAGTGGACTGCAGCCCGGATTGTTGGGGAGGCAAAACTCGGGCCTGGGAGGAGTTCGGTGAGGCCATGGAGAAAGACTATCGGTCGGCCTCGAAGAGATTCTGGCAAACCGTCAGGCGCCTCAGGAGGGGGAAGCAATGCCCTACCAAAGCTGTTTACAGTGGAGGGGGGCAGCTGTTAACCTCGACCGGGGATATCACCGGGCAGTGGAAGGAATACTTTGAGGATCTCCTCAATGTCGCCGTCACGTCTTCCATTGAGGAAGCAGAGGCTGAGGGCTCGGAGGCGGTCTCGCCCATCACCCGGGCTGAAGTCACAGAGGTAGTCAAGAAACTTCTCGGGGGCAGGGCACCGGGGGTGGATGAGATCCGCCCTGAGTACCTCAAGTCTCTGGATGTTGTGGGGCTGTCTTGGCTGACACGCCTCTGCAGCATCGCATGGCGGTCGGGGACAGTGCCCTTTGGACTGGCAGACCGGGGTGGTGGTCCCTCTTTTTAAGAAGGGGGACCGGAGGGTGTGCTCCAACTATCGGGGATCACACTTCTCAGCCTCCCCTGGAAAGTCTATGCCAGGGTACTGGAGAGGAGAATCCGGCCGATGGTAGAACCTCGGATTCAGGAGGAACAGTGTGGGTTCCGTCCTGGTTGTGGAACACTGGACCAGCTCTATACCCTCTCCAGGGTGCTGGAGGGTTCATGGGAGTTTGCCCAACCAATCCACATGTGTTTTGTGGATTTGGAGAAGACATTCGACTGTGTCCCTCGCGGCATCTTGTGGAGGGTGCTCCGGGAGTATGGGATTCAGGACCCTTTGCTAAGGGCTATCCGGTCCCTGTATGACCCGGAGCAGGAGCTTGGCAAGTCAGACTTGTTCCCGGTGCATGTTGGACTCCGGCAGGGCTGCCCTTTGTCGCCGGTTCTGTTCATAATTTTTATGGACAGAATTTCTAGGCGCAGCCAGGGGCCGGAGGGCGTCAGGTTTGGGGACCACACGATTTCATCTCTGCTCTTTGCGGATGATGTCATCGTGCTGGCCCCATCAGACCAGGACCTTCAGCATGCACTGGGACGGTTTGCAGCCGAGTGTGAAGCGGCTGGGATGAAAATCAGCACCTCCAAATCTGAGGCCATGGTTCTCAGTCGGAAAAGGGTGGCTTGCTCACTTCAGGTAGGTGGAGAGTTCCTGCCTCAAGTGGAGGAGTTCAAGTATCTGGGGGTCGAGTTCAAGTATCTGGGGGTCTTGTTCACGAGTGAGGGAAGGATGGAACGGGAGATTGACAGACGGATCGGTGCAGCTTCTGCAGTAATGCGGTCACTGTACCGGTCTGTCGTGGCGAAGAAGGAGCTGAGCCGCAAGGCGAAGCTCTCGATTTACCGGTCAATCTACGTTCTTACTCTCACCTATGGTCCTGAGCTGTGGGTCATGACCGAAAGGACAAGATCCCGGATACAGGCGGCCGAAATGAGCTTTCTCCGCAGGGTGGCCGGGCGATCCCTTAGAGATAGGGTGAGAAGCTCGGTCACTCGGGAGGAGCTCAGAGTAGATCCGCTGCTCCTCCACATCGAGAGGGGCCAGCTGAGGTGGCTCGGGCATCTTTTCCGGATGCCCCCTGGACGCCTTCCCGGGAAGGTGTTCAGGGCATGTCCCACCGGGAGAAGACCCCGGGGAAGACCTAGGACACGCTGGAGGGACTATGTCTCCCGGCTGGCCTGGGAACGCCTCAGTGTCCCCCCGGAAGAGCTGGAGGAAGTGTCTAGGGAGAGGCAAGTCTGGGCATCCCTGCTTTGACTGCTGCCCTCGCGACCCGGCCCCAGATAAGCGTAAGAAAATGGATGGATGGATGGGACTGAGAGATGTTGTGCTTGTGTACCTTGTATTTTGGGATGGCCTTCAGTATTTCAGACACTGGCACGTCTGTGCCCACCACTCCAAGAAGAATGCCCTTGTTTCTCTACAAACAATCAACATGTCAACATGTTAGACTCAAAAACAGGGCAAAAACAATCAGTGTCGTTTATGGTTCTATTGTTATATGTGTTCTTGTACAGAGTACACAATCATAAACACATCGCTCACTTACAGTCTCGTTTTTAGTGCTGAACACAGGCATGGCCACTGTTGTCATGAGGACAGGACCCTGCCTGCCCTGCAGCTGCACACTCGCATGAGAGAGAGAGATAGTATGAGAGAGTGAGATAGAGAGAGAGAGATAGTATGAGAGAGTGAGATAGAGAGAGAGAGATAGTATAAGAGAGTGAGATAGAGAGAGAGAGAGAGAGAGAGAGAGAGAGATAGAGAGAGAGAGAGAGAGAGAGAGACAGAGAGAGAGAGAGTATGAGAGAGAGAGAAAAAGAGAGAGAGAGAGAGAGAGAGAGAGAGTGAGATAGAGAGAGAGATAGTATAAGAGAGTGAGATAGAGAGAGAGAGAGATAGTATAAGAGAGTGAGATAGAGAGATAGATAGTATAAGAGAGTGAGATAGAGAGAGAGATAGTATGAGAGAGTGAGAGAGAGAGAGATAGCATGAGAGAGTGAGATAGAGAGAGAGAGATAGTATAAGAGAGTGAGATAGAGAGAGAGATAGTATGAGAGAGTGAGAGAGAGAGAGATAGCATGAGAGAGTGAGATAGAGAGAGAGAGATAGTATAAGAGAGTGAGATAGAGAGAGAGAGATAGTATGAGAGAGTGAGATAGAGAGAGAGAGATAGTATGAGAGAGTGAGAGAGAGAGAGAGAGAGAGAGATAGTATGAGAGAGTGAGATAGAGAGAGAGAGATAGTATAAGAGAGTGAGATAGAGAGAGAGAGATAGTATGAGAGAGTGAGATAGAGAGAGAGAGATAGTATGAGAGAGTGAGATAGAGAGAGAGAGATAGTATAAGAGAGTGAGAGAGAGATAGAGAGAGAGAGAGAGAGAGAGAGAGTATGAGAGAGAGAGAAAAAGAGAGAGAGAGAGAGAGAGAGAGAGTGAGATAGAGAGAGAGATAGTATAAGAGAGTGAGATAGAGAGAGAGAGATAGTATAAGAGAGTGAGATAGAGAGAGAGAGATAGTATAAGAGAGTGAGAGAAAGATAGTATAATAGAGTAAGATAGAGAGAGAGATAGTATGAGAGAGTGAGATAGAGAGATAGATAGTATAAGAGAGTGAGAGAAAGATAGTATAATAGAGTAAGATAGAGAGAGAGATAGTATGAGAGAGTGAGATGGAGAGAGATAGTATGAGAGAGAGAAATAGTATGAGAGAGTGAGAGAGAGAGAGAGAGAGGACGTAAATGGACACATGCCAGTAGATACTATGATAAGATCTGTACAGATGAAATAAATCAGAAATGATGATCCGTCTATAGCATGAACACACTCCTGCCCTGAGATGCTGCTCTATTCTGACCTCTTACTCAGTTTAAGACACACGTTCCCTTATGGTTATTATTTTCCCGACCAGAAAAGAACATTCCAGGAACATTGCAGGATGTTTTTTTATTAACTTAAATATAACATCAAGTTCAAAAGGGTTTGAAGATCATTTCATTCATGTGATCGGCAGTGAGAGTACATACACAACACAACGACATTAATAATCTACACTATGAACACGTAACATCTCAATGACATTACAGAACATATGATCATGGAAACAGTTCATAAAATCATGCACTTTTACCTTCTGAGTGTGTGGACGCTATAAAAACAAAACACAAACTGTGAGCAAACGTGTGTGTGTGTGTTAGTCAACATTATATTACATCTGAAACATCCAATTTTGTCAAGGCATTATTTATGAAGGCAATGAATTATAATCATACTGGATGAAATATACTCAAGGCTTGACAAAGCTTAGTTTAAAAGAATTTCATATGATTTTTAATAAATGTTTGCAAGTGTCTGTATCCACAATTTCAGTAAAATATACCTCAACATACTATGTGACTTTTGCAAGTTGTGGTTTGACCTTATAATATAATATAATATAATAAATTGGCGTCATTTTAATAACTTTTATAAATATAATGATTTACACTCTATTATTATTGCACATCAATTTAATGCACAACAATACTGAAGAGCAAATAGTAAAGTTAACTTCCACTATTTATAAGTATCACAAGCATCTAACTACTATTAATCTGAAAATAGCTGAATTTTCTTTGGATTGAGTAAAAAGTATTGCTGCCTTTGGCCGGCTATCAGTATAAATATAAAAAAATATATTTACATTTACATTAATGCATTTAGCAGACGCTTTTATCCAAAGCGACTTACATTGCATTATCCTATACATTTATACATAGGTATGTGCAATCCCCTGGGATCCAACCCACAACCTTGTGTTGTTAACAAACTGCTCTTACCACTGAGCTACAGGAAAGCTCAGCGGTATATTTTACTAATGTGACTATTCACTAATATCCAATGCAGGCAGCAGTAATGTGACAATTGTGGCTAATAGACCTACAGTCAGAATGTGTAACATTACAGTTGATCTCTATGTGCTGTCATATGCAGAATGTAGTTGTGTTTACTCGTGTGACTGCTTTGGTTTATTATAGGTTGATGTTTGGGGGTTAAACTGCCGCTGTGAAGCTAGTTTTGTACAACAGATTGTGCTTTGGCTATAGGCCTTCACATATAACATGTTATGGAAGCAAATAAGAGACATAATGTTTTGAAATTTAACAGCCTATGAATACTTGATTTTGAATTATTTTACTTTGGAAACCATGTATCTGAATTTATTTGTTTCGAAGTTACCTCTATGAAATTTAAATATGAAAATTCTTGATTTCCAATTTAAAAACCTGAATTTAATGCTCACAAATTCAGATACAAAAAACTTACAGAATTTCAGATAAAATACATTCAGATTGATCAAATTTGATTGCTCTTATTCAGATCTCAAATTTCAAGTTAATACTTTTCAAAGAAAACATATGTCTAATTCAACTGCTCACATTCAGATCGAAAAATTCAAGTTAAATATTCACATGGTAACATCCGGGCTACCCAGTATAGGAAAAACAGTTGAGCCCAGAGCCCGTCTGCAATTGAACCGAACCATTGAACCGAACTATTGAACCGATGTCGGGCGGCCTATCAGAGCACGTCAACCTGACTGTCTGTCATGATCCAAGAAGAGGTCAAGGCACGGATATTAAACCTGTTAAGAAGATGACATCTAGGGAAAACGAAGGCGCTCCGGTAAGTTAACTGTTTATGTACAATCAGACTCTACAGAACAAAAGTATGTTGTTGCTAATTATTTTTTGGAACTATTATTATTATTATTTTTCGACCGACGTCGGTTCGGTTCATTGGTTCGGTTCAATGGTTGGGTTCAATGGTTCGGTTCAATTGCAGACGGGCTCTGGGCTCAACTGTTTTTCCTATCCTGGGTAGCCCGGATGTCCCCATGTGAATATTTAACTTGAATTTTTCGATCTGAATTTGAGCAGTCGAATTAGACATATGTTTTCTTTGAAAAATATTAACTTGAAATTTGAGATCTGAATAAGAGCAATCAAATTTGATCAATCTGAATGTATTTTATCTGAAATTCTGTAAGTTGATTTTTTTTTGTATCTGAATTTGTGAGCATTAAATTCAGGTTTTTAAATTGGAAATCAAGAATTTTCATATTTAAATTTCATAGAGGTAAATTTGAAACAAATAAATTCAGATACATGGTTTCCAAAGTAAAATAATTCAAAATCAAGTATTCAAGTATTCAAAATATTCAAAACATTATGTCTCTTATTTGCTTCCATTCATGTGTTAATTTGTTTGCTTTTATGCTGCATCCTATAATCACACTGGCATCCTTCTTTAATACAAAATTTTGACTCTGCAAAAATTAAACTTAAGCGGCTGGCCCATGGCACAGTAAAAAAATACATTACCACCGGCCGCGGCTATGATCGCATGGTTTCTTTGGCTTATCTGCTGGTGAGTTTTATTACACGACTCGTTGAAATGCTTGATTCTGATTGGCCAGTCGCAACTTTGCAGGTTCGTTATTCCCAGTTAACAACCTCTCAAAACTAATAACACACGCTAACCCAGATGCAGCAAAGCATTTTGACGGGTTTTTTTGACAAAATAAATATTTATTTTAATAGCATATATTCCATACTTACAAATGATTAAATCAAATTGCCTGTTGGTGACATTTGAACATCGTTTCTTACCTTAAAACCAAAAGTTCTCAACAGAGTCTTCAGTAAAAATGAGCTGATAAAATTCACATTTCATGTCCAGTTTTTTTCTGATGTTGCAAGTAGCCGTGTAATAAGCAGGATAATGTTCGAGCAGCCGGATGTTATCGTGAAATAAGCCCCTTCAGTGTGAATATTTCTGCGTTAACAACCAGCTGCCGGTACATTATCCCTTACTTGCCAAATGCTTTTAAAGCTTCGCATTATATTGAAAAGTTTGTTTCCTTTTATTTGCTGACAAATGATGACAAGGTTTTGAACAGATGCTGATGTTAGGTGACCTGCTGAATGTTACTGTAGCTTGTAGAAATGTGTGTTGGTTACAGCAATGCAGATTAAACAACTCAAACCAAGCACAGGTACAGAACTCAGACAACCGCTTGCAAAGTCAAGAATAAATCACATTTCAAAGATAAATAGCCCTACAGGACAGGTTCACAGTTTTGAGCTTGATCTGCGAGCTCTGTGTGACAGAACAGATGATGTTATTTCTCTTCATCACACACATGATCACTGACTCACTGTGTTGTCGATGTAAGCCTCCGTCCACACCATGTCATGTTCTTGATCAATAACTTTGGGTCGACTGAGCACGTGCAGATACTCCATCACATTCTCCTGCACATCTGCCAGCGTGGAGATCTGCGTGAAATAACCTGCAGTAACAACACAAATGACAGCTTCAATAATACACGTGTGTGTGTGTGTGTGTGTGTGTGTGTGTTGAAGAGTAGATGAAAACAGAGGAAACATTACAAAGCATCTGACAGATCAAATCTGTGACCTCGTGCTCACTTCAGCCAATCTCCAGACTTCATCAAACAGACAACATGACACATCACAAGTGTGGATTTGGAGAGTTTGTGTTGTTCTGTGGATGAGTGTGGATGTGATATGAACCTTTGTTAGCACACGCCATCCATTTCAGATGATCAGCAAACGCAGACTCTCGTCCAATCAGGTAAGGGAATATACGCACCTGCAGCGACAGACTCCAGTTAACAGCGCATAACTGCTGACTTCACTTCATTCCCTTTCTGTTTAACCTTTAGCTTTGAGAAAATAGTGGCTACCTGAAGAACTGAAGGTATGTCGTAAAAAACAATTACATGTGGTGTGACAAAATAATACCTGATTATTGTAATAAAACAAGAAATGTTAACATATGTTAGCTGAAAGTCAGTGGTGTATAAAGTACCTAAAAGCACAGAAAATAAATAAATAGTGAAAAAGTTCAGCAAATTTGCAATTTTAAAATAGTTGTATGAATTATGGTTGTTTAATTCTCATTGGTGGATGTAACTCCTCACACACAGAGCGGGTGCAGACAGTTGTTTGTACTGTAAAGTGCTCATTTAACACATGTAAAGTGTAAGTCTCTGTGTGTCATACACAGCTGTTCTCTTGATGTTAAAGTACACGTGTATTTATTTCTCTTCTGTGTTAAATATTCTTTCCACAGTGTTTGTCTTTAATAGAAGTTTGTAGGCTTTCTGCAAGTCCCCACAAAGTTAATAAATGCCTCACAAGAGTAAGTTGACAGAGCGCCGTTTACAGTTCACTAAAGAAAAGTGTTTTGTGTCCACTTTGACTGCTGACTACCTTGAAAACATGCAAAAAGCATCTTGTTTAGTTTGAAAACAGCTGGTAAATAAAGTGTTTGTGTTATTAATAATACTTTAGAATTGGAGGACGAGGTGTCAAGAGAAAGATTCACATCTCTACTATTAATTGAAGTGTTTATTCATGTGATTTTCTATGACAGTGGTACTTGAAACAACTCATTATTAAAGGTGGTGCTTGATCTGAAGAGTTTGAGAACCACTGATATAGAACGTGCTGTTTAACGCCGATAGGTAGGAACTTATTCACTAATTCAGTACGTACTGTCACGGTGTTCCTGTCTTCCTTGTCTCGCCTTAAATGTGACTAGCTGTACTCCGATGTTATCTTGGCCATTTTTCTCAGTGTCAGTCTTTGATACATATTTTACGTGTTGGATTAGATATCTCTATGGCTGCAGCGTTCTGTTACAGGTATAGTTCACTTTTTATGCGTATGTGAGTACACTGCATGTGTAACGGAGGCAAGCTAGTGAAGAGACTGCGGTCTTTAGCCTCCTCGCTAGAGCACCCGACTCCCATGCCTGAGCGACCTGGTTCGAGGCCCGCTGAGAGCGGTGCGGAGCGTTCCGGTTACACATGTGACTCCAATTTCGTCATCAGAATAGTATGTAACCTGTATAGTCAGAATAGTATCATGTATGCTTTGTACACGCAGATCGAACATGTGCATTGAACTTCTTTGCAGTAATAACTTTAGCCACAAGGTGGCAACATTGTCCTGGAGGCATTGATTCTCAAGGCAGTCGAAGAAAAACTGCATTAACAACAGAACTTGTGCAAACTACAGCAACAATGGACTCAGTAAATGTCTGCGTTTGATGCGTTCCAGTCAAATTAAGTGTATTTGTGCAAGGCTGTGTGTCAACGAGTGTGTTAGTATAACACAAATACTTTCCACACAACAGAATGCCGGGTCTACCAAGGCTTGAGTTCACAAGGTTGAAAGTTCAACTGCACTGCAGCATGAGTTCAGCTCAGAGTTTACCAGCAGCAGAATTCTTGAATTTGTACCTTTCTGTCTGGCCAGTTGTACTTGGCAAAGACGTAATCATATGTGTCCACAGCTCCATCCGTCACTAACATGATGGCTTGACTGCATCCGCTGCCTCGGCCCGTCTCATTGAACTGAACACACGCACACAGATCAGTCATAAGGCAGAATGAGATGAAAATAACACTTGTCATTACATCATGATTAATGCTTCATCATGTAAAATAAATCTCTGAAAAGAGCTTGACTAAGCCGTGGTCACGTGTGTACTCACACTACTGAGAAGTTCAAAGGCTTCAGTCAGGGCCACATCCAGCAGACCTATACCTTTAGCAACCAGCTTATCCAGACGTCCACGGAGATGCTGTTGAGAAGCAGACACAGTGCTGATGTTAGGTGCGTGTGGACATGATTTTAGAGTAACTTCATCACCTTTAAACACCGTACACATGTCCACCATCAACAGTCTCATCCAGCGACTGCCATTACTCATCACCTACACTCATACAGAACTATCACTGGTGTGCACATTCAGTCACATAATTCAACAACCCCACACATTGGTCATTATTGTAGTAATACTTAAAGACATTTGTCATGTTTTTGGCCTTCAAATGCTCTTGTAAACAAATTGATCACATCTCAAACCTCTGTTGATACATTCTCACTCATGTTATGTTTACACATTGTGTAATAGTTGATGACGTGTTTTTGTCTTAAGTATGAAAATGTTCATCTCAACATCATGAAGTCACTGTCGAATAATACTACTATTACTTCCCATCTTACACAACTGCCTTGAGCAGAAATAAGCCTCCGAAAGACTTGTGTTTATTGTGTATTGTCTGTGTGGTCACGCAAAATATATAATGATTTAATCTGTGAACTTGTATGAGAAAACCAGGCTAAAGTCTCCAATTCTAATTTTGAGATCAGGAGCATCAAAGTTTGATCTCAAGCCTTAATTTTCTGACATGCAGAGCCGATCATGTTCTGCCTGGGACCCTCATCAAAATACTGCTAAGGGGCCCTCCTACCTGACCCATGAGCCATATAAACCTTCCCTCATCTCTCCTTTAAACAAAAAAGATTGCTCGTCTGTCAGTCAAAGAATAAGTAGAACAATACAAAACGGAATGAAGTATACACAAATATTTATTGAATGAAATAATTAACAAGTGAATATGAACATCAAAATGAATACGAAAAAATTATAAAATAAAAATATAAAAAAATAATATAAAGAATGGCTTTGGCTTTTGATTTCCTCTACAGCCTAGGAATTTCAACATCAGGGCACCAGTCTCTCTGGAACAAACTGAGAAAGTATATCAGTTAGGCAGTTATTTACAGAAATTATGAGGTTTAGAGTATGTTCTCCACATGGGTCGAACACGGCTCTAGGATCTGGCTTGTTCTCCATGGTGCTTGCCCTCGGCAATCTCCAAATGCAATCTTCAGCTGGTTCAACTTATCTAAGATGACAGTGGACAGGTTCAAGCCTGTTGTGACCTCAACATTCACAAAGCAGAAGAAGTCCTTGATCTCTGGCTTTCCCTTTAAAGCCACAATCTGCTGTCTAAGGTAATGAGCATATTTAGTTCAGCTGAGATTCTTTTTCCCTGTCAGTTATTTTTTAGGAGGTTTCCATGATCTGGCTGGCAGAGTTTGTCTGAGGTTTCTTTCAGCCGGAGACTGGGTGATTCTTCTTAAACGTGTAAGGACATGGCGCCATCTCTTTCTGTCTTCCACCAAAATAGTAATTTGTACCTGGTCAAGAGTCTATACCTGACTTAGGTGCATACCTGACTGAGTTCTCTCATATGCTGCTAACATAGGGCTGAAACATGTAAGGTGGTCCTAAGCTGGTCCGGAGCTGGTTTAGAGGACCAGTTTAGGACAAGCTTAAGACCAGCTCAAACCAGCTACCATGCTTCAGACCTACCTAAACAGCATATGCTGTTTTTTTTCAACAGGGGTTTAAGAATGCCGTTGATATTTGACGAGTCATTTACATCTTCATTCACTAGTTTGCATTCTTTTGTAGAAAAGAGCTTACAGCAAAAACATGATACAATATTCTGACATTCAGATTATGAAAGACAGCTCTTGGGAATCTTTTCCCCATTGGACAGCTGTCTCTGTAATAAGCCTGAATGAAACCCTCTTCTAGCACTACCTTACTCTATTAAGACTGGGGGCCAATCTGCTGGGTCATTTGTTGAGCAGCAACTGTTCTATTAGGGTCTGAGCTGCTTCATCATTTCATCACTTATGCATTTGACAGATGCCTTCATCCAAAGCGACTTTCATTGCATTATACTACACATTTGTTTCTAAGTATGTGCAACACCTGGGATCGAACCCATGACCTTGGTGTTGTTAATGCCATTCTCTAACCACTGAGCTACAGGAAAGCTTGTATCTGATGCTAGCTGTACATCCCTGGTAGTTCTAGTACTGACTGAGTTTCCTGTACTTCACATGGGTCTGTGTTAGTACTTGCTGTAGACAGCTGTACTGATTCTGTGCTAGTACTGTCTGATGATTTATCAGCAATGACTTAAGCATAGCACCTAATTATTATTATACCATGGTCTGTCTGAATATGTAACGGGAGGAGACACTGACTGTTTGACCATTTGTGAGGGTGGGTAAATGTCTGTCAGGTGTGAACGTGTATCCGTGAGGCTGTTACAGGTGTGGCCAATGTTACTGATGAGTCAGTGGTACAATGCGATTGGCAGATCTACTGAATATAAGGAGCAGCGTGAGGTCCTTACGAGGTGTTTTTTTTTTGTTCTGGACCGTGAGAGACGCCGTTACGAGACGAGCGTGACTGCCTCTGTGCCGGTTTCTCAGGGTATTCAACTCAACTCAACGCACGCAGTGACGACGATATCCATTGACCCCTGGTGCCGAGAGGTCCACGAGAACAATCAACGCGCGCTATCCATTTCTATTGAGGGAAGTGGGAATTCTTAATGTTCATGAAAGGCTGACGCTGATGTGTGTTATTTGGGACTGATTGGCCTTCCTTTGCCTGACAGTTTGGTATTCCAGTTCCGGGTTGCCTCGCTGATCCTCGTGTCCTGGAGATCGCCGGAGCCGGGACTTGTGCAGTTGCTGCTGTCGTCACCTCGCCGTGGGCGCTTCCCCTTTGCGCTACGAGCGACAGTGGGCTGGGTCGTGAGTGACGAGACTTTTGGTTGTGTGTGACGAAACTCTGCTTTTGAACTTAATACAACTGTGACGTTTTGCTTACGTAACCTTCTCTCGGTCTAGCGAGGTATTGGCTGCTCGCCTAGGATATATTTTCCATTGTCTTTTTATTCGAGTCTTTTTAAGGCCAACAGACTAATCAAACTAATTTGTCCTATCATGATTTCTAATGTGTGAAATTGAGGTTGAAGTGGTTACACCAGTACATTCTTAAATTTGTTTTTGAAGTGTAGATCTCACGTGTGATGGGGTGCTGTTGTATATGACTATTGGTCTGATTGGTGTGTTGATCGTTTCTTGATCGCTGTTTAGCCGGGGGGCGCCATAGTATACCATTACTCCTAGTCCTTGAATTGAAGCATCTATATCTGGGTTACCTTCAAAATGTATACAATGATATTTAGTTTTTAAACTGTTGTATAAATAAACTTTGTATTTTTATAAGACGTTGGTGTAGCCTGTTACTTGTGTATTACAAGGGTGGAATTCCTGCGTGCGCCTGAGTTGGCACTTTACATTTTTGGCGTAAGTCGGCAGGGTTTTCAATATCCCCGGTCACAGCAGGGCCAGTGAACCGGGAGGGGCCCTCAATCGCGCCCCCACAAAGGCCCTCTATGGTGGGTAAGTGCCCAGAGGTTGAAGTGTTGGTCCAGGGGCGACGGATCCCATGTATAATAGATACTGGCTCTCAAGTTACACTTTTTAGCCAATCCTTGTTCCAGCGTCATTTTAGGGAAGAATGTATTCAAGATCCCAGTCAAATATCGTGGTTGGCCTTGAGAGCTGCGAATGGCCTTCAGATTCCTTACGTGGGTTATGCAGTACTGAATTTTGACATTGGGGGTGTGGAAGTGCGTGGGAAGGGGGTAGTTATCGTAAGAGACGATTGCATTAACACGGAATATGGACTTTTAGGTATGAATGTCGTAGCAGACTGTTGGGCGGGCATCTTACAGGGTAGACACCCTGGTATGGCAGCTTTTAAATCGGTATTCTCCCCTTCTGCAGAGAAAGCATGGGATGCAGCCTTCGCCGCCTGCCAAAGGGTAAACACCTCCATGCCTGAGGTAGAGCTCCAAGGTGTGGCTAAACTCCAGCGACAACCACCTGTAGTTTTACCCCCGGGAAGTGAGATGATCGTCTGGGCCCATGTCCCACAAGCTACTAACCAGTCTAATTGCGCTGTTTTAGTTGAAGATTTGGATCACCAAGGACAGGAGTGGTGTGTGGCCAGATCGTTGAGCTGGTTGCAAGGTGGGAAGGTCCCTCTCCGCGTCTGCAATCCTAATCCATTTTCCCTAGAGTTACCACAACGGCGCCCGCTGGCTTCAGTGACCCAGGTAGATCCAAAGGATGTAAAAGGACGTTCCAGACTAGTGTTACGAAACATCGAACCCCAGTTGGTGGAAATTGATGTTATGCAGGTGGAAGACACACAGACTGAGGATCACCCAGCCCTTGCCTTGTGTGGTGAGGACCTGACCAAAAGCCAGCAAGCCCAATTGACAGCACTCTTGCGGAAGTGGTCTCACGTGTTTGCGTCCCATGACGACGACTTTGGGAAGACGGCAGTTGTTACACATCAAATCCCCACAGGCACAGCTCCACCGATTCGAGAAAGGTATCGACCGGTTCCTCCTAACCTTTACCCCGATTTGAGGACACTACTACAAGGCATGCTAGAGAGTGGCGTTGTAAAAGAGAGCTCAAGCCCATGGGCTGCCCCTGTTGTTCTAGCGAAGAAAAAGGATGGGTCGTGGAGATTCTGCGTTGATTATCGCAAGCTTAACGCAGTGACTCACAAAGACTCTTTCCCGTTGCCGCGGATAGAAGAATCCCTTACAAGCCTCACCAGGGCCCAGTGGTACTCGACTCTGGATCTGGCAAGTGGATACTGGCAGGTGGAAGTGTCACCTGCAGATCAAGAAAAGACTGCCTTTACCACCCCCTTTGGTCTATACCAGTTTGAACGCATGCCTTTTGGCCTCTGCAATGCTCCAGCCACGTTTCAGAGGTTAATGCAACGCTGTCTGGGTGCTCAGGTTTACGATTCTCTTCTCATTTACCTCGATGACGTTATTGTGTACTCTCCCAACTTCAACACCCACTTACATCATCTGGAGCAGGTTTTCGGTTGCCTCCAGGAGCATGGCCTAAAACTGCAACCTCGTAAATGCCATCTGTTCCAGAAAAAGGTGACCTACCTGGGACACGTGGTCAGTGGCCAGGGCGTAGCAACAGACCCAGAGAAAACTGCAGTCATTCGCAATTGGGCTATACCAGCAACAGTGAAACAGGTGCGTTCGTTCCTGGGGTTTGCAGGCTATTACCGGAGATTTATCCCTGCTTTCTCCAAGGTAGCTGCCCCCCTCAACCAGCTCCTGCAGGGAAATGCCCACCGCCCCTCCTCAGCCATCCAATGGACCCCTGAATGCCAGATCGCTTTTGAGTCACTTAAACAGGCTCTCCTAAGTGCTCCTATACTAGCCTATGCTGATTTTCAACTTCCATTTAAGCTATACACAGACGCAAGTTTGAATGGCCTTGGAGCTGTCCTTGCCCAAGTCCAGGAGGGCAGGGAGAGGGTTATAGCCTATGCCAGCCGTAGCCTTCATCCCTCAGAGCGCAATGACCAAAACTATAGCTCCTTTAAGTTAGAGCGGCTGGCTTTGAAATGGGCCATCACCGAGAAGTTTAAGGACTATTTGTGGGGGGCTCAGGTTACAGTGTTCACTGATAACAACCCTTTAGTCCATCTGGACACTGCAAAACTGGGGGCGACGGAACAGAGATGGGTAGCTCAGCTAGCCAATTATTCCTACGAAGTCCGTTACCGACCCGGAACCGCTAATAGGAATGCAGATGTGCTTTCTCGAATACCAGGGGAGACAGCTGAGATTGTAGTGCATGCAGCACGGAGCGCTACAACCCCACAGTCACCCGAGAGAGTGGGACGATGGGAGCGCCAGCAGAAGGATGACCCTGACCTGCAGCAGTTACACACATGGAAAACACAAGGTGAGCCCCCGCTAATAAATAATCCTTCTACTTTGTCTCTACAGCTCCGTTGCTTGCTGAGGGAGTGGGACCGGCTGGAATTTCACAATGGGGCCCTTGTCAGACTTGTCACTGAGCCGGACACTGGAGTCCCAGTGCGACAAATCATTGTGCCAGTGGTTCAAGCCCGACAAGTGTGGGAAGAATACCACAAAGCTGCAGGTCATGCAGGTGACGACAAAATGATCTCGCTATTGCGGAGGAGGTTCTTCTGGGTGGGGATGAGCACAAATGCCAGAACGTGGGCGGCCGAATGTCTTAATTGTGTAGTAAGCAAACGAGGAGGAGCACCAAGTGCACCATTGTGCCCCATATCGCCCAGTTACCCCTTTGAAATCGTGGCAATAGATTATCTGTCCCTTGGAAGGCCTTTTGACACTTTCCCATATATCCTGGTGGTTACAGATTTGTTCTCCCGCTATGCGTTGGCCGTCCCCACTAGAGACCAGTCTGCTCCCATTACCGCAAAGGCTCTATGGACAGCACTTATTCTTCCATTTGGCTGCCCAGAGCGTATTCTTAGTGACCAAGGGGGAGCTTTTGAGTCAGATCTGATGAACCAGCTTTGCGCAGTGTATGGCTGCAAGAAAAGTCGCACTACGCCATACCATCCACAAGGAAATGGAGCATGTGAACGGTTTAACCGTACCCTCCTTTCCCTCCTGAGCACCATGGATGCGGACTTGCACGCTAAATGGCCTAGCCAGTTGCCAGCTCTGCTGCAAGCATATAATAACACTACTCACTCAAGCACCGGGATGACCCCTCATTATGTGCTTTTTGGCCGCCATGCCAGACTGCCAGTGGACGTACTCCATGAAGTCGCAACGCCACAATACCGGGATAATGTAGAAGGTTGGGTTGCGAATCACCATCGAACTCTCCTGCAAGCCTATGCCACCGTACGTAACAACGTTGAACGTCGCCAGCAGTGGAACCAAACTAGCTACAATAGGCGTGCTAGAACCTTGCCACTGTTACCGGGGGAAAGAGTACTCCTAAGGAACTTCCGCCGTAGAGCCAAAGGGAAACTAGCTCCTCAATGGCTCCCTACACCCTTTGTGGTGGTGGCCCAGCCACGCAAGGATCAACCCGTCTTTAGCATTCGGCCCGAGACAAAGGAGGGTCCCATCCGAACGATTCACCGCAATAACTTGCGGCCATGCCCTGGGGACCAACAAGCGACCTACCGCAAGGAAGAGGGTCGTTCTAGTGAGAATCGGTGCCCCAACCGAAGTAGCCTCGGACAACACTGGCCCTTTGTTTCTCTAGCTCGACTCCCTCTTGTCCCTCAACACCAGACTGACACTCCAAGTCCTCATTGTGAGCCAGTGGACTTAGCAACTAGTACTTCCCTTACTCGTGCACCAGCCACACAAGCCCATGAAGCCCCGGGGCCTGACCCAGAAATGTTGCCTCTGGCTGAGCCTGACCCAGTAATGTTACTCCCGGTAGTTATAGGCCACGACCCAGCCCTGGAGTGTGGTGCAGCTATTAACAACCAGGGTTCTCGTCGGTATCCCCTACGTGCTAATCGTGGCACAATACCTGCGCGCTACAAACCCTAAATGCCTGGCTACTCAATGGCATTGTCCGCTTGACTCTTAAGGACTATGTTCGGGACGACCATTATTAAAGGCGGGGGGAAATGTAACGGGAGGAGACACTGACTGTTTGACCATTTGTGAGGGTGGGTAAATGTCTGTCAGGTGTGAACGTGTATCCGTGAGGCTGTTACAGGTGTGGCCAATGTTACTGATGAGTCAGTGGTACAATGCGATTGGCAGATCTACTGAATATAAGGAGCAGCGTGAGGTCCTTACGAGGTGTTTTTTTTTTGTTCTGGACCGTGAGAGACGCCGTTACGAGACGAGCGTGACTGCCTCTGTGCCGGTTTCTCAGGGTATTCAACTCAACTCAACGCACGCAGTGACGACGATATCCATTGACCCCTGGTGCCGAGAGGTCCACGAGAACAATCAACGCGCGCTATCCATTTCTATTGAGGGAAGTGGGAATTCTTAATGTTCATGAAAGGCTGACGCTGATGTGTGTTATTTGGGACTGATTGGCCTTCCTTTGCCTGACAGTTTGGTATTCCAGTTCCGGGTTGCCTCGCTGATCCTCGTGTCCTGGAGATCGCCGGAGCCGGGACTTGTGCAGTTGCTGCTGTCGTCACCTCGCCGTGGGCGCTTCCCCTTTGCGCTACGAGCGACAGTGGGCTGGGTCGTGAGTGACGAGACTTTTGGTTGTGTGTGACGAAACTCTGCTTTTGAACTTAATACAACTGTGACGTTTTGCTTACGTAACCTTCTCTCGGTCTAGCGAGGTATTGGCTGCTCGCCTAGGATATATTTTCCATTGTCTTTTTATTCGAGTCTTTTTAAGGCCAACAGACTAATCAAACTAATTTGTCCTATCATGATTTCTAATGTGTGAAATTGAGGTTGAAGTGGTTACACCAGTACATTCTTAAATTTGTTTTTGAAGTGTAGATCTCACGTGTGATGGGGTGCTGTTGTATATGACTATTGGTCTGATTGGTGTGTTGATCGTTTCTTGATCGCTGTTTAGCCGGGGGGCGCCATAGTATACCATTACTCCTAGTCCTTGAATTGAAGCATCTATATCTGGGTTACCTTCAAAATGTATACAATGATATTTAGTTTTTAAACTGTTGTATAAATAAACTTTGTATTTTTATAAGACGTTGGTGTAGCCTGTTACTTGTGTATTACAAGGGTGGAATTCCTGCGTGCGCCTGAGTTGGCACTTTACAAATACTCAGTTCAGTTAGTTTGATTACATTTGAAATGAAAAGACAAAATAACTCTAATTTTCACGTGTTTAATCAAAAATTACACTGTAAACATCCATAAAAGCGGGTCAATCCACAGGGATATCCCTTACTTAATGCACAGTCAGTTTGATCCCAATTTGAAATGAATGCGCTGCCTATATTGTAGTCTAGTCTAATCATAAAACACAGACGTATACTGTACGCACAGACCGGACATTTATTACGCTGCCAGTGCTCACTGAAACAGCAGTGAAAATGTTGTTAACGTTGCCCAGGACTGAGACTAAAAAACGTCTCTCAGCAATCTGTCAGTCTCATCCGTTGGCGATTGTGTTCCGGACAGATCCCCTTACGTTCATTCTTCTTCTTTCTTTTGAATGGCAGATTGTTGTCCTGAGCACATCCTGCCACCTACAGTACTGCTCTTCATATATCCATTAAAGAATCGCTTTACTCTTCAGCAATGAAGGAGTTCATCATGATTTTTGTTTTTGACCTGGACTCTCGCAGCTTAACTAGGCAGAGACACGCACAGTGCAGGTGATTCACACACATCTCTCTGGCTCTAAAATAAATGCTATAATTCACTCAAATGAATGCAATCCTATGGCTCTACTTTATCACTGTGTTGCATTTAAAGAGGATGGAGTGCTAGAACTAATCAGGATTTGGTGTCACTAGTTACTAAATTACTAAACAGGAAAACTGAGCTACAGCTTGGTAAGAGCATTGCGTTAACAGCACAAGGTTGTGGGTTCGATCCCAGGGGATTGCAAATACCTATGTAAAATGTATAGGATAAAGCAATGTAAGTCCCTTTGGATAAAAGCATCTGCCAAATGTCTAAATGTAAATATAAATGTAAATGATTTGTTACTGTAATGGCATTACTTTTCCCTTGAAAAAGTAAAGCAAGAGATTACTCTAATTTTTTCTGTACTATAATAACAGTTATTTCTAATGTAATTAAATTAAATACCATGTGTAATATATGTGTGTGCAATAGTGGAATTGACATCGAAATTCAGAGTCTAACTTTAAAATCTGTGCTTTAATCTGTAATTCTCACATTTGTAATATTTTGATCAGTTAATGAAACTACTTTAAATATAATTTATTTGAATGAATTAAAAGAGTTAAAAGAGAGTTTCATGTCTATCCTTGAATCAATTCTACTCAAGGTTGATGTAGGATATAGAAAGTCATTAAATACTTTTTGGAGAGAGTCATTTGTACAGTAATCTAATTACACTATTGAATATGTTATTAGTAACTAGTAACTCATTACTTTTTCAGAGTATCTTGCCCAACACTGGAACCAAATAGCTGTAAATAATGAAAATAACTGTTAATTTAACCCGTCTGATCAAAAATTGTACTGTTAACATCAATAACAGCTTTAACTTGTTTTAAACTTGGCAAATGTCCATGGTATTAGCAGGATAATCCATGGCTAGCCATGCATTAAAGGATTTGAATTCACGACGTGGAGGCGAAGAACTGGTGATGCCTCTGCGAACTGTGATTTTGTGTAGAAAACAACAAAGACTGGCTTTAGCTGGGTTTTCACAGACTGGGTGACATATTATTTATTAAAAAGGCAACTTCCAGTTCTCCTACGGCAGACACTTCCCTTTTCCTTCTTCGCCGCCAGTTTATCTGAAAGTTACGGTTTTGCCTGTTTGACACACTGTATGGAAACACATTTATTCACAAATGTTTTATGTGATACATAACAGGACGTTAGTTAACTTCGTAAAGAGAAATTCATACACTTCCAAACATGATGTGCACTTACATTTTTGTTGCCGATGTCGGCTTGAACCAGAGTTCCATTCAGACAGGGTTCCACATACTGCAGCTCTTCATTATACTGTCACACAAACACACAAACATCTGCAGTCATACATGTTAAGATGGCAGACATACACCAGTCTGGTGAGAAGTTAAACTCAAAACATGAGTCAAAAGTTTAGCTTTATACTAGTGCAGACGTTCACATGACCTGCTTTCTGAAACACGTGAACAATAAACACTTCCTAGCAACAACCCTGTAGTGCAGTGCTTCTGAATTCAGTCCTGAACATCACTTTCTCATGTATTTTCTGCCTGACTGTTTAGTGCTTACAGTCACGAAATGTTGCCGACTTCTGGCTTTATATAAACAGTGATGAACTTACAGCAATAATGTTAAAGAAGTCATCATCGCCCAGTGTATCCAGTATGGAGGAGACAGTCTGCCTGGCTATAGTCAGTCTCAGACCCTTCATACTGCCGCTCACATCCACTAAAATCACCACATCTTTAGGTGATGTCGCAGCCTGGATATACCTGTACACAATCACATACAGAACTGGATCTTCAGAAATGATCATATACTCACTCTCATGCCATTCCAACCAGATCTGACTCACAAATGTATTAAATAATAATATCCTTATCATTTGATTGAACAAATAGTCATTTTCTTCTTTAAAGAGAGATGATGTAAATGTCAAGTGCTACATGCCTTATATCCAGGGCCGCGTTATCCTAATGGGCAACATGGGGTGTATCCCAGGGCCCTGAACACTAGGGGGCCCCCGAGACCATTCTCTTTTGAGTTTGAAAACATAGTTTTGATCGAGGCAATTATGTGAACGCTACGTAGAGAGAGCATCGTTGTCACACACCCAAATTAAGAGTCAAAGCGGACACGCAGTACATAAAGGACATCCTCGTCACCTGTCGAATGAATATATGACAGCATTTGAAGAAATCTGGGGTACTGGGTACTGGGGCTTTTTAACCCATTTAAAAGGCATTCCCTATGAAGTGATGCACACAGCCTGTCAGAGTCCTGTTAGAAAATATATTCGATGATAAACATTTTTAGCTTATTGCATTTTGCGGCTCAGTGACCAATGACCTCTCGCCTATAAATGTAATGCTTATCCTTAAAGAACTCAAGACTGAACTGTTTGACCGAAACGTCAAGTGAGAACGACATTTTGAATCTGATTGATTTTAAGGATCTAATTGAGGAATTCTATTTGAAGAAGAGCAGAAAGAAGCTATTTTAGTGGTGAGTGATATGCAATTCATTTTACTTGCTGAGCTGTTTCTGATTTGTACGAATATTACTCGACAATTATGTTTAATTTATGTACATCATTTTTAGTTATTTAGGCGATTATGACGTGTTTGCTTTGTGTTTGTTTATTTTAATTTCACGAGTGTAACGAGCGCGTCTTTACATGATGTTTGTTTGATAGCACATTTGGTTGATCTGGTTGGTCCTCTGTTTTCTGGGGCCTGCACGGTTTTCAGCGAGTGGGACTTTCTGGGTTGCAGATGCAGAGCTCTCCCTCTTCCTCGTGGTTGTTTGCCCGGTGGCTTTTGGTCGGGGTCACTGAGTGCAGCTATGACACGTCAGAGGGGATCTGGCCCTCCCTGCTGAGTCTGGTTTCTCCCTAGGTTTTCTCCATTAATCAATCATTGGAGTTTGGGTTTCTCGCCACAGAAGGGCAGTGTTGGCCTGCTCACCAGGAGACTGCATTTATTTAATTATTATAATGATCTTGCTCGTTCTATAAACATCATGCACTGTGCTGTGTTTTACCTTTTCTGTTTTTCCTGTTTGCTCCTGTAAAGCTGCTTTGGAACAATGCACATTGTGAAAAGCGCTATATAAATAAACTTGAATTGAATTGAATCTATCCTTTGTATATTACCGGCATATACAGTAACTGGGGAGGGGGCCCAAAGCTGCGTTAGCCCAGGGCCCTGAGAAGGCTTAACACGACACTGCTCATATCTCAACCCAGTCTCAGGCAGAAATTTGTAATGGTGTTCATGGACACAAATTTCCTCCTTTTTTTGTGTCAGTCAGAACAACTTTTAATACACAGTCTGCGCTTATAAAGTATGTACATTTATTTATATTTATAACCTGGTATTAAAAGAGGTCGTACATTTTATAGGTGGTGGCTTAGCAACTCCTTACCTCACCATCATGCTGATTGACACAAAAAAGGGGGAAATTCGTGTCTGTGAACGCAAATGAATAGATTGCAGTTCATGACACTGAGCATGTTTAAATGCACAGTCTTACAAAGATTATGCTTAATAAGCTGATATATGTAATGTTATTTAAACAAGTAAAATGGTTTTCTTTTATCAGGGAAAGGTCATAAACGGTTTAAGCAAAAAAATTGATTGTCAGAGGTAGTTTTTTGCCCATTACTCTGATTTCACGTTGCATGTAAACGCCTTTACCAGTTTTCTCTCAGTTGTGTTTATGTGTGCATGTCTGAAAGCACAGTATTAAAAGTCCCAAAGGGAAGTAATAATAAAATAAACGAATAAAAGTCCCCCCTGGGATCATGCAGTTGATGTAGAAATGTCAAAATGAAGAAATATTGTTGCATATGCAGGTACTGTGGACATGAGAAGAGATATAAAATACAGCTTCTGAATGTTTTCCGATCCATTTTTAATGACTAAACAGACTATCGACCATGACGTCACTACATGCCAGAAACCTGTCAATCTCAGACTTCCATGTAAAGGCGGTTTTCTGTGTAGCCAGTTTATTACTATGCATGTAAACACATGAGAACATCTTTCTTCTTAAGCTGATTTTTGATAGATATCTGTTTATTTTGTGCATGCTTACCCACTCAATGTCACAAATTCCCTTGAGACTTTGTTGTAAATCTGTCATTTTTTAATTTGCAGATGAACCCCCCATTTTGATTTCATTTAAACAACAGGCCAAACCCCTCAAGTCATTTTAGTTGATGTTACACACCCTCCTACAGCTTAAGAGTTAAATTTATTTTCTGTAGACCAAACACTTACCATTTCCGATTTCGACAGTCGAATTCTATAACCCCGTGATCATCTGGTGTCCATTTTATTCCTGTGAGGTTACAGAAGATATATATGTAATAATGTTATGCGTAGTTAGGCACATTTTTTACAAATGTTCTTTCAATTAAGTATTTTGTAAGAGTTTATTTCATTTTTATTAAAAAAGCAGTGGCCCTTCTATGGTTATAGTCATTAATGTTCAACTGTCAATGTTTTACATTTGTCTCTCAGTTTAGATATTTGGTTAAAATAGCTTTAAATGTACTATTTAGCCTTAACCATGGACATTTCAATGTTTTATAGATAACACACATAATAAATATGACTAAAATGATTAAAAAAACGTAAGTAAATGACTAAGTGCATTTCTCCAGATCTTCCCTTACAGAAAACCCACATGAATTTCCCACATGACAATAACCCAAGTCAAATTATTGGACAGACTCATCAACAACAACACAGGGATATTTCAGGGATGCCTCACACAAAAATATAAATTCTGTCATCATTTACTCAGCCTTGAGTTATTCTATATCTATGTCATTTTTTTGTTTGAACACAGAGAAAGATATTTGCAAGAATGCTTGTTACCAAACAGTTTTTGGCCGCCATTGACTCCCATAGTTGGAAAAAATACAACTGTGGTCAAAAGTGCTCCAGAAAGGTTTGCTGTCCTACATTCTTTAAAAGATCTTCTTTTGTGTTCAACAGAACAAAGACATTTTTAAAGCAATTCTTCCTACTATGGGAGTCAATGATATCCCAGAACTGTTAGTTATAAGCATTCTTCTAAATATCTTTCTCTGTGTTCGTCAGAATAAAGACATTTATACCGATTTTGAACAAGTCAAAGGCGAGTAAATGATGTCAGAATTTACATTTTTGGGTGAACTGTCCCTTTAATGCACACACCAGAGTAACTATTGACCCACACTCCACACGGGACGGGTATTGATTTAATATCTTACCTGGATACTGTCTGAAGAAACCCTTTGCGCTACCAAAGTACTGCCAAATAAGAGATGGGTCTTGCTGAAAGTTGTCAACAAACACTTCATTGAGTGCCTCTGACCAGTACACACCATTCACAATCGCTGAGTCTGCAACAGAAAAACACAAACATGCTTCTGATGAACTTCTTCACACTGATCCCAGATCTGATCATTGTTCACAAGCTCCTTGTGATGTTTCTTCAGTATTAAGTTGCCCTGGATCATCTGTCTGCCAAAATAAATACATGTTCATGTAAGACGGAGGTTATTTACAGAGTTTTTCAGTCTGTAGAGCGGAGCAAAGCAGAGGATAAGATATGTAGGTAAGGTATGATCTAAGACACTTTCCCATCAGCTGTAGAATGTTATGTCGATGTTCTCCGTGCATCACACTCCAGAGAAAATATGCAACTTTAAATCCATGAACATTCATGATGCTGATGTCATTAAAATTTGTATTGTAATCTAAGACATGTTAAGATTGTGGATGCAATCAGAAGTGACAGACGGCAAGAGAACGTCAAATAAAATAATTATTTGTCAAATTAGTCCTTATCTGATTGGCACATTTATCAGAGGTATCTGTGGTTATTAATGTCACTTTCAATTGTAAAGGCTGTAAAATGATTCATTAATGTGCTGTGGTTTTTAATAGAAAGCAAAATATAATTGAATAGACATTAAACATGTTCTCAGTGTTTATTAAGTAATATAAGTTTTGTCTAAATATTCTTTATTATTCAGACATTTCCTTTAGTAACAGATTGAAAGGTAAATGATTCCTCCCAAACACATTTTCCCAACTCAGGAATAAAATCATTATTCATTTTGCTCATTCTCCAGGCAAGAGAGCCTTTCTTGTAACACCCTGTTATGGACAATATGTACTTCTTTAAAGGGGTCACATGGCATGAACACGTGTTTTTCTGTGTCTTTGGGGTGTAATAAGTTGCCCATGTGTGTATTTGACATTTATTAAATGAAATTACAAATGAAAGTGTGTGAACAAGAGTCATTTTATGTAAAAGTGAATGCTCACACAGACCTGTCTGTAACCACACCCCCACAAATCTACATCAGTTGGTGGTCTGATGTGACTAAGACCGCCCAAATGTGTACTCAAGTAAGGTGGTGTACCTGTCAGTACAATTGAAGAGGAACCTGATGTTCCTAATATGGTCAGAGGCGTTACATTTCCCTCACACGCTTGCAGTTTTCCACCAATCACTACACACTGGTGAACTGGCCAATTAGAGCACACCTCGCTTTCATGTCATGAGCTTTGTTAAAAATCTGTGTGTTTCAGAGAAGCGGAGCAAAGAGGAGATACAAACATGCACGGGATGTGGAAAATACAGCGTTTATGAACCTTTAATCCTGTTTACACATTGAGTTACATCTAAAAACTAAATAAGACCCCTTTAAAGTAGGACCCTTTTATTACATTGATTTTTTAATTTAATCTATTTTTATTCTTTGATTAATTTTTTTAATTTGTGGTAGAATGCGGTGGTGACTCCTGTAAATGAGTGAAGTGTGTGTACAGAACAGGATTAAGCACTAAAGTGAAGTAACAACCGAATTGAGCTGCAGTGTGTACATGGCCACAGAGTGAGCATTTTATTATTTATTATTTGTGACAAACACATTCACAAAGTTAACATGAGGTGATGTGAAGCCGTTTGTACCTTTGTTGTACATGTTTGTGGGCACCTGCACAACACTGAGACTGAGATTGACTGACAGATTATTGAAATGTTCGTTGGGCTGCAGGATGAATTCTCCACCCAAATCCACACTGTTGCCCTCCTCATCCAGCTCATTGATCAACACAGCATTGAAGTATTCGTACTGTAAGGAAAAAAGACAGAAAATGTTATAGTGAACGGCCCACAACATGATTTGTTTATTAGAAAACAAGATTCAGATGTTTGGTGCAAGATAACATCGTAACAATCGTGACAATCCAGATGAGGAATAAATGAGCGCGGCAGCACAGACTGAAAGAGAAGAGAAACTGCAGGAGTCTGAGGAGAACAGCAGGAGGAAAAACTCTCTCGGGATCAGTAGGCCTACGGACAATTTACTGTATGCACAAACACAAACACACAACCACAGGGATTTAAAAAATGCATTATACACACTTCAGCATTGACACAGACGACACTGTTAATGTGGCTTTATATTTTTAGATCTGTGCTGTTAATAAATCATTCATCTGTATTATATTTAGATCTGCGTCGTCCTCTGTGAGATTCCTCTCTGTAGGCGTTTTAAAAGCATCTGTGGACGGAGACCCACAACTAAACTGAACCGCTTCATTTCTATGTAAGTAATAGCCATGAATACGCTGAAATAAATCAGCTTGTGTTCATCGATACAAAGTGAAGTGTAATGTTGTGTAAAGGATCTGAGGATGCTCAGGTGACTGTGGCCCGGTGGACATGATGTGCTCAGGAAACACTCTTCAGCAGATCTGTAGACAGTGAAACAAGGCCTGATCTTTCTGATATCTTTTCATGTGAGTGGACATGATGTCTGTGATGAACTCAGAGAAAGTCAGCTGGCAGTTAACGGTGTTACATGTGTAGCGTCTGATGTCGTGTCCAAACTCATGTGTGTCACATGGATGAAAAGAGAAGAATCTGAGTGTCGTCGACATAATAGCGGTCCAACACTCTTAAAAATAGAGGTGCATCAAAATGCCATAAAAAGATAACCTTTTTTGTCTACATGGTTCCATAAGAAACCTTTAACATCCGAAGAACCTTTATGTTCCACAAATAATGCCAGGCCTCATCCCGCTGCGCAGAGCATATTGTTTATATTGTGTTTATGGTTCCCTTTCTGTCGGTCTCTCAGTGTTGTGTCGAGAACGACAGATGGGGTTCGCCCTTGAGAACCAATCAACTCTGACTACTATAGAAAAGGCCAATGAAATTTGGCGAATGAAATTTGCATGCCGGGCTCCGCCCCCGGATATCCGGTATAAAGGGAAGCCGGCGTGCAGCATTCATTTACCTTTTGTTCTTCAGAGCCTTCGCTCATGACTACGAACAGAACGAATTCAATGAATTCTTCTTCTACATTGCCGGATCTAGGACGTGTTAAAGCGAATCCTCCCTACCTGCAGCGACCTTCCCCTGGGCGTCTCGCCGGTTCCGGAGGTGTTAAGAGATTTTTTCTCAAAAAGTCCTTTTCAGGACTGACTGAGCATTGTCCAGCGCAGCATGTCCCGCTGTTCTCTTGGGTGCGGCACCCTCACCGAGGAGGGGGATGGACACGATCGCTCTGTTAGGCGTCTGGGTGCTGTGCTGTGGGCCAGGCTGCCTCCTCTCTCCACGCCATGGCCATCCTGCAGGTCCACCAGGCCAAGGCGTTGAGAGAGCTCCACGAGGGTAAGGCAGACCCAGGTATAATGCAGGATCTCTGTGCCGCCATTGACCTTGCTCTACGGGCGTCCAAGATGACGGCATGGGCCCTGGGTCAGACGATGTCCACACTGGTGGTCCAGGAGAGACACCTCTAGCTCAACCTTGCGAAGATGAGTGACACCGAGAAAGTTCGCTTTCTCGATGCACCCATCTCGCAGGGTGGGCTGTTTGGTGACACCGTCGAGAACTTCGCACAGCAGACGGAGGCTATAAGCCATATCCTACCGCGCCTCGACTCGGCCGCCCACAGGCCTCAGAGTTCTCGCGCAACGTCTGCTTCCCAGCAGCCCAGGGCCCCTTCGACATCCACTCCGGTTCCTGTGCACCCCCAGGCTACACCCCAGAAGAGGAAGTTGAAAGGGAAACCTTTTCACCCCGTCAGCAACCTTCCAGGACGAAGTGACCCTGACGGGAAGACCCCGGGAGAAATACAGCAGGCCCTCACAGATCCACCTCTGACCGGTCGGTATGGGACAGTTCCTGCTGATGACGCCCTGCTGCAGACGCACCATAACCCCCTGGTCTTCCATGACCTTTCGACAAACTAAGGTCCCTCTGGGCAGGTTACGAGGCAAGTCGTGGTGACGACGGATGCCTCCCTGTAGGGGTGCGGTGCAGTGTGTAACGAGCACGCATTCGCGTGGCGTTGGACGAACCCCCGCCTGCGCTGGCATATCAATTGTCAAGAGTTGTGGGCTGTCTTACTTGCACCGAGCAGGCTGCGGCCTCTCGTGCAGGACAAGCACGTGCTGGTCCGAGGACAGCACTGCAGCTGTGGCGTACATCAAATCGTCAGGGTGACGTACGCTCACGGCAGCTTACACGACTTGCTCAAAGCCTCCTCCGGTGGAGTCAACAGGTGACCCGATCCCTGCGGGCCAC
The DNA here is from genome assembly GCF_015846415.1 of Triplophysa dalaica. NCBI lineage: Eukaryota > Metazoa > Chordata > Actinopteri > Cypriniformes > Nemacheilidae > Triplophysa > Triplophysa dalaica. The sequence continues at coordinate 21,420,133 of NC_079559.1, forward strand.
ACACATCCCGGGTAAACTGAACCAGACAGCCGACCCGCTTTCTCGTCAGTATATGCCTCGCGGAGAGGGGCGACTCGACCCCCGCGCAGTCCAGCTAATTTGGATGCTGTTCGGGTAGGCCCAGGTAAACCTGTTCGCCTCCCACAACACCACCATTGCCGCTTTCACTAAACTCAACTTTATTTATATAGCGCTTTTTACAATTTTCTTTGTTACAAAGCAGCTGTACATGAGACACATTGAATACAAGAAAAACAACTAAAGTCATATACCTGTAAAAACAAGAAAAAGGTGAAAACACAAAAGACAGACATACAAATGCTCCACACACACAATATGCATACATTCTTACACACATTGACATAGACACACACACACACACACACACACACTCGCACAGTGAAAGCACACATTTGAAATAAAGGGGAGAGAACCACAGGTCAAATATTAAATGGACTATACAGTAAATTCTTATATTTGCAATATTAATTATGTCTAAATTCTAAAGCAGCCCCCCCGGCCAGGCAAACAGTGCAAAACAATATGCAAATGATGGCGAGGAACCCAAAACTCCAATCGAGAAAAAAACCCTCAGAAGAACCCAGGCCCAACCAGGGGATTCCAGTTCCTCTCTGGCAAAAGCTGCTGCCTCTGCACAAGCTCAACAGTGCTTGCACAACAAGGCTAAATATAAAATACATAAATTTACTAATAAGGTAAATTATAGATTTAAGATTATCATTAACAATCTAATAGCATTTGAAGTGTTGTAGAAAAATCGTGTCAAGTTGCCGCGTCCTTTATCCAGCTCTATCATCTCAGCTCTTGTCAGGTCACCGCTTCCCATTCTCATGTCTGCCATCAAGTCTGGGCATGAACTGCATCCTGCGGTAACCTTGGAACAAAAAAGCCAAGACTGGCTGAGAGTAGAGTACTGTTCTGCACTCTTTGATGGAACAAGTACATCATTTGTTGTTGGATGTGTTCCTGGTTCCGGTTGATCTAACTAATGCAGCCTAAATCCTCTGAGGATTAATATTATGGAAGTGTAGTGTATGCAAGATTAAAAAGATGAGTCTTTAGTCTAGATTTAAACTGACAGAGTGTGTCTGCCTCCCGGACAGTGCAGGGAAGAATATTCCAAAGTTTAGGCGCTAGATAAGAAAAGGATCTACCACCTGCACTTGATTTTGAAATTCTAGGTATTACCAACTGACAGGACGCCTGAGAGCGTAATGTACGTGGAGGTCTATAATACAATAGAAGTTCATTCAAATACTGCGGCACTAGACCATGTAGGGCTTTATAGGTAATAAGCAGGATCTTAAAGTTAATGCGATGCTTTATAGGTAACCAGTGCAAGGTTGACAGAACCGGGGTTATATGCTCATACTTTTTTGTACGTGTAAGAACTAGTGCTGCCGCATTTTGAACCAGTTACAGTTTTTGTAATAGGCCTGCAGGGCAACCACCTAGAAGTGCATTACAGTAATCTAGTCTTGATATCACGAATGCATGAATTAATTTCTCTGCATCTGACAGTGACTGCATATGACGTACTTTAGATATATTCTTAAAATGGAAAAATGCAATTTTACAGGTGGCTCTCAAATGACAGATTACTATCGAATACAACGCCAAGATTCTTAGCTAACGACGAGGATTTTATGGAGTATCCGTCAATAGTTAAGCAGTATTCTTGGTTGTCACGTATGGCGGTTTTTTGTCATGGGCTTTCAGGTAAGACATGGTAGGAGAACCCAATTGCAGGCACAGGACAGACGTGAAGGGGTTAAACGGATATTTATTATACAAAAAACAAGTTGAGCCTTTAAAATAGCATAATGAACAACGCGCCACGCGCCACTGACTTTAGACTAGGTTTTTTCTGGTCAGTGGCGCAATTGTTTAATGGAACAGCAAAATAGCACCAGGGATTGTTTGCGCCGGAACACGCCTCCTTTTTTGCGCTGAACCGCCCAGGGAGCGCAAGTTCATTCACTAGTTTAGCGATGTGATTCTGTGGAGGGAAAAGCACGCTTTGCGCGGGTGCAAAATAGGAATGACACATGCGTCGGTGTACAAAGTCAATTGCGCTGGGTGCAAGATAGGGCCCACAGTGTGTTAAGTTCAAATACGGGAAGTGGTCTCATATTATTTATTACTTTCTGTTTAAAGAAAAAGATAAAGAGAGATCTTAATCCAAAACAATTTAATGAGGTTTAGAGAGGCATTGACGCAGTGGAAAACTCTAAGTATTAATGCAGTCTAACAAATATTCTGAGGAAAGTAACAAGCGAACTGAAGAATTTCAGAAATGAGGAAATCAGAAATTAACATTAAAGACACTTGAATCCAGTAAGTCAATAACTTATAACATTAATACTTTTCCTAAGAAGAACACATTACTATTCAAAGGTATATAGAAAGAGTACATTTATCAATGTAGGGGAAGGTAAGTAGTTCATAATGCTGTATTATATAGCACTGGTAAATGGCGGCCACATGAAAATAAAAGACAATCAAGTGAATCAACAGTTGAAATTAGAAAACATCAAAAACACAAATGTTCAAATGTGTTGAAATCGATGCTTCGTTTGAAATGATTCCATAAAATGGTAAAATATGGTAAAATATTCCTTTGCTTCAGGACAGCGACAGAGGAACATAAGATGTTACTGCAGAAACACAAACCAGCTTTGAAGACAAAAACATAAAACTACAATATCAAAGCATTACAAGACAGAAAGAGCACTGCCCTACAGGACAGAAACACAACAACATAATTTCATCAGAAAGCACAAGCAGGAAGAAACTAAAGAGACTTTTAATGTGTGAGCTGTTAAACACTGTGTAGAGCCATCAAAACACTAAACCCCACAACCTACGAATCCCAGCCGAACAAAATATATCAACAGTTTATAAAGCCATGTAAATTGCGTATTTTGCGAGTCCGACTCTCTAAACATTAGGCCACGACTCCCCCAAAGATGTCCCAATTTGTAGGCATCCATTTAATAATTTTATTAAATATAAATATTTACACTCTACAATGTACAACAATACTTTATTTACCTCGCTGTGTGGAAACGGAAAGGAGTTTAATTTATACAGATGGAATTGAATAATTTAGGGATTCCTCCAGTGGAATGGATTTGACTAACAGCGCTCTGAAAAGTGAACCACATATTGTATGCGCTAAATGAGAGATGTCTCCAGTATCATTGGTCCCACTGACATACAATGGTTCTGGAGTCCATGCTTATAATGATGTTATTATTATAATGGAATTATCATTTGCAAAGCCGGCTTCTCAGCTGTTCCATGGCCAGGTGTGTGTTATTCCCTTACTATCCCAATTACAATGAGCAGATAAAAGGTCCTGAGATCATTTCAAGTGTGCTATTTGCATTTGGAATCTGTTGCTGTCAACTGTCAAGATGAGATCCAAAGAGCTGTCACTATCAATGAAGTCATTAGGCTGAAAAAACAAAACAAACCCATCAGAGAGATAGAAAAAACATTAGGCGTGGCCAAAACAACTGTTTGGAACATTCTTAAAAAGAAGGAACGCACCGATGAGCTCTGCAACACCAAAAGACCCCGAAGACCACAGAAAACAACTGTGGTGGATGACTGAAGAATTCTTTCCCTGGTGAAGAAGACGAACTTCACAACAGTTGGGCAGATCAAGAACACTCTCCAGGAGGAAGGTGTATGTGTGTCAAAGTCAACAATCAAGAGAAGACTTCACCAGAGTGAATACAGAGGGTTCACCACAAGATGTAAACCATTGGTGAGCCTCAAAAACAGGAAGGCCGGATTAGAGTTTGCCTAGCGACATCTAAAAAAGCCTTCACAGTTCTGGAACAACATCCTATGGACAGATGAGACCAAGATCAACTTGTACCAGAGTGATGGGAAGAGAAGAGTATGAAGAAGGAAAGAAACTGCTCATGATCCTAAGCATACCACCTCATCAGTGAAGCATGGTGGTGGTAGTGTCATGGCGTGGGCATGTTTGGCTGCCAGAGGAACTGGTTCTCTTGTATTTATTGATGATGTGACTGCTGACAAAAGCAGCAGGATGAATTCTGAAGTGTTTCTGCCAATATTATCTGCTCATATTCAGCCAAATGCTTCAGAACTCATTGGACGGCGCTTCACAGTGCAGATGGACAATAACCCAAAGCATACTGCAAAAGCAACCAAAGAGTTTTTGAAGGGAAAGAAGTGGACTGTTATGCAATGGCCAAGTCAATAACCTGACCTGAATCCGATTGAGCATGCATTGCACTTGCTGAAGACAAAACTGAAGTGAAAATGCCCCAAGAACAAGCAGGAACTGAAGACGGTTGCAGTAGAGGCCTGGCAGAGCATCACCAGGGATGAAACCAGCGTCTGGTGATGTCTATGTGTTCCAGACTTCAGACTGTAATTGACTGCAAAGGATTTGCAACCAAGTATTAAAAAGTGAAAGTTTAATTTATGATTATTATTCTGTCCCATTACTTTTGGTCCATTAACAAGTGGGAGGCACATATGTGTAACCCCAACATCTAATTAGGGATGAGGAGTACTCAACAAAGCACAATCCACAGTCTGTTTCTCTGCACAAATGTATTTATTCAACAATAATAAGAATAACTCAAGGATAAATGTAATGGGCAAAGAAACTGAGTTAAACAAAAACGACAAGACACTTTTGAACACCTACAGAGCATGGGGCCCACCAGTTATATCACATAGAGAATACTCCACCAATAAGTGCACACTCACACTACATCACAAGAGAAAGCAAAGGTTCACTTCAAATTCCAGACAACGGTAATCACCCAAAATCAAAATCACAACACCTATATACGTTCACCTTGGCGGAGTAATTCACATGGCATACACAAGCGAGAACCCCACAGTTCGTGGGTCCACAATGGATAGAAAACAAACAAACAAAACAAAACAAACAAAGTAAGAAAGTAAAGATCCAAAAATAACTCAAATCACGTTGCCATAAAGGACCCGGTTTAACATTTGGATCATACCAAGATACCCATTAAGCCATCATAATCTCTGGTAAAGAAAACAAGAAAAGTAAACGGCAATCATGCATTCTCTGCAAAAGAAGAAACACAATGTATAATTGCCATATAAAAAGTTACTATAATTAAAAGCATTTACAATCAAGTATAAAACAAATTAAACTATCAAACGTTTAAACTTAATCCACGAATTTAGTACGGATTAATACCTGCATTTACATGCTTAAATCTCTGAGGCACCCAAAGTATGCTGATCCAAACAGGCACTAAAACAAGAGGCAGATATAAATATAAAAACCAAGCAAACTCGCAATAGCAAAAAGGATTGGACTAAAATTACCATTGATGCTCTAAAATAGGTCTGCTTTATTCTTTGAAGCAACAAACAACATTTTCTGATGGGGCACTCACCAATTCAGTTCTGTTAATCGATGATTTTATCATCAGCTCTTACACAGCCTTAAGTACCCACACCACATGGTGCTTCAAAGAGGAAGTCCCTAAAATTGGACTTTTATAATAATCTGACCTGTGGGATTTGTAGTTCATCTCATTTGTAGTCCCTATATCTTTTACCCCATTACATATGCAAACTGTTGTAATTCCCACACCATTCACCTGATTTGGATGTAAATACCCTCAAATTAAAGCTGACAGTCTGCAGTTAAAGCACACCTTGTTCGTTTCATTTAAAATCCATTGTGGTGGTGTATAGAGCCTAAAATGTTAGAATTGTGTCGATGTCCCAATATTTATGGACCTGACTGTACATCATCTCAATTGTTTTCTTCAAGACTGGTCCTCACTTCTTCAAATCAGTTACATATGAAGCTAGACTGGTCTCACTGAAATCTGAAAGTAAGACTGATTACTTCTCACTTATTGCTAGTCAGAGTGATTAGTCTTTGAGACGCTGTTTTAATTTAGTGACTATGTTTATGCGACTGGGCCCAGATGACTTCACAAAACAGAGACTACACTGAACTAACAGATGTTAACATACACTTACTGACTGTGATCTGTACCTGCCGTCAGAAATAAGACAAATCTGACCCACAATCCTCTCTACCTCACGGCACAGTCGTGAAAATCACGTTCACTGTCTGGAAACACAGAATTCATCTGTAACTCGTCAGTTAAAGAGAAAACCCCCATCAGGACTTCTCCAAAGTTTATATTTATGGGTGAAACAAGAACTAGTTTTGTATTTTTTCTAAATGAAGGACGAGATATGTTGATCTCTGTAGACAGCATTTCACATGTTTCTCTGTGATATCTCACATTTAATGTTACAAACTCTGTCCATCTGAAAAGAAAAACATGTAGAGGTTTAGTGGACAGTCAGTCTGTGTATTATGTTTCCACTGTCCGGATCACGCTTGATGGCAATATCAAAAGGGTTGAATGTACGGTTTTAATCTGTACACGAGTATAAACGCCCTATAGGACCACGTGAAGATCAGTCCAAGAGTGCATAGCATAGCCCTAACAGACCTTTATTTGACTTGACACTTTGTAAATAATAAAGGAGGTTTGAGGGTTTCTCTGTGAAATGAGCAAACAATTTTAGTAAATAGAGTCTGGAATAAACTCTAAATTCATTTCTTCAAATCCCGTCCTGTCCTCTCTGAGATGCTTCTGCTTAACTTCTAGTTTCCGTACATTTGTGAGTGTGAAATCAAGCGGCTACGATCCGCTGCATGTCATTTTTCTGCACGCTTATTCCCATCCGGATTGGCGAGAGCGACAGCGGCAGGCGCAGAGAAAGAGCCGGAACAGATTATGAAGGCGAGGAAGAGCTCTGTTATGAGCAGATAAGAACACGCCGAGTCTCTCTCTCTCTCTTTCTCTCTTCTGTGAGCCAAAACCCAACAAACAGCCGGAAAGCAGGAGAGCGAGCACACCCTCCCTGAGGACTGCACTCCTTATTTCCTTCTAAATGTTTGACTTCACCGTATCATCTCCACAGAAAAACTGACTTCTGAAGACACGTTCAGAGCTAACTCACAATATTTCCTTCACACTACAATCCCCTGCAGGATCTTCAGAGCTCAGATGAGTAAACTCATACACTTTAACAATTTAAATCTGTCATCTGTATAATATGAGCAGTGGCGTCGCTAAGGTTTCTGGGTCCCCCGCTAGATGTTACTGATCATCATCGATGAAATCACTGTTGCCCTTGTGACCAGATGTGGTTACTACGGTAACTGATGTTGCTTCTCACCTGTAGCTCAGGATCCTCTTCATGATTCAGGTGAGCCTCCTCCGCTGCCTCCACCAGCCGCTGATGACAGAAACAGACAGAGAGCTTTTTAAGGATTTACTTGACATCTGATGCTTTGGAAAGGAAAGCGGGCAATGATTTATCACTCGTCGTCTGAACACAGAAGGAAAGTTTGCTCTTCGGTTTATTAAAACATTCGAGGTGGCACGTTCAATTCATCTCCATTAAAGTTTAATTGAATCGATTTAAAACTCCAATGTAATGCTTCATTGCGTCATCATTCAGAGGTGTTTTCAGTGTGTGCTATTCCATCTGTCACACGTATTTTAATTTTTAATTAAATGTTCTTTATGACTATTGACGCATTGAAAAGAAAATTACGAAAATCTGCTAATCCTCAAATCCTTATTAGGTCGCAGTTCATGACTTCTTTGTACGTTGGGCACAACAACACCGCCATTATTCAAAAGAGGACACATGGGAGATTAAAGTGAAAAGCCAGAATTAAAACGATAAGCAAAACTAGTTGCAAAGACTTAAGTCTAGGTAAATACATTGGGATTTCTTTGCATGAAGTATTTTAATGAAGTAAACATGTCGCAGGCCATGCTGAGGTCTGAAGACACAATTCAGCAGCTAGTCTGACGGTGATCTAACTATATAACTTTAGTTTGACATAAAGTGATCACATCCCAAAACAATCTAGTAAAGAATACAGTCTAACACGGTTTATCTGTCAGAACATAAAATAAGAGATCTTTGTGTTCTTTTTGTGTTTGTCGTCACACATGGATGGTGTGGCGAGGCTGAGTTCAGTTTTATTCTGTGTGCTCATTTGTTTGGAGATGAGTGAGGCTGGTGTGATCGCAGGAAATATTTCCTTCTTGAAGTGATCGCGTCATGAATTGAATAGTAGGAAATAAGACAGTTACCTGAATGGCTTGGGACTTTTTGTTGAACATGTCCTCCATGTCCTCAGCGAGTCTCTTCACAAGCTTCAGTCCATCAATCTCTTCCACCCTCACTGACTTCTCAAACTCTTTATACTTCTGCAGAATTAAAAAATAATCAGACAATGACAATGCTTCTCTGTCACTTTATTTACTGTGATGAAAATACAGACATCAGTGTTGCGATGAAATTGTGAAATGTGCAAACACCCTGTGAGTCAGATCTCTGTTATTAACTCCAAAGAGGGTGAGTAATGATGACATATTTTTCATTTTTGGATGAACTATCCCTTAAAGAATTGAATTTATTTACAAAAATAACATCATTAGACTTAAGAATAAGTGTGAGGCTCTACGGTGTTTCTCAGGTCTTGATGATTTAAGAGTGTTAGATATAAATCCTCCAGCAGTAACAGAGGCAGTAGAGAGAATACACACTACAATAAACACACAGTGTGTTGATAAAATAATACACACTTGATCATCAGGATATTCTGATTGAATCAGTGTTTGCAACATTAGTCTTTTCTTTTTTCACAGCTGCGAGTGCAATACTGTGAATGCATGCACTTATTTGTAATTTTATTTTTGCACATAATGCATAGTGAATCTCGCCATCTGTTTTGAAGATAAATTGCAGGTTATTTACATTTACATACAGTGGTATGCAAAAGTTTACACACGCCTTGCAGAATCCGGAAAAGCTGAAAACTTTTGGAAAAATAAGAGGATGTTGGAAAATGAATGTTTAATTTTAATTTAGTCCTGCCCTGAGCAAATTATTTCACTAAAGAAATGTTAACATAAAGTTCACACTAAAGAATAATAACAGAATTACAAAAAATAGCCCAGTGCAAATGTTTAGATGCCCTTGATTCTTAATACTGTGTGAAGTTACCTAAAGAATCAATGACAGTTTTTATGTTTACCATTTCAGAGGTTTGAATGGTGTTGACTTCATGAGCAGCACTGAATGTTTCTATCTATTGTAATAGTTGTGTTTGAGTCTCTTGATGGTCCTCAATGTAAACAGATGAATCTCTACATCATACAGTTACTGCTGGACATGAGTCAAATATACAGAAATGCTGAGAAAGCAAAGATTGTGGAGGACCTGGGTGATTGTTTTGAAGATCAGTGGACAGTCATGTAAACTTTTGCACTGGGGTATTTTGAGAAATTCTGTTATTATTCTTTAGTGTGAACTTTATGTTAACATTTCTTTAGTGAAATAACTTGCTCAGGGCAGAACTAAATTAAAAATAAAGCTTCATTTTCAAAAATCCTCTTATTTTCCAAAAGTTTCAGCTTTTTCCTCATTCTGCAAGGGGTGTGTAAACTTTTGGATACCACTGTACTTATCTTTACATGGACTGAAGTCAAATGATGTTAAACTGTGTAAATTGTGTTTCCCAACAAATCAAACAGCTTCACTTATAATTAATCATTATCAAAATCATCCTGTTGTGAATCAAGGGGAGGGAAGCAGAGTTTTCAACACTGATTTTAGGTAAAAAAATAAATGAAGAGTTTGCTTCCACAATGACATAACTTTAAAATTTTTTTAAAAAACATGTTTTTTATTGTGCATTCCAATTAATATCAGTCAAACTGCAGTTGGTTTATTATATCCATAATAACTAAAAAATACAGCAAAATTTTTAAAACACAATATCATAAATAACATGATTTTCTTTATTTTTTAACTCATTTTGGAACCAAACTCTTCATTTATAGATAGATAGATAGATAGATAGATAGATAGATAGATAGATCACGTTAAAAGCATTAAAAATCATTGCAATACTGTCTATATCCAGTCATAAAAGAATAGTGCTACATTGCTAAGCGCTTCACCTGTGCAGGGTCACTACTTGGCTGAGAGATTGACATCATTGTAAACACTTTAGTAAAACATTTATTCATCCTTAACAGCATCTTTCAGATGTGGACTCAGTTTTCAGCCTGTTGAGAAATGTGGATTTGTAAAACATGTCTCGGATTTGCTAGAGTTTCATAATGAAGTGCTTATCATCCAAATCATTTGTTACGTTAACTCTAAACAAATAAAAAAGAAATGTTTACTCTACAACTTCTCACGCCTGATTGGTTGATTTTGAAAGGCCTGCAGCAACTATTTGTCATGATTTGCGTGGCAAGACATGGCGTGGGAACCCAATTGCAGGCAGACACAGACGGTAAAGGTGGTAACAAAGATTTATTTAACAATAAACAAGACTAAACAAACACGCAAAACAAAACCCACGAGGGGGTAAAACAAGACAGGAATATATATACTTTAACAACAAACACTGACTAACTAAACTATAAAACAAACACTGGACTAACAACACACTTACACTGACTAAACTAGACTTACTTAGAACCAACAGCAACAACAGCGAACAACTTCATACAAGGAACGAGGTATCAACAGGTACAAGGACATGAACATGTACAGCATACAATGCACGAGCACAGGAGAAAGGAAACATGAGGACTCTTCATAGGGGAGACAGACAAAGGATCGTTAACGAGAAACAGGTGCTGGGGATTAGCACTAAGGAGAGGCTGACGAGGAACGGGATGTAGGGAACAATGACGAGACACGAGAAAGAATCATTCAATCTCACATAAAACCATAGGTTATGCCATGACTCCACCTAAATAACACAAATAAACATGACATGATAGTGGAATCATGACACTATTTAACAACCATTAGCCAACACTCAAAGTGTTCATGTTATATGCCATCAAACATCTGCTTGACAGTAACAGCTGTCCTGACACTCAATCCAAAGCCCTTAGGCCATCGGTAAATCATGATACTTTTGATTATTCATTGCATTCATATTTCATACCAATTCACGAGTTCACCTATGCAGATAATAAAGGTTAGCAGAAGTGTAAAAGGTATGCGTGTTTGGCGTGCTGTCTCGGGAGCGGGCTCCGAGCTCGCCGGTTCCTTCCGAACCCGGAACACTCCCCCCGCTAGGGTGAGTGTCCCAAGCTCGGAAACGGCCCGAACCCAGAGTAAACCCCCCAAGGGCGTAGAATTAAACAGCAGACGGACAGCGCATACCCCCCAAAGGCGAGGCTAGACGCTGCGTGGTGTGACTGCTGCGGCGGAGCACGAGGAAGAAGCACGGGCCCCTGTGGGGGCGGTCGCTACTGAGATACTGGCTTCGGAAATGTGACTTGGAGGAATTGGATAGTGGTTGTGACGACTGCGGCAGAGCACAGGAGGAAGCACGGGCCTCTGCGGGGGCGGTCGCTGCGGCGATACTGGCTTCGGGAAGGTGACTTGGAAGAATTGGATAGTGGTTGTGACTGCTGCGGCAGAGCACGAGGAAGAAGCACGGGCCTCTGCGGGGGCGGTCGCTGCGGCGATACTGGCTTCGGGAAGGTGGCTGGGAGGAATTGGATAGAGGTTGTGACTGCTGCGGCAGAGCACGAGGAAGAAGCACGGGCCTCTGCGGGGGCGGTCGCTGCGGCGATACTGGCTTCGGGAAGGTGGCTGGGAGGAATTGGATAGAGGTTGTGACTGCTGCGGCAGAGCACGAGGAAGAAGCACGGGCCCCTGCGAGGGCGGTCGCTGCGGCGATACTGGCTTCGGGAAGGTGACTGGGAGGGATTGGAAAGTGGTTGTGACTGCTGCGGCAGAGCACGAGGAAGAAGCACGGGCCCCTGCGAGGGCGGTCGCTGCGGCGATACTGGCTTCGGGAAGGTGACTGGGAGGGATTGGAAAGTGGTTGTGACTGCTGCGGCAGGGCACAGGAGGAAGCACGGGCCTCTGCGGGGGCGGTCGCTGCGGCGATACTGGCTTCGGGAAGGTGACTTGGAAGAATTGGATAGTGGTTGTGACTGCTGCGGCAGAGCACGAGGAAGAAGCACGGGCCTCTGCGGGGGCGGTCACTGCGGCGATACTGGCTTCAGGAAGGTGGCTGGGAGGAATTGGATAGAGATTGTGACTGCTGTGGCAGAGCACGAGGAAGAAGCACGGGCCTCTGCGGGGGCGGTCGCTGCGGCGATACTGGCTTCGGGAAGGTGGCTGGGAGGAATTGGATAGAGGTTGTGACTGCTGCGGCAGAGCACGAGGAAGAAGCACGGGCCTCTGCGGGGGTGGTCGCTGCGGCGATACTGGCTTCGGGAAGGTGGCTGGGAGGAATTGGATAGAGGTTGTGACTGCTGCGGCAGAGCACGAGGAAGAAGCACGGGCCTCTGCGGGGGCGGTCGCTGCGGCGATACTGGCTTCGGGAAGGTGGCTGGGAGGAATTGGATAGAGGTTGTGACTGCTGCGGCAGAGCACGAGGAAGAAGCACGGGCCCCTGCGAGGGCGGTCGCTGCGGCGATACTGGCTTCGGGAAGGTGACTTGGAAGAATTGGATAGTGGTTGTGACTGCTGCGGCAGAGCACGAGGAAGAAGCACGGGCCTCTGCGGGGGCGGTCACTGCGGCGATACTGGCTTCAGGAAGGTGGCTGGGAGGAATTGGATAGAGATTGTGACTGCTGCGGCAGAGCACGAGGAAGAAGCACGGGCCTCTGCGGGGGCGGTCGCTGCGGCGATACTGGCTTCGGGAAGGTGGCTGGGAGGAATTGGATAGAGGTTGTGACTGCTGCGGCAGAGCACGAGGAAGAAGCACGGGCCTCTGCGGGGGTGGTCGCTGCGGCGATACTGGCTTCGGGAAGGTGGCTGGGAGGAATTGGATAGAGGTTGTGACTGCTGCGGCAGAGCACGAGGAAGAAGCACGGGCCCCTGCGAGGGCGGTCGCTGCGGCGATACTGGCTTCGGGAAGGTGACTGGGAGGGATTGGAAAGTGGTTGTGACTGCTGCGGCAGGGCACAGGAGGAAGCACGTGCCCCTGAGGGGGCGGTCGCTGCGGCGATACTGGCTTCTGTAGAATTGGTGTCTGCGGCGGCAGAGCATGAGTTGGCTGCGGGAGAGTATTAGAAAGCATTGGCCCCTGAGGCTTCTGATGAAATGCATTTGCTGCGTTGGATCGTTGGGGGGAAACAGGGCTCTGGCCGAACTGAGGGTGGCTGGGGATTTCTTAGTTGATATTTAAATGAGTCTGGTGATGAGTGACCGGTGGGCTTCTCTGATGAGGGCACGGTCAGACCTGATGTAAGTCTTGAATGCTTCAGATGACCAGCGTCCGAGCGCTTGAATCTGACGTTGTGAAAGGCCCTTTTGTGCGGCTGTAGTAGCTGCGCCAATGCGGAAGGAATGACTGGAGAAATGATCTGCTGGGATGCCGGAGTGGAGCAAAACTGACTTCAGGTGTTTTGGGAACCAGAAGCATGTGGCGGGTAGGTTTGAATCGTCTACAAAGAGCGGTTCGGATGGTGATTTGACTTGAGATCTTCTAAAACAGAGGTAGGCTACGAGGGTTTGGTATGGCTGGAGTGGAGTTTGAAGATTGAAGATGTAGATAAAATGTCCTCTTCTGGCTCGATCTTTCTTGCTTTGCTTGATGAGTCGAGCGCTGATAGATCTGAAAAGTTGGGATGGATTGTGGGATCGTAATTTGCCGTGGTGGGGATTTCAGAACATCTGAGAAATCCAAAGAAAGCCATGAACATGAACATGGCATCTAGCGTGCGTGCTGTATGTTTGGAGTGGTATCCTCTGCGAAGGGTTGTAATACATTTGCTCAAAATTTCTAGAGTGATGGGTTGTCTAGCATCTGGGAGAGCGGGTCGGGTTCTCTGGATGCCTTTTATGAGCATGGAAGCTTGAGAGCTGGCTATGACTGGGGAAGGGGCATTGAAAATTAATTTATGGAAAAATTGGATTCCGCTCAAGTATCCTTTGATTGAGCTTGCTTGGAGATTTTTGATGGTACTTAGGAAGGAGATAAATGATGTGATGGAGAGGAGAGAGAAATCTGGGAAGGGGAGGTTATAGATGTGGTGAAATACTTTGAAGTTTCTCCAGGCTTTGAGATAATGCTGTATGGTCCTGGGGGAGACAGCTTGAATGATGGCGTCGAGTGAAACGTCCAGCATGGCTTTTAAAGGGTGATTTAGATGAAGATCAATTCTGAATATGGAGGTACAGGTGTTGGATAGAGGTCCGCATCCGGCGCCAGCTGCCTGAATTTCTGCTAGAATCTGTGTCCTGATGTTGCTGGACACTGGAGGCGGTTCCAGGACGGGGGCATTGATGGGCACCGGCATAGGGGCTGCTGAGGCCAATGAAAATTGAGGGCGGGCCTGAGGCAGAGCGAGGAGGGAGGGAATTGCGGCCGCTGGAGCAGCTGATGGAGGCTGCCTCACGTTAGCGGCGCCATCCGGGCGGTGGCTTTAAGGAGGGAGGGAAGACCGAAGCCCTGGGGGAGGTAAGGAACACTTTGAGTCGGGGTCTGTATCGCTAATGGAGGCAGCCTCACAATCGTGGTTGACATTGGCGCCGCTACTCAACCTGTTAGAGGGTGGAAAGGTGCTTTCGCAGGCATACGCCCCCCCCGGATGCCAGTCCTACATGTCGCCACGCAGGACGTGGGCTGACACCGGGTTTACGCGAAGGTTGTTAACCCTTGCGAAGGTGTTTGGGCGTAGCCCAACCCGCAGCTCTACAGATGTCTGATAGAGAGGCGCTTCTGCCAGTGCCCAGGAGGTGGCAAAACTACATGTGGAGTGAGCCCTCTCTGCCAATGGGCATGCGAGATTCCGAGATCGGAATGCCGTCGTAACGGCGTTCACGACCCAGTGTGCCAGCCTCTGTTTTGAGACAGCCTTCCCCTTCTGCTGTCCTCCAACAGACACTGAGCTGGTCAGAGCTTCAGAGCTCTGCGTGCGGTCCAGCACGTCCTGGACACAACACTGATCGGGTTGGGTCTTCCTCCCCTATGGGGAGCGTCTGCAAGTTCACCACTTGGCCCCGGAGGGAGTAGTGGGAACCTCTTGGGCACGCATCCGGGCCTGGGTCTCAAGATAACGTGAGAGTTTCCAGGGCCGAATTTAAGGCAATCCGGAGACACGGAGGATGCTCGGTGGTCCCCTACCCTCTTGAAGGAATTGAGCGCCGTCAGGAGGGCCGTCTTACACTGTTAGGAAGATCGGAACCTCCGAGGGGCTCTTGGGGGGCACTGAGGCTCCCCAGGACCAGTTAGGGTCCCAAGAGGGTATGGAGCGGAGATGAGGCGGATTCCGCCCTCTCGCGCCCCTTAGAAACCTGGTGACCAGGTCGTGTTGCCCTAGAAACTTTCCACCGACTGAGTCGTGATGAGTGGCAATAGCGACTACATACACATTCAGTGTGGAGGGGAGATGTTAGTCTCCAGTCTCGTAAGAAGGAAAACACAATCCTGATCTAGCACCTCAGTGGGTCTTTCTCATTGAGAGAGACACCAGGACGAGAAGAGGCGCCTTCTAGAGGCGTGTAACCGCCTAGTAGATGGGGCCCTAGCCTGGGTGATGGTCTCTGCCATAGAGAGGGAGTAGCCATCTCAGGATCTTCTCGTCCCATCTAGAGACCAGACATGGGTGTTCCAGAGGTCTGATCTGGGATGCCAGAACGTGTCCCTCCCCTGACAGAGCAATGGTTCAGGGGGAGTCGCTGTCCAGAGCATCAGCTCTGAAGCCATGTGCGGTTAGACCGGTGTGGTGTAACCAATAACACTTGGTGCTCCTGCTCCCTGACCTTGCACAGCGTCTGTCCCGGGGTGTGTGTGGCCCGCAGGGAACGGGTCACCTGTTGACTCCACCGGAGGAGGCGTCGAGCAAGTTGTGTTAGCTGCTGTGAGCGAACGCCACCCTGACGATCTGTGTACGCTATAGCTGTAGTGCTGTCCTTGGACCAGCACATGTTTGTCTTGCACGAGAGGCCGTAGCCTGCTCAGTGCAAGTAGCACAGCCCACAACTCTTGGCAATTGATATGCCAGCGCAGGCGTGGGTTCGTCCAACGCCCCTCCTGCGTGCCCGTTACACACTGCACCGCACCCCTGCAGGGAGACGTCAGTCGTCACCACGACCTGTCTCATAACCTGCCCAGAGGGACCTGAGTCCGTTGAAAAAGTCATGGAAGACTTGGGGTTATGGTGTGTCGGAAGCAGGGCGTCATCACCATGCGCCTGCTGCCGGTGTGCCACGCTCTCCTCGGAACTCGACTCTGAAACCAGTGTTGGAGCGGTCTCATGTGCATCAACCCGAGGGGTATTAACCCGCGAGGACGCCATGTGTCCCAGGAGCCTCTGAATTATTTCAGGGGGACAGCTGTCTGCCTAAAATGTTCATTTCAGACAGTTCAACACTGGTTGGGTGCATACTGGGGACCTGGAGTCCCAATCGATCTAGTTGCCGGAGCACCAGGTCCCTTTGTGTGCATAACAGATCTCACGAGTGTGCCAAGATAGCCATAATTTGGCTAATTGCCACGGTCTGCTTCACCGTCAAAAACTGCTGAGCGCAGTCCTCGACTATGTTACCAATAACCCACCCTTCGAGATGAGTGCATCAAGAAAGCGGACTTCCTTGGTGTCACTCTTCTGCACAAGGTATAGCCGGGGGTGTCTCTCCTGGACCACTACCGTGGACATTGTCCGACCCAGGGCCCGCGCCGCCACCTTAGTCGCCCGTAGAGCGCTGTCAGTGGCGGCACGGAGATCCTGCATTATACCAGGGTCGGCCTTACGCTCGTGAAGCTCTCTCCACGCCCTGGCCTGGCGGACCTGCAGGATGGCCATGGCATAGAGAGAGGAGGCAGCCTGGCCCGCGGCAGTGTAAGGCTTCGACACCAGTGATGCCGAAGTCCTATACGCTTTGGACGGTAGGCGTGGCCGATTCCCCCAAAGAGGTAGCCGCCCGCGGCACAGGTGCACCGCAGGCGCCTGTTCCACCCGGGGGATCTCGACGTAGCCTTTGGCTGCCCCACCAACGAGGGAAGTAAGGGAGCCGGAGCTGGTTTCACTGGAACGGTCCGTGAGTGGAGCGCTCCAAGTATTACACAGCTCCTGATGCACCTCCGGGAAAAACATGGCACTCCGACCTCAGGAACCACGCATCCCCGGGTTAGCATGGATGACATCACTTCTGCTTCCTCCTGAACTCGACCGCTGGGGGTGGAGCTTGGATTCGTCAGAGTCGGGTGCCAGTCTCCCTCCGATGCTGCGAGCGGCATCTCATCTACGTCACACATTGTTTCCGAGTATGTGCATGAGGATCCGGACGGTATGCCACCGCCGGTTGGGGAACGTTTAGAAGAGCGATCAGGGTGCAATCGGCCCGTGAGCACTTAGCTGGCGGGTTTACGTTCGCAGAGTTCCCCATATCACTAACGCTCCTACGTGGGTGGTCATCAGGGCCGTAGCCACAGATGTCACAGCCCAGGTAGCAGACGAAATGGTGGCTGGTTCCCGTAGGAAGACAGCCTCCCGTGACCGCAACTTCTGAATGACAATGAATGACTGTCCGCAGTGCGGGCAGATGTGTAAACGAACGCTGCTTCAGCGTGCTGGACGCCCAGACGCCTAACGCAGCAATCGTGTCCATCCCCCTTCTCGATGAGGGTGCCGCACCCAAGAGAACAGCGGGACATGCCGCGCTGTAGAATGCTCAGTCAGTCCTGAAAATTACTTTTTTAGAAAAAATCTCTAACACCTCCGGAATCGCCGAGACGCCCAGGGGAAGGTCGCTGCAGGTAAGGACGATCCGCTGCAACACGTCGTAGATCCGGCAATGTAGAAGAAGAAGAATTCATTGAATTCGTTCTGTTCGTAGTCATGAGCGAAGGCTCTGAAGAACAAAAGGTAAATGAATGCTGCACGCCGGCATACTTTTATACCGGATATCCGGGGCGGAGCCCGGCATGCAAATTCAACGTCGAGAGACCGACAGAAAGGGAACTAAGATTTCATCAGCAGTTTGTCTGGGTCCACAGTAGAAACAACACCATGAATTCAATGCGAGGGGACCCACATTGTGTGTAGATAGAAATATCTCATTCTAAGGTAATAAAAACATAACGCTTCTTTGTGTAAGCTCTTTACTGAAGACATTGTTATATATACTATATTGCATTTCTGTCAAAAGATCCTCCAAAAAATTACACACTGGACCTTTAAATCTACCTCAGAAAGATTTTTTCCACACCAATGAGTTCCACCTGAGGTTTTCTTGCTGGCTTATTTCTTGCAGAAGTTTTTAAGAACATTTCATACATATGGTGAATTATGTTTGATTATAAACGGTATATTATCTATCTGTGACCGAATAAAAATGCTTAAAAATGGTTTCGTAGTCCATAGTCCTATAATGTAGTTAGAAGAATGTTTCTATCTGTATACTGGTACTGTATACTGTCATGATCCTGCCTCACTTTGTAAAGCTTTTCTAGCCTTGTGGCTGGATCATGACAGTCCCACATGTTTTGTGTGGAAGCGCATGGTATTGTTTGCTATTATGGCCATGTACTCTCCTGTCATGTTTTGACCCCACTCGTTTCCTCGTTTAGCTTCTCGCCAGTGTTTGATTCCCCACACCCGCCTTTGTAGATGTTCTTACTGTACATCATGTCCTGGTTCCCGAATCTCTAGTTTTGTCAAGTTTTTGAAGAGTGATTAGTTAAGTTGATCCTGTCTCTCTTGTTTTTACCCCCTTTGTTTTGAAGTTCTCTGTTCTGTTCTCGTTTGCCCCATCATGGGTATTTATGTTTTGATTGTGTTTTGTACCCGCTGCCTGCATTTGGGTTCTCCTTCCTAGAGTCCGTGACAGTATACTGTATGGTCATCCAGTGATAAAGAGATAAAGTGTTCTAACATGATCTAAAAAAGCATCAATGAAACAGAGGTGGACTCTGAATCTCATTTTGAAATGACACTAAATACTGAAATATTAATATTCCTCTTCTTCCTCCATGTTTTTAGTCTGGGTTCTGTGGAGCATAAGTTGACTTATGAAACTGTGGCTTGCTTTTGTTTTTTTTTTCAAAGTCACTTTGGGTGCTAAATGGTTTCTGAATGATGTCATGGTTGTTACAGTTAATGACCTCTTATTGAAGCTGTTTCAGCTCAGAAAACTGAATGAGTTCACTTGAATGTAATTGTTATTTGTGTATTGTGCTCTTGACAGAGAATACAGGCTGGGTGAGATTGGGAACTGATAATAGAGGATACTGATACAGCAGAGCACAGGGGTACGTTTCATTAGCTGAACTATTTTTAACTGGGCACAACATCTCTAAAATACAACCCTTGTGACACCAGACACTTTAAATACAGTGGGACCACAGACATCCATGACTCATGTGTGCATAGACAAACAGTTGAACATGTATTATGTTTGGTGTTTTCAGTTCAACATTCAATAATATATGAGAAACACATTTTTGCCCATATGCATAAAACCTCATCAAGAGAATCTGAAAGTGGACTGAAACATTTAGAATCAAACACTTTTTTGCATAATTCCTCCTTGCATCTCATAAGCCCATTCTTGTATTCAGCAAGAAACCAATAATTAAAAGATAATTGCTATGCGAAACTTCTGTACATAAGAGAAATATTCCCACAACATACCCCGATATACACAGATGGACCTGAATCTGAAAAGCAGGCAGCAGCAGCTTGTGTGTGAGGATATACGCATGCATCCCTGACCAAAGGTCACTTTTCACTGCAGACGTAATGTTCTCTTCTGACAATCGCTGGGATCAAGTCATGAATACATCCGAATACAATGTTTGTTAAACTCCTGTCTCCTGAGATCAGATTTTGAAGGAAGCATAGACGTATCATTTAGCAGTAGCTGCTAGCGCCTTTGCTGCCACTAGCATGACGACAAGTAAACAAATGAATAAATATTTTTTTAACCAGTTAACCATTACAGAATTGCTAGTTTGTATGGTGTTTAGGGTATTATTCCAACAGGATTTAATGAGGTTCTATTGGTTCCCATCTGCCAGAGAACATCCCACCAATAGAATCCATCACACACCAGTAGACCAACCCAGTCTAAAGGCAGTTTGTGGCATAGACACGAAATTTGGAATCTATTCATTTGTATTCGTGGACACGAATATTGCTATTTTAATGTTGTGTTAGTGAGCACAACATTTTTTTGATGTCACTGAGCACGACTTTCAAAACACAGACTGCGGAACCTGATATCAAAAGAATTTTGTCTAACCAACACCTTACTTCACCCCAAACCCTAAGACCACAGCCGCGAAGGCTAAATTAGCTAAAAACGTGAGTTTCACGAGGTGGTAAAGCGATGATAATTGACTCCCCTAACCCCACCCCTAAACCTGATGTCACAGAGGAAAAGTCAAAACATACCAATGAGATCGTAGGAACAAGAAATTTGCACGAATGAGCCACCTTATAAATAGCTATGAATTCCACATATTCATTACACATATGAAAGATATTGCATATTAAAATACTTAAATTAGATTGAAAGTCGTGCTGGGTGACATGAAAAAAGGGGAAAATGTGTGTCAGTGAACACAAATGAATAGACTGTGTTGAGTAGACATCATTATAGTTTCCATTTAAACCAATATAATTCCCATTACAACCATTAAATTAATGAAATATTCTATTGTTTTTGGGAGAGCTCAATTGTTTTTTTCTCCAGCATATTGCTTTAAATCACATTGTGTTGCATCGATTGGAAATTGGAGCGCATCGTAGTAGGGGTGAATGGTATTAGATCGCATCAGGAGCTGCCTCATACGTCTTTTGTATGTATCTTATTGTTGCCTTTACATCGAGATGCGTATCCAATCGGCCTCAGTCAAGGAGATGCACATCTCTAGTCATTATGAATCATTGACTCAAACTGTTAAAAAAGCAGATCCAATCAGGAACTCATCACCGCTGTGTGCAGTTCTGCTCTGTTTACAATGATTTTAATTTGCAAAGTAGAAAACGATTGACAACATGCCATTTATTAATATCCCTAAAGTTTTTTTGCTCCTTTCAAACATAAACTTGATTGTTTTCTTAACTTTCATAAAATCTTTTCAAGTTTTCCTGTGTCTCAGTGGTTAAGAGCAGGGCGTTAGCATCTCCAAGGTCATGGGTTTGATTCCAGGACATTGCACATAATCAGTAACAGATGTATGGTATAATGCACTGTAAGTGTCTTAAGCCACTTTTAAGCCACATTTATATGTTTATATGAGGATATTTCGATTAGTGGTGGGCCGTTAACGGCGTTGCTGCCGTTAATCTATTCTCAAAGTTGGGTTGGGAGCTGGGTCTATACTACGCAAGCTATGATGACTTTCACTTTGATATTTTAGCGCGGATGTATATCTAGCTGAATTGCGTTGTACCGGGCGAGAATGAGATTTTTCAACCCGCCTGATTCGCGCAATTCGCGTCATTCGCACCTCCTCATCATCTCATGACCAGGGCTTCATTTGCGCCGCAAGTAGGTCTATCGCGTCTTTGCATTGACTTAACATGTAAATCACTCGCGCTTGACGCGCCATTCGCGTTTGGTCTGAACACAACATAACGTTGCTGTGAAATTACCACATCAAACGTGACGTGCTAAGATGGATGCAGCTATGAAGCCGCCGGGTTTGCTTCAGGGAAACACATTTTTTAAGAAGCTTCCCAATGGAAACATCGACAAGACTAAGGTTGTTTGCACCTTGTGCAATGCGGAATTGGTTTAAAAAAACACTTTCTCTCAACAGGTAGTGGTCTAGCTTTAGTTGAAACCAGTAACTTTGTATTGAGATCTAATGTATTATGGCTCCTGTATGACATATCGCTTGTTGCTCCCTCACTCTTTGTAAGTCGCTTTGGATAAAAGCGTCTGCTAAATGACTAAATGTAAATGTACTGTAGGAGCTCTTCCAGTCTCAAGTACCACCTAAACGCAAATCATCCCTTAGCTAATGCGGAAGTAAACACAAGTACATCTTATGGAACATAATTTATTTTCATCACCAATTATCATAGTAGAACAGCTTTCTCAAGCAGTTTGTGATGCATTTTGGAAACAGGAGATGAGCCCCTGGTCTAATGCGCCACCTGGCTTGAGAAACCCGTTCTCAAAGACTTACTTTTAGTCATTATTTGGGTAGCACACATATTCTGAATGCCTTCGGAATTCAAATGAGCCATTTTAATCTAGATTAATCTATGCCCACCACTAATTTCGATATTTGTACAAGAATGCAATACAAAAATGTTTTACATTTGAAATATCACTCCTATTGTTCAATTCTTCCCCATGTAGTAAACTATAATGTCATTCACCATATGGACAAGGTTTGTCAAAGCATCTCGCTCTCTGTCCCACTCACAGCAGGAGTCTGATCTGTATGAAGCTTTAGAAGGTCCTAAACACATGACACGTTCCACACTGTACACACCGCACACCCGCTTTCTATCACATCAAACACAAATATCACCTCCTGAACTCACTGACTCACATTCAGACATGCCTTTGATTGACATGAAGATTATCACAGTGGCTAATATTTCATTTCCACACACAAACAGTCAAGATTTATTATCTAAAATAAAGGTATTGTGTAAAATATAAGAGAATGTGTGTATTGATCAGTGGAGAGCTCTCTCTCTCTCTCTCTCTCTCTCTCATTCCCAGTAACATACTGAAGAGTCTCCGCTGATTTAACCTTGAAATGGGAGATATTTCCAATACATTGACAGCGTGAGCTTCAAGAGAAGAGAAAGTGAAGAGGGGGAGGCAGAAGCTGAAACACATTATGAAACGTAAAAATCCAGCGTATGTTGAACATAGAATATGGACATGAGAGTAGACGGGTCCAGAAGAACATTAATGAAGACACGAGTGGGACCGGATGAAGAACACAGACAGACACACTGAGACGTTGCTTGTGTGGAAATGATCTGATGTGTGTTTAATTTTTCCTTAGTTTCCTCCAGTTTCTGATCTCTGCTCTGTCAAAGCAGTATTGTGTCTCAACATAAACATTTGATCTAGCAATGAGGAAAATCTTCACAGTTAACAGACAAAAAAAATATTTGGAGGAATGTTAGCGACTGACATTTCTGGTACTGTTTGCTTTTCTAAATTCTTAAAAATATCTATTTTGTGTTCAAAAGAACAAATAAAATGATACAATATTTTTCTACTTTGGTGGTCAACGATGTCACAGAAATGTCACTTGGTAAAAATCTTTATATATCTTTCTCTGTGTTCATCAGAACAAAGACTTTCATACAGATTGTGAACGACGTGAGGGTGAGTAAATGATGACAGAATTCTCATTTTTTGGTGAACTGTCCCTTTAACAAATAAACTGTGTGATTCAATAACTGTAGAACTGTACATGAAGCTTGTAAACGTGTTTGTTAATTGTTGCAGATATATTTATTTCTTTACTAATTTATAACGTATGCAGATACAGTTCACCCCCAAAAAAGTATTTATTTTCTAACACGCATTTGTAAATCTGTATGTTACTCTTTATTTTCAAAAGAAGATAATTTGAGAAATGTCTCAGTGGCTTTATGTTCATACAACGGATGTCAACGGGGTTTAGTGTTGTCTGATTATCCACATTCTACAAAATAACTTCTTTTGTGTTCTGAAAATGAAAAAGTGATATACGGGTGAAGCATTTCTTTAAATTCATATTCAAATATATTCTAGATTGTTTTATTTCAGGTAAAGTGACCGCACAAGCCAAACGCCTCTGAAATGTGACTAAGTGCTGTTTCACAATTGATAATGGCCACTTCACTCTCAGATCCAAAGCACAAGTGTTTCTCTCTCTGCACACATTTACTACACACACACACAACACTCTTATTCTGCAGTATTCTCTACACAAACACACACGCAACCATCTTGTTCAATGTTTTACACGACTAGTTGGAGTCTTTTCACATAAAAGTTAGAATGAGGCAAAGATATAACTGATTTTATACAATACACACATCTCATCTCTTCAGAAATCCACTGCTCAGAGAGTTTTCATGTCCCGTGGCTCTTAAAGCACTTCTGATGGGATGAGGTCACAACACAATGGAGAAGCGAGCCAGTACATCTGTGGTGTAGCCGGAGGGCACACTTACACCCGTTCACCCTATTACTCTACATCCCCATCTCTAACCTCTCAGCAGGCAGACAGAGGGTCTTTCTTCTCTTAATCGGACCCTCGGGCTCTCTCATCCTCTTAACATGCCAACACATGCCACATCACCATCCACCGCGTCCCATCACAGCATGAAATCACGGATGTGTTAGACAGCGGTAATGTGAAATACTGCCACAGTTTCATGCTTCAAAGCTGACGGCACAGTCAGGTGAAGTTTAGTTGTAGTGCTGTTGATTGTTAAAGCAGATGTGAGTTTACCTTCTGAAGCAATTGAGAGCCAGAATACTTGGCTGCGATGGACTTGATCTCACCACCAAACGCTGAAGACCAAAGTTTTACACTGGAAAAGAAGAAAGGATTCCAAAATGTACAATTCCTCACCATACATGGCTGTTTTGATGACATTATCATTTTTACTCTTTCTAAACAAGAATTTCAGCGATTGTAAATAGTTCTGTGTGAACTAGTATGAAAAGGTTATGTATAAGCACATGAGAAATGAGAGGATGATGATGTTTGTATAAAGCGAAAGATCTACTCACAGAGACGGAGGAATGCCTGAATGAGATCCAGAGGTGTTGTGTGTAATCCACAGCAGAAGATAATAACCCAAAACACTCTTCATGTTTCTAATGATGACGAGATGATGATCCTCAAACTCACCTCACATGTATTCACACAGCACCAGCTGTATTCTCCGCTTATACTGCAGCTTTACTCCATCACATGAAATAAGCTGTCTCCTCTCTTCTCTC
The DNA here is from genome assembly GCF_015846415.1 of Triplophysa dalaica. Taxonomy (NCBI): domain Eukaryota; kingdom Metazoa; phylum Chordata; class Actinopteri; order Cypriniformes; family Nemacheilidae; genus Triplophysa; species Triplophysa dalaica. The sequence goes on from NC_079559.1 coordinate 21,445,159, forward strand.
TCTCTCTCTCTCTCTCTCTCTCTCTCTCTCTCTCTCTGTATCGTGTCGATGAGAGGATGCTGCTGTGAAATGGAGTACAAGCACATGCTTCTACAGAGAACAGCTCCACATGATTTCACAAAAAAACCTAAAAAAACACATCCCATGTGTTAATCAACATGTCTGAATTGTTTTTAATAAAGCTATGTTTGATTTATGTGAAATGTTAAAAGAACTATGATTTGACCATATTAATGCATGATGATCATTGTGCCGCACATTTATTTCATGTCCTCTTTATAAAAAACTATATTCATCAGTTACTTTTTGAGCCAAAAAAAGAAGTCTCCGGACTGCAGGGACCAGAGAGAAAAGTGCAAGTTTAGCAAATCCACAGCCAGAGATGAATTATTTATAGACTGGATCACAGAACTTCAAAAATGCATGAAGAGTGAGGGAGATTTAGGAGATGCAAGGTTAAACTTATCATGTTGAAGCAAATGAACTTTCACTCAATTTCACACGTTACATGCAAACAACACCATTACTACTTACAAATGACTGACGTGAAAGACCACACAAGAAGACTGAATACTTTTATTTGCATAAATTAATTCTGTTTCCTAATGAATGCTGTAGCAAATATGATATTTTGTGGGATTTATGCATGTTTAACCCTATTACATGTGTACAATGAAAAATGTCAAACTTATTACAGAGATATCTATACATTTCTTAATTTGTGGCTCCATCTAGTGGACATGATTCTTACTTCATCTCATTGACATGATATCTGCATGATCATTTTGATTTGCTGAGGAAATATTTTTTTCAAACCCTTACCCAAATGACGCGAGGGACTCTTCAGTGAATAATCAAGCCGTGGTGTTGCCTCTCACAATTTACTGTATTTTGATCAATGGAATCACTCAATTCTGGCTCTGTATAGCTATAAAAGAAGTGATCTGTGGATGAACGAGGGATGTCTGTGTGTTTTTGAGGAAATAATCATGTTAATATGAAGAATACAAAGACAGTCTAAAAAAGGAAAATGTTATAAATATTTAATGTTCATTATTGTTTTTTTCTTAACAAGAAGGACCCCAACCTTAAGAGGAGCTGGTTCAATTTGTTATCATCTTTAAAATGAAGATAAGAGGAGGATGATAAATATACACGAGAGTGGTTGCAGTGGAGAGCAGGTGCAGAAGCTATAACCAGGTCAAACAGCATCATAAGGACCAGAAAAGATTGTACAGTAAACTGCTTCAGATATAATAGACAGTAACGAACACTCGGATAAAGTCTTTGAACATGACTAAACCAGAGGTCATGTAGCAGCGGCAGACACATGACAGCTCCAGCACAGATTACAGAGAGGCTACAAGACACCTGTAAACGACTTTGAACATGAGATTGACGATGAGGGGTTAAATGTGTTCAAAATGAGAAGAAAACATCACACAATGTGCAGTATAGGGTGAATTTCATCATATAGAGAAAGGTTCAGTGTCCAGGGGCCGGTGTCATAAACTGCTTAGAATAGTCTTAGAAGTAAGTCAACAATTTGTTTTCTGCAAGACAGGTCACAACTTCTTTAAATCAGTAACTGAATATAATAAGGCAGATTGTTCTCATTGAAATCTGAAGAAATTGCTAGTCAATGAGACTTGTCTTAAATTAGCGGTTAAGTTTATGCAACTGCGCCCAGGTATAGACAAGGTTATGTTTTGCTGTTAAAGAGCACACTTCATTTAAAGAGTGTGAATTCAGTAAGATCAGCCATTTGGTTGTTTTCATCTACGTTCCAAGGCTCCCCTCTTGTGGCTGATAATGGTACTGCAGTTTCATCAGAGTAGTCATGACCGAAATATCTTTGTTCTGATGAACACAGAGAGATATTTGGAAGAATGCTTATAGTTAGACAGATGTTTTCCCCCATTGACTCCCATTGTAGGAAAAAAAACAACGGCAGTGAAAAGTGCCCCAGAACTGTTTGCTGTACATTCTTCAAAATATCTTATTTTGTGTTCAATACAATAAAGTAAATTTTTCCTACTATGGAAGTTTGATAGAATTTTAATTTTAACACATGTGGTTCACACTTCTAAATTGACTGAATGGCTTGTAAATTTCATATCAAATTAAAATGTTGATTCTATTTTTATATTAGAAACATGTAAACTGGAGAAACAGGTGAAAATAACAGAAAAGATGCTGTGTGTCAGACTTAAATATACTGCAAAGAAAAGAAGTTCATATTCATTTTTAAGCATTATCACATTAATATGTGTACATGTTTTTAGGAATGGAAAGGTTTTATGTGATAACAGTGTTACTTTTTCCGGTTTTTTCCGTCTCATTCAGTTTTAAGCCAACAATCATATATTTGAGTAAAAGGGAAAAGTCTTGTATTTTTTAAAATGTGTTTTGTTCAATGGAAAAAGAGTCAGACGGGTTCAATTGAAGGAGATGAAGATGAGCAAAAAATGTTTGAATCAAACACAAAACTCAACTGAAGATAAAGTAAAAGCATTTGACTTCTGCGTGGCGTCATCACGCGTTCTGACGCGACTCTCGCTCATGATTGGCTGATTAGCATCTTAATTACGTAAGCACGGCGTCTTAACCACCTCGCGCGTTCAAACAGATGATATCGGTGTAAAAGTTTCTGTCAGTGACCAGTTCACTCCTCGAGTTTGTATCTTCGCGTTAATACGATTGATGATCTGAGTTCGCTGTCTGATCTGTGTCAGATCTCACATCAGTTCACGGTTTTTGATCTGTTGAAGAGTTCAGAGCAGCGCGCGACTTCACATCTGTTCAGAAAACATCTCGCGCGCAGCAGATGCGAAAGCAATAAACACGAGTTTTTATTGACGTTAAGTGTCTAAACTTCACACAAACGCATATAAAGTCTTTTAAATGTATTATCAATACAGCCCAGTCACAATATTTGACGATTACTTTATCGCGGCCGAAGGACAATACATGTTTATTTATAACTTTACAGCACGTTTAAAAAACAACAGTTTATTATAAAAACACATAACAATAATCAGACTATAAAATGCGTCAATCGAGGAAAATTAAACATTATTGTTAGAGTTAGACGGATGTTATATCAACCGGTAGGACCTCCAATAACTTAATAGCAACAAAAACACTATCATTGAGCTGAAAGAGTTAAATTGAGGACGAAATGCCATCGGTTAAAATCATCTTTCATTTAGTTTATTTTGTGTTATTGTAATGTGAATCAAACTTAAAACATGAGTTTAGATGGATGTCAATGATGCTGTATAACCATTAACAAAATATTAATAGCCATATCGTTTTTGGCCGATAATTTGTCATTTTTTTATGTTATTGGTATCACCCAATAATACAAATAAGGCGATATATTATAGCCGATAAATCATAAATCATTTCCTCTGGTTAAATTTCTTCTGCTGCAGGCTGCTCACAGTTAAAACCCAGTACAGTTCTGTCTTTCTGTCGTGATCATTCACTCTCTACTTTTCACAAAACATAGTTGATGTACTGTAGTATGGAGATATTTATGAACATGTATATTATAGTAACAAAAGCATATTATTTGAATCAGACTGCTGTCTGAATGCTTCTGTCTTGAGACCTATCAAGATGAAGCTATCAAGAACATTTGTCTTGGTAGCTCTGGAAGAACATCTGTAAATGTTTTTTTAATAAAAAAATATACCAGAAAAATGTGAAAGTTAAAAAATCGTTAACCAGTGTAAAGTAGGCTATGTACATGATTTTCAGGGGGGAAAAGAGAACTAACTGTTACCTTATTTTCTGCAGTGAATGTTTTCAAATACAAGCAGGTATACACTTTTTGCCTTTGTTTCAGTCTTAGGGAATTTTATATTAATATTTAGATACTGTATATCTAAACGGCCATATAGTGGTTGTCGGCCAATGTTAAAGAATTATCTGTTATCGGCCAAAATTTACAGATCGCTGCATCCCTAGACAAAATGTTCAGCTCTGAATTATTGACAATATTATCATATGTGTAGTATTAACACAAAATCTACACTCCCGGTTATTATTGTCATGATTACTGGAAAACTGCTTTGCAAAAGTGAAGTCGATGTGAATCTGTCAGTGAATTGTGTTTTTTATTTTGCAGAGAAAATGATTCAGAGCAAGTTCAGAAGTTTCAGGCCCGTCAGCGTCAATAAACAACAAACATATTCTGGTCAAGTTTGGCATTTTCATTTGAAAACCTTTTATTGCTTTAGTGAATGGAAATGTGCATCAAGCATCTTCTTGAAAACAATATTTTTCAGGTGTTGATTAATTTTGTCCACCTATACCCCCTGGGAGGAGCTCCATCACAGAAAGTGTCATGGAGTTCTGTGGCCGTTTCAAGCCATTTGCCACTACAGAGCGAAGAGGATTTGCCCCAACAGAGAGAAGAGGATTTTCCACTACAGAGCGAAGAGGATTTGCCCCTACAGAGAGAAGAGGATTTGCCACTACAGAGCGAAGAGGATTTGCCCCTACAGAGCGAAAATGATTTTTCCCTACAGAGAGAAGAGGATTTGCCCCTACAGAGAGAACAGGATTTGCCCCTTCAGAGCGTAGAGGATTTGCCCCTTCATAGCGAAGAGGATTGCCACTACAGAGAGAAGAGGATTTGCCCCTTCAGAGCGAAGAGGATATGCCCCTTCAGAGAGAAGAGGATTTGCCCCTTCAGAGCGTAGAGGATATGACCCTTCAGAGAGAAGAGGATTTGCCCCTTCAGAGCGTAGAGGATATGCCCCTTCAGAGAGAAGAGGATTTGCCCCTTCAGAGCGAAGAGGATTTGCCCCTTCAGAGCGTAGAGGATATGCCCCTTCAAGAGCGTAGAGGATATGCCCCTTCAGAGCGAAGAGGATTTGCCACTACAGAGAGAAGAGGATTTGCCCCTTCAGAGCGAAGAGGATTTGCCCCTTCAGAGCGTAGAGGATATGCCCCTTCAGAGCGTAGAGGATATGCCCCTTCAGAGCGAAGAGGATTTGCCACTACAGAGAGAAGAGGATTTGCCCCTTCAGAGCGTAGAGGATATGCCCCTTCAGAGCGTAGAGGATATGCCCCTTCAGAGCGAAGAGGATTTGCCACTACAGAGCGTAGAGGATATGCCCCTTCAGAGCGAAGAGGATTTGCCACTACAGAGCGTAGAGGATATGCCCCTTCAGAGAGAAGAGGATTTGCCACTACAGAGAGAAGAGGGTTTGCCCCTTCAGAGCGTAGAGGATATGCCCCTTCAGAGCGTAGAGGATATGCCACTACAGAGAGAAGAGGATATGCCCCTTCAGAGCGAAGAAGATTTGCCACTACATAGAGAAGAGGATTTGCCCCTTCAGAGCGAAGAGGATTTGCCACTACAGAGAGAAGAGGGTTTGCCCCTTCAGAGCGTAGAGGATATGCCCCTTCAGAGCGTAGAGGATATGCCACTACAGAGAGAAGAGGATTTGCCCCTTCAGAGCGAAGAGGATTTGCCACTACAGAGAGAAGAGGATTTGCCACTACAGAGAGAAGAGGATTTGCCCCTTCAGAGCGAAGAGGATTTGCCACTACAGAGAGAAGAGGATATGCCCCTTCAGAGCGAAGAGGATTTGCCACTACAGAGAGAAGAGGATTTGCCCCTTCAGAGCGAAGAGGATTTGCCACTACAGAGCGAAGAGGATTTGCCACTACAGAGAGAAGAGGATTTGCCCCTTCAGAGCGTAGAGGATATGCCCCTTCAAGAGCGTAGAGGATATGCCCCTTCAGAGCGAAGAGGATTTGCCACTACAGAGAGAAGAGGATTTGCCACTACAGAGCGAAGAGGATTTGCCACTACAGAGAGAAGAGGATATGCCCCTTCAGAGCGAAGAGGATTTGCCACTACAGAGAGAAGAGGATATGCCCCTTCAGAGCGAAGAGGATTTGCCACTACAGAGAGAAGAGGATTTGCCCCTTCAGAGCGAAGAGGATTTGCCACTACAGAGCGAAGAGGATTTGCCCCTTCAGAGCGAAGAGGATTTGCCACTACAGAGCGAAGAGGATTTGCCCCTTCAGAGCGAAGAGGATTTGCCACTACAGAGAGAAGAGGATTTGCCCCTTCAGAGCGAAGAGGATTTGCCACTACAGAGAGAAGAGGATTTGCCCCTTCAGAGCGAAGAGGATTTCCCCCTTCAGAGCGAAGAGGATATGCCCCTACAGAGCGTAGAGGATATGCCCCTTCAGAGCGAAGAGGATTTGCCACTACAGAGAGAAGAGGATATGCCCCTTCAGAGCGAAGAGGATTTGCCACTACAGAGAGAAGAGGATTTGCCCCTTCAGAGCGAAGAGGATTTGCCACTACAGAGCGAAGAGGATTTGCCCCTTCAGAGCGAAGAGGATTTGCCACTACAGAGAGAAGAGGATTTGCCCCTTCAGAGCGAAGAGGATTTGCCACTACAGAGAGAAGAGGATTTGCCCCTTCAGAGCGAAGAGGATTTGCCACTGCTACAAACAATGACTGCCTGCAGGTGTTTAAGAAATATTAAAGACCATGCACTCGCTCACAATATCATGAATATGTTGTGTGATGTTCAAGAGGCTGAGCAGGTAAATGTGGCTTCCTACACCTGTGTGATATCAGCTACACCACACCTCAAAGTCAGCTGGAGCACCAGGCCCAGTTAAAGTCATCCTCCACCTCTCTCATTATTGGGATGATCATTGATGCTAGTAGATGTAGAACTCTGCCTTTGCGAAACATCTGTTTACATGTTGTTTGTTAACTCTGTGATAATGCATCAAGTTAAGAGTTATGTGTGAACGCTTCAAATCTTTTCTTTGACACAACAGCACACTTATTGTGAATGTGCTTTCAGTCACTTTGACTTCTCATATGAGCATGATTTGATATGTGATACCAAGTTTAGTTTTTTTGCTGAAGAAGCAACCCTTTATACAGCTTTGTGACAGTTTGCTTCCAGTATGGTTTCTTCTTAATTTTTGTTTATTCAAAACAAGGGTAGCACTTTACAGTAAGGTGTGATTTGTTAACCGTAGTAAATGTAGGAACCAACATGAACTGCCAATGAACAATATCATTTTTCTGCATTTATTAACCCTTGTTAAAGTGATAGTTCACCCAAAACTCACCCTCAGATTGTTTCAAACCTGTACACATTCCTTTATTCTGCTGAAAACAAAGGAAGATATTTGGAAGAATGTCAGTAACCGAGCAGGTCCCCCGTTGACTCCCATAGTTTTTATTTTCCCTGCTATAGCAGTAATTTTGGGATGAGATCTGCTCGTTTACACAGAAGTACATTTTTTGGGTGAACATGTTAGTTCATGTCTGAACAGTTATTCATGTTAGTTCATGGGGCATTTACTCAGGGACAATGTTTGATTTTAATCATCTTTTAGTTAAAGCTGTAATGAACATGAACTAAGATCAACAAATAGCACCCTTTTTTAAAGTGTTAACCCTAAAATGTTTTGACTAGTTTTCTTTATATTTAGGGAAAAGGCAATGTGTTTAACTTCTGCTGTTAGTGTTCAGTTAGATGAGTGTTCTGAAGACTATTTGGTGAGGTATTTTATTTCAAATAAAATTAGTTCTACCATTGAAATTGGTGATAATTCCTTCACCATAACATGTCATAGGCATATAGTCCACTGCTTGCCAGTGATTTATTTGTTTATTTTTATTAGAAGAATGGTCCAAGAATCAAGGAAGTTTATCTTTTTTCATCTTTTCTTGGTTAGGTGAGGCTGGGCTATGATCATAATAATACATAATCCCCATTGAGGCACTTTTGTGCTATAATATAATAAATAACTGAAAAATAGAAACATATTAAATCTTAATTAATAGAGGCAAAAAATTACAGTTTGATTACTTTTCAAAAATGTTCAACCATAGTTGTAAAAAACTGTTCTGAGCTGTGGTGTTATGTGGTCACATTTTCTAGACCTTGTCAGAAGTCTGGCAGCTGCATTCTGAACTATCTGTAGTTTGTTTATTGTTGATACGGGACGACCACTGAGTCCTGCTTTACAATAATCAAGTCTTGAAGTCATATATGCATGAACCAGTGTATCTGCATCAGAAATACACAGAATATTACTCAATTTGGCAATGTTTCTAAGATGGAAGAAGTCTGTTTTGTGACGATTGAGATGTGGTTTTCAAAAGACAGATTGCTGACAAAGGTCTTCAACTATATTTCTGAGGCAACAGTCCATGCGTCTATCTGCAAATTGTAGTCGTGCCGAACGACGTCTTGTGCCGAACGACTTCTTGTGGTGCCATCCCATAAAGGTAAAAAAATCTCTCTCGCGCACCTTCTCCGGATCTGTTCCACCTATGTGGAATGATCTGCCCACTGCTACAAGATCTGCAGATTCTGTTGCCATCTTTAAGAAACGTCTGAAAACACATCTCTTCCGCCAACATCTGACTGATCTGTTCTGACTCTTTTCTTCTCTACTCTTTTCTTCTCTACTCTAAAAAAAAAAAAAAAAAAACTTGTATGAATGAATGGTTCCGTATACTGTGTTAGGCTATATGAGACTAGTCTTCTTTTTGATTGCACTTATGCTGTCCTAATTGCTTCCATTATCTACCCCACTTGTAAATCGCTTTGGAAAAAAGCGTCTGCTAAATGACTAAATGTAAATGTAAATGTAGTCTGAAATATTCTGCTTACAGGTATTTGGTCTGATAAGTAATATCTCTGTTTTATTTGAATATATCAGAAGAGAATGATTAGTCATCTAATGATTTATGTCCTGAACGCACTCTTCAGTTTTGTTATTTTTTAGGTTTCGTCGTCTAGATGATGTGTATAACTGAGTTCCCTTTCTGTCGGTCTCTCGACGTTGTGTCGAGAACGACAGATGGGGTTCGCCCTTGAGAACCTATCAACTCTGACTACTAAGAAAAGGCCAATGAAATTTGGCGAATGAAATTTGCATGCCGGGCTCCGCCCCCGGAAATCCGGTATAAAAGGAAGCCGGCGTGCATCATTCATCACCTTTTTGTTCTTCAGAGCCATCGACTCATGAGTACAACTCCAGATATTCCATATCTACCTACTACAACTGCTTACACTGCCGGATCTACGACCTTCCAGCGGATCATCCCTCCTGCAGCGATCTTCCCCTGGGTGTCTCGGCGGTTCCAGTGGTGTCAGAGCTATTTCCACACTCCTTTTCAGGACTTAATCCTCTACAGCGTGGCATGTCCCGCTGTTCTCTTGGGTGCGGTACCCTCATCGAGGAGGGGGATGGGCACGAGCGCTGTGTCAGGTGTCTGGGCGTCCAGCACGCCGAAGCAGCGTTAGTGGACACATCTTGCCCGCACTGCAGGCAGATGGTCATGCAAAAGTTGCGGTCACGGTTGGCTGTCTTCTTTCGGGAACCAGCAAACATTTCGTCTGCTACCCGTGCTGTGACATTTGTGGCTAAGGCCCGGATTTCCGACCCGGTTAGCAAAGTTAGTGATCTGGGGATTCCTGCGGACGTAAACCCGCCAGCCAAGCGCTCACGGGCCGCCCGCACCCCAGCACGCTCTTTTGACCATTCCCCGTCCGGCGGTGGCACACCGTCCGGGTCCTCCTCTGCGCATTCGGAAACGGAGCGCAAAGCTGATGAGATGTCTATCGCAGCATCGGAGGGAGAGATGCCGACATCCGACTGTGAAGACTCCGGGCTCCCCCCCCGGGGGGCAGAGCTCAGGAGGAAGCAGAAGTCGAGATGTCGGCCATGCTAACCCGGGCTGCCGCGAGCATTGGGCTGCAGTGTACGCCATTTCCCCTCCCCCCGCGACACCACCCATTGTCCGCTTTGGTACGCCCTGACCGAGGCCCCCCTCGGCATGGATGCCCTGGCGCACAGCTGGCAACGAGACAAGCGGAAGTACGCCTTCCCCCCAGTGAGCCTCCTTGCACAGACCCTGGTCAAGGTCAGGGAAGAGGAGCAACAGGTGTTACTGGTTGCACCCTACTGGCCCAACCGCACTTGGTTCTCGGAGCTGATGCTCTTGACAACAACTCCCCCCTGGCCCATTCCCCTGACAGAGGACCTGCTTTCTCAGGGGATGGGCACGTTCTGGCATCCCAGACCAGACCTCTGGAACCTCCATGTCTGGTCTCTGGACGGGACGAGGAGATCCTGAGTAGGTTACACCCCTCTGTGGCTGAAACCATCATACAGGCCAGGGCGCCATCCACTAGGCGGTTATACGCCTATAAATGGCGCCTCTTCTCATCCTGGTGTCTCTCCCAAGGAGAAAACCCAAAGAGATGCTCGGTCGGGATCGTGCTTTCCTTTCTACAACAGAGACTGGAGACCAACCTCCCCCACCGAGGGTTGTTCCGTCTGCCATACCCTCATGACTATGGTTCCCACACTTGGTAACCCATGAGCTTCCCCAGGTGGACCTCCACCTCGCGGTTAACTACCCAGTCCGCACGTTCCATGCGTTCTCCTCCTAGGACGAGACCATACTTCTCCCACCGTATTCCTCCCCACGGGTAGGAGGTGGCCTCTGCAGCGCTTCTCTGATTAAGAGTTGCGCTTTCCCGGTGTAAACCGTCCAGACGGCCTCTCGCCCGTAGAGAGCTAAGGCCCCGTCCGTGATAGGTTACCATCTTTCTACGGAAAGCTCTGGAACCCCCCGACCACCACACTGGAAGGTTACAAGTTTCACGTAAGCTTCAAGCTGACACGCCCAGGCTTGTTACCGTCGCTTCGCTGAGATTGTGACACGATACAGCGTTTGTGGCGTTTTCCATAGATAACCCCATCTGTCGTTCCCGACACAACGTCGAGAGACCGACAGAAAGGGAACGTCTTGGTTACGTCTGTAACCTCAGTTCCCTGATGGAGGGAACGAGACGTTGTGTCCCTTATGCCACAAACCTGTATCGTTTCTGTTGCAGTTGTGAGAGGCTCTCAGGCTCTTCAGAACAAGAGGTGATGAATGATGCACGCCGGCTTCGTTTTATAACGGATTTCCGGGGGCGGAGCCCGGCATGCAAATTTCATTCGCCAAATTTCATTGGCCTTTTCTTAGTAGTCAGAGTTGATAGGTTCTCAAGGGCGAACCTCATCTGTCGTTCTCGACACAACGTCTCGTTCCCTCCATCAGGGAACTGAGGTTACAGACGTAACCAAGACGTTTCTATCTGTTCAGTAGTCAAGTCTTGAGGTCACAAACGCATGAATAAGCTTCTCTGCGTCAGCAACACAAAATATTTCATAATTTGGCAACATTTCTAAGGTGGAAGAAGGCTGTTTTTGTGACATTTGAGATGTGATTTTTAAATGAAAGGTTGCTGTCTATTATAATGCCTAGGTCTTTAACTGTATGTATGTTGTCAAGGGGCAGCAGGTATATGGAGAATAGCAAGGGTCCTAAAATGGATCCCTGAGGTAATCCATATTTTACTTGAATAAGATTTGACGATTTCCCATTTAAATGGACAAATTGATATCTGTCTGATAAGTAAGACTGAACCATTGTAGTGCCTGTCGCTGAATACCCGTATAATTGTGTAAATTGTCCAAAAGTATGTTATGGTCTACAGCTTTCCTGTAGCTCAGTGGTAAGAGCATTGCGTTAACAATGCAAGGTTGTGGGTTCGATTGTGGGTTGTGGGTTCGACCCTATCTAGGATTAACCCACGCAAGGCTGCGGGTCCTGACAAGATACCTGGCCGTGTACTGAAAGACTGCGCTGCACAGCTGACAGATGTCCTAACAGATATCTTCAACACCTCGTTGAGCCAGGCAGTCGTCCCCACATGTCTCAAATCCACAACAATCATACCAGTGCCAAAGCAATCAACAGTGTCGTGTCTAAATGACTATCGCCCCATAGCACTGACTCCAATCATTATGAAGTGCTTTGAGAGCCTAGTCATGCATAACATCAAGACCAGCCTCCCCAACACACTCGATCCGCTCCAGTTTGCATACCGTCCAAACCACTCTACAGATGATGCAATCTCCTCCACCCTCCACCTGGCTCTTACCCACCTAGAAAATAAAGACTCTTATGTTAGGATGCTGTTCATTGACTTAAGCTCAGCATTCAACACAATTATCCCACAAAAGCTCATAAATAAACTTAACTTGCTGGGCCTAAAAAACTCCCTCTGTAATTGGATCCTGGACTTTCTAACCGAAAGACCTCAGTCCGTCCATGTCGGCCACAACACCTCGAGCTCTACCACACTGAGCACAGGTGCACCACAAGGCTGTGTGCTCAGCCCGCTGCTCTTCACGCTGCTGACCCACGACTGCACTGCCAAGTTCAGCTCAAACCACATCATCAAGTTTGCTGATGACACAACAGTGGTAGGCCTAATCAGCAAAAATGATGAAACCCACTACAGAGAGGAAGTGGCACAGCTGGCTAAATGGTGTGGGATTAACAACCTGTCCCTCAATGTGAGTAAGACAAAGGAGCTTGTGATGTACTTCAGGAGAAACTCTGTTGATCACCCCCAACTGACCATCGGCAGTTCACCTGTGGAGAGAGTCAGCAGCACCAAATTCCTGGGGGTGCACATCACAGATGATCTCACCTGGACAACCAATACGATGTCACTCTCCAAGAAGGCAAAACAGCGCATTCACTTTCTCCGCCGGCTGAAAAGAGCAAGTCTCCCTCCACTCATCCTCACCACTTTCTACAGGGCAACCCTTGAGAGCGTGCTGACCAGCTGCGTCACTGTCTGGTATGGAAACTGTACTGCAGAAGACCGCAAGACCCTCCAGCGGACAGTGAACACAGCAGCAAATATCATGGGTGCCCCTCTCCCCTCCATCCTGGACATCTTCTTCACACGACGCTCCAGCAAAACCAACAGCATCGTGAAGGACCCCACCCACCCTTCCCACAGTCTCTTCCAGCTCCTACCATCAGGAAGACGTTACCGGAGTATCAGAGCCCGTTCTACCAGACTTCTCAACAGCTTTTGCCCCCAAGCTGTAAGAGCCCTGAACTCAAAACACCCCGCCCCTCTCTGGTCCCCCCATACCCTACCTCCCGTAAGATGGACCATCACACCCCCCCCCTCCTCTCTATGCGCACTAGACACTTTTCACACACTGCTGTGTGAACACAATCTCACAAAAAACTCAGGAATATTTGTTTGCTCATGCATTACAAATTTTCCTGCACTATTCCCCAGCCAAGCTGCTTGATGCACAATGTTCTCTTGCACATGTACTGTATTCATCTTAATCGTTTGTATAGTCTGTATTCTTTTTTAAATTATGTATAGGAAAAGCATTTTTATATAGTATAGTTTGTATTTTTTGTTTATTTATAGGTAAACACTTTTTTACAAATAGTATATTTACTGTCAAACTATCAGTAGGATAGTTATGTATGCCTGTATATATGTAGCACCATGGTCCTGTGAGGCACGACATTTCGTTCCACTGTATGTCCCCACATGTAGCGGAATGACAATAAAGCTCAAACTGAACTGAACTGATCCCAGGGGATTGCAAATACTTATGTAAAATGTATAGGATAAAGCAATGTAAGTCGCTTTGGATAAAAGCATCTGCCAAATGCCTAAATGTAAATGTAATGTAAATGAAGCACAGCACTAAGATCAAGCAGGACAAGGAGTGAGATGTTACCTTTATCTGATGCTGTCAGCAGATCGTTTGTAATTTTAACTATAAATAAGTCCTACTTAAGTTTTTGTAGTAACATCAATCAATCTGAATCAAAATAGTAATTTCATGAAATATCAATGTACACTACATAGCTCTGGTACTCCCTGGCTGTTTATAAACTGAAATCTATAAATACACTTAACCTCTTAAGTTCTGTTAAGTTAAAATTGTAGAAACAATTGGGAGACAGCGTAATCATTTCTTTGTAACAAGAAACTATACATTTCAAGTAAAATACTTCAGTAAACCACTTTGACACTGTTCTGCTACAGAATAAACTGAAAACTTTACTACCACTGAGCTAACAGTAGTCATGTTTTGTGTGAAAGCATCAACAAACGTTTTATGTATGTTCATGGGGGAAGAAGACAAGTCTTACACGGCTGCGTTTAAAGAAATCAGTTTTAATATAAAAAACAAATAGATTTTGACATTTTAGGATGAAGTCAAAAGTTAAAAGATTTGTAGAAGATTTATTTAGTGGCAAGTTAACTAAATAATTAATCCACGAGAAAAAAAACAATACAATGATTACAATTTTTTTTATATATTAATCAGAAAAATATGATTTACATTTAGTACACACTCTTAATATTGCAGTGTAATGTAGTTGTACAGTAAGACGGGTAAATTTATGGAGCGAATTTAGTCTCATTAATTATTCACACATTAAACATGATGTATACTTGCGTAGTCAGTTTCACATGCGTGAAACCTAATTCAGCTGCATAAATTATATATATATACATTCACAAAAACAATACACATGCGTAAAATATAATTATTTTCTCATAAAGTACGTTTCACAAAAGCTAAATACATTTCATAGACGTACAACTGTGCACAAATATTTCTAAAATTTAAAATGCACAAGTTTATCATGGGATGTGACTGTGCAAATCGTCCCTCACATGTGAATCGGCTTGGATTTGTGTTTATTTTGAGACTCTCTTGGCAGCGCCGTCCCTCCCACTTGAGTTCACATCCTGTTAAGCCAATCGGTTTAACCTTACCATTCAACCAATCATAACCGTGGAGAGCACCTTTTGCAGAGTTTGACTCACTTTGGCTTTGGCACATTGGCTGTTTTGCCAATTTAGTGATTTTTCAGTCCCCTCAAGCGTGATATTTTCCAAAAAGCAACCAATCATAACGATGGAGAGCACAGGACTCAATGAGCACTAGTTTTAGCACTAAAGGCTCGTTTGTACAGCTTCGCTCCTTTACTCTCTGAGCTGTGATGCTGTATTATAGGCCAGAATTCACGAAAATACGACTTTTTCTATGTTTCTGCTATAATCGGTTCCCCGGTTCATCTACCAACCCCAAAAACGTTAAAAAAGTACAACACAGTAACTTTGGTTTGTTACGCCTTTCTCTGAAAGCAAGTGAAAGAATCAGCGCTTCAGAATTGCTCCCTTGGTGACGTGGTGGAGGGATCTCACTATAATATCACTTCCCCATAATGTGCTCGTTTACACCCACAGTGTGCCATTTTGTTTTTCAGAGGTGACAGGAGTGTATCGGTTCTAACGCCATGGTGAAAAATCGTGCAAAACATGCTAACTGTTCTGTCGTTGGTTGCACAGACCAACACAGAACACTGTTCCAAAGAAGACGAGAGAACAATGAATTTATTTAGTTTTCAATGGAAATCATCACCACTGAATGAGGCAAAGTTGCAAATAAAGACATTGTAATGTAAGGCTGGTGCCATTATCCAAAAGGGCACCACATCCCGAGAAACACAGAACTTTCGTCCAATACAATGAACTCCCGGGGAGGCTGAGAAGTGTGATCCCCGATAGTTGGAAAAGGGTGGCTTGCCCACTTCAGGTAGGTGGAGAGTTCCTGCCTCAAGTGGAGGAGTTCGGTTTGAGGCTTTAAAGATATTCTGCTCGCTGTTGAGGTTGTGTCTTCATGGAAATGCCCATTTGTGGTCCTTTACACTTTAAATTGTTGTTATGTGGAGGAAGGGTATTCTGGTCTGGGTATTTAAGGGAAGCTGGTAAAATGTTCTGGGGAATTCTTACTATGATGAACCTCATGGTGCCTTCAGACACACAGAACTGTGTTTCTTCCGATCGCATCTTTTTCTACTGTCAGGTAAGCGTCTTAGACTCGTAGACTAATCTTTGAGGAATTGATGTTTTGTATTCTTTGAATTGAGTTGTAAGTGGCAAGAAACATTTACCTGACTAACATGTTTGAATTTGTTCTGCATTATTCTGAGTTTATTAACTTTATTAGATCACACTTTATCCTTTGTTACCTCAAATCTACGTTCATGTTAGTGACGGACAAAAATCCTGTATCAGGTGGAGCATTGGGGCACGCCAGCTGAAATTGTAGTGTACTTAGACCGTAGGGGCCAATGTTTCCCTTTAGAACAGCACATATGTTGTCTGACCAATCTAAATGAGAAAGTCTCAAACCTCTGGTTATTGAAATATTATTCTAACTAAGTGTACATAGGAAACTATGGCATGATTATACAAAGCTACCATCAGAGGAAGTAAGATTGGTCTATTTATCTCTATGGAGTGGTCATGACATCTGGTTAGAAATAATCATTACTTTTATTAAGTTTTTATAGTCTAAGGGAACTAGATAAAATAATGCTTTCTGAGTGTTACTAGTCATAGAACCTCTGGCAGTGTCCAAGACTGACGAGTTTGTGACCGTGAGATCCGCGTGTAACGGCCGGCGCGAGACTCTAAGCGACACTGAGAATAGGATGAAGGAGTGTAATTTACAATAAGGCAAAAGAATCAAACATTGAACAAAATTGCATGATTATTATGACACATAATAATCGAATACAAATACAATAACTCAATAAGGCTTCCTTTTTATCTTTTGGAGTCAGATAAATGACGCAATGTTAAAATAACGTTGACTATAACAACCCAGAGCGCTGGAAAGACAGAACGTGCCTATGCCTTCGCCATGCCACTTGGACTCCGCCATTGGGCCAGTGGGTGTTTCTTCTTTCCTCACATTTTCACCACCTTACAGTAAGTACCGGTATATTTTAAGTAAGACCGCAGGAACCTGTGGCAACATAAAAGTAGATCAAATGTCACTGTGACACGTTTGTCTGTTCACTGATAGAAAGCAATGCGTGTGGGCTTGTAAACACATGACGGGATTGTCCTGTGTAACGTTACTTTCACTGAGAGAATATTTGATGCATTTGTCTTGAGTATCTTCACTTCAGAAAACTGTGTGTATGGTTTGTAAACACGCGACAGGTTTGTCATGGTCACATGGGTTCTCGCCACCCTACTGTTTTGTTATTTCACCCGTGAAATAAATGACTAGTTCTTGGACACATTGTGTTGTATAAGCGCTTCTTATTCATGCGCTGGTGTGGTCTGAACTGAAACTGCCGCTACCTGCCGATTACTGAACAGAGGGGATTGTAGAAATGCGGTCCCGTACATAGCAAACCCCATACAGATTTGAGGTTCAGGTATTTTTATTTAGTCGCCAGATTTGTAGCTAGCCGCCTTTTGGAAAATATCTCCCTTAAGGGGGCTGTAAAATCACTAAATTGGCAAAACAGGAAGTGAGTCAAACTCTGCAAAAGTTGCTCAGAGCCTTTTTCCTTGAGTCCTTTGCTCTCCACGGTTATGATTGGTTGAATGGTAAGGTTAAATTTGATTGGCTAAACAGGATGTGAACTCAAGTGCGAGGGACGGCGCTGCCAAGAGAGTCTTAAAATACACACAAATCCAAGCAGATTAACACGTGAGTGACGATTTGCACCTTCACATCCCATGATAAACTTGTGCATTTTTAAACTTTAGAAATATTTATGTATTAAGCGTTTAAGAAACGTATTTAATGAGAATATAATTATATTTTATGCACGTGTATTGTTTTTGTGAATATATATATCATTTATGCAGCTGAATTAGGTTTCATGCATGTGAAACTGACTATGCAAGTTTACATCATGTTTAATGTGTGAATAATTAATGAGATAACAATGGCTCCATATAAATTACAATATTATAATGTGTTACTGACGCTGGTTTATTTATAATATTATAATTGTGCAGAACGTCAACACAATATTCGTTTTTAGAGTTAATGACATTCAGGTCTGTGATGTAAGAATGTGCAGTGTCTAAGTGTCGTGATAATGTTAGTGATACTGCCGCTGGTTTCTTATGCACAGGTTCTCAATGTTATTAATCTTCAGGGTTAATAATACTGCTGATTACTGACGCTGGTTTATTTACAATATTATAATATAAACTAGTGGTGGGCCGTTAACGGCGTTAAGGTGCTGCGTTAACGTGAGACTCTTATCGCGCGATAAAAAAAATGTCACCGTTAATCTATTCTCAAAGTTGGGTTGGGAGCTGGGTCTATACTACGCAAGCTATGATGACTTTCACCTTGATATTTTAGCGCGGATGTATACCTAGCTGAATTGCACTGTACCGGGCGAGAACGAGATTTTTTCATTCGCGCCGCATCATCTCATGACCAGGGCTTCATTTGCGCCGCAAGTAGGTCTATAGCATCTTTGCATTGACTTAACATGTAAATCACTCGCGCTTGACGCGCCATTCGCGTTTGGTCTGAACACAACATAACGTTACTGTGAAATGACCACATCAAACGTGACGTGCTAACATGGATGCAGCTATGAAGCCGCCGGGTTTGCTTCAGGGAAAATTTATTTTTAAGAAGCTTCCCAATACAAAACATCGACAAGACTAAGGTTGTTTGCACCTTGTGCAATACGGAATTGGTTTAAAAAAAACACTTTCTCTCAACAGGTAGTGGTGTAGCTTTAGTTGAAACCAGTAACTTTGTATTGAGATCTAATGTATTATGGCTCCTGTATGACATATCGCTTGTTGCTCCCTCACTCTTTGTAAGTCGCTTTGGATAAAAGCGTCTGCTAAATGACTAAATGTAAATGTACTGTAGGAGCTCTTCCAGTCTCAAGTACCACCTAAACGCAAAGCATCCCTTAGCTAATGCGAAAGTAAACACAAGTACATCTTATTGAACATAATTTATTTTCATCACCAATTATCATAGTAGAACAGCTTTCTCAAGCAGTTTGTGATGCATTTTGGAAACAGCAGATGAGCCCCTGGTCTAATGCGCCACCTGGCTTGAGACACCCGTTCTAAAAGACTTACTTTTAGTCATTATTTGGGTAGCACACATATTCTGAATGCCTTCGGCAGAATTCAAATGAGCCATTTTAATCTAGATTAATTCCAAGATTAATCTAGATTATAACAAAATAATCTATGCCCACCACTAATATAAACACTTTTTTAAATTTAAATGATTTTGTCAACGCTGAAAATTGACCAGATATTTACAATTTTCCAGAAAAAATTGCAATAATACCATATCGTGCAAATAGAATGTATATGCTGCGGTTTAATGTAAGATGTCTATGTTTGTGTTTAAGTCTACCAGTGAGCAACAGTGGCAAGGAAACAAAACTCCACTATAAATGTATAAAAGTGGAGAAAAAACCTTGGGAGAGACCAGGCTCAACCGGGAGGGCATGTTAAAGGGGACATTTCATGAAAAACAGACTTTTTCCATGTTTAAATGCTAAAATCTGGTCTCTTGTGCATCTGTCAACTCAGAAAACGTGAAAAAAGACAAATCATTAACTTTTTTATGACAGCCTATCTCTGCAAGCCTTGAGAAAACGAGCGCTTCAGAAATCGCGCTCTTACTGACGTAAGTAGCCGTTCTTATTATAATATTTCCGCCCCTTGATCTGAACGTGTCCACCCATCGCGCCGCCGCCATTGTTGTTTTCAACTTAAAGTAAATAAAATGTCACTGCGACGCGTTTGTCCGTTCACTATTAGAATGCGATGTCTGTGGCTTGTAAAAATGCGACGCGATTGTCCTGTGTAACATTAAAATTAGAAATAGTGATGCATTTGTCTGGAGTATCTTTGTGTGTATGGTTTGTAAACACGTAACGCGGTTCTCTCGCCCTAATGCGGTCGTGACCAGACGGGCTTAGCGAATGGCCCCGGGGGAAACCGGTGTGCTTATCGGAAACAGTGTGTGTGGTGTTCAAAGACAAGACCTTGTTTCTCGTTCCCTTTATGTGACCATACTTTAATGTTTAGTCGCTGGAAGCAGCTGTAGTTATTTATCTGGTCTTCAGAATCTACTACTGAATCTCCAGGTCACCTTCTAAATCTTTCATATTTGATCTCTTTCAGCACTTTCTGTTAGACAAGAGAAAAACAACATGATATGTAAACAAAGAGTTTTAAAGTTTTAGTATTCAGACGTGTTTGGGCTCTTACTTGGTCCTCCACCATCTTTTTGGAGATCGTCTTCATCTCCAGCTTCAGTCTTTCAATGGCCTCCGTTCTGCTCGTGATCCCCTGACAGACAATCTTCTGTTGCTCAGCTATTGAGGCCATCGACTTGTTTCTAGACAAAAACACAAATGAGAAAGCCACTATAGCACTGGTCCTGATGTGTAGTCATTGTGAAATCAAAGAGAGAGTGACTGTCATAACATCAGTTTTATGTCAGAATAAATCAACTCACATGTTTTTCAGCAGGATCATGTTCCTTCCTTCTGTCCCGTTGGCCTGTTTTAAACACACACACACACACACACAAACAGTGTGCATATAAACAAAATCACATGCAAGCATATTGTTTTGATCCTTTTTGAAAAGGAAAAGAGCAAACACCTTTAGGTTTCTCTCCATTATTTCTTTTACCTCAGGTGGGACGTGTTTCAGAAGACACTCTCTGTAATCGTCGATCCCATTTGACCTCTCCTCAAGCTTCTTGATTTCCCTGCGATCAGAATAAATAACAGTGACAGTAATAATCAAGTGTTAGCTGCAGCACTGTTTGTGTACAACTGACATGTAAAGAAGCAGAAGAAGAATTGTGTATATTTGGATGCGTGATGTGTCCGCCTACATTTCAAGAACATCTATTCTCATCTTCAATGTTGTGAGGACTCTGTCTTTCTGAAGAATGGAGAAGATCAAAATACGATCCCTGTGTAATAAAACATTATGTTCAGAATCAAGATTCATTTCTCAAGTAAGTTCAGGAGGTTGAAGGCTGGAGCACAGGAAAGAAGACCACTCAAGGATGGAGATCAGATCTCTGTTTGGGTCAAACAGTCTGTTGTATAACTTTCTTTCATAGTAAAATTCTTAAATCATTTGCATTTTAAAGATACGTCTTATTTCTCTTTGTCAATCATTTTATGTAAAGCACTTTGTTTTGCCCTTGTGTATGAAATGTGCTTTATAAATAAACTTGTCTTGCCTTGCCTTAAATCTTTCTGGATGATTAGCATTAAAGTCAAGAAATGTTTGGAAACCTCTTCTGACACTCCAAAGCATTTGATAGAAATATCTTGAAAACGGGGAACACTCTTCTACTATATATTTACAATAAAAAAATATAATCTCAAATCTGCTTCTCTTTGACAGCCAAACCATTTCCTCTGGAACGAATAATACATTTATACTATAAGACCAACAATTGCTAAGACGAATGATATCTCATGATTAACATCAGAGATAAGACTCCTCTCTAGACATCACCTGGAGCTCACGCCTTCAAAAAACATTACTTAAAACCTCTGGATTCTTATTGTAGTCGGTTCTCGATGGATTCTCCATTAGAGGGACGGAACAGGAACACATTCAGACATTTGGTAAGATGTAACACACATTTATTGGAGTGAATCACAAAAAATATCCCCAATTGAAAGACTTGATAAGATGAGAAGAATGAGAAATGCCTTACTCTAGATGAGCTGTGTGAAGAGAAGTGTTCAGGTACTCTATTGAAGTGCATAAGGGGAGAAACGGATCTTTCCTCTGAGGGAGTTCTTCTTTCGGCCGTTTATCTGTCGAGGGCTTCGTCTGTTGTCTCAGCGGGGGCAGTACCACACCTACAAAACAACATATATTTATCTCATGTTAATAGAGACGTCCTGTATAACTTTACACTCACACGTGGGTTGTTTTATATCAGTGATTGAGAATTTAGCACAAGGGTTTGTGTGCAGTTCTTCAATATCAACATGACATCAGATGTTGAAAAGTTTTGTATGTACCTTGTGTGTTTTACTTCACCCTTGAAATCAATTTAAATCTCACTTCTTTTTGCTGATTTAATGTGGTTTTAACAAACTCACCAGGGTTGAAGAGGCCACAGACGGTGCAGCAATGAATTCTCTTCATCACTTTCTCTGTGACGGTGCTCCTCTCAGCTGGTGGAGGTGGGTACATTGAACCTGCAAAATCAGATTTTCATTTTAAATATTATTTTCATGAAAAACCTGATTGGTAATTTAGCACATGGGTACAATGTTTTGTGAGCTCACCTGTGCGCTGTTTGACGCATTGATTCCACACGCTGTTATATTTGTCGTTTGGGAACTCTATTTTCCTGGGTGACGTTTTCGGGTGGAGTGCTTCAACAGTAACATAACAACATAACAGATTTATTACATGTTGAAACAGTTTGTATGTACCTTGTGTGTTTAACTTCACCCAAAAACAGTTTTTAAGATTTTACACATTTAAATCTCACTTTGTCACGCTGATTTTATGTTGTTTTAACAAACTCACCGCGGTTGTAGCGCCCACAGACGGTGCACCCGTGACTTCTCTTCATGACACTTCCTGTGACAGAGCTCCTTTCAGCTGGTGGACGTGGACTCAATGAAGCAACACCTGAAAAATCATATTTTCAACACCTGAAAAATATTGTTTCAAGAAGACACTTGATGCACATTTCCATTCACTATGTTTGTTGTTTATTGACGCTGACAGGCCTGAAACTTCTGAACTTGCTCTGAATCATTTTCTCTGAAAATAAAAAACACAATTCACTGACAGATTCACATCGACTTCACTTTTACAAGAGCAGTTTTCCAGTCATCATGACAATTATAACCGTGAGTATAGATTTTGTGTAAATACGACACATATGATAATATTGTCAATAACTCTGAGCTAAATATTTTGTTAATGGTTATACAGCACCACTGACAGACTTCCACATTCATATTTTCTCATTTATATTTCATATGCTTGTCATCTCTAAATGAACATATTATGTTTTTATGCATTTAAAATGTCTTAACTGTTTCCCTGTATTTTCTAGGGCAACGTATATTGGTTTAAAGACATTGCTTCATTGATATGTAGACATTATTTTGGTTTATGAATTGTACATTATCATGCTGATGTATGTGACATAAAATAAACACATATGTGCTTATAACATTGTTGGAGTATATTGTAATGATACCGGCGTCCGTTTCGGTGTATAGCTACAGTGAATGCTGATATATGAATACGCATAAATAAACATGTGTTGTACTAAGGCCACGATGATAATCTTGTAGTAACCGTCACATTTTGTGACAGGACCGCATTGAGGATACATTTAAAGGGCTTTAAATTCTTTTGTGTGAAGTAAAAACTCATATTTATCACTCCCCACGCACTGCTGCTTTCTCTTCTACTGTGTGCGAGATGTTCTCTGAACAGATGTGTTAACAATTGACCTTTATGTTCTGTAAGATACAATTCATTCAAAATGACAATTTATTAAATTGTATATAAGGAACAGTATACGGACACATTCTCCTTAAAAAATCAACAGAAAAAAAAACAGCCGCCTTCCAGACCTCCAGAAAGTCCGCCGCCTTCCAGACCTCCAGAACGTCCAGCGCCTTCCAGACCTCAAGAGCATCCGGAGCCGGACACTCTGGAGGTCTGGAAGGCGCAGGACACACACAAAGGGGGCACAGTCATTGTCACATACAAGTTGAAACAATGGACCTTTATGTTCTGTAAGATACAATTCATTCAAAATGACAATTTATTAAATTGTATATAAGGAACAGTATACGCACACATTCTCCTTCAAAAATCAACAGAAAAAACAGCCCTCTTTCAGACCTTCCAGACCGCGCCTTCCAGACCTCCAGAGCGTCCACCGCCTTCCAGACCTCCAGAGAGTCCGCCGCCTTCCAGACCTCCAGAGAGTCCGCCGCCTTCCAGACCTCCAGAGCGTCCGCCGCCTTCCAGACCTCCAGAACGTCCGGCGACTTCCAGACCTCCAGAACGTCCGGCGACTTCCAGACCTCCAGAACGTCCGGCGACTTCCAGACCTCCAGAACGTCCGGCGACTTCCAGACCTCCAGATCGTCCGGCGCCTTCCAGACCTCCAGATCGTCCGGCGCCTTCCAGACCTCCAGATCGTCCGGCGCCTTCCAGACATCCAGAACGTCCGGCGACTTCCAGACCTCCAGAACGTCCGGCGACTTCCAGACCTCCAGATCGTCCGGCGCCTTCCAGACCTCCAGATCGTCCGGCGCCTTCCAGACCTCCAGATCGTCCGGCGCCTTCCAGACCTCAAGAGCATCCGGAGCCGGACGCTCTGGAGGTCTGGAAGGTGGCGGTCACACACAAAGGGGTCACAGTCATCGTCAAATAAGTAGAAACAATGGACCTTTATGTTCTGTAAGATACAATTCATTCAAGATGACAATTTATTAAATTGTATATAAGGAACAGTATACGCACACATTCTCCTTCAAAAATCAACAGGAAAAAAACAGCCGCCTTCCAGACTTCTGGAGCGTCCGCCACCTAGGAATTTTATCCATAAGCTCAGCTCTTCTCTGCACGATCTTGGCAAGAAGACTGTGTCCTCTAGAGCGTGGGCGGAGGACGCGAGAGAGAGGAGGTGCGAGACGAACGGGCGGCCTTGTGGGATTATGCGCATTGCGAAATTTGGGTGGCTGAGCACGGACAGGAGCTCTCGTTTCGAACATCGGGGAACATTTCTCAAGAAGGAAACGATCAGGATCGTTCTGTCTATTTTTTCTTTTGTCAGAGAAGCCTGGAATTGGAGCGATGCGAGAAATTCGATGGATGCACCTGGTCCAGATTTATTTTCTGGGGCGAGGGGAATGTTGAGCTGCTCAAAAACTCGGACTATGGTGAGATGCGCGTCTGGCACAGAATCGGGCGGTTAGATATCCAAAAAATCGTCAAACAAGTGGATTAGGTATGGGATCACGTAATTATTAGAAAGAATCCAGCATATTGCCTTTGACAATACATCAAAAATTTTGGGGCTACTTCTGCAGCAAAAAGGTAGGCGGACTGAGAAGTAAAATTTTCTACGCCATTGTTCCCGAAAAGAAGCCAGTAGGCTGGGTGGATTGGCATGACTTTGAAGCGAGGTGATGTCGACTTTAGCTAGCCAGGCACCTCGACCGGCCTTTTTAATCAATTTGATGCCGTGATCAATGTTGTGGTAGTGCAGGGAAAATGTGTCTATTGGAATTAAGCTGTTAATGCTCGGAAATGAAGAACTGTGGGGAGAATAGAGGTCGAATATGAAACGTTTCTTGCCCGAAAATTTTCTGGTAACAACGCCAATGGGGCTGCACCACGGAACGGTAAACCGCACAGGAGATGTTTCTCACCCCAAAGAATACCCCACCATGCAGCTCAGTGTCAAGGGCTCCCCAATAAGGGCTCTGGTTCCGACACGAAATGCGCATTTGGCGGAGAAAAGCTTGTGATATGTGTAAAAGTGAGTTCCCCCATAGGAGAGAGCGAACTCAGCCACAAGGGCCAAGTAATCACTCAGCTCGCGTCTCCTATTGGGGAAGGCTGTCCATATTCCTTCCATGTAGCATGAGAAAGCTACCTTGAATTCAGGAAATGACAACGTGCGGAAGTGGTGGGGTGAAGCATTTTTAAAAGCTAAATCACCGTATGTGTTATGGCGCTCAACTGATGGAGGTGACAGGGGTGAAAGAAGATAATAAATATCGGTTAAAGATTGGTATCCGCACCTGCCAAAATCTGTGCTCTGACTCCACTGTAGACTAGTGGAGGTTCCAACGCAGGCGCATTTGGAGGCGCGGGCATCGTGATCGCCGTAGCCAGTGAGAATGCAGGGCGTGCCTGTTAAAAAGAGAGAGAGAGGAGGGAATGGCGGCCGATTGCGCATCGTGCGGAGACATGCTCACGCTAACGTTGGCAGCGGCGCCGAGTAATGAGGTCCAGAGACCGGACACCTTGACTCTAGTGGGGGCAGCCTCATGCTAAAAATTGATTCCAGCGCTGCGAGCCAGGAGCCTGGGTCGGGAAAGGCGAATCTAACGGCGGGCGCTTGTGCGTCTAGCAGAGACAGGGTCGCGCTAGCAGCGACGGCGAAGAATTATGGTCCGGAGACCAGTGCTTGTGTCCCTAGCTGAGGCAGCCTCGCCCCAGAGACATGATGTTGCGCCGGTGCTCCTGAAGGTTTCCAGCCGGCTTTGCCTGGTAGACCAACTCTATTCGATGTGATGTCATGCGCGTTGAGCTGAGATGTCTCGGGCTGCCGGAGGTGCTTAGCCGGGATCTCCGCGGCTTCCAACACAACTGGTGCGCTACCTAGATTAACCGAATGTCTGCGGCGGCATCGAGAGTGAGGGAGGCCATGCCGAGCTGCAGAGGTAGATTGCCCGTGCCTGGAATGAACGGGACCCCAAGCCGAGCCTGACTCGTTGTTGGCAGCCTGTCGGGCCGACCTGATCGGGGGGGCATCGCACTGGTGGGAGAGATGACGAACCCTACCGCTTAGATGCAGGCCGCTCCGAGCGGCGTGGCTGGCGGCCCCGAGGCGAAGCTTGGGAATCGTCCGTAGAATTCGACTCTGAACTGGAGAGCTGGGTTGCGCATGATGGCGCAGAAGGATCTGGAATATTTGATACCCTGTGAACTACTGGAGTCTCAGACATCGTAAAGGAATTTTGACAATGTTTATCTGGCGAGAAGCATCAGGTAAGATTGTTTGTCTATTTATAATGGAGCTTGCTTGAGCTGATAGGGTAGATGCTGTGATTGCTAATGATGTCCCAGCCGAGATGGTTGTCCTGAGATTGCGTGCTCGGCTGATAGGTTTTTGCTGGTGATGGAACGGTGTGCTGATTTATATGCTTGGGTTCCTACCAAACTTTGTTAATAAAACATCATTTCTGTACAAGTATGGAAATGGATGGTGCAATGAAAAAAATTATACGGCGAATATTATTGTCAACACACTGACAAAGTCTCTCGTAAATGGTCTTTTAGCTCACAGGGAAAACACCCATAAACAACTGTCGCTTCCTCATTGTTCTTTTGAATTGTTGTACGGTTTCTGACAAGAGTCAACACAAAACAACACCAGAGAACATTTAAACAGATCTTTATTTGAACATGCATGGAACCACATCCAAGATTTGACATGAATCTTCACACTAACCCCGCCCACTGGCACAGACGGGTGTTGTGTAATATTCCGTGAAAACTTTTCCATGCAGGATTAGCTTCAAAGTTGTTCCTCACGAGAGATCGAGACCAACTGAACGAGACAAAGCTGCCGCTGTGAGTAATATTTATCAACAGTCTGAATGTTCCGTATATGTAGGAGGATAACGTAAGCTTATAATAGCGAAGTCAGTCACGGGCTAAATAGAACATTTAAAGCCAGTTTAAACTAACTCTATATTTATATGATATTTGGCAAATGGGCACTTGGAGTTTAGCTGCATGTAAGGTGAATTAAGGTTGTTTGGGACACTTGTCTACATTGATACGTCGTGTACCAGTAAACCTGAATTGTTAATTCCATATGTGCGTTTATATGTTCAGCTGTGACAAGCTGTTTGTTTATTTGCTAATGATCAGGGCCGAACATATATGGCAAGCCGAATTAGCTTTTAATAGTTCTCAAGATATTATTTTTTTATATCAACAATTAATTTTACTAGGAAAAAATTGAAATTCTTGATATCAAGAATATATTTTTTAATAGTAACAATTACTATTTTTCATATCAGTAATTACATTTTCACTAGTAAAAATGCCAATTTCTGATATCAAGAATTAAATTTTTACCAATTGAAATGCTCATTCTTGATATCTGTAAATGTTTTTCAACATGTTGTATTTGGTATTTCCGATATCAGGAAATAGATTTCAGATATCAATAAATCTGAGAGTTATTTTAGATATCTAAAATGGCTTTCTTACTAGCAACAATCACATTATTGATATAAAGAATGAACATTGTCACTAGCGAAAATGTAATTTTTGATATCAGAAATTAGAAATTTTACATGTAATTTAATTGTTGATATCAAGAATAGACATTATCATAACCACACAATTATTGCTAAGAAAAAGTATGTTTTTTACTAACAAGAATTGCATTTCTGATATCTGAAATAACATTTTTAACATGTAAGAAATTAATTATTGATATCTGAAATTGAATTTGAATAGCAGTCCATTGTGATATTTAACTAGTAAAAATACAATTACAGGTATCAAGAATTGCGTTTTTTTCTTGTTTAAATTGAATATTTTTGATAGCAAGAAAACACATTTCTGCGAGTGATTGCGTGATTTTTGATATCATGAATTCACATTTTTACTAGTAAAAATGTAATTGTTGATATCAAAAATGTATATCCTGAGTATGATTAAAAGCTAATTCGGCTTGCCATTAACATCGTTAGTTTCGTTTTAAACGTCTCAAATCATTCGACCTTAGTCAAAAAATCCATCACAGCAAACAGAGCAAACTAGTTAATGACAAGCGATATAATCCACATAATTCCGCTGAGATCTGCAAGTGTGTATTCCGTGGATTTTAGGCCAGAATATCATACACATTACTAGGATGCGTTGTTTGCTGTGACGGATTTTTTGTCTCAGGACAAATGATTTGAGACGTTTAAAACGAAACTAACCGCGGAGGAGTTCAGGAAATATCATTGCGCCATACATAAGGGGGTGAGGTGCGCTGGAACTCATTATCTTTTAAAGAGACACGCACCAATACGGGTTGCTGCGAACAGAGCTGTTTTTGACAAGGCAAAAAGAGTTTTGTTTACACAGCCATTGAGTGTTTTTAGCTAAATATGTTACAGACATTTCATGAAGACCCTAATAAATCATACCAACTTGTTGAAAGTGCTCATACAATAAGACCTTTAAAGCAGGTAGGCCTACTGCTTTTCTTCTTCTGGTTTTCTTTTGTTTGTGGTTCTTAAAGAAAAAAAAAAGAAAAAGTGAAAAGACAAATGAACATCAGACAGCAGAAATATATTACTTAACAGCTAAATGTGTCAAATGATAATCTGTTGAATGTCAAATATTTCAATCAGTGTTGTAAACAGCAGTATAAACTGTTTCACAAACTACACCTGACTATTATCTGACATATTATAACTGTACAGTAACGTATAAAACGTATAAAATTATATCTGTTCATCTAATCTATAAATGAAATAAACATTTCACTTTTAGGTTTGTGCTACAATTGCGATGTACTCATGTTACTTCATTGGATATAAATGAGGAGGTAAATAATCTATTACTGCCACAATAAACAATCAAAACACAGTCTGAAATGAGTCCAGATGCTTAAAATCAGTCACAGTCGATGCAAACTAGAGATGCATAGATATGCATATACCGATAATTATTTAACACTGGAAGCCGTTATATTGGCTGATATATTGGCGCTTGGAGCACAGAACTGAACTGAAGAGTTTCTTCGACTGCGTGTGTTTACAGCATCTGTGACGCCACAACGGCTTATTAATGATGCAATTTCATGATGAAAATAGTGTTGAATGGGGTTTGTGTTTTCCATATTTCTGTTAAAATAGTGTGCTTGCGTGCAAAAATTCACTTCATTACCACTTAAATGTTTTTGCAAAGAAATCTTTTTAACTTTATATTCATCAAAGAATCCTGAACAACTGTTTCCAACATTGGTAATAAATCAGCCCATTAGATGATTTATGAAGGACACTGGAGTAATGATGCTGAAAATTCAGCTTTGCATTACATAAATAATTACACTTTAGAAAATAGAACACCATTATATTAAATTCTAACAACATTTCACACTGTTGTTGTTTTTGGTCAAATAAATGGAGGCTGGATTAGCATAATAGATAGACTTCTTTCATAATGCTGCATAATTATCAAAAAATTGGGAAAAACTAAAGTCCTTTCTCATCACCATTTCACCAGTCTACACCTCACATAAGAGGCCTTAGGGTGTCACTTTGGCTTCATTCACATTCATAGTTTCATCAAATAGAAATCGCTGAATTGAACACTATACTCACCATAATTGGACTTTTGGTGCTGAATGCTTTTGCTTGGTGGTCAGTTAACATCCATTTGATCAGCGTTGCACTTTGTTTTACTGATAGATATAACGAATGAATGAATGATGCATTTATATAGCGCTTTATTATGTATTGCTGTACACCCAATGCGCTTTACAATCATATGAGGGGGGTCTCTCCTAAATAGATTACACTTACTTGTTAGTGATCCAAAATGATAGCTTTATGTTATTCCATATTATTCATATGCCTAAACTGATCAATCTCACTATCCTGCAGAACTGAGTCTGCTATCAGAGAAGAGTTTGATATTAGTTGGTTTAAAGTCTTCATGCGTTTACTCAAGACAATGTTTCATAAGTTCATATGACGTTTATAAACATTTATCATTTACTGAAGGATTAACAACAACATCACCGTCTTCTGTCCCATATGAATAGACTAGGTGAACGTGATATGATATATAATATCCCTCTATGAGTTGAATTCTCCAGCTACCCCCTGTGCGAGTGATCTTTAACTGATATAAGTGTTATGTCATAGTGAGTGTGAGTGAATACAGCGGAGTCACCAGGTTCAAGTTTACAGTGTGTGTAATGACAGGGCACTTCGTGGGATGATGAAGCAGATTTTCAGCTCACACTGTTTGCATGCAGGTTTCTGAAGCTCTGCAGTTATATAGAGGGTCATGTGAGGACTGCATTCATACACAGAGCCATATATACAGTAGACACTGATCAGGTCTAGCAACGTTTGAAAGATATTTTAGCTTTAGCTATCTTCCTCTTTTCTCTAACATGTCTTGGGGCACTTTATACGTTTGGATCAATGGCTTCATTGTTCCCCTTATTTATTTAACAAAAGTAAAAATATAATACACGTTGTGTGGAATTATTTTACGAAGCTATTGCATTCTTTTGCAGCTTGAGAAGAGGTGTTTACAATTCACTCCATTTTTAAAATCTCACTTTTGTTTATGAAGAAAAGACAAATGGTTATGAGGATGTTTAATTACATAATGACTATACATTATTGGGTGTCAGTCTTTAATTCTGTTGAGCCCTACATCATATTGCTCGATAGAAAGGTTCTAGTGCAAATGAATTTATCCTATGCTGAGGGTTTTCCTAGAAACCTAGCGAATACATTCAAACATTTACATTCAAAAAGAATACTAGGGAGATTTGTCATAGACAAGCAATTGGCGCATGAAGCAAGCTGTTATTTTCATGCTCAAAGGTTATTGATGGTTTGTGTGTCAAAGAGAAACACGGGGGAATATGGGTAAAAAAAACTGTGCAATGTCGATATGCCCGTAATGCCTTGGCTTGATGACAGTACAGTACACGGTGGCTTAGTGGTTAGCACGTTCGCCTCACACCTCCAGGGTTGGGGGTTCGATTCCTGCTTCCGACTTGTGTGTGTGGAGTTTGCATGTTCTCCTCGTGCCTCGGGGGTTTCCTCCCCGTGACCCGAGGTAGTTCGGATAAGCGGTAGAAAATGGAATGGAATGGAATAATTTACTCACCCTCATGTCATCCAAGATGTTTATGTGTTTGTTTCTTTTGTGGAAAAAAAATAAAGGTTTTTGATGAAAACATTCCAGGATTTTTCTCCATATAGTGGAGTTTAATGGACTCAAGACGCTAAAAAAAAAGAGAAACCATTCTTTATCTAGAGAAACCATCACTCATTTTAAAAGATAAAAAGTTATATGCTTTTTAACTAGAAATAAAAAATATGTAATTACGTTGAAAAGGTTAATGCTTGATAGAGGCGGAAGTACTGAGTCAATATTTACAAGTTGAACGTGCAAGTTTTCAACGTAATTTCATATTACATGAAGTCATAAACGCGCAGCACAGAACAGACCAAGGCGAGCATTTTATTTTTTTAAATGAGCAAGATTTTTTTTTCTCTAGATAAGACCTTTATTTATCATCTGTTATGGTTTAAAGCCCTTTGAAGCTGAACTGAAACTGTGAGAGTTTGGAGTCCATTGAAGTCCACTATATGGAGAAAAATCCTGGAATGTTTTCATCAAAAACCTTCATTTCTTTTCCACAAAAAAAAACTCCATAAACATCTTGGATGACACAGGGTGAGTAAATGATCATGAAAATGTATTTTGAAAGGGAACTACTTCTTTAAGTTTGTAAAACAATTTTCAAATGTTCTGTGATCTTCATGGGCCTGAAATATCCTGTGTTTCCAGTTCATAATGAAACAGAATATTACACTTGCAGTGTATATCATTTTGATGCCACTAGCAGTTGTCCACTTTAATTTCCCTCTGTTCTCCGTTGTCTGGTTTAGAGTTTGTTAACACTGAGTATTGCTTCTGTCAATTCTAGAGAGCCGTCAGTTTGAATGGAAGCCAAAGTTGGACATTTTATTCCCAGAAACATGTAAAATCAAATAGCTATCATGCATCTGTTTCACGCAGTGTTTTAACTCACAGTCCTTCAACAATAATGATTACAAGTGTTGAAGTCAAGCCTTCATTTTCTAACCCCTTTTTCTGCCATTCAAAAATGTCATTTACATTTTACATTTATGCATTTGGCAGATGCTTTTATCCAAAGCAACTTACATTTCATTATCCTATACATTTGTTTCTAAGTATGTGCAATCTCCTGGTTTTGAACCAACGACCTTGATGTTGTTAGCGCCATCCTCTAACCACCGAGCGACATGAAAGCTATTTTAGTGTTAAGCTATTTTTTTTTCTATTTTTTTTTCTACGTGAAAAAAGCTTGAATGACCCAACACAACAACATTAGCTCATACTTCGGTCTCTGAAATTTTCTAACTTTTTTTTGACATTTCTGAGATGACAGTGTGGTCTTTTCATAAAAGCGTTAGTAAACCATTCATAGGATGACAACACCGATAAACCCTGATCACCCTGACCACATCATGATCAAATCTTGTAAGGAATTGATTGATTGTTAATGGTCTGTTTCATGTTTTGTTGAATGATATCAGTCCTAAGGCGTGTCTGGGCTGCTGGAGAGTGGGTGAAGAGGTCAGAGTCCACACTGGTTAATGTGTAAAAGCAGGTGTTCCAGCACATACTTCACCTCTGTCCCATTTACGCCGGAACCACCCCCTTCCGCCCTCGCTACAAATAACAACAATCAAGGCAACGCGCAGCAGAGCGTTCCCAAGCTAGCGCTGCAACTGACTTTCTGAGAGATGGAAGTCTCAAGCTCATTGGTGTTGCTCTTAATACTGGCCGTGTTGGTGTTGGTCATGTGGCGGAGGAGGACGAGTGGACGTTCTTTACCTCCAGGCCCGCTGGCACTGCCACTGATTGGCAACTTACATGTGATGGACAAACGTGCACCCTTTAAAAGCTTCACAAAGGTAAGAGAGAAGGCAATACTATGCATGTCTTTTTCTGTTCAGTTTTATCTTTCCTTTTCTTCTACAAACAACACAGTTCAGTTCAAGCCATTGCAGGTGTAATGCAGATGTAGTTGTGATGACTCGTGGAAACAGATTTAAAAACAGCGTCTACTCAAAGAACTTTATCAATGATATGTGACCCTGGACGACAAGACTCTAAAGGCTCAATGTTTTGAAATTGAGATTTTTACATCATCTGTTTACAAAGCTGGAATCTGAAGGTGCAAAAAAGCAAAATCGCCTTTGAAGTTGTTCATCTGAGGCACTGTAACAGCCCATCCACTCACAAAAAGAACGTTTTTACAATTAAGATAGGATATTTACTTAATATCCTAATAATTTTTGGCAAAAAGACAAACCGGTAATGAAACAGGTTCAAGGAATGGGAAGAAGCAGGCAGGAACCGGCGAACATTAAACCAACTTTCTAATAAAATACACAAAACTAATGTAGAATGACAGCAGCTCCCTCGCGGTCGACTGCCGGCCACACAAACATAATAAAACCAAACATAAAATTAAGGCCTGGTCCTCTCTCGTCGTACACTCCTTTCGCTCGTCCTTTTATGCTTCCACTCTCGTCCCGCCTTGCTCGTTACATACATTTTTACCCATACCTTGTATTTTTGGCGATTACTAAAAATGTTCCTGTGCTACTTAAAGGTAGAGTTTGCAGTAAAGTATCCAAAAACATTAGGCCAATGTTATATATTTTTTTCAGCTGAGTACTTACAATATCTCAGATGATTCTAACAGCTTTTCGGGTCTAATTCATTATAATGAAAAACAAAAAATTTCAACAAACTCAACATTTATACAACTTTATTACTCTACCTCTTCCGCTAACATGATTTCTCTTTCCCGTCTGACTGAAGTATCAGCGGTACCATCAGCGGTGGAATTGAAGACAACAGATCCAATCATTCAACGCTTCCACACAGCGTCATCAAGCTACAGCATTGTTTTTTTTTTTATTGTGCGCCCTCTAGCAGCGATTTCTACAAACTGTACCTTTAAGACTGGTTTTGTAGTTTTTTACTCAAATACCTTACTTGACGCTAACTCAAAATCATTCCTTCACATAGCTTTCAGCACTCAAACATTGACTGATAGAACAAACTTCAGACTACATTTTTCCACAACAAGAAATAAACAGACCAAACATGAGTGAACAGGGTCAGTGTTTAGTGTTTACTAGTGGTGGGCCGTTAACGAGGTTAACGTGCTGCGTTAACGTGAGACTCTTATCGCGCGATAAAAAAAATGTCGCCGTTAATCTATTCTCAAAGTTGTGTTGGGAGCTGGGTCTATACTACGCAAGCTATGATGACTTTCACCTTGATATTTTAGCGCGAATGTACAGTTGTGTTCAAAATTATTCAACCCCCAATGCTGTAAATGGTTTTAGGGAATTTAGTGTACATTTGTAATTGTATTCAGAATGAAATCCTACAAGGACTTCTTAAAGAACCATATGCAACTAAAATGACATCAATTAGTTTTGTAATACAGTAGTAAATGTTTCTTTTGTGAATTCTTCATTGACATAATTATTCAACCCCTTAAAGACTACCACTCTGAAGAACAGAGGTTCAATGAAGTGTTTTCAATCAGGTATTGAAAACACCTGTGGATATCAGGGAGCAGCAATAAAGCCTAATAAGCACCAATTAGGCAGCTTTAAAATGACTGTGATACTCAGCTCCTTCTAGACATTTACTGGTGTGGTTACAAACATGGTGAGGTCAAGAGAATGGTCCAGGAAGACAAGAGAACAGGTGATTACTCTTCACAGGAAGGGCAATGGCTATACGAAGATTGCAAAGATGTTAAACATACCAAGAGACACCATAGGAAGCATCATTCGCAAATTCAAGGCAAAGGGCACTGTTGAAACGCTACCTGGTCGTGGAAGAAAGAAGATGCTGACTTCGACTGCTGTGCGCTACCTGAAGCGTAGAGTGGAGAAAAGTCCCCGTGTGACTGCTGAGGAACTGAGAAAAGATTTGTCAGATGTGGGGACTGAAGTTTCTGCTCAGACAATACGGTGCACCCTGCGTAATGAAGGCCTCCATGCCAGAACTCCCAGGCGCACCCCCTTGCTGTCCCCAAAGAATAAGAAGAGTCGACTGCAGTATGCCAAAAGTCATGTGGACAAACCACAGAAGTTTTGGGATAGTGTTCTGTGGACTGATGAAACAAAATTAGAACTGTTTGGGCCCATGGATCAACGCTATGTTTGGAGGAGGAAGAACAAGGCCTATGAAGAAAAGAACACCTTGCCTACTGTAAAGCATGGCGGGGGGTCAATTATGCTTTGGGGCTGTTTTGTTTCTGCAGGTACTGGGAAGCTTCAGCGTGTGCAAGGTACCATGAATTGTCTTCAGTACCAGGAGATATTGGATGACAATGTGATGCAGTCCATCACAAACCTGAGGCTTGGAAGACGTTGGACCTTTCAACAGGACAATGATCCCAAGCATACCTCCAAGTCCACTAGAGCATGGTTGCAGATTAAAGGCTGGAACATTTTGAAGTGGCCATCGCAGTCACCAGACTTAAATCCGATTGAGAACCTCTGGTGGGACTTAAAGAAAGCAGTTGCAGTGAGCAAGCCTAAGAATGTGACTGAACTGGAGGCTTTTGCCCATGATGAATGGGCGAAGATACCCGTAGATCGCTGCAAGACACTTGTGTCAAGCTATGCTTCACGTTTAAAAGCTGTTATAACTGTAAAAGGATGTTGTACTAAGTACTAAGATTGAATGTCACTTGGGGGTTGAATAAAACTGATAATGATGTGAGCTCAGAAAAGACATTTGTGGTTATTTCATTATAAATGTTATGTTATATTTGTCTGACCTACACGTGCCTCTTTGATTTAATTGTAAGCAGGATGACTGAATTATCATAATCAATTTCAAACCGACCAAAACAATCAATTTCAGTGGGGGTTGAATAATTTTGAACACAACTGTATATCTAGCTATTTTTCAACTCGCCTGTTTCGCGCAATTCGCGTCATTTGCGCAGCCTCATCATCTAATGACCAGGGCTTCATTCGCGCAGCAAGTAGGTCTATCGCCTCTTTGCATTGACTTAACATGTAAATCACTCGCGCATGACGCGCCATCCGCATTTGGTCTGAACACAACATAACGTTACTGTGAAATGACCACATCAAACGTGACGTGCTAACATGGATGCAGCTTTGAAGCCGCCGGGTTTGCTTCAGGGAATATTAATTTTTAAGAAGCTTCCCAATGGAAACATCGACAAGACTAAGGTTGTTTGCACCTTGTGCAATGCGGAATTGGTTTAAAAAAAACACTTTCTCTCAACAGGTAGTGGTCTAGCTTTAGTTGAAACCAGTAAATTTGTATCAGCACCTAATGTATTATGGCTCCTGTATGACATATCGCTTGTTGCTCCCTCACTCTTTGTAAGTTGCTTTGGATAAAAGCGTCTGCTAAATGACTAAATGTAAATGTACTGTAGGAGCTCTTCCAGTCTCAAGTACCACCTAAACGCAAATCATCCCTTAGCTAATGCGGAAGTAAACACAAGTACATCTTATTGAACATCATTTATTTTCAACACCAATTACCATAGTAGAACAGCTTTCTCAAGCAGTTTGTGATGCATTTTGGAAACAGGAGATGAGCCCCTGGTCTAATGCGCCACCTGGCTTGAGAAACCCCTTCTCAAAGACTTACTTTTAGTCATTATTTGGGTAGCACACATATTCTGAATTCAAATGAGACATTTTAATCTAGATTAATCTATGCCCACCACTAATGTTTACCAAAGAAAACTCGGAACAACTGAATTCTTATATCACAGAAAACACTGTCAAAACAAGTACAAAACTGTACATTTTCCGTCAATGGCATGATAGAGTTTTCGTTTTTGTGCCTTTACAGGTATATGACACATAACATTTTAACAAATTATTGAAAACCCTCTTTGAGCTCTTATTTCCAACTATTACCGTGCAGTATCTGAATCGATAATCAAACATTTTCACGGATTTTGGGTATTCCGCATGGCTTCTTGTAATAAAAATGTCAATTTTATGAACTTATAGTGATTCGGATTCAAGAGGTTTGTTATCTTAAGTTAAACTAGATCATTTTCCATCTAAGCACCACATTACAAGTAATGTTAAGTCATAATTAGTTGATTGTAAATCAAAATAAGTTTTACATGTAAGGACTCATTAGAGATGTTATTCTGTTACAAACATGACACAGAAAGAAGCTCTGGCTGGTGTGTGGTAATAAATGCTGGTCTTTTAAACAGTGGAGCAAAACCTACGGGCCTGTGATGACAGTGTACCTCGGGCCTCAGAGAACAGTAGTTCTGGTGGGTTATGAGACCGTGAAGGAGGCCCTCGTGGATCACGCAGAAGACTTTGCGTCCAGAGCTCCTATTCCTTTCCTATGCAGGGTTTTGAAAGGCTACGGTACGTGAAGAGTTTTCTGTTTGCCTGACGTTTATAAACAATATGATCATAGTTCAGACTGGTTCTCAACTCTGGCCTGCGAGTTTAACCCCGAGCCTGTTAAAACACAACTGAACAAGCTGATCTTAAGGATTCAGGAAAGCGTTCAACTTAATTCAGCGCTTCGCAAATCTATTACCGCGAGAGTATGTGTTTGAATTGCTTTTACTGTATTTTAATGTCACACACCAAACAATCTGCACAGATCTGCATTCAGTTAAACGCGGCTGAATAGCTTGTCCAGGTGTGTTCTATTAAACTTGGGTCTAAACTCGGCAGACCCACCTGTCTAAAGTTTTGTTCCATCATACGTGTTTGTAGGTCTGATCATTAGTAACGGCGAGCGCTGGCAACATCTCAGGCGTTTCACTCTCACCACACTGAGGGACTTTGGGATGGGCCGCAAAAGAATGGAAGAGTGGACTCAAGAAGAGAGCAGATACTTCGTGCAGAGTTTTGAGGAAACCAAATGTGAGTGAAGTGAGCACCCCAAAAATGCAATAGAAATAGAAGTGCAACATGCTGCATTCAAGGCTGTCAGAATGAATAGATTGTAATGAGTTTTTTATTGGCCCACAGCCGAACCAGTAGATATAGCCTTCTTCGTGAGCAGGGCCGTGTCCAACGTGATCTGTTCTCTGGTGTTTGGGCAGCGCTTTAGTTACAAAGACGAAAACTTTCTTCACTTGCTCCATATCATCTCCAAAATTGTACGCTTCATCAGCAGCCCTTGGGGTCAGGTAAGCAGGCGGAACATCCCATTGGCGTTGGAGCCAGAGACCTGACGTTACCTGTGTACTGTATGTTTAAGAAATCCCTAAATACGGTTCTTCCAGTGAAGGCAATGTGATCCATCATTAGAGGAACATGTGCTAGAAATGACATTTCAAGCCCTTGGCATTTAAATGGACCTGCGTCACTAGTGAGCGGTTCATCAGTTGAAGTTGTTCTGCAACTTTTGCTAAAAACAAACAAACTAGGTCACCTCACCTTCAAACAACTACTCTTTAAGAGTGATATCATGAAGGCGGTTTGAACTAGCTTCGTAAGTCATGAGTGTACGTCAAGCTGCTTTGCAACAATGCAAAAGGGTGTAAATAAAACTCAAATGAACTTTTATTTTAAAAAAAAACTCTGCGGATGTCCTCTTTTCAATCTCTCAACAGATGTACAATGTCTTTCCTGGACTAATGGAACTCCTGCCAGGTAAACATCATGCCATGTTTAGAGAGACAGAGGACTTAAAAAACTTTATCATGGGTAAGATCAAGGAGCACGAGCAGGATTTAGACTTCCAAGACCCACGAGACTTTATCGACTGCTTTCTTATCAGACTCAAACAGGTAGGAAGGAATCTCTCTCATCTTTCTCTGCATGTTTTTCATTATTATTCCTTTAAATAAGTGTGTTCTTTCTTTTTTCCTGTTTCTTCATAGGAGAAGGACAATCCTGACACAGAATTCCACGCAAACAACTTGTGGGCGACTGTTTTGAATTTGTTTCTGGCTGGTACAGAGACCACCAGCAGTACTATCAGATACGCCCTAATGCTGCTGATCAAGCACCCGCACATACAGGGTGAGACAGATACGCCTGCATGTGGTCGTACATCAGGGGCTTCTTTAGAAGTGTGCTGCTGGACTTATAGTGACAGTAAACAGACCCATCTTGTGCTAGTGTAGGGCTGAGTGGGGAAATAACTAACGCAGAGATTTGTGCTTTGGGTCCTTTTTTCTCATTGTCCTCTGTGAATGGGGTATATGCACACGGTGCTACGGCGTATGTCCGCTAAAATCTCCGCCAGCTCTGTTATGTCCGTCCATAGAAAACAATAGCGTTTTTCTCTCGGGCGCTTCAAGATGCATATAGGATTACAATCAGTGACGTGAGTCTAATCATCCAAACACTACGTCATACATCAACAACCATAAAGGAGAAGCGCTTCAGGCTATCGGTTTTAAGCTAGATTCACAAACGTGAAAAAAAGCTAAGTCAACTTTTGCATTTCCTCGAGGCATGATGACAAAGGTACATAGCAATGTTCAGCCGTAGTGCTGACCGTTCACTGAAATTTGAATGTTTTCTTACTAAACACAGCATTATCACTTGACGTAAAATGACCTCAACACAATGAGAGCATAAGTGGCTTAGCTGGCTGAGATTTTAGCACAAGTACGTCATCGCCCCATTTGCATATTGTAGTAGAGGAAGCGGGGCGAGACCGTGGTTCAAATCACGTAGGAGATTGGAACGAGCGACCGGACCGTCGAAGAGAGAGGACCGGGCCCGAACTTGTGTT
Source organism: Triplophysa dalaica (assembly GCF_015846415.1). NCBI lineage: Eukaryota > Metazoa > Chordata > Actinopteri > Cypriniformes > Nemacheilidae > Triplophysa > Triplophysa dalaica. Next base: position 21,485,250 of record NC_079559.1, read on the forward strand.
ACGTTTGTATTTGTATTTATGTTTATGTTATTTCGCCGGCGGTCGTCCGTGAGGGGCCGCCAGCTGTTATTATTTCTGTTATTAAATGTTTAAATGTTTGCCGGTTCCTGTCTCCTTCCTTCCCTATCTTGAATTTTATTACACATATGGTGGTGGATGTCTTCAGGGCAACATATTTTCTTGACCTAAGGACAACATTTTTATAAATAAAATCTAAACCCACACCAAATGCCAACCAGAACCAGAACTTAATGAGAAGTGAAAAAGGTCTGGAAGCACCTAATCCTGGTTGGAAGATTACATTTAAAATAAACTGTTAACTTATTTCTGAAATCTGATTGGTTGATTTAAATGTTGTCGACATGATGTTGCCCTAAAGACAATAACCACTTGGGAAAAACAGGAGAGCCGTGCATGGTCATGCGTATACCCCATTGTGAAAAGTGTTGATGTGTTTTGTCAGAGCGAAAGTAGACTTTATCATTGTATTTTTTTTCTATTTCTGAGTTTCGTGTGTAAGTCACCAGATCCAACCATATATTGTCTTAATCACTGCCTTAACCATATTGAAGCATGTGAGGCATTCCTAGCAACTGTTAAATAGACTTGAATAGATAACACAGTTCCCCCGCTCTCCCAGACTTCACAAGTTGCCCTCGCAGATAATAAGTACGGATGATAAGGGAAGGAGAGTATGTGTATTTGGAGGCTGAGGTGTCTTGTCTATTTGTAGAGGGGGGGTTTCCCGAGCTAAAAGGACGAATGGTGAGATTGGTTATAGGAAACCTGCTGGGTTAGTTATCTGCACATGTTCCTCAGCAACTTTGTTAATAAAACATAATTTAAAATGTCATTATGATGATGTGATGTTTTCATCTCATACTAATAGCAGTATGGTTTGATCTATGGATGTAGAGGAAATGCAGAGGGAGATTGATCGAGTTATCGGACCGGACAGAATCCCAACAATGGAAGACAGGAAGTCCCTCCCCTTCACGGATGCTGTGATTCATGAAGTTCAGCGATATCTGGACATCATACCATTCAGTATTCCTCACTACGCCACACATGACATCTCATTCCGAGGTTACGCAATTCCAAAGGTAACAATCATATGCTGCTCTTGTTTTTTACCTAATTGGTGGATTGTACTGGAAAACAAACTGATGACATAAATCCAACACATCTTCACGTGTTGTGTTGAATCTGGAATGAGTTTACATTTGTGATTTCTCCAGGACACAGTGATCATTCCCCTGTTGCATTCTGTCCTGAGGGATGAGGGACACTGGGAGAGCCCTTGGACATTTAACCCCGACCACTTCCTGGATGCCAATGGCAACTTTAAAAAGAGTCCAGCCTTTATGCCCTTTTCTGCAGGTAAACTACCAAACGTCTAGTCCAAACCGCTCCTGCATGAAAGAGCTTACATGAGCTACCTTTCCTCTGTTTTATGTCTGCAGGTAAACGCTCTTGTGTGGGAGAATCTCTGGCTCGTATGGAGCTGTTCCTGTTCATCGTGTCTCTACTTCAGAAGTTTAGCTTCACTAGTCCACAGGGTCCAGATGGCTTAGATCTCAGTCCTGAACTCAGCGGTTTCGCCAACACGCCACGATACTTTAAGCTCATTGCCTCCCCCCGCTGATTGACGTGGACATGGCAACCTCTCTTAAAATAAACAAACTTGTCAGAGAAACTGAAATCGACACGAAATACACTTTGTTCACTCTTAAAGAGTACGTAACATGAGATCATGAAAATGACGTTTCATGCAGTCTGTTATATTGCCGTGTTTGAAAGTAAGCTGTCTGCCAAGTTGTAAGTTCGAAGGTGAATAAATAACGAAGTTATTTGCTTATAAAAATGAGAGTCGACTCTGATTCACACAAACGAGTCGTGGATGCATATCTACGTCACTATACATAAACGTGTTGCTGAGACTGCCGGGAAAACTTATGTCTCCTCCCCTAAACACTGTCGCACTTTCGTGATGCATGTGTATCATGTCTAGTGTCTGTGTTCTACGGTGTGAAACTAGGCCCGTCTTATATCAGCTACCAAAGGAAGAACGTCTGAGGGAAAAATGGTTACAATTCATTTTTCAAAGAATACCGAAAGGAGTATAACACAAGGGTTTAACTGTGTGTGCGTCATTTCACAGATGATTGCTTTGATAATCTTGGCGCGTTAAGTGCAGGATATGTGAAACAAGTATTTTTGAGAGAGGGGCAATACCAACTCTATTTGGACCTTTTAGCTCCACCGAGTCCCAACCTGTAAGTTTGACTTTTGATATTTGTCTGAACTTCAAGAAATATTTTCGTACCTTATGTCTGTGTTTAGCTAATGCATATAACACTAACATTAGCATGTACTGTTATTTCTGGGGTGTTACAGTTTGTTTATCTTACAATGTACTCGGCTGATTTAATTGTTCAATCCATGAATTCTCAAAGTATTTGTTTCAAGAACAAAGTTGAGTACTATCTGTATTGTAATAACATCTGAAGATACGAACACGGTACACTGTATGTTGTGTCAACTAGTCTATGTATAATACTGTTACAAGAGAATTGTAAATGTTCTTTTTCTTTCTGGGATCTGCAGAAGGATGAATTAATTCTCCAAATACTTTAAACGTTTATGAAATTAATTGAATGTTTTATGAAATTATTTTGTTCTGATGGCAACAAACGATAGAAAATATTTTTCATAACAAATTGATTCATATTAATTTGTAAACAACCTGTTGCACTTCCTGGCAGCAAATATATTCATCCTCGCTTTGCAGTTTGACGCATTTGCCGCACGTGCCCCTATCTAGATATACAGTTGTGTTCAAAATTATTCAACCCCCAATGCTGTAAATGGTTTTAGGGAATTTAGTGTACATTTGTAATTGTATTCAGAATGAAATCCTACAAGGACTTCATAAAGAACCATATGCAACTAAAATGACATAAATTAGTTTTGTAATACAGTAGTAAATGTTTCTTTTGTGAATTCTTCATTGACATAATTATTCAACCCCTTAAAGACTACCACTCTGAAGAACAGAGGTTCAATGAAGTGTTTTCAATCAGGTATTGAAAACACCTGTGAATATCAGGGAGCAGCAATAAAGCCTAATAAGCACCAATTAGGCAGCTTTAAAATGACTGTGATACTCAGCTCCTTCTAGACATTTACTGGTGTGGTTACAAACATGGTGAGGTCAAGAGAATGGTCCAGGAAGACAAGAGAACAGGTGATTACTCTTCACAGGAAGGGCAATGGCTATAAGAAGATTGCAAAGATGTTAAACATACCAAGAGACACCATAGGAAGCATCATTCACAAATTCAAGGCAAAGGGCACTGTTGAAACGCTACCTGGTCGTGGCAGAAAGAAGATGCTGACTTCGACTGCTGTGCGCTACCTGAAGCTGTGGACTGATGAAACAAAATTAGAACTGTTTGGGCCCATGGATCAACGCTATGTTTGGAGGAGGAAGAACAAGGCCTATGAAGAAAAGAACACCTTGCCTACTGTGAAGCATGGCGGGGGGTCAATCATGCTTTGGGGCTGTTTTGCTTCTGCAGGTACTGGGAAGCTTCAGCGTGTGCAAGGTACCATGAATTCTTTTCAGTACCAGGAGATATTGGATGACAATGTGATGCAGTCCGTCACAAACCTGAGGCTTGGAAGATGTTGGACGTTTCAACAGGACAATGATCCCAAGCATACCTCCAAGTCCAGCATCCTGTAAGCAGGATGACTGAATGATCATAGTCAATGTCAAACCGACCAAAACAATCAATTTCAATGGGGGTTGAATAATTTTGAACACAACTGTATTTGGGTGAAACTACAATAATTTTTCATAACGTCGACTTTTTGAAATGCTCTATGTACCATGACAACGCACAACTAGACGAAATAATAGTATTACTAACGTATTTTAAGAAAAATAATAATTTACGTCATTGATAAGCAAAACACAACATGCATGTTGTCACACTGAGAGTTTTTATGACAAGAGTTGTCACTTGACACTGACTAACATCCTGCTCCAGTCATGGTGGAGTTTGTGGAGGATTAGCGTCTTCTTCCTCGTCAGACTCGGGCTCAAACTGGTACGGTAAAATCGCCGCCATCTCTATCTACACACATATATAAAGAGATCCAAACACATGTAAACCGTAATCCTGTAATGATGGTAGGCATTCACTTTGCGACAAATGATGAACGCGTTTGACCAATCACAACAGACTAAACCATCTGACCAATCACATTACACAAGGTTAACGGGTAGGAGGGACCTAGACGGGTGAATCGCGGAACGAATCATTTGAGTCACTCAAGAATTAGGGTACGAATAATTGCATATAATTACGAGATTGTGTGTGTTTTTACACATTGTATGTAGATAAACTTGTTGTTGGACACTCGATTACCCAAAGTAGGGCCTAAAAAAACATATGTTACCTACACTTTAAAGCTTCAGTCTTGAAATTAAAAAAGGAATTTGGAAATGTTTGAAAAAGTTGATGTAAACAGTCTGATAGAATTACTCTGTCTACATGTTAAGGCTGTTGTTAATATAAATATTTATATATATGCATATATAAAAAACAAAGAATTCATAATGACACATGTATAAAGTATCGTATGAATATTAAGAACAGACACTGAAGATATTCTCGAACTTTGACAGCAACTTTTTTCCAGCTGCACCAGTCCATCTGTCATAGGACGAAAGTGATGATGTGTCTCTATCTCAGCCCCCCGGCAATGCTTGCCCCACTGAGTGAATAAGCTCTGCCCAAACGTTTGAGACCATCTGATGGTGACCAGAAATGAAATGCACATTTGCTGCATGTTAGGTTTGGTTTGGGGGTAAAACACTGAAGACCACTGCTGCCGTTCTTGTGTTGTAGCCAAACACTTTGATTGGTTTATGGTTATGTACTACCGAAATAAGCAATGGAGATTGTATTTTACTACTGTTTTATGTGTATATGACAAATCACATACTTTTAGTAACATGTTTTTTATTACTATTACTTCCGTCATTGTTTTAACATGTTATGGTTTAATCTTGGAGAACCAGTCCTATCAGTTGAGTAATTTTAACCATCATTTGTTATTACTTTGAACCATATTCACAAGTGGGAGGTGGTTGTTTTGGAAATGTGCTAATTTGCTAAAACTGCTAGCACTGAAATTTTAATCCCATCCTTTTTGAGATTCGCTGTCCAAAGCCACACCTCCTCCAAACACATGAATGTATTTCATAAATCCACGAAACGAATTACAAACTAAATCCATTAGTTTCCTCTGGAAGCATGTACATACGTGTCCAACAGAAAGAGAGCAACCATGGTATATTCTTTCAGACTCTTTGCCTGCCGGAGCTGTCTCCATTGTGAAAGCTGAACTAAAGTTGATTCCTGTTTTTCCTCTTTCATGATCCAGATGTTTTCTCCTCACTGCTCTTTCGAAAATGTAATTTCATTTTGTTGATTTGCTTGTTGTCTGTTCTGCAGGAAAGTTTGATTGTTGATGATCGCCTCCTTCCTTCAATGTAATACAGTTCAATACAAGGAAGGAAGGAGGCGGGAACCGGCGAACATTTAAACAAACTTTAATTATATAATAACAGCGTAAATAAACAGCCGGCAGCCCCACAGCAGCTACACTAATTATTCTCTTTCTGCCTCCGCCTCGGGATGCCCATCTTGAAGTAGGGAGAGATTCCACCAGGTCCAGATGAATGTCATATGCCCATCCCCAACTAGAGATTACGCCAGCTACAGCTGAAAATCCTGTGCGAGTGCCTGCGGACTGACTGGCCATCCCAGCTCCATCTCAGGCAATTCCATCACCACCCAAGAGGAAGGCGTACATCTGACCATCCCAGCTCAGGAATTCCATCCCTAAATGAGCAAAGACAGACTACTTGTCACATTATTGCTAAAGTTACAAAATTTGTTTTTTTCATGCTGCAGTTTAAGGTTATTATTCAGTGGCCCTGATTGGAGGTTGTTGGGTGGATGTTTGTGGGGGCTTGTTAGTTGTGGGGATTTCATTTGATGGGGATTTCATTTGATGGGGCTGTGTGGGGCTGGTTTGGTCTTGTTTTGTGGTCGATGTTGGACAACAGATGAATAAAGTTACATTACATCTGTTTTCTGGTGACAATCGTGGAGTGGGACCGGTATGGAGTGGGACGGTTTCGGCGAGTGGGAATTGCTGGGTAGCGGGTGTTGGGCTCTCCTTCATATTCGTGGTAGTTTGCTCTGTGGCTTTTGGTCGGGGTCACTGAGTGCAGCTATGACATGTCAGAGGGGATCTGGCCCTCCTGACAGAGCCTGGTTTCTCCCGAGTTTTTTTTTCTCCATTAATCAATCATTGGGGTTTGGGTTCCTCGCTAAAGTAGGGCAGTGTTGGCATGCTGACTGCATTTATTTAATTATTTATATATTCAATATTTTTAATTCGAATGATGTTGCTTGTTCTATAAACACCATGCACTGGGCTGTGTTTTACCTTTCTGTGATTTTCTTATTTGCTCCTGTAAAGCTGCTTTGGAACAATGCACATTATGAAAAGCGCTATATAAATAAACTTGAATTGAACCTTCACATATTAACAATACAGTCCGCATAGCTTTTTTCCACTTACGCAACATTTCTAGACTCCGCCCATCACTCACTCAGCACTCAACCCAAGTTCTTGTTCATGCCCTTGGACATCACGCCTTGACTAATGTAATGCCCTTCTTTCCAGTTTACCCAAAAAGTTTCTCCAACAACTCCAAACTGATAATAACTCTGCTGCAAGTATAGAGAATTTATAGAGAACGCTGCCCGATAGAGAATTACTGGAACTTCTACATGCTGGATTTCACCTTGTCTTTTTTCTGGATTTTTCAAAGCTTCTCAATTGATTCAGCTTCTCATCACCTTCTTCCAGAACTCATGACTCCTGTGAGAGCAGCGTGAGGCCAATGAGCCGTCAGCCTGGCAAAAGAAATCTCAGCAAGTTCTCCATCAGAGCTTGTCTTTCAGCAGAAAATGAGAACGTTACACTGAACCTGAAGACTGTTCTCCAGCACACTGTAGATTCACTCAAACGGGTTTATATTTACAGTCATACAATCGACTTAAGGATGAAGAAAGCTAAAACAATAAATGTCTTGGATTCATATGAAGAGCTCATTTCCAAAACGCATTAACTGCCAAATAAAAAAAAATGAGTTTGTCATGCCATTTTGCTGTGTACTAAACCTATTCACTGCTCCATCAATGTTTCATGCCAAATCGCTATATTTCCTTGTTTAAAATGTTCTGCAAGATGCAGTTTCTTTCAAAAACCCTATAAATCCCGAACCTGTTTTTAGCCTAAATGTCACGGTTAGACAAGGAGAGAACCCAAACGCAGGCAGACAGATGGTTGAGGGGTTAACACGGGTATTTATTGTAACAAAGAACACTACAAAACAGGCAAAACAAAACCCACAATGGGGGAAACAAGACTTGAAAACTAAATACAAAAACAAGAACACGGACTAACTAAACTAAGAAAACAAACACTAAACTAAGACTTACTAGACACAGAGAAAACAGGAACAAGGCAAGGCACAAGAACGGGCATGAAACAGCTAACATCCACAATGACCAGGAATCACATACAATGAACGAGCACAGGACAATGAAACATGAGGACTCTTTATAGGGAGACGAACACAGGATAATTAAATAGGGACGAGGTGACACGGATCAAACACTAAGGGGAAGCTAATTAACACAAACTAGGAAACAGGAGGGTAGGAACGATGACACGACTCGGGGAGAGTATGGAAAGCCACAAGGTCAAAAACATCTCTCCCCACATGTAACAAAGGATTCTGTATGATTCCACCTCCAAACCAAGAAATACCTGACAAGGAGAGGTGAAACCATGACACTAAATGCCTTATGTCCTCTCGACCAATCAGAAATCGCTCGTTAGTGGTATTTGTATGTGTTATTTCTAAATTATTTGTTGTATGTGGTGAAAATATTGAAACATGGAATTGAAAATATTTATTTTATTTTACTATTTAGTTTGTTACTATTTATTTTATTTGGCTGTTATTTATTTCATGCATTTGCATTTATTTGATTTATATTAATTTATAGTATGAGTCCCTGATGTCATATGTTTCATGTTCATGTGTAAATTGAATATTAACAAAATGTATGGGTCTAGGTCAGGGGTGTCCAAAGTCAGTCCTGGAGGGCCTGTGTCCTGCAAAGTTTAGCTTCAACCCTAATCAAACACACCTAAACAGCTAATCAAGGTCTAACACAGCAGACTAGAAACTTCCAAACAGGTGTGTTGAGCCAAGTTGGAGCTAAACTCTGCAGGACTGTGTCCCTCCAGGACCGACATTGGACACCCCTGGTCTAGGTAAAAAAAATGTCATTTTCCTGAAAACTATTAAAATGGATTTATAGCGTTTTGGAAAAGAGCTCTTCATATTTACTATGTCTATCTTTTGTTTTAGATTCAAATGCAGAAGGGAAATAAATCACTTTAGAAAGCTGTCAGCATCATGATTTTCTTTTCAACTATTAGTAGAATCCGTTGACATTAGCAATCTTTGTTGCATCGCATGACAAAAAGGAGTTTACCTCATGAATAAATTATCAAAATAACCAAAAAACTAATCAAATATATAATATACAAATATTGAATTTGCTCTTGTAACAAATACAAGTCTTCTGTGAGGAAGAAACGTTTTGTCTTTTCATTTAAACAGTAAATCATTTCTGAGGCATGAGTTCATTTTAAGAGGTTGTTATCTGGGAATAACGCACCTTGGAATGTCTTGACTTGCCAATCAGAATCGGGTGACGCGTAGTAAAAACAACATTCTTTAAAGATGAGGTAACACACAGTTTCTGTCAATCTTATATTAATCTTGAGTGCCTATATAGAGCATTATTACACAAGTCGTATCTTCAAAGAGTGTTTAGTTTGATCACATTTATAGAAGAGAGATACAGCTTTACCATTTTTCTGGAAAAACACGAGCTGTTGGAGGCGTTCAGGAGGGACGGAACTACAGCACGACTGACAGAGATGGACAAAAATACTTCAAAAAGTATTAAGTTACAAATAACAAATACTTAGTCATAAAATGTATTTAAAAAAAATACAAAATACTGCTATGAAAAATGTGTATTTAATTAAAATGCAAGTTACTAAAAAATATTGTTTTTACAAGCAATCATTTAAAGTGGGAGAGTAGCTGTGGAGTTATATACACATAGAAGAAAGAGAGAACAGTTGTCTAAACTAAACAGCAGTCCATCAACTGCTCAGATTTCAGCAACACAATAACATGTAGGACTACATTTCTTTGTAATATTATCATCATCCCTGTAATAAGTTAAACGCGCCTAATAACAGACAGGTCCAGTCTGAAAAACAATCAAAACTTCTAATTCATCTGGGGGTGGGTTACCTGTGCTTTGACACTCATCCAGATGCACTATGATCATCTGTTCATTATTGCTAACATGTGGAGTCCTTCAAATAGTCGTGCTGGATAAAAGTGGACTGAAATAGTGTAAATAAGTGACAAGGGAATGTAAACATATGATTTTTAAAACATGTCACAATTTTTCCATCAATAGGACTAATTAAATGTTGTTTAGTCAGTCTTAAATTGGTATACATGGAATTTATTTAAATCTGTCATTTAAAGCTATAAAAGATATGCTTAAATAGGTCTTAAAATATTGTCTACTTACATTTTTTTAGCAATTTCTGATCAGTGGTGCCACGCCTGTCTGGTGATGAAAGTTATTGTACGCAAGAATAAAACAACATATTTGAATAAGTATTTTGAAATACAATATACAGTCTATGAAAGTATTCAAATTACATTTGACTTTTTTTGTTAAGGAAAATACAAATGACAAAATACTCAAAAGTACTTAATACTGCCCATCTCTGAGCACGAGCACACATTTACATGGGCATGCTTTTCCGGGAGAGTTGCCCAATAAATGGAATTTGATCCCTGTTACAAAACAAGATCCAGACTTATAAAAACTTTCTGAAACAAGTTGGAGTGATGGGGGAGTGAATCAAGCAGAGAAATACCACACCATACGTCCAATAATTATGACAATGTTATTGCTAATATCAGTTGTTTTGGTGGTTATTTTGCCATCCCCACCCTAGACAGGTGGGAAATTTTCATCTATTTTTGTTTAACCGTTAAAACACACACACTCACACTCACACACACACACACTCATCATAAAGCCCTGCTGTATATCACTGCTGTACCACAGCTCCCACACACATCTCTGCTTCTACATCTAGAACATTACAACATACCTCTAGCAATATAAAGGCTAACAATTGTCTATATGGGATGTGTGTTTATCCTGTGAGTGTCAAAAGATCTTACTTGCACTCCTCATCTTCTGTGAATTGATTGTGTGTCTCGTGTGAGAAGGGAAGCTCTTGGCTTTATGACAGTACCGGTGTGTATTACCAACTTTCTTAAGTAAACCTGCTTCTCTCTGCTGTGTTTCCATAGAAACAGGGATGCAGGCTACATGTACATGTACAGGTATCCCCACTGCTGCTACACTGAAAACTACCCGAAACCATCAAACATCCACATTTCACATGATTAAGAAAACGTTTAGAAAGAGATTGAACACCCGTTTTATAGAACGCAACAGATAAAGGGTCGATTCATAGATGCGGGTAGAGCACCGTCTTCAGTGTTCTGTGGAAATGATGCGGTACTATAGCCTAAAAAATGTGATGCTGGAGTTATATAAGATATCGTGTTTTTTCACGTGTGTGTGTGTGTGTGTGTGTGTGTGTGTGTGTGTGTGTGTGGAGGATTTTAATCTGATGTGAACTGAGATGAGGAATGACATTGTTCTGCAGCGCTGACGAGTGCGATTCATTTCACGAACCGATTCTTATGAATCGTCGGTGCAAAAGAGCAACGCGAAGCATTTTACCTGTAGTTTGTTTATTTTCAGTTATATTTTTATTAGTTTCAGTAACAACTACAATTCGATCATATTGCTGATGTTATTTTTTCCAGATACATTTTTTGTTTTTAAAAGCTCGCGAAATGTTGAAGTACCAAGTTCCAACGTCACCAGTCAAGAGAATCGTTCGATTGAATCATTTTCAGTGAACCGACTCGAGTGATCGCGAATCGAACATAACAATGGTTCAGAATTGTTTAATCTGCGCGCGAGAGAGAGAGAAAGAGAGAGAGATGCATGGCGTTTTGTATTCAGTCGGGATTTTAGGGCACTGACTGTAAATGATTCATCTTTTTCTGGGATATTTCACTTATATTTGCTCATAATGGACGTGTTGTGTTTTTCCTCGTGGATCTTGTGGTTGGGGTGGATGATGGGGAACAGATCGGCCAGGTGAGGATGCGAGTGTCCTTCATCTACATAACTGTGATCTAATCATGAATATTCATACGAGCTAAAGTCACAGTTCCAATCTTATATATCAGTATTGTTTTCTTCAATCTTTATTTAACATCATTTAAGATGATCGCTGATCTGATTTCCGCGCTGTCTGATCTTGCGGTGGATTTTAATAATCCGCTTTAAACATACAGTGAAACAACACAGAACACTCGTTGTTTTATAACAAGTCAAATGTTCAGGAGACAGATCACATATACACGAGAAACACACAGTTAAATAGTGTACGATTTGAAATTCTTCACACACTGTCACGCTGTAACGTAGACGTCATTGCATTTCTATCTTTTGACTGATCACATGTGGTCGTATCACGCACGCACGCGCGCGCACGCACACACGCACACGTACGTAATCAGAATCAGTAGGAGCTTTATTGCCAAGAATGTTTACACACACAATGAATTTGACTGGGTGACAGGAGCTCGCTTTTGAATGTCTTGTTTCTCTGAGAAGGTGTTACAGGTTCAGTTCAGTTTTGTGTTTTAAGGGTTAATGTGATATTCCACCAGGTATCATCCTCCTCTTATAACACCACCACATTCTTATCTAAGTTATCTCAGTTTATTTAAACAGACACTTTCCTCAAGGCCACTTCATTTGACATGGTCATATTGACTTCAGTAATCTCTCTGTTAGGTTAGTATGGGTGTTCGTCAGAAGTAACGTGAACATAAAACATTTGACGATAAAACACAAGGTTGCTTTAGTTAAATCACATATTAAAGGGTTAGTTCACATATTTGTTTACTCACCCACATTGAGTTCTACACGTCTCCAGTTCTCCCTGCGTCTTTGGAACACAAATGAAGATGTTTTTGAGCTTCCAGGCCCTCTCATAGTAATTCATACGGTCAACGTCCTGAAATGTACTAAAGACATCGTAATAACCGTCCAGTTGATCTTAGTGGTTCAACTTCATTTTTGGATGTGAAGAGAATTGCATAGAAACATATTATTCTTCACTTTTCTGTGAGTCTCTGAAGCACGTTCACAAACCCCAGTATGATCAGATGTCACATTGTAATGATGTCTTTACTACTATGAGGAGGCCTGGAAGCTCTGGGATGTCATCAAAAATATATCTTAACTTGTGTTCTGAAGACGCTGGGAGGTCTTAAAGTGTGTTGAATGTCATGTGGGTGAGTGAAAAATGGAAAAAAAAGGATATTTGGGTGAACTATGCCTTAAACTATGGGTTTGCTACACTGACTTTGGTTCTTCATGAAAAAATGATGACAGTTCTATAACAAATGTCTTTCGTTTTTCTGTAAGAGAAGGAAATGACAGGAAGGGTAATGGACAGGCCTCTTGCATAAATTGTTATGCGCGAACCAGTGGGCGGGGCTAGAGAAGTTTTGAGGTGGTGTTCAACCATGTGATTCCAGAACCTGTCATTCGCTGGGCCTGGTGTCAGTCACAGATGTAATCTCAGTTACAAAGGCGTTTCACTTCTGACACTTACTTGATGTTTTTATATAACAAAAGCTCGGGTAATTGTTTTTTTATTTTAGTTCATCACTCTTTTAATGAGATTATAAGAGGACATGAATAATAACAACAATGACCCACATGAACAATTGATTTATAATTTACAGTAGTCAGCAGTAGTCCATAAAGAGCTGTCCGTTTTGATTTAATGTTTTTTAAGTCCTTTTAATACAGCAACCGTATGTGTAGTTTTATAAGACTTATCCTAAAAGCCTTTTTTTATACACTGGTAATAATGAGAGGATGAGATGTGCCGACTCTTGAACACACGGTGAGTAACTTCATTAAACTGTGCGGTTTTGATATCAGTCAATAAAAGGCTGGCGGAGCATCTCACAAACAAACAGCAGTGAACACGATCATCAGCAGGTGACTGACATGTGAGGCTGGAGCTCCACCTGTCCTCCTGTTCATGTGAATAAGGGTTCAAGGATCCAGTTTAAAAAGAGGGTCAAATCTGATACAGACCTAATTCTTCTTTGTGACAAAATAGATCTCGGCACTGGCTGGTGATGAAGAAGGCAAAATGAGAATTTCTGGAGTATAGAGACATGAACAAGGTCACAGTCATGAGGCAGATGAGATGTCATTATTTACTTTTCACCTTTAGTCAAACACTCTGCAATTGTCTGTCAACTACTGTACATTAGAATATTTGGTCGATATTTGGTGGCAAAGATGTGAAACAAGCTTAGAAATCAAAGACTCTGGACAAATTTCAACCAAACTGGATGAATGACTTTCCATCCTTAAGTTCAGTCTTGAAACACTTGAAAGATCAAACCTGTGTATTATGTGTTTCAATATGACACAAAAGAGCACTTGTGCTAACGCTTGTCAAGTGAAGATTTGATTCGTGCTTTGTTTCTCTAGAGCCATGCTGAGTGACATCGGTGACTATGTGGGCACAGACATCGAGATATCCTGGTTGCCAAATCTAGATGATTTGATGAAAGGTTACGCTCGAAACTTTCGGCCAGGCATCGGAGGTGAGTTTGATCTCTACAGCACATGACATCAGGTTATTTTCTGACATTAACGCTCAGCTTGTTGGCAGCTGTAATGGCTCCATTAACTGCACTCTTCTTTCAGAGAATTAAATGAACGCACATACATATACTGTACAGAACCTGGTGAATAACAACTCACTTCCTGTCTGTATCGTCTACTTCCTGTTTACGGAATGTTGTTGACAACATAAAATATGTTTTATGTAATGGTTCATGAATGAAATATTATGCAATAATAAATTATCATTAGACACTTTCATTTTGACACGGTGTGAACGCACCTAAACAAACATACAGTCTTATGACACTTAAAAATCACTGTCTGCCTCTGGAGATTGACTGTCCTGCAGAAGAGTTTAACTCCGGCCTGCTCCAGCACCCCTGGGCCTCATTTATAGACGTTGTGTATACGCAGAATAGGAATAGACATGTGGGCACAGTTTTACACGCACATATTTACATGAACATTTCCCCGATGCTTTCATCCGTTTAAAACCGGATGGACACTTCAGACCATCTGTACATCTGATGTAAAAAAGAAAGCGGTATAATCAACAATAAAATACAATGTTTTTGCTTTTATATACACATTTGATTAAATATTCCTCAGGTTACATCTAGAAGCTAAACAAAAAGTACAGAAACTGTCTATTTTTAGCGTATTGCGCTGCTTTGGCACACTTTCCTGTGACATTTGCGTTGTAATGTTTTGATGACAGCGAGGTTTGCCAGATGCATGATAATTGCTGTTAAACTAACCGGCTAAACAAGGTGTTTTATTTCAGAAGATATTTCTAGCGAGAACAAGGATTACCGGTGCACACGCTGTTATTATGATGGTCAGTGCTGGATCCATTGGCTCATATCAGTGTCTTGTACTGGGATGTGGATGGAAATACACATATGGAAATGATATGCACATGGGGCTAGGCTAGTAAAACTAGGCATTGGAAGCTTCATATATGATTATGGAGATTCATGCACGCTCAGACTTCTGGTGACTGGGATTCATTAAGGGTATTTTGGCAGGTTCTCAAAATCTTCCTTTTGTGCGGGCGCACACTTTACGGATGAAATCCACACAGCTGTATAATTGAGACCCCAGGAGATTCAGGTGTGTGTGAGGAGGAGCTCAATGTTTTTGATTAAAAATCCAACCTGGTTTCATAGGAAATATGTACCTCTGTAACGTACACTTTTTACAGCGGCACAAAACACGTATCATCAGGTACGTATGCAACCCGGTATCGCAATTTCCAACAACAGTAACGTTAACAATACCATATATTATTTAGGGGAGTAATGATTTTGAATTTAATCAGACGTCGTATTTAATTATTTTGTACGCACAATTTAGACGTATTTAAGCATGTAACCGAACTGTATGTACAGTATATTATACAAGAGTAAAACAACAAATACGACTATGCTGTTTATTCAAAAAGTGCATTGTTCCAAGCGTTCCCAGGGCAAAGAACAGACCGGAAGGCGATTCCCTTCTCCATCCGCTATAAAGCGGACCGGCTGCACAAAGCCACAGAGTTTGAAAAGTTGCCGCCGGTGCGTGAATTGTTTCGTCAGTGTTGTGAAATGGCATTGGCTCTCGTGTGTATTTTGACTGTTTTTTTGATTTTTGAAGTTTCAAAAAACCCTGCCTCACACGGATGGATGGGAGTTGAGTAGTTTTAGTGTAAGAGTGGGGTTAGGTGCTGTAAAATATCTATTAAAATACAAATAATAAGTATTGATAAAATCGTTTCAGTTCTCTAGTCTATCGGACCAATACAGTTCTTCTCTTGAGCGCCCCAGTGGACTTTTGTGTCTCAACACTGTAGCAATCTGTACCTGTTTTGTGGTATTGGTATTTCCAATGAAACCCAGAGGGCACATGGATTAAAAATCATTATGAAGTGCACAGATTATTCGCTTATAAAAACACTTTGGATACACAGTTTCTTCATATGAAGCAGAACATTTGTGTTGATGTGTTCATTGGTTTTGTTCCAGGCTTCCATGTCAAACTGTCATTACTGTAAAGCTGTTTTATCTCCTCACAGGACCTCCTGTAAACGTGGCCATGGCTGTTGAAGTAGCCAGTATTGACCACATCTCAGAAGCCAACATGGTAACGTATACATATAGTCATGTATCTCAGATGCACTGAACAGCATTTCACAGTTACAGCACAGAGCGAGGGAATAATACAGATGCTGCTGCTCATGAGCATTTTACTGACACAGTTGCCATGGCAACAACCATGTTCTACTCTTGACCATCATATGAAATCATAACTGATAACTGTCACGGCATGGGAACTCAACACATGGATGCTCATATTCTCCTGAGGTTTTACACACAAACAAAGAGACATGAACACATTCACAGGTTCATCAAGAAGAAATGTCAATTCTCAAGTCCTAATTGACATGCTGTTGACAGATCTGTTGTTGTTAAGGAATCTGTACACCATTAAAGTTGTCCACATGAAGTCATACGGCACAGTAAACATGCCTTTGTGTTACCAAGATAAGACAGTTTTATTTTATTAAGTGGTTTTCACAAAGAAATTAGTTAAAGCAGGTTTACAGAAATAGTATTGCCGTACTGACTTCTTCAATAATTCTCATATTTAAATTTGAATTATTAATACGGCTATGGGTGCGTGACTTTTCAGGGTTTTTTATACCTCGATGAAAACAACAGTATGTGCTTGTATCACCCTGTACTGTAATGAGAATGATGATTATCAGAAAGATTTGACTGAAGCTCTGTTTAGTGGTGGAATGGAAACCGCTCAAAGAACATATGTACAACGCTGATGTTGCATTATTCAACTGTGATCTGATTCTTGTAAATCAAAGTGAAATCCTGAGAAATACTGTTAGGAATGCTGCCGACACACTGGTTGTTGTGAGTTGAAATGAGACTGTATAATGTATGTGGATGGAGGATTCGCACTCTTTTCTCATGACGTGAAGAGGACACTGGGGAGAGGAGAATCTTGGCTGCTGATTTTAAGCAGGTCACAGATGGTGTGCAGGGAAAGAAGCAAATGTATTTATATCCTCCATACAAAAATAGACAGAGCCTTTATATCTTAGCCCTATAATACATAAAGCAGGTCAGACTGACTTTACCGGGTTGTGAGTATTCAAATATCTTATCATTTAAAACAGATATTATTCATGTATATAAGGATCAGCTTTCTTGTCAATTTAAGCTTTTTATGAAGTAGTTTCTACTGAATTTCTGTAAGATAAAAACTGTTTAATGGTCTGTGAGTATGGCTGAATAAGCAAAATCGGTCCGTCATCCCACGCCTTTGTTTAGATGTCTCTCGTGGCTTTTGCTGGCTTATAAACAAGAGACACAAGTAGCTTTGGGATGGACTCCTGAGATGACTCCAAAAATATATCTGCATTTAGTCTTTTATCTGCTCCAGAGCACATCATCATGTCCCCTTAAGATGCTGTTTGTCACAAATAACACACACACTTTTCCTCATCAGTGTCTTTTAACTGAAATACAGAAGAACTGAGAAGACTGCAGACCAAAAATTGTTTGTGTGACACATTAAGGTTCTTATTCACATTTACATTTAGGCATTTGCAGATGCTTTTATCCACCGCTACTTACATTGCTTTATCCTATACATTTTACATAGGTATTTGCAATCCCCTGGGATCAAACCCAGAACCTTGCATTGTCAACGCAATGCTCTTACCACTGAGCTACAGGAAAGCTCAAGTTATTCACCCCAAGGTTGTCTTCCACGCTGGCCATGATTCACACGCTCCAGAGTATCGTCTGGTTAAAAAGAAAAAGGAACATTCAAAGTAGGTGTCAGTACAGCCGTATTAAGAAAAGCCACCTGTCTGCACAATGGGTCCAAAGATGTGTACAGTATATGAAGAACTGGAATAGTCCAAGTACTGAACCTTGAGGAACTCCAGTGACCATGAGATGGAATTGGTGAAGGGTTGAGTATGATTATGTAGAAACCAGTTTCACAAAGTGCAGTGAGGAAGGACAGGTTGTCTGTGTAATTGTAGTAGAAACAACCTGAGAAGAGAAAATATGGCAGAGGATTTGATTGACAGGGCAGATAAGTGGGTGAAGTCTCCACACTGCTCTTCACAGACAGATGACAGTAGGCTTATGACTGACCCATGTTGTAGGATTTGTGATGCGGTGAACTGGCTCCTGGCTCCTGGTGATGATGATGATGATGATGATGATGATGGTCCTTTTCTCTGTGTGGGAGAAATATCATTAGCTGTTAGACGGGAAGTGGAGGGTAGTTGATGTGCTTTTAATAGTCAGCTTTTACATTCTACACACATTCTATAGAAAATAATCTCTTCATGATATTCTTGATACAGTACATGATCACCGTGTGTTGTGTTTTCAGGAATACACCATGACAGTGTTTCTACGTCAGAGCTGGAGAGATGATCGTCTGTCCTACAACCACACAAATAAGACTCTGGGTCTGGACAGCCGCTTTGTAGACAAACTCTGGGTACCAGACACGTTCATTGTGAATGCCAAATTCGCCTGGTTTCATGATGTTACGGTGGAGAACAAGCTCATACGCTTGCAGCCTGACGGAGTCATTCTGTACAGCAGCCGGTATATATTTCATTACGCTGTAGAAAGACATGAACTATTGACAGATGTCCTTTAAATCTATAATTCGTGTTCATGGACATGAATTTCCCACTTTTTTCATGTCACTCAGCATGACTTTTAATACACAGGCCGCGTGTGTACATTTATATACTGTATTTATAACCTGATATCAAAAGAAGTTGTACATATTTTAGGAGGTGGCCTACCAACACCTTACCTCACCTCAAACCCTAAGATCACAGCTGCAAAAGCTAATTTAGCTAAAAACATGAGTTTCAAAGATAAAGGCCCAGCCTCATCCGCCATCAAACCTGACGCCACAGGGGCAAAGTCAAATCATTACAAAACACACCAATGAGAGCATAGGATATAGGAATTCACACGAATGAAAAATAGGTATAATTTCCCATCAGTTTGCGTTTATATATATTCATACATATGAAATACTGCGTATTATTATTATACCTTAGAATGAAAGTTGTGCTTACTCACACGAAAAAAGGGTGAAATTTGTGTCGATGAACACAAGTGAACAGATTACAGTTTGACAAATGTCACAGATTCCCATGAGACTGTGATGGATTGTTTGTCTTTCAGAATAACATCTACAGTGGCCTGTGACATGGACCTAACCAAATACCCCATGGATGAACAGGAATGCATGCTGGACCTGGAAAGCTGTGAGTCCCAGGAAAACTTATATCTACATCAACCATTAACAAGACAAAACCATGATGTTTAGATTAAAACTGACAATAACAAATGACAACAATAAGGCCAGACCGAAAGAATCAAAATCGGTGCAGATACACAGATTGATGATTTGTCTGGTGTGCAGATGGTTACTCTTCAGAAGACATTGTTTATCACTGGTCAGACAGTCAGAGACAAATCCACGGACTGGACAAGCTGGAGCTGTCCCAGTTTACCATCACAGATTATAATTTTGTGACTGAAATTATGAACTTTAAATCTGGTGAGCCTGTGACACTTCACTTTGAAACCCCTTTTACTGTTGTCACACAAATCAGTTTTGTTCACAAATTTTTGAATGATCTTCCAAACAGCGGGTCGGTTTCCGCGACTCAGCTTGCGCTTCCAGCTACGACGGAATCGAGGAGTATACATCATCCAGTCCTACATGCCCTCCATCCTGTTGGTCGCCATGTCATGGGTTTCCTTCTGGATCAGCCAATCAGCTGTGCCTGCTAGGGTTTCTTTAGGTCAGTTCTCTAATACAAATCAAACGAAAACATTTCCCATGCAGTAGATCAACAACATGATCTGTGCTTGCTGTTTTCAGGGATCACGACAGTTCTCACTATGACGACACTGATGGTTAGCGCTCGCTCGTCGCTGCCCCGCGCCTCTGCCATCAAAGCTCTGGACGTGTATTTCTGGATCTGTTATGTCTTTGTATTCGCTGCCTTGATTGAATATGCTTTTGCTCACTATAATGCAGACTACAGCAAGAAGGAGAAAGCCAAAGTCAAGAGCAACAAGAGCAGCGAGGTGCTGAGAAAATAACCACTTCTTTCATTTACAGTTTGGGGTGTCGCCATCAGTGTTGGGTGTAACTAGTTACTAAGTCATTTGTTACTTTACTTTAGTTACTTTTCGCTTGAAAAGGTAAAGTAAGGGATTACTCTAATCTTTCTGTAATTTAATTACAGTTATGTTACAGTTACTATTTACCTAAATACTGTTTGTAATACACTCACCTAAAGGATTATTAGGAACACCTGTTCAATTTCTCATTAATGCATTTACGGTGGTGGTGTAATGGTGTGGGGGGTGTTTTCTTGGCACACTTTAGGCCCCTTAGTGCCAATTGGGCATCATTTAAATGCCACGGCCTACCATCGTTTCTGACCATCTCCATCCCTTTATGACCACCATGTACCCATCCTCTGATGAATACTTCCAGCAGGATAATGCACCATGTCACAAAGCTCCAATCATTTCAAATTGGTTTCTTGAACATGACAATGAGTTCACTGTACTAAAATGGCCCCACAGTCACCAGATCTCAACCCAATAGAGCATCTTTGGGATGTGGTGGAACGGGAGCTTCGTGCATCCCACAAATCTCCATCAAGTGCAAGATGCTATCCTATCAATATGGGCCAACATTTCTAAAGAATGCTTTCAGCACCTTGTTGAATCAATGCCACATAGAATTAAGGCAGTTCTGAAGGCCAAAGGGGGTCATACACAGTATTAGTATGGTGTTCCTAATAATCCTTTAGGTGAGTGTATATGTGTGCGCAATAGTGGAATTGATAGCAAAATTCAAAGTCTAACTTTAAAATCAGTGCTTTAATGTATAATTCTCACATATGTTATACTTTGGTCAGTTAATAATACTACTTTATATAGTTTAATATGATTTATTTGAATGAATAAGAGTCTTTTCGTGTCTATCCTTGAATCACTGAACTACTCAAGGTTGATATAGAATATTGAAAGTCATTAGTAACTAGTAATTCATTATTTTTTCAGAGTAACTTACCCAACAATGGTCGCCATTTACACAGACATTAAAAATCACGTTATTGATATTATCTAAATAAATGCTAGAAATATTTGGCCAAAAACATTCAAAACGACATGTAAGCATGGTTTCAACCTTTTTCCAAATATTTTGGATATTGTTATGTAAATTTAGTGAGAATATGATATTTTGGGTATTGTGTTTTTTGTGTAACGTTTGTGTCGTGTTGGTGTTCTCTTGTAGTCTATGGTGAAGAATGGAAAGCAGGCCATGGTTCTCTTCTCTCTGTCCGTGGCTGGCATGAATCAGGGCCTCCTCATCTCAAAGAGACAGAGCCGAGCCCAGCGGTCCGCGGAGGCTCCCCCCAACGTGCAGGAGGACAACAGCGAGGTGCGTGGCGCTCAGTCCCGTCGAGCGCAGAAAGAAAGCGGCGAAGACAAGAAATGCTGCAAATGCAAACCCATCGATGCTGACACCATCGACATCTACGCTCGTGCCGTCTTCCCTTTCACCTTCGCCGTGGTCAACGTCATCTACTGGGTGGCATACACCATGTGAATGACTCCCTTCTGCATGTACACACATCTATGCCATATCATGAGGTTTTCATACAGTATATCAACATTATGAAACTCTATGATTTATGAAAACTGCTTATGAATATATTTATGCACTGGTGTTGTGTAGGTTCTTGAATGCTTGCGTTAAATTATATTTGGGAGGAGCAAAGTTTTGCTTTCTTATAGCTGTTCTGCTCTTAGTTGCCCTTCAATCTGTATTTCCCTCTCTTCTTCTTCTTCATTATGTTTGCATCAGAATATTTTCTATCTATCTTTGCTGGTACGAGTGAATGATGTTCTAATAAAGCTGAACTTGGAATGATTCTGTTGTCTTCATTCAGGCAAACATTTCTGATCGTAGAAGTTATCATTTGCCCTGTGAATAACCAGTAAGATTTGAGTATTTAATTAGTAGTATCATTTTGTTTGATGTCTTTGTGTTTGCATAAAATATTGAAATTTGCCATGTGTGGGAAATTTATTGTGAACAATGACTTTATTCCGTATATATTTACACTACATCTGCAGAGGACAGTCATTATTTATGTATTTGGCAGACATTTTTATCCAAATCGACTTACATTGCATTATCCTATACATTTATACTTGGGTTTGTGCAATCCCTTGGAATCGAACCCACAACCTTGTGTTATTAACCCAATGAACTTACCACTGAGCTACAGGAAAGCTCATGATTGTGTACAATAGACAAAAAGTGTGCATTAAATCTTTGTGTTTTAATTCCGTTTCACAGTATTATTACAATCAGAAATCACAACCTCTCAAATCTGAAACTGATTTTTAATCTTCACAATCTAATTCACGTTGTGAAATATGCAAAACTAGCTCACAAACTTAATTCAATTTAATTTATTTATATAGCGCTTTTCACAATGTGAATTGTTCCAATGCAGCTTTACAGGAGCAAATCAGAAAAAGACAGAAAGGTAAAACACAGCACAGTGCATGATGTTTATAGAACAAGCAACATCATTCTAATAAATCATTTCAAATAGATAGATAGATGCAGTCTCCCTTGCAGAGATTTTCGATGTTTTGGAATAGCCTAATTTTGAACAAATTCGATGTCAATCAAATAAAAAAAAGTATGTCGACATCTTCTCCAAAAGTACAAAATCCACACCGAAACACGTGACAATGCAAATATCAAATCATCAAATCATTTACTGTCAAACTGACACACAAGAGGCAGATGTCTGACAGCAGTAGATCATCATCATCATCATCACACTGAGCTTCAGTGCTGTCAGATGACAACAGGAGACACACAGACACAATCCACTGATGTGGATGTATGGTAGAATGTTCTTTTTTTTCGCAAGGTTAAGACTTTATTTCTAATTAGACAAATAAATGAAGGATTATTTGTTAAATATGATAAACAGTAAGCATATGTAAACATAAAGAGAATACACAAATGGCAAGATATTACAATTGTTAAAGTGCAGTAATAGCTACATTAGAAATGTATGTAGAAACTTCTGTGGTGTTTCAAAAGAATATGAGAGACATCTTTTCTTTGATTGTATATATTAAAAATGTTTTGGATTGACATCTCTAGTTTTAGTTTTTATTTAAATTGAACTTTATGATGTCATCTTTTTTTACAAGAGACCAGTGATTCTAAAAGTACAATGTATTTTCTGGTATAACTTTTTTGTTATACTTGGTAAATATCACATTCATGTACAATTTTTTTAATTTAAATTTGGAGCAGTTTGTAAGAGAAATTAAACAGCATGGACATACTTTAAGCAATTTTTAAGCAATACTTTTACGTTTCATGCGGTTTCATTGGTCAGTCTGAGCTGTGACGTTCTACACACAACACGAAGCGCTGCGGGATCTGATCTCCTCTAGAATCAAGAATCTATCGATCAAAAAACGTTCTTTAAAGTGAAGGTGTTACATTTAATCCTCATAAGAATGAAGAGAGATTCAGAAAGGCTCCTTTATTTTCACTGTTAGGAGAACAAACAATAGTCTTACTCGCCGCTTCTCTTTGGACTCAGAGCACGTGGAACAATAGCGCCATCTTCAGGACAACACGTTATACAACAGAAGGTTCAGTCTACTTAAAAAAATCATAATAATAAGAACCTTGGAAAATTAACTTAATTCAAATGCAATGAAATTACATGAATCGTTTTTTAAAATATATTTAAAATATTTTTTGTTTTTCTTATTTTTCTATGTTTTCTTATTTCGATTCCTATTATTTCCTGTTAAAACAAATGAGGTTTACCAGCAGGAGGCGCAAAGACCGGCGGAAATAAAACGAGTCAACAGTATTTATAGGCGACGCATAAAAACGCCCTTACTGTTACTGTTTATATTAAAAAACATCCACAATTCAAATGTGATCTCCCTTAACTTGCATACAAACTTTGATAATCTTTCTTTCTTGTTATGGCAAGCTAAACCTTTTAAGACACTGAGTTGTACCACAGTAATGTTCCGCGGTGTTTTATTTGAGGAAATATAGCCTATAATTACTATTAGAAAACCATTAGAAAGCAAAGTTATTCTAGTTCGCCTAACTGATCTGTATTATATAATATCAGAGTCATATATGTGGAAGAACACAAGGCTATTGACGCTTTTTTATTAAATAATGAGCCTCGGAATTATGGTTGATGTTCTTCACATGAATGTAGTCTATATATGATCCACATACAATAGTTTGTCTTCTTCTTTGCTGGAAAGTAATTTGTGATCTGATTTATTCCACAACTGGCCTTTTGGGCCGTTTAAACATAAAGAGCATTATAAGCCTTTTTTACCCTCTTTTACCTTTGTGCTGTGAAACCAGGTTTAACATTAAAGATCATATTATTTTGTAAATTATTTTCTTCTCGATCTCTTATCAAAAAATAAGATAACAACAACATAAAATGTACAATAATGGATAGTACTTTATAGGTGCAAATTTTTTGATTTTTCCACATTAATTCCGAACGATTATTTAAAGTTTTACGTTTTAATTTTATAGCATGAATTAGCTAATTAAATGAATCAGTTATTAACAAATGCGTCAATCCTCTTGTCACATGATTTAATCTGTTTTAATTCATGAAAGGTATCACATTCGTTCACTATTTATTTTCGTTTTTCTATTTATATTTATGTCTTAAATAATTTGTAATAATAATTTAAATCATTTTCGCGGAAATGTCCATTGAATGATGTTATTTAAGTCCATATTTTAGTCCCCCTCCAGAAAGGGCCTTTTAAAATATTGCTATTTCATCTATTTTTTGATGATTGACGCTTGTTTGAGCGAAAGAAGAGTAAAAGAGAGATAAATAAATCAGTGCATTGACACATGGCCGATATTTATTGCCACTTTTGGATCTATTGTGTGAGTGTATTTAAGTCAAAATCTCTTTATTTCTTTCAGTTATTAAAACGACGTCACAGAGAGCGGAGCCGCGCACACAATCACGCGCTTAATGCCGCTCGTGCAGAAGTCGGTGCGACAGATGTGTGATGTGTTGTGTGTATCTGCAGTGGCTGGAAACACAAGAATAATGTCATGTCATCTCTGGACTACGTGAAGAAGGACTGTTTATCATCGGCCTCTCTGAAAAGCACTTTAACAAAAATCCACAGGCGAAGACAAAAGGAGATCTCAGGAGACAAGACCCTGGAGACACAACAGACTGACTTCATCCTGTGCAGGTGACTCTCTCTTTCATTTTTATACAACCAATGAAAATTAATTGTGTTAATCAGTTCATGATATCAACATTTATACAGCCCACAAAAACTAATATTTCAAGTTTTACCATGGCCAAAAATATTAGAAAAATTCCAGTGTGGATATATTGTGTAGATAACTCAAATGTTTTTGCTATGCTGGATACATGAAGTCGATGTCTTACAGGTTTATAGGGTGTCTCAGAAGAGTAAACGCATGAACTGTCAAGGCCTCTCTTTCGGTACTCTGTCTTATTTTTTCTGACGTGAAAAAACCAAAGACATGTGCTTTGGACCTCAAATCATGTGCTTGAAGATGTGTAAGTCTCAGTGATCCGTCACTTCATTTGTGAACTGGCGATCAATCTCATACACTGAACATGCCGAGCTATCTATAACCCAGCAATGGGTCAAAAAGGAGCTGTTGGGCTCAGTTAAATCAGAAAAGGTTCATTTAAAACCCAACGTTTGGCTGTTCATCAGTGCTGGGTTGAAAGTGAGTGTTTCAATTAATTTTACGCATCACAATGAGCTAAAACATCAGCAGATTGTAGGAAAGTGTGCCCAGTTTGTGATGTAAAGCAGCGCTGCTCATCCATGAGTGTTTTCTTTCCTCTCTGTTGTCAGGCTCTCGTCGCTCAGCTGTGTCAGTCGCAGTCGTACCGTTCTCAGGATTCTCATCGCCTGTATCATCTCTTTCTTGGCTCTGCTGTGCGCTGTGAGCATGGACTTACAGTCCTCTTTAACTCGATGGAAGTCCACTAATGCTGCGCTGACAGAGCTGACGTCCTGCAGGACCAACCTCACCCTCACGCTCGTGCTGGAACTCCAAACCTTACGAAACCTCAGTGTGTCATCAGAGAACGGACGGGACGAGTTCCTCAGCTCCTGGCCCATCATCATGCTCACTGTCAGCCGATGTTGTACGGAGACGGACGTGGACGCTTTGGGTCAGTCCTGTGATGTTGACTTGACTGAGTTCTGTGAGCGTCTTCAGTCTGATCTTTCGGAGCTTCTCAACGTCACACAGAGAGTCGGGCTCACGGATTTTACCCTGGCTATTGAGAAGATATTACATCTGTGGGGCTTGAAAGAAAAAGACATCGGTTTCCTGAAACTCAACCCCGACTGGACAGACGTTCTTGCTCTGAAACAGCTCGTGTCACTTCAGGAGCTGAACTCACGCTTGATGACGGGCGAAAGAGAGATTCAGGATGAGATATGGCACGCAACGACACTTGTGTCGGTCGTTAAAGAGATGTCTGAAAATCTTCAGCACTGCTGGACAGAAAACATGGACACCGAGTTAAACTTGAGCAATAGCAAAGATTTCGTCCTCCTAGATGGATCTGTAGAGTTCACGCTGGCCCTGGAGAACACGCTGAGGTGTTTCCACGCCTGGGCCGGATGGGCTCTGAAGCTCAAATCCAGAGACGTCTCATCCACCATCAGTCTGCAGGTCTGCCTGCTCGCCATCGCCTGTCTGATTTACCCTGTAGTGCTTCTGTCCTTCAAACAAATGACCGACTGGATCCAGGACTACGCTCGGAGTCTCCGGGAGAAGACGGAAGACCTGAAGAGAGAACGACGTCTGGCAGAAAATCTCCTTCATCAGATGTTGCCCAAAACTGTGGCCAACCAGCTGCGTCAGAACAAACACGTGGAGGCCGAGAGTTATGAGAAGGTACAGAAGTGACATGAGACAGACACCACACAACTCTCATATCTCTACCCTTGAGAAAGAGTTTTGAATAAATCAGTGTGTCAGATCTGAGACGTCGGGCAGGTTTATTAAGGCGGACACATGCACACATGCTTCTGTTCTGTTTGTTCTTTTTGTTGTAGTAATTGCCTATAATTACACTTTTCCATATTCATCAGGACATAAAACAGCCTGCCAGGGAGTGTATGTGTGTGTAGGTGTGCTTGTTGTGTGTATGTGTGTGTGCGTATATATATATGTGTGCATGTCTATTTGTGTGTGTGTATGTGTGTGTGTTTGCGTGTTTATGTGTGTGTGTATATGTGTGCGTGTAGGTGTGCTTGTTGTGTGTATGTGTGTGTGTGTAGGTGTGCTTGTTGTGTGTATGTGTATGCGTGCGTTTGTGTGTGTTTATGTGTGTGTGCGTATATATATGTGTGCATGTCTATGTGTGTGTGTGTATGTGTGTGTGTGTGTGTGTGTGTAGGTGTGCTTGTTGTGTGTACGTGTGTGTGCGTATGTGTATGTGTGCATGTATGTGTGTGTAGGTGTGTGTGTGTGTATGTGTATATGTGTGTGTGTGTGTGTGTGTGTGCGTATGTGTATGTGTGCATGTATGTGTGTGTAGGTGTGTGTGTGTGTATGTGTATATGTGTGTGTGTGTGTGTGTGTGTGTGTATGTATGTGTGCATGTGTGCATGTGTAGGTGTGTGTATGTGTTTATGTGTGTGTGTGTGTGTATATGTGTGTGTGTATATATGTGTGTGTGTGTGTGTGTAGGTGTGCTTGTTGTGTGTACGTGTGTGTGCGTATGTGTATGTGTGCATGTATGTGTGTGTAGGTGTGTGTGTGTGTATGTGTGCATGTATGTGTGTGTAGGTGTGTGTGTGTGTATGTGTATATGTGTGTGTGTGCGTGTGTGTGTATATGTGTGTGTGTGTGTATGTATGTGTGCATGTGTGCATGTGTAGGTGTGTGTGTGTGTATGTGTATATGTGTGTGTGTGTGCGTGTATATGTGTGTGTGTGTGTGTGTATGTATGTGTGCATGTGTGCATGTGTAGGTGTGTGTGGGGATTGGTGCACCTGAAGCTCATCCCCTCAAATGATGTAAAGCACTTAAGGCCGTTGATGTTTTCTGGACACTGTCACAGCGTCTGTAATAGATCACGGCAGAACTATTCATTTTTCGGGGGATGAGCACAGCTGGTTGATCACTTCTACTGAGGATCTGGGATTTTAGCATCCCTCTATACTAGACTCACTTTTCTAAAACAGTGGCAGGCAATGAAACAGGCAGAAAAGCTTCCTCCCAACCACAGTCCATATACTGCATGTACACAGATCTCCACAGATCCAAAGGCTTTCAGATGGGTTTTATTGGCTCAACCTTTGTAAATCCTGTGCTGTGTTCCAGGTGACTATTTTCTTCTCTGACGTCGTGGGCTTTACGGCTATATCAGCCTCCTGCACTCCGCTACAAGTTGTGGAGATGCTCAATAACCTCTACATGTGTTT
Source organism: Triplophysa dalaica (assembly GCF_015846415.1). Lineage (NCBI taxonomy): Eukaryota > Metazoa > Chordata > Actinopteri > Cypriniformes > Nemacheilidae > Triplophysa > Triplophysa dalaica. Next base: position 21,513,892 of record NC_079559.1, read on the forward strand.
CGACACACGCATCGACTCCTACGATGTCTACAAGGTATGCGGCATGTAAACAAATACATAAATAAACACTTAAAGGAACACAGAAGAAGAGTGAGTTGTGGGCAGTTTGACCGGGTGACAAGAGGTGTGTGTGTGCTGATGAAACAGGTGGAGACGATAGGAGACGCGTACATGGTGGTGAGTGGACTGCCGGAGAGAAACGGAGACAAACACGCGGACGAGATCGCTAAAATGTCTCTGGATCTGGTGGCTGCTGTCAGACAGGTGTCAATACCACACATGGCCGCTCAACGCCTTCAGCTGCGCGCCGGCATACACACAGGTCAGAGGAATTGATTTGATATGATGTCATGTGTCATCACACGAGATGTTGGTCTTGTCATAATCTTTCGTCCAACCATATAAAGACTAAAATAACTAGATTTAGATTATGATTAATGATCAACTCTTGTAATGTAATAACACTAAACAGTGAGGTATTAAAGGTCACAGCAACAATAAGATTCAGGAAACACCAGAAAAGAGCAGTCACAACCTGTCGTTCAGGTATAAAGGGGTTTGGGTGATTCTGAAATCTTGATTTTTTGAAATACTGAGAACATCAGGTTGAACATGCAGTTATTTGTATTCAGAATATTTGAACGAACTATCTGTGTAAGCTGGAATGCTTGATTCTGATTGGCCAGTCGTCACATTGCAGGTTCCTTTTTTCCAGATAACAACCTCTCAAAACTATTAACACACGCTAACCCAGATGCAGCCAGTCATTTTTGACAGGTGTTTATATGGGATCAGATTTGTTTCATTATTCTGAATAAATTTACTATGATCTGCAAATAAATATAGAGAGTTTCACAAACATTTTTTAAATCCACATATGCACAAAAAGCGAACCATAAATACATGTTAGACGTTCCACAAAAATAAATGGAATTCACAAATAAACACAATGAGATTTGCAAATAAAAATTATTTACAAATGTATTTTAATGGTATTTATTTGTGGATTGCTTTCTGAACATTTGTGGATGGCTCTCTGTGCATTTGAGGATTTTTAAACGTTTCTAACCTCAAATCGTGCGCAGAATCCACAAATAGGTGGACTCCGCCCACTATCTACGCAAGCCAATCGGTTAACTTCCGACTTTTGTTGTCTAATAGGCCACGTTCTAACTTCAGCCAATCACGTTTTGCTCTGCACTAAGATTCAGGGAGCTAACATGGCGACTAGTGGCGGTCTAAAATGTGTGTTATACTATGAAATGATAATGGCCTCTTCTTTATACTATGTAATGATTGCTTGTGTTTATAAAAATTGTCCGTATTGTTACATATATGCTGTATTTAAACGTGTATGACTTGATAACAGCGTGCACGGACTGGAGTGGAAAATCCCGGTGACTAGGGAGTCGGGAATGATTTGGTCTGCTGTCAGCCGTTTTATTGTATTTATGGACCAAAGGGCTAAATTCAGATTTTTTGCAGCTGTCTGTGTACTACCAGTATAACGATGGCAGAATTAACGTGAGGGGAATCATCAGCATTGTGAATTTGTCAGATTATGTCATTCATAATTCAAAATAAAACGTAATTTCTACAGTCTTCTCGGTTTATCACATTCCTGAATAATCTCTGCTGCTGTCGCTACACTGTTCTGTTTACTGTCTAACTCTCTGCCATGACAAAACTATATGATACCTGTTATATACATTAACATTAGCAAGCGTAGTCTTTAGTAGCAGCAGCGTAAGTAGGCTATATGCAAGATGATCATGTGGGACAAGTCTGTCCACAATTCCCCACATACAAATACTGTAGTAGTATAATACATTTACTAAACAGCTCACATAATGTGACAAGACACAGGTAACAAAATATAAAAAAATTAATATGTAATAGACAATACATATATGGAAAAAAAAGAATATATGTCAAAAGAGCACCGGATGCTATATTTTATGCATGTGCCATAATACAAGTTATAACGTGCTATAAAAAAATTGTGTGACGGAATGGGATAGCTATATCCCATTCCAGTAAACAGTAAATGATGTAAATGACGTAAGCCTACACAATTTGTGTTTTTGAACCTTACCTGTCATGAACTGTCATGGATCTCGTGGCAAGACAGGGCAGGAGAACCCAAGTGCAGGCAGGCTCAGACGTAGGGGTAAGGGTAACAAAGGTATTTATTAAATATATCACAAGACAAAAAGGCAAAACAAAAACCCACAAGGGGGAAAACAAAACAGGATAAAATAATAATATTAACAAGGACAGGAACACTGACTAACTAGACTATAAAACAAACACTGGAAACAAACACTAAACTAACACTTACTAATACAGGGAACAGGAACAAGGCAAGACGAGACGAGAGCACGAATATCCACCAAAACAACGAGGTACAGCTTACAATGAACGTGCACAGGACAACGAAACATGAGGACTCTTTATAGGCAAACAAACACAGGATAATAATAAGAAACAGGTGCTGGAGATTAAGCACTCAGGGAAAGCTGACGAGGAGTGAGAGGGGTGGGACCAAAGACGAGACACGAGAAAGAACTATGTCTTTCCCACATAAAACCATCAGGCAATGCCATGGCTCCACTCGAGACAGGAATAAAACATGACATGATAGTGGAACCATGACACTTGCCATAGTAAATATTGATTATTGTTGGGTTATAATTATGTATACATTGCTACCCATAGTTTTTGACTAATTCAATATAAATCAGACTTTTAATAATATATATAACCAAATTAGCTGTTTGTGACATCTAAACGTCATTTCTTAACTTAAAACTGAAACTAAACATCTTTTCCTCACGGAAGGTCTGCATTCAGTAAAAATGAGCTAATGAAATATTTCAAATCACATTTTATGACCAGTTTTTTTCTCATGTGGATAACAACCGGCTGTATGTACATCATCAACTACATAAAGAGATTTTCAGTGGAAAATGCAACAAAACTGACGTTGGTTTATACAGCATTTTAAAATCATGGCTACCATGATGTTTCAGTCGGTGCTTCGACATTCAATTCATTCTCAAAGGGTGAAGATCACGTCCTAAAACAATGCTGAATATTCTCTTCGAAATAGGTCAGATTGCTTTAGTTAAGGAAGATGTTTTGTGTATGTTGACAGTGTTATGTCACGTGTGTTTTGTTCTCAAGGTCCTTGTGTTGCTGGTATTGTTGGTTATAAGATGCCCCGGTACTGTCTGTTTGGAGATACAGTGAACACCGCCTCTCGGATGGAATCCACCAGCCTGCGTATGTCTGTTTATACCAACTTTACTATCTCACAGTGACACTTCACCTCTGATGGCTAGGAAACGCTTGTAGACACAACAGAATCAATAATAATGCGTTGATAATATCCCACAGTATGACTTCTAAGGCTTTGTTTACACTTGACTTCTTTTTTGACAAGTAAGAGTTGATACTGGCGCTTCTTTAGTTACAAATAGCAGCTGACAATGAATTTAGAGCAGTGTTTGTTCATGAAGACAGCTCAGAGAAACAGATTTAGACAGGCTTCATACACAACGTAACGGAAGTCTATTCAAGTTCTAAACAGAGAGAGCATCTTTATGTTAACCAATCACATATTTAAAAAATACAATGATCATTTCTCGCTAGAGATAGAATCAACAGCTTATTGAAAGTGAAAACTAAACATACATTATACAAAAGTAGTCTCCCACTGGCGTTTCGGCTGCCATTTCATTTTTTCGAGCTTGATCCTCCTTGACCAATTACCTTCCTCGCTTGTCATTGGCTAGCTATGAAAACAGTACTTGACAAAGGGCATTTTTCTCAGAAAAGTTCCACTTTTGAGACAGCCTGAGCTGCAGAGAAAAGGCCGCCACTGGTGTTTAAAGAAGCGCTCAGGACTTTTTTGAAACAGTTTACTCCATAGGATTATAATGTAAAACATACGCTAACAGCTTCAGAAAAGAAGTAAAATGTGAACATAGTCAAAGAAGCATGTACGCAATATGATAAAGACCTGAAAGACACACAGAAATGACACCAAACAGAAGTGCAAAAATGATGAGTTTCCAAAACTGCCATTAGTTAAACAATTCCACCTCAATCCCATAAAAAAAAACATTAGCAAATCCAGAAAGAGTCACTGAAATACTGTTTTTAGTAGAGAATGTTTGGCCATTTTTGCACAACAAGGGAATATTGTAAATGTGTTTTTTTATTTGTGTGTTTTAGCCCAAAAGATTCATGCAAGCTCTGCATCATATCTGGCGCTCATGAAGGACAACGCTTATGAGTTACAGCTACGCGGTGAGATTGAAGTGAAGGTGAGAAGCATTCTAGAAATCTTCACACTTTTGCAATCAAGAAATAGAGGGAAGGAGATTACCAGAAAAATCCTGTACATCATGGTGATATTACAGCTGTACATTATACAGTAGTTGCAAACATAACTGAATCATGAAGGAAACTAATGATGGGTTTGTGTTTGTCATGTGGACTGCGCTCACGTGAACATTGATCATGAGGTGTGTGATGTGTCTGTTTTTCAGGGAAAAGGTAAAATGAACACATACTGGTTGATCGGTCACAAAAACTACAGTGTCCAGAATGACAGTCTGGTGTGTCACTGGAACCCAAATATCTCCAGAAAGAAAAAACCTCCTGCAGGGAGCAACGTAAGTCCTCTCACGCAATACACACATATCTAAGGCTGTCACTGACGAAGAGACGATGTCACACACAAACTGTAGTAGGGTGAATGAATTGAATATAAAAAGAAAACTCAGGAACAAACAAGGTAATTAAAACGTGCTAGGGTGAAAACTAATAAATCCAAAACAGCTAGGGAACAAACAGAGAACAGCATAAACATCCACGGAACAAAACAGGGTAATCCTACAGGTAACACATTTTTCACAAAACATACATACATTCAGTACATAAAGTTTAGTCAATACCTGACACCGCCCGTATTGGGGGCCCTACAGTCAGTGGATTCGGGAACGGTCCATGGACTTAACATCCAGAAACGAGAAACACAGACTGAAGGGTGCTGTGGCGGTGCCGCTGGGGAAGCAGGGGCTTGTGGATGCAGTGGCAGTGTTGCAAGGGAACCAGGGGCTGATGGCTGCCGTGGTCGTGGTAAGGAGGCATGATAGCGTTACCACAACCACGGTACAAGAAGCAGCCCTGCTCTTTCCCGGTTTGGGGGTCTGGAGCGGTAGTACTGGGATGGCCACTACAAACCGGTACTGCATCCCCCGAAAAAAAAACTAGGGGAGGCCTCCCTGTCGTCACTACCATCCAGACGTACACCACCACCACTGCAAAGGTTGCCACAACGGTGACCTCGGGTAAATCCGTTTGGACTGGGCTGGGGAATTCTTAGAAGAACTCATGGAATGCCTCTGGTGAGGGCTCTGGGAGGCAGATAGTCCACGACACTGGGAGTTCTGGAAGGTCAGACGGGGCTAGTTCGAGGATCTCTGGAAGTCCAGGTGGGCCTAATTCGAGGATCACACGAAGTCTGGGGGGAACCGGCTCTAGGATCTCCGGCAGGCCGGACGGGGCCGGCTCACGGATCTCTGGAAGACTGGATGGGGCTGGTTCGAGGATCTCAGGAAGTCCGGGCGGAAAGAGCTTGTGGATCTCTGATAGGCCGGAAGGGCCACAGATGCTTTCCGGAGGAGTACGGAGCGGATATGGGGTGAGTTGGAGCCGATCCCCCATTATTGACTGGTTTTGGATGATCATTGCTCAAGCCCTCACCAGTGTCCTCGACACGGAACTCATAGCCAACCTTTTGTAGGACTAAATTAATGATCTCCTCAGCGATACCCTTCCTCATCATGGAGCATATTTAGGGCGAGCAGAACATTATCCAGACCAGTCAGGAATAAGCAGTTCAAAAAAGGATCTCTCCAACCCACCCAACAGCACTGCTCGACCAACTCCTCAGCGTACCTCTCCAGAGGCCGGCCATCCTGTTTCATCTTCATCAGGTCGGCCTCTGAAGAGAAAAGATGGTCCAGTTCCACGAGAGCGATGATCGTTGGCGGTATATTGGCACAATATACAGAGAACAAACCAGGGAACAAACCAGGGATCAAAACAGGGAACAAAGCAGGGAACAAAACAGGGAACAAAATAGGGTAATCCTACGTGTAACAAATATTCCACAGAAACATATGTACATTCATTACATAATGTTAATTTAATACCTGACAATGAACAAAGGAATGGTGAGTGCATAAGTAGTTCCCGGTAATGAGTCTGATGACAGGCAGGTGCTGAGACAAAAAACGAAGGACAGGTGAAAGTCATAATAGGGAGCGTGTACAAATGATCGTCCTTGGGCAAAAACAGGGAAAACCAGGCAAAGACGGGGAAAACCAGGTAAGGGACAAACGGGCGTGTTACAACATTTACACGCACATGTCTTGCAAATACAGGTTAAGTCACTAAATAGTCCATAAAGTCCACTAAATTTATCATTCTGTCATCACCTGCTTATTCACATCACATCATTTTAAACATGTTTCATTTTCTTTCTTCTGCAAAACTCAAATGGAGATATTTAGAAAAATGTTGGTAACAGAAAACCGCGGGTCCCCATTGAGTTCTATTGTATGGACACAAAACCAGTGCAAGTGAATGGGTGCCGCCGTTGTTCGGTAACTGACATTCTTCAAAATATCTTCTTTGTGTTCTGCAGAAGAAATAAAGTCATACGGGTTTGAAATGATAAAAGAGTGAGAAAATGATGAGAGAATTTAGATTTTTGGATGAACTATGTATCGTTTCAACTTTTTTAAAGAGTACATAACTTAGGATTTTTAAGGTCCTTCTTTGGTTTATGGAGTGTCCAAGTACAAGTTTATGTACATAGAAGGTGTAAAAACATTATTATGTTGTAATAATAGGCAGTTAGTCTTACCTTATTTCTTGACTGACTCTCAAGTGATTTGTTTGGTGATTCATCCACTCCTTTCCGCTAGCCTAGTCTGATGTGATTGATCAGACAGTCTAGTCTGCTGTGATTGGTCAGATGGTCTAGTCTGATGTGATTGGTTTGTTGTGAATGAGGCTCACAAGCGACAGTGTTTAGGGGATATGAGTGAAGTTTTGGTGGGCAGTCCTAGCAAAACATAGGCGGGGTCTATATGTAGTGAAATAAATTCCAGCGGTTGGTGAATCGGACAGAAGATACAACTCATATGCGTGATTCAGAGTCGACTCCCTTTTTTCCAAGCCAATAACTTTGATCTTTGACTTTACAACTTTGCAGACTGCTTACATTAAACACAGCAATATTACACACAGCATGACATGACATTTTCCTGATCTCATGTTATGTACTCTTTAAACTTTTGTGTTGATGCTAATGCTTACATCATTCCTGTAATGAATCAGGTGTTTGTTATTCGTGAATGCCCCTCTGACTGTGTTGTTGTTCATTGTTCAGTCCAGCGTGGCAGGTGACAGCATGACAGCCGTCTCTCGGCCCGATGTTCTGCCTCACCTGCAGGGGTCAGAGGTCACGATCCAAGTTTCTGCACAGGTGGAGAAGTGCACCGGCAGGTTTGGGACGGTGGGCTCAATGGTGGGAGCGCTGCAGGAGGCAGAGGAAAGCCCAGACAATCAACACAATGACAAAAGCTCTCTACTACCAGGTTCTGTGACTCACTGCACCGGTGATCAATGACAGCACAGGACCTGCGGACATTTGGTTTACAGTTTTTCTCGATTGCTTAAACACATTTGCCCACTCTGACATCACATTTTCAAAACAGTTAACACACAGGATAAAACTGAAGCTCAATGGCCAAAAGGACTCATTTTGTTAGCAAAATGCTCTAACACTCACAAGAACTCCTCTTCCTCGGGCCCCTCTCCCACGGCCTCTTACTCTCCTTCCGTGCCTATGTCCTCTGTGATCCATGCTTGCAAATAGCAATACAAAGGTGGCATCTTTTGTAGAGGGATGAGGATTGATTCCAGAGTTGTGCAAACATGTTTCACACAGGTGCATTGGAGATTCATAATTATGCAAGTACTTTCTATCAGCGGTGAATGCATGTTCTCCTTTTGTTCAACACAGTGAATCCAATGGAGTTTGGGATCTTTCAATGAGATCTCTGGTGACTGTTTTGACAAAGGGTGTGAAAAATGTGTGAAACAAATGAAAAAGTGTTAAGGCATTTGAAAGAGAAGACTTCTGCTGTGCTAAGAATGTGATGATGAAGATCAAGTGGATCCCAGTTTCACTCAGCATGTCTTAGCAAATGAGAAAAACTGTAAAACAAAATGTGTTTCATCATGGGTTTAAAATATATTTTGATTTTCATTTTATCTTTTATGTAAACATTAAAAATACATTTCACCAAGAATGTAGAATAGTTGTGACTGTGTGTCTGCACATTACCAAAACCACATTATATGGTTTAGACAAGTGCAATGATTCTATAATCAAAAATTCCCATAGTTTTATATTGCACCTTCATCACAAAATCTGAAAGTCTAGGATCTATTCTGGATTATAAAACAGTCAGCTCTGGTCCTTGATTCTGATTGGTTGAGCCACGTTATTATCCCCCTGCATCTTGGAGCTTATTATGTATTGGAGCTTATATCATAAAGTGTTCTCAAAATAATGTTGCTAATTACCAACCCTTTTTTATTTTAAAATCCAGATCCAATCAAACAATACAGACTTGTTTAGGTCAGAAGTAATTGTGTGTGCGTGTGTGTGTTTTGTGTGTGTGTCTTTTCCTTGAATGTTATGTGTTGCTCTGATTAATACACACTCTATATTTTATGCATGTAGGGTAAATACGGTTCTTTCTGGTAATTCTTCCTCTCCAGATTTTTTCTTTTCTAAGCCACGAATAGAATAAAAAATGAATCTAATCATTGTTCGTGAATCTTGAAATAAACAAAAAAATCTTTGATTACCAACTGAAAATGTGTCCAGTTGTCATTTGTAAAGAATCTTTCCATATCTATTACATAACTTTAGGACTTAGTGATTGCTCAAAACCAAGATATTTAAATCAATAACAGTTGGCATAATGTCATCTTTGTCCGGATTTTGTGCACCGAGAATGTGTTTGTGGTATAAATAAGTGATTCCCAATGCTTCAAAACCATGAATCAGTTCTTAGATTTTTGTGGTTTGATTTCAAAGCGAGCCAGTGACCCTCTGTCAAATATAGTCTGATCTTCAGTCATGTTTATAGAAATCTTATAGAACAAAGCTACTGTAAATAGGACTAAACGATTTAATCTCACGACTGCATTTCTTTTTAAATCAGTGTATTTTAGCACTTTGTTTCAAAACACTTGTAATGTAAATAGAAAAATCATCTTCACAGCCGTATAGTACAACATATAGTAAATTGTCAGTGTTATTTGCAACATGTTTTAAAAAAAGCCAGGCTGGGGGAGCAGCAAAACCAGGCTAAACCATAGAAACCAGCTCAGGCTGGTCTTAAAGGGATAGTCCACTCAAAAAAGAACATTCTGCTGTCATGTACTCATCCTCAAGCTGTTCCAAATCTGTGTCAATTTCTTTATTCTGATGAACACAGAGAAAGATATTTGGACGAATGCGTGTAATCAAACAGACCTTGGCCACCAACAACTGTCATAGTATGAAAAATAACAATGATAGTCAATGGTGCCCCAGAACTGTGTGCGTTCCTACACTCTTCAAAATATCTTCTTTTGTGTTCAACAACACAAAAAATATACTTCAGTCAAATAATCTATAAGGTGTCTGCGTTGAAGCTTTTTAAAAAACAAGATGTTTTTTTAGCGATTTCAGTCATTGAAATTTCATTGGTGTGTGTACATCAGTGTTATATTCAGTCTGGATAGTGAAGTGTTGAGGGACTGGAGCTGAAATGTGAGTAAATGATGATGAAAACTCAATGGTGTTGAGTTGATTTACTCGTATGGCAGCAGATCTTCAGTGAACACCGAGCAGCACGTCATCTCCATTAACACAAGTGGCACATAATTGAGCTCACATGATGAATGAGGCTTTCACATGACAAACACCCAGAGCCATTGTGTTTCAGTTCAGTGGAGGCAGACGGGCCGGCCGGGGAGACCAGCCGGGCTAATTATTCTGACTCACACACACACACACATGTTTGTACAGCTATCTTAATGTGGACATACATTGACGCAATGCAATCTCTAGCCCCTTACCTTAACCATCAGAAGTGAGTACCTGACCCTAAACCTTAACCTGACCTAAACCTGATTATAACCTAAACCTGATTATAACCTAAACCTGATTATAACCTAAACCCTAAAACCAGGTCTTGACCCTCAAACAGCCCTTTAAAGGGGTCTCAGAAAGTCAGGACCGGCCAAAATGTCCTCACTTTACTCTCTTAGTCCTCACTCTGCTGGTCTAAAACTCAAACTGGTCCTCATAAAGATAGATGTACAAGTACACACGCACACAAGCACACACACATACATGTCTGGTTTACTATCTCCGTGGGGACAGTCCATAGGCATATTTTGTATATTTTATCCCCTAATCAACCCCTAAAGATCGTAGAAAACTTTTTGCATTATTAGATTTTCAAAAAATATTGTTCTGTACAATTTATCCTGTTTTTGTGCGCATGGTGACCTCAATTATGGTCCCAACAGTGGCACGAGTCCCCATGAGTTGGTGTGCATTCAGGTCAAGGTCCCCACTGGGATATAGGCCACACACACACACACACACTTATCTCTTATATTATACACTACCCCTAAATCGAAAGATCATAGAAAAAAGTTCAGAATTTTTTGCCTATGGGGACCTCCATTTGGGGACTCCTGACATGAGTTCTCATGTGTTGGTGTGCATTCAGGTTTTGGTCCCCACCAGGATATTAAAGACAAGGACACACACATGTTTTCCATACGTAATATGAAATATTTAACATCATCACATGTCTGAGAATCTGACCACAGGGAGGAGACATTGTACCACACATTGTTCTGCCTGTCAAACATCTCCATGATCTCAGATGACCAGAGCAACACAACATTCAGGACATAATTGAAATCAGCAACAGTTAGGCGTAATAGTTTATAAAAGAAGAACTAAAGCAAAAGGATAAAAGAAAACAGCTTTTAATCTGGTTTTGTTCCAGTTATGTAAGTCAGTTTCACAAACAAGAAGCTTAATGTTTTTTATGCAAATAAAAAACGATCGTCTATGGGCTTAAAGTTTATTTAATGAAGAAGAACACGTGTAAGACATCCCGCTGGTGTGTCATCTGTGTGGATTCTGAACCAGAACAATCCAGTCATGTGTTCATACAGACGATGAGTTACATAAAATCACTTCACAGTCTACTGTATATATACACACATTTACATGAACATTTCTTCATTTGGCAGATGCTTTTCCAAAGTGACTTACCAGTAAGAGAACACACTAAACACTACTGTTAGTTTAAGTCCATGCTCAGAGGATTAAAGCTGGAGTAACCAAAGGAGAGAATGAACCATTTTTTTAGATAAAAAAAAAAAGACAGTTATTAGTTAGTCAAATATATGTGGAACAGGCATGTACAGCACTCAAGACTTCTTGTGTTTTTCTATGAGCAGGTGTAAATGGTGTGTATGAGTGAGTGAGTTAGAGAGAGAGAGAGAGAGAGAGAGAGAGAGTGAGTGAGTGAGTGAGTGAGTGAGTGAGTGAGTGAGTGAGTGAGAGAGAGAGAGAGAGAGAGAGAGAGAGAGAGAGAGAGAGAGAGAGAGAGAGTGATTGAGTGAGTGAGTGAGTGAGAGAGAGAGAGAGAGAGAGAGAGAGAGTGAGTGAGTGAGTGAGTGAGTGAGAGAGAGAGAGAGAGAGAGAGAGAGAGTGAGTGAGTGAGTGAGTGAGTGAGTGAGAGAGAGAGAGAGAGAGAGAGTGATTGACTTACACTCTTAGAGAGAGTGAAAAACTTACACTCGCCATCCTCAAACTGTTTAATATCATCTTAAGTACAGGTATATTTCCCACAATCTGGAACCAAGGTCTCATAACTCCAATCCATAAAAGTGGAGACAAATTCGACCCTAATAATTACTGCGGAATATGTGTAAACAGCAACCTAGGTAAACTCCTCTGTAACATTCTTAACAGCAGACTTCTCCAATATCTAAACAACCAAAACATCCTGAGAAAATGCCAAATTGGTTTCCAACCCAAATACCGCACATCCGATCATATATACACTCTTCATACCTTAATTGACAAAGAAACAAACCAAAAGAAAAGAAAGCTCTACTCATGCTTTGTTGACTTCAAAAAAGCTTTTGACTCAATCTGGCATGAGGGACTTTTTCTTCAGTTGATTCAATGCGGCATCGGAGGAAAAACCTACGACATCATCAAATCAATGTACACCAATAACACAGTTGCAGTTAAAATTGGCAACAAGCACACAGACTTTCTCTCCCAGAGTCGTGGAGTGAGACAGGGCTGTAGTCTAAGTCCTACACTATTTAACATTTACATGAATGAATTAGCTGGAGCTCCAGAACAGTCACCAGCACCCGGTCCGACCTTACAAGACACCGAAGTGAAATGCCTCCTGTTTGCAGACGATCATGTGCTGCTGTCACCCACAAAAGAGGGTCTACAGCAACATCTGGACACCCTGCACACTTTCTGCCAAACATGGGCCCTATCGGTTAACCTTAAGAAGACTCGAGTCATGATATTCCAAAAAAAGCCCAGTAGCCAAAATCAACATCACCGTTTCAAACTAAACAACGTGCCCCTAGAACACACCAAGAACTACACATATCACGGTATAAACATTAGTAACACCGGAAACTTAAACAAGGCTGTGAATGACCTGAGAGACAAGGCACAAAGAGCCTTTTACACAATCAAAAAGAATATCAAAATTGACATCCCAACCGTAATCTGGTTGAAAATAATACAATCAATTATAGAACCAATCGCGCTGTATGGAAGTGAGGTTTGGGGTCCTCTCGCCAACCAAGAGTTCACCAGATGGGACAAACACCCAATAGAGATTCTGCAAACAGAAATGTGTAAAAACATTCTACGGGTACAGAGAAAAACTCCAAACAACGCCTGCAGAGCAGAATTAGGACTGTATCCTCTAATCATTAAAATACAAAAAAGAGCTTTAAAATTCTACACACACCTTAAGAACAGCGACACAGACACACTCCATCACAAAGCCTTAAGTCATCAAGAGCTGAGCCCAGAGAGAAACCCCTTCATCCAACTGATCTCACAACTAACTCTACAACCCCAAACATGCCCAAGTCAACCCCAAACCCCAGCCAGACTAAACCAAATGGTCAAAAGACAAAAAGAGAAATATCTCAAACACTGGACAGAAGCAACAGCTCAGCAAAGTAAAGTGGAATGCTATCTGTCACTAAAGAGAGAATATAAAGTGTCAGAATAGCCTCACAAGCGTATCAGACCCTAAACTAAGAAAAGTGTTGAGCATGTACAGACTCAGTGATCACCAGCTCACTGTAGAGACGGGCAGACACAGACACACATGGACACCGAGAGAAGAGCGACTGTGTCCACACTGCACACACAATCAAGTGGAAACAGAGCTGCACTTTCTCCTCTCCTGTCCCAACTACACACACATCAGAGAAACATTCTTCCCCCAGTTTACAAACTTACACAAAGACTTTGACCAGTTTCAACAAAAGGACAAGATCTCATACATACTGGGAGAAAAGTCAAGAAGCTCAAACCTGGCTGCAAGATATGTCAAGTCCTGCCACGACCAAAGAACAACCAGCACAACACAACACAACACTGACAGGACAACACACACAAACTGACACTATCACCCTCATTGAGAACTTTGAATAAAACTGTTTTTCTGTTTATATTGAGATGTATATATATATATTTTTACTTATAGACTTTTAATTTTATTCTATCTTATTTTTTATCTTAATCTGTATTTCTGCATGTTTATATTTAATCTTGTGCTTTGGCAATGTAAATTTTCTTTTATCATGCCAATAAAGCTCCTTTGAATCTTGAATCTTGAATCTTGATTGAGTGAGTGAGTGAGTGAGTGAGTGAGTGAGTGAGTGAGTGAGAGAGAGAGAGAGAGAGAGAGAGAGAGAGAGAGAGAGTGAGTGAGTGAGTGAGTGAGTGAGTGAGAGAGAGAGAGAGAGAGAGAGAGAGAGAGAGAGAGAGAGAGAGAGAGAGAGAGAGAGTGAGTGAGTGAGTGAGTGAGTGAGTGAGTGAGAGAGATAGAGAGACAGAGAGAGAGAGACAGAGAGAGAGATAGAGAGACAGAGAGAGAGATAGAGAGAGTGAGAGAGAGACAGAGAGAGAGAGAGAGTCAGAGAGAGAGGTCACACACTCTTGAGCTCCTGCAACAAACATATTTTACTACTGGATTAACCTGAAATTCCTTGGAAATTTTTACAAAGGAGACATACACAAACCTTCATTAACGGAACCTGTTGCTTTTTAAATCAAACTTTTACTCTTAATCTGAATTTCTGGAACAAAATATCAGAAAAGGACACAAAGGACACCAACCCAACAATCCTGCTCTACAAACAAACCAAAAATAACAAGAGGACTAGATTATCAAGGACTATCTTCTACCAGGTACCAAAGTAAGTACTTTACCATCACTTTGTGCCAAATACTCGACAATAACTACAATCAAACAAACAAAACAAACAAAAGAAAAGAAAAGAAAAGAAACTAAAAGTTTTACTCAAAGAGACAATAGTGTTACTGAGGCAGCAAACTCTGCTCAACCACATGACCCACGCCTCAGAGGTGTGAATTGGAAGGTGAGAAAACGACTGGACCAAACAAAGGAGATTCCTGAACCAACGCCCACACAGGTGTGAACGGCCCACTTTACCATGGATGCACAACCCCAATGTGTGGAGGCCATTCCTCTACACTACCCAAAAGAGGTTACAAACGATACAGCAAGGAAAGTCTACAAAAACAAAAGACTCACAGAAAACTCAGAGACTTTATTCGCAGACCTTCATAAAGATGGTAGCACCAGTAACCTGATCTTCTACACCAACCGACCTCATTCATGGCACAAAGCCATCATCTCAGAATTCCCAAACGCTGAAAGAAAAGGCATCTGTGGGGGTTTCCAGCTAAAAATTTAAAATGAGGATGACGTAACAATGATCAATGTTAACATCTACAAAACAACAGGGATAATTGTAGTGAAAAGCACTCAAGGACTTTTCGAACAAAACTTCCTCAGTATCAAAGGAAGATTACAACTGGAACCCAACAATGAGCAACCCACCATAGAGGAATCAGACAGAACCCCAGTTTCTGATGATCAGCAAGAACATACAGATCTTCCTAACGCAGAACAAACAAAGGACCTCCATTCACACTGCTACTATACTGACATGAGAGAGAGATTTACAGCCCTGGAGGGGGAACTAGTACAGCCCAGAGACATTTCCCTTTCTCTCCAAACCATACAAAGCCCAGACCAATCTGGCAACAACCCCACACCCAAGCAAAAAGAGGGAGACAACATCAGGAAAGAACTGTCTTCACTTCAGGCCGAAGTGAAGCAGCTAGTGCAAGGGAGGGAGAGGCTCAAGGTTCAGCTGGCATCACTGGAAACCCAGCTCACACAGCAGACAGAGAGTCACTGGACCCAGCTTACTGCTTTAAGAGAGGAGATAAGAGAACTGAAACATGAAAAAGATACCCACCTCACAGCCCTCAACTCCAAAAATGGTCCAGAACAACAGGTCACCCTTCAAACGGACCACAGCTCACAGACCTCATTGTCACAACCCAGCCAAAACCCACCATCTTAACCCAAACCCTTTGCCCAGTACAGATCAACGCAATGAACCTGACAACACTGATAACAAAACAGATATTTTCCTTCTGATAGACTCAAATGGGAAATTCATAGTCGAAAAAAAGCTCTTCCCCAAACAAAGGGTGTCCAAACTCTGGTGCCCCAACACGCACAGTGCCCTCAGACTACTGAACGAGGACAACCTAGGATCACCAAGCCACATTATAATTCACACTGGCACAAACGACCTGAGAGCACAACAAGAAAGAGTGGCCACAGCACTGGAAAGGGTAATCGAAAGAGCTACAACCACCTTCCCAAATGCCAAAATCACCATCTTGACACTGCTACCACGGAAAGACTTCCACCCAGACACAATTCAACAAGTAAACGCAAATCTCTCTAGAACTTGTGCACTCAAACCTCAAGTGCACCTGGCACATCATCCCACCTTGGACCTCACATGCCTCTATGACCATGTACACCTGTACAGAGCGTCTGTCCCCATCTTTGCAAAGAAATTAAAAGATGTTGCTCTAAACCGCAACAACCCTCCTAGAAGCAACAGAGCAAGGCAGTCCCTACCCAGACCATGGATGAACCACACCGCACCTTCAAAAAACAGCCAAAGACTGGGACCCCTTGCCTGCCAAAACAACAGCCAACAGACCAGAGCATCACCCCTGCTGCCTACACCCCCCACCCGGCACATGCAACAGAACTCCAGCAGCCTAAGCTATGCCCAGACAGTGAGCAGAAACTCCACACCGACATCTGCACAAGCTCCAACAGCCGAGCTAAAAGACATCCATCAGATGCTGAACCTGATCTGCTCACACCTACTGTCTCAAGACAAAATCTGCAATAAATAAATACCTTATGGATAACAAAGCATTTACCATATCATGTTGGAATATTCAAGGCCTGAGGTTATCTGCTTTTGGACTGAAAAGCAAAAACATAGACTTCAGCTATGAAACAAAAAACTCAGACATCCTCATCCTACAGGAGACATGGAGTAGAGGAGACGGACCCACTGGTCGCCCTACAAACTACAGAGAATTCATCATTCCATCCGTCAAACTGCCTGGCGTCACACAGGGAAGAGACTCAGGCGGAATGCTGATCTGGTATAAGTCCGAATACGCTAACTCAATAAAAATGATTAAAACTGGCCAGTTTTACACATGGATAGAAATCAACAAGACCATCACTTCAACAGATAAGAATATCTTCCTGTGTGCAACCTACATCCCTCCAGCAGAGTCCCTCTACTTCAATGAGGACAGTTTCACGATCCTGGAAGAGGAGATCAACTACTTCCAGTCACAGGACAATGTTCTGATCTGCGGTGACCTAAATGCCAGGACAGGCGAAGAATCAGACTCAGTTCACTCCAAGGGAGACAAACACATTCCAGGAGGAGATGTCCTTCCCACACCTACTCACACACAAAGACTAAACTACGACAAAACAACAAACAAAAATGGAATAAGACTTCTCCATCTTTGTCGCACACTGGGTCTGTACATGGTCAATGGACGACTACGAGGAGATTCATACGGTAGGTACACCTAAAGTTCTAAGCTGGATAACAGTACTGTAGACTATTTCATCACGGATCTGAATCCTAACTCCCTCAGAGCGTTCACAGTCAGCCCACCATCCCCATTGTCAGATCACAGTAAAATCACTCTCTACCTCAATAGATCCAAACCTAACACAGAGGCATCAAAACAAACTCACCTCCATACACTAAAACAAACTTTCAGGTGGAAACAAAATTGCGAAGATACATACAAAAGCATAACTCGTGAACCAAAAATTCAAAACCTACTGAATAAATTCCTCGATACCCCATTTCCACACAATAATGAAGGTGTAAATTTAGCAGTAGACAGGATTAACCAAATTTTTACAATATCTGCAACACTATCTAACCTAAAACCCACTAACACAAAACCAAACAAAAGCCTGTAAATGAGAAATGGTTTGATAAGGAATGTAAAAAACTTAGAAAAGAAGTAAGAATTCTATCAAATCAGAAACACAGAGATGCCGACAATGTAAACACACGCCAACTCTACCATGAAAAAGTTAAACAATATAAGGACACACTAAGGAAGAAAAAGAAACAAGATACACAAAACCAGTTAAAAGCAATTGAACAATCTCTAGAAACAAATCGCTTCTGGGAACATTGAAAGATACTTAACAAACCCCACCATGAAGATCTTCCCATTCAGAACGGAGACGTATGGATAAAGCACTTCTCAAACCTCTTTAGTAAAATAACCAAAGAACCATCAACAAACTAACCTACACAACAAACGATGCACTCTGGAGTCAACAATTAAAGATTACCAAAACCCTTTAGACTATCCAATTACACTCGCTGAGCTAGAACAAAATATACCAAAACTTAAATCCCAAAAAGCAAGTGGTATTGACGGTATCCTAAACGAGATGATTAAACACGAAGACCAAAAACTTACACTCGCCATCCTCAAACTGTTTAATATCATCTTTAGTACAGGTATATTTCCCACAATCTGGAACCAAGGTCTCATAACTCCAATCCATAAAAGTGGAGACAAATGCGACCCTAATAATTACCGCGGAATATGTGTAAACAGCAACCTAGGTAAACTCCTCTGTAACATTATTAACAGCAGACTTCTCCAATATCTAAACAACCAAAACATCCTGAGAAAATGCCAAATTGGTTTCCAACCCAAATACCGCACATCCGACCATATATACACTCTTCATACCTTAATTGACAAAGAAACAAACCAAAAGAAAAGAAAGCTCTACTCATGCTTTGTTGACTTCAAAAAAGCCTTTGACTCAATCTGGCATGAGGGACTTTTTCTTCAGTTGATTCAATGTGGCATCGGAGGAAATATCTACGTTATCATAAAATCAATGTACACCAATAACACATTTGCAGTTAAAATTGGCAACAAGCACACAGACTTTCTATCCCAGAGTCGTGGAGTGAGACAGGGCTGTAGTCTAAGTCCTACACTATTTAACATTTACATGAATGAATTAGCTGGAGCTCTAGAACAGTCACCAGCACCCGGTCCGACCTTACAAGACACCGA